>NC_049244.1:5427530-6746458 GCF_011100685.1 Canis lupus familiaris | reverse complement strand
GTTAGAAACTGTTTTGAGAGACATTTAGTGACTAAGTTAAAAAAAAAAACCCCACAAACTTAGAACACTAAATAGAATATGATACCAAAATATTAATTAGAAGAAAAGTTTGGTAGAACATATGCCAAATTGTTTATGTTGATAATATCTCGATGCTTCAATTACCTGCTATCTTTATTTTCTTCTTTATACTTGGTTGTATTTTTCAGATTTTCTCCACAATAAATGCATTTTAGTTTTGTAATCTAAAAATAATTTGTCTATTTTTCCTTAAAGCTTTGACATAACACAAAGAATCAATAAAAATAGTTCTCCTGGGATAGCAGAACTATGGATGAATTTAAAGAAATACTTTTGTGGTATTTAAAGTTGACTTAATAAGGATATTTTTTAAATTTCAAAAATTAAGAAAACATGCTTTGGCATTAATGCAAACTCTAGCTGTGTTCACAACAAAAGGATAACTTGATTCTATTTGGAAACAAGAGCTCTGTGAAAAAAATAATATAATAATTATTAGACAAATTAGCCCCAGAGGCAGAAATGTGATTTGATCAAAGAGATATACTGCATTTATTTTCAGAATCAAATTTCTCCTATTTTCCTGCTAAAGAGCATTTGTCTCTATATTTTTAGAGTTGCAAATGTCATACTGGTTATTTTCTGATGCTTACTAGGTAATTTAAGGCCTCACTGGCCATTGCTGACGATCTGGAACTCACTCTGAATGATGCTGGTGGCATGGGGACCTTGCTAAGTACTGGTAGTGGCCAGGCACTGTCCTGGTGTTTTCACAGATCATGTTTAGCCCTCACCCCATGTAAAGAGGGAGGAGCTACTACACTGATTTCACAGATAAGGATGTTGACATTCAGAGGCGACTTTGCCAAAAATCACAGAGGATATGGATCCATTTCTGTAGGACATGAAAATCTGCATTCTTGTTACTACATTATACTCTCCTCATTTTGACCAGCATGTTTTGAAATTTTATACCTAAAATTATTTAGGACACTAAAGTGGAGCCAAATTTAAAAAAAATTTCTCAATAACAGATCTTTAAAATCTTCTGTCAAGTAGCTGACATTTTTTTCAAAATTGGTTGCTTTGTTGATGCCAAAGATTGAAAACAGAGAATTTGTGTAGGTCTAGAGACCTCCATACCTTTCGTGGACCTGTATGTAAATGGAAATAGAAATACCTTCAGCTGTCACAGGACTACTATAGGATTTAAAAGTGAGATAATGGAAGTGAAGGTCATTCTCAAACTTCAGCTTTGATCCTGGGGGGTTTGTAAAAAGACAGATTTCCTGCCTTTACTCTGAGAAGTTCTGCAGATCTAGGTTGGAGTCCAGGAATCTGCATTTTCAACAAGCTCCCAGGTGATTCTGATTCAGGTGGTCTAAACCACACGACCAGAAACACCAGGCTGGACAAATATCAGGGGTTATGGAACTTTTTGAAAAGATTATGGGCAGATCCATTTTGGTTCCTGGTTTAGGCTGAAATGCTGTGTTGTGTCTTGAACACCCCCACCCACCCCCATCTTGGAAGATTGTCAGTTCAACCATGAATGTGGAGAAGGCAGGTGTGAACTTATTCACAGAAAAGACAATTTTGGAGACTAGAGCCAAGGAATTAGTAGGAATCACTGAGTTTATGTTCTGCTTCTGGAAATTGATCAGGTTGAGCAAATTTTAATTTGTCTTCTGATTTCACTGACTTGTATATTAATAATACAAAAACAATGTTTAATTTCAAGTGGGGAAGCACAAGATTATTCCAAGAAAAAAATCAAACATGCTTGCAAAATTATTTAATAAAACTTTGCCAATAAAGATGGATATCCTCCTTGAATTTATTTCATTTAAAAGACTTTCCAAGTTTTTGGAACAGGAAATATATAGGTGGGTAAACTTGGAGAAGCTAGAAGCATTGGCATGGAACCCAGCTGGGAAAAGTGCCCGTTTGCTGTGTGGGGCATGTGAGGCACGAGAGATGGGGTCTCAGTCTGACAAGGATGATTCATTCCATTGCCTGGAATCAAGGATGACCCAGGAGGGTACTTAGAGGAGCAAGAATTTGTTTCCAAGGGGCTCTCCGGTCCTAGAACACTTGTTTATAACATCTACCTTCCCTGGGAGCCAAACTATGCAGATGGTACTGTACTGCTCTAAGTTTGTTCCACATTGTCCAGGGCACATGGCTCAGTGGAAAGCACTGGCTTGGAGTTTTCAGACCTATGTTTAAGTTCCAGCCTGGATACTTACCAGGTTTTTGCACCCTTGAGCAAGGCATATAACCTCTATGAACCTTTGTTTCATTATTTATGAAATATAAATAGTGAATAATGAATCAATAAAATTCACAGGACATGTGTGGGATCTCAAGTAAAATATAGTTACATATACTTTATAAACATATATATATGTTTATGACATAAATACACACATACATACTTATGATATAAATAATAAGTAATAATAATGATACTTGTAATAATTACTGTGGCAGTGTCTAGGACTGTATTAATTTCTTCTTTCCTTCTCTGTGAACCAGGGGCTAGATGTAAAGATTTTTCTTTTAAATAGCCATAAAAGAAGAGTATATTATTATTCTTTGAGGGTGTACTTGTTAGTTTGAAGATGATCAAATATTTGGCACTATATGTGGCATACAAAATTGTTGATCAAGTTAGATACACCAATTTTTAAAAATTATAAATCAGATATGAAGTAATATAAATATAAAGTAATATAAAATCTTATGGGACTTAGAAACTATCTTTGTAGGCAATTATAAAAATGACATTCAAGATGTTTTGGGCAATGCTATTGAACGGGGATAGTATCAAAATTATTCTTATTATTTCTTAATGATTTTACTTATTTGAGAAAGAGAGAGAGAGAGAACACACAAGCAGAGGGAGGCGCAGAGGGAGACGCGGATTCCCCTCTGAGCAGGGAGCCCGATGAAGGACTCGATTCCAGGACCCCAGGATCATGACCTGAGCCAAAGGCAAACACTTAATGAATTGAACCACCCAGGTACCCTGGGATAGTATTAAAATTATTACTATGTTTTTCATTTTGTACCTCTTTGTAGGGTGAGCCTCATCAGTTCTGACCAGAGGCATTAATTGTCTTAGGAAATATTAGAATTATCATACCAAAAGTGGAGACAGAAAGAAAGGCAAGGCTTTGGCTTTCAAAATTGGAAATTTGAGTTAATTGTGAGACTTTATTAGAAGACTGAAGAAATTTCTAATGTCTGATTTCTCAGATCATCGCCAAATACACCAAGAGCAAATGTGGAGGTCTTATGTATTATTTTACTTTATAGTGAGGATACAGGATATGACATGAAGGGAGTTGGAGTCAGAGAGGAAGTGGCAGTGGGAAGCCCTCTCTCTGCTGGAAGAAAGCAAAGAGAGGCAGAATTAGGACAAAGAGCTGAACTGTGTGTGTCTTGTCTCTTTGTCTATATCAACATTCTAGGGGTGAGATGGAAGAAGCAAGGAGCTTGAAGACATATACATGCAAAGGGTTCATATGTCACTTCTCAGGAAATCGACAGCATCATTTATTTGTTGTTGCATGTTGAACTTTACATTCAACATGGCACTAGAGCAAGATGGTGCCAGACTCCTCTAGTGTAGGGAGACAACCCGGCACTGGTGTGAGATAGTCTGGTTACCTATGTCCTGACTATATTTTATGCAGTAATGTGAAGGTGTCTTGAGTTCCAGTGAAAAGGCAGAAGCTTGGAGTCTGGACAAAGAGGCCTCACTTAGAAGAGTCTTTGTGACTGGAGGCAAATGCAATGAACTGTAGAACCCTCAGCAAAGTAAACAAACTATTCCTAAGAAACTATGAAAAATAAACCATGCATTGGTGAAGACCAGTACAGAGCTCAAATTGTGTCCACATCAGAGACCAGTGGTCCTCAGAGAAAAGCATCAGGACCAGACAGATGTCCTTACTCTGCTGCTATAATGTTATGTACATTTCCTTTTATGAACAGATACTACAAAGTGAGCTTCCTGACATTGTGGTTTTGCAGGTGTAGATCCTACCACACCATATAATACCACCAGATTGAATATTATCTTTTCTCAAAGTGAATACTTTGAATATGACTCCATTCATTTTGATTTATTTGTATTGTTCTATTTGTTAGTGACTTTCTCTGTTTTGGTCATACCTGGTATGTGCTTGCATGCTTTACTCACCTGATTCTCTTTCAGTGTCATCTGCCCCTGTTCTTTACACCCAAGGAAGGTCCTAACACATCTAAAAATCTTCTCATTTTGTTGTACTCTCTGAACAAAGTTGGCTGGAAAAAAGCCAATCCTGTCTTGAATTTTCCCCTGAAAGGAAAAAGAAGGCATGCATCCACAATTATAGCATTTGTTGTAATTTCAGTTACCAAATGATTTTTTTTAAAAGAAAGAAAAATACTTACTTTCCACCAGTCTTCATTGGTGTCTTCTAGAAGTGTAATCATGTCTCCTGGCCTGTAATGAAGAGTGAACAAATTGAGCAGGGAAGGAGAGGGGGAAAAAAAGAAAAAGATGACACTTCAGAGTCACAAGTAATAGTTTTTCATTTAAACTATTTCATAATAATCCTAAAATAAATAGAAGTAAAATAAACATGACTTCTTCCCAGTTCTCCCTACCCCTGAAAATAGTTTTGTTGCACATCCAAAACAAGTATTATTTCCATGCTGTATTTTAAAAAATAATATTAGCATTATTTTTAAAAAAGATTTTAGTTATTTATTTTGAGAGAGAGGTAAAGGGAGAGAGAGAGAGAGAGAGCAGGAGAACAGGCAAATGTAGAAGAGAGAAAATCTCAAGTAGACTCCGTGCTGAGCACAGAGTGCAATGCGGGGCTTGACCCCACAAATGTGAGATCATGACCTGAGTCAAAATCAAAAGTCAGGTGCTTAATGAACTGAGCCACACAGGTGCCCCAATATTAGCTTTATTTTTACATATAGAGAAGGGTTTTTATTATCTCTGATAGTTTCCTATTCACTTTTGCAGCTTTCTGTTATGATATTATAATGGATCTTTCTGAGGATATTATTATATTTTTAAAACAATATTTCTTTCCTTTATTGAATTCTTTGTTTCCTCTAGAATTGGTTGGCTTCTGCTTTATACTATCACTTCTCCTTCATGTCAGAGGATTTTCTTCAACATCTTTGTTTCTTGGTTGTTTCTTTTTCTTTTCTTTTTCTTGGTTGTTTCTTTACATTAATGACTAAAAACAGAGGTGGATAGGTGTGGACCGCTGGGTGGACTTCTCTGCTATTACACACATCTGCATCTGCACTGGGTCTTTCTCCCAAGTGCCAGGGCTAATTTCAGGCTCTGTTTAAGAGAGCAGGGTGCATTGATTGGGGCATCTCATTTTTGGGTGGTTGGAAGTGTAGCAGGCAAGCTGTCTTGGGTGTCCTACCACTACTTCAATGGCTAAAACAGGATGGCTCTCCTAACCCTGGTGGGGGAGAGGTCAGTTTATTATCCTGTTAAGTACCATTACCTTTTCATTCCCTTCCCCTGTTCTCTAGATGATCTGGGGTCTAGAGTTATCTAAACACAGCTCTTTTTCTTTCTCAAACTTCTGTGCTCACAGAGAAAGCCTCCTTAGGCATGAGTTCCCTCTATTCTGAGTACAGGTGTTCCTTTGATTCTGGAGTCAAACAAACACCATTGCTGCCTGTTGCTCATTATAAACAGTAATGTGGGAGTCTGTATCAGTTATACACTGCCATCATAATTCACCAAAACATATAGCCACAAAACCTCAATGAGCTGCTCACATGCCTGGTTGTTGGCTGGCTGTTGGCTGGGATGTCTGGAGAGACTTTGCCCTATTATCTGTTTCTTGTACCCCAGAAAGCTAATTTGCACATTCATGCCAATGCCAGAATTTCAAGAGCAGCAAGGCTTGGAATTGACACATTGTCACTTCTGCCTCATTTTATGGGGCAAAGCGTGTCATGAGGCCAGCCCAGACTCAAGGGACAGGATAGAGACTCCACTCCTGTGGTGACAGAAACTGGAAAGTCTCATGGCAAAGGGCAGGAGCACAAGAAAGGGTGAAGAATTGGGTCATTCGTGCAATCAAGCCACTGGAGACACCCTCATGTTCTTCAATGAATTTGCTATGAGTTCAGTGTCTCCATGAATGTGTCCCTACACCTAAAAGTTACTCTTGCCTGAGCATTCTTTGTTCTTTAGGCATCTTCACTATTCTCAATACTGTTTGCTACAGTTTGCCTGGAAATTCTCAAAATCTGGGGTCTCAGCATTATTTCTTGTTTTCTAGTACTTTTATGGATGTATTCTTAGAGAAATATATTTCCTGACATTTTAAGGGATTGGAGCAAGAGAAGAAGTAGATCCGTGGGCTCATTTTGCTACTCTGATTCAATCTCCTCTGCTGTCATTTTCAATTCTCAGTTAATATCTATCTTCATAGGGGATTCTAAATAGAACAGGCTTGTTGCACCTGAAGCATTAAACATGAGTGGCATTTTGGTATTTCAACAGTCACAGTTCCATGCTGATGCCACAGAAAGCGAGATGGCTGAAAATCACTCTTTTCCCAGATGAGGGATTTAATTAAGCAGCAAGGATGAAAGCTGATGTAGAAAAATCTTTCTAGTTCCAGCAGATTTTACTTAACCTAATAACCTAAGAAACCATGTGTTAATATCAAGTACAATGACTTTGCTGATGGTTTGGCAGAAACTGGAAGTAGAGAATAAAGCTGCAGATGGGGAGAAGTACCTTTTCCTAATGGTGAAAAAGGATGCTGTCTGGATCCAACCTTTGGTTTTACAGTCTAAATAGACACCCATTTTTTACCATGACCCATGGTAACTAAACCACATATTAGAACAAGGCACTCACTTGAATACAAGTTATAATATTATGAGCAATACCAGACACTCTCCTGACAGTGTGATGAGGATTGTCTTATCCTATAAAAGAGCACCATCAGGACCAGAAAATTGCTTAGTGAGAGAGGAGAATTACATTCAACTATTTATTATTTTTGTTTGTTTGTTTGTTTATCCATTCATTCAATAAATATTCCAGAATGTCAACTCTGGGTATTCTTTGGAGAATAACATCCTCACTGGAGTTAATGTTCTAGTGAGAAAGATGGATACAAATAAGCAAATATATAATACAACATTTAATACAGTTTTAAATAAGAAGAATATAGTCTATATGTATAACTGATGAATATATAACTGCAAATTGTCATAAGGGCTATGAAGGGAATAGATGGGAGGCAGTTATAAAGCCTAAGAGTAGACTCCTGATATTAGCCAATTACTCTAATCATCTGATGGAGACAGCTAATGCCTCTTTTTCTCTGCAGGCAGGATCTTGCCCCAGGCAGCACTTGAATCCAAGACAGCAATGCTCTGCTATCTGGGTCAGCAAACCTGTGGCCCTTGGGGTGTTGCGCTGCCCCTTGCCCCTGCCTGGCATCACCCATCAATCTCGGCACTCTTTCCACTGCAGTTGCACTCAGACTGAGACTCCTTTTCAACATGGGGTCTAGGCCAATGCATCTGAGTAGGCTAACAAGATAAAAACACGGTGTGTTTTATGATATTTTAAATTTATTTTTGAAGAGGTGTCTTGACCCAATTTCTTTTTTTTAAATAATAAATTTATTTTTTATTGGTGTTCAATTTGCCAACATACAGAATAACACCCAGTGCTCATCCCATCAAGTGCCCCCTTCAGTGCCCATCACCCATTCACCCCCACCCCCCGCCCTCCTCCCCTTCTACCACCCCTAGTTCGTTTCCCAGAGTTAGGAGTCTTTATGTTCTGTCTCCCTTTCTGATATTTCTACCCATTTTTTCTCCCTTCCCTCCTATTCCCTTTTACTATTATTTATATTCCCCAAATGAATGAGAACATATAATGTTTGTCTTTCTCCGATTGACTCATTTCACTCAGCATAATACCCTCCAGTTCCATCCACGTTGCAGCAAATGGTGGGTATTTGTCGTTTCTAATGGCTGAGTAATATTTCATTGTATACATAGACCACATCTTCTTTATCCATTCATCTTTCGATGGACACCGAGGCTCCTTCCACAGTTTGGCTATTGTGGACATTGCTTCTGTAAAGACTGGGGTGCAGGTGTCCTGGTGTTTGACTGCATCTGTATCTTTGGGGTAAATTCCCAGTAGTGCAATTGCTGGGTCGTAGGGCAGGACTATTTTTAACTCTTTGAGGAACCTCCACACAGTTTTCCAGAGTGGCTGCACCAGTTCACATTCCCACCAACAGTGTACGAGGGTTCCCTTTTCTCCGCATCCTCTCCAACATTTGTGGTTTCCTGCCTTGTTAATTTTCCCCATTCTCACTGGTGTGAGGTGGGATCTCGTTGTGGTTTTGATTTGTATTTCCTTCATGGCAAGTGACCCAATTTCAAACTCTGGTTAGAGGTCAGCCAGCTCCCCTTAAGCAACTGATTAAGTCAATACCCCAACTATTTCCCTTCGGACTTTCACAGTCCAGGCCATGATGCACCAGCCCCAGCCTTAACTGCTCCTGGGGCCAGGTAGCAGACAACAAGGGACAGCCCTTATGCCCTGGAATCTGTGAAATTATTCAAATGAGCTAACCCGCAGGGAGCCTGGAAAACCAGCTAACCCCAGCTGCTGGCCATACAAAAACTGCCCTATAGCCTGAGTAATCTTTCCCCTGACTCCCAGCTGCAAGCCGTGTGGCCCTGGGTGGCAGCCCTCCACGCTGAACTGTGTATTCTTTGCTCAATCGATTCTCAACCTAGTTGTCTTCTCCCATGCTGGTGTTGGTGCAATCTGTCCTGCCATCAAAGAGCTGAGTCTAAACATTCTGTCCACTCATTCTACCTAGGGAGAGTCTTTCCATTGTTCCTGGAGGGATGGAGGCCTAATGCCTAAAAATCCTCTTTCCCTGGTTGGTCTTAGGATGGACACTGCCAGTTCATGACTCTCTGTCTCCAACTGTTTCCTGCTTCTGGGCTGACCAGCCCTCTCTTCATGGAACAATTCTTTTTCATTCTGGGTTGTCACACTCCAAAGTCCTGCTCTGGTCTAGCAGCTACACTCTTTCTTTCAGGAGACTTTATGTCCCTGATCCATAATGTGCAGTCTATAATTTACTCTATTTCCAAATTCCTGGGGATGAACTTGTCAGGCCCCCAAATATTAAAATAAAAAAAAGTTTCCCTTTGCTTGATTCAATCAGAGTATCCTAAGTTTGGGTAACCATTTTGCTGTACAGTACCCAAGAATTATACATGTATAAAATACAATGCAATTCATAAACAGTAGAGGCATAGTTTCTCTTTGACTGATCAGAGTACCACAACTGGCCTTTTCTTTTGGTTTACTCAATGAAATAAAGGCTCAAAGTTCTAATTTCTTCCTGAAAGTATAATTTTTTTCACTTGGAAGTTTGAAGATCTAGTGATTTTTACCTTTTAAGTGGGTGTTCCCTTAGGTTTTTGGCAAGGATGGTTGGTTCATGAAATCATCTTTGGCCTTTTAAGTGGCTTCAGTGTGTTTCAGAGCTTTGAAAAAGTTTTTCCCTCTTTTTACATCCACTCATCCCTCTTGCCCTCTACTCCAGGTAGTGACAAGAAAGGTGTGGCAAGAGCTGGAGGCTGGAGTTATTACTCTACCACTCAGTGGTTGATTGTGACGGAGGTGTTGGAATAGCAGAGGAGGAGAGCCAAACAGTCTGGAGAGGGCAACAGGTTCACTGAATGAAATGGGTATGGCCACGTCCATCTGCACTCAAGTAAGAAGGTTCAGAGAGACTTTACCAGTTTTAGGCAGGATTTGAATCCACTACTAAACCACTAAATCAAGCTGTCTCTTATAACCACCCAAACCTTGTGAAACGCATCAGAACTGCCCGTTTTACTCTGCAAGTACTTTCAGATATCTTTAATATTTCTTACCCTTTTCTATTCATCGGGAACAAAAAATCAACCAACCAAACAACAACAACAACAAAGCTCCAACAGACCAACCAACCAAAACCAAATAAATATACACAAACCAAATCAATCTTACAGCAACCTGCGTCATTCAGCCAAAGGAGATGTCCTGGAAAAACCAGGTTACGGGAACATAAAAAGGAGCCAAATTGCTCCATTAACTTCAGATCTGCTGCTTAATTTTTCACAAGACCCACTTCTCAATTTCCATAATTCTGGTCCAGAGCCTTTTACAGTCTGGGCACATGGGTAGGTAATGAGGAGCTCCTGAATCCCAGGTTGATTTTGCCTTAAACCTAGCATCTGTGAGACTGCCTGCATTTCCCCAAGTCCGGAGAGTTGGTGTGGAGAAAAAGCATTCAGATAAAGGACCATTTGGATGAGACTTGGTAAATGTTCCTGAACTGTCACGGATCACGCTTTCCAGAACCTAATTGGAAAAGGCATCTGAGTGAGAAGATGGCTGCTGAGCACATTAGTGGCATTCAGGAGGGTCTGGGTTTCCTGACATAGTGCAGCTTCAGAACATAATATGCATCAGAGACTTTCCTCAAATAGCCTTAATTGCATTTTGATGTCCTGGTGACTGTGAAGATTATTTTTAAATCAAATTGGTGCATTAGAATTACATTTAGTTTTAATTAAGTTGATGCATTTGCCAAGCAGTAATTTACTTAGAGAATGGAAACGAGACACCAAGGGGGTCTTATTCTGTCTCAAGGGCTCTCCTTTTCTTATTTTATGAAGGATTTATAAAGCCTTACAGAGTGAAGGACATAGCCACGCAAGTTGCAGGCCAAAGCCCAATGTGGACGGGAATACCGAACATGACCAGGGATCAGGAAGCCTGCCTTATGGTCCTGGGTCTGTCATTGGCCCACTGCGTACCTTTGGATGTCACAGCTGCTCTCAAGTCTGGCAGATACTCAGAATCCAGGGGAACACTTACCCATTCAGAACTCCAAGTGGAATCTGATCCTCTAGGCCTGGTGGGCGGGGGGAGCCCAGGAATCTCTATTTTAATAATATTCTCTAGGAGGTGAGAAGTGGTTTGAAAATCCCAACCATAGTTTTCTCCTCTGTCAAATACTAACTGCTTGGGTGACTTCACAGATTTATGAAAAGAATTCAAGGGGACGTCAGGGAAAATTGAGGAAACTGTGAAAGACTCTCAAATGGGCACAAACATTACCGATCTTGGTGTCCAGTTCATCTTTCTGGCCATCTCTCCCTTTCACTGTTTTTGGGCTATTTTACATATTTTCTACAAGCTGTAGAAAATTGGTGATAATGCAAATGACTTTTGTCCCTAGAAATGCAAGTGAACTGTGTCTGGTGGGATATAACCAGTTGTTGCTTCTGAAGATTGACCAGTACGGCATGTATTTGTAAATTCATGTCAGCACTCCTGCTCACCCATGTATGTGTGATGTTTGAATCCTCCTTTGTACCAGATAAACATTATACTGGTTTTCTCACTAATTAATAAGTCAAATAAAAATTTTGACATGTGTTTATTTTATATTTGTATAGACTCATGATTTCACCTTAATTTAAAAAATTAGTAGTGAACTAGAATAACTTTTCATGAACACATTCTATAGATAATAAACTTCCTGGTCTTAGAAAGACTTAGCAATCTTAATAAACCAAGAAGGAGTATGAATGGCCAACATGGAATATATTAATGGATTGTCTCAATCTGCTGATTAGAAAGAATTGCCAACCTCATTGGAGAGAATACCCACACAGTCAATGCAGGACAAAAAGTTTGGGGTAGGAAAAAGACCAGTGGATTGAAAATCTGCCTCCTTGGGTTCCAGCCTGGGCCTCTACTTTCTACCTGTCACTTCTTGGCCCTGGTTCTCCCAATTTACCCCCTTTGGTAAAGTATCATAGACTGTCTCATTCTCATTGGATGTGAACTAAATAGCTTAGGTGTCCATTCACTAAGCTCTACTAAAGTTGAAGACAGTCCTTCCAGAATGAGGATTGGAATGTGGGTAGTTATGAAAATAGGTTCCTGCTCCTGCAATGAATTTGCACTACCTCTTTGTAATGGGATTCGCATTTGCCCCCCATTTCATACTTCTTAAAGTCATTCTCATGTTCTGCCATTGAACCCATCCTTCCTTATCCTTTCCTGACTGGAAAGAGAATGACTGCTCACTAACCAAGCTGCACAGGCCCTCCAAGTCATCTCTTGCTGGGAGCCTTGGCTTGGTTGTGACTCCACCTCCTTGCAAAGCCTTCCCTGGCCTCCCATGGCTGCTTTGATGTCTTCTTGAGATGCTGTGGCAGCATCCTGAACTACCTCCCTTCCTACAAGACCTCATGCCGGGGTGTGCTTTCTTGTCTACTCTTCGGCCCTTCACCTCCAGCCTAGGGGCCACTTGAGCTCTTTGAGGGTCTGTGAACTGTTCACCCAGCAGCCAATCAATACTAATTCACCACGTGGTGAGCAGTGAAGACATGAATTGAATCCTGAGAATAGCCACACAAGGGTTAAACTCAGTTTTAATTCAATTTCAAGTGGTGCTTTGAAAAAAATCAGAAAGAGATGAATTCAGGCCATCCCATCTCCAGAGGTTCTCGTGAATATTAGCTAATGAGACGAATGGTTGCCTGGTTTCATTCAGACTCAACCACAGAAAAACCCGATAGACTCACTGCTTCCAAGAAAGAGGCTGGTGATTCAAGAGTCTAAATCCTTATTTGGGATTACAAAAGAAAATACATTTTTTCTTTGAAGGCCCCCAAATTTAGGTGTCCGGACACACACTGAAGTGAGAATTAATTTGTATTTTAGAATTTAATAATATTGGAAAAGCAGTTCCCTCTTTCCCTCTCCTGGCTCCTAAGCTTTGTTCTTTTTTCCTCTTTCTCTCCTCCTTATGAAACATGGCCATTATCATATAAATTTGTTTGGGGAGAACTAATAAAAATGAAAATGACTTAGATGTGGAAAGCCAAAATGGATTCTTTGGAATAGGCATTATATGGTCACTAGAATATGCATCTGAACCCTTTCATCCTTTATTTACTCCTATCCTTTATTTGAGAGCCCTGATGTTTCATGGCTCTGTGTTTACTTGGAGTTATTTATATCTGCTGCTTATTTACATGATATACCAGCATAGCAAAGCCAGAAAAATTATTCTTATTGATTTTTATTTTTAAAAAATATTTTATTTGAGAAAGAAAGCACATTTGTGTGTGTGTGTGTGTGTGTGTGTGTGTGTGTAGACAGAGCAGGAGGGAGAGGGACAACAGATTTCTCACTGAATGCAAAGCCCTATACTGTTGATCCCACACCCTAAAATCATGACCGGAGTCAAAACCAAGAGTCCGGCACTCAACCCACTGAGTCACCCACCCTCAAACCACTAAGTCCTCTTCTTAATGATTGTTAAAATGTGTGTTGGTGTGAATAATAAGCAATGGCTCTAAGACCGTTTTGCAGACTTCTGAACCCAAAATCAGCAAGGATAATGGGACTGGTTACATTGTAAATGTGGAAGGCAAAAAGCTAAGCATGTGCTATTAAGCTCTTGCTAACTATGTGTGTGTTGTGTGTGTATGAGTGCATGAGAATGAATGTGTATTTGAGTGTGCGTGGGCATATGAATGTGACTTTGTGTGTATATCTGACTGCAGGTGTGTGGGAGTGTATGTGCATATGTAAGTGTATCACACACTATACTCACCCACTAGGCTAGAAGGGTGATTGGGCACACAGCCTACGTGTACTCATGAGGCAGCATATATGATAACAATGCCAGTGTTGATTATAATGGGGTTCTCCATTTGTATTTCAAGTAGCATTTTAAAAAGGTTTATTCATGTATTAAGCTGGCCATCCATAAAGTGTAATTTTCAAAGCTCTTAAAAAATTCGATAATAAAGGTTAATGTGGAAATTGTTTAAGACTCTAATTTCAGAAGTTTATCTACTATACAAGCTCATTTCACTCAGATGGAGGAATGGGGTGCTCTGTAATATTATCAGACCTCAAACTGTCAGTGACAGTCAGGGGATCCCATGAACGCTGGCACCACATCTTTCACATCAGTGGTAAAATGTCATACCTATAAGTCAGTAACTGCCAAATGTACTCAGAAGATGCGGGACAGGGTCTCACAGCCTCCTTTTGGCTGGATAAATCGGACGAAGTCACATTGGATGTGCTCAAAGGCTAGAGAGAGCCTTTGACTGTGTTTTTTCAACTGTATATCCTTAGGGTAGTGTTAGTGAGGTCCAGAGACTTGGAAATAAAACATATTGTGAAAAGATGCAAATTCAGAAGGTATGAAAATATACTGTGCACCTCACTTTGTACTGAGGAAGGAAAGAAGCCAGTGTGGAGGGGAGGGAATGGTATAAGACAAAGCTGAGAGGTCTCCAGGGATGAGATTGTGCTGGTCCTGGAGGTGTCTGTAAAGACTGTTGTCTTGAGAGGACATCGTAGACTTTTAAGCAAAGATGTGAGTGTTGTGAGCAGACCTGAGGCAGGCATAATGATTATCTCCTTTTATAAATGAAAAAGCAGAGACTCAGATGGCTTACGTAAATTTTTGGGTTTCATGGGAGTCATACAGCTAGTAGGTGGCCTGGCTGGGAGTTAAATCCATCTCAAGGATGTCCACATTTTTTATTCTTAAACAGTAAGTGAATCCATGTTGATAAATTCCTTCTCTCTTCCTCTGTCTCTCATTTCTTTCTTTTTAAAAGGATTTTATTTATTTATTTGGCAGCGAGAGCGAGTGAGCACACAAGCAGGGGGAACAGGAGCAGGAGAAGCAGACTTCCTGCTGAGCAGGGAGCCCAATGTGGGGCTCTATTCCAGGACCCTGGGATCATGACCTGAGCCAAAGGCAGACACTTAACCCACTGAGTCACCCACGCACCCCTTGTCTCTCATTTCTTAATTCTGGAAAGGAAGTATCCACTTCTGGAGTAAACAGAACAGACTGGAATGGATGTTACCAAGCTCCTACTAGGGACCACATATTGTTGTTTTATTTAATCACAGTGATCCCCTAAGAGCCTTATTATTCCTATTTTCAAGATGACAAAACAGAGGGTCAGAAAGTTAGGTAATATGCTCTATTGTTGGAAAGTAGAGGGGTTAGGATAGGAGCCCATTTTATCTGATTCCCAAGTTTGGATGTCCCCCAATACACTGTGCTGTCACATTAGAGACTTTTCCACCCAAAAAGGATGGGAAGAGAGGGGTGGGAGAAAGACTGGAAACACAGAGACCACGTAGGGCCTGCTACACGAGTCCAAGGAGAGATGGAAATGGGGATGGATTCAGGCAAAGAGAACCAGAAGGACTTGAATATTAAGTACATTTTGGGCACAAGGTAAAGGGATGCCTCTAGTGGCTGGCTTGAAGCCTGGGTAGACAGGTGATATTATTCACCCCAAGAGCATGTTTGTGGGAGGGAGGGTGACGCTGCTGTGTGCCATCCACTCCAGGGTAGGCAAGTAGGGATGTGAATCTGGAGATCAATAGAAAGGTCTGGATTGTTAGCTGTTGGTGGAAAAACTTTCCTTGTTCCTGAGGAGATACATAGTGGATGAGTGGTGAAGCAATTACTCAGCTGCTCTGAGCTACAGCTGTTGGCTTTGCCAGTTGGGTCTTCTTTGCCCTCAAGCTTACACTGCAGACATTCCTGTGCCCTCACCTCATTTGTCCTCTGCTCTGAGGACAATACCTGCATGCTCCCCTGGGTGATAATGAAGGTGGATAAAAATGATATTCTGTTAAAAGGAATTTTTTTCTACCTTATGGTATGAGAAGAAAAGGATAATTCACAAAGCCCGAGTTCATTTAAGGAATTATACCAAATCCCCAAAGCATGGCTTTACACATTGTAAATCAAGTGCCTAGCTTTTTAAATTGGGAACATACAATCTCTTGGAAAAAAAAGGAAGAAAAATGAAAAAAGGGAAAAGTATGATTTATCACTCCAATCTTGCAGTCTATGTAATACAGGCATTTCACTCCTGGGAATGAATAGTCCTGTTTTCCTCAGAGCAGACTGTAAACGTTTGATTCGTGACCAGACAACTTGACTTTTAATGACCTGCAACTGTCTAAAATATGCACAAAAATTTATGACCACCACCAGGCAGCTAGACGTCATTCCTCAGTACTGTAATAACATCCTATATTTCTCTGGAATTGTTTCTTTCATCTGCTGACTTCAGAATAATCTTCTAGTATAAAATGGTGGGATTGACAGAAGTTGGTACAGTATAAATTCTAGATATCCAAATAACAGCCTTAAGAAGGACACGATAAACTGTATTTATTGCAATGTGAATAGACATCACCCTTGTCTTTATCAGCAGAAAGTATATTGTGGACAGTCAGCTGAAGGCAAGGCAGCCCCCCAGCAGTGACCCCCTAGGCAGGCTCTAACCTGTAGGGCTTGTTATAACTCTGGTAGAACAGGTCTTCACTTGGTAAATGCCATCATCTTCGCTTGCACTGATGCCAGATTGTTTGAGTCTGTTTACAGCTCCAGCCAGTGAGTTCAACACAGGGACTCTTACTCAATGATGGAAAAAACTAAGATTACAAGAGCCTACTTGTCTGAACAAATCTCAGGTGCCAGGACTCAGGCCCTGAACTCTGCTCTGGGAAGGCCCAAGGATCACTTGGAAGAAGATGGCAAATGAATACTGGAAACCAAGCTGACCTTGGGTGTGAGCCAGATTCTGGCAGGATATACACTTCGCCTATGGAGTCTTGCTGGATGAGGGGCAGATGAGCTGCTAGGCTTGACCTCATGGCACATGGAACCCCGGGAAAGGAGGGCTAATTGGAGACTTTTTGGTAGCTCTTTCTTTTTATGGGCCTTTGGGTAAAGAGAAAGAGGACAGGCAGATTTCACTGCAGTGGAAAACCACACTCAGGCAAGTGGGAGGGGGATTGTACCTGGGAAATGGCACAGCCTGAGGGGGAGAAGTCTAAAGAGCTCCCAGGCGGAGAGACAACATCTTCCAGAAGCCATGGGAAGGGAGTGACTGGCAACTGGTAATTTGGCCTCCATGATATTCAGACAAGTGGAGTTGACCTTGGAATGGAGGCTATATCCATCCCTAATGCTCTGGCATTTCAATAGTTTTCAGGACTACTTTAGCTCTCTGTTCTCTTCAGAAGAGCAAAGAACCTATCTCCAAGGGAATATCTGACTAGAAAAGCAGCCCCTTCTATCCTGCTCTAGGATTAAAAAAACTCCAAATTCTTATGTTTTGGGGTCATGAATGGAGATGAGGAGTAAAGCATTTTCTTTGAGATAGGCCAGTGAACATCACATTATAAAAACGGTAATAACTACCAGTTATTGAGGGTTTACGATGATGAGGCACTGTGCTATATACTTTATGAATATTATTCATTTCATCCTCAAAAATACCTCAGGCTAAAGAGGTCTCTGTTATTCTTCTTTGAGTAAGGAAATCAGAGTAATGAAATGTCTATAAATTGCTTAAGGTCACCCAACAGGTAGGATGTGAACACAGCATGGACTCCAGCTTCACTACCCCTAAAAAAAAAGCAACCTAAACTGCCAACCAGGAGAGAGTTTCAGATTGCACGAGGGTCCCAAAGCTCATCTTATCCTCCCCTGGGTTTCAGGTACCATGAAGTGGGATGGATCCTGAAATGAAAGCACAGCTCAGGGTGTGCAGCAGGGGGAATTGCCAGCCTCTCAAAGGATAAACAAATGGTTTTAGTTTGATCCTTCAATCCACATGAATTTGGGCATTAGTGACATTTATTGATTCCCTATTAGGACTCACAGGATGCCAAGTGCATTTGATGCTCAAGCTTCATGCAAACACCCATTGGCAGTTCTGTTGATGCACTAAAATTGCGCTTCTTAAAGTGTGGTACCAGATAAGCAGTATCAGAGCCACCTGCTGACCAATTAGAAATGCAAATTCTCAAGCCCCACCCCAGGCCTGCAGAATCAGAAACTGCAGAGATAGGGCCTGGTAATCTGCTAAGTAGCCTGACAGGTCACTGGATGCAAGCTCATGGGTGAGAATCACTGCTCTATAGCATTAGGATGTAGTACTAATTTAACTTTTTTTTACATGAAAAACACTGACTTTAAATTTTCTTTCCTTTTTCTTAAATTTTTCTTTTTTTTTTTCTTTTTACCTCATTTCCAAATCTTCATTCTCCTGTGGTACAAATTTATACAAGGCAACATAGGTGTTCATCTGTAATGGTTCTTTGGAAAGAGATCCCTGAAAGAGAAAATAAAAGAAAAATGAGAGAAGGAAGGAGGAAACAGAAGATGAATAAGCGAGCGCAATGTAATTCTAGTGTACAGATCATGAGTTTTAAAATATCCTATTATTTGAGGATTTGTTTCAACCATAGATTTATTTTCTATTTTCTTAGTTAAGCTTGATTTCATTAGAAACCAAAACCAATTATGTGGAAATCTTTTTCAGAAATAACTACAAATTTCTTCAAACAAATTTTTTCTTTGCTATAGTTGTTCATGAAAGGTGACAGGCTTGGCCCCAAGAATGAGAATATTGGCTCTATAGGAAAATGGACATATGAATAGTAGTGAAGGACTTCCACTTCTAAAAATTGACTTTTTATCAGTTAGCCTAAAATTTTGTATCTAGCCTATCAAAGGGACTCAGGTATTTTGAGCTGGCAATTAGTTCATGTATGTTGTGAAAAAAGCATAGTTTTGGACATCAGACTGATTTCGCTTCTACCAAAGAATCGCCATCTCCTGACCATGAAACTTTGCAATAATGGTAATAAAAGCTACCATTTTTGATGACTTACTGTGTGTGCTGGGCATTATGATACATGTATTAGCATACTTGAAACTCAAAACAGCCCTCAACTGTTGTCCCCAATGTATAGATTATACAAGAGTCTTGTAAGTATTATATAAATATTACCTACTATTATTATCCAAATAAATGTCAGTGCTATATAAATAGCACATTTCACTTTATAATATATAATAAATAAAATATAATTGTATATTACTATTATATAATACACAATATAACATGTAACATATACACATATCATTGTTTAACATGTTATTTATATGTATATGAAATTACATATGTAATATATAATTGTATACTTAAATATATAATAACATGATAAACATATTGAGACATAAATAAAAGTTGTATACAACTTCGATTTATTCTGCTATCCAAAGGTCAAGTACCTTATGCTATGTATTTTTGTCCTAGTCTATCCTATTCTAATGATACACACACACACATAGTTGTATAATATATAAATGAGCATAAAATATAATAAATATACACTCAATACTATAAAATATGGTCATAATAGACTAAGTAATTATATAATCTATACACTTTACAGTCTATATCAATTTGTATAGAACATATACTATGGAAACAAAAAGCCTACAACACAACACTTATCCTTTTTACCTTTGATGCACTGTGATAGTTCTGTTTGGTGACATTTATCAGTTTTATGCCAACTATGCTATGGAACATTATGCCATATTATTCTCTTCTGTTCTCTTCTACACTCTATTCTGTTCTGGGACCGACTAACTCGATTTCATAACCCACTCAGGTAGTGATCTGCAGTATGATCTAAGGACTCTGCCTGGTCTTTCTTCTGTGACATCCGTGAAAATTAATAAAGGGAAACCTCACTAAAACGGAGTCAGGACAATGGGCAGGGGAGCTCTTATGCCCTATCAATCCTGGTCAGTTTAGACCCAATAGAAAGAGAGGGACCTTGCTATGGATGCTACCTTAGCCACTACTTTTACTATCCCAGCAGGAGGAGGGAAAGCTAACAGCTCAGCCAGTAAGAGGCAGTCTCAGCTCTGTCAGTGAAAAGCCACTATACTTAGAGCTCTCAGTTTCCTCCATGGACTTCTTGTTTATAGCAGCCTCCCCAGCTTCCCGCTTCCTCTGCAAAAGAGCCTTTCCCTGCTCTGCCTGGGGAGAATTGCCTATGGTTTTGCTATTGCTTACTTGTCCTGCATTGACATATTCTGCCATTTCTGAATAAACCCATATTTTTTTCTGGTAAAATAGGTTTTTTTACAGTTGACATCGTGATAAATACCTGGTGGTTTATGTTCTTTGCTTGGTGGCTGAGATCGTCAGTGCCATTTTCTGGATAAGTAAACACTGAAGGAGACAAGAAAAGGCAGGTGCTTTATGAATCCAGTCACCATGTTTGGAATCACATCAGAAGATGTGGTGTTATGAATGCTGTTCTACAGCTTCTACCTTCCTCCTCTCACAGCCTTTCCCTCATCCTTAGTGACACAGCTTTCATGGCATCTTCCAAGTGATGCTTCCCCTGCTTCCCTACATGGCACTATGGACCACTTTCTCTGCATGCCCACACCCATGTCCATGTCTCCAGCAAGCATTCATCCTCCTGAATACTTGGCCATTGGGTGTTCACAACCTGGCCTTATTTGGCAGCTCTCTTCATTCATCTTTGAAACAATGTCATTCATCTACTGAATGTATCAAATAATTTGTTAATGGCACAGTGGGTGTGGACTAATTGGTTTTGAATTACCTTTTCTAAATACCAGATTCTTTTATTCATTTTTAATATCTTGCTTCATTTCTTGATATCCATATTCTATTTTGCACATTAAAGCTTTAGTTTTTTTTTAAGATTTATTTATTTTAGGGGGAAAGGCAGAGGAAGAGGGAAAGAGAAAATCTCAAGCAGACTCCCTCTTGAGTGCAGAGCCCCATGTCAGGCTTGATCCCACCACCTTGAGATCATGACCTGAGTCCAAATTCAATCGGACTCTCAACCAACTGAGCTACCCAGGCCCCCCTAAAACCTTAGTTTTAAACTTCAAAATATTTCCTCGATCTCTTATTGTCAATGCACTGGGGCTATTATTAAGAATAGAAAACAAATAGTGGTTTCTCATTTAGTTTGTTTTGAAATATGTAATTCTCTTCTTTTTGCATTTAAGCAGCCACTCTCTGGTCTTTAATAAAGAACAAAGCTTCCCCAAATGGGCAGGAGTTTTCACTGTCCATGTGCACAGCTGCAGAAGGTCCCTGATGGGTATTGGAGGGGCTCTGCCCTCAGCTAGTTCGGTCAGCCACATTCACCCCAGTGATCGTGACCGCCTTATTCTCACCACATCTATCTGCCTCAAACGAAAATGTGGCAAGGGTTTCCAAGTTTGGTGCCTAAATTAACCTACCAGTTAGATGACTTGAATTTAAAAATAACACAGTGCTGTTCTTTTCTTTCTTTTGTTCTCCTTTCAGATTATTAGGAAATATCAGTAAAGGAGGAGAAAACACACCACAGAAGACTATAACTTATTTCAGTTACTGCATTGACATCTCCACTGTCCTTAAAATGAACTCAAAAGCTGTGATGCAGAAAACATGCTTCAGAACAAGAGCCTCTATAAACGTACTGATACTCAGTAAACATCTATTCTCCACAGTTTATAGTTCCAGAGGCTGTGCATGAAATTCCATGATTCCTTGGAAGCCTAGGCATAAATATGTAGTCATTAGAGGAGCTCTGGTTTGTAGGTAAGTGGAAAATGATCCTATGGATCTTGTCTGCCTCAGTATCTAGCTACTCACCTTACTAATTTGAACTGAGTGGAGGCCGACAATACTCTGTGATTCCCTAAAATCGTGGCACAAATAAGTACAAACCTGGATACTTCTAAAAGAATATTGAATATTTGAAGGACAAATGCAGAGAATGTTCCTAGAAAATTCTTGGAGCTAAAAAGGGAGACTTCATAGGCTACATATCAGTTTGAACTGATTTCATAATTTTGTAATTTCATATTATTTTAGTTTTTTTATTGAATATCCATGAGCCATCTGGTTTAAAATGTATACCATTTTTTAATAATAAATTTTTTATTGGTTTTTAATTTGCCAACATACAGAATAACACCCAGTGCTCATCCCGTCAAGTGCCCCCCTCAGTGCCCGTCACCCATTCACCCCCACCCCCCGCCCTCCTCCCCTTCCACCACCCCTAGTTCGTTTCCCAGAGTTAGGAGTCTTTATATTCTGTCTCCCTTTCTGATATTTTCCACACATTTCTTCTCCCTTCCCTTATATTCCCTTTCACTATTATTTATATTCCCCAAATGAATGAGACCATATAATGTTTGTCCCTCTACGATTGACTCATTTCACTCAGCATAATCTTTTGTGAACTATGCCAAAAATTATTTGAAGTGACCCCAAATGTATTTTTAGCTATATGAACGAAAGCAGACCACTGCAAAAAAATGATTTAAAAACCAATTCTTGTGGGCTATTTCTTTTTTTTTTTTTAAAGATTTTATTTATTTATTCATAGAAACACAGAGAGAGAATGAGAGGCAGAGACCAGGCAGAGGGAGAAGCAGGCTCCATGCAGAGAGCCTGACGTGGGACTTGATCCAGGGTCTCCAGGATCACGCCCTGGGCTGCAGGCGGTGCTAAACCACTGTGCCACCAGGGCTGCCCTTGTGGGCTATTTCTAAGACTTTGATTTGAGGGGAAAAGAATAAAGAAAGGTAACTATTTTACTACAGATATGTCATATATTTTTCTATTTGGTGCTTTAAATCTGTTTTATTAAAAATAATTTGGTTGCTGATTTCACCCAGGATGACTCTTTAAAGAGTATGTCCATAATGCAGATATGTTTTCCAATGTTACAGAAGGAAATAATATATATATTATTGAATTAATAAATAAATAAATCTTTAAAAATATTTTATTTATTTGAGAGAGAGATAGAAAGGGAGAGAGAGAAAGAGAGCGAGCACAAGCAAAGTGAAGGGCAAAGGAAGAAGGAAAGACAAGGAGACTCCTTGCTGAGCAGGAAGCCAGATGTGGGGCTTGATCCCAGGACCCCAGGATTATGACTTGAGCCAAAATTAGACACTCAATCCACTGAGCTACCCATGTGCCCCTAGAATACTTTTATTTTATTCTTTTTAAAAGATTTTGTTTATTTATTCATAAGAGACACACACACACACACAGAGGCAGAGACACACGCAGAAGGAGAAGCAGGCTCCATGCAGGGAGGCTGACGTGGGACTCGATCCTGGGTCTCCAGGATCACACCCTGGGCTGAAGCCAGCGCTAAACTGCTGAGCCACCCGGACTGCCCTCCTAGAATACTTTTTCTTTTTTTCTAGAATACTTTTAAAGCAAAATATCCTAGTCACAATTTAGCTACATCGCACAAATTTTGATATTTAGTGCTTTCATTATGACTTAGTTAAGTATATTCCAATTTTCATTATAAATTCTTTTTTGACACGTGAGCTTTTTTTGAATATATATTTTAATTTCCCAAATTATGGGTTCTCCTATATCTTGTGATGATTAGTTCTATTTTATTTGCATTATAGTCAGAAAGTTGTGTTCTATATAATATTGATTCTGAAAATGTATGAAGCTTGCTTTATGGTCTAGCAGGTAATCATTTTTATAATTGTTCTGTGTGTCCTTAAAAAGAATGTGAATTCTCCATTTGTTAGATGGAGTGCCCTTTTTAAGTCAATTAGATTAGAATTGTCAAATGTGTCCTCAGATACTTTAAATCTTGAATCTTTTTATGTATCTACTTTGCCAATGACTTGAGAGGCATGTTAAAACCTCTGACTATGAAGGGAAATGTCAATTTTCCTAATACTTCTGTCAATTGCTCCTTGAGTTCCTGTCATTTTGAGGTTATATAATAAGTAGACACAGGTCTAGAATTTATATCTTCTGGTGAAGTGGATATGATCATGAAATGATGCTTTGTCTAGTAATGCTTTTTTGATCTTAATGTCCATTTTTTCATACATTAATACAGCTATACAATCCTTCTTTTGCCTTTTAAAATATATGAATTTATTTTAAACTTTCTATATCCTGATGTTTTAGATTGTTAAAAGCAGTCATTTAAACAATCCAGTTTGTGGGGCACCTGGATGGCTCAGTGGTTGGGCATCTGCCTTCGGCTCAAGATGTGATCTCCTAGGCCTGGGATCGAATCCCACATTGGGCTCCCCACAGGGAGCCTGCTTCTCCCTCTGCCTATGTCTCTGCCTCTTTCTGTGTTTCTCATGAATAAATAAATAAAATCTTAAACAATACAGTGTGTAAAACTCTCTTATCTAGTTGATTTTGATTACTGATAATTTAGGATGCTTCTCTAGCATTTTATTTTATATTTTCTATTTGTCTCAAATTTTCTGTGTTGTTTCTTCTACCTCTGTGCCCCCTCCCCCTTCCACCTTTTAGGTTATAAGGTTAAATCTATTTTTAATCTTCTGGTGGCTATTCTAAAAATGTTATGAGGTATATTTAACTTAACAAAATCTAAAGTGAAATATCTTTAATTTCCTTCCAATTAATATGAGCATCTTTGATGCATGTTTCTTACTTAAACATCCAGTATTTCAGTTAATGTTTCTTTAACAGCTTTTTGCTAACTTCATTATCTTTTCATGTAGCCAACATTCACTTGGTTCTTTCTTTGTGCTTTATTCCTTGCTTCTCAGTCCTTCCCTTGAGGTCACATTTCCCTCTCTGAACTCATTTCGAAATGTCTTAAGTGGGTCTTTCTTCACTGCCTTGTAGACAGTGTTTGTGTCAATATATATTCTTGAAAGACAGTTTTGCTTTTGCTCCATTTACAGATCTCAGAGTTACTTTTCTTTCAGATTACTGAAGGTATTGTTTTACGGTTACTTGGTACTATTGTCAGTTACAGGAAAGAGTAGTTTGCCTAATTTTCAATCCTCTGCAGGTAATCTGTCTTTCAAGCTGCGTTTAATATTATCTTTTGTCTTTGAAATTCTGCAGTTTCACTAAGATGGGTCTAGGTATAAATTTCTGAACTTGAGGAATGGTGTCTTTAATCAATTTTGAAAAATATTAGCCATATCTTCTTGAATATCATCTCTCTCCCATTCTTTCTTTGTGTCAGTTAGATGCATGCTGGACTTCCCTGCTTATCTTCTGTGTCTCTTTTATTGTCATGGATTCTATTGCTTTGTCTTTCTGGCTATACTGTAAGCCATTTCTTTGGCTGTATATTCCATGCCACTAATTCTCTCTTCTGCTATATCCAATATGCTATTAAATCCAACAATCAAATTTCTTCTTCTTTTTTAAATTTCTAAAAGTTCTGTTTTGTTTTCTTAAAATTCTCCTGTTCAACTTTGATAGTGTCTTATTCTTTTGTTATATGTTCTAATCCATTTTTTAATATCTTAAGTATATTTACCTATATAGTTATATATATCTTTATTTGATGATTCCAACATATACAGTCTCTAAAGTCTGATCATAAAAAAGGTGGCTTTGGCTAACTCTTACGCATGGTGGCTCATTTTCTCATGTAGTTGATGTATTTCAATTTTTAGCTCATGTCCTTTGAGAGTTCATTTGTGGAGATTTCTCAGGTCTGGGTTTCAAGTCCCTTCCTCCAGAGGCCATTTTTATTACTTCTGCCAAATGTCTGGTGCATTTATCCAACTAGGCCATTTTAAGTAAATTAAACTAAAATTTTATATTGTTTTGCTTTGTCCACAGAGGTAATATAAATTCAGGCCCTAACCCCAAGTAAGCAGAGTTTCTTCCCTCCTTTGCTTCCTTTTTTCCTTCTTTCTTGCTCCTACTCCATTTCTTTCTTTTCTTCCTGACTTAAGGCCAATATACCATTTCTCTTTACTAAGTTCCTCTGCAGGGCATTCTTTTTCCCTAGTGCCACTAAGGGTGGTTTTTGAGGTATCAGCATTTTTCCAAAGGGCCTCTTATTGAACCTATGACTCTGCCAGCTTGCCAGGTCTTGTTCCCTATTGACCATACAAGGGACTGATTATTCCTCAATCTGAGGCCGCTGGGATGTTTAGAGTAAACAATGGCCTTTACCTGCTTATGTCTCTGCAGTCACACTTTATTGTCATTTCTAGACTATAAGAAATTGCCTTATTTTGCTGCCAGCTCAGCCATGCATTAGGTGGAACTTTCTTTTTAATTCTTTTTCCCAGGAATTTTAAGCGTGTTAAGTGGAAAAAAATTTCTCTAAATATCAGCCCTCGACATAGCTGGAAAGAGAGTCCTTTATGCTTTTCAACAAACTTTTACCTGCTCCAGATATAGACATGCAGATTTCTGGGTATCTGCCAAAGAAGCCACTAAAATATTTGCTTCATTTTCTGACTTACAAGTCAAAATTTGATATATAAAACTAGTGTGTGTTAAAGGCAAGGATAAATTTTCCATATCTGAGCTTGCTTTTTTCCTTTCTGGGCAAAATTTCTTTGCTTCAGTGAAAAGTAACGTATCATTGGGCTTTGTAATATCCTCAGGTGGATTGATTAACCCAGTTCTTTTTGAAGAATATTTCTAAGGATTTGTCTGACTTATGTTCTCTTCCCTCTGCTTCTCTTCCAGGAAAGTTATAGTCACATAGTCTCATACTGAAATGCAATTATTGAAGGCAGCCAATAATGTCCATTATTTGGCATTTTGAGCTGAAATAGGCAGAACAGATTTTACTTTTCCCTTTCCTCATCACATCAAGTGGAGTTTCTGGTGAAAGGTGAAGACCAACAACTCTCCCCTCTGTATTTCTGATGCATCAACAAATAGTGTTGAAAACAACAACCAGAAACAGTCAGACCTGGTCAACATCTTTCATGAGAGAGAAAACAGACTGCATGCAGCTTATTAAGAAAGAGGTATGAACTCCATCCTCTTGCAAGGTGCCTTTGGAAATTTTCCTCAAGGATTTTGACATGACACTTGTCTGGCAAAAATAACACCTGTATGTACTGTGTAGTTTTTAGAACATAAATGAAACATGTCATGCAGAACAGCTTGTGACCGGAAGCCAAACACTGCTTCTGAAAAGCCAGCACCCTCCTTGCCATGACTGTGGGGAGACCAGTGGGAGTCCAGATACACAAGCAGGGTGTTTTCTCTCTGTTGTTTCCCAAATTGCATGGACAGGGGATTAAATCCAATCATGGGAACATGTTTTGAAGCAAACTCCTGCATAATTAATCCCTCTAGCTTCCAAGGGTGCATTGTAAAGAAAGCTATTGCTGATCAAAGGAATAGTTAATAGATCCCCAAAGCCTTCTAAAGGTTTACTGCTTGCTAAGTTCTTTCAACAGATTTCTTTGAATTAGTCTCTAAAAATGCTTCTTAACATAGAAGAAATGGCAAATATTCAACTTGTGTCTTTGAGAGTATTACTCCATGCCTCAGTTTCCTTATCCATACAGTATGTGTTCGTGTGTGTGCGTGCGTGTATGTGTATGTGTTGTGTGTACTGGAGGGGAGGGGAGGGGGTTGAACTAAATGACCTCTTATCCACTTCTTGAACTTTAATAAGATTCATATGCAAATTCTGATTCTGCAGTTCTGGAAAGGCTTGAAGTTCTGAATTTCTAACAGCCTCTGAAGTGATGCTCTGGCTGCTGGTCCATGGGCTACACTTGAGAGTGGTGAGGCTCTAGGCTATGCCCCTGACACCTGATGACCTTATGATGAGTTTGTTACAAACAAACATGCTTCACTTTGATGACTGTTAAATAAAGTTCCTCACATTATAAAAACTTATTGAAGACCACTTTTTATTTTTTTAAGATTTTTAAAATTTATTTGAGAGAAAGAGTGCAGGCACTGAAGAGGGGCAGAGGGAGAGGGAGAAGCAGACTCCCCACTGAGCAGGGAAGCCTGATGTGGAACTTGATCCCAGGACCCCGGGATCATGACCTGAGCCAAAGGCAGATGCTTAACTGACTGAGCCACCCATGTGCTCCAAATATCACTTTTGGAGTAAAGAAATCTTCAGGGCAGGACTCCTGGGTGGCTCAGGAGTTGGGTGTCTGCCTTTGGCTTGGGGCGTGATCCCAGGTCTGGGGATTGAGTCCTGTGTCAGGCTCCCCACGAGGAGCCTGCTCCTCCCTCTGCCTGTTCTCTGCTTCTCTCTGTGTGTCTGTCATGAATAAATAAATAAAATCTTTAAAAAAATGAAATTTCCAAGGCAAACGAAGACCTTAAGGACTGAGGAACAGGTGAGCAAAAGCACCAATAACACTGAGATGCCTGAGGCAGGGAGGTAAGTGGTGGGCACATGCTAGGAATGATTTTGAAGAGCAGAAGTAAGATTTACTGACAGATGGGCTATGAGATATGAGAAAAAGGGGAGGCAAGTCTGATGCCAAAAGTTTTGACCTGAAGTAAGATCAACCAGCAAAATGGAGCTCCTCTTTACTGAGCAGAGACAACTGGAAAGAGCCAGTTGGGGTGGGTGAGTGGGTGAGTGAACCAAGAGTCCAGTTTGGGTGTGTTAACTTTATGATGTCTATTCCACATTCAGATGGCCATGTCCAGTGGGCAACAGGCCTCTGGAGGCAAAGGAGCTGGAGGTTTTGGGAGTCATCGATGGATGGGTGGTATTTACATTCGTTATTTCATTTAATGATCACAACACTTTACGGATTTGGTATTAGTTCTGTCTTTATTTCAGAGGTGAGGGGATTGAAGCAGAGAAGCTAGGTCACTCCTTGGAGCCATGTGACCACTGAGTGAAATCCAGCAGTCAACCTCCAGAGCAAGGAAGGGTTGAGGACCAAATATGTCTGGTGCAGTTAGTGATGAGCAGACAATCAGCAATTTGGTGATACGTGTCAGGGAAGGCTGCAGGCAGAAGTCAGACTCAGGGGACAGAACAGATGACCAGACTTGAACTGTTAAAATGGAGGTCTGGTTTAATGCCAGTGTCTGGTGAGTTTGTGCTCAGATGCTGAAGAATTCTGGCCAAAGTCAGATGCCATTTGTGTGACACTAGACAGACTCGGGCTGGGTGGTCCTGTGGCATTACTGCCCTACTGTGAGGTTCCCCTGGCAGCTGGCACTCTAAATCGTCTCTCTAATGGCACTGCTAAGTGCTCAATGAATGTTTGTATTGATCTGAAAGTGCAGCCTTCCCCATATGATGTCAAAGAATCCTTACCCTAGCAGATGTGAGTGGGCTTGGCAAGGGGGGCCCTGGTGAACATTGATGCTTATTTAGGAAGGAGAATCACCAAGGATTCTCATGAGGGAATCACTTTCCTAACTAGAGAAGAGACATAAATGAACTCCTAGAGCTAAGGAAATGGAAGAGATACCCGTAAGATAGTTGCTGATAAAGTAGCTCTGGGGTACTGAATGCACAGCTCCTGCTTGCAGTCTGGAAAGGGCAGAGGCGACTAGTCAGGTGGAACATCTACTCAAGGTGGCACATGCTTCCCATGCAGGGATTAGAGCTGGCAGGGGTAACTTCCACCAGAAGAAGGCATTCGGCCCAGCTTAACGACAGGAATCAGAACCTGCAACTTTGCTATGTTATGAGCGACCCGAGGACAGCTTGTGACTCATGTACTTTTGCTGGTCATAGTAAATACTTCATAAATACCTTTTGCATAAATGAATGAAGATTAAGTAGTTCCTGACATCAGAGAGGCTCGGCAAGATTCATCCTTAAGGGGCTGGTTGTTTCTTTAAACTGTGGTTTAAGAGGTTGTTCTTTTTTAATGTTAGCAAGCAATAGTATATAGTTAGCATTCAACAAAAATCTTAGAAATTATTGTTAACAAGGGCCTAAGCTATGAGAAAATCAAATAGTATTAATAGAGAATGTTTGGTTAGATCATACAGATCACTTTTTGTGTATTAGTTATTTCTGTTGGGGAGGAGACAATTGTGAGGACCATACTTACCTAGAGCCACCACCCAAGTGGTTTGGGGGTACTTCAGCTCTAGCAGGGAGTAGCTTCTTTCCAGAATGGTTTGCTAAATCTAATGTAGGTCAGTGAGGGAAATGATGTATTAACAAAATGTTCCAGAAGTGACTCCCAGGCCTCAATGTATCTAAGTCTATAAGGGATGAGAACTCAGGATCTAGAAGTCAGGAAATGTAGTCAAATCATGGAAATCCACCAGTAATTATGCCCAGTTTCCCTCCAGAATATTGAACTCTTGCTCAGACTGAATTCCAGAGCTAGCAGAGAAATAAGGGAACTGGAAATCAACTTTCCCTGGCTGTACACCTGGATAAGCAGTGCCATTCACATCTGTGCTGAGGTGAGGCCTGCCTTCCTGCTCGCATACTCACCACTGTTGCTGCGTTTCCGTGGATCATACCCGCCTCCTGGCCCATCAGCTTCTTCAGGAACCTCCACGAGATCTGAAGTCTTAGAGAAAAGAGGGAGTAGCATGTAATGAACAAAATTACTTCAGTGGACCAACTGAGCAGAGAAATTTGATGTCAGCAGAGGAATTAAGGCGTCAGGAATTAATTCAGGAATTAAGGCCTGACACTGCCTGATGAATCCAATCATTGCTCTCTGGTCTGTTTGGCTAACTTTAGAGAGGCTGCGTGGGCACTGCAGCTCCCTTCAGGTGTGTCTGCAGGCTCAGGGAATAGGCATTCAGTGAGAGCTGAATGAACACCTAGATGCATAGGTCATAGTTCGGTTCGGGCTTCTTCCCAGGAAGAGACAAAAGAAAGAAATCAGAATTCCTGTCCATATCCTGTCAGGTCAAATTCTCACTAAAACTAAAGGTCTTTTATAGGTGATTTTTAAATATACATAGCCCCCACGATGATTTGACTTGTGATTTTTTTGTCTTTACAATGCTCATTCAGTGGAAACTGTACATTGAGTTTTGAATTTGTATCTTTTCCTGGGCTGAAATTATGTGGGACAATTGTCTCTGGTGATGCTCCACAGCCACAGGGTCAGCCATGCGATCATAAGGGTGAACAACCGGCACACTGACAATGCTTCTGTGTCCACACTGCCATTCTGTTTGTCACTTCAGTACAGTTTCAATCTATTGAGATAGTCAACACTTTATTATCAAATAGGCTTTTTGCTAGATGATTGTGCCCAACTGTAGGTGAATGTAAGTGTTCTGAGCCCATTTAAGTCAGGCCAGGCTAAGTTATGATGTTCGGGAGGTTAGTTGTAGTGAATGCATTTTTGACTTAGGATATTTTCAACTTATGATGACTTTATCAGTATGAAACCCCATCATGAGTTGAGGAAGGTTTGTATTAATTATAGAGAACATGATGTAGCATTGAGGGATGCATCACCTAGGTACAAGGTCAATGCTATTTCCCTTGCTGCAAAATTATTTATGTAATATTTACTCTGCCTTTTCTTTTTCTTTAATATGAGAGGCCATAGTCATTCTTCTGCCTCGGTTATAGAAATAACAACAACATCACTCTAAATGGCTAATGGTTACTGCTCATTTATCCCATGCTGTTTTGTGTAATATATATGTATCCACTTATTCTTCATGGTAATCCTACAATAGACTTATTTTTCAGATAGGAATGTGGAGCCCAGGGGGAAAACAGTAACCCTTCTTAAGGTCCCACAGCTACTAAGTACTGGACCTGGGGTACGAACCCCCACGGTCATTTCCAGAGCTCATGCAACTGAGCTTTATCTGGTGGCGTGCTGAAGTGACTCACATGGGCTGGTGAGAGCCGTCAGGGCCATCAAATCGGGAGTGTGAAATAGGCCTGGGTGAGAGTATTTACACCAATAAATTGGCAAATGCCACAGATCAGGGTCCGGCCCCCAGGTGGTGGTTAAACACTTATTGGCACACCACTGATTGCCTCTTTCTAAGGGTCACAGACCTGGCTTTCATTTGCCTGGCTCCCGTCTCTTTGGAAGAGGAATTTTGGGAGCCTCAGAGGAGAGTCATACTTTGAAAACAGTTTGTCGGGATCCCTGGGTGGCGCAGCGGTTTGGCGCCTGCCTTTGGCCCAGGGCGCGATCCTGGAGACCCGGGATCGAATCCCACGTCGGGCTCCCGGTGCATGGAGCCTGCTTCTCCCTCTGCCTGTGTCTCTCTGCCTCTCTCTCTCTCTCTCTCTGTGACTATCATGAATAAATAAATAAAATCTTAAAAAAAAAAAAAGAAAACAGTTTGTTTATATCTTATTTGAAAGAAACAAGTTTGCCTTCTCAGTCAGCTCTGCAGCACTTTAGCACCACCCCATAGAGACTTATTGTTACAATTTAGGTTTAAGATTTTTCCCAGCCATTCTTACTTTCATGACACATCAGAAAGAAAGGAAAAAAAATAAATGTCACAGGGTCTCTAAGTCACTTATACCCTGCTTCTTTGAAGCTCACTATTTCTGAACAAAAGTTGCTATTATTATGTTAATTTAATCTTATGAAACTGAAGATTTTTCACAAACTAGCCAACCAACTCCCAGGAAAGTTTTTGAATTTGGTTTTTGCTGGCCTTCCCAAAGCCATCAAGCCTTTTATATTCTAGAACATTTGAAAACACATTAAAAGAAACCTAACGATTTAGAAACAGCCAGGCAGTGACTTTCAGACAATGTAAAGTCAATGGAAGAAAATAAACATGTGGGACAGAGTTTGCTATGGGAATATGTTAGCTTTAGGACATAACAAAACTGCAAGGATGGCAAGCGGCTGAAGTTCATTATCATTTGACCCTGCAGGAAGGAAGCAAAATCATTTTAAAGTACCAATCAATTGTTTCTGTTTTCTTCATTGAAGCAAGTTGGACTCTGGGGAAAGAGTGAAGCGACAGATATTTAAGTACAATTTGATTTGTCTTTGTCTCCCTGCAGCTCTGAGAACAATGCCTTCACTGAGCACAATTCCGAGAATATTTACTGATAGAACCAGTGTCAGGAAGTTTAAATGGACTGTGATGAATGGATACCTTATTGACATTCAGAAAACTGTCTTTTGCCTTGAGAACCAGTCTGTAGGGGACAGACATTGCTAGAAACTAAACCACTTCAGACGGAAAAGCAAACTGGACATTCTTAAATCGTCTCCCTGACATTCTTGCTACTTCTGCCCTGGGAACAGACTGGGGAGGCTAACATGTTCATTGCTGTGGAGTGTTTCTGAGGATGTCTCCTCATCTGAGTTTGGCACAGCTCAGGACCGCAGGGGCAGCCATCCACTGCCCGTGTGGATACCTCGGGGTCATCTCTGTGGAGCCCACTCTCTGTTCTTGCCTCTCTAGGTTGGCTTTCCATTTATCTTTCCACTAATGCTAGCCCCAGTTGAGCATGGGAGATGCAGGCACTAGAAGTGGATTGAGGATATACTGGCTCTCACCAGAGACCTGAGAAAGGACTATTTGGATGCAAGTCAAGTGGACAGGAGTCTCTCTGCTCTGTTTTTCTTTTGGGCAAAAAGTCTTGATTTGTAAGGGGTGATGGCTATAGGCTGACAGCCAGCTCTACATGGCTTTTGGGGAAGCAACTTATTGGGAAAAATGACTCTCTTCACTCTCCTAAGAAAGATGTGATGTGGTATGTGTGATTAAGGACATGATATACACATCAGCAGTTCTCCATCTTTGGTGGGAATCAGAACCACCTGGAAGGCTAATGAAGCACACAGCGACCCAGGTTTACTGTAGTAGGACAGGGCCTTGATTTTTACATTTTTACAAAGCTCTTCCATGGATCCAGATACCCACGAAAGTTTAAAAATCTCTGGCTTAAAACAACAGAAATAAGAAGTGAGTCAAGAGTCCTTGTGTTTGAGCAGCTTAGCCTAGCTGAGGAGGAAACTAAAGAAAAGTGAAACACAAAAGTAAAAAGTACCAAGCAATCTGCAAATAGTAATTGATGAATCTGCAAATACTAATTGATGAATTAGTTGTTACGGTGCCCAGGAAAGGGGTACCCAACCCAGACCCAGAAGAGAGATGTTGTCTTCCGGGAAGTAGAAACAAGATGTGGGCAAGGCCCAGCAACTGGGAAGAGTGTGGCTATCCAGAGAGCTGCAAAGCATGCATAGAGCTCGGGGCATAAGCAACGAAAGGGCATATCAATTTTGAGGGTTCTGAGGTCAGTCTTTAAGAATCCCTGTTACTTCTTCCTCACTCTTTAAGCAGTTCTTGAGTACCCACTAGATGCCAGGCACTGGTATAATTATACATGGGCCCCCATACATAGTTGCTCAGTACCTAGTTCAGGAAAGAGGCAAAAGCAGAAAATTACATTGCAATTATCTCTGTCCTATAAGAAAGGAATTCTTTGAAGGGCCTGTAGGAGGAGCAATTCATCATGCTTGGGAGAGTCTGAGAACTCTTTACAGTTTGTATAAAAACCAAGCTGGCCTTAAAGAACTTCAACTGGGGAAACAGTATGTCCTAAGGTATGAAGATGTCAAAGAGCTTGGCATGTTCAAGGGAAGGTGAGTCTTCAGGAGAGCGACAGGCCTCATGTGCCATGCTAGAGTTTGGGCACTGTTGTTTGGGTATAAGCAAGACAGTACAATGTTTCAATTTGGAAAACTGCATAAGGTCTTTCTTTAAAAGCTGATAAGTCTGGAGGAATTGAAAGAGTAGATTCAAAAGGGAGAGGAGAACATAGCTATTCCTTTGAAATAATCTGGATGAGAGATGATGAGAGTCAAACCTCCAGCAAAGAGGATAGGGTGCTTTTGACACACATCTGTGTTCTGAGTTATAGGACCCAGTCACCAGTGGAGCATCATTTGAGCTTGGACATGCTGATTCAGAGATATCTGTAGGACTAGAAGTGTCTCAGGAGTCATCAGCTTAGCCATGGTGATTGGACCAGAGGGATGTGAATGAGATAACCAGGAAGAGCCTGTAGCACAGGAAGGCCAAGCCAAAGCAAAGCCCTGAGAACATTCTCAACTTAAGAGTGACTGGAGGACACATCAGAGGAGACAGGCTGAGCAGGAGAGCAGAGTGGAACCCTGGAATGGGTCCAGCCTCTTACAGAGCCCAAGAATGGGCCCCATTAACGAACAGCCTGGGAAATGCTCTTCTCAGAGAACATATTTACCTTTCTAGTGGATTACACCCTTGTTTCACTTCATAATAACTCAAATTCAAAGAAAATCCATCTAAGGGCTAAATGCTTAATGAAAATAAAGCAGCATCAACCTCCATTAATTGAGTGCTAGGCTCTGTGCTAGAAACTTTGCTTATACTCTTATATTTATTCAATCCATGTAGCCAAAACCAACGTTATCATTGGGACTGCCAATTTGATTTATAGCCCCCCTGTGGAGATCATCAGGACCAGGTACCTTAAAATGTCACGACTTATACCTGCACTGCTCTGAGGGCAATGTCTACTGAAACATTTTCCTTTTTTACTCTGAAACCCTGCAGTGCTCATCATTATTATGATACTCTTAACATGTATGTTATGTTCCTATTCTTGATAAAAACAGTACAAGACATAGCAAAGTTCATTTCTTAGAAAGTGCTAACTAATGTCATCACCATCTACTTTTGTTCTCCACTGCTTTTGTCTTTGGAAATAAGTTGTGAATCCTGAGGGTAAGAAGTCATGTGTTCTGTACAGTGCTAGTGAGCTATAGGCACTCAATTCATATTCGCTGAGTAAAACAGAAAACTAACTGACATCAATTTTAGGTTCAGCAAGGAAAAAGAGTAAAACACTTTTTGGTTCTCCTTTCTTAGAAATTAGTGGGATGCATGAAGAATGGGGCTTGCAGTGAATTTTAAAGGTGGCATCTAGGATAACCACATGGCATCAACCAGAGGGCCTTCAAACCTACCTACTCAACTAGCCACTTGACCTACATATTTAACCATAGACCATAATCTCGGTTATCCTGTGGATTGACCTGCACCTGTTGAGGGAGCTGCTTCCTCTCAGCCCAAGAACCCCTCTGAGGAGTATAGCCCTCCTCTCCTCCCATGATCCACCCTAATCACTTGATGTTGACAGGACCCAGCTGGGCAGACCACCTGGTGGCTCATCTGTGCCTTGCCCTGAAGTCCCTGTAACAGTGGAACCAGTAGCTGGGTGTAAGCTATACTAACTGACAACAGGAACCAGAAGGTTCTTGTCTCTGCAAGGCAGGATAGTGGCCTTCAGCATGAGTGGCAGAGCTGTGTGGCATCTTGGGGCATTTATAGAAATTCTGGTTGGGACAGCCAGAGACAGGATGATGATAGCATGTCACAAAGATGCACCGGACAGCCATTTTAGACCAAATAAAATGTAGGAGAGGGGTCTGGGAGGGGGATTGTCTTGTGGAGAGAGGCCCAATTAAATTACAGGTCCAGTGCCTCTGGGAAGGTCAGTTTTTGCATGAAACTAGGCAAGTGCCTTGTCTTAGAGAGAAAAGACTTAGGAAATATGAGAAAGAGTTGTATTCTTAAACTTTTATGTAGCTGGAACTGGCCACAGCTGGGACTTCCCTGCCTCTGCCATTGCTTTGTGTTAACTGCCATGCTATCTAATATTGGGAGAAGGGGGAGGGTACACGGAGTTTCAAGGAGCATGAGGCCAAGAGCATGGACTTTGAGGACCAAAATAAAATGATCCCTGGGTGTTGGCAACAAACAGGAATTTAATCTTTAGTAGTGCAGGGGAGCTGGGATTTCACTTCAGAGACTGCCTGACTCCCAACAGACATGCCCTCATGATGTATTTATGGGAAGCTCCTTGCTCTGCAGCGCCTGAGGTCTGCCCTCCTCAGAGCAATGCAGGTGGACTGAGGGAAGAAGGGGATAATTACAGAGGTTCTGTGAGGCGAATCAGAGCCACTGCCAGAGCTGCCCTTCTTTGTTCTCTGGGCCAGGGAGGTGCCGAAGCGGAGGGTCTCGTAGACAGGGTCCACCTTATTGCCACAGGCTGCAACAGAAGAGAAAGGTCATTTGAGTGACAGTTTCCTCCACTCACCATCAGGAGTGCAGTCAACAATTTATCGCACCTCCTGGGTCAACGGCGCTCAAGAAGAAAGTTCTGTGCCACAGACTCACTAATCCCTGGGCAAATGGAGCTTTGTGTAGTCAAGCTTTCCTGGCAGATGGACTCCCACAGTATGTGCCATTGGCTAGATCTTTCCGATGCACCCACCACTTGCAGCCAGGGCTCTCTGCTCCCAGACACTTCCTGATATATTGGCTTTCCTCTTTTGTCATTCATCCCCAGGACTCTGATTTCAAGGTTATTTCCTTTGATGTGAGGTGCTGCTCACCAAGGTATGAACCCTTGAGTGAGACACAAAGTTTACAGTAGGAGGCAAGTTGAAAGAATTTGACATTACCAGGCCTCACGAATTTGTTTAGAAGCTTTCTAGTTTCTAAATTTCTAGTTTAAAACTTGCCCCCCATCCAAAGATAAAAAAGAGATGTAGAGATTCTCAGAGGGAGAGAGAAAAAAAATAGAAGTGAACTGAAAGATATTGTTAAAGAATAAATTCAAGCCAAAAATATCTATAAATATCAGATATTTTTTTGTCCTCATTAAAGAAACACTGATATTCACAGAGTTCCTTCCAAGTGTTGATCTATAATTTACATTTTTGTACAATAATTATGAAAAGCAGCCTTTGCTGTTCTTCTTTTATAGGATCTGATAGGTTGAGGACCTTGTCCAGACACGCAGTAAGTTGGTCAGTGGGAAGTTGGGCTCGGAGCCGGGTCTGTGGGATGCTATGCTCCACGTTCTTTCCACTCTGTCATGCTGCTGATGGGTGGAATAGCATATCAGCAGCCGTTGGGACTTGGGTGTTTTTCAAGTTTCATCAGGGAGAGCAGAATTTGCTTCTCCTTCTGTTTCCTCTCCAGCAAAGCAAATGATCATAACCCAATACACCACCAGACAGACATGCAGACACACCCCGCTGGATTTGTGGTCCTGAGACAGCAACAGCTGTTAATGCTGACATTGCTGCTCAAAACCCAGCTCAATCCATCAGCGTCCCAACTCACCAATGGGCATAACTTCTTTAATGCATCCAAACTGCTCATGAATGAGCAAGGGGGAGCTGTAGTAACGCCGAAACCCTTTTGGCTGGAGAGAGAGAGAAAGAGAAAGGCTTAATGTCACTGATGAGATGGAGAAAACCATGCAAGAGCTCTGAAATTAATATAGCTGGTTTCTCCAGGGGGCACTCCTCTGTCACCTTTAAGATGCCGACATCCCTAGAATTTATCCCTGGGGGGCAGGTGGCACAGGTGGCTATAAGAAAGCTACACTCCACCTAGAAAGCAAGCCCCAGCCCTGCCGTTCCCTTTCCTGCCTCTCCTCCTTTTGCAGACCATAGCAGCCTCCCTTGTGTCCAGCCTCCTCATCTCCCAGGATACAACTGGACTGGCATGAATTATTTCACCAAGGTTTACTACTGAGATTTATTAAAATCATAAAAGGCCTGGGTAAGGGGAAGCAGACCTCAGAGGGAGGCCGAAGGGAGCTTGTATATATTACAAGCTCCACCCAGAGTCATTTGCCTTGTGTTCTAGACTCTGTTATGTTTTTTCACCCCTCATTCTTGGTCTTTGCCTTGGCTTATGGGAATCACCATTGGAGGAGGAGGGGAACATGTGAGGCAGAGGTTTTAGAGAAGAGGACATTGCCAATCAGGGTAAGGAGATGGACTCTCTAAGAATCTTGGCTTACTATATCCCAGTGTTGGAAGAGAACTTTGTAGCCCAGCCCCTAGTGGAATTCCAGAATCCTCACCAAGGATTGTTCCTGGCAAGTGGTATCTTCCTTTATTTGAAAACTGCCATTGTTGGGGGGGTGGGGGGAAGGAGCTCTTACTAACCATGGAGGCAGGTCATTGGTGACATTATCTCATTGTTAAGACTTAGTAATCTACTGATTCTAGATCTTCTTCCTGGAGCCACAGGAGAGAGAATTCCTCTTCTGTGTGACTGGTTTTAAATTTTTTTGAAGGCAGCTGTCATAACCTAACTACCTTGAGGGTAGACATTCTTGGTCCCTTTGACACGTCTTTGGCCATCCTAGAATCAATACCTTTAAAAGTGCTCTGGGTTGCTTTTTATCAACATGTGGCACCAGGACTGAAGCCCACACTCCCAAGATGCCATGACCAGCCTAGAATGGGCCAGGGGCATTTGACCTTCCTTGGCTTCGCCACCACAATCTCTTAAGTGGTGTGTCGATTTTTATTACTCTCTTCACTTTTGGGGATGGTGGTTAATAGCTCTCCCCTTCTTGACATCTACTGACCTATCAGCCAATTTAGCACTGATGTGACCAGCCACCTAGTTTTTCTGGGCTGAGAGGGTTCCAGAAATGCCTGACTTTCATCTTTAAAACACCAACAGTAACAGGATGTAAGACTTCCAGGGCTAAAATTGAAAAAGTTCTAACCCGGGACAAGTGGGTTACCCTGTTAAGGGCACAGAGTCCTTATCGCATGCGGAGCATTTGCCTCAAGGATTGATAAAGCTTTTCTTCTGCTTGATCATTATGCCAATGAAGAAGCCTGGTTGGTAGGCCAGGGACTAGGGGGCTGCCTTCCTAGTGTCCAGCTATCAGGGTGCCACGGGGATGGAGTATTGATGTGCAGGGGGTTATGGGCTCACTCCTGGCACCAGCCCTTACCAGCTTGCCCATGCACCGCTGGGGTGCTAGGCCATCCATGCACTTGTGGTGGAGGCTCGTCTTACAGGCCTTGCAGCGCAGCCCATGCTTAGCGTTTGCTCCTGTCAGACATGCGCGAGCTTTGGTTAGGATATAACCTGCCTTTACCTGGTGACTAGTGTGAAGTCCCTGAAAAAGTGGATACCTCCCAAACCCAGGTAATTCTTCTTTTCTGTGACTTTAGCATGATGCTTTCGAAATGGACAAGATCTTATGGCAGATTCCTTGACCTTCTCCCACATCTTCTACTTATGGTCCCAGCTCTGATTTCTTTCTGCTCCTTTCCTCTTCATTACTCCAGAAAAATCTCAGCCTCCTCCATGTCACTGTTCACTCAATTCAAGCTAGCAAATGCCACTTTCTCTGCTCTTCATATAGGCCTCCTGTTTCTGCTCTTCTATTTGTCTTGCAAGAAATGCAAGTGCTGAAATTTTGCCCATTTTTACCCAAGTTCTTATCACAGAGTCTGAGCTGTTGGACAGACTCTTGGGAAAATGGCCAATAAAGGGGGAACAGCATGGTCTGTGTGAGAGAGGGGCTGATGGTACCTGAAGTGGAGACAGAGGGCTGGATCTGACATCAGTTCCTGCCTGGTTAAAGAGGAAGAGGAGGAGGGTAGCTGTGAGAGCATTGCTGCAGGGGAATCATACAGCCCTCCAGGACAGGGTGCGATGATGGGGTGGGAAGAATGGAGGCAGAGGAGGAAAGAGGTGCCTTGATAACTGTGCTTCTGCAGTGAGGCTCAAGGCAGCAGTGCTAGGGGACAAGAGAATGGGCCTGGGGGGCATCAGGCACTTGAGAGAGGTGCATTCATGTTCTCCAGAGCAGCTTAAGAGGAGGGTGAGGCTAGGATGTCAGAGTGGGAGATTTTCTGTATCCACTTGGTCCAGGACAAAAAATGCAAGACAGGGGAAGCTGGTAGGCTCTTCACAAGTGTCACAAAATGGGCCACCCAAATGGGAGTTTATAGCTTTCAGCTATACACAGCTGACTGCGGAAGCAAACTGGTGACACCCCAAGATCATGTGTGAAAACCACTCTTCTCCACCATTGCTTCCTCGCCCAAACCACCACCAGCCCTTGTCAGGACGAATTCCTAATGGAACCCATTTGTCTGTTTTTGTTTTCCTTCAATGAACCAGGACGATCATTTCAACATGACTTGAATCACCTCCCTCTCTGTAAACAGCCTTCAGCAGGTTCTTCCTGCCTTTCTGATGTTATACAAAATGCTCAGATTGTGGGGAGGCTTTGTATGGTTTGGTGGGAGCCTACATCTGTCTCTCTCTCAGGCCAACCCCCTTGTTCACTCAGCTCTAGCTACATGGACTTCTGTGCATTCCCTGAAGGTTTGAGCTCTTTAATTCCTCAGGGTCTTTCACATATGCTACCCTAAATGCCCAGATTCTTTCTCTATCATTCCTCACCTGGCTAGCCAATCCTCATCCTTTGGGTCTCTTGTCATTCCTCCCATTAAGCTTTCTTGGCCACATTATCCCTTTCCCGTCCAAATTATCTTTTAAAAATTATTATTATTCTTTCTTATAGCACTTTGTTGTTGTTCACAGTATTTATCACAATGATTTATTCAAGAGTATGCTTTTGTATGCCTTTTCTCTTGGACTGTGAACCCAAAGAGACCAAGGGCCATGTTTGTTCATCTGCCACTGTGTACCCAGCTCTGAGTATGATGTCCAATAAATGTGTTAATTACATTAACCAACAAATTCCCTCACAGTTACACATATGGAAACAGGGGTGACTGGACTGAGATAATTAAGTGGCATTGATTCATTGATGGTGTAGAAGCAGCATTCAAGAGCTGAGGAAGGACCTGAAGATCATCTGTAGGTATGATTTTATCCCACAGATGAGAAGTTTGAGGGTCTAGGTCAGAGGAGGTTGTGTCTAATTTCACTTTTCTACTGCTTGACCCGAAAACGTCCTCCCTTTATTGAGGGTACACAAAGATATGAATGGAGATAATTAGACAATAAAAAAGGGAGTACAGGAACATGATATTTAGCTGGGAAAAGCAATGAGCAAACTCTCATCTGGACAAAGATCCACGAACCTTTCAGAAGGTATTACCTGAAAATTCCCTTTGAGAAGATATCATTTAACACAAAGTGTGTCTGCTCTTACAGCCACAGAGAGTCAAAGTGACATATAAACAAACACAAATCACTGGGTATGTGAGGTTGTTCATAAATACTAGTTGGAAAGGCTCTTTGTCTTTTTTGAGAGTGATTACTGTAATGTCTTCTAAACACTGGACTTTGAAGGCAATCACTTATTTTTTGTTTTCAAATTAGAGAATGTTATTTGTGACCTATGAGAGAATTTAAGTAAAAGCCTCAAAGAGGAGTTATTTCATTGTATACTAGACTCTGAAATAGCACCCCTATATATGAAGGTATATTTTCTTTGAGACCCAAACACCATAATTTCAGTTTTCCTTGTTGGTTCTAATACACTCCACTATTTGAATGAGTCAGATCACCAGCAATAATTTGGTTTTAGGTGTTCCAATTTTTCTTATGGAATAGCAGGAGTGACTGAAGAGGAAAGTCCATATTCTATGGTTCAGAGAATAGTTCAAAAGGATAATTCATATAACTTAGTGGTGTTAGTTTACTATAACAAGATATGGGGGGATCCCTGGGTGGCGCAGTGGTTTGGCGCCTGCCTTTGGCCCAGGGCGCAATCCTGGAGACCCGGGATCGAATCCCACGTCGGTCTCCCGGTGCATGGAGCCTGCTTCTCCCTCTGCCTGTGTCTCTACCTCTCTCTCTCTCTGTGTGTGTGACCTTCATAAATAAATAAAAATTAAAATAAATAAATAAACAAGATATGGGAAAGCTACAGTCTAACTTGCTACTACTGGCTTCCATCTCAAAGGTCCCACTGGTCTCACTGAACGTGACCCTTATGCCTCAGTAAGAGCGGGAGAGACATGGTTTTAAATTAGAATCTGTCTCATGCTGGCCTTTTAAACCTAAGAAAGCTACTAACATTCTTGGGACCTCAGCTGTCTCCTCATCAAATGGCAATACTTCTAAGACCTCCTACGGTTGCTAACAGTAATAGTGTTGAAATATATGCAAAGGGGATTGCACGGATTTATATGCTCTGAAACATAAAGATGTCACTGGACTTTGAGTAGACATGGTGGACTGGCCACATGAGAGTCCTATTTATTCATACCAAAGCCCACTACAATGTCAGTCCAGGAATAGAAAGTGGTATTAACCCCAAATAACAAGGTCACTGGGAAGACTGGCAAGCATAGAAGAGAGTTCAACATGTTTTCAGAAGATAGAAAGCAACTGGAGGAGGAATGGCAAGGAATTTGGCAGAAAAGAAGGAGAGTGGATAGCAACCAGAAAACTAGAAGATCAGGTACCCTCAAAAGTTGTGGAATGTCAAAATGCTGAGAGAAAAGAATTTCTAACCTAGAATTTTGTACCCGGGAAAGTTACCAAAATTACCCATTACCAATTTTGTAGGCAGAATCCTCACATATTTAGGGATTCAAAATATTTGCTTTCTACATACCCTTTCTCAGAACACTACCAAAAAGTGTGCCTTAGAAAGATGAGGGGATAAATCGAGGAGGAGGAAATTGTTGGATCCAATGCACAGAGGAACTGACACAGAGGAGAGGTAAATGGTACATCCCTGCAACAGTGCTGCAATAGCCCTAGACAGGTACTACCAGATGAAGCAAGGCCATACCTTTGGGAAAAAATGGAACTTAGAAGTTTATTGATGCTTTTGAGGCTTGGATACTATAATACGTATGGCATTTGACAGATACATGAAAACATCTGATAAAACAATTATAGGTGCATAAAAATCAAGAGAATTGAAAGAGCAATTTCTAATTCAGGAAATATAAAAGCTGTGTAAGGAAAGAAATGTAATCATAGTACAATATTTTAATCAGAGGTTAGCAATAGTCACAATAGTGTACACATCTACAACTTCACACCAAAGTGTGACAGAGCTACTTGGGAAGATGAGAACAAAGGAACAGCAAAGATTGTGCTATAACTCTTGTGGGAAGGTGAGAGCAAGGAAGAGGGGAGCAAGCAGGGTGTGCTGGAGGGATGAGAGCTGGAAGCCAATAGACATTTGGTTAATCAATAAATAGTAGAGCATAGCATTTAGAAATACTGAAATAAATGTCAGAAGAAATTATGAAAAAGGATGAAAGTGGCCACCTTTCACAAGTATCATGGTTATAGGATGAGAAAGTTTCCACTGGAGTATTTTCAGTATCATTGGTATCATATTTAAACCATTGTCATGTACTATTATGGCAAAAAGCAAATAAAAATAAAGCTGCTGGAAACTGGGCCATATAAACCCCTTAGACTAATGTGGCCTGTGCCATATGGAGAGATAGAGAAAATATGCAGCCAGCTCATCACATAACCATCACTTCTTCTCTGGGATTTGGACTTCTGGGATAAATCTAAGATAGTTCTATGAGTTACAGTGGAAAATTGTTAAGAATGTTAGTTATGATACTCAAACGGAGTTTGGTATGGATCAATGCAAGCCAGGACAACAGTGTCAGGCACTGGGCTGTTTTATAAGCATAGTATCATGTACCATTATGGATAAGTGAGCTGTCCCTAGAAGAAATGTTGAAGCTCCTGTGAATAAAGGAGTTTCTATATAGATACTGGGAGAAATATAAAAGGAGTTTTCTCAATGCAGATGGCTAATCCACAACATTGGATGGCAGGCTCCTTATTTTTGAAAAATAAAATTGATTACATATATCTATAAAACATTTGGCCAGAATTATTTCGATAACATTTGGCCATTGAGGCATTGCTTACCCCTTAGTCAAATTTCATATAGTATCAGGTAAAGATAAAACAGGATAAACCAAGGTTTACAATTGAGACCCTTTAACCAGGAAAATAATATGGGGAATGAGTAAAAATAAACTTGTACAGAAAAAGAAATGGATTCATAATACCGTACTTCATCCTGCAAAGAACAATAGTTGTAATTGTTACTAAAAATTAGTTTGCTTCCAGATTCTACAACTATAGAATTACTCCTACAATTTATTTGATTAAAATTAATATGTTAGACAATAAATAAAGAGACTCTTTACTGTGATTTGGGAAAAAATTTAGAACTATATACATAAAAATAGAATATTTATAAACAAAGTCATAAATATTTATTGGATGACACAAAATACCTATAAATAATTCAAAGGTAAATACAGATCAAAAAGGTCAAAGACATACCAGCCCCTATTCTTACGGGTTCAGGTCCCGAGCCGCCTTTGCCCTCCATCAGTGCAGGAGGGGCCACGGCTGGGAGAGGAAGCTGCACGGGATACCTGTATCAAGGGTGTGCAGACACTAGCAAGGACCAGAAGTCCGTGTTACTGAAGGGTCTCAAAGGCAGAGAGATGAGAGCAAAAGCAATTAGGTGAATTTTTGGTGCCTGGGCAGACCAGAGGTTTTAAGGGCTAGGAAACTATGCAAGTAGTAGAAAAATGACAGTAGTTTTAAACAAAAGGCTATATAACAACAACAACAACAATCTTTGCTGGATAATAAAGATGGGAATTATAATGCAGCCAGCATTATTCATCGGCCCTTTACCCTTAAATGAACACTAACACAGGGATGGGACAGAATTATGTGGGAATCTGTTAAGAAGCCCTCTGTGATGTGACCCCTTGCCTACTTGCTTTGCCTCATTTTCAGTACACTCCACTTTGACCTTTGTTTTCCCAGATCATCTGTGGTTCTCTGCAAGGGTGGCTGGATTAAGCTTCTTAAGGGTTGCTCATATGGCCTCTTCTGCCTTTCTTGTTCAATTGCTAAACAGCTTCTCCTTTCAAACCCTTTTAAATATTCTTCAAAGCTGCATGCATACACGCCCTCCCCCTTTCCATTATACAGGACCTGCAGCTCTCCACATCTCCCTAACTATTCCTAGAGTACCTTTCACAACAGGCTCTCGACATGGGCTGCTGAGTGGTTTATTCACCTCTGGAACCTCTGCAGAAAAGGTGCTTGGTTGGCATACTACAATCCATCAGGAATGATAAGTCTGCCCAGGCTAAGGAAATGCTGGGGGCACACCCCATTCATTCTGTGGAAAGAGCTAGATTTCTCCTTGTGGCCCCAAATCTTGGAGGCTCGTGTGACTACCAATTTCTACTCTGCCTGCAGATCTGTACTGTGTGGGCCCATCCCCTGTCTGGTCTTGCTTTTCATGTTCCAATGTGACTGCATCTGGGTTTGCTGAGACTCAGAACTCCCTAGACCCTGGGTGACCCAACCATCCAGGCCAGATACTGCTTTGCCTGTCTGGCCTAGGAAGTGAGCTGTAAGCTGATTCTGGGAATCATTCTCTTCTCTGCTACTGGCTCTTCATACCCTCCTTGGAGCAGATGTTGAAAACTATCTAGACTGGAATCAGATTAGCCATGCACCTTGACTTAATGTCACTTTGCTTATGGATTCCTCCTAGCTAACAGCTTACACTGGCCTCTGAGTCCTCTTTCTGGAATGAGCTCCCATGACATCTCTCAGATATCCCACTACAGCATCTGTGGGTGCTTTGCTGTCCTGACAGAGAGACTCTTAAGATTTCCATCATTGCCTTCACCTCATACATATAACTCAGAAATGCCTGACCTTCCACACTTAAACCAGCCTGATTATAGGAGTGAGTGAGCATAACCTTAGCCATGGTTTCCTGTACTGGTGCAATAAAGTTACAACCTACTATCCCCTTATACATGATGGCCTGAATGATCATATATAGAATGTTGATTTCCAGTAGGGGAATGCTTAAATTCTATATCTTTGGTATTGCTATTAAAAACTGTGGCTTCAAAATATAAATAATAACTGGATGATTGGGAGAAGCCAAGTTTCCATAGTGGAATTAAAAATAATATGTGCAGAACATGGGATGTATTTCCACGACTTTCACACACTACTTCTTTTTGATGTCAAGCAACAATGTGGAGATGATGAAGCCAACTAAACCAAAAGGAGTCACTGGGCATGATTCTCTCTCTTCTCATGTAGACAGAGGGTGGCTTGAGAGAGAATCAAATGGAAAGAGTAAAAAAACCAGCTTAGTTAAGATGAAAAGAGTTTGGCGGTCAATACACACACATGCATGCACACACTAGAGCACACACACATGCACACACACATTCGAGATGAAAAAACATTGTATTAGAATTCAGAAATGAATTCTCATCCTGATCCTGCAGGAAGGAAAGAAAAGTGGGAAGGAACTAAAAATTATTGAGCTCTTATGCACTGTTAGGCAGTTTCCTGGGTGCTTCTTTACTTTATTAATACCTGCTACCTGTTAAATGCAAGACATCATTTTAACGGAAGAAGGCAGAGGGAATCAATAACTTCAATGGAAAAGAATGGACAAATGTTGAGTTGGGATGAATACATAACTCATTAGCTGTGGAACTCAATCCTGTAATTTTTCCCCTGGTTTTATCCCCCATCCTGTGAGGTAGGGATTTTTGTTCTCTCATTTTTAGAGTGAACTGAAGCCCAGGGATACATAGCTAGTGAGGACAGAAATGGGATGAGGGTCCAGGTCTATACAGGTCTTGGAAGCCTGGCTCTCTTCCCCCATCCCCACCACCTTCTGCCAGCCATCTGCATGCCAGCAGATCTCTACCCTGATCTGGTCTGGATTTCTCCTGTTGAAATTGAAAGGGAAAAATTATAAAGGCATTCATGGTTCTCTCAGCTCTGACTGTCTACGATAATCCTAGAATAAAACTACAAGTCTCTTACTGCAGTCGTTGAGCACAGGGTTGGAAGGTTGGAGGAGGAGGAGGAAGAGGAGCAAGGGATTTCTAGACACTGAAGTTTTCCCTGAGGAGATTCTGAGTCAGCAATGGTTCCTGTCCCCACATCCTTTTTGGAAAAAACATTCTGATCACATTTGTGGGTAATGAATAAACTCTCATAGCTGACAGATGTGAACAGGAATTTTCTTGGATGAGCCAGCCACTGTACAGATGTGGGTCCATGCAACAGTATGCGTAAGGAATTATGGACTCCACTGCTCTGCAGCTCAGTATGGGCTCTTGGCCACACACAGAAGGACAATGTGGGAAACACAGAGTCTCTCCCATTGCAGACATTGTCAAGCCCATTAAGCTGGCGATTACTTATGCAATCAATAATGAATTAGAAATCAAGGCTGCAAATGCATTAGCCAATATAAGTGTGTGCATTGCTGTTTCTAGTTTTCATTTGTACTTACTCGGGGACTTAATTTGTTTTGAGAATGTCAATGATGTAATAGACGTTCTCGTTTTGGTTGATTCTTTAAAAAGGAAGAGCGGAGCCAAGGTAGAGAAATATAAATGTAAGAATACGAAAGTACAAAAGCAGGATAGCTGTTCTACAACTTATTATAACTTCCACGCATAAATTGTATTACACCTGTATGTTCAGATCTGGATATGTGTGTCTATACTTGCACACATAATACATACATGTACCATGGCGAGGTGGAAGGAACTGGACTTAAGGCATCAAAAGATTTAGATATTAGCCCTTGCTTTGAGACCTTGGATGGACAGTCATTCTCTGAGGTCTGTAACCCCATCTGAGAAAGGGTTTCATGAGCAAAAAGTCAAGAATCCAAGGGACCCTCCTAAGCACAACTCAACGTGCAAAAGTAAATGGCAATGCGGCTAGACAGTATATCACCTGCAGCTCTAAGTGGTGGCTTTCCCTGAGGTCATGATTTTCATTCAGATTCCTTAAGGCAGAGCTGGAGATTCCAAACTCAATTCGCTGAGGCGTGACCCAGATAGAGCACAGTCTATGTTCCACTTTCTTGTGTGTACTATACCCAAACCCCGCACTCAGTTTACAAACAAGCAAGTTGATCTTTGCTCTGTAATTGTTTACCTCAAATACCTTTAAAACGTAAAAATGGCATCAAATAATAAAGAAATGTATTATTTATGGATTTCATCCCATAGGTCTTTTATAAATAAGATTCATACTTATTTATTAACTATGTTAATATTTTATTTAAATAATAATTAGATATTTAAATATAATAATTTATAGCAATTGTATTTTCTTTATGTATTAATGTGATAGGCTAATCATTTAAGGTCTTATGACACCTGATGCAGACCCAGCTGATGAAAATTTTACCATCTGTGGCAAAGGGACAGAATTGGAATTAGTGGTTAAAGCACATGTGGACTGTTAGTTGCACAACATCGATCCCTCAGCTTTCTAGAAGAATGTCTGCAGTGCAAAACTGGGCCTTTGTCTGGAACATCTCTGTATTAAAGGGCCATCTATACCTCTGAAGAATCTGTATCAAAGGGCCACACTAGGAAAGGTTAGAGAGTGAGGAGAGAATATAAAAACAAACATCTCCCAAACAAAGCAAGACAAAATGAATGGGTATCACTTTCATCCACAGTATAGAAAGAGGGGCCACTGAGACATCAAGTTTCACATTGCAGATCAGATTAGGATTTGAGAAGCTCTGGCAAGGATTATGGAGAGAAGCTGTCAGAATGGAATGTCAGTTCTATTGACATGGGTGGGTTCCTCCTTGCCCTCATTTACCACTTTGATTTTAGAGAAGCAGGGGAGAAACAAGAGGCTGAGGACTGTGAAGGGCCATAGAGTTTAGCCTTCTCTAGCGTTTACCCCTTCAGGAGGGAGAGGGGACAGAGTTACTCCTCTGAGCTTACTCTCTGGTACAAGTCTTGCTCACGCTGAGTGCACCATGAATGGCATTTTTACAACATTCACCACAGCATTAGAAATACTTTCTTGTCATCTAGCATAGTATTTTTAAAATGTAGCTTGCAAGCTAATTAAATGAAGGCATAATTACCAGGAGGAAGGCAGATAACTCCCAATTTCTTCTTTGAAAAACACTGAAATTTCAAGAATCTGGAGATTCTGGCTGCAGAATGGAGGATTTCTCCAGAAGAAAACTCAACAAGGCAAAGCTTGGCCATTATGGAGTGTTTTTTTTTTTTTTTTTTTTTTTTGTTTGTTTTTTTTTTTGTTGTTGTTGTTGTTTGTATTTCCTTCCTGAGAAGTTAGACTAAGGACCAGACAAGTGTCTCTGTAAAGGGCAAGAGAGTAGATATTTTGGGCTTTGCAAGCCACATGGTTTCTATTGCATCTATTCTACTCCACTGTTGTAGCATGAAGCAGACACAAATAACAAGTAACCAAATGAGCATGGCTGTGTCCCCATAAAACTCGATTTAAGGACACTGAAATTTAAATTCACATAATTTTCATGTGTTATGAATTATTCTTCTCTGGATTTTCTTTCAACAATTAAAAAATGTAGAAACCATTGCTATCTTGTGGCTCGAAATAGGCAATGGATCAGATTTGGCGTGTGGGCCATAGCTTTTTCTTTTTCCCACTACTATTTTTAAATTGAGGTACAATTCACATAACATAAAATTGACCACTGTAGAGTGAAGAATTCAGTGGCATTTTGTACATTCACAATATTGTGCAACCATCACCTCTACCCAATTCCAAAATATTTTCATCATCCCCAAAAGAAATCCCACCCCGTTAAGCAATTATGTCCCATTCTTCTCTACCCCAACTTCTAGAAACCATCAATCTGCTTTATGTCTCCACTGATCCACATATTCTTGTTATTTCCTATGTATAAGATCATCAGTCTGTGACCTTTGTGTCTGGGTTCTCTCACTTGGTTTGGTTTTAAGGTTTATCCACATGTATGAGTATTTCATTCCTTTATATGGCTGAATATATCATTATACACAGTCTAGTTTATTATTAGAAATAGCTATTCGTTCAATTACTCATAGAAATAGATTTCTCATTCTGATTTAAGCTCTTAGTGAAGGTGGGATACAAGGATATTCTATAATATAATAAAGGATACACATCTGAAATAAGTCTGTCTGAAACTTAATGAGGAAACATTAGAAACTCTTCTTACCAGTAAACTGCTCTCATCATTACCAGACACCAACATCTGGCTAAATCCGTAAGTCAAAGTTCATCCCATAATTCATCTGTCAGTAGTAGCATTTGATAAGGCTGATCATTCTCCTTAATATCTTCTTTCTTGGCTTCTAAGATGGCATATCTTCTGGGCTTATCTCTACCACACTAGGCACTTCTTCCTGGTCTTGCTGTTTTTCCCTCTTCTACCCAACTTTTTAAGATGGGAAGGACCCAGACCTCAGTCCTTGGTCTTCTCTTTTCTGTCTGTACTTACTCCCTTGGTCATATCATCCAATCCTACCCCCTTAAATACTACTTACATGCTTACAACTCCAATATTTATATCTTTTACCTAGAAAAGTCCCTCAAACTCCAAATCTACTTACACACCTGACTACTTGACATTTTTCTACTGGGCTGTCAAACTTCTTAAAGTTCAACACATCTCAAATAGAATTAGTGATCTTTTTTTCTCAACATATGCCCCAGAACCTATTCGACCTGCAGTTTTCTCATTTCACTTGATGGAAACTCCACTTTTCTAGTTACTTGGACCAGACACCTTGTTGGCAGTAGCATCCCTGTCTGCTAATTTCCTTATGCAGACCACATGCAGAAAATCCCGCTGGGTACTTCCTTTAAAATATGTCAAGAATCTGGATCCTTCTCAGTTCTTCCTGCTGTTGCCGGATCTCTGACTTGCACTGCTGTGACTTCCTGACTGTCCTCTCTGCTGCAGTCCTTATCCCATCCGTCCAAAGTCTTAGAAGCCACTATTCTTCACATAGCAGCTAAAGCAACTTTTTGCAAATATAATTAAAGTCCTATAATTACTTTACAGAGTAAAAGTCAAAGGTCTTGCAATGGTCTACAGAGTTACATGAGATATCTGCCCTCCTTTCTTCTGCTCATCATTCACTCTGCTCCACTGCATACTGGCTACAGAGCTGTTACTTTAACATCCCAGGCATACTCCTGCCTTCAGCTTTAGCTCTAGTTGTTGCCTTCACTAGGAATTCTCTTTCCTCAGAGTTCTCTCACCTTCCGCAAGTCTTGCTTAGGTGTGATCTCAACAAGCTTACCATGACCACCTCCTTTGATACTGCAGTCTATCCCTTGCCTCTGAACTCTTGGTCTTTCTCAACTTGCTTTACATCGTTCTTCCTTCCACATCACTTATAACATTAGAAAATGCACCTATCCATCCATCCATCCATCCATCCATCCATCCATCTCCCCAACCAAAATGTCAACTTTACAAGGACCAAGATCTTTTCTTTTCTTGGTTTACTGATTGCTATATCCTAAGTGCTTAGAACAAAACCTGGTAGAGACAAGATCCTCCACAAGTACTTGTTGAATGAATTCTTTTTAAGTTTGAAAGAAGACAAAGATGCCTGATGTTATGAATACTCAGCATGGTATTATTAAATAAGAAAAGAAAAAAGTATGTATTGAAGGGATGCCAAATTTTCTCCAAATAGTTTTGCAAATGCACCAGAATTTCAGTTGAAGTCTCAGTGGGATTTGGGTGGGGGACTTCACAACATGATTCTAAAATTAATCTTGAAGAATAAATGCTTGAGAATAGCAAAACATTTTTGAAAAAGAATCTATAATAACCCACAACAATAATTAAACCAGAGAACTACTGGTGATACTACATAGTTTTGAGTAAACAAACAAAATGACCAATAAAGTGAATTGAAAACAAAAAAAATACTTAAGTATCTTTAAAAATTTAATGATTGATATAAGTGACTTTTGAATCAGCAGTGAAAAGAGGGATTAGTCAACAAATTTTGGTGAATCTCTTGGTGAATTATTTGGGGAAAAAGACCAGATTCTTAATTCATAACATAATATGAAATAAAGTTTGGATGTGTTAAGGAATTTACATAAAAGTTGAAACTATTAGGGGCACCTGGGTGGCTCAGTTGGTTAAACATCCCACTCTTGATTTCAACTCAAGTCATGATCTCAGGGTCATGAGATTGAGTCCTATGCATTGGGTTCCCTGCTTAGCTGGGAATCTGCTTGAGATTCTCTCTTTCCCTCTCCCTCTGCCCCTCTTGCTCTTACTCTCTCTCTAAAATAAATATAAAACTTCTAAAAAGTTGAAACTATTAAATTATTGAAAACATATAAATACTAACATTTATACTTGAATAGAGAAGCTCTTTCTCAGTATGATATTATGAGAAAACAATATACCAGAAAATTGATAAATTTGATTACATTAAAATATGCTCACTAATAAAAAACCCTGAAAAGCAGATAAATTGGGGCAAATATTTGCCTTATAAAATTCAGAATATTATACTTATTATATGGGATTGATGAACATTTCTTATCAATTAAAAGGAAAAGATAAATAAGCCAAAAGATATATGATCCAAGAACATAACCCGACAGCTTATAAAAGAAATGGAATTAAAAGTTAAGAATTTAAGTGGCAGTCTTAATTAGCAATCAAAGAACTAAAGAAATAGAAATAGCAAGATTTCATTTTCCCCCTATCAAATGTGCAAAGACAAAAAAAAATGAAAAAGAAAACCATTAGAGCTTGGATGTGGGCACTGCCACACAAAGCTGCTAGAAGGGGAAATGGTAGCACTGCTGTCTGGTTAATTTGGGAGCATGCACCAAAAACTTTAAACAGATGATTTTTTGCTATAGCAATTTCAGTCTCAGAAGTGGTCTTAAAAGATAATGAAATATGTTTGCAAATATTTAACTACAAGGATGCTTGCCATTGTTTTATGAATATCACAAAACAGGAAATAACTAAAATATCACAGAGTAAGGTAACTAGTTAATAAAAGCCTAGTAAACCCATAACCAAAATATGTTTTGGCTACTGAGACAATTTTTTTATTTAACAATGATTGATGTAACATAATGCTCACAGTATAATGTTAAAGCATCAAAATTAGTGTAATACACCACAACTTTAGAAAACCCTCATTTGAAATTTACATAACACACATGGATGTAAAAAAGCCTGGTAGGGAATAAAGCAAGACATTAATAGTATTTCTATCTGGGTGGTAGAATTATAAATGCTTTTTAGTTCCTGTTTTTGTTTATTTGTATTTTCTCATTTTCTATAGGCAGTACATTTCTGTTTTGTAATGAGAAATAAGATATTACATAGTTTTGAAATAAGGACGTGTTGAGATGAGAAGAATCACCCAGGTGGTTTGGTTTTGGGAGTTCCCACTGTGGGGGATCTGTGGTTGGGGTCGGGGGTCTGATAGCTTGGGGAAAACAAGGTGGTGGCAACTGTCCCCCATCTCCACTCACCATGACCTTGGCCTCAGGTAGTGTGGAGAGGGTTGTCCTGGATGCCCATTCCTGCCAGCTCGGCAAAGCCCTGGCTGCACACTTGCCCCTGCACTGCATGTCCTGTGCATGCTGACATGCACAGCAAGCTTTGTTTTTCTTTCTTGGAACAACATCCTTCCAGTGGGGCCTTCCTTCTAATTCCTCAAAGCACATTCTGTAATAGACTTGATAGACTGTTCCATCTCAATTACCTCTGGCTGGCAAGGGAAAAGTGCCCATACCCCCACCTCAACCCAGCTCCTCTTTTTTTCCCCCCAACATTTAGTGGATGGCTTTCATTGCTTTCCAAAGTCTTTTTTGGGGGTGGGAGGGATGAGAGTGCTAGAGAGAGAGAGAGAGAGCGAGAGCGCGCATACACGTGCATGAGTGGGAATAGGGGTAGGAGCAGAGGCAGACTGAGAGAAAGAATCTTTTTTTTTTTTTAATGTTTATTTATTTATGATAGTCACAGAGAGAGAAAGAGAGAGGCAGAGACACAGGCAGAGGGAGAAGCAGGCTCCATGCACCGGAAGCCCGATGTGGGATTCGATCCCGAGTCTCCAGGATCGCGCCCTGGGCCAAAGGCAGGCGCCAAACCGCTGCGCCACCCAGGGATCCCGAGAGAAAGAATCTTAAGCAAACTCCCTGCTGAGGGTTGAGTCCCACTTGGGTTTGATCTCATGACCCTGAGATTGTGACCTGAGCTAAAATCAAGAGGTAGATGCTTAATTGACTGAGCCACCCAAGCACCCTTCAAAGGCTTTTTTTTTTTTTAAATCCAAGTTTTCTGAGCAGAGTTTTTCAGTCTCTGCCCTAGTGATATTTGCAGACTGATAATTCTTTCTCTGTGTATGTGTGTAATGGTATTTCCTGTGCCTGTAGCATAGTTAGCAGCATTCCCAGCCTCTAACTGCCTGCTGCCAATAGCACCCTTTGTCCAGAATTGTGACAACCAAAAACAACAGCATGCATTCTCAAATGTCCCTGGAGATAAGGTTACTAGATAAAATACAGAGAAAGTCCAGTTAAATTTTAATTTAAGATAAATTTTTTTTTAAAATATAAGAATATCCCAAATATTGCATGAGATAACTGTGTCCCAAATATTGCTTGTGACACACACTAAAAAGATATTGGTTGTTTTTCTGAAATTCAAATTTAACTGGACGCCCTATCTTTTTATTTGCTAAATCTTGAAACCCTACCTGGGAGGAAATTCGCCCCCTGTTTGAGAACCACCGGGGAAAGGCAACAATTATTTTCAGGCTTCTTTTTTTAGCTGAGGAGAATAAAACTCTTGGGGAGGGAAATCCTTGGTCTAAGGTCACATAGAGACTAGGGTGCAGAGAGAAGGTCTGAACCAAGTTATCCTGATTACAAATTCCCTCTTACTTCCTGCACACTGAGCTACTCATCTTTCTCCTGACACGCTGAAAACTATGATCAGGGCTCCTCAATACACAGACTGTGCTCAGAATCACCAAGAATTAGGTTCTTCCTATATGTTCTCTGTAACACAACAGTTCCTTGAAGTTATTGTTCTACACTTAACAGATGGAAAACTAAGGATCAGAGAGTTTAAACAATTTACCCAAGTCTATATAGCTAGTAAGTGGTAGGGCTGGAATCCTAAAGTAGATCTGACTTAATCTATACTTGACATTGCATCTCTGGCTGGTGTCCTCTGCTTATTTATTTCTACCCCTTAATCAACTAGGTTTGACTGAAATCTTTTAGCTGTATTTTCTGGTTGCATCGTGATACCAGATCTTTGATCCACCACATTTGAAAATCAGGGATAAAAGGATGAACTAGTTCAGAAGTCTTCAAACACCCTTTCAGACAAAAGCCAAGTAGTGTAACCACCTGGTTAGCTTTTTCGATACAATACCTCCCATATGAGAAGTCTACCAGAAGAACATACAGGCAGTGGTTAACCTGGACAAATCTGTAGGCTTTATCATCAGTTTCCAAGAAATTAAGAGTTAACTCTATTACTTTTTTTTTTTTAAAGAAAATGTGGCATACTTTGGCTCTTTGTACTTCATGGGGAGATTTAAGAATTATAATGAGTTTGGTAGGAAGTGGCAAACTCTTATTCATCCTTCAATGCCCGCCTCAAAAGCCACATTCTTTATGGAATTTTCATTGACCTCTTCCTCCTCAGGTAGAACTGTCATTCCCTCAGCTGGGTTTTCCTGAAATGTTTTATATGTACCGGTGTATGTATTTACATATGTATATGTATCCCCAAATATCCAAATATTTATTAAGCTTCCCATATTTATTAAGTATCTATGGAAAGAAAGAAAGATGAGTTTTTATGCAAGAGACAATGTTAGAAATCTTATGAAAATTTAAAATGAACTCTTTTCTCTATCTCTGTACCTCATTTCTCTTTCCCAGGTACCTACAGCAAGGCCTTCTGGTTAAGTCTTGGTGCTTGCTGAGGTAAGAGTCTCACAAAATTTAGTCAGGGAGATCCCTTAGTGCCTTGCAACTCAAAGTGAGGCCCACAGATCAGCATGAATGGCATTACCTGAGACCCTGTGAGGAATGCAGAATCTTAGGCTTCCAACCAGACCCGCTAAATCAGGATATGCATTTCACCAAGACTTCCAGGTGATCCGCATGCATATTCAATTTGTGAGAAGTCCTGCCTTTGAGATCAGTAGCCTACAGATGGCACATATGTCGTATATGTACTGAAGAAGCTCTTCATTTCGTATACTTGGCAGATACCACTGATCAATCACAATAATTTTCTCACTGAGCTATAGTGCAGCTTTAGAAGTTTCTCTGGGCAATCACTCCCAATCAATTATAGTATAGAAACCAATTTGCACCATCCTCCCTGATCTAGTCAACTCTCTCATTTTATAGATCAAGGGACAGGCTTAAAGAAACAAAGTGATCTGACAAACACTACCCTGCTCCTTCACAGCAGAGCTGGTATTAAACTGTTCGTGTCTAGCCTCCTGTTCTAATGTTCTTGTCCTACCATGCTGGGAAGTTAGGCAGACATAGCTCAAACCTGAACTTACAATTCTTTCTCACCATCCCCCAAAGAGCCGTAGGTTGCCTGTCACTATCATAATACGGTGTACTAGAAAGAGCTCGAGCTTTGGACCTAGAGCAAGACAGTTTAAACTGCTCCCAAACTTTAGATACCACTCAATACTTAGAAAGTTTTCTGCTGAAGGGGAAAAAGGGAACATACTTTCCATCACAGTTGAACTCTAGTCATTAGACCTTGATTAAAAATAACCCATCCTATCTCTCCCCAACTTCACTTGAGCAAGATGGTTTCCAAGTTTTCCGGGAAACTCACTAATAGAGTAATTCACCAGTGACTTGAAATGCCATCAAGCAAGCAGAAGGGGCCAAAAATGGGAAGACCCTGGGCCATTTTCCCCTGCCTATATTCCCCACTCCTTGCTACACTACATCCTTCCAACCCCCTCTTAGCATAAAAAAATTAATGGCATTCATTGTTTATAAATGCTTCTGTTGATCTTTCCTATTTCGGTTCCTGACTGTTAGTGGAAAAACTCTCCCTACTTCCCCCGCCCCTCACCCGCACTGAGCTTTAAAAATAGCAACTGGAGTTGGGTTGGCTCAGGGATCTGTGTTTGGAGTTCATAGACTTTGCCCTCTGGGTCATTAGTTCACACCGTAATACCATGGCCACCAAGCTGTCTTTTTGTTACGTATGTACTTGGCTTAAAATTTTGAGAGAAGACATCCTCCTCAATGATCACTTTCCCATGACCATTTGGAAACTATTTGAACTTGATACTCCTGACCATAGTATGGATAATCACTGCTGCTCTGTCTTCTTCTTTGTCTGGGGTCTGCAGTTTTTACAGTCACATTTGCTTTCTTCAGAACTGTTCTAGCTTAAGGCTTAAGTTTTTATATTTCCCCGTAGGCCCCCCAAGAATGGATTGGCCAGTTTAGATTCTCCTCCTCTCCATCACTAAAGTGCTTGTCTTGGAATTTGGCCTACTATTAATATCACAACGTTTTGAACATAAAGATGGCCTTAATAAAACAGTGACCAGTTTTTCAGTTTTATGGTCCACAAAGAATATTCACACGTGTCATTCTAGGCAGTTATCAGTAAATTCCAAGAAACAGAGAGGCATTGTGATTTTCAATCCTGCTTGAAACATAGTGGGATTGAGAGAAGGTCCATCAGCTGTTTGAGGCTGCTCTATCTGCTAAGTGCAGAGCCAGAATGCAACATCCACCAGACTCCTCTGCACCATTTTGCCTCTTCTGCTCTCTGCTGCAGGTCTGCATTTTGAGCTTGTTTGCAATAATCACTTACAGATGTTCCCTGGAGCCACTGATCGTGAACAAGGTTTCACTATTTACAAACCTGATGGGACAAAGCCCTTGCTTCTTTGCCTTTATTGGCTAGTGGAGGTTTTAGAGTAAGTGTCAAGTCAGAGCAACTTGAGTGTAGTGTAATTCTTTAGGAGATGAGATGTGAAGCATTCCTGAGAAAAACAGTAATTTGATGTCAGTTTGCTGTCAGATGAGGTTTAGCAGCAGAGTGTGAAGTAGATGAGGAGGTAGAGATGGATAGAAGGAAAATAACTGAGGTAGTTCTTGAAATGGTTGATGTGAGATGTGCTGGATGAATCCTGGGCTGGGGTGGGAGCAGTGGGAGAGAGAGGAGGGCCTGACTTGACCATAGAGGTGTCACAGAGCATGTGCATGTATGGGGTTTCTGGGGGAAGGGGCCAGGAAGGAATCAAAGATGGCTTGGAGGCTCTGGCCAGGAGCTGAGAGCACGCAGGTGCCACCTGCCCAAACAGGAGAGGTCCTCAGTAAAGTGGCAGAGTTTCTGGAGGAAGGAGCTGCTTTGTGCCACTGTGGACATATTTAATGTTGGCAGTGCCAAGGCATCTGGGCAGCCAAATTCTGGCAGTCAAAGTGAGAAACTGGGCCTCGGGAGAGAAGGTAGGCAGGCAGCAGCTCATGTTCCCTGGGGTGGCAAGACAGGAAGCAGGGAGAAGCAAGGAAAGTTATTATAAGAGGACACTACTGCTTTTGGGTATGGTCTCATTTAATCTTTATACCAAATCTACCAGTTTGGCATTTCTGTTTCTATTTTTAAAATAAGAGAGTGGATGCTCAGAAAATATTCCTTGAAATGCCCTTTTCCAACAGGGATATCAGGCTGACCTCCTGCAAAGTGATGTAGGCCTTCTGGATCAAAGAGAGTCAGGCTGGTTCACTGTCCCTCCTCAGTTTTAATGAGTAAGTCTTGTTATTTCTCTTTATGCCATTAGAACAGGGTAAAGGTGGTGCTTGGGTATCATGGACAGGCTGAAGTAATGTGAATCCTTTAAACGTTGTCTTTGCTCTGGCAATGGAGGCACACATTACCCTGACTGAAGGTGTGAGGGCAAGTGTGGTGGGCACATGTGTACACTCACACTTTTGTTTGTTGTCATGTGGTTGGGGTGTGGAGTAAAGGGTAACAATAGGCTTTTGGATTTTCTTTCCAGGTAAGTTTAGCATGTGATAGAATATACTTTGTTTTTTTTCTCCTTCAGCAACCAGGCAGTGTTTGATAAGCTACAAAGAAAATGCTTTGGTAGCATTTAGCCTATATTTCTCTCCACCTTGCCCACCAACTCCCAACTGCAGTCCTTAGTAGCTGGGTCACAGTGCATAGGTGTCTCCCATAAACACGCTTGCACACACACACATATTTACACCATGCCTGATGCTTTGAGCCCTCCCCCCCCCCCCGCCCACACACACACACAAAGAGCTGTCCTGTATTTTCGTACCAGCCTAGTTCTGTCATTTTATGATGTGGTATCCACTGTGGCTGCCCAACCAACGAGGCCATTCTAAAGTAGGTCAGTGGGGCATTCTCCATTAAGGCAGCTGAATGGAAGTGCAGGATACACATTTTCCCACAGATTTGCATCTCCTGTGTTCACAATTGGAGATGGCCTGTTCCTGTGGTTCCCTAGCCTCCAAACACTTAATTAATAATCGGTCCAAGGGCAGGCGGCTTCTCTTTATTTGTCTGTCATGACTGGGTCTGAACCTCTAGCAGACAGGCATGAATCAGCAATATCACAGTTAGGAAAAAGTTTTGCAGCTTCAAGTTTAGAAAATTCTCACAGTGTAGCCAGGATTCACAGCAGTGTCCACTTTCTGACTGCTCAAACTCTGCCTTGGAAGATTCTTCCTTCCTTCTGCTCTGGGTGCCTTTAAATTTTTTTTTGTATTTCTTGGTGGATGGGAGAAGGAGAAAATGTATGAAGCACAGTGGGTCTTGCAAGAACACAGAGACACATATATTCAGAATATATTTGCTATGAATATATTACTATATATTACAATACCTAGCTGGTGATCTATTAGGGAACAACTAAAAATTGAGCAAAAGACCACTAGAAATTATCACTCTCCCCTTTAGGGTGGGTTATTTATGCAAGGAAAATTCTGTCCTCTGTTACCCTTTCTTTCTGCTATGTTATGATCTTAAAAGGCTTCTATAATACAAATCTCTTCTTTGGAGCACAAAAAACATTACTCTTCTCAGGGATCATTGCTATGCCATGATTCAAGAAATCACCAAAGTATTTGCAAACATCATGATCTATAATTTAAGAGGGATATTCTCTGTCCTTTGGCTGACATTCCCCAAAATTGTAGCATTTAAGACTTTGGTCCTATCACTAGTAAAATAATAGTTCGCAGGAATAAAATCTCCCATTTTCTTTGTAACACTAATTAAACAGTGGCAGTGTCTGGCACTTGAGAAATTTTTATTTTGAGCCCCCCCCACACTTTATGTGTATAAAGATTCTCCCGGGGCACCTGAGTGGCTCAGTTGGTTCTGGGATCGAGCCCCGTGTCAGGCTCTCTGCTTAGTGAAGAGTCTGCTTCTCCCTCTGCCCCTCCCCCCACTCATGTTCATACTCTCTCTCTCTTCTCTCTCACTTGTTTTCTCTCTCCCAAGTAAATAAATGAGATCTTTAAAAAAAAAAAAAAAAAAAGAAAGATTCTCTTTCACTACTTGGTCCCTTTCTTATTCTTACTAGTCAGGAGATGTTTAAGCATGGGGTAGAGGAGGGAGGCAACTCCATTTCTTCGTAATACTAGCTTCTGTGTACATTATGAAAAGTAGATTTAGGAAAATATGCATAGGTATGACCAACATCATACTTATGTCTAGACAAACTAGACTCTGACAGTTCCTCTGGCTTCCCCAAACTGGTCCCATATGGGGTTCAGATATTCTCCCAATGGTGATCTGGCTTTAGGACATCCTAGTTGGGTCATCCAGATGGGTGGCCCTGGAAGGCCAGTGAGAGCACTGTAAGGCCTGTTAAACCCACCCTGTCCACTAAATGTCACACTCTGGTCATGGAAAGAGGCCTAATGCATCTTCAACTAAAAGTTGCAGGGGCTCCTTCTCAATTCTTCCAGTTTCTGGATGACTTCCATCCCCTTTCCTTTGCTACCTCCCAGGCTCCTCACTTGAATTGATGAAGATGCTAGCACAGGTCCTGGCACATAATTGGTGCTCAATGTCTATTGAGATTACCTACAGTTTTACCTTCTTCTGAATATTTTGCTTTGTGTATAACAAAAATGTTTATAGCTATAATTTTCATAATACTATTTCTTATTGGTTGAGGACTCATTTATCTGTTCATTCATTCATTCAGTAAATTCACACTGAGCCACCCCTACAGGATGGCTGCCAGGCTTGGTGCTGAGGATGCTGCAGAGAACACACACACCACAGCCTCTCTCCTCTGCAGGTTATGCTGTCACACTTGCCCTTTGCCAAAGAATATGACCACATTATATAACTGTCTCCTTTCAAGGATACTATAGGGAAAGACATATTTTTGAGAGTTATACTATATTAAACAAAAGACAATTATAGAAAGCATTTGCTTTGGGTTGACAACAAAATACAAGAGAGCCAGCTATTATGATAAAGGAGTCAAGAGAATAAATAAGAAAACAAAACCAAAGAAAACCCTGTAAGAGTTCGTGGGGAAGCAAGAAATACAATTTCACCATCAAAGTCCATATTAGAGGTGGTACTGGACAGAACTGCCACTACAGATAATCTAATTACTGTCATAAAGTAGTTCCCAGATCTTTGGACTTCACAGACTAATAGGAAAGGGAAGAGTGTACCTCTAGTTTTAGTGGAAGCAGAGGAGGCAGAGAGACAAAGCCACAGGACATGGCTGAGGGACATTTTGTAGAAACCGCAAGAAGCCCTGAGTTGCTCACCAATATGCTCCAATCTTCAAGAGATTCATTAGCCAAGCAAGTGGGGCCCATGGCAATTCACTCCCTTATGCCTTTGGAACTGAAAATATACACTGATCAGCTGAGAAACGAATAAAAACAAAAGCTTATGAATGGAGATGATATGTAACAATAGGACAGGTAGTAAATACTGAAATCACTTAAATTTAGAAATTTCTAAATAGATGTATACATTTTATTATAAAATACACATATATCTTAACATTTATTCTCAAAAGTCTGACTTGCAAAATATGGGAATAACAATAAATGTCTGAACTGACAAGAGTGACAAACTTGGGTCAGGATTAAAAGTTTGGTAAATTATGGGGTACTTGGGTGGTACAGTTGGTTAGGTGTTGTGGTCTCCGAGTCATGAGATTGAGCCCTGTGCCAGGTTCTGTACTCAGCAAGGAGTCTGGTTGGGTTTCTCTCTCCCTATCCCTCTTCTCCTCCCCATTCCCCATGCTCTCTCTAAAATAAGTAATCTTTCAAAAAGTTTGGTAAGTTATCTGGAATAACAGAGAAAGCAAAATACCAGATTTTTTACTTTATAATAACTTGAGAAATGTAGAATAAAGAGTGTTCTGTGAAACCTCAGAGTTAATCATTAGGAGAAGAGTATATTATATATCTTCCCAAACACAGGGGGTTATAAAAGAAATAACACACAAACCACACATGATTAACACATGCACACATACACACATGAAATAGAAGGAAACAGAAAACGCAAAATAGAAATGACATAGTAATAGACAGAAGGAGAGCCAAACATTTCACTCATAACAATGAATGCAAATCCATAAATCTCTTCCATACAAGGATAAAAATTCAGGTTGCAGAAAAAAAAGAAATCTAAAATCCAATCTAAAACCTAAGGGCAAAAACAGCACTTAGATAACATGAGTGAAAAGGTTTAATGTCAAAAGTAGATGAAGGCAAATATTAAAAAAAAACTAAGGTGGAAGTATTACAGTAACAGTGGGAGTTCAGGAAACAAGTATTAAACAGTGGTATGGCACTGCATTTGGAAATGGATATAATTGGAAGTGAAGACATCCCTGTTATGACCCTTTGTGTGCTGAAAAACTTTGTGTTATAATATGCAGTGAAAAGGGGAAATGAAGAGGAAGATCAGAGGATGAAATTGGGCTTCTGTGTCAAGCTTCCTTTTAGGCATGATGGAGCCTTAATATACCTAGGAAGAATTTTCAGAGGGATGATGGATTTTCCATGTTCTTCCCCTATTTTGTTTTTAATTAGCTTCTATTTCTGCTGGTTGGTATCTGATGGTAGAAGGGTCTTTTTCCCACCCATGAACTACCATTGTCCACATACTCAGTGTGTGCAGGGTGTATGCCAGCTGCTGTGGCATCCAGCACGTAAATGAGACCAGGTCACATCTTCAAGTTGCTTACTGAAGTCAAGTCTGTTTGAGGCATGATAGGAAAAGTTCAGAAAACAAGTGGTCACTCAAGAACTCAAGGAAGCACTGTAACTGGGTCTCTGGAATACATGGAGAGGAAGATCAGGAAAGAAGGGTCTTTCGATGCTCCACAAGGAATGGCAAAATGCCAGCACAATGAAAATTGGCTCCAAAAACACTATTAGGACCTTCCCCAGGGAGTAGGATGTTTGAGGGAGGGCGGTGAAGTATATGGTAACATCCTCTCCACCTCCTCTCCTGGCTTCTCTGGTTAAGGATCTTTACATTTTCAAGGCAATGGCATGCAGGTCCCATGTGATGCCCCAGAGCCTAACACTAGCATCTAGCCTCTACTTGCTTCCATTATTTCTGTGTGAGACTCCAAGAAACCTCCTTTCTTGGAGTCCACCAGCATCCATTTATGCTCCATCTTTCCTGAAAGCAATGTGGATTACTTTTTCATGTAAGTAATTTCCCATGAGGGATTTCTTAACATCCTTAGCACGTAGTAGCAGGCATCACATTTTAGGAAACCAAGAGAAGATGCTAGCTTCAAAGTATTTTATGTCCCTTTACTTGAAAGGCACTGGGTACAATGTTCCCTGAGAACACTGGACCTGAATTGAAGTCTTAATAACTCTTTAATGAATTTGCTTCTGTGAGCATTGAAAAGGCTCTCTGAATTGTGTACACTGAAGAGATATAAGCCAAAAACTGTTCAGCAGCAGCCAAGTGGAATTAGGGAAAAGTAGATGTTGGGAGAGAGAGCACTGTAGTTATAATCCACTTGCTCCACTGCCTGTTCTCCACTGATAACACTCAGTTGTTTTCAGAAGAGCAGAACTTGAAGATGCTAATGTGGCTATTGATATCCAAAGGGAATACAGCGTATAGCATTTCCCAAACATATACTTTATTGTGGAAACAACCCCCCTCCCCAAATCTGTGGAGCTTCTGGAATTAGTTTTAGAGGCTCTCCCTTTTGGTGTCTTCCATCATTGCACCCTTGGGGCCCTCCGAGTGAGTTTAAAGCCTCTTCTGGATGAGATCCCTTTAGCTGTTTGAGGATACTGACCATGTTCCCCAGAGTCTTCTCCAAGCCAAACACTGCCATATCCTGCAAACATTCCTCCCCTGGGAGGGTTACCAGCTGCTTACTGGGCCTATGCTCTAGTTTTACTGATGTTCTGTTGCTAAAGTCAACAGGATTCTTCTCAAGGGGGCCAGATGAGCAAAGAATACAAAGAAGTTACCTCTGTTGGACAGGCCATTATAGTATGGCTCTGTCCTCTATAGAAAAGTACCAGTTAAGTCAGTGCTACTTTGAAGCATGAAGACACATAGGTGAGCAATCCCTGGACAAAGTGCTGGGGTCTTGGTACTGCATTTTAACATGGATACATGCCATGGCCCAAAGGAAAGGATCTATTTAAAACCTAAGATAAAGGTTCCAGAGAGCATTTGTATTTTCTTACCTACAAGCTGCACAGCTTCTAAAACGAGTGTCTGGCTAAATGATTGGTGGCACTGCAGAGTTTTAATTCTATTCTGAGAATACCCAGATTTGACATTTACTTTTCAATAATTCCTTTGATTTGTTTGGCCCTTCCCACCAAGAGACAACTCCATTGGTGAGCAAACACTGTCTTGGTTTTTTAGTTTTATGTACATGTGTATATATGTGTGTGGGCACATTTTTTTTCCATTCAGGGTTTGGTCAATGGTTTATGGCTTTTCTGAGCAATCAGATGAGGTCAGAACAGGTCAGGAAACAGTTATACTAATGATCAAACAAGAGCATAGCAGAAAGGTCCTGGACTCAGTGTAATGTAGTATTTCCTCATATTGTAACATTACCATATTCCCTTTTATCATGATAGCAGCACAATGTTATTGGTACAACAATGCCAACGTCCATCTACATTTTACATTCATTCGTAGTGGAGGATGTTTTTATATTGCATCTACATTTACAGATGTAGTGATGTTGCTGGTGCCTTGTCAGGATCTGGTTTATCATGCTGATGCTGTGACTGTGGGTGACTGCTAATGGCTCACAGGTGCTCCTTTTTGGAGAGAAGAAATTGTTCTAAAGACTGAGTGACAGGAGATACAGGCCAGCCCCCTTACCTCACGGTGGGACTACTAGGTGATAACAATCTGTCTCAGGGCTCCCAATGGGTGGCACCGGTCTGAAGCCAACTCCAACTTCTGTGCTTGGCTCCTTCCCCTGCCTCTTCTGCTGAGAACAGCAGAATCTGAATCTCCCACTCCTGAGGGCACGCCCCACAATAAATTGCTTTCACAGGCTCTCTATCTCAGGCCCTCTTCTAGGGATGCTTATCTAAAACAAAGTCATTATTATTTTTCCCAGTGGTTGCCACTTGGGCAGTTTGAAAATAAATGATTCTTCAAGCAGTAACTCTGTAAGCAACTTGAAATTGTAAGCAATGAAATCCAGCTGTTTTGCTAAATATTTGTTTAGAAAATATGAGCCCATTTACTATGCTGTCTTCTAAGTGGATGCCAACTAAGAACATTTGGTTATAATTTAAAAATAGTTATGGAAACAAGGTATCTGGCAGTAAATAGAAGAATAGAATCCTTCGGAAAAACCTTCTTAATTGATGGAATAGACTTGTTCATTGAGCCAGTTACGTTAATAGTGCATGGTGGCTTGTTCAAGTCTCTGAAGGTTCCATGAAAGGCAGATTACCACAAGCAAATTCAGTGCTCTCCTGAAATGAGGTGCCACAGATGGAATATATTTAAACTGATGTACGATGAAGATGAGTCCCTACCCCTAACTCCCATCACTGACGCCGACGGAATGTAAGAGTGGATCTACTTGGTGGAGAAAGGATGTCCATCAAGCCAAGAGGATTCTCCTAGACTAAGACTGGGTCTTCAGTCCTCTTGACTCAAAGGCTGGGAAATCTAGCATTAGGGCTGGGGTACACCTAACTGCCTATTTTTCTCATGTCTCCATGAAAATAGGTTGACCATCTTTGGATTGCATAGCTGATCAAGTCTTCTGGAAAGGGACAGTCTAGGGAGGTGATCATAAAGGGCAGCCATATCCTGGAGGCATGATTAGACTTGCAGAGGAGCCTGCTCAACCCAAGGGCCTAAGAGCCACATCAGTGGGGGAAAGTACATACCAAGGGCAAGGGCAAAACTGGCAGTAGGGAATGAGTTATAGAGTGAAAACGCTGAGGAAGTTAGAAACAGATGGGCAGGGAATGAGGCTGGGGTCCAGGTCTCTCTTATGGTCAATTTCTTGTGGCCAATGGGTGGCCTTTCCAGCTTTAGGGCATAGACAGTCAGTCAAGGAACAAATGTGAGGCCCTGTCAACCTAACTCTGAGTGTCCATTCCAACTCAGAAATCCTAGACAGTGAGAATGCCAGATTCCTTTTATTTTTAAACAAACATCCATCACCTAGGAACCTCACACATGACATTTGACTTTTCTTGGTCATCATTATATAACCTTTGGTTCTCAGTTGAAAGGAAAAAACCCTGTTCTAAGATATCTTCTGAAACGTTACTCCCAGGGAATAGTAGCAGGTGGTCTTTCCCTGGAATGTAGGATATGAAGGTGACTTGCAGCTTGAAGGAAACGAACCTGCAGGTGATACACGTTAGAGACAGGAGGCTAAGTCTGAAGAGGAAGGAAAGAGAAGAGGGGCAGATCAACTGTGCTCTGAGATCACTGATGGGGATCACTGATGGGGATGTCCCACTTCTCGTTTTGGAAGTTAGGACATTTGCCAGTCTCTGCTTCACCTGATGGTTCCTCTATTCACTGGCTTCCTCTGCCTCCTCCCTCTTCCCTTCACTCCTGCCTCACATCCAGTCTCTAATTTTCCTTCCTCTTTTATAGAAGGAGGCTGCTTACTTTCCTTCACTCTCGTCTTTTAAAAGAGCAGGTTGCTTGGTTGACTATTTTTTCCCTCTGTCTTTTTAAAAATAAAATTGCAGCTATGATATAAATTTAAATCTAATAAGGGAAAAATATACTAAAGTTCTTTTTAGCACAGAGCACGTCTTTTTGTGATTTTCAAAATGGAGTCCTTCCAAATGGTGGCTGCACTTGAGAAGTTCCCTAACCCCCCTTAGGGTAATGATTGTGACATTCCTCAGAGGCAAACTCATTTCCGTTACTCATTTTGAAAACACACGTTCCTTTGTCTTTTCACATGCATCACAGTGAGATTTAAAATAGAGACACATCATCACCTATTTAAGGGTTATGAATAGCACTGTCTTGAAAAGGCCTGGTGGAAATTTATACGGAATTGAAAGTGACACGGCAGACTTGGAAGATAGTTAGGCAGACAGGAAAACCAGGTTGGAGGCCAAGCTGCTTCAGCATCCTAAGCACAGGACATGAGACCCTCTTCCTGCCATGCTCACGTGAAGTCAGATGCAAGGCATCATTTCCAGATGGAGAAGTGAAGTGGAAGGGTGGGGTGGCCCCAAGATGTAGGGCAATCTACCAAATAAAAAGGTTCAATGATCCAGAAGCCACCCTAAGTACTATGGTAGGTTGGGTGCATTGTTCCATCCCTTGTCATGGGCTGGGCCCACCCTCTGGTGGAATGCCACAGGATGTAATAGTGTGCCACTTCTGATCTGAGGCCTTAAGAAGCTCTGTATGCTTCTACTTGTCCTTGCCATGGGAAGAATACAACCCGGCAACCCACTCGTCCAAGGAAAGGGTAAGAGATAAGGAACAGAATGTGGAACAGCAGCCCAACCCCAGCTGATCTGAAGAAACCTGAGTAGGAGTCAGAGAAAGCTACTCTGCATGCTGGAGCTTGAGAGTACTTATTGCACAGCAATATTGTGGAACCGCCAAGTGACACAAGCACTGCTCCGAAATGTGGCTTCTTCAAAAGCAGAATGTGAATAACGGTGACTGAAAAATGAGAATGTGAAGAGAATATGGTTCTCTGAAGATGAGGACAGTCCTTGTGTAAACGATCACAAGAGAGGCAGATGTTGCTCTCTATCTTGAATATCCCACCTGCCACCTGGGTCTTGGCCACGGGTGAAGGGAACTGCAGAATCTTTTTCCCAGCCATGCTGGAAATTATGGATAATGTTCAAGTTCAATGATGACAGACATTGGCTTCTTTGGGAAGCACAAACATTTCAAAGACTATTAGATAATTAAGTAAGAAAAGACCTTCAGATGACCTCTGCCTGACAAAAGTTAAACCATGCACCACTCAAAGGAAGGCCATTCATTCACAGGTCAAGCGCATGGGTGAAGTGGTTATATTCTCACTGAAATCTGTCTCTTTAACTTTACCACTTGATCCCCACCCTTCCCTCTACAGCCACATAGCGTGAGTTTCTTGACTCTTCCAACATGGAACTTTCAAACACAGTCCTGCATCCTAATCTCTTACACACCAAACTCCTAGAATTTCCTCATGATCTTGACACACCACTCACTATGCTGGTCACCTTCTTCTAGATACCTACCAGCTTGTTCATGTCCGTCATAAACCAGGAAACACAGAATTATAGACAATCCTTGACATGTACCTAAAGCATTGCCATGTCCACGAGGGACTAATTACTTCTTGTTCCCTGGATGTTCTTTTTTTTAAATATTTATACCTGTTTAAATTTTTTTTCTGTAAAATTAATTTGGTTTATCCTCTGAATATATTTCCCTGTTCCAGGAGAGTAATGAATTTTTTCTCCTCTAAAAATAACAATGATAATACAACTCCAATGGGTTCCCTCTACTGAGAGCCTACTCGGTGCCTGGCTTATTAACCCATTCAAAACCCCGAAGGTGGTATTATAATCACCATATAAAATGAGGACACAAGTTCAGAGAAGGTGAGTCACTGACATTAGGTCACATAGCTGCATGGGGTTCAAATCCAGGCGGATTCCATGCACCTGGTCTTTCTACTATCCTCACTCCCTTACATCGTTTTATCTGGGAAGGGAAAGGCTAATTATATCATGGGAATAGCCAGGAGCAAAATATGGGTTAGTATTCTCCTTACTCTTGCACCGAACAGAAAGGTGCCTCTTTGCCCACTCCCATTGAAAACGACCTCTCACCATGAGACATGACGCAGCCATCAGCTGCAGTACAACAATCACATGACTGGTGTCAAAGCCAGGATGGGAAGGAATCAACAGAGGTCAGTCTTGTGATCTTCAATCTGAGTTTTAGTCTACTGTTGTGGTGGACACTGTTGGTGTTCTGCCCAGATATCCCTGCAGGGTGTGCAGAGGCAAAGGAATGGCCCCCAAAGGCCATTACTAATCCCCAGAACCAGTGAACATGTTATGTTACATGGCAAGGGGAAATTAAGGTTGTAGATGGATGTAAGGCGGCTAATCAGGTGGCCTTGAGACAGAAAGATTATCCAGGTGGGTGCAAGATAGAGAGTTAGGACCAGAGAGATGGCTGTGTGAGCAAGATGCAACCTGCCATTTGAAATTTGAACACAGAAGGTGCCACAAGCCAAGGTGTAGGCAATCCGTAGAAACCGGAAAAGGCAAGAATGTAGATTCTTCCCTAGAGCCTTTACAAAGGAATGTAGCTCCTGACACCCTGATCGAAGCCCAGTAAGACTCACTGTGGACTTTCAACCTCCAGAACTCTAAGATAATGAATCTGCATTGTTTTAACCTACTAAGTTTATGATAATCAGTAGCAAAAAGCCACTAATACACCGGAGGTGGGTGTGCTGGCTGCTAATGACTCACAGCTACCCCATTCTCCAGAAAATTGCCTTCCACAGAACATGAGCCACCTAGCCCAGGGGGTTAGGAAAGGGCCTCCATCGTGGGAGGAGGAGGGAGGCCCACTGAAAGCAGGATACAAAAGGCTGGCCTCAAGGAAGGACCAGATGTGCAACCCATGTGCCAGAGCTCCCTTCACAGCTGGCCTTCAGTGAGACTCCCACTAGAGACCACTACCTTATTTAGCAACTTCCCTGCCCCATCCGTGTACTCCCTCTCCTTTCTCCTGAGAGTGCCCCCTCAATCAGTTATGTGCACTTAACTCCTCTCTCAGGCTCTGCATCTGGGGAATCTGACCTGAGACGACAGTCATCCTGGGAAGAGATGTCAGCCTATAGAAAACTGGTCCTGGAGGGGAAACAGTGGGGCTGGAAGGTATGTGTGTCAGGGTAGAGGAGCCAGAGCGTGACATTAGAGGATATATATTAGCTTTTGCCTGGGGACTCACGGGGCCTGGGCCCAGTTTGGGAGCTTGAGGTTCTTGATCTTAAAAGTCTCCTTCCCGGAAGCATTCGTGCCAAGCCCAACGCTCCAGCATCTGAGCTGTGAGTGGGGCCACAGGGTGGGGAAGGCCTCGGGGTGCTTCCAGGAGCTCCAGGAATCTAACTGGCTACATATCTGGAGGGTTAGCACCATCTTGGGAAGACAGGCCACATCTGGATCAGCCTTGCATTTCCATTTTTTTGCCTCATTTCCATTCATGATGGCCTTTAACTTGGGGCAGAGGGGTACATCCTCACACCCCCTGAGAGCACAAACAGGCCTATCTCCTTCCCCTTTCCTCTTGTTCTGCAGCCACTGGTCAGTTACCAGGATTGACTGCTGTACTTGAAACAAGAGATTTAAATTCACTCTGAATCCCACCCAAATTGCCTTTCTGATTTCCTCCATCTGTCTGGTCCCTGGGAACCTGACACAGCAGAGGCAGAAGAGTATGAACTACAGAGTCTCTGTGTCTGTGTCTCTGAATGGCCTCCTTTTTCCTTGTAGCTGGGACATTTTGGGGGTCATTCTCTTCACCTGGGCACAACCCCTAAGACTCTCAGGCTGCTATCATTTCTCTGAGGTACTATGAGCGAGTCTGTGCCAGGTCCAGACTTGTAATGGTGGCTCAACGCTTTTTCCTACCTGGTTCAATGCTTCCCTCAGAATCATCCCTCCCACACCTGTCTGTCTGGGTCACCCTTACCCCCCCATAATTCACCAAGCCACAGACTCCCACCTCAGGCTATTCCAGACAGACCATGCCATGTGCCCTGCCTGTAGTAGATACTGTGACATGTCACTCAGGTCCCCCTGCAGTCCTGAAGCATTCCATGTCCACTTGCCTCATGTTTTGGTTGCCTCCCACTGATTCCTCTCTGCCAATTGCTGTTGGCTGAAGAGAGCTGGTTTATTCAGGATTATGCCCCTTCCGCATGGGCTGCCCATACACAGGGAGAGGCGATACAGAAGTACAGAGTCCCAGACCTCCAGCCTCCATGGAGGTGACTGTACAGAGCTCCCTGGAGGATTGATTGAAGTTGTAACTGTATAATTATCCAACTTCTCCCTCCACCCAGACCTGTGTCTCTTTCCTGTGCACATCTATTGTTCTCCAGAACATTCCCGAACTACCTGCCCTCATGTATATCTCTGAGGCTCAGAATCTGTCCTCGGACCTGGACTTGGGCCACGTCACTCTCACTTGCCCTTCAGGGAGGTGCAGGGACCTACCTAGAGGTAGGGATGGGGGAGGCCTTACCCACGATCATGTGGTTGCAGACATCACAGAAAGTGGGCTTCTTGAAGATGTGCTCCTGAAAGGTGTGGGCCTTGCCGCCAGCCCCTGGGTGCGGGCCGGCCCTGGTGGGTGTGGATGTCAGGCTTCCAGAGGCAGGGAGTGGGCTGGAGCTGGGGCTGACCTCAGCCAGCATGTCTGCCTGCAGCTTCACGTCGCTGTTGGTTCTCTGGAAGAAGTTGTCAGCGCTTTTGCTCCGTAAACTCTTGGTCTTGAAAGAAAGTGATCGTTTTAGTTTCTGGAGCTGCAATGCAATGACAGAACACTCTCTTACGATCAATCATGCAGACTCATGCTGTGGGGGTGAGGTCTGCTCCAGGCCCTGCCCTGGTCCCACTGACCCCCTCCGCCCCAAGGAGGCTCCTGTGTGTGTGCAGCGAGGCCAGTGGCTAGAGGGTATTTGGCAGCCCTTTCCTCACCCTGTGCTGAGTCAGGCTGCCCAAAGAGGTCCCATGGTACCTTGGTCTCTGTGCCTGCTCCTCCTCCCTGCCTCCTTGAGGTCCTACCAATGTGCTGTCAAAATGTCCTATGACATCGAACTTCTGCCATTATTTGCCTTCTGAATTTGAATCATTGTAAATATTAAATGTACAGTCCTCTGGGCTCAATGGCTATGTCCACAATTCTAGGACTTCTGCTGGTCTTTCTCTCTGACGGTCACTTAGCAGCTACTTGTCTCTATCCACAGCAAAGCAGAAGAGGCCACTGTCTGACTCAAATCCATCAGGCTAAACCATCCACAGAACAGGAACCAGAAACTCTCAAGCCTGCTTGGGTCTGAAGCATATGGATGAGTAATGTGTGTGTGTGTGTGTGTGTGTGTGTGTGTACACGTGCACATGTGTGTATGTGAGAGAGAGGATGACACAGGGTGGGATTACTTGTTTGACTTTCTATGCTCTTCTCCCTGCTTTGCTGCATGTTTTCAGCCATGGCAAACTGGACCACTTCTCCTTTGCTTTGGAACTTATAAAGAGTTAAAACATGGGTTTCCAGAACTACTAATTACTGAAAGGTCTGGGTTTGGTCCAGTCTGCACCACCAATCCAACCTTCATCCTAGAGCTAGAAGGATCTTTTAGAAATACAGATGTGAGCATGTGAGCCTGCTGTTAGAATTCTTTGCGAAGTTTCTTTTGTTCTTAAATCTAAAGAAAAGCTTTTTGTCATGGGTTCCAGGGACTGGCAGGTTCTGGGTCCCCATGACAGCTTGTACCAAAGTGTATCTTGCTCTGTCTATGCCATACACAGTGGCCCTTTTAAAGGTCTGTGGTATTACTATGCTTTCTCATCACCACCCATTCTGTGCATATTGCTCCCTCTGCCCAGGCAAAGGAATGAAGTACTTAGTAGCTACTTGACCTGCAATAGGTCCTTTACCTTCAAGGCAGTTTCCTTTTGTAATTGAATATCCATGGGGACTCTGCCTGCTATCTGGAATTAATGTCTTTGACCCAAAGCTGCAGACAAAAGGTGCTAAGCACACTAGTCTAATAAAGACCCGCATCAACTGTAATCAAACACCTCTCCAGGACATATAAGGTGAGTTGATCTGGCCTTGCTGAGCCCCATCATCTCTGCATCAACCCTCCAACCTCTTCCTTAGAAGGTCAGAAGATGTGTTTTTTTTTTTTGTGCTTGCGGTAGACTGCAAAAATGCTCCAATTTTCTAACATTACCCTTCCCATTTACCTTTGCAATGTCACCTTTGCAATGTGACTTTGCAGCCCCACCCCATCAAAGGTAGTGTGTTTCTTCACTCCTTGGATCATGCTGGTTTTGGGAATTTGACCAATAAAAGGTGGCAGAAGCAATTTTAAGCCAATTCCAAGCACAGACTTCAAGATGCCTTGCATGCTCTGTCCTCCCTCTTGGAAACCTGACAAACTGCCATATGAACCAACCCAGTGTAGCCTGAAGGATGATGAGAGACACACAGTCCAGTCACGTCCCATCACAGGAGTAAGCCCACTGAAGCAGAGCTACCCTGTTTCCATCTAGGGAATGAAAGAGTTTAAATGAGGCCAGAAGAACTGTCAAGCTGAGTCCTAACCAAATTTTCAACCCACAGAACCATCAACTACAGATAACTGGTGTTTGAAACCATTAAGTTGGATAACGATTGTGTGTACACAGCAATATATTGCTTCCTTCCACCTTCCGGCCACATGCTGAGATTTTACTTTGCCCATGTGAGGTTGGCTATAGTTGTGTGAAGCAAGCTCCCCACTTCAGGGAGCTATCCAGGGAGGGGGCCTTGCAGGGGGAGGACAGCTCCTCTAGAGGAGCTCCACTTAGCTAGCAATGAGGCATCATTAGCTAGAAAGGGCTGGCTGAAGAAGCAGCAACATCCTAATTTAAAGGTCAGAAACAGTGGACTAGCCAAGAACTCTCTCCTTCTCTTTGCCCTACAGCCCAAACCCACTAGAGGAGCTGCAGCCACCAAAGAAGGAAGAGAAGGAGGTGCTCATGAGTTATTTTGAAATTGTTTGTTACCGTACCATAACCTAGCCTATCCTGACTGATATAGGGGAGCATGGTCATGTGCTTTTGGGAACCCTGCATTTATTGTAAAGAGGATCCTTCATCTCTAGTAAGCTAAGTGAGAGGGAGCAAGAAACAGCACTCACTGAGACTGAGCCACACCAAGGTGAGGACCTGAGAGCCAAAGGAGCAGAATAGACCTCACTTCCAGTTCTTCCAGCCATGAGCTGGGCTGGTGCTGGAGGAAGGTGGGTTTAAATAGACATGACTAGAGTTTTATTCTGGACATATTTTAATAAATTAAAGAGACAAGGAATGTAAGGAATCTGCTAAGATTTTTTCGTGGGCTATGCAACCCAGGGCAAGGGTGGTTATCAGAGCAAATATCATCACATAGAAAAATAAAGTCCTTGTCTGTTCCCTGCCTTGGAGTTCAGATGGTTCAATAAACTGGCTATTCTTGTCTCAAAAACAGAACAAAACCCCCTATTCTTATTATAATAACACTGACCTTGTGTGTTTCACCAGGTGACCCTTCTTCACCTTCCCAACCTTCCAGTGAACACGCTGTTGTGTTACCACTGGAGAAATGGCTGAGGGAGGTTAAGGGACTCGTCCAAGGTCACACAGCTCATGTGAGTCAAGACCAGGGTTCAGAATTAAGTTTACCTTCCTCTAAGTCCACTCTTCAACTGCCAGTGATTGACAGATGATGGAGGGAATAAGGAGGAGGGCTTACCCCTCATCCCCAGGGGTGATATAATTACTTTTGGTGGACAGTGAGAGTGGGAAGGGATGTGCAGTGAGAAAGAAAATCTGCTTTTGGAGGAGGTATAAGCCTTATTATATATATTTAAAATTCCTTAAAAATAAAAGGAAAATCCCTGTTTATCAAAGGGGAGCATCAGACTCCCCTGCAAGTCTTCTCTGACAGACTATGTGGACTCTGTTGCTAGGACAGGGAAGGTCATGGGGTGTTGCCTATGTACGTCCAGTCTGGTCTCCCTCCTGTGCTCATATGCTTTGTTTCTGCCTTCAGAACCTTCCATATATAGTATTCTGTGTTCCTTGGAAGTTTAGCATGATGCCAAGATACCTGTAGCATTTTCCTTGTCCTGTGGGATGTGGCTGGAAATTGTATCAGACTTTCAGAGCCTGCTGGCCTGTAGAGCTGGAAAATTTGCTTTGGAAGCCAATGTGACATTTCTTATTCAAGTGGATAGCTTAAAAGAAATGCCTACAAGTTAAACAAAGTCTGAGCAGTAAGCTCAAAGGAGCACACTTTCTCTAATTATTCCCCCAAGAGTGGAGGCCAGATAGGAACATATAAAATGCAGAAATAGAAGCAAACCCTGATAACAGCATATGTCATAAAATAATTAGCTTCCAGGCACCACTGTTATAGCCCAGCTCCATTTTTAAAATAATAATAATAATAATAGGAAAAACAGATATTCTTGAGTACTTTGTCATGCACTAGAAAACTGTTTTATTTTATTTTTAATTTATTTTTTATAAATTTATTTTTTATTGATGTTCAATTTGCCAACATATAGAATAACACCCAGTGCTCATCCCATCAAGTGCCCCCCTCAGTGCCTGTCACCCAGGCACCCCCACCCCCCGCCCACCTCCCCTTCCACCACTCCTAGTTCATTTCCCAGAGTTAGGAGTCTCTCATGTTCTGTCTCCCGTTCTGATATTTCCTACCCATTTCTTCTCCCTTCCCTTCTATTCCTTTTCACTATTATTTATATTCCTCAAATGAATGAGAACATATAATGTTTGTCCTTCTCCGATTGACTTACTTCACTCAGCATAATACCTTCCAGTTCCATCCACGTTGGAGCAAATGGTGGGTATTTGTCATTTCTAATGGCTGAGTAATATTCCAGTGTATACATAGACCACATCTTCTTGATCCATTCATCTTTCGATGGACACCGAGGCTCCTTCCACAGTTTGGCTATTGTGGACATTGCTGCTAGAAACATCGGGGTGCAGGTGTCCCGGCGTTTCACTGCATCTGTATCTTTGGGGTAAATCCCCAGCAGTGCAATTGCTGGGTTGTAGGGCAGGTCTATTTTTAACTCTTTGAGGAACCTCACAGTTTTCCAGAGTGGCTGCACCAGTTCACATTCCCACCAATAGTGCAAGAGGGTTCCCCTTTTTTCACATCCTCTCCAACATTTGTGGTTTCCTGCCTTCTTAATTTTCCCCATTCTCACTGGTGTGAGGTGCTATCTCATTGTGTTTTTTTTTAAATAAATTTATTTTTTATTGGTGTTCAATATACCAACATACAGAATAACACCCAGTGCTCATCCCGTCAAGTGCCCCCCTCAGTGCCCATCACCCATTCACCCCTCCCCCCTGCCCTCCTCCCCTTCCACCACCCCTAGTTCGTTTCCCAGAGTTAGGAGTCATTGTGGTTTTGATTTGTATTTTTCCCTGATGGCCAGTGATGCGGAGCATTTTCTCATGTGCTTGTTGGCCACGTCTTTGTCTTCCTCTGTGAGATTTCTGTTCATGTCTTTTGCCCATTTCATGATTGGATTGTTTGTTTCTTTGCTGTTGAGTTTAATAAGTTCTTCATAGATCTAGGAAACTAGCCCTTTATCTGATACGTCATTTGCAACTATCTTCTCCCATTCTGTAGGTTGTTTTGTAGTTTTGTTGACTGTATCCTTTGCTGTGCAAAAGCTTCTTATCTTGATGAAGTCCCAATAGTTCATTTTTGCTTTTGTTTCTTTTGCCTTCGTGGATGTATCTTGCAAGAAGTTACTGTGGCCAAGTTCAAAAAGGGTGTTGTCTGTGTTCTCCTCTAGGATTTTGATGGAATCTTGTGTCACATTTAGGTCTTTCATCCATTTTGAGTTTCTCTTTGTGTATGGTGCAAGAGAGTGGTCTAGTTTCATTCTTCTGCATGCGGATGTCCAATTTTCCCAGCACCATTAATTGAAGAGACTTTTTTCCAGTGGATAGTCTTTCCTCCTTTGTCGAATATTAGTTGACCATAAAGTTGAGGGTTCACTTCTGGATTCTCTATTCTGTTCCATTGATCTATGTGTCTGTTTTTGTGCCAGTACCACAATGTCTTGAGGACCACAGCTTTGTAGTACAACCTGAAATCTGGCATTGTGATGCCCCCAGCTATGGTTTTCTTTTTTAAAATTCCCCTGGCTCTTCGGGGTCTTTCCTGATTGCACACAAATCTTAAAATAATTTGTTCCAACTCTCTGAAGAAAGTCATGGTATTTTGATAGGGATTGCATTAAACGTGTAAATTGTCCTGGGTAACATTGACATTTTCACAATATTAATTCTTCCAATCCATGAGCATGGACTATTTTTCCATCTCTTTGTGTCTTCCTCAGTTTCTTTCAGAAGTGTTCTGTAGTTTTTAGGGTATAGATCCTTTACCTCTTTGGTTAAGTTTATTTCTAGGTATCTTATGCTTTTGGGTGCAATTGTAAATGGGATTGACTCCTTAATTTCTCTTTCTTCAGTCTAATTGTCCAATATCCCTGATGAACATGGATGCAAAAATTCTCAACAAGATACTAACCAATAGGATACAATAATACATTAAGAATATTACTCAGCTATTAGAAATGACAAATACCCACCATTTGCTTCAACGTGGATGGAACTGGAGGGTATTATGCTGAGTGAAGTAAGTCAGTCGGAGAAGGACAAACATTATATGTTCTCATTCATTTGGGGAATATAAATAATAGTGAAAGGGAAAATAAGGGAAGGGAGAAGAAATGGGTGGGAAATATCAGAAAGGGAGACAGAACGTAAAGACTGCTAACTCTGGGAAACGAACTAGGGGTGGTAGAAGGGGAGGAGGACGGGGGGTGGGAGTGAATGGGTGACGGGCACTGGGTGTTATTCTGTATGTTAGTAAATTGAACACCAATAAAAAAAATTAAAAAAAAAAAAGAATATTATTCACCATGACTAAATAGGATTTATCCCTGGGATGCAAGGCTGGTTCAAGACTCGTAAAACAATCAGTGTGATTCATCATATCAGCAAGAGAAAAAAACAAGAACCATATGATCCTCTCAACAGATGCAGAGAAAGCATTTGACAAAATACAGCATCCATTCCTGATCAAAACTCTTCAGAGTGTAGGGATAGAGGGAACATTCCTCAGCGTCTTAAAAGCCATCTACGAAAAGCCCACAGCAAATATCATTCTCAAAGGGGAAGCACTGGGAGCCTTTCCCCTAAGATCAGGAACAAGACAGGGATGTCCACTCTCACCACTGCTATTCAACATAGTACTAGAAGTCCTAGCCTCAGCAATCAGACAACAAAAAGAAATAAAGGGCATTCAAATTGGCAAAGAAGTCAAACTCTCCCTCTTTGCCAATGTCATGATACTCTATATAGAAAATCCAAAAGACTCTAACCCAAGATTGCTAGAACTCATATAGCAATTTGGCAGTGTGGCAGGATATAAAATCAATGCCCAGAAGTCAGTAGCATTTCTATACACTAGAAAACTGTTTTATATATTTCAATTCATGTGAACATCCTCGTGATTTGATGAATACATTCATTCAATAATTCATTCAATAAATATTTATTGCATCACTACTATGAGCCAGGCATTGGCCTTGTCTTTAGGGATACAGCAACAGAAAAAAGCAAAATCCTTACCTTTAAGGTTTCAATATCTATTGGATAAAGACAGAAAGTAAATAATCAAAGATATACATATATATAATATAATGTTGGGTAAGGATAAGAGACAGAAAAGAAATGAAAGTTGAGCCAGGCTGTAGAAGGTGATAAAAACAGCTTCTCTGACTGGTGACACTGGAGCAGAGATATGTGAAAAGTGAAGGCCTGAGCTACTTTGAAGAAGAGCATTCTAGGTAGTGGGGGAAACTAAGGGCAAAGGCCCTGACAAGGTGGGAGTGTTTGAGGAATGTGAGGAGGTCAGTATGTCTGGGGCAGAAGGTTGAGGTAGAAAAAGGGCAGAGAAGTCAAGGGTCAGCTTCATGCCAGGCCTTGCAGGCAATGGCAAAGGCTTTGGAATTTATCCTAAGGGTGATGGTTTTGAGCAGGGAATTTTAAAAGGGTTACTCTGGCTGTTCTGTGAAAAAGATTAGAGAAGGGCAAGATGGAAGCTCAGAGACCAGGTGGAAACTCTTGCAATTATCCTGGGGAGAATTAATTTTGGCTTGGCCTAATATAGTTATAGTACAGTATGGCTGAATATGGAGTACATTTTGAAGGTAGAGCCAATTTGGCTTGTTGATGGATTGGATATAAAATATGAAGGAAAGAGGGGACTCAAGAATGGTTTCAAGGTTTGGAGCTTGAGCAAGTGGGTGAATAAATGAATCATTTACTCAAAGGAAGAGTTCTGGAGAAGTGAGTTGGTGTGGGGAAGTGGGGTGGGGATGAAGGGTTGAGCTGGGGAAAGGAAGTTTGAAATGCTTGTGTGGAATTCACAGGGAGCTGAATATATGACTCTGGGTTTCAGGTGAGAGGTCCAAGCTGGACAAATACATACGCGAGTCATGAGGACATAGATGATTCTTACAGCCATGAGACTTTGTGAGGTCACTATGTAGTTAGTGTGGACACTGAAGAGAAGTGCTTTGAGGATGGACACATGGAAGTCAAGGAGATTAAGGAAAAGCAAAGTAATCTGTGAAGGAGAGACTGGCAAGGAAGGAGAGGGATGTTTTAGAAGCTCTGGGAATAAAATGACTCAAGGAAGAGAGAAGAACTCACATCATTGATGAAGCCTATATGTCAAGTATGTGAGCTAGGGGCTAGGGGTTAATTAGGAGAATGTCTAGATGGATCTTTTTTTAAAAGATTATTTATTTATTTATTATTTATTTATTTGAGAACTCGCATGCACCTATGTGAGCAGAAGGAGGAGCAGAAGGGGAGAGAGAAGAAGAGGGAAGGAATCTCAAGCAGACTCGGTGCTGAGCACAGAACCTGACAAGGAACTCGATCTCATATCCCTGAGATCATGACCTGAGCCAAAATCAAGAGTTGAACACTTAATAATCTGAGCTACCCAGGCGCCCCAAGGAGGGGCATTTTAATGACAGCAGATGCAGTGAAGTAGTAGGGGTGAAGATCTAATTGACAAGATTTTGAGAAAAAATAGTCGTGGGGGTAGAGATTGAGTGCAGGTGGTGAGCACAAGCAGTTTTGCTCTAGAGGGGATTAGTGATAGGGAAAGGGGAATGCAGCATCAAGGGTGAGTTTGGTCTCATTGAGTTTCAATGCAGGAGATTATCTCAGCATGATATAAATCTGATGCTGCAGAAGAGAGTGGGGGAAATGCTGGAGTGATGTCCTCAAGTAGATAGGAGGAGGTGAGACCCAGTGCAGGAGGGACAGTTTAGACTTGGAATGAGGTGGTTGGTTCATAAGGAGAGAGAGGAAGATAGGCTGGTGAAGTTGGTGCTGGTTGGATATGGATCTTTTCTTTTTATTGCTTCTATTTTCTCAGTGAAAACAAAAACAAGTCTATCTCCTGAATGAGGGGAATGAAAGGGAGTTGGAAGCTGGAAGTGAGAAGATACAGAATAGCTGTTTCAGTGGATTAGCATCATGCCCAGTGGAAGGATGCAAGGTCATACAGAAGGGTCTGTTTCAGGTTATTACCTCATTTTGCAGATGAGACAACTGAAACCCAAATTTAAATAGCAGGCAAGTTGCAGGATAAAGATCCACATAAAGGGCCTTCTAACTCCAAAGCCCCTTAAGTCAAAAAGACCTTCATAAAGTTTCCTACCCTTGATCCCCTCTTAGTAAAAGTTCTCTGTTTGGTATACTTTATCTTCCAGCTGGAACTTTTGCAGTAATCTATGTAGTTGCCATGTTGAGCAACACTTCCATGGCACTTAAATGGAGAACACAGAAGTCAGGTATCATTAGAGAAATGGAACATGGAGAATCACTGCCTACAGGTGATGGCAGTGGCATGCGTATACGATTTACCAGTCTGTTCTACAGAAGCACATCAAGTTAATTAACCAGCATGTACTTGGCCATTTCAGCCAGGTTCTGAAGTCACACTTTGTGGGGAAGTGTGGTTCTGGAGCAAACGCATCTCTGCCCACAGAGGCATAAATCAGGAGGTACAGTCACCATGTCAGTTCGGTTTCCATCAAGTCTCCTCTATGAACATTTCTTTTGCTATTATGAGACCCCATCAATAATGTGTTGGCTTTTGCTTCTGGATTGAAATGAGGTCATCTGCATGCACATACCTCATCCTTGGTGCCCACATGTGATCTATATCTTTGATTTTAATAGAAACATTTTTTCTTTTTTCATATTTTAACCTTTTTAAAATAGGGATATTTATTCAATTGAAATACTTATTCTTTAATTATTTTTTTCCTGAAAAGGTATTATTAAACCAATTGCTGACAGCTAAGACTCAGGGGAATGAGTTACTTGTCCTGCTGTGTTATGACAGTCCTGTGCACTCCCGTGGAAACTCAGGTTCCTTCACACTCCACCAGCCACACAGATTTACTTCCTTTCTTCCAAGTTTGGCTGATGCTGTGGTTCCTCCCACGCTCACCCCTAACATTTTATTTGTGACTCTACAGGCAGAGAGTAAGCACTGGGATCCTGAGAAATGTAATGCCTGTGATGAGGACTTTTCTCATCAACACTTTACCCATTCATATCCTGATTTCTTTTAAGACAAACACAATATATTCCAGGTGCTGATTGGCTTCAGTTTGGATGTGACTTCAAAGTCAGAAATAATCTTACATCTACCTGGCTTTGTCATAACCAAAAACTGTTGTTAAAGAATATGTTGGTAAAGCAACAGTTACTGAGTATGATCAGATCAGTGCTCATCCATGAGCAATGTGGCTTTGGCAGGCCCTCAAGCTCTTTAGCTTGGGTTCTATCAGTAAACAGAGAGGAACAGCTCAGTGACTGCTAAGTTCCCTTCCTGCTCTGGCGAGTCAGCACAGTGAGGGAATGCAAAAGAACTCTGAATAGTCTCTACTTATAGGAAGCCTAAGATTTAATTCTGGAGACAATTAGCAAAGCTTCAGACTATCCGATAGTGACACAAGAGCCTGTATCTTTATTACCAAGGGATAAGCAGTGTTTTGATCACTGCCTATTCTTAGAAGTCAGAAAATGGAGCTGTCAATGGGGGCTGGAATAGTCAGAGACAATCTTTCAAGCCTTAAAGAAGGAACTGACTTTAAAAACACATACTTGAACTGTGTAAGTATTTGATGGCCTCCTTCACATCTAAGTTATAACCAGTCTCCTCACTATGTGATACAAGACCCTTCCTGATAGACGAGGGCCATACACCTGCCCAACATACCTTCAGTCACCCCTCTGCCATCCCGGGCACACAGAAACATTAAGAGAAGCCCAGAGATTTTCAATGATGTGTAAGTCTTCAGTACCTTTATTCTGCCTGAAAGTGGCATTCCAGTCTACTTGGAAACTGCCTGATTCTCCTTGATTGCTTAACTTTTATCTGGCCTTCTTGCCTGACCTTCTCTGCAGGTGGACAGAGACTTTCTTTTTTGTGTGACCCAAGTGGGCAGAGTGGAGATATGTCACTGTCCCTCCTGCTTTCTGCTCTGAGCTCCTCTTAAAACCATTTAGGCTGGGGTGCCTGGGTGGCTCAGTTGGTTAAGTGTCTGCTTGTCAGCTCAGGTCATGATCCCAGGGTCCTGGAGCCCCACATCAAGCTCCCTGCTCAGCAGGGAGTCTGCTTCTCCTTCTGCTCCTCCCTCTGCTCATGCTGTCTCTCATAAATAAATAAATAAATACATAAATAAATAAATAAATAAATAAATAAAAAAGACCATTTAGGCTACTCTCAACGTGTGCCTAGCACATAATAATGATAATGATAATAATTATTAGCAAATTATTCAGCTCTTATTATATATGAGACTCCATCCTAAGGGTTTACATAAGTTATCTTTTGATCTTTGTGCTAACCCTGAAATAATGTGAAATAATGTGCCCAAATAAACCCAGAAAAAATGGTAGAGTCCAGATTAGAGGCAAGCACTAGTTGACTTCAGAATGTGTGGGCACGTTTCCCAAGTAATGATGGCAGGCAAGTAGAAAGAGTATAAGGCATGGTAATCCTCAGAAACCCATTGCAGTGGTAGGACCTGGATGTCTTAGAGGGAGTAACATTAGAGACATACCCTGAGAGAGATAAACTAGCAAGCTGCTCCCTTTGGCCCTAAGTCTAACTGCCATATTTCCTCCAAAGACTTTTCTGTGTAGCTCCCAAGTCCACAGTTGCTAGAACAGGAAGAATGTAGTAGCATGGAACTCCTGGCTACTTCTCACCTACTCCTCGTTGCTGGAGAAATTCAAGATCATCAATTTCCTGAGGTACCACCATGTTCCTTTCAAGTGTTGTGGATTTTTTTTTTCCTTATCCTGGTAACAGTCCTCACCTATATTGTTTAAACCAAGAGTGCTGGCATTGGTTAAATCTTGTTCAATGGCACACATCAATACTTTACTTATTTATTTTTTTGTATAGCAATAGACACACACACACACACACACACACACACACTTTTATTTGACATACCTTTCCATGAAATAGTCCTGTGAATGCAGCAGGGCAAATACCATTCCCATTTTATAGATGAACAAAATGGGACAAAAGATGTGAAATGATGGGAACCTGGGTGGCTCAGTGGTTAAGCATCTGCCTTCAGCTCAGGTTGTGATCCCAGGGTCCTGGGATAGACTGCCTTATCAGGCTCCCAGCAGGGAGCCTGCTTCTCCCTCTGCCTCTGTCTCTGCTTCTGTCTGTGTCTCTCATGAGTAAATAAATAATTTTGTTTTGAAAAAGGTGTGAGGTGACATTCCCAAGGTCCACAGATGAGATGCTTAATGAAGAGGATGAGTTTTAATGATCATCTTATGTGCAAGGACAGAGGATCCTTCAAACCTGAGGATGACACATTCAAGGCTCTGGGGTCAAATGGACTTCGTTGCCCTTCTAGGCCTAACGAGTCTTCAGCAGTGTGAACACAGGAAAGTTACTTGATTTCTCAGAGCCTCAATTTCCCCATCTATAAAATGGGGACAATAATACTTTTCTTGCAAGTTTGTTGTGACAATTAAATAAGATAAACATCTAAAGCCCCTGACACAGTCCTGGCACTCAGGGGCCATGCCTTCACTCTCAGTCTTCAAAATCCCTGGCACCCCATTGTCTTTTCTGGTTGGCATGAGGTTGGGAGCATTGCTCTTATCCTTTGCCTGCATGTGGATGCCAGTATAACAATACTGGGGCCATTGAAACACCTTCAGGGATAGGTCAAGATTCCTCTTGGGAAAGACGACTATATGTGCTCAGGAGAAATACTCTGAGAAGCCAAAGGCAAGGGAAGATGGCATCTCAAGCATCACACTCGATGATGATGACGATAATGATGATAAGGCAGAATTGTGTTCTAGGAAGCACTGAGAAGGGTTAGGTCTGCAGTCAGGGATAGAACTGCACTGCAATCTATATTAGAGGTGAGTCAGAAGAGGGAGTGTGCTGCCATAAGGGAGGTGTGCAAGAAAAGGCAGTGAGAAAACAAAGATAGAGGTGGTATGGATTTTGGGCCAGACAGCTACTGAATAGGGTGTGCAGCATAAACCTCCTCTTTTTTCTTAAAATCTTCAGTAAAGTCTACATTTCTCACTAAAGCTTTGCTGAGGGGGTACTTTTTAAAAAAAAATATTTACTTATTTATTTTAGTGAGAAGAAGGGCACATGTGAGTGTGGGGGGGAGGGGCAGAGGGTGAGGGAGAGAGAGAATCCTAAGCAGACTCCGTGCTGAGTGTGGAGTCCAATGCAAGGCTTGATCCCACAGCCCATGATATTATGACCTGAGCCAAAATCACAGGTCAGATGTTCAACCAACTGAGTCATCCAGGTGCCCCATTCAGGAAGAATGGAGACATGGGGCATCAGCACCTGGATTAAAATGGATTCTGTGGCCCATTTTGGAGTATACTCCTTAGCCCTGGAATTTTGCTAGAGAAAGGGCTTGCCTGACCAGGAAGCACAGAGGTTGGGCCTGAGAGTACTGGTCCTGAACCATGTGACCCATCAAGTGGGAGTAACACTGGGCTATCTGATGCTGTGGCCACTCTTCCTCAGTAGGTCCATCAGTGGCCAATCCCCTCTCTGCTTACTGCTGTCGCTGCTGTGACAGCTTGGGAGGAGGGATACAGCCCCAGGGACCACATTATTATTATTTTTATACACAGGAGCAGAGAGAGGGCTGGGTCCTAGGAAGGCCAATGAACCAGAAAAAATGGAAAAATGATGGCTGTCTAAAAGGGAAAAACTGTTTCAAGGGCAAATGAGTTTAGAATGAGTTTAGAATGAATGATTCTGATTCATATATTAAATGATTCTATTGATTTAGTGATGGAACAAAGAACAAAAGTTTTTACAGTTAACTATGCTGGACCTCATTTACTAAAACCATCTCCCATGATGCCTTACAAATAGTAGGTATTATGGGCTGAATTATGTGCCTCAAATTAATATATTGAAGCCATAATGCTCAATACCTCAGAACATGACTGTGTTTGGAAACAGGGCATTTAAATAGATGAGTAAGTTGAAGTGAGGCCTTCAGGCTGGGCCCTAATCCAATCTGACTGGTATCTCTATAAGAAGAGGAGATTTGGACATATGGACACTAAGAATGCATGCACGTAGAGGAAAGGCCACGGGAGGACACACGGAGAAGGTGGCCATCTGCAAGCCAAAGGGAGAAGCCTCAAAGAGGCCAACTGAATCTCAGACTTTAGTCTCCAGACTTCTGAGAAAATAAATCTCAGTTGCTGAAACCACTCAGTCTGTCCTAGTTTGTTACGCAGCCCTGGTAAACTATGTAATGCTCAATAAAATCTTGCCGAGGTAAAGACTGTGCTCCTAGAGCTGTCAGTTTCAATCAGAAGGAGCTGCACGGAGGTCATCTCTGCAGGATCTCTAATGGCCCACATGACAATATGCCTAGCCATGCGTTTCACTGGGTAATAAGAATGGAAGCTTGGGTAGACTGTCTTGTCCATGCTGTTTTGCCAGGAATGGCTTTCCTCACACATTCTTGAAGAGCTTCTGCTCATTATTATCTAAGTCGCAGCTTTGGAGCTGCTTCTCACGCCCTGCCCCAAGTCTTCCCTGACTTCTCCATTTATATGGGGCTCCAGATGTCTTTTCGTTTGCATACCATGACCTGTAACAGAAGTACATCACCACGATGAACCTTCTGCATACGTTCATTCTATACACTGAGGTCGAGAGCTATTCTTTCCAGTTTTGTTTCGCTGACACACAGGTATGGGTTTTGGTCTGGGACCTAAAACAAAGCATTCTGTGTTGAGTAAGTGATTGAATGAATGATTTCTTGCCTTACATGTTGGAGTTCTCCACATTGAGTAGTGACAACATTCAAGAGAAGTCATCCTTTCAAAATCTTTTGGCCTGAAACAATCTCCTGGCAGAATACTCTTTGAATTTTTCTTGTCTCTAATCTTAAACTCCACTTTCTGTAACCAAGGCTAATCCCTTTTCCTTTGAAAATGTCTCCTATATTCCCTCTTCTCTCCAAACCACATCAACTCCGCCCACTTCCCCCTGTGTTATGACCTCTAGTGCCTCCCTTTAGAACCTTGTCATGTTTCCCAGGCTTATCTTCTAGTGTTCTTTAGGATTGCCTGCCTGCTTAGGCAGGACCTAGGGTCAAGGAACCAGAATGAGCATGGGAGCACATCAGGCCACTCTGCAGTGTGAGGGTTTGGAACTGAAGGAAACAGATGAACGTGTTCCTGTTGACCTTGAATCCTGACAGCAAAGGAAAAGTTCTCCTCGAATGCAGAAAACCAGGAGACATCTCTAAGATGACCTAAGGATGTGCAAGGGGAGGGAGCATCTCTACAGTCTATCTGTTGACCCTCATGGGCAGACAGAGAGAGAAAAATTATACCCCAGCACTCCCAGACCGCTCCCTACTGGGGGATGAAGCCAGGGTTGGTGCAGGCCACAGGGAGCAGCTGTCTGCTCAGGCCCCCTCTCAAGTGGACAAGAAGGCACTGGAAGCCGAGTTTGATGTTGGGGTCTTGGCAGAACATATGGAAGAGCTGGATTCTTATAGAGAAATGCACTGAACTATGACCCTCGTGCCCTTGTGGGTCCAAGAGGCAGTCCTCCAGCTACTTTCCTCACTTTCCAGGCTCCCAGTCAGTAACTGGCATACCTTACTCTCTCTAATTTATCAGATTTCACACTTGGGAAATGCTCTTGACTCCAGTTTCCCCTTTACACTTCATATCCAGTCCATGAGCCAATATATTAGTCAACAGGACTGTCAAAACCTGTGCAGAATCTACTCGCTTCACATCACTTCCACCACCATTATCCCAGACTGATCTGACATCCTATCTCACCTACATGCCTGCTTCCTCAAGGCCTCACTGAAAAGCAGACCGACTGCAATCAATTTTTTGCACCCTTGTACTCTACTTTCTGCCAAGTTGCCCAGAATGATTGTTGCAGATGAAAGTCAGGCCGTTTTACTACTCTGCTCTCTCTACTACTCTCTTACCATTGTGTCTTGTCACACTTAAAACACATCTCACATCCTTTTTGTGGCCTCCCAGACCCTACATGAGCTGACCTGGGACCATTCTTACCACTGTCCTTCATCACTTACTCTGCCTTCAATGCCCCAGTGCTCCTCGTCTCCATTCTGTTCCACAAAGACACCAGGAACACTGCCACATAAGGACTGCTGTCTTTCTCTCCTCCTGCAATGCTCTTTCCTCTGCAGAATTCACTAAATCCTTCCATCAGCTCTCTGCCCAAAGGTCATGTCACAAGAGACCTTCCCTGACCACCTCACTCCATCTCCACTGCCCTCTTCATAACACTTACTGCTGTTTTATTTTTAAGCTTTTTTACTTTAAACCCCCATAAAATTGGCAGGAATAGCTCCATGAAGAATGCTGATCATGCCTTAAGCTCAGGTTTGCCAATTATTAATGTTTTGCAATATTTGCTTTTTATTATCCTCCTGAAAACAACAGATATTATTATGATAGTTGTCATTGCTACTATTGTTTTCATTACTGAACTATTTGGGAATGAGCTGCAGATGTCATGACCCTTATCCCTAAATATTGCAGTGTGTATCTCCCAAGAACAAAGATACTGTTATGTAAATGCAATATGATAAATTAACATTGATGTGATACCATTATCTCATGTGCAAGTCATATTCAAATTTTGAGAATTATACTAATAATCTCCTTCAGGGCGTGAAAAAATCTGCTTCCAGATCTAATCTAGGATTATGCATTGCTTTTGGTTTTCATGTAGTTTTTTTAAATTGAAGTCTACTTGACATACAATATTATGACAGTTTCAGCAGTACAACATAGCAATTCAACACTTCCATACATTACTCACTGCGTACTGTGATAAGTGTAGTTAAGTCTCATTTAATTTTGGAATAGTGTCTTAGCTTTTGTCTTTTATGACATTTCTATTTTAAGTAGTATAGAACAACTGTCTTGTAGAATGTCCTTCAATCTCGGCTTGTCTGATGTTTTCCTCACAGATTTGGGTTACACATTTTTGACAGAAATATTACAGAATCGGTGCTGTGACCTTCTCAATATATCCTATCAGGAGCCTTATGATACCAATTTCTGACTCTATATTTTATATTGTATACTTCTTTATTTACCTGTTGACTATCTGCTTCCCAAACCAGAAGGTAGTATCCATGGAGGGCAGAAGATTTCCACTGTTATATTAACATCTATACCTTAGAACCTCAGACAAACACAGGATAGGTGCTCAAGAAATACTGAAAGAATGAATCCAGGTGTGGCTCACTCCAAAGCTCAGGCGCACTTAACCATCAGAAAAAATCTGCTTACCCCAGCATCCTTCAGAGAATTACAGAAAAATTTCCTGATCCTACATATTCTTGAGCAGTTACAGCAGGCCAGGCTGTTCCAAAACACCTTGAAGGACAGGATTAGGCCTGTAAGTGTGTTCCTGGGGACTCTAAGGCACTTATTTCTGAGGCTAGCCTAGAAAGCATGTTGCGGTGGCCAACTGGAGGCCATGCAGAGCAGGCTCTGGGAGCCATGGTGTTGCTGGTTGGAGGAGGGCATATGAGCTGTGCCAGCAGGTAGTCACATTGGGTGATGCTCACAGATGTGGAGGGAGGCAAGGTGCTTCATGGGTCTATAGACTTCCCAATCAGACACATCAACCCTCTGAGCATTAGGAGGGTCAGCTCTACTCATCACCTTTCAGAATGGGACGTGATGGAGGCCTCCCAGGGCTCTTGTGTGCAAAATTCCTTGCTGATTCAGAAGCAGGAGAGTAAGTGAGAAAGGTGGAGGGGAAATCAGGGAGATGGAGGCTGACCTAAAGAAGAAAGCACAGCTCATTTTCCCAATGCAGGTTCTCCACTGAAGTCTTGGGGAGGCCTTAGCTCAGGTGTTCGTGGGTGGAGGCAAGGAGGGGTTGGTGGAAGGGAAGCGGAAAGGCCGTGAAGTCACTGTCAGGCTTACATTGTGCTTTAGATGGAGTGAACTTTTATTACATGCAAATGAGAATCTTCTGACCAACAATGAAAGCTGTGACATTGCACAAAACATGGTCAAGGCAATGAACAAAATTCCAACCAACCATGTTAGAGGAGGATAAGAAGAAAAATAAAACTGACAGCTGGGGGCACCCTCATAAACTGGTGTCCCTATTTGAGATTTACTTTCATATATACTACAAAATTAGTAGCTGGATCAGAACCAGAACCCAAGCTCTGAGTTCCCATCTGAATACCCTTCCCACAGCCTGCTTCTGCTCTGTTGTGTTGTATTTACTCAGGAAAACTTACTTATGTCTTGAGAAATATGGCTAATAGATTAAGTCATTTTATATGCTGAATCCTTTGAGTATTTCATACACTATGTATGATCCTTGACTTTTCATTTTCAAACCACTGCAGAGCACCTCTAAAGCCACACGTTAGATTTACAGAAACCTAGTAAATGGTTTTTGATTAAACAGTTTGATGCTTTAAAGGCAGCTTGGAGAATCAGAGCAGTTAGTTGCAAGAATACCAACTCTGCTTAAGAGCCTCACCTGGGTTTAGCAGATGTATGTAGCTAAAGATTAGATAAGGGCAGTTTCCTTTGCCAAATGAACAATAAAGATGTTGCTTCTTCTGGATAACTAAGAAAAAACTCCACAGTTAGATGACACCAAACGAGGGGGAGAAAACTCCTCATTTTAAACATTAGCCATTAGGTGTTGGAGAATTATTCTGAACTTTTCACTTTAGCAAGGCTCTGGGTTCCCTTACCTACCAGAGAATAACCCAGTAATAAATTGCATGACCTATTTTATTTTTTTCAACTTTTTATTTAAAAGTAGTTTTAGCTATCCAGAAAAACTGCAAAAAGTAGAATCCCCCATATGTCTTTTACCCCCAGTTTTTCCTAAGGTTGTTATCTTACATAACCTTAGGAGAACTGACTGCAACCAAGAAATTAACAGAGATATAAAATGACTAATGAATGTATAGACCTTATTGGGATTATGCCAATTGCCCCAGAATATCTTTTTTTCTGGCCCAGGATGCAATCCAGGATTCCATATTGCATCTAGTCATGTTTCCTTAGTCTTTCCAATCCATACTAGGTTCTCAGTCCATCTTTCATGACCTTGACCCCTTTGAAGACTACTAAGCCATTGTTTTGTAGAATGTCTTTCAATTTTAGTTCACCTGATGTTTTCTCATTAGACTGACTTCATAAATTTTTTGTAACAATAGGACAAAAATGATGGTTTGTCTGAGTGCAGCATATGAGGAGGTACCTGATGTCAAATATGTCCCATCTGGTGATACTGACTTTGGTCACTGGATTAAAGTGATATTTGCCAGGCGTATCCACTGTAAAATTACTGCACATTTTTCTATTTGTGATGAATGTGTTTTGTGTAGGGCAAATACTTTGAGATGGTGCAGATATCCTGTTTCTCATCATACATTTCCCTTCTAATGTCAATATCTATTAGTGACTCTTGCCTGCAAAACTTATTATCTGGTGTTTGCTTAATGGTGATGTTTATTTCCGCCAGTCCTTTATTAATTAGTTAGTGGTCTATTGTAGAGTTCTCTTTCATTTATTTATTTATTTATTCACTCAATTACTCATTTCTACTAGTGTAGGATTGAGGGATTATGTGCTGGATTCTAAGAGTTACAATTCGCTACTATCACTATTTTGTTGCTCAAACTGTCCCACGTTTGGTCATTGGGAGCTCCTTTAGATTGGCATCCGTGTCTTTTCAACATGCCCCAATTATTTTTGGATACTTCTTTACTTCTGTTTTTTTTTTAAGATTTTATTAATTTATTCATGAGAGACACACACACACAGAGAGAGAGAGAGAGGCAGAGACACAGGCAGAGGGAGAAGCAGGCTCCATGCAGGGAGCCTGACGTGGGACTTGATCCCAGGTCTTCAGGATCATGCTCCAGGCCGAAGGCGGTGCCAAACCGCTGAGCCACTGGGGGTGCCCCCATTTCTTTACTTCTTAACACTACAGGGCTCTCTGGACATATCTCATATTTTCCCTGTTTTGGTCTTGCAGCCAGTCATTTCTTCAAAGAAGCCTGGTAGTTTTATTTTTTGTAATGGTTCTTATGAACTGATATCTGGGTACTGGATGTGTTAATTGCTACTGTGGTGTCATTGATATGAGGCTCTCTCAGTAGACAGAACTAGGAAATATATTCACGAGCACTCATATACCCATATACACATATCTATATTTATTTTTCTATCTGTATAACCCTTAAGAACCATGATTTTATACAAATGCACTCCCTTACTAATTCAAAAATGTTTCATTTTTAATTTATGTGCATGGTTGGACTCTAAAGTTAGTGTGCTTGACAAAGAGGGGACAGAAATTAGTTGGGAGAAAATGCATAGGACAAAAGAGAAAAATTGGAAAAAGGATAAGGCACAGAGAACTTACTTGAGAGGAATTTTGTAGTCACTTAGTAAATGTTTTTTAAATTAAGTGAGTGAAATTATTTTTTTACTTCAATAGATATTTACTGACTCCCTGCTATTTGTCATCCATTCTGCTGGGGATGAGGAGAGGCACAACCCTTGTCCCTTGTCCTTATTTTCATCTTGGGGAGATACATGGACAGATCCATGATACTAGTTTTATGGAACTAAACAATTCAGTCTTGTGTGGAAAAAAAAAGAATAATGTAAAATACAGAGTACCAGGGTTCTTGGAGGAGTATTTTAGGCTGATAGACTATTTATATAAGCAAAGGCAGGAAAATGAGGAATGGCACAAGAAGGGAACTTCAAATCTCAGACATAAGAAGGTAAAAAGGGACCTGAAAAGAAAGGAGCTTGAAAAGCATGTCAATGAGCTTGGACATTATCTTATAGCAATGGATAATTGCTGGCAAGTATTAAGCAAGGGAATAACTTATTCATATTTATATATTTATACTTTGTAATATTAATAATGACACGTATGGTCAAAAAAGATCATACGGTACAAAAAGGGACTTACTGAAAAGTAAGTTTTCCTCTCATATTAGACCCCTAGTTCAACTCTGAGTTGAACATTAGTGACTTCTTCCAGAAATGTTCTGTGTATATATCTGCATTTAAGTACGTAGCACATCCTCATTTGAAAAACAAAAATGTGAATATATTGTGCACATTTTTCTGTATCTTGTTTTTCCAATTCATAATGTATGTTGGGATCTTTCTATTACATGTATCTAACAGTATGAGAGATTAAATTTATTCTTTACTTGCCGCCTAATATTCCATCAAATGGAGGTACCAGACTCTTTAGCTATTTGATTGTTTCTAGCATTTTCCTGAGGCAGAGACCTGAATTTGTTTACCACAATCTATTTTCATTTTCTTCCTGTGTATATGATTAGATTACATTTCCCAAAGCTTTCAGCAGATAATTGCACAAATGGGACAGTATTCTTGCTAATGGAATATAATGACATGCTATGTGTCATTTCTGAAATTAGGCCTTTAGGCTGTGTGCATGCCTGTTCTGTCCTCTCTTCCCCTTCAGCATCAAACCCAATATGGATGTGGTGTTGACCCTGCTTTGACCATGGAGATTACAGCCATGCTAGAGGATGCTGGAGCAGTATCTTGGAAGGAAATGGGTCCTTAAATGACCACAAGGAGTAGAGTTGCCCTGCTTACCTGAACAGTTTTCCTTGAAACCTATGTGAGAGAAAAATAAATATTTCTTGAGCCACAGAGTATTTGTTGGGCTTCTTTGTCACCACAGTCTATCATTATCCTCACTAGTATATTTTCAATTATAAACAATACTGGAGTGAACAGTTTGCACATACATCTTTTTATATTTACACAAAGATACTGAAGAGCTCTAGTCCTGGAAGTAGGTTTGCTTGGCCAAATATGTATTTTTAAAATCCACAGTCCCAGTTGTTGGTACAAGAGAGTATCTTTCTCTCCATATCTTAGCCAAACCTGTTACATTTTTAAAGTATTTGCCGATTTCACAGATAACAAATGATATATAAATTTTAAAAACTTTCCATATTTAATGATCAGTAGGACTAAATTTCTTTTTATATGTTGATTTATGTGGAATACATGAGCAGAAACTAACTGCTTAAGATATTTTTTCTCTAGTATGTTACAAATCTTGTTACTGATATGTAAATGTCTTATAGATTTATAAATTTACTTTATATTTGTGTAGCAAACATTTTTCTCCATTTATCATTTCTCTTTGACTTTATTCACAGAATGTTTACAGTGGATGAATTAGAATTTTTTTCTGGAGTCAAGTTTATCATTTGCTGCTGCAAATGGCCATGAAAAACACAGAGAGAGAGAGAGAGAGGCAGAGACACAGGCAGACAGAGAAGCAGGTTCCATGCAGGGAGCCTGACGTGGGACTTGACCCTGGGTCTCCAGGATCACGTCCTGGGCTGAAGGCGGCGCTAAACCGCTGAGCCACCCGGGCTGCCCCATTGACCTTGCTTCTAGTTTAAGATACAACATAAGGATGTTCTCATTCATTTGGGGAATATAAATAATAGTGAAAGGGAATAGAAGGGAAGGGAGAAGAAATGGGTAGGAAATATCAGAAAGGGAGACAGAACATAAAGACTCCTGACTCTGGGAAATGAACTAGGGGTGGTGGAAGGGGAGGAGGACGGGGGTGGGGGTGAGTGGGTGACGGGCACTGAGGGGGACACTTGACGGGATGAGCACTGGGTGTTATTCTGTATGTTGGTAAATTGAACACCAATAAAAAATAAATTTATTAAAAAAAACATAAGGACTCTAACAACATTAACAGGAATACTAAAATAATCACAGGACAGCTTTCTCACTATGTTTAGGCAAAAATTCTAGATCTTGAAAAACTCTTTTCATTTAAAAATGAAAGGACATAAAATACAAACCAATAATATGGTGCCTGTGAAAATTTCTAAAACATAAAATGAGTAAAGATAACACTCAGGTAGTAAAGGAAGAACATAGTTATAAAAATGCTTACTACTGGAATAAAGAGTAAATTTTATGTACTCTCTGCTTTGTGCTCTCAAAACATTTGAGGAAATAACATTTCTGCAAAATCAGATAGGCAAGCTGAAGTGGCCAAACTAGATTAGCAAGGGAGGGGCCTGGAAGAGTTAAGGAAAGAATGTGTAGCAACCAGTAATAGCACAGTAAAATTCAAAATAACAAGAAAAGGAAAAGCAAGAGAGACTGGTTTTGCAGAAAGGTGATCCAGTGACATGGGGGCATATGTTTGAGAATCTCCCACACAATACAAAGTGAGGATATAGTAATCTGAAAATTATGAGGGAAGATCATATTAGAGAAGCTATAAAGAAGCAGTTGAATCCTGAAGAAGACTCCAGAATGACTAGAGCAGCTGCACTGCTCAAAGATAAGACAGAGTTCCTGGCTAAATGAGGAAAACAGACCCAAATCTGTCAATGAGGGAATCACCATGTGCCGGTCAGCCTAGTGAAGAGAGACATCTCTCCTCCTGCCAGCGTGTTGAAGTATCCTGTCAGAACTGTAGGGTGTCAAAGGTAAAGAAGGACATCGAGTGTACAGGCAGGAAAAGGAGTCATCCTTGAAGAAAGAGACCTTAGTCTCACTTCAAATCTCTTCTACCACATGAAACACTATAAGACAAAATTATGATTCAAGTATTCTTAAACCCAGACAAAAAAAAAAACAAAACAAAACAAAACAAAACACACACACACACACACACACACACACAAAACTAAAAACAAAAAACACCTCAGACAAATTACTATTCATGAGCATAGAAAACAAACGATGGGAAAACACGAGGCATAAAAGGACTATTGCTTGAAATAATTTAAACATGGTTAACTTAACAATGAATGATATAAACAGTTTACAGAGAGAATTCACCTGTTATAAATACATAGTGAAACAGATGACACATAACTGAGAAGTGGGCTTTTTAAAAAAGTTTATTTATTTATCCAAGTAATCTCTAGACCCAACATAGGGCTTGAAATCATGACCCTGAGATCAAGAGCTGCATGCTCCTCTGACTGAGCCAGCCAGGTGCCCCTAGAAGTGTTTTAACAGTAATAAAAATCTCATGATGTGTAGTAACAAAACACAAGTGGTGGAGGACAGTGGGAGGGTAGAGGTGAGACAGAAATCAGGTTGTGTTACTTTTTTCATTTTATATGAAGGGAAAGTAACAGGGACAACAATGGTATTAGTTGTAGCTGACATTTGAGTCTTACTATGTGTCATGTACTTTACATCTACTATCTCTTTGATCTGCCAATCTGCCCTATTAGGTAGGTAGTATTATCATTATCTTTAAAGATAAAAAGTAGACCGATTGATGCTCTATTCTGTAAATAGTAATAATTCAAAGCACATAGTTTCAATAAATGTTTGCAAAATTTAAGAAGCAACCATTGGTACATTCTAAAAATTGTGTTGTCTTAAACTTATTAGAAAAAATGATTTTTATAGTAAAGAATAATTAAAAAAAAAGAAAATGGCAAGGACCATGAAAAATTTCAGAAACCAAAAATGATAGAGATGAAATCAAACATACGTCAATAAATGCTAATGGATTATGTTCTTCTCAAATAAATTTAAAATCTACTATAGAAGAGCCCCACCAAAACAAAAATAATTCCTAGAGCTTAAATAAGAAAATGAGCAAGGAAAATGGCAAATGCCAGCAAAGAGAGGGATATTTTCAGTATTAATATGACACAAAGTAGAATTTAAGTTATAAAAAGTTAATGGGACAGAATGGGAGGCCAGTGGTGTCTGGTGCAATCCACAATGAAGTTTAAACAGTTGTGCACTGTTATGTACCAAACAACATGATATTAGAACATATACAACTTTTAAACTCTAAAAAGAAATAGAAGGAAATCAATCAAAATGCTTGATTTTCTTCAATCCATGATAAATGCAATGTAAAAGAAAGCATATAATTTCTGAACACTTAAATGTATAATGTTGATTTAATCAAGAGCATTAAGTTCTCTACGTATTAATAAATACATTTTCTTTTCAAGGGCCCATGAAATACAAACACTACCTTATGGGCAACCACAAAGGAATCCTCAATGGGCTCCTCAATATAGATAAGTAGAGCATAGACAATGAACACAGAGCTATAAGACAAGAATTCAATAATCAGAATATAAATAAATAACAACATAAACACCCAAACATTTGGAAACGGATCCCCACCAGCATCTCATCAGCTTGCAGGTGCGTACACACCTGCTTCTGTTTTAGAGTACTCAGAAAATAATATGAAATTAATAATTATAAAAATTTAGGGGATATAATCATCCTTATATTCAGGAGTGACTCCAAAGCTATAAAAGATTTCATTGTTACAAATGAAAGAGTGAAAATCAAGGACAGCCCAGGTGGCTCAGCGGTTAGCACCACCTTCAGCCCAGGGCTTGATCCTGGAGACCCAGGATCCCACGTCAGGCTCCCTGCATGGAGCCTGCTTCTCCCTCTGCCTGTGTCTCTGTCGTGCTCTCCCTCTCTCTCTCCTTCTCTCTTTGTGTGTGTCTCTCATTAATAAATAAATAAAATCTAAAAAAAAAAAAAAAAAAGAAAGCGAAAATCAGCAAACTAAGACTGTAACTTAAAAAATAAAAAGAACAAGGAAGTGACTATGAAGAAGTCAGGAGACAGTGTTTAACAGATAAAAACAGAAGTTAAAGAAAAAATCAGAGGCTAGATAAATTCAAGAACTAGTTTATTGAAAAACATGAAAATAGAAAATACTTAGTCAAATCAATAGGAAAAGAAAGTATTTCCATTAAATACACAAAATGTAGAGTGAGAAAGGAGTCATAATCACAAATACAGGTGATTTGCAGTCCTTTACTAACAATATACTCAAACATTTCATTAAATTTAAGAAGATAACTTCCAAGAAAATAAAAATTGCTGATTGATTAGAAATGGCAGCCTACTGAATTAGCTCAATTGATAGAGAAAATATGGGAAATGATTTCTAGGTAATCATTGGCAAGAATGTGATTGGATCCAATGTTTTATGGGCAAATCCCCCCCTCCCAATTTAAGGAACAAATAAATTCTATAGCACAACATAGATACAAATGGGTGACTTTCTAATTCATTCTTTCCTCACTGTATTATAAATATTATTGCTCTAACTTTATGAGGGGAATGGTCCCAAAAGTGTACAAACACCCACATTCTAGACACTAATTTCATTAACACAGAGGGGGCATTCTAAATACAATTCAAAGAAATCAAATATACTATATCTCACCCAATGAAGACTAAACATCAATCCCTGGATGTGCCACATACAAAGAAAGGAGGTAGGAGGCTCCCCCATCATAAGAAAATAGAGAAACCAGTAGGCCTTTGGGTTCCACTGTATTGGAATAAAATAGCTTAAACTTGGAAGAAAATTGAACACCATGGGGCACATAGGGGAACATTTTTTGTTAGGCCCCTTCCCTCTCTTAAGTGGCTTTAGGAAGCTTATTGTCTCCACACTCCCGTCTATACAGAAAACTGAAGCAGTGATGCCAGCTTGGGACCACCTGGGGGTCATGATGTAACGTCAGGGATCTCTGGATACCTGGTGCCATGGGGGGCAAGCCAAAGACTTGCCCAAACTCCTCCCTGGCCTCCCCTCTACATCGAGACTGTATAGCATCTCTTGGTATAAAAGAGGTGCCCAGTGTGGAGGTGCAGGGGAGTTTCTTGAAGAGCAGGGTGACTTGGTTGGGAGAGAGGGATTGTAAACAGGGAATGGTGAGTCCAGATAATAATTCCAGAGGGTGGCATCTCTTGGTGTACTCTTCCCTGCCTAAAACTCACAAGGGATATATAGTACAGCTTGGGCTTTCGCACCTGAGAAACTTCCCATCAGCTAGAAATCACCAGCAAATACTCCCAGGATAATATTAGCTCACAGGGGAAAATAACATGATACAGGGATGAAAATTAATGGAGCAGAATAGAATGTGAATTTAACACAGGCATAATAAATATCCTAAAGAATTAAGGGACAATGGTAGCATGAGGCGGGCATAAGCAAGCTGTCCCAGAGAACCAATCAGAGACGTGGAAACACTGAATATAAAAATATGAGTCAATATATGGAACTTAAGAGAAGCGTTGATAGCAGCAAGGATACTCTTCTGTAGGCAATTTTAAGTGTTTTATTAGAGGACTTATAAAAATATCTGAATAAATAGAAAAGTATTCCATGTTGATGGACGGCAGGACCTAACATTTTTTACTAAGTTAATTCTCTCCAAATTATTGTAAAAATGCAATGTAGGATATTATATAGGATATTTTGAACAAATTAACATTTGAATATAAAATTTCCCTACAGACTAACAGACCAGAATAAAGAGCAAAGGCACTATTAAAAAAGAAGAGTAAAGATGGTGATATCCCCACCAGATTTGAAGACATACTACAGTCACAGGAATAAAAAGATACATGATACTTATGTAGAACTATATAAAGCAAAGGGCTCAAATTAAACACAGAACCCTGAAACAGGGTGTGGGCGTGTGTAGAACCCCATGAGTGTTACAACGGTTTGTCAGAAAAACGTTAGCACTACACAGAGACAGACAAATTTGGTTCCTTCCTCTCCTCGTACCACACACACATTCACAGTTGAATTAAAAATCTAAATGTGGAAGAAGAAAGCTAACAAATGAAAATGTAGGAGAGTATCTTGGCACCTGTGTAGGGAAAATTTCTTAAACAGACCCAGTCATCATAAACCATATGAGACAATATTGGTCGGTTTTACAACATTAACAACAATTTCTGGCATGTGGTTGATGTTGTTCTTTGATGTGAGTCAGAAGTAAACATTGGTGATGATAAACCACTGAGATCTGGGGGTTATAGTTACACAACTGATCAAGACAACCAGCAAACCAAAATAGAGAAGGTTGGTGTGGCTTATGTCTGGTATTAATTACAGAGGGTCTGGCAAGAGGTTGGGGGCTTCTGTTTGTACAACAGAGCTATAAATGTCTAAGAGTGGAATGGCAGATCAATATTTAGAATTTTAATGAAAATTGAGCAGGTTACTCTGCTAGAAATAGTAGGAGATGAAAAACACGTTCTCTGTTGGGTAGTTTTAGTGTCACCACACCAAAATCTTGGCATAAAGTCTGCACACCAGTTAATAATAATAAAAAAAAATCTAGAAAGGCAAGCCTGGTTATTCTCACTGTAAAGTCCTCAAGACCAGAGTTTTGTCTGTTTTGCTCATTCCAGTGCACAGAGCTGTGCTGCCCAATATGGAGCCAATTGCAACGTATGGCCATGGGGCACTTGGAATGATAGTTGGTCTGAACTGAGATGTGCTGCACGCAAAATACACCCTGATTTAGGAGACTTGGTGCAACGGAAAAAGAAGGAATGTTAAACATCTCAGCAATAACTTTTTACATTAAAGATTTATTTATTTATTTATTTATTTATTTATTTATTTATTTGAGACACAGAGAGAGAGAGATAGAGAGAGAGAGAGAGAGACAGGCAGAGGGAGAAGCAGGCTCCATGCAGGGAGTCCGACTTGGGACTCGATCCCTGGTCTCCAGGATCACGCCCTGGGCTGAAGGTGGCGCTAAACCGCTGAGCCACCGGGGCTGCCCAACTTTTTATATCCATCACATGCAATGATAGTATTTGGATACATTGGGATAAGTAAAAATATATTATTAAAATTAATTTCATCTGCTTTTTTTACTTGTATTAATGTGGCAACTGGAAAATTTTAACTTCTATATGTGCCTTGCATTATATTCTCATAATGCTTGTCTAGGATAATGCTTGCCTAGGATAATAATTGGAATATTACAGGTGCTAAAAGATGTTGAATGAAAGAATGAATAAGTGAACCAGTTCAAATGGCTCTTTTAATGAGCATTAATTAGTTTTTTTCCATATATTATACAGTCTTATATTATTACATGTAACTGAAAATGTTCTATTGGCTGGGAAAAGAGTGGCTTTAGTGGGAATGGTTAATTTAGCAGTTTTCAAAAGAAGAGGAACAATGAACAGAACATTGTAACCAGATTTCATTCAAGGAGAAGTTACTGTGTGGCAGACAATTTACGTGCACACTCTCATTAAACTCACTCTACAGTGCTATGACACATTACTATTCCAATTTACAGATGATGATACCGAGGGTCAGAGTGGGAAAGGACATGATACAAGTAAGTGGTGAAGCCAGGAATCAGTTCTGCTCACTCTGACGGAGCCAGACGTTTGCACACAGCCCAGTCTTACCATGCCCCTCCATCCTCACACTCTATATTTCAGGTACAAGTGACTAGAAGGGTGCACTTTCCTGCCTCTAAGGCTTGCTCATGTTGCTCCTCTGCCTAAGAACACCATTTCTCTCTTCCAAAAAGCCACCTGCTATGTCAAGATTGTCACCATTGGAACTTACTCATTGTTTCTTGTCTGTCCTTTAAATGTGAACTCCATAACTGTAGGCAGGCTTTCTGTCTTGTTCCCTGGGGAGACCTTAGCAATTAGTGCTGAAATGCTTGGTACACAGGAAGTACTCAAAGTTCACTGTTGCTCAGCTCAATGAAGACTCTTCCACTGTTCCAATAAGAACTAATTGCTTCTTGGGTCTGCTATAACATAATGCTTGTATTCCAAGTGCAGTTCTTATTTTACCATGTAGATATTATAATCTATTCTCTTTTTATGTCTCCCCACCCAAGGTTTGTAAATCCCCTGTAGATTGGATTAGGTCTCAACCAACTGCGTACCTCTCCTGAAGCAGTTTTGTCTTTTTTTTCCTGTAGGACTTTTAGCTGGCAGACTCTGTTAGCTACATACCCAGCTTCCGGTTTCTGCTTCTCTTTGTTTCACAAAATCTCCATTTTGCTTGGAACAGCAGTGCGCCCAGCCTTCCTTACAGCTGCAAATGGCCGGGACATGGCTCTGGCCAAGGAAATGTACATCCGGTACAGATGTCTCCAGAGGGTTCTTTTCCTGATAAGAGAGGGAAGATTTGTTTGGCCCTGCCTTTCTCTCTTTCCTTCTTGTCTTACACATAGACATGATGTCTAAAGTTATGGCATGGTCTTGCCATCTCAGGACACCAAACCAGAGGACATAAGCCAACAGGCTATGGTGGCAGAATAGAGAAAAGGAAAATCCTAATGGCTTTGCTGAGTAGCTGGGCCAGGGCCAGCAACTTCCTATCTCTAGATTTTTTGCAATGTGAGAAAAACAAACCCATAGCTGTTTATCATTATAAGTTTCTTTTCCCCCACTTTTCGCCAAAATTATCTTTAACTTACCCAGCTGATATCTTCAACTGGTACAGCATGTATATGTCATACTCCCAAGATTATATGCAGATTTTTGGCAAACCCCATATGTTACTGCAGGAAAGCAATTCACTGCAAAATTTGAAATATGAAGAGACTGAGGCTCAGAGAGGCCAAGTGTCTACTGATGTCAAGCAGCAGAGTCCGGAATCAAACCCAGGTCCATCAAGTCTACAAAGCCCATGCTTATGCCTGCCTGTGCTGCCTCATGAAGATACATGAACCTCTGAAGACCTCATCCTGGGGCACACTCTCTCCTGGGCTTAGTTGCCATGGTCTCCTTTCCTACAAGGGGGGTACAACTTTGTTGGCCAAATTCTGACTGCCTTTGCTGGACATGTCTTTAAAATCACCTTTAGAACATCCACACCAGCAGCCTTTGCTCCTGGTATCCTCTCAACCTGAGATGGGAGTATGTTGCATGTGTTTGAAGAATGCCAAAGAGCTTGAGCATAAGTGACCAGAACAGACTGAGGGAAGGACAGGAGGAGGAAAAGATAGAAGGCCTTGGCCCAAGCCATCGCCATTTACTGAGGTGACAGATGGTGGAGAGAAGCACAACTGCTGGAAAGGGGATGAATACAGGGCAATCGTTTTTGCTGGATTAGTTCTCAGATGACTATTAGATACCCATGTGAATGAATCCATGGGGCTCAGAGAGTTCAAATCCCCTAAATTTACAGTCCCAAACATCCCCCCAAACTGTGTTGATGAGCCAGAAGCCAGATGGCAAGACTCCGGAGTGAACTGTATGGGTTAGAAGATATGCTTGAAGATGGAGACAAATTCAGTCGGGGATTACAAACACACATCCTGAGGTTTTAGCTTTTCAACTCATTTTGCTGCTGAGCTCATCGATATGTGACCAAAAAGATGGGTGTATTTATTAGTGTTTAGTCAATTGCCTCAGTCTGAGATATGTACTGATTGTATTTTACTGCAGACAACGGAGAGAGCACCTCCAAGATTATTCTCTGAAACAAACAAAAAATACACAAACACACAGAGAAACACAGCTGTTGGGCAACATGATACTGGAATCAGTGTGAAGGGCTCTGGGGAGTGGACTGTCCCCAAATGGTCAAGCTGCTGGGGTCTGCATTCTGGTTTTCATTCCTAATAGCTTCGTTAACTTCTTCGTGCATGGAAAACATAGGCTGTGGGGATAATTCAAAGAGATGATCTCCATTAAGCTCTTAGCACAGAGTCTGGGACAAAGTATCAACCTAATAAATATTAGCCATTACTTATTTACATTCACAGAAGCATGCAGTGCAGACCCTCATAATCCGCTGAACACGAATCTTCACACCCATGCACTGCTAAACACACACCGGTAAATCTCCATCTACAGTACATGAATGAATATATACAGAAAATGCCCTAAATTTTCTCATTCCCTCAGTGGCTGTCTCACCTACCTTTCGCTTGATAGCATTCCTTTTTAATGCTTTTCAAGAACTGAAAGACTTTCCTTTTATTTCCCTCAAGAGCTGGTTTTTACTACCATGTCTGCCATGGTTCACAGCTGGCTGTCCTTCTGAATGAATGACAAACACCCTCAGCAAATCACTTTCTTTAAAAATAGACCACCCCAGATGATCTTTACCCTCAATTGTCGTTTCCATACACCTTGAAAAGAAAAATTCCATTCTTTTTAGAGATTTACGGCTAACGTATCCCAAGCAATAGGACTCTATGAAGATGAATTTTTTTTTTCAAAAATGTCCTAGTTTTGCCTCATCTGTTTATTGGGCTTATATAAAATATAAATGTAAGGCTGACAGTTCTCACCATATTGTGCCAGCTGAATGTTCATTCTGTGTGGCTTTATGGAGCTATTTACCTGGAATATTTTACCTTGATAATTTAATGTGTGACATGCCTTCTCTATTTCTTCTTGCAGATGCACCTGAATGAACTGAGGGTATACAAGATGCTTTCAAGCCAGTCACTGTACAGAAGCAGATTAATTGCTCTCAGCACTATAAGCTAACTGAACTTTTGATGGATACGATTCCCCAAGAGTTTGTTTAACTTTCTGGGTCAAGGACTACTTAGTTCACATCATCCACATTGCTTCAATGCATAGGTTTATGGCAAAAACAAAAAGCTACAAACAAACAAACACCAAATCAAAATACTACAACATTTAAAACACATTTTATATTGGGAAAATCATCATTGGCCCAATGCTAATAGAGTCTGAGCATGAATTCTATTTATCTCCTTACAATCTTAATATGCATAAACCAACTAAATTCCGATTTGGATCACTGTGCTTCCCTGATCTGGATCAGAAAGAGGCATTCCATCAAGATCTAAATACCAAATCATCAACAGCTCCTCCAAAGTCTGTCTTGGCACAGTTACTCTGGATTTTCAAACTGGGGAGCGCTGAATTTGGAAGACTACAGGAAATATGCCAAATCTATATTTATACCCTCTAGATGCCATTCAGTAAAATCAGGGGCAATAAATGTTGCAGATTTCACGTTGGTGACTTTGACATCATTCCCAGGACAGAGGTATCTGTTGTCATCATCACATCAATATCGTTATTAATATTTCCAACTCTAGTACGTTAAGTAAAGGGAATACAATATTTTTGCACTGATTCACTGTAAGTGCCACAATTTAAGACTAACACAAACAAACAGATTATTTAGTACCAACAATTGCAGGTATTAGGAAATCCAGATATGGGGATCCCTGGGTGGCTCAGCAGTTTAGCGCCTGCCTTTGGCCCAGGGCGTGGTCCTGGAGTCCAAGGATTGAGTCCCACATCGGGCTTCCTGCATGGAGCCTGCTTCTGTCTCTGCCTGTGTGTGTGTCTCTCTCTTCTGTCTGTCTCTCTCTCTGTCTCTCGTGAATAAATAAGTAAAATCTTAAAAAAAAAAAAAAAAGGAAATCCATTCAACCTGGCTTCCTGGCTTACACAATAGGGATATTACTTCATATAACAATAGGTTGTGGGGTAGCCCTGGTGGCTCAGCGGTTTAGTGCTGCCTTCAGCCCAGGGCATGATCCTGAAGTCCCAGGATCGAGTCTCACGTCAGGCTCCCTGCACGGAGCCTGCTTCTCCCTCTGCCTGTGTCTTTGCCCCCCCACTCTGTGTCTCTCATGAATAAATAAATGAAAATCTTTAATAAAACAAACAAACAAACAAACAAACAAACAAAAAACCAAGAGGTTGTAATGCAGGGAGACACTAAGGATGGCTAGTTCAGCGGCAGAATGACATCACGAAGAACTCAAGTGCTTTTCATCATTTTACGTTGCCTTCCTCATCCCAGTCTTAAGGTTGGCCTCCCTCATCATCAAAAAATGGCTGCCTGTTTGCAAATATTGAGCAGCAGACTAGTGTTGGCATCTTCCCTTATGCCTGTTCTCACTGGCCTGGAGAACCTTTCCCTGCAGCTCGTCATTAGACTTCCCTCATCTCATTGGCCAGAACAACTCCCTTCTACACCAAATACTGGCAAGAATGAAACTGCCATGATTGTCTTAGATCAATCAGGATGTACCTCCTTTGTACCTGCTGAGCAGAGTGTTTCCTGAAGAACGGGGCACACAAAGGAGGGTGAATACTAGAGCAATATTAGCATTTCATTGGAACGGTGAAAGAGGAGTAAATGACTATGGAGTAGGACAGGGTCTCCTAAACATACATAGACTCCTGGTAGAGAATGAGGGGAAGAAGGGGTGATGTGGAAGAGGAAGGCAAGACCTGAGGGGTGCAAGTACATAACCTCTCCCCACCCCCCGGGGTGTGGCAGGGCCTGTGAATATGATGAGGCACTGCCTTGGCTGGGACACATTGTATGAGAGAGGCGATGGGGCAATCACTCCCAGGATTACTGTGTTATATAAAAGTCCATTCTGGCAGCCTGGAGGGAGGCCGTCCTGCTGGCCTTGGGAAACATCCCTGTCCTGTGGTGAGAAAGAAAATACAAAGCTGTGGTCATCAAGACAGTGTGGTACTGGCACAAAAACAGACACATAGATCAATGGAACAGAATAGAGAATCCAGAAGTGGACCCTGAACTTTATGGTCAACTAATATTCGATAAAGGAGGAAAGACTATCCACTGGAAGAAAGACAGTCTCTTCAATAAATGGTGCTGGGAAAATTGGACGTCCACATGCAGAAGAATGAAACTAGACCACTCTCTTGCACCATACACAAAGATAAACTCAAAATGGATGAAAGATCTAAATGTGAGACAAGATTCCATCAAAATCCTAGAGGAGAACACAGGCAACACCCTTTTTGAACTTGGCCACAGTAACTTCTTGCAAGATACATCCACGAAGGCAAAAGACACAAAAGCAAAAATGAACTATTGGGACTTCATCAAGATAAGAAGCTTCTGCACAGCAAAGGATACAGTCAACAAAACTCAAAGACAACCTACAGAATGGGAGAAGATATTTGCAAATGACATATCAGATAAAGGGCTAGTTTCCAAGATCTATAAAGAACTTATTAAACTCAACACCAAAGAAACAAACAATCCAATCATGAAATGGGCAAAAGACATGAAGAGAAATCTCACAGAGGAAGACATAGACATGGCCAACATGCACATGAGAAAATGCTCCGCATCACTTGCCATCAGGGAAATACAAATCCAAACCACAATGAGATCCCACCTCACACCAGTGAGAATGGGGAAAATTAACAAGGCAGGAAACCACAAATGTTGGAGAGGATGCGGAGAAAAGGGAACCCTCTTACACTGTTGGTGGGAATGTGAACTGGTGCAGCCACTCTGGAAAACTGTGTGGAGGTTCCTCAAAGAGTTAAAAATAGACCTGCCGGGATCCCTGGGTGGCGCAGCGGTTTGGCGCCTGCATTTGGCCCAGGGCACCATCCTGGAGACCCGGGATCGAATCCCACGTCGGGCTCCTGGTGCATGGAGCCTGCTTCTCCCTCTGCCTGTGTCTCTGCCTCTCTCTCTATCTCTCTGTGACTATCATAAATAAATAAAAAAAATAAAAATAAAAAAAAATAAAAATAGACCTGCCCTACGACCCAGCAATTGCACTGTTGGGGATTTACCCCAAAGATTCAGATGCAATGAAATGCCGGGACACCTGCACCCCAATGTTTCTAGCAGCAATGTCCACAATAGCCAAACGGTGTCCATCGGAAGATGAATGGATAAAGAAGATGTGGTTTATGTATACAATGGAATATTCCTCAGCTATTAGAAACGACAAATATCCACCATTTGCTTCAACGTGGATGGAACTGGAGGGTATTATGCTGAGTGAAGTAAGTCAATCGGAGAAGGACAAACATTGTATGTTCTCATTCATTTGGGGAATATAAATAATAGTGAAAGGGAATATAAGGGAAGGGAGAAGAAATGTGTGGGAAATATCAGAAAGGGAGACAGAACATAAAGACTCCTAACTCTGGGAAACGAACTAGGGGTGGTGGAAGGGGAGGAGGGCGGGGGGTGGGGGTGAATGGGTGACGGGCACTGAGGGGGGCACTTGACGGGATGAGCACTGGGTGTTATTCTGTATGTTGGTAAATTGAACACCAATAAAAAGTAAATTTATTATAAAAAAGAAAAAGAAAAGAAAATGGGGCCTCAGCCATTCACCTGCAAGGAACTGAATTCTTCCCACAGTGAATTGGAAGAGGACCCCAGACCTCAGATGAGCTGCAGAGCTCAGTTTTCCCCTGGTAAGATGCTACGCAAGGGAACCCACTAACCTGAACCTAGACTTCTGACCCACAGAAACTGGGCGATAATAAGTATATGTTGTTTTAAGCCGCTAAATTTGTGGTATTTTGTTATGCAGCAATAGAAACAAATATACCCACTTAGGACTTGTGGATGAGTGAGAAATAAACTTATTCTTTATGTTAGGCCATTAAGCTCTGATGGTTCATAGCAGCTAGTGTTACTTTACATAAATACGATGGTATTAACAAGGTTGCTCCTACAAAGGCAGTAACAGCCCCATCAAATATTCAGGGACTGTCTCCTCTGGAAATTTCGTCATGGGGACAGTCTCCTGGGTCTGGCCTGCAGCATGACTGTACCTGCTAATGAAATGGAATTCCGAACAGCTATGACTTATTAGTTGTCACCTCCAGATTATATCACTTTTCATTTTGGGTTTTGGTTTGCTTCAATTAATTATAATCTGCGTCAGATACATAAAGCATGATATCTCTGAGAATCATCAGGGTTGTCTGTCACATTTATGTAGCAGAAAAGGTCCTGCATTTCTGGCAGGTGCTAAGGTTTTATTTTATTTTAATTTTTTATAAAACAAACACACAAACATCTACTCTCCCCAAGTAGGATTTCAGGCTTTTTAAAAATGTCCTAGCACTTTTTGAATAGACTCGATGGCTTTCATTTAAGTGAACACAGAATAAATACCAAGTACTATGCTGGTAATCCACATATGCTTTCTTACTTAATGTTTATACCAACTTCTAAAAGGTAATAATATCAATCCCATCTTCTTGATGAAACTTGAGATTTAGGTTAAACTATGGGCCTAAGGTCACAGCTTTTGAATGGCATAGCCAAGAATCAAACACAAGTCCACCTGACTCATTCACCCATATGTGAATTCATCTGTCATTCATCTAAAATTCCATTTCTAGGCACCAGTTATGGTGTGATACATAAGATAAAGAGCTGGGATTGGTAAATTCTGTCAAGAGCCATTTATTTATTTATTTTTAAATATTGTATTTGTTTATTCATGAGACACACACACACACACACACACACGCACACACACACACACACATAGAGGCAGAGACACAGGCAGAGGGAAAAGCAGGCTCCATGCAGGGAGCCCGACGTGGGATTCGATCTCGGACTCCAGGATCACACCCTGGGCCAAAGGCAGACGCTCAACCGCTGAGCCACCCAGGGATCCCTGGGCTGTAATTTTCTTAGCCCTGGTCTAGTGAGAAGACTGGCATATTGTGACACACCCTGGGAAATGCAGAGATATATATACACACACAGGAACACGGAGAAGGGCCCCTCAGGGGCAGCTGTGATGCACAGCCCCGTCCTCCCTGCCCTTGGGATGCTGCTGGCTGCAGGCTCTCAGTGAAGGGATCTACTTCATCTAAAGGCATTCATCCTCCCCTGAGTCATGGCTGATAGATGTGAGGGTAGGGGCCCCACTCTCTTTGCTCAGTTTGGAACAACTCTGATGGGCCACCCTAGCTTCAATGCTCCCCAAGGAGTTGGCGGAGGCCTCTGTCATCACTGTACTGAAGCTGAACATCTTCTGCTCACTCCTGCCTTCCAGGTCTCTTCCAGGGTTGTCCTCAAGAGCACCTCTCAGTAAATTCCCTGAAGGTGATTCTCCAGTTCAGAGTGTATGCAGGGAAGCAGATGCAAGCAGGTGAGTAGGGGAAGGGGCTATAGGATATAGAGGAGAATTCTAGTCAGAAGGGAAAGCAAAGATATGGAAATAAGAAAAACATGATAGATTCCAGGAACCAGGTGTGGTTCATAGCTGCTGGAGAGCGACGTGTGTTGAGGAATTAGCTAACGATGAGGCCGAGAGGAACGTGGAGGCTGGATCATGTCAAGCTTCAAAAAGCAAACAGTTTCACATCTGAGGATGGAGTAACCTCCAAGAGGTGGTCCTGGGGGTCTGCAGGAGCCTTCACCTTCTGACCATGAAGCTAGGAGTACAGAGCCTAGAGTAGCCTCCACTGGGAAGGCTGGAGGGAGCTGTGTGTCCTGGGGAAAGTCTGGCCTCAGGGAGTCTCTGGACTGAGGACATGTGAAGACCCCACAGAAGAATGGTCACCATGCTTCGAGATTTCAGAGGACACAGTGGAAGAAGGCTAGGGCTTGGGGAGTGACATAGTAAGGCAGGGACAGCAAACTCAGATCAGGGTGGAGAGAACCCAGAAGGGAGAATGTGTGGCTGGACGGGCTCGCACTTGAGGTGAAACAAGGATGAAGTGAGGCTTACCACTTGGGGGAAGGCTGCTCTCCCAGGGAGGGCCCAGATGAGGCCTCAGTCGGAGCTGGGGACCTGGCCTAATAATATGTGGACATTGTGGCTCCACCAGAGCAGTCACTGTTAAATGCACAGGGGCTTCAAAGCCAATAGACCCAATAGTGGGGGTCAGGGGTTGTGGATGGGGACATGTATGGAAGGAAAGGACTTGAAAGAGCTGCTGTCCTGCACCAGGGCATCCTAAAGTCCAATGAAACCTCCTTTAAAAAAAAAAGATTTATTTATTTATTCATGAGAGAGAGAGAGGCAGAGACATAGGCAGAGGGAGAAGCAGGCTTCCCGCAGAGAGCCTCATGTGGGACTCGATCCCAGGACCCCAGGATCTCGACCCAAGCTGAAAGTAGAAAGACACTCAACCACTGAGCTACCCAGGTGCCCCCAATAAGACCCTTAAATGTCTATGCTTTTCTATTTTACAGTTTTTTAAAAAAATAAACAAGTAACATATGATATCTAAGAAAATTCAAATAATATGGCTGCACGGTAGTCCCCTTTTATTCACAGTTTTGCTTTCCATGGTTTCAGTTCCCTGCTGCCCAGAAGCAGATGTTCCTCCTACTGAGAGATCATCATCATCAGATCACTGGTGGCCTAATGCTGTGTCACAGCGCCTATGTCATTCACACTTCACCTCATTACATAGGCGTTTTATCATCTCACGTCATCACAAGAAGGAGGGTGAGTACAGGAAAAGAAGAAATTGTGAGAGAGACCACATCCACATAACTTGTATTATAATAAATTGCTGTAATTGTTCTATTTTATTATTAGTTATTATCATTATTACTCTCTTATTATGCTTACTTTATAAATTGAACCTTATCATAGATATGTATATATGGAAAAAATAGTACATAAAGGGTTTGGTACTGCCCACAGTTTCAGGCATCCACTGGGGTTCTTGGAACATGCCCCCCATGAGAAGGGGGGATGACTATATTTGTAATAAAGAAAGAAAATTACTTTAGAGAATTACTATCACCATTCTTAATATTCCACCAAACAATTGGCAATAGTTCGATGTACATAATCCCAGAACAATTTCTGTGAACTTACTAATATTTCTCATACTTAAAAATATCTATCATCTATTGATCTATTATTTCAATACGTTTTAAATGCATAAATTTGCCTACACATTTTGTTCTGTGACTTGCTTTTTCCATGTCGGATTACAGATATGTATGTCATAAATTTTGCGAATTTTTTTCCATGCTATGGATACAATGTGTTGTATTTAATCACTACAAAATTGATGGCAATTTGCGGCTGTCCTATTTTTGGCTGTTGTAAGCATTGCTGCAATGTACCATATGTATATTTGTATACACAAATGCACAGGTCCACTTAAAATATAATAAAAACTAACATTTCTGGAGTCTGTTGTGGGTTGGGCATGGTGCTAAAGTGCTTATATGTGCTACTAATTTAATTCTCACAATTACTCTTTGTAGTAGATTTCATCATGGTCCCAGTACAACAAATGAAGAGACTGTGCCTGAGAGTTTAAGTAAACTGCAACTAATTCCCCAAGAAAAATAGTGGAATGAACTTGCTAATTGTCATTTTAAAAAATATTTTATTTATTAATTCATGAAAGACACACAGAGAGAGGCAGAGACATAGGCAGAGGAAGAAACAGGCTCCCTGTAGGGGAGTCGATGCAGGACTCGACCCTAGGACCCCAGGATCATGACCTAAGCTTAAGGCAGATGCTCAACCACTGAGTCACTAAGGTGACCCACTAATTGTCATTTTTAAAAGACATCCTATTGTTATATGATCGTAACTAACTTGGACTGGCATCTTTACAAGGTTGAGTCTTCTCTAAAAAATGTCATGTCTTTCCATTTACTTAAATATCCTCATTTGTCTTTCCATGTTTGCATGTTCCTCATATTGGATTACATATTCCTCGTTAGAGATATTCCTGAGTAGGTCATAGTTGTTACTGCTGGTTCAAAGAAAATGAATGGATTTTTCCATTTTGATTTTGAGCTTGTAGCATACCAAATCACCTTAAGAGTCGTAAGAGTTTCAATGGATTATTTTAAACAGATAGGCTTTCTTATTAACTGTTCAGTAATGGCAATTTTATCTATTCACTTCTAATATTTATTCTTGTTTATTTTTCCCATCCTGGAACTTCCAGAGCAATGCTGAGTAACACAGCCATGAGTGTGTCCCTTACCTAAAGGGACTCATAAGGTGATTGCTGTGGTTTTCTGGTAAATACTCTTCAACAAGTAAATAAATCCCAGGTTACTAGGGATCTTTTTGATACTTAGGAATTCCAGCTGATTCTGCACTAGTAGAGTCCAAGCACTTTTCTCTTGTTTTCTATCAAAGAAGGGGACTACATATTTATTTGAACGCCATTGCTTTTTTGGGGGGTATATTCTCCTTGGTTATGAGAGATACTTTTATTGCTCAGCATTTATTGAGGCTTTTCAATTTGAACATATAAATATAATTTTCTTCTTATTTAGCTTTCTATTCATTTTCTTTTTCATATTTTAACATTTTTTTCTTATATCTTTTTCTTTAGTTATTTCACCTCCATTTCAGCTGCTTTTTCCCAGGCGCAATGACTGGTTGGCTTCCTGTTTCTACTTTCAATACGAGACTCCTCGTTTATAAATTACTCTTCCTTTGCTATATCATTTGGGAGATTACATTACCTTTCATCTTACTGATTCAGTCTTCATATTTGTTTATTCTACTTTTAAGACCTTGCATTGTTTTTTTTAAATTTTATTTTTCCAAAAGTTTATTCCTATTCATTGATTTTTTTTTTAAAAATAAACACCTGTTCTTTTGATATGGTCACCATACATTTGAATCTCTCTGAAGATACCAATTGGAAAGCTTTCGCAGGTAGCCATAACCCTTGTGTTAGCTCTCAGTTCTCTGGGTTAGTGTACACTGGTCCTTCTTGTTCATGCTTGTTTTCTATTCATACTTATGGGTGAAAAACTAGCTTGATCATATGTTAGCAGCAATGTGTCTTCTCTACTCCAAGTAGACCACTACCCTGAGTTTGTCTGCCTTGGGAATGCTGATAGGCAGGCTTTGCTTTAGGATACATGGTGTGGGATAGAGACTCCCACAAATGCCAACATATGGAAGGTTCTACTTTGAGAACTGAAGGGTTTCATGTATTTTATTCCTGGATAGAGTTCTCTTTTATAATTTTGTAGTTATGATTTTTGATGTCTGGAACTATCTTGGGCTCTGCTCTGCTGCATGGCCCCTGAGTCCATTCTGAGTGATCTCCTAGGCCAATGCTTTGGGTTGTATAGACAGAATTCCTGAGGCATTCACCTCGAGTGCAGCCAGAGCTTCTAGCTTTTTGCATCCCTGGGGAATGAGGAGGAATGATGGGGCCTCTGTAGTGGGCAGCCCTTCATGACTTACTTGAGGACCTGCTGAGACCACTCCTGCTCTTTGCATCTGCTGACACAATCTCTGCGGCTCTGCTGGAACATCTGTGTTCGTGTCTGTAACTACCAATGCCACAACCTACTTTGGACAACAGTCTTCTCTTATCTGGTTTCTCCATTACCTCAATACTATCTGCTTCAAATCTTCCACAACTTCCTCACAAATTCCAGCCTGCTGATGGTATCTTTTCTGGTTTTCTCACACTCTTATCGATGTCATCTTTTCACATTAGTTTCTGCTACACCAACAGGATGTTGCAAGGAAAGACAAATGCCTACACCTGGTCTGGTTTCTGAATGGAGTCTTTAATGATCTTTAAAGCAGGGCTGACCATTTGCCTGGAGAAGTTACCTTCTCGGCCTCACATAGCTCACCTGTCATTTGGATTGAATATTAATCTACAAGAGAACTGTTTTAAGGATTACAAACAGGATTTAAAGAACCTAGTGAACAGCAGGCAATCAGTAAACAGAGACTCAGCAAATGGCACCTGCCATACTATTTGTGGTAAAGTGATTTCACTGTGCCTCACTGGAGGGGAATAGTAGACAGGCCACTAGTTGGGCTGTGAGACCACTGACATAGGACACATGGCCTGGAGTGCATCAGCTACATGTGGACTGTGAGGGCTGGTGGGGGAATTGGAGGGGAAAGCTTGGGTAAGTTAACCAACTGCTGTAAGCTTCTGGCTCCTCCTCTGTAAGGTGGCATAAAAACAAGGTCTGTTTGGGATGGTTGTTGTGAGGATTAAATAAAACAAGGCACAGAGAATAATGGTTAAGTCGAGGCAGCATTGCTCGAATGCTACAAATGCTACATTTGCTACATGCTACATGCCAGCATATCCCCTTCCTGCCCCCTCTCTCCTCTTCTTAGGCCCTCTTTCCCCCTCTGTCCTCTTCTCCTTACTCTTCTTTTCTTTCATTCCCACTATTACGATTGTCATTGTTGTCGTTTTTAATTGAACCTGGATCTGGACCATATTTTCATCATTTTATTCATTAAAAAACTGTATTACATGTTTACTTTGGTTTTGTAGAGAATAACACTTGAAAACAGATGTCAAAGCTTTCCCTACAAGCCATTACTGCTTTAAGAAAGTGGATGTGGAAAAAGTAAAACCAACAAACCAGCTAGCCAGCCAGCCAATCTGGGACTAAGAGCCAGAGCTGGATATGAATTTCAGAATAGGCCCAAAGCAGCCACATGCTTCCAGGCAAGCCAGTTCACTTTCCTGAGCCTGGGCACCTTGCAATTTCCTCATCTGTACAATGAGGATAAATGAAATGATGTGCATCGATCACCCTGCCCAGCAAGTCCTAAGGAAACGTCTGTGCCCCTGCCCTGCCCACTCTTTCGACCTGCCAAGCTCTGCCGCAGGGGCCTGTGTGTGGCCTGTATCCACTTATGAGGGCCCTGCCTTTGGTTTCATTCGCTGCCACTGCTGTCTTAAAATTCGTCATAATATTTGGACAAGCAGCTCCTATTTTCACTATGCACTCGACCTCACAAATTATGTGGCTGGCTTTGCTGACTGGGATTCAACACACAGAAGAATCCGTACTGCTGTCCGCCCAGCGGACAGAGGAAGCAGGTTCCCAGGTGCCTGGAAGCAGCAGCCCTGGAGTCCGACAGCCAGACTGTGGATCTGTGGTTGCCCCCTCTCTTCATTTCCATCTATGTTCCTAAAGCAGCCTGCGCAGAATTCCTTGGGTTCCCTGGAGCAGCCCTGACTCTAGCTCCAACCTGACACATTTACTATCTTTTGTCTGGGTTCGTAAGGTATCTCTCTGCCAGACTGTGGAAGTGATGCACCCCACTACCTTTTTGTTTATGACTTTTAAAGGAATGAGTATTTCTTGAGCATAAGAAAACCTCTAGCATGCTGGGAAAGGCAGGCTCATGCTGTGCGCAGACTTGGATGTGAAATCCCTGCCAAGGAAATGCATAGCTAGGAGGTTCCCCTGCCTCCTTCATGAACCTTCAGTTGGCCATCTGCTCCTCTATTTCCAGAGGGGACAGAGACTGGTTTTCATAAGCTAATATGACACCAAAATGGATGGATAGAAATCTTCTTAGAGCCTTGATTTCCTTATTTCAAAATGGACACACAAGTTTGGAGGTTTCAGTAAGTTAATCTTGGTCCTATGAAGCTGACGTTTTTGCCTTCTTTATCCAAGTCCACAGCTGGGGAAGGAGGCTGTGGGTATGGGAGGTTGAGAGAGGCTGGGTCAACCCATCAGGGTCCTGGTGCTTCCCTCTTGCCAGTGAATTAATTTTGGCTTTCTGTGGGTTGATAGAGGCTTTGGCTGAATCCCTTGTGTATATGCAGACCGTCTTGAGTCAAGAGAACACCTGTATATCATTACAGCCAAAGCGATATGTTCCGAGCACAGGTACACAAGCACACAGAGTATGCGGTTACTCCAATGGAACCAGTTCTCAAAGTGTCTCTGTAGTCACATTGTTGGCATCACCTGAACCATGTTTGAAGTAAAATCTCAGGCTTTATTCCAGACCTACTGGATCAGAAATTCTGGGGGTAAGGTCTAGAATCTGTGTTTTCACACTGCCCCCGCCCCCACCACCATCACAAGTGATTCTGGTGCACACTCATGTTTGCAACCAACCAGTCTCTGGCATTCTTTGGAGGTATTCATAAGGCTTCTTAACCCAATGTGAATGCCTAAATGGTTTATCCTGTGGCTTTGGGTTGTAGCGGTTGTAGAAATGGGAGAAGAATTCAACCTCTCTGGGCCTCAGTTTCCCCAACCCTAAAGTCATGGGATTTTCTGTGATGATCGCAAATTTTTTTTCACATTATGTTTTTTATGCTCTAGGATTCAAAGTCATCCAGAAACACTCCCAGCTAGTTATATAACACACGGAAAAAATGGTCATTTGGTAGTAGATGAACAGCTATTACAACTTATTTATATATCTCTATTTATGTATGTATTTGCCTACCTATTGTCTATCTAAATCTGGAACATGGTAGCCCACATGTGGAGTCCGATGACCTAAATTTGACACTTACCAGCTGCATATCATCTGTCAAATTGGGGAATCGCTTACTTCGCAGGGCAGGAGATGATGAATATACAGTGTCTAGTGCTGGGCCTGGAAATAGAAAACTCCCAAAGGGCAGTCACTATTACTTTGTTGTCTTACACCGATAGACCTAAGCATTAGCTCCACCTCTTTTAAAGCATATCAATCCCTTCCTTTCCCTTATCCTTCTCCCCAACTTGAGTACGATTGCTCCTACTTTGTGTGGGAACATGTGAGGCACAGAACTGACAATGGCTGGTCAAACCCACTAAACCTAGAGGCACCATCCAGGCAGACTGATTAAGGCATTGATTCTAGATCAGACTTTCAGACTTTGGTTTGTCCACAACTTCAAAGTCAGTTGGAAGAACTTTTCTAAAATGTGTGTGAACTAAGCAAAAATCTTTCCAAAGAACCTTGAGTTAGTCACCCCATATTGGCAAGTTTCTCAAGGGGTCTTTATCCTGAGGCTAAAGGATGCCCATATTAGGGGATAAGGCCACTAAGAGTGTCTTGGAGGAGCAAGGCAGCTGGGCCACCTGTCCTCTAGCCATGTCTGCACTTCAAGCTGGCCAACTGAAATTTCAACAAGTGTCATCCTTTTCCCTAAAATGCTGTTTCTTTCTGGGGCACAATATACAATGTTCCATCAGTGCTCATCCCCATCAAGATCTTTAACTCACTCTCCTGCTACAGGATGCGTGTTGAGTGAGTGGGTGAGCAATCAGTTTCCTTAGCCAGCACCTCTTATATGCTTTCAGTGGGTGTCTATCACACTTTTTTCAAATGTAGCATTCTTTTTTTGACCAAAAATATTAGCAAAGTTCCTAATTATATGGAGCATGAAAGAGAGAAATGACTACTCTGGGTAAAACAGTACAGGTAGAGACCTGAGCTGGCAGGTACCTTTGGCATCCTACCCAAGTCCTCTCTACTGGGCCCCTTGCACCCATCTCACAGCTGCTTTGGTTTGCAGATGGCTCTTTCTTCTGAGAATTGGCCTCAGCTAATGGGAACTGTCTCCCCTGGGTGGTGATGCAAGCACCCACACCCACCCCTCTACCTCAGGCTGAAGGGTTGACTGATACAGAGTAAAACAGTCCTGTCATCTTGCCTTAAGGCAGGGACAACTCCGTGGTGCCCTCCATGCCCTGGAGCCCCACTGTGATCAAGGAACACTTAACCTTAGACTATATTCTTGTTCAGCCTTGTCTCATGTCCTCTCCTGCTTCCTCCCCTCCTTGTTAGTTTTTCCTGAGAGTGTGTGCCCTCAGTAAATTACATGCTTCTGGGGCACCTGGATGGTTCAGTCTATTAAGCATCTGACTCTTGATTTTGGCTCAGGTCATGATCTCAGGGTCATGAGTTGGAGACCTGCACTGGGCTCTGAGCTTAAGATTCTCTCTCTCTCTCTCCCCATCTGCACCCCCCTCAAAAAATAAATACAAGCAATAAATTACATGCTTCTGAACATCATGGACCCTCTGGAGACCCCAAACTGAGGTGAAGGATAAGGAAATAATTAAAAAGAGAAGCTTGGTAACTTCTGTAGCTACAGAAACCTTATGTACTGGAAGCAGGCTTCCTCTAAGTTGGCCCTAAATGATTTGGCAAGTCTCGCCATTGGGGATGAAGTCAAAGCCATGCCTTTTAATGGGCCTCTGTCTGTCTCACAGCCACTGTCCAGAGCCTGAGAACCAGATACATGGCTTTAAGCTACTAAAGAGATTTAACCAGGCTGCAGACAAACTTATAACTGAAGGCCCAATTAAGAACCAGAAGGTGTCCTGCCATGAAGTTAGCATTTTGCTCTTGGCTCCTGATATATATTTAAAATATCTCCCATCTTTGACTCTATGATTTATTAGACGATTAGGTTTTGTTTTACATCCTTCTGTCTGCAAAGCTCATCCTATAGGCAGTCTGTGAAAGGAACTTTGCCAAAGTAATTCTAACCACAAGAACAAATAAGTCACATAGGAAAGTGTATATTGCTTTCTCAGACAAGTTCAAAAGCCTATGAAATTCTAGAGCACTTGGGTTATCAGAATCAGATTGAAGTTATTCCTCTGGGAAAAAGATCATTCATGGTAAAAATCTGCACATTTCAGAGTTTGAGGAGCTTCAGTGGGTTGAGTTATGATCTGACATGAAGCCTTCTGATTTTATATTGTGTTCTTCCTTGTATTCATCAGAAGAACCATAACTGCATGTTACATTTTGTAAGCTTGATGTTTTTTTCCTTTTTTTTTTTGCTCTTTGTTTTTTGCCTTATATAACTTATTCATGGAATATTTATCTTGATGATGTCACTTATAGGCTATATATCCAAGTAGAAGAGATACAGTCTAACATAGCAGTTAGAAAAAAATCTATTCCAAAGAAATTGACAATAATGAAACCTCATATTTAGGAATTTATATTCTCAAATGTTTTAACTGGAAGATCAGGTCCACTGAGGATGATCACCACCAAACTGACCAACATATGAAGCATCCAGTAAAAATGTGTTAACGAAATCAATGGATACTAGTTTGCCCTTTAAACAAGAATTAAGAAATATCTATCAGGAACTCCGCAACTGATTTAGAGAAAATGCATCCAAGAACTGGGATATGTAAGCAAAGCCTGATGAACTTCCAGATCAATCAGTAAGTAAAAATCAAACAAACAAACAAAAAACCCCTAAAAACCAAAAATCATTTTTTTAAAAGGTTTTATTTATTTATTCATGAGACACACAGACAGAAGCAGAGACATAGGGAGAGGGAGAAGCAGGCTCCCTGCGGGGAGCCCAATGTGGGACTGGATCCCTGGACCAGGGATCACACCCTGAGCTGAAGGCAGGAGCTCAACCGCCGAGCCACCCAGGCATCCCAAAACAAAAATCCTTTATCTACTTCCCTGGTATTCCACTAGGTTCAGTTTCCATTCTGTTTTAAGGAAAATGAAATTCCAATGAGTTTGATGATTTATCTTCCAATACAAAAGCAAATTAGAAGAAAGCAAGTTAAAAGCCTCAAAGTAGTCTGCAGAGAGAAATGGTCTTTGTGAAGGAAGAGTTAGAAAAATGTTAGATTCAAATACAAGATCCAGGAGAGCACATCAATGTGGAGTCATTGGTAGGATGAAAAAAAAACCTCTGCTATATGCATAAAGTTCAATAACTGGTGTTCAAAATGGTAATCCTGAGTAATTAGGAAAAGTAAATTACAAAAACAATATAATTGCTTTGAAGTTTACCAAGCATTTGCAGCTCTGTTATATGTGAATGAAATTCCATGTGGCATATTCTGCTTTTGAAAGCAGGGAAACGTGAACCAGATTACAGTAAGATTTGCAAGCAAAATTCTCAACTGGGAAATGCCTGGCATATCAGAGGACATGTCCTCTGTTATCAGGAAGGCTTGACTCTCTGGGATGACTCCTTTCCTGAGTATCCTTGTCTGATAAGGTTTCTTGGTGCTACTTTGAGATGAAAAGAACACATTTCCCACAAAATTCGAAATTCCAAGAAAATGCTTCTGGAACAAAAAGTGGTAACTAACTTTGCAGAGTAGTAATAATGTTATCAGAAAATCAGTCCTAGCATTTTTCAATCATAAATTTAATTTAGAAGATTGCATTTGTATCATGTGATTTTTTAAAAAGATTTTATTCATTTATTCATGAGAGAGAGAGAGAGAGAGAGAATGGCAGAGACACAGGCAGAGGGAGAAGCAGGCTCCATGCAGGGAGCCCGACGTGGGACTCCAGGATCATGCCCTGGGCCGAAAGTCGGAGCTGAACCGCTGAGCCACCCGGGAATCCCCTTATCATGTAATTTTTTATTGTTATTTTTCTAAGGAACTTCATCTCAAATTTCTTAATAAAAGTCAGTAGGAAAATATTGTTCAATGAGATCCAATTTATAATTGGGTTTTGTACATATATCTAAGGCACATGAACCCCACATGAAGAAACTTTGGTTTAATATCTTCTAAAAAGATGATGTAATTAAAGAAATCAATTTGAAAATCTCATTAAGCTTATTAAACTTCAGGGTGGAGACTTCCATTGTGCTTTCAGAGTAAGATTAATGGGAGAAGGGAGGAAACAGACTTCTGAAACTATTTCAGAGATAGTAACTATTATTTTCCAGAGAGATTCCTTGACTGAGGAAATTATTTGAATCCAAGGTCTTTCCCCTTGTCCCTTACCTGGCTTATAGTTCTATGGAGAGATGGTCTATGCTTATGGAAGCCAAAAATCAAAGTATTTATTTGTTGGATGACTCTGGCCCTTGTGGTGATCCTCTTGTCATATGACGAGATATGAATGTAGATCATGGTGACTGACAACCAAGCCTCATAACTAGTGGTCTTCTGATAACCTCCATGGCCCAAGCAACACATCAGAGAGGAATTTTGGTGAAGCAGTGAAGTTCACGATCTTGATTTTTGATGACTTTGTACCTCCTTCCATCCTACATCTTTTTTTCTTCACTGTTAGCATCAGCTTTATGATCTCTTGCCTTTTTTCAAAAGATTTTATTTATTTATTCATGAGAGACACAAAGAGGCAGAGACATAGGCAAAGGGAGAAGCAGGCTCCCTGAGGGGGGACCCCAGGACCCTGAGATCATGACCTGAGGCAAAGGCAGACACTCAACCACTGAGCCAGCCAGGCGTCTCTCTTGCCTTCTTGTCCCACCCTTTGGGATGTTCCCTGTCTCTGTGTTTCTGGCTTTGATCTTGGAATTGCTGCTCAATTACTCTGGCCATTCACTCTGACAGTGGAGTCTCTGGCCAGGTAAGGGTTCTCCTGGTTGGACCCAGCCTCCACCCCTGTGCAAGTTCTGTGAAGACAGCTCTCTGTGGAAGAACCAGACACTTTCCCTTGTCTTTGAAAATCCTCTCATGCTTGCTTTTTCCTCTTCCTTTCCATTTCCCCTCTGCATTTTCTTTTTTTTTAAGATTTATTTATTTATTTATTCAGAGAGAGTGAGAGAGAGGCAGAGACATAGGCAGAGGGAGAAGAAGCAGGCTCCATGCAGGAAGCCCGATGCGGGACTCGATCCCGGGTCTCCAGGATCACACCCCAGGCTGCAGGCGGCGCTAAACCACTGAGCCACCGGGGCTGCCCCCCTCTGCATTTTCTTAAGACTGGATTGCCCACCTCCCTGGTTTAGGTTCTCTTCATGTCAATTCATCTTTCACTTCACTGCTGCAAGGTTAATGGATCCTCTTGTCTTCACTATTCAAATCTAATACCCTTTGCCCAGCTTCTAAGATGTTCATCTGACCTCAGTAACTTCCCTGTATGCAGAGTAAGTCAAGCCAATCATATCATCTCTATCTTTGAAAGGTCATCCATGAGATTAAATTCATGTCCTATGTTTCTGAAGTTTACTGTGACTGCTACCCACTCACACCTGCATAAGGGCTTCATAGATCATGAAAGGTTGTGCTTCTCCCTTTAGCTTTTTTAGGAAGCATCCTGGTTCTTCTTTGTACCTCACACCTTTCTCCCTCACACCTACAAATAGCACATTCATAGCAAATCTCATTGGTTCTACTTTCAACATATATCCTGAAACTTATGACTTAACTATTCCACTAACTAGTACCTGGCCTAACACAGCATTCCCCCTAACCTGGTTACCACAGCTTTCTAACTGGCCTCCTTACCTCCATTGTTGCTATGCTATAGTCCCACTATAGATAGTAACCACAGAAATCCTTGTAAAATATGAACCACATACTAGTCAGATCCACTTCCTCCTGGGCTTTCTCAAGAGGTGTTCTCTCAAACTGAGGGCAAAATCCAGATTCCTCAGCATGGCCATCAAAGGTTCATGCCGGTGCTATCCATAAGAATGTTCTATGATGATAAAAATGTTCCATAATCTATGGTGTCTAATGTAGTAACCACAAGCTACAGGTATTATAAGAATTTGAAATGTGGATAGTGTGACTAAAGAATTGAATTTTTAATTTTAAGAAATTTTAATTAAGTAGCCACACATGGTTAATGGCTACCATATTGGACAGTACAATTCTAGTCCTTGGATTCTTTAGAGGTCTAGCTTTCTGGACACAGGAACAAGCACCCGAGATATCTTGTTGCTCCTCAAAAATGCAAACTTGTTCGCAACTCAGGGCTTTGCCCAGATCTCTCCCCTACTCTCCTCTTAACTTTGATCTTGAAATGACAGCTCATACCCTTGCTCCATTCCAGTCTCTGACTCAAGTCACATTTTCATAGAATCCTTCATTGATCACAAAAGTAAAATAGCTCCTCATGCTCCGATTCCACACTATACTCTTCTTTGTAGCTTTATCACTGCCTGAAATCATATGCACTTTTTTCAACTTGTTTGTCTTCTCTATACTTTCGCCAGAAGTGTGGGTACGGAGTAGGTGAGAAACTGGCTTTAGGCAGTTCTAAGGTTTCTCTAGGTGGTTCTGAACAAAGGGATAGATGGGCAAGGGAGTTCAGGGTGTTTGTAAGGGAGTGATTACAATCATGATAATAAGGAAACTGAGAACCTAAAGTGGGTGGGGGACAAAGGAAAGGTGGTGAGCTCCCCAGTTTATGTATTTTATACATGGGCGGGGTTGAAATAGTTTTGGAGTAGAGGTATCAGAAGGAATTAGATGAAAGCTGCCAGCTAGTGGTCACAGAATGGAGAGCCTGCAAGGGAGATTCTGGAGATGATATGACCACTACATATACAAAGTCCTGGGAATGACCACGGAAGTGGGTGGTGATGTGCAAGAAAATGGAAGACAAGACCTTAGGAGGAGAAAAACTTAAAGTCTAAGAAGCGGAGTATTTGGAAGAGTCACCTGCAGTGTATGAACATCACCAACAATTAGGGCAGGAGTGAAGTTGGAATGAGCGAGAGAGGGCCTGGCTCTGCCATCATGGGGCACAGAGGGACTCGCTGGGGTTGGCAGCTGACTGTGGATGGTAGTAATGGGAGGAGGAGTCTGACCACATGGATTTTAAAGCTGTGAGTTTCAGAGGAGGAGAGACAAGAGTCTGGAAGCAGTAGTGAGGGTGCCTCCCCAACTACCCGGCCCATGGAGGGAAAAAAGAACCACTGCCTGGGATTTTGCTGAAGAGTGAGCTGTAGAGGGTAGACCTGAGGATGCTGACCCTGGGGAGGGTGGATGGCACACTGCTGGATCAGCAAATGTGCATACTTGTGTGGAGGGCGCTGTGAGAGGACAGGGCTGTACAATCTTATGCTTCTGGTGACCAATATCACTTGGTAAGAGGGGTTGTTGGGATTCTTTTCCAAGTTCTCCACGTTACCCTGTTTTGAGAAAACTGAGAGTGTTGGAGATGGAGGGAGGGGATGTGGAGGCCCTGCTAGAGGCACATGGACCTCTATTTTTTTTTTTTTTACTCCTTTTCCTCATGTTGGTTTGGAAGGCAAAGAACAGTGGCTTTCCTGGGAACCCAAGATATTCTGGATCCCTCCTGACCTCAGTCTCTGACCTCAGTCCTCTATGCTGTGGTCACAGCTGCTGTCAGATCTGAGGAACACATGTTGACTGGAACATCAGCTATGGGGCCATTACCAAAAGGCAGCATGGACAAGCTGCATTTTCAGATCAATGAAGTACCCTCTGGGGGCTGACAGATATCTTATCATTTGTCTACCTGCTGCCAAGCAACCTCTCTGCTCAGACCCCCTGGGGGTCATCGAGGATGACTCTTGGTTTTCTGGCTCGGTTGACTTCATGGATGAGGCTCACCCATGGATGAGAACACACAAAGAACTGGGCTGGCATTTGAGTTGAGAATGATGAGTTTGGCTGAGAGTAGGCTGAATTTAAAAATGTACGGAAGGCATCAAGAAAGGCTGTCCAAAATGCAGCTGGATCTATCAGTCTAGAGCTCAGATTTGTGTTGGATTCAGATTTGGAAGTTACCTGCTGGCAGGTGGAATTAAAATACGTAACATGTCCCAGTGGAGATGCAGAGAATGAGAAAGACTTTAAGGCTAACAATAGGATGCGGGAGAAAATCAACATTTGAGTGACCGCTGGAGGAGGAAGTGAGAGCCCAAAGGACCAGAGAGGAACTGTTCCAGCAGCAAGAAGGAAATCAATGGAGTGAGAGGCTTAAGGAGGGAGCACTGGTGTTTAACTCTCCTGATTCCAACCCAGACCTAAGGGCCAATGCTACATAAATACAGAGAAGTACAAAACATGGTGTGCACAGCAGAGAGTGCATGGGAGCCCTGCTAGAGAAGTGAGAATGAGAAGAGACTGAAGAAAGGTCCAGGGCTGTTTTACAGTAATTCATCCAGAGATGTTATTAAGATTTTAAGGGAAATGAATAATTTTACGGAAAAATGCAAATTAGCAAACTTGAATCATGCCAATTTGTAAAAAGAAAAGGAACAGAATAATAAAATAAAAGATGTTTTCAAAATTTCTTTTAAAATAGGTGTAAGACTAGATTTTATTGCCAGTTTTTTTTCAAACATTAAAAAAGGGGATCTGGATTCTACAAATTCTTCCACAGGAAAAACAAAAACAAAACAAACAAAAGCACCCATGGAAATCTTCCCAAATTGTTTTTATAAGTTGGCATAACCTAAAAAATCAAATCTGACCAAGAACACAACGTAACAGTTATAGAATAATCTCCCTTATGTATATAAATGTAAAAATAATAAAGTATTGGCAATCAAATGCTAGCAGTTTATTAAAAGAAAATCCTCATGGCCAAGTAGGACCTTTTCCAGGAATGTAAGAAAAGTTTAATATTAGGCTATCTATAAATATAATCCATCACATAAGGAGGCCAAAGGACAAAAAAAAAAAAAAATCACATGATTACCTTGATACTTGCCAAAAAGTCATTTGAAGCAATTCCACATCCATTCCTGATGGAAATTCTTAGTAAGCTAAGAACATTACCCATCTTAATACAAGAAAGGCTGTCTCAGTTTAATTGTGAACATGAGTGGGAAGTCTGGAATTTGTATAGAAGGAGATCTTAAGGAATGATTTAGTTGGAAATGGATTTGTCTTGAAGTTAAATTTGCAAAGCACCACCTTATGTTTCTCAGGCTGAAATGTATAAATTTGCAGTGGGTTGATAAACAAGAGAGTTAAGGCCACCTCTTAGCACCAACACTGTACAATAAACACTTATAGAGAATGTACACTTAGCAGGAAAACATTGTTGGCACTTAAAGTAAGCTAGTTTGTCACTCAGTACCTCCACTAATATTTACCATACTTCGGGAGTTTTAATGCAATAAGCCCCTCTCCCAAACCTACTCTACTCCCGGACCTCCAAAAATGAGAATTATATTTAGAGAGGGGAAATTATTATTGCAGGTATTATGATGATCTAATAATAATAGCTAATGTTTACTTATTATGTGCCAGGCACTGTGTTAAGCACCTAGCATACACTAATTAATTTAACCCTATGACAATGCTGCAGAAGGTTGTTATTATGCTCACTTTACTGAAAGCATAGTGGAGCTCAAAAAAGTGAATGACAGGGAAGCTTAGTAAGTGGCGTCCCAAAGTGACACCGTTGGATTTGAACACAGCTATTTCTGATTCCAGAGCCCATGCTCTGAACTGCTTAGCAGCACTATTTCTTTATTGATGAATAAGAAACAGAATCTAGAAGATCTTAGATTATAAAATTAATACAAAGCCAATTTCCTATATGTCAGCTCTCACCACTTAGAAAATATAAAAGAGATGGTTCTTTTTTTTTTTAAGATTTCATTTATTTATTCATGAGAAACACAGAGAGAGAGGCAGAGACACAGGCAGAGGGAGAAGCAGGCTCCGTGCAGGGAGCCTGATGCAGGACTCGATCCTGGGACTCCAGGATCACGCCATGAGCCAAAGGCAGATGCTCAACCACTGAGCCACCCAGGCATCCCTAAAAGTGATGGTTCTTAAGTGTAACCTAGAGTATAAAACACCCTGACAATAGCTACCAGAAAATTGGGCAAAAAGTATTTGAAGAAAACTCACAAGTGTTTATAAGTGTCATAAAAGGCATGTCAATGCCTAACTTATCCATGACTATGCTCCTGGATAAGAAATCCCATTACTAGTAAAGATTTCACTGAAATGATCTTAAAAGTTTCATGCAGTTACTTTCAAAATATTATTTTTATAATTGATAGAAAAACAAAAAGGTGTGCAGCTAAATAAATAAAACTCCCAGGAGGGTAACTGTATTACCACTTATCTATTATAAAGCTACAATGATTAAAACATTATACTAGTAATGCCAAAGTACTGTATAGTAATACATGCAAAATCATTAGAATATAACAGATGACTCTAAAGGAGAACCTAGTACGTATTAGCATTTATTACATAATTGATGTAATATTTCAAATCATTGAAAAAAGAATGAATTATTCAAGAAATAGTTTTAGAAATACTTAGTAATCATTGGGAAAAAACTAGAGTTCTCCCATACCACATAACACCAAAAATTCAAGATGGATTAAGGTGATAAAAGTAACAAGTATATATTAAGGATCCAGAGAAACAAACAAGTTAATATTTATCTGCTTCCAGGATGGGGAAGACCTTTCTAAATATAAGTGGAAAAAAAGAAGCCAAAGCTAAATAAATCTGAGACATTTAACAACATAACAAAAGAAATCTTCTATATTGAAAATGTCATAAAATCAAAAGCAAATTTCAGTCTGGGAAAAGGTTAGCAACATGTATGAAAGATCATGGTTTTAATATTTATAAAGAAGCTTTAAAAAATCAATAGGAAATGGATGAATGTTCTATTAAAATAGACAAGGACATGAACAGATAATATGCAAAAGAAAAAGACAAATATTTTTTAAAACATAAAAATTAATACATAATTATAATTATGTATAAAAACATAAAAATTAATACATAAATATAATTAAAACATGTATCTTTGTCCTTCAAATGTTCTGATTTGAAAGACTATGATACTACAAGTTAATAACCAAAAAACTCAAGCAGCCTGGTTAAAAAAAAATGAGCAAAAGCCTTGAATGGACATCTCTCCAAAGAAGATATACAAATGGCCAATAAGCACATGAAATGATGCTCAACTAATCATTAGGGAAATATAAAATAAACACCATGATAAGATAGCATTTAACATCCATTAAGATAAAAAAAAACAGAAAATAACAAGTGTTGGAGAGGATGTAGAGAAACTAGAACCCTTGTGTATCTTTTTATTATTATTTTTTAGAACCCTTGTGTATTGCTGCTGTGTGTCTAAAATGGTGCAGCCAGTGGGGAAAGCAATATGATGATTCCTCAAAAAAGTTAAAGAATTACCATAAAAATAACAATCATGCTTTGTCATATACCTGAAAGAAATGAAAGCAGAGACTTGAACAGATACTTCCATACCCAAATTCATAATAGTATGTTCACGATAGCCAAAAGGTGGAAGCAACCCAAATGTCCATTGATGGATAAATGGATTTAAAAAATGTCATATATCCATATAACGGAATATTATTTAGCCTTAGAAAAGAAGGGAATTCTGAAAAATACCAAAACATGAACGAACCCTGAAAATTTGTTAAATGAAGCCAATTACCAATATTATGTGATTCCTCCGATATGAGGTACCTAGAACAGTCAAATTCATAGTATCAGAAAATAGATTGAGGGTTGTCAGGGGCTGGGGGCAAAAGGAGATGGAGAATAACTGTTTAGTGGTTATAGAGTTTCAGTTTGGGAAGATGAAAAAGTTCTAGAGATGGATGGTGGTGATGACTGCACAACAATGAAAATGTATTTGTCATAGAACTGTACACTTAAAAATCGTAAAAATGGTAAATAGTACATTATGTATATTTTACTATAAACTAAAAAAAAAAACTAGGGAGATTGGATTTTGATGCTTAAATAGAGTGGAGACTTGAAAAAGAAAGAATGAACTAGAAACAAATTTCTCACCAATTCGGGGTGATGATAAAGAAATCTTAGCATAGCCATAAAGTAGAAAATATACACATACATATATACATATTTCTTGTGAATTCATAATCACAAATCTGCCTTCACACAGATTTGAAGCTTAAACTTCTACAACACAATTTGGTCTGAAACCCCCAAACTGAAAAATTAATATAAAATTAGGTTCTCAGCTAATTCCCTGGGATACATGCAGAAGCAAACACTCTTGAGTGGTATAATTTATCAGAAGAGCAAAGGTGGCAGTGAAGTACAATCCTGAATCTTGACCCCTACCTCACACCCTACCAAAAAAGCAATTCCAAGTGGATTGTAAACCTATGTGTGAAAGGCAAAACAATAACATTTCTAGGAAATAATATAGGAGAATATCTTCATGTCTTTGGGGTAAGCAAAGATTTCATAAACAGAACACATAATTCCCTAACAACCACAATATAACCATTAGTGGGAGTATGAATTGGTATAATTACTTTGGAAAGCTGACAATATCTATACATATGCCCTACGATCCAGCAATGTTGCTCCTAGGTATTCGTCCAACAGATGTGCCACAAGAATATGTATAAGAACGATCACAGCAGTACCACTTACAGCAGCCCAAACCAAGAAACAATTCAAATGTCCATCATCCGTAGAGTAGTAAACAATGAACTATTCACACAGTGGAACACTAGACAGCAATGAAAATGAGAACTGCTATATGCAGTGGCGCAGATGAATCTAATACTGCTATATGAAAGACGGCAGGCATGAAAGGGTATACACTATATGATTCCATGTATATAAAGTTCAAATAACTGAGATTAATTTATGTTGTTAGAAGTCAGGATATTGTTTACCTTTGGGAAGGCAGAGATAGAAGGGCATCTAAAGGAGTTTCTGGGGTGCTGGTAACATTCTATTTCTTGATTTTTGCATTGGTCACAGATATTTTATAATGCATGCACTTTTTGGTATGATGTCATATTTCAATAAAAAGTTTACTAAGAAATAAAAAGCTAGGGTATAGTCTTTCTTGAGGGCACTGTGTCAATGAGAATAAAAGCCCTTAGAAATGTTTTTATCTAGACCCAGCAATTCCTCTTCCCATGAAATTAGTCAGAAATATCATCAAATGCTTATGTATTAGGATGTAAATTTTAGTATATTTAGGTATGTGAAAGGTAAGAAAGAATCTAAATATACACTCAAAAGGGACTGCTAGAATAGATGTGGTATAGCAATAAAGTAGAATATGATACCATTTTGAATATTCATGTTATTGATTATCTAATAATATAAGGAAACTTTATGTATAACATCAGGTGGAAAAAATCTACAGCATGCATTTATATATACACTATCCAATTTTGTTTTGAATGTATGTATAAAGAAAATGTAAATGAAAGAAAGGCAGCAAGAAACATAATCATCCTTCTCTCCATGTTGTGTGACAAAGAAATGTTTTCCAGGTTTCTACGTTGAATACATATTATTTTTATGATTATGAAAACTGCTTAATAAGGGCATAGCTACCCTTGTAAATCCAGCTGCATCTGAGGAATGCTTAAGATTATTTGGTAACATGGAGATCAACAGCCAGTCACTATTGGTAGGGCCATTTCTTTGGACTGAATGATAAATGGGAAAGGGAAAGATGAGAGTAATTACGAATAATTCCTTCAAGTACTGTTGTTGGAAAGAAGAGGATCTTGGCAGTCTACAATTCTTACTCAATTCTTATTCTCTACTTAACTGCTTTGACAGTCTATACTCTTATAGTCTAAATCAGTGTTTCTCAAACTTGTCTGCACAATGAAATCACTAAGGAAGCTCTAAAACAACACTGATGCTTGGGACCCTCATTCAGAGATTTCCATTTAGTAGTCTAACCAATGGACTGGACTCCCCAAGGGATCTGGATTGAAAGCCAAGGTTCCATTTTCTTTCATCTTCTCCCCTACATAGAAGTTAAATTCCTTATCAAGTAAGAGCTTCACATATATGTACAAGATATGCTGAGCATGAAGTTGACACTGAATAAACAGTTGCTGATTGGTGGACACAACACCTCTCTGGGGGTTGCAGAGCACGTCCACAAGGTTAAGAGATTTTTTACTCCCTAGCCTAGACAGTGGTCCAGATTGAGAGAGAACCATCCAGGAATGAGGAGGCCCCATGGTCCTTGGCTCCTATGTGCCACTGGGTGGCTTATATCACTCTCAAAATTGAGGCCACAGGCTGGTGAGTCTATGGCTTATCATTCTGCAAAACAGGTAAGGTGAAAACTCATTGCAGTCAATAGAATAAGTAAAGTCCAAAGGGAGGAAAACTCAGTTATACTATTGGAATATCAGTTTTGGTTACTGAAATGATTCCAGTGATGACATGTGGGGTTGGCTAGTGATAAAGTCATCTAATGTGAAACAGGAAGAGAAAGTAAATATTTATATTTACTTTTTAAAAAATTTTTATTTATTTATGATAGTCACACACAGAGAGAGAGAGGCAGAGACACAGGCAGAGGGAGAAGCAGGCTCCATGCAGGGAGCCCGACGTGGGATTCGATCCCGGGTCTCCAGGATCGCGCCCTGGGCCAAAGGCAGGCGCCAAACCGCTGTGCCACCCAGGAATCCCAAGGGAAAGTAAATAATGTTACATGCTTACTAATGCTTACAACATATTAAGTCACAGGCCTTACAAAAAAAACATGTCAGCTGGGTATTAGCATCCCCATTTTAAAGATTAGGAAGCCGAGGCTGACAGAAGCTAGCCAACTCGCCCAGAATCAGAGGGCAACCGATAAGATCTCAACTCTCATCAATTTGACCTTGAAACCTATAATCTCTCCACAACATCAAAATGTGACCTTGTGTCATGGAAGTGATGTCAAAGGGCATCCACACTAAACCTTCATATTAGACACTAGTAAGAGTTCTATGCTGTCAGTAAGTCAGTAGGAGAAAAGATATTCATTGACATAAGGGATGCTGAAACATGACATTTTTCTTAGTATTCAATAGTCTCTGTCAGCACTTAAAAAACAAATGAGGTTGTGGTCTTTCTGGAATAGTTAGTGGAAAGATAGATGGATGAAGTTCAACAGTGGCTTTCTCATTCTTTGAGTTCAACTAATTTTATGAAAAAGAAAACCACATAAACTACATTACTACTTCTGTTTACAGGAACATGCCCTGAGGAAATTGTAGGGTGGTATCCAATGTCCAAGAGAGTGTTCTTAAATAGAAGTACTGCCACTAACAATCTGTGTGATTTTAGACAAGTTATTGCCTCTCTCTTGGCTTTGATTTCCTCAAGAGAGAAAAGAGAAGACATTTAAGTGAACTTTGAGGGCTATAGATGCTTTATCGATCTGATATAAGCTATGGATCCCTTCCCCAGATGTTGCACATCTGCATGTAACTGCACAATTTTGAATGCTCATTCTGGTTGTTTGTGGATCTTCCAAAGACGGTTCATGGACCCCCAGAGAATATACTGACCCTTGACTGAAAACAGCTGGAGTACATATGTGATAATGGAACTGTAGTCATGCTTACCAAAAAAAGCCCTTATCTTTTAGAGATGCAACCTGAAATATTTATGGATGAAATCATTTGATGTCTGGAATTTGCTTTAAAATGATCCAGTGTATTTGAGGAGGGATGGTGGTGGTAGTGGGGGATAACAGATGAAACAAGATCACCCATGAATTGATCATTGGTGAAACCAGGTGTTTAGTTCCATGACTGTTCTCTATATTGTTTTCTCTACTTTTGTGTATGTTGAAATTCTCCGTACTAAAATAAATTTACACAATAGAAATCAGCCATAATTTAAAAAATACTCTGAGTAGAGTAGATGATCTCTACTGTTTCCAACTCTAATAATCTATGATGTAGCATTCCAAAGAATCTGCAAAGGAAATGGACTTCTGGAAACATGTTATGGGCAATGAACCATCTTCCTTTTCTCCTAATGGACTCTCTGGACTAAAGGGTTTATTGTAGCTCCCTTTTTCAGATATTTCTGTGATGTAGACTTAATTCTTTCCATAAATATATTTTTGGAGGAAGAGTAGCAAAATCAAACACAAAGAATCTACACAAATATTGGTCTTTAGTCATTTCACATGTGGCTCAATTTGTTTTCAAAGATTTCTTAAGAAAAGACCAAAATACTGCTGTATTGTATACTGTAAATGACTTTGAGTGACCTGTGAAATACTTGGTTGGGATGTTAGGGGAACCAGAAGAGAGTGAAACAGCACACAAACATGACAGATAAAGGGCTGGGCACCCAAGCTCTGCTGCCCAGGGCTCTGTCCTAGCTGAACAAACTAGCTATGTGATCTTGGGCAAGTCACCAACTTTTCTGAGCTTCTACTTCCTTATTCATAAAATCAAAGACACAGGCAATTGCCCTCATAGGATTACTGTGAAGAATCAAGTCATACCTGACATACAGCAAGCACACTTTCAGTAGATGGTGACCAGAGTTCCTTCAACTATGTAAATATAAAAATAGATCTTACAAAAAAGATGTACGATACAGATCAAAATGTTATCAGTAGTTGACTCTGGATTGTGAGCCAATGGATCATTTCCCCCCCTTTATTTTTGCCTGGGCTTTTTCAAATTTCTACAAAGAGTATTACCCTTATAATCAGAGAATAAAAGTCTTTTAGAAGGTAATTTTAAAAGTCTTTCTTGACAAAGTTTAGTGCTCAGAGAGGCATAACCCATGTGGTATTTTCACAACCAGACCATGTCAGAGGAGTGAGGTGGAATACACTAATGCCTTGTGCACACTTTCTTTACTATGGTCTCATCTTCAGGATGGAAGATCCCTATTAAGCAGTGAGCTTCAGATCTGGCATTCCTGGTGTGGAATAAATAGAGCCTTCTTCTTTTCCTGTTTCATGCCCTCCCACCCCCCTACTACATATTCCTCCATACCAGCAGCTGGGCCTTTTTGAGACGCTTGGAGCCCTTTGAGAATATCACCAATGCTATGCCATAAAAATTCACATCCAGGCACACTATTTTGCATTCAATTTCCTGGGCTTCATGGCCCACCCCTCACCCTCCAGCCCACCTCCACTGATTAAGAATACCTAAGCCATGGCAGATTTCTGAACACACACTTTAGGCATGTAGACCACTTTGAGAAAAATTGGCATGTACAAATTTGAAACCATAGTCAGATAAATCAGTGGATAATTATGGGTATTACATATGTAGTTTTTGCTCTGCCAAAGAATTTGCATCAGGATATCTATAAATAGCAAACCCATATAGTGTGTTTAAATCATGCCTCTGTATTTGCAAATGCTAAGCCCTTTCCAGAACACACCTACTGCAGAGCAACAAGCCCAATTCAAAAAGTTTAGTACCAGTTTCACTCACTAGTTTTGCTACTTTCATTTACAGTCCACTAGATCATCTTTGAAATGGTCACTAACCCATACCCCTTAGGTGGCTGGTGGTCAATGATAGACAATGATGAGATGACCAGAAACTTCTAGTTGGAGGAGAGGTGGTATGAGTGTGCAGGTTATGAGACAGCTTTGGAGTGGATTATCTGTGGTAGGGTGGATCCCCTTTATCTCGGGAAGGAGAAGACTCCTAACTCTGGGAAAGGAACAAGGGGTGGTAGAAAGGGAGGTGGGTGGGGGGTGGGGGTGACTGGGTGATGGGCACTGAGGGGGGCACTTGATGGGATGAGCACTGGGTGTTATGCTATATGTTGGCAAATTGAACTCCAATAAAACACACACACACACACACACACACACACACACACCAAAAAAAAAAAAAAAAAAAAAAGGGAAGGAGAAGGGTAAACACTGATTGAGTCCTTACATTGCACTGGGTCATTTCACGTATTCTTCACAGAATTCTGGAAGGAGAGGCTTCTGCCCCCATTTCCAACTGAGTTTTAGAAAAGTTAACATACATGCCCCAGATCAGACACTTATCAGGAAAAAAAAAAAAAAAAAAGGTAAAATAAAGACAAGACAAAGCTCTTTTTGATGGTTAACTTCCATAGGCTGGGATGTGTACAGTGCCCATCATCACTTAAACTAAGAGCCACTTAGCTGTGATTTTGATCCTTGCTGCTTTGGCGATGGCTTCTAAGGATGGATGTAAACGGATAGAGGGATGGGGCTTTTCTTTCCTCCATCTCACCTGCCCTCCAAACTGGCACCCCCCTCCTGTTCCCTCCCATACAGGAACTGCTGGCATTCCAAAGATGCCTGGGGAATTCACAAGGATCTCTGTATAAAGAGCCAAGGGCCCTGCACTTAAAAAAATCCATATAACCACCAACTCCATCTCATGATTTTCACCCCAGGCTAAGAGGCCATTCAGCATGTCACTGCGAGCAGCCACAATTTACTCGACCTTCTTTCAAGATTTCCAAACATGTGCCTGGAACCCACAAGAGCTTTAGAGGACGTGGAGCGGTGGCAGGAGAAGTGCTGCGAGGCTGGCTTTGTGTATGCGTGTTGGTGTAACTCAGAAAAGCAAGGGTAAGTTCTCCAAGTGTTAACTTCCACGAGAGGAACCTCAACTTTCTCACGAATGCGGCTCTTCCCTTTGCTTAGCTCTTCTGAAGCCAGGGGTGAGCCCGTTAATAAAGCAGAGTCTCGGGGACCTCTGTGATACGGACATCGCTTTGCTGGCCACAAGTGGCTGGCTTTTCTGGGGGTGTATCCATCGCTACCACACTTCATCCTCCAGAAGCCGCCTGGCACCTGCACGTGCTCTGGGCACCCGCGGGTTGAAAGCTCAGAAGCAGCCACCGGCCGCCCCGGAGAGCAGTGCCTGAGCCCGGGGGTGCGCACTCGCAGCGCGCGCCCGCGGGGAGAAGCCGGCGCAGCCTCGGGTCTGCGTGGGCAGCAGGCTGGGTCCACGCTACGCGGTCCAGCAGCTTTACCGCGAGTCCTGCCCGACCTTCGGGGTTCGGGGGCGCCGGGGCCAACCCGGAGCACGTCTCTCCCGCCTGCGCCGGCGCCAGTGCTGGGGGGGCAGGAAGGTGGGGGGCAGAAGGGCAGGAGGAAAGTGAGCTCCCGGTTCTTGGGGCAAGTGTGCGCAGTACCTTGGATTCCTGGCTGCCGGCGGATGCCGGAGAGGGCGGCTGCTGGGCGCTCGGCGCCTCCTGGGGCAGCCCGTCCACGCCGTCCTCGCGGGCGCCGCTCGGCGGGATCATCGTGGCGGAGCGGGAACGGTGTGGGGCTCCGGGGGGAACCGCGACGCTGGCCTTCCCGCCGCTCGGGCTGGCTCAGCCGCGGGTCCCAGGGGCTCCCATCCTTTCCCCGCCGCCCGCGCGCCCTCCCTCGGCCTCGCCGCCGCCCCTCGCCGGCCGGAGCGCGGGCGGGACTGGCAGGCGGCGGCGGACCGGCGGCTCGGGAGCGCTCGCGGGCCGCGGGGGAGGCGGGGCGGGGCGGGGCGGGCCGGGGCGGGGCGGGGCGGGGCGGGGCTGCGCGGCCGCCGCCGGGAGGGGAGGGGAGGGGAGGGCGAGGGCGGGGGCGGGCGGGGGGCGCGGGGGTCCGGCCCTGGGGGCTGCGCCTCCGCCGCCCGCTCGCAGCCTCCGCCTCGGCCGGGGGTTCCCAGGAGGGGCCGTGGGAGGAAGAGAAAACCCCGGCGGGGTTCGGCCAGGAGGGACCACCTGCAGCACCTCCCTCGCTGCTCCCCCTAAGGAACAGCGACTCCAAGGGAGACAGTGACTTAGCTAAGCTATTTATAGGGCTCAGTGACGGAGAGCAGGGAGAGCTGGGGTTCCCCTGCTTGGAAGCGCTCCGCGCTCCCCCGTTCAGCTTTGGACTAAAGCAGAGGCAAGATGCAACGAGGCTCTGTCCCTGTTTTTGTGCTGAGCCCGCTATGCTTTTGACCACGTTTAATCCTCACGGCCAGCCTCTTGGGCTGGGCAGCATCGCTTACATTTTATAGATGAGGAAACCGAGATTCTAGGAAGGCTAAGTCACTTACTGTAAGTCATTGAACTGTAGAAACAGTGGAGCTGGGATTGCAACCCATCTTGGCTTCAAAATCCATGCCCTTTGGACGCTGAAGCCTCAGATGGTGGGCGGCTCTGCATGGCTGAAGGGCCAGCTGGGTGCTGCTGTACAGCGAGGAGTTCAGGGCTGCTCACGGAGGGGCAGGCCGGTCAGCCCGAATAGAACCTTTGCAGACATGGAGATAAAGGGACGGAACGAGCCGTTATTTTCTGAAGACACAACCTCAGTGTGCAGGGAAAGGAAATCGATCTGGATATTTAAAAGATCTTATTCTTCATAAATAACAAATACTCTCTCCCTTGTCTAACAGAACGTTACAACCTTATGTTCCAGATTTTCCTGATTAACTGTACGTTTTTCAAGGCCAGCTTCATGAGTATGTAACCTGTGCAGTCTCACACAGGACCTGTACTTGGTTTGATCCTCTTCTGTCACCATCTTGAAATTCTTTTAAGTTTTTTTTTTCAATTGTAGTTTAGTTGATATGCAATGTTACATTGGTTTCAGGCGTACAACATAGTGATTCCACATCTCTATTCATTATGCTCTGCTCACCACAAGTGTCGCTACCATCTGTCACGATGCAATGCTATTACAATACCGCTGACTATATTCCCTGTGCTGTATCTTTCATCCCTGTGACTTAGTCACTCCATAACTGGAAGCCTGTCCTCCTCACTCCCCTTCACCCTTTTTGCCCATCATCCCAACTCTCTCCCCTCTGACAACCACCAGTTTGTATTTATGGCAACCACCAACTCTATATTTATGGCTCTGTTTGAAATTCTTAATAATATTTGAACAAAGGGCCCTGCGTTTTCATTTTGGACTGGACTCCATAAATTACATATCTAGTCCTGCATGTTTGCCTTAGCTCATGTCCTTTGGAAAGAACCTATTACTCTTTCTATCCTGGACATCAGTTGAAAGCTCCTGTTCTAAGTGCCAGGCTCTTAATGGGCATTTGGCTCTCAGAAAGCTCCAAATACCCTAGTGGCCCTTACCTTCTCATTTGACCTGGCCAGATTGTTTAAACCCAATGGCCACAGCTCTTTCCTCCTCAAAACATAATTCCTAATTGCTTAGTGGATACAAAATTCTAACAGCCAAAATTACCAGAGCTACAACCAGAGCACATAATGACAGGGGCAACAGTTTCAACACATCTTTATCAAGCATCTATTCTGTACCAGACATTGTGCTAGAAAAGAATGATAGAAATGATAGAATGACAGAAAACATAGATAGCTTCAGACTTTGTGCTGGAATGGAGAGCCTGGTGAGAGACAGAGATAGATATTAATTAAATCACACAGACACAGACACATTCACAGAGATTTTATGAACTGTGGCAAATAAAAGTATAGGAATCTAATGAGTATGCACAATGTAAGGACTAATAAGTGTATGGCCAGAGAAGGATCTTCTGAGGAAATGAAGCCCCCCCAGGGTTAAATAGACAATTCCGATCTTGGTGGACAAGCACATTGTGACTTAAATACAAGGAATTTTTCATCTTTGGATCTTATTTTATTTTATTTAGAATTGAAGGGCAGCTGTACTATCTCACTTTTATTTTAGTAAATGCTCAGGCTTTCTTTCTGTGAACTTTGTCTTCTTCTAGAGCCATTTGTAGGGAGATACTTTCAAGACTATTTAAAAATTTTAATTGCCATACTTATGAAAGGTACAAAAAAGAATAGCAAGAAAGGAAGAGAGAAGATAAGCAGGGTGACCAGGGAATGGGGAACTGACAAGGATAAAGGAGAGACGGTCTCAATAAGTTGGTTCTCCATGTCTGATGCTTTGAAGTCATTATGAGTAATGAGATATATGAAGGGCATGGGGTTTAACAACTAAATTGATGATAATAATCATTGCTAACCTGCACTGGGCTTCTTCTATGTTTGTAGGCATTTTCTATGTGTTGTTTCATTTAATCTTTTATTTAATGAGATAATCATGCTAGGTTTTACCAGTGAATGTGGGAACAGGGACTTGGACTCAGATATATCCCACTTCTGAGCCAAGTTTTGACCACCCTGTCCTGCTGCCCCTCAAGCAAATGTGAACCAAGATCTGATGAAGAGCCTGCAGGCCTTAAAGGGAAGATTGATGCAGACTGAGAGCCAGAAGCTTAAGAGATGCATAGGGAGAGTCCTCAAAGAATGAAGACTTGCCACCTTTCTTTATCCTAAGGGTGAATAATCACCAGATCTGCATTATGGAGGTGATAGACAAGAAGTCAGGACAAATATGGCAGGAGGCACCAACCGCTGCTGTTCAATCTATAAAGGAGCATTGGGAATGCCAGCCTTAGTTGTCACTTCTGGCCATCTTGCCTGAGGGACTTGCATGCAAGCCAGAGAAACACAATGCTTTGTCCAGAGTCCTACAGTAACAACACCAGCCCCTACTTTGAGCAACTGTTGATGCCAGATTGCAGTCCTCACAACAATTCCAGACTCATCTCTCCTCAGCATCAGTCATTTAATTTGGAGACTCATATTATCAGAGTGAATGAGATCCAGTTAAGGCATCCTTAACCTGTTTTTTGAAGTGCGATTAATAATAATGATGGCAGCACTAATAGTAGGTTATATTTGAAGTGCACTATTTGACTGCATTGAAATGATGTCCAAGCTGGAGGGACCTAGAAAAGGCAGCCCCTTAAGGCTAGTTTCTGGTTAAGATCTGCCTCTGTTCTGTAATGAGCACATTTGTGGGCTGCTTCTAGTTGGTTATAACCTCTGGGAGACGGACGGGGACTTGAGTCTTTACATTTAGTGAAAGGGCCATGACCCTAAAGTTCAAACATCCTGGCTCTTCTACTTAAAAGCAACAAGATCTTAGACAATTAACCTGATCTGCCTCAGCCTTGGTTTCCTTGAGTCTAAAATGAGATAATGATCCCTACTTCATAGAGTCTTTGTAAGGATCAGAGGATTAAATGCCTGGTCAAAATTAGTCTCATACTATTAATTATTATCATCATCATCATCATCATTATCATTAGTTGTATGCTTTTGCTCAAATATATTCGCTTTGAATTGGGTTTTCTGTTCATCACAGCCAAATGGATGCACAATGTCAAAACAGTTGCATTTCTATACGCTGTTAGTGAAATAGCAAAAAAAGAAATTAAGAAAACAATCCCATTTACATTTGCACCAAAACTAATAAAGTGCCTAGGAATAAACTTCACCAACAAGGCGAAAGACTGTATTCAGAAAACTATAAAACATGAGTGAAAGAACTGAAGATGACACAAATACAGAAAGATATTCCGTGCTCATGGATTGGAAGAATCAATATTGTTAAAATGTCCATAGTACCCAAAGTAATCTATAGATTCACTGCAATCCCTGTCAAAATACCATCAGCATTTTTCACAGAGCTAGAACAAACAATCCTAAAGTGTGTATGGAACAACAAAAGACTCTGAACCACCAAATCAACCTTGAGAAAAAAGAATAAGCTGGAGGTATCACATTTCTAAAACTGTTAATAGTTCCTACCTGGAAACTGCAGGTGTGACAGTTATGTGCAATTTCTTTCTTTTTTTTTATAAATTTATTTTTTATTGGTGTTCAATTTGCCAACGTATAGAATAACACCCAATGCTCATCCCACCAAGTGCCGCCCTCAGTGCCCGTCACCCAGTCACCCCCACCCCCCGCCCTCCTCCCCTTCCACCACCCCTAGTTTGTTTCCCAGAGTTAGGAGTCTTTCATGTTCCGTCTCCCTTTCTGATATTTCCCACTCATTTTCTCTCCTTTCCCCTTTATTCCCTTTCACTATTTTTTATATTCCCCAAATGAATGAGACCATTGGAGAAGGACAAACATTATATGGTCTTATGTGCAATTTCTTACAGATTTTGGTCCTTTGATTAGTAATCAGCATGTGACTTTACATATCCTCTTCTATCGGTTGAGGGTAATAGTTTAAGAGACATGAGAACCCCTTCACCCTGCCCTTTTCTTTTTTTCTCAAAATGCCTGGTCTGTTCTTTTTACCAGTGTTGCTGTTTGTTGCCATTTCCTGAATGTGAGAATCCTTTACCGTTTTTCCCTACGGATAGCTCTCCTCCAGTTCCGGACCTCAGAGCCTACCATGTAAAGAGTCCTGTTTCTTTCTTTCCTTATTTGGTGTCCTTCAGAATCTAAGCTCTGTGAGGTTGAGGACCTCCTGTCTCCTCTTCATCATCTATTTCTGGACTTAGATGCTCATATAATAGGTGCTCAGTGAGTATTTGTTAAATGAATGAAAGATAAAATGTCAGTCTGTAGAGAAATTTACAGATCTGATGAAAAACTCTTATAAAGGGGAATATTGAAACTCATGTAGATTAAATACTTGGGCAAAGTCAACTAATAAGTAGCACAATGAACCACTGTCTGTTTACTTGCTTACCAGTCCCAATGCTCATTGCTTTATTCAGATTTGGAATATATGACCAAACTAACAACGGCACATGTTTCTTTCCCGAGTTTTCAAATTTATTATAATATTATGTGAAGTATTTCTAAATCCTCTTTTCCAAAACAATGCCTCTTTGTCATGATTCAAACAGTACCAAAAAGAATCCTGAGGAAATTAAAAATCCTCTAAAATTCTACCATGTATTGGTAATAGCCATTGGCATTTGGCTAAGCTGCCTTCTCAAATCACATGTATGTATGGGTATATTTTAAATGTATATATATTTACATAAAAATGATCTCAGGAAACTGAGTGTTTTTATAACTTCCGTTCTCTTAAATAATATGTCTTAGGGATAGTTCTGTGCCAGTAAATATAAGCATACATTAGCGTTTTGTTTTTAAATGAGTGTGTATCCCATTGTATGGATTGCATCATTATTTATTTATGAAGAAGCTTTTATGCTTTTTGCTAGGAATTGTTAGAGGGCAATAAAACAGTCATTATTTCTCGTGTTCCTAAACATCAACCTGGCAAAGTAAGTACCATTAGACCCATTTTACAGATGCGGTAATGAGAAGCCTGAGGGGGTTTATGATTTCCTTAGTGGAATATGGTAAGTGCAAAGTAAGGATTCCAGATCACACCTTCAGACTCTAAACCTCAGACTCCTTGCCACTTGCAAGCAAACTGTGACACTCAGTATGCTCACTGCTGTATAAGGGCCATTAGCAACAGGGAGAATGAAGTCTACCAGTGGAAAGGGTGTTTAGGAAGGTTCAAGTAGAATTTGAAAGGTGATTATGGTTTTGGTGGAAGGAATCTGGACCAGAATGTACAGTATCAATAATACACGGAGTATGCTTATGTAGGGCTGTTCAGGTTTGGTTCTTAGAAAACTATAGTTTCTTTTCTTTGTGGGTAAGCTTTACTGATGACACACCACAATGCTCAAAAAAGGGAAATGCGGGAGAAATCCTTTGAATAATCATTTTGAGTACTTTTACAAATGCCCCTTGGAGAAAGTTGGGTGTCAGTCAGCCTGGGAGGAACAGGCCTGGTTAGTAACAAAGGAAGGGAAAAAAAGCATCATAAGGATTTTGGGAGGGTTTAATGGGTCACAGAGTAAGAAAGAGCCAAAGCCAGAGTCCTGAGAGATACACATAGATACTTCACACCTGGCAGCCAGACATAGAGAGCTCTTGTTCCCCCTGAGGCAGGAACATATTCCGTTTGTGGCTCCCTCAAAGTTACACTCGTGTAACTTGCACACTTAAAACCTTTAGAGGATTATGAATATTCAGTGTATAGTCGGTTAATCATCCTGTATCTTAGATGACATCCCTAGAAGTGAGCAGTAGAAGTGAGTCTTAAAACAAACAAGAGCTCCAGCAATACCGGATAACAGTTCCTGCTTTTCATTCCTAAAGCTTTGCACTTACTTTGAAATAGGTTCTAAAAGCATGTAGTGTCATGCTGGGGGCAGGTGAATCTCACAAATTCTCTTTACTGTTTTCTAGGGAGGGGTTATATTACCTCTTTGTCCTCCTGCCTTCTGTAACCCTCTGTGTTCCTCCACTAATTCACTTGGCAGCCTTGAGCCATCCATCAGGCACTTGACAATTGGCCTGGAAAAGATGACTCAGGCTTTAAGCCTTAAATGCCATGTTCTTCCTCCCATAGCTGAGGCCAACTTACCCATAAAGCCTGGACTTGGGAAACATATCTGTGTTTTAACTGTCTTTATTCTTGTAGGGTTGGCCAGAAAAATGGAGACTTTTGTCTCCTCCATTAATAATGATAACTTGATGCAGCTAATGATAGTGTGGAGTACAGTAGGAGTCAATATCAATGGTGGTGTTATTCAGGCAAAAATTTAGAGGAAGTTGTTGGTTGTTTCTAGTCCCATTTCCTCCCTGAAATGCAAGTTGCCAAAAATGCCAGACTCTACTGAGCAATGGCCTAGTACTCGGAGGATGCTCAACCTGGCAGGTAGCTTTGTATGGCACACAACCCCCGAGTTCCTTAGACTGCAGGTAGAGCTGCTAATGTAGGAGATGAGAAACACCCTCATTTTAAATAAAGTCTGCAACATTTTACTCTTTGTTTTTCCTCAACCACCTTATCTAGTGAGTCACCATGTCTTGTTGCTTCTATCGCTTGTGTGGTCACGGGTGTAAGGAGTTTCCCAGCTTAAGGTATTTGAGAACATTACAAAATATGGCAGACATGTCTGAACAAATGAAGTTCTCACTTTATCTGCTGATTTATTTATTGATAGTTGCTGGGACCTGCTATGTACCGGGCACTCTATTAGATCCAGGGATATAGAGAGATACATGCCTCTTCCCCCACCCAAAGGGCAATTCAGCTTATCCAGAAAGGCAGAGATGGGGACAAATGAAAATCATTATGAAGAGAAGCCTTAGACCCAGAGCAGGAAAGCGCTAATTCCACTGAGGAGCTAGGAGAAGGTTCACCAAAGGAAAAAACTTATTGAAAGTTAAGGAGATGTTTTCCAGGGGGAAAAGAGGAAGCTGGCATTTTATTTATTTTTTATTGGTGTTCAATTTACTAACATACAGAATAACCCCCAGTGCCCGTCACCCATTCACCCCCACCCCCCGCCCTCCTCCCCTTCTACCACCCCAAGTTCGTTTCCCAGAGTTAGGAGTCTTTACGTTCTGTCTCCCTTTCTGATATTTCCCACACATTTCTTCCCCCTTCCCTTATATTCCCTTTCACTATTATTTATATTCCCCAAATGAATGAGAACATATAATGTTTGTCCTTCTCCGATTGACTTACTTCACTCAGCATAATACCCTCCAGTTCCATCCACGTTGAAGCAAATGGTGGGTATTTGTCATTTCTAATAGCTGAGTAATATTCCATTGTATACATAAACCACATCTTCTTTATCCATTCATCTTTCGTTGGACACCGAGGCTCCTTCCACAGTTTGGCTATCGTGGCCATTGCTGCTATGAACATCGGGGTGCAGGTGTCCCGGCGTTTCACTGCATCTGTATCTTTGGGGTAAATCCCCAACAGTGCAATTGTTGGGTTGTAGGGCAGGTCTATTTTTAACTCTTTGAGGAACCTCCACACAGTTTTCCAGAGTGGCTGCACCAGTTATATGAGCCTACTTCTCTGCTTATATTTTCTGTGGCTATTTATTTTATTGTTACTCTGGAGGAAGTGGAGGGACCTAGAATTGTCATCATTAATCCTTGCAATTCCCCTTTCTCATTTTAATTTGTTTTATTAACTATCCCAAATGTAACCCACATCTTGCTCAAAATTCCCCTCCTTCAGTGACACCCACTATCATATTTTGAAAATATATGTCATAGACATGTATGCCTATTTGAGAAATATATGCAATTTGTGGGTCTAAGTGTTTTAAGTTCCGTAAAACATATTGCACTATAGCATATTTCCTGTTTCTAACTTATTTTAGGAAAAACCATTTCATTTTAAAAACTAAATTAAAAGTAAAATATGCAAAGATTATTTATTCTCTTTCCTTGCTATATAGAATTTGATTGTATGAATCTGCCATAATTTATTTAATCCATTATGTGTGGATGGGCTGTGAGGTTGTTTTTATGTCTTCCCTGTCACAAATAGGGCTTCTTGAACATTCTTGTATATGACTTTTGGTGCTAAGGCAAAAGCATCAGTTATGGGTTCCAGTTGTTTTCTCCGACATGGATACAGCATATTTTTTATTTTATCACTGTGACTTTATTTTCATTTCCCGGATTGCTAATAAAGTTGAGCCTCATGTCATATGTTTGTCGGGCATTCAGATACTGTCACAAACATAGAGTAAAAGAAGCCAGACACAGAAGAGTATATATTATGTTATATAACTTATGTAAAGTTCAAATACAATGACCATATTTAGGAATGAAGGACAGTTCATAATTGGGAAGAAGCACTGTCATTTCTCATGGTGCCAGTGGAGTGCCCCTCCTTCACCTTTGGTGGTGGTAACTCACTGAACTATACCTTAAGAATCTGTGAGTTTTTTTTTTGTAGATATGTTTCAATAAAGCATATAAGAAGTTTATAAGTGGCAGATAAACAATCTGAATGGAAGTGAGTTGTCTTCCACTTAAAGAATATGGAGAAGATATGCTTTTCTCTAGATTTCCCACTAGGTACAACTAAAAACTGAATCTTCTATGTAAACCAAACATAAGAAAGCTTTGAAAGGTGGAGGGAAGGAGGCAGGCTGCCTTGAGATTTTGAGACCTAAAGGATGACACTGTTGAATTCCTTGGATTTTCTTTTTGTTGTATATATTCCAGACTCGGAGTTAAAGAGGCTTGCAAACCAGAAATGCCAATGGGGACAGACCAAGAAAAAGAAAAGTGCCAACAAGAGGCTGCTCCTTTTAGCCAAAGGATAAAGAAAGGATCAACCCAGCAGTGCAGAAAACTTTTAGACAATAAGTGCTCTCCTGTGGCCAATGCCACATGAAAAACAGACACTCTACCCTGCGCTATACCAGCATAGACCAAACAGGGAGTCCAGGCTTGCGCTTTTACTAGGTTGTGAGGGGGTGCCCTGACATCCCTTCTGGGGAATATCAGAAAGCAAAGTAGGGAGCTGGGACTTCAATTTTCATCAGCTGGTGATGAGCACCCACCCCCATCCCCATGGTGTCAGTGGAGACCTCATGGAGTGGGGAGGCTTTCACCCTCACCCAGCAGTAACAAAGGGCCAACATGGCATGGAGGATCTAGTTGACAATAACAAGGTGGTGCTCCTCCCCTTCCTCTGCAAGAGCACGGCCAGAGAATGTTAGCTAAAAGAGAAGATTTAAATAACATTCAGCCTCATAACACAATGCAAAATCATCTAGATTTCAATAGAAAGATATTCATAATAACAAAGACAATCAAATGGAAAAAGACAATCAAAAGACACCAACAGTGATATGACAGAGATGTTAGAATTACCTGACAAAGATCTTAAAGCAGCAAAATAAAAAGGCTTCAAACACCAATATGGTCATATTTGAAACAGATGAAAACCAGGAAACCTCAGTTTAGAAATGGAAAGTCTCAGTAAATCAAAGAAGACATAAAGAAGAACCAAGTGGAAATTCTAGGCATACACAATGCAGAAACTGAAATAAAACGGAATATTATTTAGCCATCAAAAAGAATGAAATCTTGACATTTGCAATGACATGCATGAAACTAGAGGGTTTTATGCTAAGCAAAATAAGTCAAAGACAAATACTGTATGATTTCACTCATATGTGAAATTTAAGAAACAAAACAGATGAACATAGGGGAATGGAAGAAAAATAAAATAAGGTAAAAACAGGGAAGCAAACCATAAAAGACTCTTAACTATAGGGAACAAACTGAGAGCTGCTGGAGGGGAGGTGGATGGGGAGAGAAGGGTAACTGGATGATGGACAATTAAGGAGGGCACTTGGTGGGATGGGCACCGGGGGTTATATGCAACTAATGAATCACTAAATTCTACCACTGAAATTAATAACACACTATATGTTAACTAAATTGAACATACATAAACAATTTCAAAAAACCTCCATGCATGGATTCAGCAGCAAAAAGAAGAGGAAGAAGGAAGAATCAGTGAAGTAGAAGCTACAATAATAGAAATTAACCAGTGTGAACAACAGAGTGAAAATAAATGGAAAAAGTAAAGAGAACCTTGGGGGCCCATGGGACTACACAGAAGATGAACATTCATATCACCAGAATCCTGGAAGGAGAGGATAAATTGAACCAGGCTAAGAAAATACTCAAGGAAATGGTGGCTGAACATGTATCAAATTTAGCAACATACATAAATCTACAGATTTAAGAAGTTAAGAGAATTCTTCAAAATAAAATTCAGTGAAATCCATGCCAAGGTACTACCTCATAATTTAACTCCTGAAACTAAAGACAAAGAAAAAATCATGACCACACCCAGAGAAGAGACAACACCTTACTATAGGAGAACAAAACAAAATAAAACAAATACACACACAAAAAAAATAGTTCAGATGACCAAGGATTTTTCATCAGGAATCATGGGGACTAGAAAGAAGCCTCACCTTTTTTCAAGTTCTGAAAGAAAAGAACCATCAACCCAGAATTCTATGATCAGTGAAAAAAATCCTTCAGGAATAAAGGGAAAATCAAGACATTCTCAGACGAGAAAAAAACTAAGAGGACATGTTACTAGAAGGTCACCATAAACAATGGTTAAAGGAATTTCTCTAAACAGAAAGGTAATGATAAGAGAAGCAAACTTGATGCACGAGGAAGGAAGAAAAACATGGCAAGCAAAACTTATCAGTAAATATAGTAGGCTTTGAATCTCTTCTTGAGTTGTAGAAGCGATGTTTGACTGTTGAAGCAGTGTTAAATGGTTCTAAAGGTATTCACAGGTAATATTTAAGACAATTATATTATGAATGGGGGAGGGTATATAGATGTAAAAAAGGTAAGGCTTTAATATTTCACTCAAACTGGTAAAATGACAACACCAGTAGACTATAAAAAAGTCATGTATAGAATAATGTAATACGTAGAGAAAGCACTACAAATGCTATCTGCAGCTAAGATCAGCTTCTTTGGAGCCAAAGCCACTGGAGCCATAAACCTGTAGAAATATTGACTGGAAACAAATTTTTTGAATTTCTGAAAGCTGAAAGTAGACTAGCTTGAGAGTGAGAAACTCCTGGGACCCATTCTTGGGGCACCCTACACTTTCATTGGCTTTACTTTTAGGAACCTCACCGAGTCTCATAGTGAAGATCACAGAAAAACTCATGTTTTGGTCAGGGAGAGGGAAAAATAACCATTTTACCATAGGCCCAGAGCAATTGGCATAACATAGTCAAACACTCCAAGGGAGCAGCTTTTTCAGAACCCTCTCTGAACTGGAAGGAAGAGCATAAGCACTTACTCTAGCTGGTAACATTATTCCAACAGGAGGGCGAGGTTAACAATTCTGATAGTGTGATACATGCATACTGAAACTGAACAATTGCGTTCATGAATAGCAGATGACAGCAGTTGGCAGGAGCCAGATTTCCCACTGTTGGTATGAGATTTACAGATGCATAAGGGTGGAGACCAGAATGATCACATGGTAATGGATTGAAAGTTGGAAGCATCTGAACTCATATGTAACATAACATAGACACAGAAGGTTACATGTAGAAATATTAATATATAAAGATACATTATTATATATGCCTTATATAGTACATACATACTATATATATAACCTCATATACTTCACACTTTATATGAATATATACCTTAGTTTTTTAAGATTTATTTATTTATTTTGGAGAGAGAGAGAGCATGTGCACATACAAGCACATGCATGAATGGGGGGAGGGGCAGAGGAAGAGAATCTTCAAGCAGGCTCCCTGCTGAGCCTGGAGCATGGCAAGGGCTTCACCAGGGGCTCAGTCTCATGACCTGTGAGATCATGATCTGAGCCAAAACCGAGTTGGACGTTTAACTGACTGGGCCACCCAGGTGCCCCAAAATATAGCTTATTAATATACAAATATATATACGCATACATACCTGAGTGGTATGCACACATATTTGTCTTCTGCTATCGCAGAAGATACAAGAAAGCACACCCCAGTAGCAACAAACATACCAAGTGCCAAGATCTTGGTTTCAAATACCATTTTTATTGAAAAGGAGCCATGAACATAGCACTAACATGGACTACTGTGTTTTACCTATAAATAGTGATCTAAGGCATGCCATTTCTGTCACAAGAAACATTCTGCAAAGGTCAAATTCAACAAGCATGTACTGAGGGCTATTATGCACTAGCTGCTGTTTCAAGTGCTTTTTTTATTTTTAAATTTTATTTATTTTTTTGAGAGCATGTGAGAGAGATCATGAGTGGAGTGGGGGGCAGAGGCAGAGTGAGAGGGACAAGCAGACTCCTCACTGAGCACAGAGCCCATCATGGGGCTCGATCCCGGGATCTTCAGGTCATGACCTGAGCCAAAGTCAGATGCTTAACCAACTGAGCCACCCAGGAGCACCTCAAATGCCTCTGTGTGCATTGTATCACTGAAGCCTAGGAAGAAATATTATTATTTGCAGGGGAGGACCCTGTGGACCGGAGAGGTGACACATCTTGCCCAAGAGCACAGGCATCCTGAGTAGAGTCAAGCTCTTGTATGTTAGATTGCCTCCAAATTGAACCCCTTGCTGGGATGAAAATACAAGTGGGAAAATCAGGTATATCCTTCAGACTTCAACGCTTTATCCTTCATGTACAGGCTCATATAATTACAACTTATGATATAGATTAGTTTGAACAGATTGGAGGAGCAGATGCTACCAACATGAACATGGAAGAGCTCCCTTATTAAGTGTCTGTGACTGGCAATTGGATTTTTGTAGCCCTGATGCATGTTCTTATAAACATTCACGTTTTAGGTTCAGATAGAACTCAGAATGAAGATGTAATGATGCTGCTGCCTTCCAGGAAATAGCCATGTATAAATGCATCGCTGAAGATTCTTTCCATACTTCTAACAGGAAGGATAAACATATTTCCTCAGCAAGGTTTTGTATTTCAGGGTTACTACAATCGAAGGCAGAACTGAGGGTCAGGTGGAGACCGGTTCAAAGGTGGGAAACACTAGCATATAACTAACTAGGAAAAGGAACAATTTCAAAATGCATTATACAGTAATTGCAGTTAGTTTAAATTTATGTCACTCTCTGACTTCAGTTGGAATATAAACACTTATAGCTATTAGATATTACTTGAAGTTGCTTGAAAGAAATTAAATCTACATTATTGAAAAGGATACATTCATGTGCTTTCTTAATTGTGTTCCATTAGGACAGAATTTTAATTTTTAGGAAATTAATTCTGTGATGTTTAAAATAGAGAAGTGGGAAGAATCGAACCACTTAACACTTAATTTTTTCAGGACGCCATTAGCAAACCCACATATCCTTCCTATAATGTAGTTAAATATTATGTGCTCCTTGTTTCCCCCATGGGAGATGAATCAGGAAGAGGTATGCACCACTGAAATCAGAGAAAGCAGAAAATGCAGCTGCTCAGCATTGTGGTGCAGAGGCAATGGTTAAAAAAAAAAGAAAGAGTTTTGATCAGGAATGGAAAACTGTGTGGAGGTTCCTCAAAGAGTTAAAAATAGACCTGCCCTACGACCCAGCAATTGCACTATTGGGGATTTACCCCAAAGATACAGATGCAGTGAAACGCCGGGACACCTACACCCCGATGTTTCTAGCAGCAATGGCCACGATAGCCAAACTGTGGAAGGAGCCTCGGTGTCCATCGAAAGATGAATGGATAAAGAAGATGTGGTCTATGTATACACTGGAATATTCCTCAGCCATTAGAAATGACAAATACCCACCATTTGCTTCAACGTGGATGGAACTGGAGGGTATTATGCTGAGTGAAGTAAGTCAATCGGAGAAGGACAAACATTATATGTTCTCATTCATTTGGGGAATATAAATAATAGTGAAAGCGAATAGAAGGGAAGGGAGAAGAAATGTGTGGGAAATATCAGAAAGGGAGACAGAACATAAAGACTGCTAACTCTGGGAAACGAACTAGGGGTGGTGGAAGGGGAGGGCGGGGGGTGGGAGTGAATGGGTGACGGGCACTGGGGGTTATTCTGTATGTTAGTAAATTGAACACCAATAAAAAATTAAAAAAAAAAAAGAAAGAAAGAAAGAAAGAAAGAAAGAAAGAAAGAAGAAGCAAAAGTTGAATTTAGGACAAATAACACATGAAAACATAACTCTCCACCAAATAGCATTTTAAGACCTACTGACTAACATATGAAACACTCAAAGAAACTGAAACATCAAACAGACAAACAAGAATCCCCATTGTTTACTTTTAAAACATGTCACAGGAAATGTGATGGCTCTAGTAGTTACAGATAATACAGCATCCCATAGGGCCACTCCTGACTTCTGGAGAAATTCAATTCTGGTTATAAGGATATAATCATACTATTAATCACTATTTCTATGGCATCAGGCACTATAAGTACTTTTTATGCATTATTTTATTTAATAACCTCAGCAACTGAGGAGACAATTACTCTGGTTATCTCCATGTTATAGATGAGGGAACCAAGTTTAAAGAGGTGAAATAAATTATCCAGGGCCACTGAGTGCACCAATTAGTTTTTATTTATAGCAAACCACATCCAAACTTTACGTTTAGAATAGCAATCATTTCTTCAGCTCAGAAGTGTGTGGGTAAACAATTGAGGTGAGCTGTGCACTTCTACTGCTAGTCTCGCTGGGGTCACTCATACATCTGAGGTCACCTGCCAGGTCTCACAGTCTCTTATCCAACAACAGGTAATCGGTCTGTGCACATGGTGGTCTCTGTTCCATGAACCAGAGAGGACAAGATGCGAAGCTCAAGGCTTTTCAGACTTCTGCTTGTATAGCAAGGCAAGTGACAGGGAGAAGCCAGATGCAAGGGGGAAAAAGACTCTATCCCTTGATTGGAGGAGCTTCATATTGTGAGGGAAGTAGAGGATTTGGGCTGTTCTTTGAAATCCACCACATCAATTAGTAAGTGACAGAGCCAGGCTCTGGATGCTGATTCCTAAGCCCCTGTCTGTCTTTAATGCTGATCCTACAATGCCTCTCAAAAAATGGATCCCTTCATGGTTTTCAGGAACACCGTCCCACTTTGGAGGGACCTTGCCTCCTCTTGACTTGGCAAATCTCTGCTGTGCTCCAACTCCCACTGGTTCTCTCTGTGCCCCCCTGCTCTGTGCATCCATCCACTAGAGCATTTATCATGTTATAATGAATCTTTTATCATAATACAGCGTTCACTCTCTAGATGAGGCGGGGATTATGTCTAATTATTATCTATAGCCCTGATGCTTGGCCCAGTTTTTGGTACGGGTTTTGTGCCTGTACCAGCAGAACACGATCTGCTGAAGAAAGTCATGATGTTTACCTACTGGTAACCAGCCATTTCAGCCATAACGGATGTCATGGAACAGTTAGCAATGCTTACTGCTTGCACCTTCCATTAAATGGCCTCAAGACCTTTGAAAAATGCAATAGTAAACATTTTATTTTCAATTCCCTAATTTTAGAAAAGTACTTGATTTCCTTTTTTTAATTTTAGGTATCTCCCATAATATAAGCAACATTAATTTTTAGAAAAATGCAAATTAGATGCACAGAAGAAGAAAGGCATTTAGAACCATCTTCATATCCAACTTGGTAGTATCAAGGGTGGGGTGCAGCCGAGATTCCTTAGCTTGTCTGTGCTTATTAAGAAGGACGCTCTCATGAATAAATAAATAAATAAAATCTTTTTAAAAAGGACACTCACAGCACCTTAAGAGAAACAGGTTCTCAGAAGCTCCCGGCTTCTTTCCTGGAAATAGCAGTGCCCTTGCAAAATACTGCCTGGAGGGTCCCCTGGCTAAATTTAGAACCATTGCTTTGGTTGTGTTTTCCTTCTTTTTAGTAGCTGATGTTGGCTCCAGGAGGCCTCCAAGTCCGTTTCAGTTCTCCAATCCCGTCCTCACCCTGCCCTCCCCAACTCTGACTCCTCCCTACCTCTTTGGGCTTTGCTCGTCATCTGTCATCTGCTGTTTGAATTGTCCTTAGACTCTGTAGGTGTGCACAGGCAAAGGGTGAGGGTACAGGCAACCAGGAAGCCATGGGAAGTTGGTGCATTCACACTAGTGCAGGAGTGAATGGGGTGTAAGTGAAAAATACAATCAGTGACTTAACCTTTTCTTAGTGCTCCAAATACCACCAGCAAGCCGGTAGAATGCGAACCCATCTGTGTTCCCCAGATTAAAGGGACCAATATTTATTCTGAACTGTTAAATGCAAAGCACTTCTGTACTCTACATTTGCCAGCTGGGAGACCTTGGCAAGCTACTAATCTGTGAGCTTCAGTTTCCTTATGTGTATCCTACGGTTCACAGTATTGGGAAAATGAGACAGATCTGTGCATGGAAAGCACTCAGTGCCATGCCCAACCCATGGGAGGTGCTCAGTAAAATGGACAACTGTTATATTAGTCTTATTTAGAATATCAGTGTCCACTAATGAAAATCTCAATGTTTAGCTTAACTTTAAAAGAATAAAGTCACATTTCTACTACCATTAGTGAATCCAATTATTTTCTTTTTTCCACATTCCTGCTCATTCCTTATGAGCAGCTAGAGAAAAAAAAATGAGGTTTTTATCTCTAGCTGCAGTCGTTGGGAAGGAAATGATTTTGGTGTACATTTTAAAATTTTCACTAGGGTTATACTCAAAAATATTTCAATCTCTTGAATTTTAAAGGTCGAAGTAACAACTGCTAGAGAGAATACCAGTATCATAATCTACTGCAAATTACATAGCTCCTTGGTTGTGCATAATGCTTTGCAATTTTCCATAGATGCATTTTTATGTAACACAGTAATCTTGCAAGATTATAATAATAAAATCCAAATTATTCTAGATAATACTTTTGAGCACTTACTATGTGCCAAGCCTAATCTCACCATTCTTATCCTGATTTGACACTCAGGGAAGCCAAGTACCTTACACAATTTTAGAAATCCAGTGAAACTTTGAAATGAGCCTAAAAATCAGATCTTCTAGCTACTGCTCCAGTCTTCTTTTCAATCTACCACCCCTTTCCAGAAAACCACAATTATTGGGTTCCAGTTCCTTTGCAGCATACATTGCCACTAGTGCTGCCATATAATTTTGTTTCATTTTTTTTTTTTCACTTGGATGCTTTAAAGCTGGCTTTGGCCATGTGTCTTGGGCACAGCCTCTTATCTTGGTGAGATAAGCTGGTATAATTTGTAGGAAAGTATGGTAGCCATTTACTGTCCAAATCTTCCAGCCTGACCCCAGTGATTAAACCAAGAGCAGGAAAAAGAAGCATGTGAGCAACATAAATGACAATCTTTTATCCTTCACTTTAGAGATGAATGCTCTTTCCGTTGGTGTCACTTCTAGAAGCACCTTTTTCTTTTTCCTGGAGCACATGCATCCAAGTATCACCAGATCAAATGTTCTTATTTTACATGCAGTCTTTTCCTCAGGCATTATTAAAATCTCACCAGAGTATTTGTCATTCTTATTAAAAAAGGTTCTAGACAGGGACTTAGAGCTGGACATAAAGCCAAAAATAATTGCCATGGCATGGCACATCTCTTCACTGTCTCAGGTACCCATTTCCTTTCTGGTCAAATCAGGTCCTTCAGAGAGATGTTCTCTGGTGTTCTACTTACAAACCTCTTGCACTATGATTCTATTATTGTTTCCTGATGCATTCTCTACCCACCACTTTCTACTTTGTTAATTGTCTAGTTGAAATTTTTAAAAAGTCCTTAAGTGTCATCACAAAGAAAGTCCCCTGTGAGCCTCCTGTGTGTCCATTTTCTTATTAGTTAACTACATTAAAGTGCTATTGAAGTTCTTTAGAATTCTTCTATGTGGGTGCCCAAATTATGGTATTCATTCACTGAACACATAAATGAAAAAGTAGCATTGCCAAAATTATAGAGATAGTTACTAATTCCCAGAGGATGCTATGTAAAATAGCATAAGTTCAAAAAGTAGACATAACCTCTAAAACTAAAACTAAAGTGCTGCTAAATATTTGGCCTTGTAATTTCTACCTTATGATCCTTTGAGATTTGCAATTTTAGAACTTATCTTTTGTTTGCAAGAACCATAAGATCAAGAGAGACTATTAAATTCTTGAGACATTTTAAGCTTATTAATTTGAAAAAATATATGCAGCATAATTGTGTTATAGCAATAGAATATATTAAAATGGCGCATTGTTAAGTAAGAACTCCTAATATTGCTAATAAGCAATTGTTTTATGCTTCAAATATGTGTTAGTTTCTATATAAATTCTTTGTTTCTGAACTCACTTCCGGTGCTGCTATCCAAGTTCTATGAATTCCAGTCTATAATTAGGATATTTAAATTTAATGAGTCACTAAAACATTGTTCTCAGATTGATATCAAAGAGTAAGTCAATTTTTCTTTACTAACTAGTATTCAGAAAACCACTACTTACTTAACTAGTCATACTTTATTTACTTGGATATATTTTTTAGATCTTTCTTTTCTCCTCCCTCTCTTCCTCTTCTCTCCCCCCACTCTTTCTTTCTTTCTTTCTTTCTTCTTTCTTTCTTTCTTTCTTTCTTTCTTTCTTTCTTTCTTTCTTTCTTTCTCTCTCTCTCTCTCTCTCTCTCTCTCTTTCTTTCTTTTCTTTCCTGTTGCATAAATACAACCAAGGTATATGTATATAACATAAATGAAAATTACAAATAAAAATATTAATTATAAACACTCATGTACAAATAAATGATCCAGCTTAAAAACAGAGTGCTATTGACACCTTCACTGTTTCTCACCCAACCACAGCTATGGCTTCATGGGGAGGAGTTTCCTAGGATCAGTTAGTAGAGGAGGAAAATGGTGGTGTCTTAGTCTATTTGGGCTGCTATAACAAAATACCACAAACAGGGTAGCTTTTAAACAACATAAATTTATTTCTCACAGTTTTGAAGGCTAGTTTTAGAGAGGGCTATGACCTAATTGACCCAGTGATGACATGGCAGTCCTTGTGATTTCCTTTATTTTTTATGTTAGAGTTTCAGACTTTTCTAGACAAGAAAAAATACTGGATATGTTGGGGCAAAAGAAGTGAGCTAATGAATGTGTCAGACTATTTTGCATTTGCCTCTCAAAATTTACCCTCTATCCCTTTCCTGCACCTTCCATCCTGCTTTCTGCTCAGGGAGGCTGACCTATATGGAAACCACCAGTGATCTCTCATCTATAAGGTGGAGAGTTAAAATTTGAATTTCAGATAAGTAACAAATAAGTTTTTAATATAAGTATGTCCTCTGAACTGTTTGGGATATACTTATGCTAAAAAATTGTTTGTGTTTTATCTGAAATTGGAATTTACCTGTGTGTCCTGCATTTTTCATTTGCTAAATCTGGCAACCCTACTTTCATCCCACCTGCTTTCTGGTTGAATGACACCACTGGGGAGCTCCAGCATGACACTGATGGAAGATTGGGGAGGGAGTTCAAAATATTTATTTCTCTGCTTCCCTTTGTGCAAGGTGAACTTGGGCTGGCTTCGTACCTTGATTGGAATTCAGTGCTTTTCAGAGATTCATTCTATAAGGACTGTTGCTTTCCAGGTTCCTTGTACCAGTGCTTCCCTTTGATTCTGTAGGCTGAGGGATATAAACAGCCCTACTCATTTTATTAGCCTTGTGTTACTATACCCGGGAAACACTCAAATGTCATTATAGCTTTGTAATTAGTCTCTTTGTTTTTTTTAAGATTTATTTATTTATTAATGAGAGACAGAAAGAGAGAGAGAGAGCGGCAGAGACACAGGCAGGGGGAGAAGCAGGCTCCATGCAGGGAGCCTGACATGGGACTTGATCCTGGGTCTCCAGGATCAGACCCTGGGCTGAAGGCAGAGCTAAACTGCTGAGCCACCCGGGGTGCCCTGTAATCAGACATTTTGTAAATTGACCTTCCTTAAATTATCCTACTGAAGGAGCACTGATAAGACCAAGGTCAAAGTATTTCTTTAAAAATGTTTCTGTTCTGTCCCCTTTCACTATTATTTATATTCCCCAAATGAATGAGAACATATAATGTTTGTCCTTCTCCGATTGACTTACTTCACTCAGCATAATACCCTCCAGTTCCATCCACGTTGAAGCAAATGGTGGGTATTTGTCGTTTCTAATGGCTGAGGAATATTCCATTGTATACATAGACCACATCTTCTTTATCCATTCATCTTTCGATGGACACCGAGGCTCCTTCCACAGTTTGGCTATCGTGGCCATTGCTGCTAGAAACCTCGGGGTGCAGGTGTCCTGGTGTTTCATTGCATCTGTATCTTTGGGGTAAATCCCCAACAGTGCAATTGCTGGGTCGTAGGGCAGGTCTATTTTTAACTCTTTGAGGAACCTCCACACAGTTTTCCAGAGTGGCTGCAGCAGTTCACATTCCCACCAACAGTGTAAGAGGGTTCCCTTTTCTCCCCATCCTCTCCAATATTTGTGGTTTCCTGCCTTGTTAATTTTCCCCATTCTCACTGGTGTGAGGTGGTATCTCATTGTGGTTTTGATTTGTATTTCCCTGATGGCAAGTGATGCGGAGCATTTTCTCATGTGTATGTTGGCCATGTCTATGTCTTCCTCTGTGAGATTTCTGTTCATGTCTTTTGCCCATTTCATGATTGGATTGTTTGTTTCTTTGGTGTTGAGTTTAAGGAGTTCTTTATAGATCTTGGAAACTAGCCCTTTATCTGATACGTCATTTGCAAATATCTTCCTAACTCTGGGAAACGAACTAGGGGTGGTGGAAGGGGAGGAGGGCGGGGGGTGGGGGTGAATGGGTGACAGGCACTGAGAGGGACACTTGACGGATGAGCACTGGTGTTATTCTGTATGTTGGTAAATTGAACACAAATAAAAAATTTATTATTAAAAAAATAAAAATGTTTCTGTTGTAGAGTGACGGATGAATGGAATTTAATCCTACAACTTATTTAGTGCAGAACCTCACTTCCTCGGTGGATCTAGGTAAGTCTCTAATGTATTTAGGCATAGAGGTGAGTCCCCATCCTCATGGAACTTATGATCTAATAAAGATATTAGATGGGAAGAAAACCAACTTTAGGTCATCACCATTTCAGCTGTTTCATATACCCTTTCTCAAGTAATTCTGCTATAGTTTAAACAGATAAGGTGTTCTTAATTACACAGATGAGGGAAATGAGGCTCAGAGAGATTAATGGGAAGCATCTTTGAAGCATCTTTCGTGAAGTCTTACCACCAGAGCATGCCAGAACCTTAGTTTTAATGAGGCTCACTTGTCAGGCACTATTCTAGCTAAGATTTATTGGGCACAATCTATAAGCCAGGTTTGTTCTCAGCACTTTACATATATTTACCAATTAAGTCCTCCCTAAAGCCCTGGAAGGTAAGTATGAATATTAACACCATTTTATAGCTAAGGAAATTAGGCACAGGAGGATAATTTTCCCAAGTGGTCTCACAGGCAAGAAGCAGTGGGGCCAGGGTTTGAACCCATACAGATGGGTTCTAGAACTCACATGGCAATGCATCATTGCCACAGCATCACATTTTGCCTCAATGGAGGGTGGTTTATTTTTCTTCTTTTCTTTCTTTCTTTCTTTCTTTCTTTCTTTCTTTCTTTCTTTCTTTCTTTCTTTCTTTCTTTCTTTCTTTCTTTCTTCTTTCTTTCTTTCTTTCTTTCTTTCTTCTTTCTTTTTCTTTCTTTCTTTCTTTTTTCTTTCTTTCTTTCTTCTTTCTTTCTTTCTTTCTTTCTTTCTTTCTTTCTTCTTTCTTTCTTTCTTTTTTTCTTTCTTCTTCTTTTTAGAGGGAGAGGGTAAAGGAGAGAGGGAGAGAGAGAGAGAGAGAGAGAAAGAAAGGAAGGTGGGGACAGAGGGAACAGGAAAGAGAATCTAAAGCAGGCTTTGTGCCCCATGCATAGCCAGAAGCAGGGCTTAATCTCACATCTCTGAGATCATGACCTGAGCTGAAATCAAGAGTTGGACACTTAACCAACTGGGCCACCCCAGGCTTCCCTGAAGGGTGATTCTTAATCTTGTGGGCCAGCCCCAGGAGACTTACGAGATAAGCCAACTGATGTGAACATCTGGAGAAGTGGTCTAGTGCTAGGCAAGAAGGATGCTCTTTTGCTGGGCAGTCCTGCGTGTGGTTGTTGCTGGAGTTTCTCTGCGTAGGGGATGGTTGTTCTCTGGTCCTGAAGGGAGCAGCAATGGCTGAGGGCCTTACGAGGGCCTCTGGTCCATCAGAACTGTGCACAGAGGGATCCCTGGGTGGCGCAGCGGTTTGGCGCCTGCCTTTGGCCCAGGGCGCGATCCTGGAGACCCGGGATCGAATCCCACATCGGGCTCCCGGTGCATGGAGCCTGCTTCTCCCTCTGCCTGTGTCTCTGCCTCTCTCTCTCTCTCTGTGACTATCATGAATAAATAAATAAAATCTTTAAAAAAAAAAAAAAAAAAAAAAAAAAAAAAAAAAAAAAAAAAAAAAAAAAAAAAAAAAAAAAAAAAAAAAAAAAAAAAAAAAAAAAAAAGAACTGTGCACAGAATAGGTCATTGCCTCTGGCTTTTCCACAAAGATCTTCCTCTCTAAAGCTTATTTTTCAGAACCTGGTTACAGCAGGTGTTGTGCCTCTCCTCAGCTCCTGAAAGCCACTGATACTGAAACTTGGATTTTTTTCTCTGAATCTCAATTACCCTTGTTCCAAAATAGAGCATTTTTCCTTCTACCAACTCAAGACAGTCCAATTAAGGAAGGTAGTTAGGGAAGAGAGAAAAAGAAGGAGGTAAGAGGGAGAGATCTAGGAAAATTTTAAATAAATAGTATTGCTATTTTCAGATAACATAGCTGTCTAGTTGAAAAGCACAACAGAACTAACTTAGAGACTATTAAAACTCATTAGAGAGTTCAATGGGGTGGTTGGTGTGAAAATTCAAGCAGAAATGGCAATAACTTTCCTCTCTACCTATAATAAATGAAAAACATAATGCAAATAAGACCACATTCAAACAGCAAGATATATAAAAATATATTAACAAATAGATTTTGTAAAATTATGCAGAACTAATGTATAATGAATGAAATTAAATGAAACAATAACAGCAAAAGCTACTATGTGCCTGGTTCACAAACTATGCACTTAGTCTGTAGCTTCTTAGTCAGTAAATGGAGGAGACAAGTTGAGATTTTAATAGATAGTGAGAGGTATCCTGATTCTGGATGGTAAGACATTATTGCCCAGGAGATGTTGAGTGTCACAAAAATAATCATCAATTTTATTTCCCATATTGTGATGCTTGAGGTTTGGGCAAGTGTGAACTCAGACAAGTCAATGAACCCTCCGGAGTTTTCACTTCCTCATCTTTAGAGATTCAGTCATTCCATGAAGTTGTCAAAACGGCTAAATAATAAAATTGTCTTTGAAGGCTCTTTTTAAAATGTGACAGCTTATACAGGTGCCCTTTGATAATAGAAGTCAGACCCATCAGAGTCATGCCACTGAAAGGGGTTGCTTGGGCAAGGTCAACAGGGACAGCTAATTATTTCCTGATGTCTCAGGCACTTCCCCACTGCTCCCTGTCTCCACAGGCTCCATGGGCTTCATGACGGTGCAGGCAGCTGTGTTGCCAGGTTTCAGGCTCAGGATCCCTGACACTGCTCAGAATGACCTGGATATGACATGCCACTCAATCTGAGGACTGCCTAGAGGATCTTTGTGCTCTGATGTGAATGCTTTTTCAGTTTTGACGGTGACAACAGCAGACTACTCTCCAGCTGACACATCCCCCTATGCGTGGTAAAAGAGAATTGTGACCCTATGAAGTTACTGGGTTTGGTAGAAAGCTTAGAAGAGAGTATAATTACGTGGGCAGATATTTTTAAACTTAACCTAGGAAAAAAAAACTGGGTAGAAGAATTTGATAGCCCTGTGCAGAGAATCCAACTGGAATCTACCTGACACCTAAACTGTAGCACTGACCCCGCCCCCCAACCTTCTGTCCTAATTTCTGACTCAAAATTTGAGATCCCTATGGAGAAGTCTTCCTTGGAGTCTGTTGTGAAAAAGCAGCCACCCCTGAAAAAAAAAAATGGAGCACATCAAATGCAGAAGTGTTCCAAATTAGTCTTGAAGCTAGGAGCTGATAATGTAAATTGCCTTGGTAGGACCACCTAAAGGGAGCTTTCTTTGGAAAGTCTATTTTTAGCTTAGAGACTCAGCGCACCAAAGACCCAGCAAAAAGATTGCTCCTACTTGACAAATGATGGAATGCACACACTCTGGAGTGGGTTTTCCTTCCTGTTTCCCCAGCACTACACTCACAAGGATTAAGGTGGAGTCCAAGGACTAAGGAGGCCAGGAAAGCCTCAGTTGCTGATGTCATTGTGATCCTAATTTTTCCTCATTTTGGAGGCAGATGTCTCTATTTCAAGGAATTGGAAAGGAGTGGGAACTTAGCTGAAGCACCATCTAAACAAAGCACAGGCATCCTTGATGTTTATCTACACAGTGGCTGCCCCTTCTTGTGCCTTACCCGCTACCCTCTTGTCAGCAAAGAAAGGACAACTGCCTTTCTCCTCCAGCTGTCTTCTCTAGCCCCCTAACCCTTCCCATTACCACTCTTCCTCTCATCCTCTTTCCCCCTAAAGGGAAAAACAGAAAGAAAGAGCTGTAAAGGAAAACAATATGTGACACCACCTCTTGCCTGGATTATTAAAATCATCTCCCAGATGGTTTTCCTTTCTCTTCTGCTTGTTTCTCTGAAAACTGCCAAAGGGGTATTTCCAAAACAAACTGACTGTGAGCCCCTTGCAAGTCCATAGGCTCCTCAAAGGAAGGAATTGTCCTTGCCTCTGAATCTAGTGCCTGGCACATAGTAGATGTTGAACAAATGTGTGCTTAATTGGGATAGAACTGAAGGTCTGTCATTCATTAACATGCACCACAAAAGCATTCTCCCCAGTCTCAGAGGAGGTCTTCGTAGTCTGCTCCTCCCCCAGACTTCCACAGGCTGCATGGCCTTAGAGGTAGTCCATAGAACACTTTGTTCTACAAGTGTCTTCCTGGCAAGGAGTAACAAGGCCCCAAGACAAGAAAGAAGCAGCACGCTGGAAAGCCTTTGAGTTCTGAGTTTCTGTTGACCTGTGGGAGAGGCTCCGCTGAACAACTGGTCATCAAAGGTTTGCCTCTGAAGTTGTCCTTTGAAATCACTTAGACATTTTATGACAAAACAGCAGTTTCACATAGTTCAATATAATATATACTGAGAGCCACGTGCCAGGCTTGCAGGGCGTGTAGTGAGGGAATAGCAGATCTAGTCCCAGCTTCATAGACTTTACAAGTCTTACATAGAGCCATGTGCATTCTGCTTTGTGATAGGGAAATATCAAGTGCTCTAAATTAATGGAAGGGGGGGGGAGTGGAAAGGGACTTTATGGTAGAATCTGCTACCTTTTTGCCCAAATCCAAATTCTCCTCTTCTTCCTGGAAGTGCAGCTAGACTACATTTCCCAATCTCTCTTGCTGTTAGACATGGTCACATGACTGATATCTAGCCAATAGAATGTGGGAAGATGTGTTGTGTGCCCATAAAACCTCCCATATGTGCTCTTCTATTGTCTTACCCTGACCCAGCTGACCAGGAGGGAGATAATCATGGGATCTTAGAAGCTGTGTGTTGAGAAAGTTGGAGACCACATCAGCCTATGTGCTTGAATTATCCTTGGACCACTACCTGAGTGAGACACACTTTTATGGGTTTGAGCCATTCTAGGGTTGAAGCCTATTTGTTACAGCAGCTGGATTTACCCTAAATACCATAGAAGAGAATTTGAGTTTAGGGTCAGAAGAAGCCTGGTGGGGGTAACATTTGAACTGACACCTGAAACATGATTAAGATTATCTAGGCTATGCCTGAAGGGAAACCTTTTCAGGGGGCAGGACCATGTATATGGAAGTGCTGAGAAACCATCTGGGGACATGAAGAAAGCCTAGCAAGGTTAAAAAGCAGGTGGCTTAAAAGACACTGAGAGAGGAAGTTTGAGGCCAGTTCCTACAGGATCTTTTAATCATATTAGAGATTTGAGGTCTTTCACCTGGGGGAATAGGGAAATATTTGAAGGAATTGAACCAGCGAAGCAAACTGATTACAGAGTTATATGTAAGCATTCTGAAAAAAGTACATATGACATTTCTCCCTGCATGGTTGTGGCCTTTTTCACTTGCTCTTATACATACTTTTCTAACCCTGGGAATGAGTATGCTTGTGAAAATTAATCACAGTCAAATTATTTTCTCCTTCTGTACCAGCTCTTTCTCTCTCCTGCCTTACAACTTGAGATGTGTGAAATTTTAGAGTAAAGTAATAAAGAATAACTGCCCCCATAACACAGATGAGCAAGCTCATGAAGGCAGAGGTGAGAAGGTTGACTTTGGTGTCTCTGCATCCACAATTTTCTCTTTCTTGGTCTTCTTTGCAGAGCATACTTCCCCCCATTTTTAATGCCGAGTATAGCTTGACAGTATTTATGAATTAATTTAAAAAATAGTTTATTTAACAAATATTTGGTGGATGCCTGCTATGTGCCAAGGACTATCTTAGGCCTTAGAAATAATAGAACAGTGAATGTGGCAGGCAAAATTCATACTTTGTGAATGTTGCATTCTCGTATATGAGATGGACAATAAAAATAAATCACATTATTATGCCAGTCAGTTTAAGTGTTGTGGGAAAAAAATAAGACAAGGAAGCACTCCAAGAGGGACTGCTATTTTCTATAGATATGCCAGAGATTTTTCTTTGGAAATAACATTTGACTCAAGATATGTATAAATGAAATGAGAAAGTAAGAAATGACAATATCTGGAGGAAGAGTCTTCCAGGAAGAAGGAGAAGCAAAGGTGAAATGCCCTTGATTGGAATGTGTCTGGCATACAGGAGACTCATGAATGTGGTCAGGGAAAGAGACAGTCGAAGAGAGCCCTGCCAAAATCATGCTTCTTCTAGATAAATATTGGGCATACCCAATCTGCATCCCACTAAGGGCCAACATTAGAGGACCAACACTGTGGGATGGGGGAATAGACTTCACTTTAAAAAAATCCATCACTAAACAAAAAAGCAAATAACAAGTTCCAGAAGGAGTGTACCAGTGTCCAGAATTGTTACTGTCTAAAATATCCAGTTTCCAACAAAAAAATTTATGAGGAATACAAAGAAACATGAAAGTTTGGCCCATACATCTAAAAATGTAGGCAACGGAAATTGTCTCTGAGAGAGACCAGATGTCAGATACAATGGAAAAAGATTTTAAAGAAATCGTTATTAATATGTTAAAGAAATAAATAAGACCCTGACTAAAGAACCAAAGGAAGGTATGATGATAATACTTCATCAAATAGAAAATATCCTTAGTAAGCTAGAAAGCATATAAAGGAATTTCTCAAGGGACGCCTGAGTGACTCAGTGGTTGAGCATTTGCCTTCAGCTCAGGTCATGATCCTGGGGTACTGGGATTGAGTCCCACATCTGGTATCCTGCAGGGAATCTGCTTCCCTTCTGCCTATGTCTCTACTTCTCTCCCTGTGTTTCTCACAAATAAATAAAATCTTTTTAAAAAATTAAGGAATTTCTCAAGTTAAAAAGAGAATAAGTAAAACAAAAGATTCACTTGAAGGACTTCACAGTAGATTTGCACTGGCAGAAGGAAGAATGAGCAGACTTGAAGACAGATCAATAGGCAGTACTCAGTCTGAAGAAGAAATGGTAATGACGCAAAATGAGCCTCAGAGAAATATTGGTGTGGTAAGTGTGCCAACATTTACTAAGGTGAGTACCTAAAATAGAGCATGAAATAATAAAATAAAATAAAATAAAATAAAATAAATAAAATAAATAAAATAATAAAAGGAAAACTATTGAAAAATAATGGATAAAACCATTCCAAATTTATTGAAAAACTACATCCAGGAGGCTCAACACACTCCAAGTAGAATAAACATGCAAAGAGATACACAAATAGACACATCAGAGCAAAAATATTGAACACAAGGACAAGGAGAAAAATCTGGAAGTGGAACAGGAGAAAAATGACTCATTATTAACCAGGGATCCCAATAAAATTAATATCTGACTTCTCAGCAGAAATAATGGAAATCTGAAGGCAGGGTAATAACATATTCAAAGTGCTGGAGGAAAAAAAAACCTGTCAATCGAATCCTGATAGTGATGTCACCAAGATGGCAACATAAGTTGTTTCTAATATCACTGTCCCTCACAAGAAGAACTGCTAACAACTATTTAAGAGCAAGACACTACCAAGAGAATCCTAGAATATGAGTCTGAGAACCTTTGGGGGACACAATTCAGTCCCCAGCAATGTTGTTTTCCACCATATGTGGTTATTAGCATGGGGAGGAGGCTCACTATATGGAATAAGTAGTGTTGTATTTTCAATTTTGCCTCATTTGGACCCTCTGCATCCTTGTGGCACATTTGACTTCTATGGTCACAAAACTGAAAACATTTTACAATGCTCCTTCTTTATCTTGCTTACAGGCACATTCAGAGACTGGGGGGTTGGGACTTAAACATATGAATTTGGGAAGGACACAGTCCTGTAATAACATCCATGGTGATGTGTACATGTTTTTTTGAACACTCTGATCCATTTCCTTGAACTTAATTTTTACTCAGTTCTTCTCCTCCTCCAATTAAATAAATTCCCACTTTGATTATCACAGTCCTTTCAACAGAACTCATTTTTCTATGTTTTTCTAAATTTATTTCTCCCTATAAAATAATTTTGTTTATGATTTTTTCTTGTCTATTCTTACTGTTCCTCAATTTCTTACTGTTCCCCAACACCACCCTCTGTATTGGTTCCCCAACACTACCATACTCCATGTTTATAACAGAATCTGTTAATTGTTAACTAATCCTTTGTCCCAGATAAACATAGCTGGACACTAGCTAAAGTGGTAAGAACAGATTTTAATTAGTAACATACCATTACAATAGTAAAATGAGTGTAGCATGAATGAACTCAATTTTGACCTGTACAGAAGTGACTGGGACTTTTAAAGGGAGGAAATAGTAGGGTGAGCAGAACATCAGTAGAGTCAGGGAAGTAAAAAAAAAAATTAAAAGGCAGGAAGCAGGGTTTGGTCCTTGTGAAACCCCTCTGGGTTTGTTAAATTAGTTTTAGGTCAACAGTCTATCAAAAGAGAAAGAGTTCTGGGACGCCTGGGTGGATCAGTGGTTGAGCTTCTGCCTTTGGCTCAGAGTGTGATCCTGGAGTCCCACGATCGAGACCCACATTGGACTCCCTGCGAGGAACCTGCTTCTTCCTCTGCCTGTGTATCTCTCATGAATAAATAAATAAAAGTTTAAAAAAGATAAAGGGTTCTGATGCTTTCAGTTTACTTTTAAAAGCATAAAAAGACTCCACAGATGTTGTTGCAGGCTGAATTATGTCCCTCCCAAATTCTTATGTTGAGGTTCCAACCACTATTCCCCAGGAAACCTCTATTTGGAGACAGGGCTTTCATATTTGAAGAGGTAATTATGGCTTAACTTGGTAATTAGGTAGATTCTAATCCAATATAAGAAGACTGTATTTAAACATAGAGCACAGAGGAAGACCATGTAAAGACAGAGAAGTTAGTCACCTGCAACGCAAGGAGAGAGGCCGATAGAACAAACCAACACTGCCAACACCTGGATCTTAGACTTCTAGCCTCCAGAATGGTGAGAAAATGAATTTCTGTTGTTTAAGTCACTTGGTCTGTAGAATTTTGTTCTGGTGGCCCTAGCAAACTAATGTTAGGGGTATCAGGGATTGAAGGACGGATAACATGATAAAGTAAGAATAGTAAAATGTTAGCAGTAGAATCTAGGTGGCAAGTGTACAGATGTTCATGGTAGAATTCTTACAAGTTTTTGGTATGCTTTGAAATTTTTTGTAAGGCATATTTTGGGGCAAACTACTGTAGAACTTATAATTTGGGCTTACCAGTTCATAACACATTTAGTGAACATATAAAAAATTTGTGACTTAACAATCATTGTTTAGCACATTTTGAACTGTCTTCCTCTCTCTTTTTTGATATCATTAACGATACCTATGTCCTTCCTAAACTTCAGTTTATTATGTCTGATTGTAATGATTATTTTCCTTTCTCATGACCAAACTGTGACTCTTTGACCTCTGTGAATTCTTTCTTCTGGTTGGGATCATATATCGCTGAACACATCCTACTTTCTTGTAAAATGTGTGTTGAGTTTTCCTGCCTTGAGTTTCTGCTTTTGTTTCGTTTTGAATTTACTTATGTAAAAAGATCACTTTCTTCAAGCAATTTGAACTTTTTCTTTTCCATCCAGGTGACCCAATTGTTTGTGAGCTGATGCCAAAGAATAAAATTCAGCTTGGCTGGGAGGAATTCTTAGTAACCAACCATACTCCTAGGATTCTTCATTTCCTTGTGCACACTATGTTTATGTCAGACTAACCTGGTCTGCTTCTCTTCTTCCTCCTGGGAGGTGGGGGATCAGAGCCAGCAGTCACCAGGAGTGGTTTGCAATCAAGAGAAGCCAGCTCCTTAGCCTTTCGCTGATTTATTTTGTCACTGGTAATTGCCTTCACACAGTCTGAAGAAAAACTGAGCCCTTTATTGTAGGTCACTATTGGTAGATTGTGTGAGAGATGGCTGGGGAAGTTACAGAGTTTTGAGAGTCTGTTGGTGTTTGTTCAGTTTGCTCAGGAGCCAGAATGAATTGTCTTTCTTCATAGAACCTGGTTCGGGCCCCTGTAGGTTTTCATTTTTTGTTTCTTCTACAAAGAGTCATGCTCAACACTATTTTCCGAGAGGCTAGACTAGGCTAGGCTTGCTGCTGCACAGTTCAGCTAGATGAACTATGTCTTGAACCCAGAGTTCAGTACTGTGTCTCTTGTGCTTTTTAAGTGAAAGGCAACTGAGAAATAGGATGACCACCACTTGACAAGGATAAAGTAACTAAAGGCTCAGACCCCTTGAAGATTAAGTTCTGGTTCATTCTACCAGGTAAGCAACTCAGGCTAGCTGAAGTGCTCAGTTGAGATTAAATACATCCAGAATGGGTTGGGAAGAAGGGCAGTGATAAATATTCTTTGAGTTTTGGGACATGCTGTAGCAGTAGAGCTGTATGTAGCTTTTTATTCTCACTAATTCTATTATTTTACACAATTGAGCTTGTCTACAAGCTTGAAGTCAACCTTAGGGCTGCTTAATTGTATTTTCTCAGGGAAGAAGTGAGGTATGTTCTATCAAAAATAGAGGCCCTGGGGCGCCTAGGTGACTCAATTGGTTAAGAATCCGACTCTTGATTTTGGCTCAGGTCATAATCTTGAGGTTGTGAGATTGAGCCCTGTGTCAGACTCCATGCTGGGAGCCGGATGAAGAATTTCTCTCTCCCGTTGTCCCTTCCTATCTCCTCCTCTTAAAAAAAATAGATGCCTTAAATATTGTAGCATAGGAGCCAGATGTAACAGTGGAGTATGAGCATATCTGAATGGTGTAAAGACTGGTTTCCGTCACACATCTATTTATTTATTTATTTATTATAGTCAGAATGAGAGAGAGAGAGAGAGAGGCAGAGACACAGGCAGAGGGAGAAGCAGGCTCCATGCACCAGGAGCCCGACGTGGGATTCGATCCCGGGTCTCCAGGATTGTGCCCTGGGACAAAGGCAGGCGCTAAACCGCTGCGCCACCCAGGGATCCCCATCACATATCTCTTAATGCATCACAGCGGATTCTTTCAGCCTGCCCGGACTCTGGGATCTTGCACCCTGATACTGCACTTCACTACAGTGCCTACTGAAATGGAGGCTGTGGTATGCTGCCCAGATCCCCCTCTGCCCCAATCTGCTTCTCTCTCTCTTTCTTTCTTTCTTTCTTTCTTTCTTTCTTTCTTTCTTTCTTTCTTTCTTTCTTTCTTTCTTTCTTTCTTTCTTTCTTTCTTTTTCTTTCTTTCTTTCTTTCTTTCTTTCTTTCTTTCTTCTTTCTTTCTTCTTCTTCTTCTTCTTTTTTTTTAAGATTTTATTTATTTATTCATGAGAGACACAGAGAGAGGAGAGGCAGAGAAACAGGCAGAGGGAGAAGCAGGCTCCATGCAGGGAGCCCGATGTGGGACTTGATCACGGGGCCTCCAGGATCATGCCCTGAGCCAAAGGCAAATGCTCAACTGCTGAGCCACCCAGGAGTCCCCCTATGCTGAATTCTTAATCCTGATGTATCACACTGTAGTGAGATAGCAGTATTTTAGAGGATGCATAGAAGATATAAAACATGATAGTAACAATAGGAAAAAAAAAGCAAGTAATGAGAAACAAGAATAAAAAATGTGATGTGCTGAGCTGCTGAAACAGTTTGCCTTTCACAGGTAATGTGTATTATCAGTTTTTTTTTTGGAATTATATTAGATTTATGTATGTGCCTACTTTAAAATTTAGTCTCAAATAGCACTTGTGGGTTTTATAGAATGAATATTTTAGGGCAATCACTCAAAAGGATTGAATAGAGAGATTCATGTCAAGTGAGTGTAAGAGAAAAAGGCCTTTGATCAGATTCAATTATTTTGATTTTGGATGTTTTGAAGTGGGCTAGATGGTTACAAAAATAAAAAAAAGGAAATGGGTCCTATAAAAATTTTTTTAAAAGATTTATTTATTTATGATAGAGAGAGAGAGATAGAGATAGAGAGAGAGGCAGAGACACAGGAGGAGGGAGAAGCAGGCTCCATGCCGGGAGCACCACGCGGACTCGATCCTGGAACTCCAGGATTGTGCCCTGGGCCAAAGGTAGGCGCTAAACCACTGAGCCACCCAGGGATCCCCCTATAAATTTTTTTTAAAAAAGATTTTATTATTTATTCATGAGAGACAGAGAGAGAGAGAGAGAGAGAGAGAGAGGCAGAGACACAGGCAGAGGGAGAAGCAGGCTCCACGCAGGGAGCCCGACGTGGGATTCGATCCGGGTCTCCAGGATCACACCCTGGGCCGAAGGCGGCGCTAAACCGCTGAGCCACCCGGGCTGCCCTTTATAAAAAATTTTTATGAATGACTGAGTGACACGTGATGCCTATGTTTGGGGAACCATTTCTCACATTTCATGTTAAAAAAAAAAAACGGAATGAATGATACTGTCACCCAGGACTTGTATAGTCATTTATTATTTACAAAAAAGCTTCCCAAAATAGCATCATATTTAATTCATGAACAGTTTTCCTAAGGTAGGTGATTCAGTGATTTAAAAATGAAATTCTAGGTTTAAACAATTTGGAAGTGATATATTTATGTTTACGAGTAGAATTTAAATATTTTCTGATTCTTAGTCCAGTATCCTTTATCCTTTATTTTGAGATGTTGCTAGATAATACATGAATAAGCAAGTTCTATAATCTGACTACTTGAGAAATACTGGGATACACTGGGGTCTTTGCTTCTGGACTCTCCAGAAACTTTCATAAGCTAATGTGAAATGTAAATTGCCAAAAGAAGAATATAGGATAGGGTGTTTCTAGAATCCTTTTTAGGAGCATAGTGGTCAAGAGCTTGTGTTTCATGTAGCCCTGAATGAGGGTCAAGATTGAGTAAAGTACCTAAACCTCTCTAAGCCCTTATGCCCTTGTCTATAAAGAAGAATTATGGGGACCTTGGGTGGCTCAGTGGTTGAGCATTTGCCTTTCGCTCAGGTTGTGATCCTAGGGTCCTGGGATTGAGTTCCATGTCAGGCTTCCTGCCAGGATCCTGATTCTCCCTTTGCCTGTGTCTCTCATGAATAAATAAAATCTAAAAAAAAAAAAAAAAGAATTATGATGATAGCTTTTTCATGGGGTAGTTGGAAGGGTTCAATGAGTTGATGCATGAGCCCAGTGTGCACATGTAATTGATTAATTATATGTAACTGCTAAATTACACCTATGGGTACATTGGTGCCCATTTTCATGAACCAAAGGGATTCCAAAGTGGATTTTCACTTTTGTGAAAAAAGCTGTTCCTGTACTAATATAGGTATTTTGTAAAAGCAAAGTGAACTTTCAGAAAGCAAGAGTACTCTGCTTTATGCTATTTCAATTTATGAAAGATTTGATAGGAATTCTCTGCTTTTGGACAGTGGGGAAAACGTGTAACTGTTTTACAGTCACATCCATATCTAGCACACACACTGTCAAATCCAACCTCTTTTTCAAAGATGGGGAAGCAGTTCAGGGAAGTGGAATGATTTTCTCAAGGTCATGTGGCCAGCAAGAGATGGACCTGGGATGCATACTTAGCTCTTCTAAACCCAAGGGCAGGGTTTTATTTATCAGAACAAGAAAAATGAAACCAGATATCTGCTTTGTTATTAAAGTCTGAATGGAGCATTTTCTCATATGCATGTTGTGTCGGAGAAGGACAAACATTATATGTTCTCATTCATTTGGGGAATATAAATAATAGTGAAAGGGAAAATAAGGGAAGGGAGAAGAAATGTGTGGGAAATATCAGAAAGGGAGACAGAACGTAAAGACTGCTAACTCTGGGAAACGAACTAGGGGTGGTAGAAGGGGAGGAGGGCGGGGGGTGGGAGTGAATGGGTGACGGGCACTGGGTGTTATTCTGTATGTTAGTAAATTGAACACCAATAAAAAAAAAAAAAAAGTCTGAATGGAAACTGGAACCTGGCGGTCCTTACCTAGAATTTCTAAAAAGATAAAATAAACAACTGAATATTTGGCAAGAACAGGATAACTGGCTGGTATTTTGCACACCTTCTGTCCAAGGGATATGTTGTCCTCTTCAATGAGATTGATTTGTAACTCCATGCATTGCTAAACCACTGATCTCAATTTAACTATACAATTTGGGGAGAGTTGGAGTCATGCCATTCTGCCAGAAAATGATTAAGACAAACTCTAAGAATATTGTGAACTTTATCAGGAAAATCAATTCTTCTAACAAGGAAGTGAATCACTATTGATTTTTTTCCCTCTCTAATTGGACTCGGAGCCCTGATAGCTTTTCATAAGTGGTGACAGTTTGCTTTCAGCAAATGCATTTTTCACTTTGCAGTGGAGTATAATATGCTCTCAAAAGCCTGTGGCACTCTCTCTTTCTCTTTGTTGTCCTGTTCTTACTGGTTAACATGAAAGCTTTTAGACATCTGCTATTTACCATGACATGATGTTCACTAGGCTTTTTGTTGTCCTAAATGGGCAATCTCTGTGTTTCTGCAATATGTAGACACATGGGGCGGCAGCGGTGGTGGAGACGGATGGACTCAGAACAGGTGCTGCTCCCTGAGGAAATGGTTGAGATATAACTAAGGTGATTAGTGAAGAAGTGAGCCATAAACTTGCAATCCAAGATGTCTAAGCACAGCAGAGCTGGTGACATTCCTAGTGGGAGGCAGGCACCTGAGCATATGACAGGACCACAGGGTTGTTGGTTGCTGGCTGAGCCTCTGGAGAGGGTAGCTTCTCTGACCACGGAGGTTCACCTTGATGGGTGCTTGTAGAACTTAGGACTTTGCTGGGCACATGAGGTTGGAGAGAGGTGGAAGTAAGGAGTGCTTTGCTTGTCTATAAATGATATCCCTCACTTCTTTCCTTTCATTTTCCTGCATCGTTATTTCAATAGAGAATCTTGGCATGATTTAATGGATTTGGGTTCTGCGATGTTGATTTTTTGTTTTTTTGTTTTTTAGATTTATCACTTAATTCTTCTAGCTCCAGGGTTTTTTAACTTTCTGCTTCTTTCCTATTTTCTCGTATTTTTTTTTCTACCCTATTGTGTAGAAAAGGGTTAACACCGCAGGCCTGGGTTGCTCTAGCCTTGCACATTCCCAAGAAAGTCCCATTTCAGGACTAGCCAGTGGCTGCTCCTGGGAGGGAGAATGAGCCCAATGAGAGCATAGTTATGAGCACCTGGGGCCTCGGTATTCACAGAGTAGCTAAGGTCAATCATGCAGGTGCTGCATGCGGAGTGCCAGTAAAGACCTTTGGCATCCAGGTTCTGGCGGACCTTCGCACGTGTCCTCCTGCATTATTGCTGGGGGAATTAAGCCCACCCACGCAACTCCACTGAAAAGGACAATTGGAAGATTGTTCCTGGTTTTTCTTGGACTTTATGTATATTCCCCTTTGCTAATTTTTCCTGTGTCCTTTCACTGCAATAAACCATAACCTTGACTACAACAGCTTTTCTGAGTCCCCTGAATTGTTCTAGGGAATCATGAAGCCTGAGCACGGTTTTGGGGGCCCCTGAAATACTTGTATTTTCATTTTCATCTTAAAAATGCTATATTTCCTTTTGTTTCTTAATCCTTAACTTTTTTAAAAAAAAGATTTTATTTATTTATTCATGAGAGAGAGAGAGAGAGAGAGAGGCAGAGACACAGGCAGAGGGAGAAGTAGGCTCCATGAAAGGAGCTCGACATGGGACTCAATCCCGGGTCTTCAGGATCACGCCCTGGGCTGAAGGCAGGTGCTAAAGTGCTGAGCCACCCAGGGATCCCCTAATCCTTAGCTTTTAATTCTCTTTTTCTTAACTAATATTCTGGAATCTGTTTTTATTTTCTATCGATTTCACTTTTCTTTTATATGCTTTTACCTGATCAGCTTTTTATCTGTTTTTCTAAAGTTTTATTTATCTTATTTTTGAATTAGACTTACATATTTGTTGTTTTTAAAATTCTCTTCTAATTATTTTAATTTCCTATTCTCTTTTCAGGTGACAGTTTTGTTTCTTCTTAATCTCTTCCCTTTGATTATTATCTTGTAATTGTTCTCCCTTTCATCTTATCTATATCTTGTAATGCTTAGTTACTTGTGTTTATACCGAGTAGCAAGAAAGCCAGGCTGCAGATGTGGCTTTGAGAAAACAAGGCAAAGTCACATGGAGAGTGCTGGAGACTCCATCTTTGGTTGTCCCTGAAGCCACACTTCGATCTCCCGGTTTGGTGTTCAACATTTCTTTTTAAAGTTGTTTTTCAAAATTCCTTATTATGCAAAACTTATGAGGTAGCTACTTAGTAGGTTCTACAAAGCATTCCCAGTGGAATCATGAGAGCACATTGTGAGAAGGAAGCACCTCCTTGGAACAATTCCATTGGGCTACTATGAAAATGGAGACATGGGAGTACAGAAATTAAAAAAAAAAAACAAACTCAAAAGAAAGGCTAAATGCATATGATGGACAACTGAGTTATTGACCTAAAAACTGACTGCTTATTAAACTGTATCTGGGTATGTGTTTGGTATTTCGTGAGTATGGTTACCTTAAGATAGAAATTGTTATTACTCAAGTTTGAAAAGTATTGGAGAATATAGAGCCACCCCACAAAAGAATGGAACAGAAAAGACAAATAGTAAAAACTTGGAGGACAAATATACAAGATCTAATATCTATGAAAGCAGACATACAGAGGAGAGAACGGTAGCTGAGGAAGGGAAATAAAGAGCAAGAAGATGAGCCAGGAGTCAGGGGAGGAGAAGAAAGGAGAGGAAGAGGAGGAGACAATGTTGGTGTGAAACTAAAAGAAGGCAGTTTTTTCAGGCAAAGGAGCCCATCAGGTGCACAACGGGAAATGTGCCAAAGCCATGTTTAGGATACTTAATGCATTCTTTAGAAAGTAATAAAAATAGGAGGTTGCTGAAAGGACTTGGTAATGGAAAAAAAAGCAAACTAAAAAAATAGAAAGAAGAACTTAACGCATACAAAACTTCGAATCAATGAAACAAAAGACACAAGATGGATTGATAAAGCCAAAATATATTCTTTTGGAAAGACTTAAAATGTTGGCAGTCTGGGAAATTACAAAACAAATATACAGCAAGTATACAAAGAACAAAAGAATGAATGAACTGCAGACCAAAGTAAATTAAAAATTAGGATAGAATAAAATGTACAACACATAAAAATTTAAATTATATGTATGGCTTACTTTTGTTGCTCATAATACTGGATAGTCCTGGAGAAATAGTTGCTATATCCAGAAAACAAAGGAGGATCAAATGAAAAAAAACTCATATATATGAAAATTCTATGTCATAAAATTCACATACAAATTATATTTCAATTTCTTTATAAGAAATGTGAAAGGGCATTCTTCAGGCTGAAATAAAAGGATACTGATGAACATTGTGAAAACATATAAATGTGTAAAGCTCACTGATTATAGTAGATGTATAGTCAAAGCTTCATTCACTAATAATGTAAAGGCGGTGCATAATTCACTTACAACTCTAGTTTAAAAGTTAAAAAACAAATATATTCAAATAACCATAGCCATAATTTGTTAGTGATACACATTGCCTTGTTTTGCTTTGTTTCTCTTTCTCCATGGCAGGTGAGCACTTTCAGTTAAAGTTTTCCAGGGGGGTGCTCCAGCCTTACACCTAGTCCTGGGATTTTCACAATGCTATTTTGCTAGTTGGTTTCCTTGGTGAGGGGGCGGGGGAGGGGCGTCAAGGGCGTTGGCGCTTAAGGTCCATCCTGATGACCTTACCTGAAAATTTTCATTCTTTATTCTTTTTGAATTTTATTGAATAAAGTTTTCACTTATAAATATAGCCATAATTTTTTCCTGATTTGATTTATTAAACTGATGACTTATATTAATAGACTACTTAATACTTTACATTACATACTTTACATGTAACCATCTTTACATTCAAGGGAGGAGAGTGTCATTGGGTTAAAGTGCTGTTGGTTTTTGTTTGCTGATATATTTTTTTAAGAGATTTCATTTATTTATTCATGAGAGACCCAAAGAGAGAGGGGGGGAGCGGGGGGGGGGGGGGGGGGGGGGGGAGGGGGAGCTTCTACCCAGGCAGAGGGAAGAAGCAGTCTCCATGCAGGGAGCCTGATGCAGGACTGGATCCCAGGACTCCAGGATCAGGCCCTGGGCTGAAGGCAGGTGCTAAACCGCTGAGCCACCCAGGGATCCCTGTTTGCTGATATTTTAATGAATATTTGTACCAATCGTCATGAATTTGGTTGGGTTTCCGTATTACTATGTTTAAGTCTATCTTTTACAGGTCTACTTTATTTAGATAATAAGATAAACACCTGTGTATTCATGACCCATATTAAGGAATGAAATGTCATTGTACTTTTTAGATCATGTATGTCCCTCCCTAAATTAATCCTATTCCCCCCTGTCAAGTTAACAATTTCTTAAATATTGTGTTATTCATCCTCTTGTTTTCTTTATGGTTTTAACACATGTATTTGTATCTTTAAGCTAAATACTGCTTAGTCTTTGGCTGCTGCTGGTTGTACTTTGTATACATGGAATCAAACCAAATACATCCTCTATGATGTGCATTTGTTTAAAGTGTCATCTGTATTGATGCATGTGGTGTAGTTCATTCATTTTCATATATACCACAATTTGTTAATCCACTTTGCTCTTGATAGATACTTGGATGATTTCCAGTTTTTTCCTGCCTTGAAAATTTTTGAGCATCTCACTCAATGAATGTTTTTAAGAGTTTTAATAGTATATGTTGTAATTGTGTTTGTGATTGTGCTTGAAGGTATCTATGTCCACAGTGGAATGTCAGTAGTTCTTTATAGGTGCACTTTAAATTATTTTCCAGTGACGTAGAGTGAAATTGTATCTTGTGGTTTTAATTTACATTTCCTCAAGAACTAATGAAGCTAAAACTTTTTTTAAAATCAGATGTTTATTGGCCACTTGGATTCCCTCATTTGTTCTTATCTTTCACACATTTTTCCTTCTTAGTTGCCTGATTTTTTCTTACATTTTTTCCTAATTATAATACTATCTCTTTATCAATATGTAGTTTTGCAAACATATTCTGCCTTTTTTCCTATTGTTGGAAGAGGTCAAGAATATATGATCCCGGTTAACCCATGAGCTAGACCCTGACGTTCACAGCCTCCTCATCTCCTCCTCTGTCCTTGGAACATATGCTCACTTTTTCCACACCATGAGCCGTTCCAGGTCATAGCCTTGGTAGAGTAAGGTGTTTCTGAGACCGTCTGGATGGTATATATGGCTGAATCCTGTCAGGGCCTTAGGATGCTGGCAGTGGGTGCAGAGATCTGCTAGCCTCGTAAGTTCCGTTGCTTGTTAAACCCTCCACCTCCTGGTCTGCAGGGCCTGCCTCTGTAGTATCTCCCTGCCCTATGTGTATGGGGGCCAGTCAACCAACTATTATATAGTAAATATTATTTTTAGTGCAGTTGATTTTATAATTTTTACATTGTGATTTGCTTTTTTATTTTTTATATCTTAAGCCCTTTTTAACCCAGAGACTTCTATAAGTTTAACATATTTTACTTTTCTATTTATATATTTAAGCCACTTGGAGATGTTTTTAAGTGACATGATTGGGATCCACTTTCTTTTCCTTTTTTTTTTTTTTTAGAAAAAATCCATTCTTTAATTCTTGCATAGATATCTAATTATACCAGGGCTATGAAGAAATCAATAATTTCCCCACTGGTCAGAAATGCTCATCAGGAAGCTTCCACATATGTAAATCTATGTATGAATTCTTAATTCCCCCCTGTTGCTTATTTGTTATACTGTTCTATTTGACTATCAAGATGGACAGACTTTCAGCATATTGCCATAATCATTATAGCTTTATTTTAAGATTTATTTATTTATTTGAAAAAGAGAGGGAGTAGGTGAGCAGGAAGTGGGGCAGAGGGGGAGGGAGGGAATCTTAAGCAGATTCCCCTCTGAGCAAGGAGCCCAACGTGGGGCTCGATCCCAGGACCTCAAGATCATGATCTAAACTGAAATCAAGAGTCTGATGCTTAACCAACTGACCCACCCAGATATCCTGATTATTATGGCTTTAAAATATGTTTTGATTTTTAATAGGGAAAATCTTCCTCCTTGTTCTTCTGCAAAATGTCTTGATTGTTAGTGCTTCTTGTTTTTCCTTATAAACTTTGCAGTAGCTTATTGAGTACCTGAGGGTGGGGCAGGGCCGTGGGATTTTGATTAGAATTGTATCAGCTTCATTAGACAGTTTGGTGTATTGACATCTTTATGGCATTGATTTTTCTTATCTAGAAACAAAGTATACCTCAAAGTATTCCTGTTTATTTATTTCTTCTTTGATGACTTTCGTTAAAGTTTTATAATTGTCTCTGAAAATTAATGATTTTAATGGTATTTTTCTAAGTACATTATATTTTTGATATATTTGTTTTAAAATTACATTTTAATTATATAAAATATGTGCAATTGTTAATTGCATATAAAATATGGCATTGTTTTCTTGCTAAGCAGTCTTGTTAAAATCTCTCATTTATTCTAATAACTTGTTTGAGTTCGAGTTTCCCAAATATGCAACTCTGATCATCTGCAATGGTGTCAGCATTGTGTCTTTTCTTCTAATCATTACCCATTTTGTTTCTTTGCTTCTGACATTAACTAGAACTTTGGGTAAAATACACAGTAAAAGGGTTGATGGCAATCAGAGGGAATGCTTTGCACATTTCAAAATAAAAGAAGATATTTGTTCTGTTTTGTTTTTCAATACATGGTTTTTTAATTTGCTTGGGCTACCATAACAAAATACTACAGACTGGGTGGATTTCACAACAGAAATTTACTTTGCTATAGGTCTGATATCTGAGTTCGAGGTGCCAGCACGGGTTGCTTTCTGCTGAGGTCTCTCCCCTTGACTTGCGGATGGCTCCCTGTGCTCCCACAGCCATTCTTTCTGTGTAAGTATCCCTGATGTCTCCTGAGTCCAACTTTCTTTTTTTATTTATTTTTATTTTTTTACTTTTTTTAATTTATTTTTTATTGGTGTTCAATTTACCAACATACAGAATAACCCCCAGTACCCGTCACCCATTCACTCCCACCCCCGCCCTCCTCCCCTTCTACCATCCCCTAGTTCGTTTCCCAGAGTTAGCAGTCTTTACTGTTCTGTCTCCCTTTCTGATATTTCCCACACATTTCTTCTCCCTTCCCTTATATTCCCTTTCACTATTATTTATATTCCCCACATGAATGAGAACATATAATGTTTGTCCTTCTCCGACTGACTTACTTCACTCAGCATAATACCCTCCAGTTCCATCCACGTTGAAGCAAATGGTGGGTATTTGTCATTTCTAATAGCTGAGTAATCAACTTTCCTTTTTTTAAATAAGGACACCAATCAAATTGGGTCTAGCCTACCCAAACAGCCTCATTTCTATTTAAACACCTCTTTAAAGGCCCTATTTCCAAATATTCACGTACTGAGGTACGAGAAGTTAGGGCTTCAATGTGAATTTTGGAGCACACAATTTGGCCCATAGCATATGGATTCTTTCTTTCTTGCTTTTTTTCTTTTTCCTTCCTTCCTTCCTTCCTTCCTTCCTTCCTTCCTTCCTTCCTTCCTTCCTTCCTTCTTCCTTTCTTTAAGATTTTATTTATTCCTTTGAGAGAGAGAACATAAGAGAGAGAGAGAGAGAGAGAGAGAGAGCCACCTAGGCTTTCCTAGGTTTCACCTTTTTAAATCTTTGTCAAATTAGAATTTTATTTTCAAAACTATAACTTCATTTATGGTGTTCAAATATTCAGATCCACAATACTACTAAAACAAGATTAAGTCTTCTTCATAAAATGACAATATATCAACATAAACAAAAGTTATCATATTAAAATGATAAATTAATAAAACCACCATTGTCATTTTGGACATTAGCACAAATCTCTATGATAGAAAGACAAACAAACTCAATGAGGCTTATATAATTGTTGTAAAGAGGTAAATGCACACATAATACAAACACAAAATTCTGTAGCCCACTAAAAAAAATCTATTTTTTCCAATGGTTTATAAGACATTAAAAAAACAGATTATGAACTGGAGGATGAAGAGAACTGCAATTAATTATAAAATCCAGAAATTATATAGGAACACCATAACCCAAATCTTGCTATCATATGCAAAGTATGGCAAAATATAGGGAAAGCCTAAGATCAAATATATATTTCCTATGAATTATTGTAAAGGGGCTAAGAACTAGGACATGTAAGCTCTGCACTCATGCATAATTTTTCTCCAATATATAATTAGAAATTCAATTAAATAATATTAAGAAAATATGGTAATGTCAAAATGAAAGAGCAAACCTTCTAGAATGAACTCAACGTTGTATTTCTGTGATTCTATTTACTTTTAGCCTTTAATGTCCAGTAGTGTTTATCAATCACTGCTTTTAGGTTTTTAGCCATGTAGTTATATACGTTGATCTTGCTTTATCATCTGTGCCTTTCAGTCTTATCTGTGTTGAATGGAATCTAAATGTGATTTGGGACTGTGGAGGTGAAGTGGCTGTAACAACAGTAGTTCTTCTTGGGAGGCAAGCTGAGAGTCTGCAAAGGACCCAAACACCTCTTCCTCAAAACCACGATCTGAATACAGAGTAAGTCAGCTAAAATATGTATGGCCACAGTTGAATGTTTGTTCAAAAAAATCATTTCTTTCTTTTTTTTTTGTCTTTAGTCAACCATAGGAAGAATTTCATGTACTATTTTATTATTTCATATTTTTAGATTTACATTTCTTGCTCATGGCACCCTCTGTGACACTTGAACATCAACTGTGTTGGTTTTGTCTGTGTTTACAGAGCAGATAAGGCATACTCTCTTTGATTTAGCACAGCTGTGTGGCAGCAAACTCTTGCAGAAGCAAAGCAAGAAAATAAAACTATCCGTAAAACTGAAAAAGAAAAAAATAAATTTCCAAAATTTTCTGTGGGTTGCTTATGGAGTGAGAGATTATCTAGTTACAGAGATAATGAGGGGAGTGTTGCTTCTTTTCAAGAAAGACTCACTTATCTGTACAGCGTGAAAGATATAAAACGTGTTGCCTTATACTTAGAAAAATGAAAATATGGTCACAATTCAACAGAGAAAATTTAAAACTGAAAAAGGATTTGCAAATATACCATTTAAAAAACTTTTAATTGAACAGATGTACATACATAGAAATGTATGTATCTATTCTTAAGTGTCTGCATTACCAAAATTTCACAAAATGAACACACCCATGCAGCAGCACCAGATTGAGATGTAGAATATTGGCAGCACCCTAGAAAGTCCTCTTGTGCTTTCTTCTCGTTGATACCTCTCAAGCGTAACACTCCTCTGATTCCTAACAGCACAGATCAGTATTGGCTGTATTTGTACTTTCTGAACTGAACCATGTCACGCATACCTTGTAAAAATAGACATAAAGTCTATTTTCTTTCACAACATAGTTTATAAGAATTTTTAGTATGTTGCATATCATTGTAGACCCTGTTTTCATTGTTGTGTAATATTTCACCATGCAAATATATAACAATTAGTAACATCTGATTGGCATTTGGGTAATTACTCTCCAGTTTAATTTCTTGGAATAGTTTGAGTAGGATTGGCACTACTTCTTCATTAAATATTTTGTAGAAATAAAAATGAAACCATAGACCCAGGAATTTGCTTTGTGGGAAGATTTTTAGCTACAAATTCAGTTTCTTGTATATTAGACTATTCACATTATCTATTATATCTTGTTTTTTTGAACAATAAACACCTTTATTACATGACCAAAGATAATAGGGAGGAAGATTTATTTGCCTTTCTGGGCTTTGATTGTGCTCAACTAGAACTCTAGCTCCTAGGGCCTTCTAAGCTCATTGCCATCTGCTCTATCACACTAGCCTGGTCTTGATGCTATGCATGCAAGTTCTCCCTGCTGGAACTTCTCCTCTAGGAGATTGCTATTTTGGCATTCTTTTTCCTTTCATCATATTTCTTCAGAACTTTCTTGGATTGCTTTTTGTTTAAAATCTCTTCCTTTTTAGGAGTTAGCTTGGCCTCTTTCTTGTGGCCTAGGGGCAGTGCATAGTAGAACTTGTACCATTGTTCTTGAAATGTACTGTCAGTGGGCACCATACGGTTCTTCACTGGGGGCTCAATATGGACCAGTTTGCTGTTTGGTGCCTTGTAGACAACATCAGTAATCTTTGTTTTGTGCACACAACACTGGGTGTCCCAGGAGAAGTGCCCTAAAGATGGATGTATTTATTACTGCCTCCCTGAGTACGGACTGTATGTATGCTGCGGGGGGAAATCAGTGTTGGCAGCGAGTCATCCCAGCTCCTACCTCCACTTCTTGGAATAGATCTTGTGGCACTTGTGCCATCTATCTTGAGAGATGCCCATTGCTCTGGTGCTGGCTACAAAAGAGTATATATCTATTACATCTTGAGTGAACGTTTGTACTATTTGAGGAATTTGTTCATTTCATCTAAATCATTGATTTCATGGGCATAAAACTGCACAAAGTATTCCATTATTATCCTTTTAGTATCGTTAGTATCTGTAGTGATATGACTTTTCTCATTCCTGAAATTAGAAATGTGTGTTTTCTCTTTTTTACTTCTCTTCAGTCTGGTTAAATACTTACCAGTTTTATTGACCTCAAAGAGCCAGCTTTTAGTTTTACATTGTATATCTCTGGTAATATTTTTTTCTCTGAAATCCACTTTGGCATCAATATAATTATTCTTACTTTCTTTCAATTAGCGTTAAAATGGCATACCTTGGTGAGTAATTTTCACTCACCAAGAAACACCCATGTGTTTCTCGTAAACACTATATCACTACATCTTGGTTTTTAAAAAAGATTTATTTTAGAGAGAGTGACTGCTCATCAGAGCAATGAGCAGAGGGAAGGGCAGAGTCAAGCAGACTCTCCTCTGAGCTAGAAGCCCTCCTCACCTGGATCTCACATCCTGAGACCATGACCTGTGCCGAAATCAAGAGTCAGCCACTTAATCGACTGAGCCATTCAGGAGCCCCACATCTTGATTTTTCTAAATCATTTTTTATTGAGATATAACTGACATATAATATTATATTATATTCAAGTGTATGAATTAAGGATTTGGTTTATAAAAACAAAATGATCATCCACAATAAATCTAGTTAACATCCATCACATACATGGTTACAATTTTTTTCTTGTGATAAAAAATTTTAAGATCTACTGTCTTCACAACTTTCAAATATACAGTATACTATTAACTAGACCTTGACATTTAATCTGGTCTGACAATCTCTAGTTTTGGGTATTTAGATCATTTGTATTTAATGTGATAATTGATATGATTAAGTGCAAAACTATCATGATTTTTTTTTAGTCTCATCTGTTCTTTGTACACCTTTCCCCCCCCCTCTTTTTTTTTTTTTTTGCCTTCTTTTGGATCAATTGACTACACTTTACAATTCTATTTTATCTGAGTTGATTGATTACTTACAACTTTTTGCTTTATTTTACTGATTGCTTTAGTGTCCTGGTATACCTCTTTAATGTCACAGTCTACCTTCTTTTTTTTTTTTTTTAAGTTCTTATTTAAATCCCAGTTAGCAAAGAGTATGCTATTAGTTTCGGGTATAGTATTTAGTGATTTGACACTTACAAAAATCAAAATAAAAAGCTTTGCACAGCGAAGGAAACAATCAACAAAACTAAAAGGCAGCCTATAGAATGGGAGAAGATATTTGTAAATGGCAGTCTGATAAAGGATTAGTATACAGAATATATAAAGACTTTATCAAACTCAACACCCCAAAAACAAATAATCCAGTTAAAAAATGGGTAGAAGACATGAATAGATATTTTTTTCAAAGCAGATAGCCAAGTGACACATGAAAAGATGCTCAACCTCACTCATCATCAGGGAAATACAAATCAAAATCACAATGAGATACCACGTCACAACTGTCAGAATGGCCAAAATCAACAACACGGGAAGCAACAGATATTGACAAGGATGCAGAGAAAGGGGAACTCTCTTACACTGTTGATGGGAATACAAATTGGTGCAGCCATTCTGGAAAACAGTATGGCGGTTTCTCAGGAAGCTAAAAATAGAACTACCCTACAATCTAGCAATTACACTACTGGTATTTACCCAAGGAATACAAAAATACTAATTCAAAGGGATACATGCACATCAATGTATTATCAACAATAGCCAAATTATGGAAAGAGCTCAAATGTCCAATTGACTGATGAATGGATAAAGAAGATGTGGAGATATATATAAAATGCAATATTACTCAGCCATCAAACAGAATGAAATCTTGCCATTTGCAATGATGTAGATGGATTATGCTAAGTAAAATGTCAGTCAGAGAAAGACAAATACCATATGATTTCACTCATGTGTGGAATTCACAGGCTATCTTCAAATGACATTATATTATTTCATATATTACATAAAAAGTTTATAGGAATTTACTTCCATTTTCCCCTCTCCTGCCTTTTATGTTATCATTGTTAGACATTTTACTTGTGCATATGTCATATGTACAATATAATAAATAACAAATAATATGTTGTTATTTTTGTTTATGCAATCAGTTTTATTTTAAAGAGATTTAAATAATGGCACAATATTCTCATATCACAGTTAGATCTCTGGTACTCTTCATTTCGTTTGGCTGGTTCACATTTTCAGTTTGCAGAACTTAACTTTAATATTTCTTGCAGCACAGGTCTGCTTTTCATGAATTCTTTTAGCTTTTGTAATCTGAAGTATACTATCTCATTCTCACTTTTGAAACATTTTGCTAGGTATCAAATTAGTCTATGTTGATTGTGTTTTCTCCCTTTTATTACTTTGAATATAATGCTTCCCTCTCTTCTCACTTGTATTGTTTCTGTATCAGTCTCATATTGTTGTTATAACAAATATTATAAAGGCTAAATTTCAAACAACAAAAACTTATTTTACAGTTCTATCAGTCAGAGGTCTGGTGGTCTCACTAAGCTAAAATCAAGGTGTTGGCAGATTTTGCTATTTTCTGGAGGCTCTAGGAAAGAGTTCCCTGCTCTTTTCAGTTGTTTGCAGAATTAAGTTCTTTGTGGTACTTAGTGGGGTTAAAGTTATTGTTTTCTTATTGGTCCTGAAGTGAGAGCTATTGTCTTAGCTTCTAGAAGTTGATGCATTCCTAGGTTTGTGGGCTCCTTCCTCAACCTTCCATTTTAAGAATTGATTTATCTATTTATTAATGAGAGACACAGACAGAGGCAGAGAGAGAAGCAGGCTCCATGCAAGAAGCCCGAAGTGGGACTCAATCCCAGGGTTTCCAGGATCACACCCTGGGCTTAAGGCAGACGCTTAACTGCTGAGCCACCCAGGTGTCCCAGTCCTCGACCTTCAAAGCTAGCAATGGAGGTAAAGTCTTCACTTCATATTTCCAATTATAGCCAGGAAAGGTTTCTCTGATTGTAAGAAGTCATGCAACTAGATTGGGCCCACCTGGATAAACCAGGTTACTCTCATCATCTCAAGATCTTTAATCACACTTACAAAGCTTCTTTAGTCATTGTAGAGGTATATACTCATAAGTGTAGGAGATAATGGTATGGAAATTCTTCATAGCAGTTCCCAATGAGAAATGTCTCATTCTCCTCTCTGTTCCTCTGTGTATAATGTTTTGTTTGTTTGTTTGTTTTGTTTGTTTGTTCTGGCTTCTTTTTTCTCTTTATCACTGGTCCTCAGTAATTTGATTATGATTTCTTCATGTTCTTGTGTTTGGAGTTTATTGAATTTCTTGAATCTTTATAGCTTTCATCATATTTGGAAAAATCAGTTCAAATAATGTTCTTGTTTCCTCTGTCTTTTCTTTCCATATGTATCATAGTGCCTGAAGGGGCCACAGAACTTGCTGAAGGGATTTTCAGTTTTTGATGTTTTATCTGTATGTATTTCCTTTTGACTAGTTTCTATTGCTATGTCTTATTTTTTCATCTCAGTTGTTATACTTTTCATCTCTAGATATTTGATATGGACCTTTTTATATTTTTCATGTATCTTTTTACCTTTTTGTACACCTGGAATTCAGTTAGAATAATTTTAATCTCCTTGTCTATTTCTAATATCTTTATCAGTTCTGCATTGCGATAGGTTAATTTTTCTCCTCATTTGAGTCATATTTTCCTGTTTTATTTCTTGTTTGTTTTTGTATGCTTGAAAATCTTAGAATTGATGTGAGCCATTCTGACTTTTACCTTATCAGGTCCTGGATGTTTGTGTATTTCTGTAAATATTCTTAAGCTTTGTCCTGGGACATAGTTACCATAGAAACAGTTTGATCCTTTTATGTCTTATTGTTATGATTTGTTAGGTGGGACTGGGACCAGAGCAGCATTTAACGTAGGGCTTATGGTTCTCTACCTCCAGAGTGTGAACCTCTGTGTACTCTGCCTCCTGCTCTGTGAATTTTGAACTTTTTTACTCTGGGCTGTGGCAGGACTCTTCTCAGCCTTGGGTGGGAGCCTGGTTCTCCTACAATCCTTTCTGATGGTTCTTCCCTGGCTTCTGGTAGTTTCCTCACATGCATGTGATGATCTCTGCTGAATAGGTGGCATGATCTTTATAATATTTCCAAGTTGTCTATATACAGCTCTCTTTCGTGGCTCTGTCCTGCAAACTCCAGCTGCTTTGATCTCTCCAGAATATCAGGCCTATCCCTTCAATTTAGGGAAACCGCTGGGCTCTGCCTGGATTCCCCTCTGCACCACAGACTGGAAACTTTCTTAAAGTTGTAAACTGGGGCCATTGTGGGGCTCAATTAATTTGTTTTCCATCTTTCAAGAATCACTGTTTTACATTGCCTGAGAAGTGTTTTGAAAACTGTTGTGTGTTTATTTTTAATTTTCAGTTGTTCCAGGAAGCTGTGTATATCTGGCCCTTTTACTCCATCATTCTCAGAGCCAGAATTAATCCTACTAATTTTTAAAGTAAACATTAGCCACACTTTTCATTTATAGAACTCTTTTATCTATTCCCCGTTGGTGTATCTGTGCATTCATCCATCTATCATTATGAAAAGGGATAAAACTTTATGTCTTAAATGGAATGTAAGTACATGTAAGTGTACGTGTAGTATAAGTGTGAAGATGAGATTGACTTAAGTAGTTAGACCGTCAGAGGTTGGAATATTCTAGAGATGGAGGGATAGTCATTGATCTTTCAGGAGCTCTAATGAAGGAAGTCCACAGAAGGGTTTCCCATTACAGAAGTAATACCTCTTTCAGCATCATGGTTATAACTCATATTATTGCCTTTATAGGAATATCTCAGGGCCTACCTAGTATTGTTATCTTCTTATCAATAAATGTGCACATGTTTTAGAGGTATAGAGTATACATGGAAATATACTCTGAGCTCTGATCTAAATGCCATACAAGGAAAAAAACCTGGATTCTTCAATTATTCTATGAGCATGTGAACATTTTTTCCTTCCAATTCTTCAGTCCCACATCAAACTGTCTCTCATTTTCTATTGATTCTTCGATATAAATATTGCTGACTGTGATAGCCTTGCTCCACAAATTTTTATCAATCGACATGAAAACTGACACAGATTCTTAACTGGCCATTACTTTGTCTTCATTCTTTATGTGCTTCCTTCCAAATACTATTAAAATGCAAATTTCAGGGGCACCTGGGTGTCTCAGTCAGTTAAGCCTCTGACTCTTGATTTCTGCTCTTCAGGTCCTGATCTCAGTGAGACTGAACCCTGTGTGGGGCTTCACGTTGGGTGTGGAACCTACCTGAGATTCTCTCTCTCCCTCTCCCCCCACCTCTAAAAAAGGGCAAATTTGAGCACATCACTCATTTTTAAACCTTTGGTACACGTCTGGCTTAAAAATGATGATGTAAAATTGGTATTTTTTTAAAATATATTTTGCATTCATAAAAGCTAGGACAATAAGAAATAGAAGGATAACCTCAGTCTTTGATGGAACAAAGATAAGATACACCTGAAAACCTGCACCACACATAGTCTAAAGAATTCTAGTATAGCAGAGGTTTGGGAAGATTCAAAGAGAGTGCTCAGAAAAAGCCAAATCAGAGCCCTTCCCTATGTGTGTGCCAGAACTTTAAGTACAAAACTAACAATCCCCTGTTTGTAGCAGAAGGCCCTGGGTGCATAATCTGGCAACAGGAGCATCTCTAGATTTCCACTGGTATAGAATTTGAAACAATTGAGCTCTTATGCAGGAAATCATCTGTTCATGAGGTAATTTTAAAAAGAGAGGCTCACAATGGGATCACAGGTGCCAATCTTGGTGGTCTGGGAAGAAGTTAAGGCTAAAGATTCACACTTGCATTCACAAAACCCTGTTTCATAGAACTCTTAGAAGCCAGTAACATGATCTTTTTAATCAACTGCCTGCTTTTAGCTGGTCCAGGAAGAATTGATCTCATTCAAATGTGAGCAATAAATAAAAAGGACCCAAGACCGGTCTTTCACAAAATACTACAAATAAAAACAGCTACCACAACAAATGATTGAAGAGATGGGAAAAAATTGCAAATAAAAATATTTTGTATATTATACTAGTAGAGAAGAAAATTGTAATCAAATTTATGTCCATAAATTAAAAAAAAATCAGCAAAGCAATTGTCTCTGTAAGCACAAAGAAACAAAAGATATAAGGAACAGAGGGCAAGAAAACAGAAAAAGATAAAATGTAAGTTAGATAAATGTGAGAAAAAATAAATAAGGAAAAGACAACCTGCGATGCCCAGGTGGTTGTTGTTGAGCATCTGCCTTTGCCTCAGGTAGTGGTCCCTGGGTCCTGGGATCAAGTCCCGCATTGGGCTCCCTGCAGGGAGCCTGCTTCTGCCTGTGTCTCTGCCTCTCTCTCTGTGTCTCTCATGAATAAATAAATAAAATCTTAAAAAAAAACGTTAAAAATGAGCAAGTGATTTGAAAAGGCACTTTAAAAAACAGGATATCCAAAGCGTTAATATTCATATGAAAAAAGATCTATGAAAACAAAATTTAAAACAACTTGAATGATCAAAATGAAAAACAAAACAAAACAAAACATGACAATACCAAGTGTTGTTGAGGGCATATTAAGCAAGATGAATTCCTATACGGTACTAATAGGAATGTACACTGACAAACTTTTTTTTGAAACATGTTGGACATTAAACCATAAAATTGAAAGATCTATGTAGTCAGCCAATAAAGTCATTTACCAATACTTTTAGTTTTTCCTCCTTTCAGACACTTGATGGAATTCTTTGTTTCTACCCCAGTTAAGTTAGGTTTGAAGTTAAAAGGTAATTTGCTTTAGCCAATGAAAGGTGAGCAAAAGCAAAATGTATTATTCATTTTTGTGTGAATTCTTAAGACCGAATGCATAATTTGCCATATTCCATTTTCCTTGCCACAGCAACCAATCATTTCTTAGACAATGGAAACTCTAGCTTTCTACTTTGCTAAGGAGATCCCTAGCTCCCTAAGATAGATACATGGATATGTTGAATGGGTGAGAAAAAATCCTTGCTGTTTAAACCACTGAGATCTGGGTATTGTTACTTATTAGAGCTTAGCCTATTTGATCCCTTACTGGTACACAAACTCCATTTTCTGTATAGTTACATTCCCTGGAGTACCAGACTATGTGCATTATACCCTTTGGCAGTCTGGTGAAACTTAAGGGCCCTTTTTTATAGTAACTTAAAATGTTTTAAATACATTAAATACATAGACTCTACAAAGGAAAATAATTATATCAGAAAACCACTTTTGGGATGCCTGGGTGGCTCAGCAGTTATGTGTCCGCCTTCGGCTCAGTGTGTGATCCTGGAGTCCTGGGATCGAGTCCCATATCAGGGGACTCCCTGCATGAAAACTGCTTCTCCCTCTGCCTATGTCTCTGCCTCTCTCTCTCTCTCTCTCTCTCTCCCTGTGTCTCTCATGAATGAATGAATGAATAAATAAATAAATAACTTAAAAAAAAGAAAACCACTGTCAAATATTAAAACAACAAATTTGTACTATAGTAAACATTTTCCATCTTAACATATTAAATAACAATAGCTAGAAGGTTTAATAATTACTATAATTTCAAAATAGTGATGAACACAAATGATATTTCTGGACATCTGCAATCATAATGTGATATTAAAATATCTGTATTTCTATAAGTGACAGAGTTACCCAGGACAGAGTTACAGGTGTTGGTATTGTTTTTCCCTTGTCCACATTTGTAATGCAAGGAATTGCTGCATTTCAGATTGAAGTTAGTGAAAATAATGATGTGATTTTTTTTTTCCCATTCAAGTTTGTGGAGTCTCTGAATTCTCCACAAGGACATCTTTGTAGAGGGTTGAGGACATCTTTGTAGAGGTATACATTAGGATACAGTTAGAAGACTGCATTTTATTTTTTTTATTTTTTTATTTTTTTATTTGATAGGGAGGATTTTTATTTTTTTAATTTATTTTTTTATTGGAGTTCAATTTGCCAACATATAGCAAGCACCCAGTGCTCATCCCGCCAAGTGCCCCCCTCAGTGCCCATCATCCAGTCACCTCAACCCCTCTCCCACCTCCCCTACCACTACCCCTTGTTCATTTCCATTTTCCATGAGAGAGTTAGGTGTCTCTCATGTTTTGTCACCCTCACTGATATTTTCACTCATTTTCTCTCTTTCCCTTTATTCCCTTTCACTAATTTTTGAAACCCTAGTAGAAACAAAATTTTTATATTCCCCAAATGAATGAGACCATATAATGTTTGTCCTTTTCTGACTGACTTATTTCACTCAGCATAATACCCTCCAGGTCCATCCATGTCGAAACAAAAGATGGGTATTTGTCGTTTCTTTTCATTTTTTTTATTTGTCGTTTCTAATGGATGAGTAATATTCCATTGTATACATATACCACATAGAAGACTGCACTTTACAAGATTGTTTATAACAGCAAAAAGTTAGAAAGATTACCCATCTCATTGAAAAATAAATAAATAGCATAAAAGTGCATTCATACAATGAAATATTATATAGCAATAAAATTAACAGTCATTTGTTGTACACAGCTACATGAAATAATCTAAGCACATATACTGGGTAGTTTCATCTATATAAATTTCAAAATAGGCAGTTAAATTAGAGCTTTGAGGTTGCCAACATAGTTGCTAAAATTATAAAGAAAAGCAAAGAATGATTACCACAAAAGTCAGTGTGTTTAGCTCTAAGAGGTAGGGATAATATTGAAATTGGAAGGGTCATGTCTGGGAGCTCTGGGTTTCTGGAAATATTTGATTTCCTGATTTAAGTGATGGGTATATAAATTTTAATTGAATGATAATTCATGAAGCTTTACATTATTTCATGACCTTTTACCTTTAGGTATGAGTATTATATTTTATAATATTGCATTAAATGGAAACATGGCAAAGCTAATATGTAAGTGCAAGATTTGATTCTCCTAGAAAAATAACATATTGACAACCATTGGTGCACAAATATCCAAAATTAGCAATAATAATAGGACAATCAACACAGATACAGGATAAATAAATTAAAAGAATCATTGGAGACTATTATACTCATATCTATTCAATAAATTTGAAAGCCTGAAAGAAGATGATTGTCTAAGAAAATATAAATTACTAAAACAAACCCTAGTAGAAACAAAATTTCAACAAGTTTATTATTATAGAAAAATAGCAAAAGGTGTCAAAGGCTGCCTCCCCATAAGGCATAGATGGTTTCAGAGGAAAATTTTCCTATAATTTTAAGGAAGAAATAATTCCAAAGACATTTAAATTATTTCATGGAACAAAATGAGTTTCCAAATTGTCTTTATAAAGTAGATATACATTACTTAAAAAGCCTACAAAAGATAGCAAAATAGAAGAAAAACTACAGAACAATACAAGCATCCATTCAAAAACTGGAAAGAACTCAAATACAAAAGCTAACCTTACACATAAAGGAGCTAGAGAAAAAACAGCAAATAGATCCTACACCCAAGAGAAGAAGGGAGTTAATAAAGATTCGAGCAGAACTCAACGAAATTGAGACCAGAAGAACTGTGGAACAGATCAACAGAACCAGGAGTTGGTTCTTTGAAAGAATTAATAAGATAGATAAACCATTAGCCAGCCTTATTAAAAAGAAGAGAGAGAAGACTCAAATTAATAAAATCATGAATGAGAAAGGAGAGATCACTACCAACACCAAGGAAATACAAACGATTTTACAGAACAAATTCAATTCCAATATATAAATGCAAACTATTAGGACTTCATCAAGATGAAAAAAAAATCTGCACAGCAAAAGAAACAGTCAACAAAACTAAAAGACAACCTACAGAATGGGAGAAGATATTTGCAAATGACATATCAGATAAAGGGCTAGTATCCAAGATCTATAAAGAACTTATCAAACTCAACAATCAAAAAACAAACAACCCAGTCAAGAAATGGGTAGAAGGGCAGCCCGGGTGGCTCAGCGGTTTAGCGTCACCTTCAGCCCAGGGTGTAATCCTGGAGACCCGGGACTGAGTCCCATGTTGGGCTCCCTGCATGGAGCCTGCTTCTCTCTCTGCCTGTGTCTCTGCCTCTCTCTCTCTCTCTCTCTGTGTGTCTCTCATGAATAAATAAAATCTTAAAAAAAAAAGAAATGGGTAGAATACATGAACAACATTTCTCTAAAGAATACATACAAATGACCAACAGACACAGAAAAGAATACTCCACATCACTTGCCATCAGGGAAATACAAATCAAAACCACAATGAGATACCACTTCCCACAGTCAGAATGGCTAAAATTAACAGGACAGAAAACAACAAATGTTGGCGAGGATGTGGAGAAAGGGGAACCCTCTTATACTGTTGGTGGGAATGCAAGCTGGTGCAGCCACTCTAGAAAACAGTGTGGAGGTTATTCAAGAAGTTAAAAATAGAGCTACCCTATGACCCGGCAATTGCACTACTGGGTATTTACCTGAAAGATACAGATGTAGTGAAATGAAGGGGCACTTGCATCCCAATGTTTATAGCAGCAATGTCCACAGTAGTCAAACTGTAGAAAGAGCCGAGATGTCCTTTGACAGATGAATGGATAAAGAAGATGTGGTGTATATAAGGAAAGGAATATTACTCAGCCATCAGAAAGGATGAATACCTACCATTTACATCACCATGAATGGAACTGGAGAGTATTATGCTGAGTGAAGTAAGGTAACAGGAATAAAAGGCACAGCATAAGGAATATAGTCAATGGTATATATTATACACATAATATATATATATGACGTATATATGATATACATATGAAATATAGTCACTGATATATATAATACATATATAACATATATAATTACATATATAAAATATATAATGATAGTGGTATATTAGAACTGATGGTACCTATACTTGTGAACATAGCATAATATATAAACTTGTGAAATCACTATGTTGTACACTTGAAACTAAGGTAACATTAGTGTGTCAACTGAACTTAAAACATGTCTTAAAGTATAGCAAATGCATTTCAGTGTGCTGGCTGTGCTTGATACTTGAGGAGATGTAATGGTGGACAAGTGGTACTACCTGCTCTCAAGTAGCTTAAATTTAGATTTGGGGATCAAAGTAGAAACAGAACTTTACTACATAGTAGGGTAAGATAAGAACTATTGCAGATGAACTGCCTATTGCTGAGAAGGCTCAAAGGAAGATGCTTGGTATGTTTGGCTTGGGTACACAAACACCTTGGAAGAGTTGCTCTTTGACTTGAGTGGTGAGGAATTATGGCTAAGAGCCTTGTTTTGGCCTTGTTTGACACAAGTCCAAATTCTAACTCTGGACTCAATTATCATCAACTGTTTAATTGGCTCATCTTTGTATCTGGGCTCATCTTTCACTCTGAGTGCCCTGAACAACACAGGGCCACATTACATTATTCCTGTTGGAACTGATTGCCTTCCCTGTGTAAGTGTAATAGAGGGCAAATGTGGCCCAACTTCTTCGTAGTTCTTATCATCAAGAGGTAGAGTCTATTTTCTTATGCCTTGAATCTGGGCTAGCCTTCTGACTTGCTTTGACTAACAGAATGTGGTGAAAATGGCAGCAGACCAGTTTCATGCCTAGACTTCAAGAGGTTTTGCAGTTTCCACAATCTATTCTTGGAGCCAAGTGACTAAGGCTGGACCATCCTGCTAGAGGATGAAACTGTGTAGACAGAAGAGCCAATCACCCCAGCTATCCCAGCCCAACCCCAGACATATCAGTCTACCAAGCCAAGCCTGGCTAATGCCATGAATTTCCAAAACTTTCCACCCTTTTATTTGTGAGTAGCAATCACATTTAAAATTTATTCTGTATTCTTCAAAGCATCTAACCGTGTGTGAGACAGGAAGCTGATGGGCTTATGTGAGCAGTTCTCATTAAGCCTGTGAGCCATGTGAAAGCAATTTAAATGTGAGTCAGAAAACCCAGTTACTGCACTAATGAACAGTTGGGTTTAGAGCAAGACATTTGGCTGCTTTAGCTCCTCACCATGAAATGAGGGAGTACAGCTCGGTCTCCACGGTCCCATTGGATCTGCTGTGTTTGGATTCTGGCACCTCCTGCCATGTTTAGTCACTTTCCAGGTCCACTGGGCACTGGAGTCAGTAGAAATTCTCCACTATAACAGAAAATAATTTCTATCTTCAAATGTATGTTATTTTACTTAGTTTTAGTTACACTAGTTATTCACTTTCACCAGTATTTCACCAGTATTCAGAAAATAGAATATATTCAGATATGCAAAAACAGTCAGATTCCCGTAATTCAGATACAAAAATACTATCCATATTAACATCCCATCCTTATTTTTAATCCTATAGGTATTCATAAATAGGGTTGCAATATATATATTGTTCTACCAGTTGATTTTTCTGTGTCAGTGTATCCACAGGTCTATATGTTGAATGGCTGCACTGTGTCCTATGGATGAACTACTACCCACAGTCTGCAGCTTCACATGTAGGCTATTGTCAATTTTTACTCTTATCAGGGAAGTTATGACAAACAGGACAGATTTCCCTAAACTTGGGAAGTAAATATTTGAGAAGTAGGGCAGCAAGCAGAGTTTTCATGAAGAGATTATTCAAGCGATAAAAAATAAGTATGAAAAAAATAAATCTGTATTTTATATATTTATTTTATTTTGTATATATTTTATTTTGGAGTTGTGTGTTAGCCACTGTTTCCTAAATTCATGATTCATGCCTGAAGTGGGACACCAAAAAATCCTAAAGACAATGAAAGTGTCTAGACCCCCTACTGAATCTAATTAAAGTGTGGGTCTCCAGGGCAATCTCTAGATGCACAGCTAACAAAAGCGTTGCAGAGATAGCATTTCTTTAGTATATTTGTTTATTGACCTAATTAGAAAAGTGCAAAAGAACAAGCCACTTTAAAAGCCTTGTCCCCCATTAGCTATAGATGATGAGATGTTCCCAAGCTCTACAACACATTCTGAGATCAATAAAATGAGCGTCTAGAGAAATAACCTCCTGTTTCATTTCCAGACAGGCAGAAGAATTTCATTTTAACCACAAAGGAAGATTTAAAAGTCTGTCAGAGACGACGTAAGCAGGAGTCATCCCTGAGGAGAAACCATAAAATATGAACATTCACAGGCGGAGAAGCACACTGGTTCACATATTGCTGCAAGGGGTCTCCTCCCATATCCTGCAGACATTTTGCCCTTCTTCTAGTAATTCTTCCTGACTCCAAAAAATTTTTGGCTCACCTTACACATACGAGACCAGATAAAGTTTTTAATACTTTGAGTCAAATGGAACTTAGAGTACACACACTCATCTCTTCTTGCCTCTCTCTCTCTTGCTGGAGTGTGAAGCCCTTGATGGCAAGATCCATGTGTTATTTTGCTTTGATTGCACCTGGCACACAGGAAAAATTATAGTTGTTACTGTTTACCAGGGATCGGGCATTGTGCTGAATGATTTGGGTATATGGCAGGTTAATTGGTTAGACTATTTTTCTTCTTATAATTTCCTCTTTTTTTTACTATCTAACTGTAACCAGCAGTTTTGCTTCTCTGCCACAAGGATTTCTGCAGGACAGAAGGCAGATGCTGCAGATATTATTAGCTCTTTCTAATGATTGGGACCGGAGAGCTTGTGCTTGGTATCCTGAATGGTGAGGTAAGAGAATGGGGTGATTAGAAGGGCAGAGAAAGGAGGAGAGAGAGTTCTATCCCACTTCTCTGGTCCTCACCTCTGAAAAGAAGTTAAAGGTCTGAATTCCCAGAGTGTGAGATATTTCGTTGGAAAACCACAAAAGTCCCTCCCTGAAGACTTGGATTGTTGGCCACCTTAGGTGGGATGGCAATGCTCTCAGAGAAAGTTAGGGCTTTAGTGGGAGGGCCTGTGATGTTCCAGGGCAGCAGACGGAGTGCACACTGATGCAACAGAAGTCCTCGGAGACCCCCGACACAACCCTCAGAAGGAAGTGGAGGAACTGTCTCCACGAGGCAGTTTTGAATCCAAGGGTCATACATGGATAGAAAGATTGGAACAAATATCATTCGCAATGGGGAAGCACTGGGAGCCTTTCCCCTAAGATCAGGAACAAGACAGGGATGTCCACTCTCACCACTGCTATTCAACATAGTACTGGAAGTCCTAGCCTCAGCAATCAGACAACAAAAAGACATTAAAGGCATTCAAATTGGCAAAGAAGAAGTCAAACTCTCCCTCTTCGCCAATGACATGATACTCTACATAGAAAACCCAAAAGCCTCCACCCCAAGATTGCTAGAACTCATACAGCAATTCGGTAGCGTGGCAAGATACAAAATCAATGCCCAGAAATCAATGGCATTTCTATACACTAACAATGAGACTGAAGAAAGAGAAATTAAGGAGTCAATCCCATTTACAGTTGCACCCAAAAGCATAAGATACCTAGGAATAAACCTAACCAAAGAGGTAAAGGATCTATACCCTAAAAACTATAGAACATTTCTGAAAGAAATTGAGGAAGACACAAAGAGATGGAAAAATAGTCCATGCTCATGGATTGGCAGAATTAATATTGTAAAAATGTCAATGTTACCCAGGGCAATATACACGTTTAATGCAATCCCTATCAAAATACCATGGACTTTCTTCAGAGAGTTAGAACAAATTATTTTAAGATTTGTGTGGAATCAGAAAAGACCCCGAATAACCAGGGGAATTTTAAAAAAGAAAACCATATCTGGGGGCATCACAATGCCAGAATTCAGGTTGTACTACAAAGCTGTGGTCATCAAGACAGTGTGGTACTGGCACAAAAACAGACACATAGATCAATGGAACAGAATAGAGAACCCAGAAGTGGACCCTGAACTTTATGGTCAACTAATATTCGATAAAGGAGGAAAGACTATCCACTGGAAGAAAGACAGTCTCTTCAGTAAATGGTGCTGGGAAAAGGGACATCCACATGCAGAAGAATGAAACTAGACCACTCTCTTGCACCATACACAAAGATAAACTCAAAATGGATGAAAGATCTCAATGTGAGACAAGATTCCATCAAAATCCTAGAGGAGAACACAGGCAACACCCTTTTTGAACTCGGCCATAGTAACTTCTTGCAAGATACATCCACGAAGGCAAAAGAAACAAAAGCAAAAATGAACTATTGGGACTTCATCAAGATAAGAAGCTTTTGCACAGCAAAGGATACAGTCAACAAAACTCAAAGACAACCTACAGAATGGGAGAAGATATTTGCAAATGACATATCAGATAAAGGGCTAGTTTCCAAGATCTATAAAGAACTTATTAAACTCAACACCAAAGAAACAAACAATCCAATCATGAAATGGGCAAAAGACATGAAGAGAAATCTCACAGAGGAAGACATAGACACGGCCAACACGCACATGTGAAAATGCTCCGCATCACTTGCCATCAGGGAAATACAAATCAAAACCACAATGAGATCCCACCTCACACCAGTGAGAATGGGGAAAATTAACAAGGCAGGAAACCACAAATGTTGGAGAGGATGCGGAGAAAAGGGAGCCCTCCTGCACTGTTGGTGGGAATGTGAGCTGGTGCAGCCACTCTGGAAAACGGTGTGGAGGTTCCTCAAAGAGTTAAAAATAGACCTGCCCTACGACCCAGCAATTGCACTGTTGGGGATTTACCCCAAAGATACAGATGCAGTGAAACGCCGGGACACCTGCACCCCGATGTTTCTAGCAGCAATGGCCACAATAGCCAAACTGGAAGGAGCCTCGGTGTCCTTTGAAAGATGAATGGATAAAGAAGATGTGGTCTATGTATACAATGGAATATTCCTCAGCCATTAGAAATGACAAATACCCACCATTTGCTCCAACGTGGATGGAACTGGAGGGTATTATGCTGAGTGAAGTAAGTCAATCGGAGAAGGACAAACATTATATGTTCTCATTCATTTGGGGAATATAAATAATAGTGAAAGGGAATAGAAGGGAAGGGAGAAGAAATGTGTAGGAAATATCAGGAAGGGAGACAGAACATGAAGACTCCTAACTCTGGGAAATGAACTAGGGGTGGTGGAAGGGGAGGAGGGCGGGGGGTGCGGGTGAATGGGTGACGGGCACTGAGGGGGGCACTTGACGGGATGAGCACTGGGTGTTATTCTGTATGTTGGTAAATTGAACACCAATAAAAATAAATTTATTATATATATAAAAAAAGATTGGAACGTAAAGTGAGAATAAAGTAAACCTTCAATATTTAGAAGTAAAAGAGGGATGAATGGAGAGCTTTCGTCTGGTATAGCAGTGCCCCCTCCTCTAGAGGTATACTTGGGGAGAAGGGACTCTATCTGCTGGAAGGGATGCAGTGGGTGAAAGTGACTGGATTATTTCCTGTCAACAGCTTTATTTGGGCTACGACGCTGAGAGCTCTTCAATGGTTTTTTGTTTTTTTTTCTGAAATTCAGACAACATCTTAACCCTCACCCAGCAGACCTGTTTCCTTCAAATATTGCTCCAGAGAGGGCTGCTCCAAGTCTTAATCCCTGGCTTCAATCAGAACCAATAATCTTTGTTATATTTTATAGATTCTCATCAGTTTTAGTGAGGTTCTAAGTAAGACATTAGAAATCTACTAAAAATGAAATCCATCACACTGGACAATGACTGTATAGTGTCTGAGGGCAGGACTAACTTCTGGTCACCATCTGCACCTAGCACAGAACCTGTTTGGTGGAGGCCACCATCAGAGGAGTGAATTGGGCAGGCCTCAGCACCCTGGAATCTGAGGGAAGTCAGATAAATAGACAGGGCTTGTATCAGTCCCTCTAAAAACATCTGTCATGCTTCACAAAGTGTTTAATAAAGTAGAACAGTATTGTCTTCAGTCAGAGAGAATTCTTCATAAACAAGGCTGCCACTTATAAATGCATTTTTTCTTCATGAATTACCAGCCAAGATGGGATTCCTGCAGGGCAACTCTCAGGATCTGAGGCAACGAACAGTTGTGTCAGGAGAGCTCTTCTTTCAATAATAAGCTACATTAATCATGTTAATATGCTGAGACTCCCTGAACTGAATCATACAAAAACTCTTGCAGGTCTTAGAACTGCAGCCCTCTCTTCCTTTTCCCTGAATTCTCTCTCAAACTTAAACAAATCACCATGCATATGTGTAACGGTTTAGGGATATAAAAGTAAAAATATGTGGGATCCCTCATGTAACTCCCATCTCTGAGTTTTCATTGTGGTCACTCCTCCAAAAGGCACTTCTCACGTTGCAGGTGGTGATTTGCTTGGCTCCATCACCCACATTGGCCTATGCATTCCTCCACAGTAAGAGTAAGGCAGCAGTGTTTAATAGCCACCATGGAGATAGGCAGATTTCAATGTTGTCCCATTGGACATAATACATTCAAGTACCCTAAGAGGTCAGCATTATCCATAACCATTCCCCCGTTCAGCTTCATTAAAGACTGGAGCAAGCATGCAGCAGAGGGGAGCTTGAGCCCATGCCTCCTACACTGCAAGACCCTACCACAGTCCTCATGCCCAGAGACCTGTGTTCCCTCCCTCTACTTTCAGTGCCCAACTCAGGGCTTGCCTGAGTTTGTAGAGGGTTGACAGGGAGTTGAAGGGCTTCATATCTGAATATTTTTGAGTAGTAGGTAAATATTAAAAAGGTAGGTGTTGAGGTGGGAGACTTCACAGTGGAAGTGGTTACAGGAGCAGGAGTGGGACATGGAGTAGAGAAGGGAATTACTGAATGGAGGGGGTCAGTTCCTTTAGTGTTGAAAGTTCAAGTTTGGGAATCACAGTCTGCAAGAGTGTGTGATTTTCTGTAGCATCCCTCTGTTGTGTATAGCATTGAAACGAAGACAAGGATTGTATTGGGATATGTGACCCCAGGGCAGGGGGTGAAGGAGTTATTGACATGTGTAAGATGGAGTCTGAAGTGGTATTGCCTGAGGTCTCATCTTGATAGGGAGGTAAATGAGGGCAGAAAGGGCTTGAGAAAGAGGGAGACAAACTATAAAACTGATTAGTGTAGTGAATTAAAAAGCTCTTGAAGCCTTAGAAACTGAGTGATAGAGCCTAAAGACTGAGGTATCATAATTCAAGACTTAAAGAGGAGGTCTAGACTATGGACCAAGGTGACATGCTGCTGAAGAGGAAGCAGAAGGGAGATCATTGGGATTGCGTCATTCAGGGAACTGAGAAGTCGGATGCTTGCATGCGCCATCCTGGTGGACACTGAAGTCACCCTGGGTGGTGACAGGACATGGAAGGAAAGCGTGCAGTCAAATAGGTGATAGACTCTTCAACTGATGAAAAGGTTGATCAGAGGCTTGTTCAGAGCAGAAGAGATAGAGGTAAATTACCTGTGTGCCTAAAAACAAGAAGGGCAGCAGTTTCACATATAAGTGGTGTTGGAAAGCAAGATGGCACTGGTCACACTTCTGAATTTAAGGTGAGAGGGGTATGAAACAGACAATGTCCCCTTGAGAGGGCTGAGCAGATAAGGAACAACCAGCAAGAGATAATGAAGGTTTGAACTAAGGACATAGGAATGAAGTAGAAGTGGAAAGAATGAGTCTAAGGGACCATACAGAGAGAGGGTTGGTGCCTGATTGGATATGAAGAGAAGGAAAGAACATGATGGGTCTTTGAATAGAGAAGACATGTTGGTTAGATGAGGAACGAAGGACAGGTGGGCTGGAATTGGTATATCCTTCAAGGTTTGGTGAGGAGCAGAGGGCCACTACAAGCATCACAGGAAGAAGGCACTTCATAGAAGAATAGAACTTCCATGAATCTGGCAGGTGTAAGTGAAGGTCTGGAAATGGGGATGGTAAGAGGAGAAAGGCAGGCAGCCTGCCTGAGGTAGGGTATGGCCAGAATTTGCTAGAAATTTTGATAAATGATACACTTATGAAGAAGTTTGTGGAGCTCACCTCTAGGGTGAGCTGTAGAATCATCAGCTCTGTGGGATGAAGTCCCAGACCCCATGATGGGCTTGGGGCACTGCTGGGCTGTAGGCTAGTACTGAGAAGCTGAGCTGGACACAGAGCAGGTGTACAGCAAGGACAAACTAACCCTCCAGGTCTCTGCCTTTGCTTATTGTCACCTCTGACCACCATGACCCATTCAGAGTGGGGTCCCCAGCTCTGGACAATTAGGAATGTAGATCTAGAGTTAGGAAAGAAATCCGCTCTAGAAAAATAGTTGGTATGAATCAGCAAACTGATCAAAGGCAAATCATGTAAGGGAGAATAAGAGAGTCTGCTGAGTATCTAGAAGGATGGGAGGGACCATCTCGCAAAGCACAGCAGATACTGAGGACTTAGGGTCAGGGAGGAGGGGCATTCAGTAGAGCCATGCTCAGTGAGGTTTAGTGAGGTGAGGTTCATGCAGATCTGAAAGAGAAGAACCAGCCAGGCCATACCTCGGCTTGGAGCTTACTGACTACTCTGGTTCTGGGTCTGGTATTCATAGCAGATTCCTTCTAGACACCATTATTCAGCATAATATTGCTGAGAAAAGGCAGCAGTGTGGGCTGTTTGGGTTTAGACCCCTGCATTTCACTAGAAATCTCTGATTCTGATGAGAGGGCATTTGAAAATGTGGCTTGATTTTTTTCCTCTGGTAAGTCAGCCTATTGCTGTTTGCTACGCTAAAAGTCCATGTAAAAAGTCTTTGAACCACATGTCTGAGTTTAGCTAAATTAAACACACACACACACACACACACACACACACACACACACATACTCATCTATATGGATACACATATATAAATGTAGAGAATATGATTTCTTCATACCCGTAATATTCCTCTGCTTAACTTTGTCATTGAGATCATTTAGCTTTAAAATAAGAAAGCACTGGGTATCTATTGGAAAGGTTTTCATAGACTTTGAAAATCTCACTTAGGGTATATTTTAAAATGCACTCAGTTATGTAATTGCATCCACAGGTTACCTCTTTCTCCTGTTTGATTCCAATTTGAACTTCCATGTTCCCATGTAAGTTCTTCCCATAATGAAAAAAAATCACCTTTAGGATCTGTAATTAAGTTTAAAAATCTTATCGATAGAACACACCTTAAAACAAAAACTAAAAAAAAAAAAAAAAAGTATGAGGCTTCTCATGCTATAAACTGTTCTTCTTTATCTAGTGAAATGACAGAGATGTGTGCCTAAACCTTGAGAGTAGGGTTTCTTACTCCAGAATTACACCCTTTAAAGTATTGTGCTCTCCTCTCTGTCTTCCGCATCAGGGCCCTTCTGCCTTACTAATGTGCAGGGAACTTCCTCGATCATGTTCCTAACAGCTGGCTTAGCCCCAGGGACATAGCAAATTCTTAATGTGTGTGAGCTCCTCTAGTACAGTAACTCCAATTCATTTGTCTCATTCATTCAAATCGTTGGTCTATAGATCTTCCCATCTTCCTACTTTAGTAAAGAGAGATATGGAGTGAAAATACTCACTTTTTTCTTTGTAAAGATTTATTACTTGGAAGAATTTAGTAAAAAAATATACCTATACACCGACTGTTCAGAATTCAAAAATCTTTGTGTTATATTTTCATATTTAAAAACATAAGACAGGAGCACCTGGGTGGCTCAGTGGTTGAGCATCTGCCTTTGGGTCAGGTCATGATACCAGGGTCCTGGGATCTAGTCCCACATCAGGCTACCCTCAGGGAGCCTGCTTCTTCCTCTGCCTGTGTCTCTCATGAATAAATAAATAAAATCTTTAAAAGAAAATAAAAATATAAGACATAAAACATGACTAATAATGGGCAGCCCAGGTGGCTCAGCAGTTTAGCGCCGCCTTCAGCCCAGGGCATGATCCTGGAGACCCAGGATCGAGTCCCACGAGTCCCACGTTGAGCTCCCTGCATGGAGCCTGCTTCTCCCTCTGCCTGTGTCTCTGCCCCTCTCTCTCTCTCTCTCTCTCTGTCTCTCAAGAATAAATAAATAAAATCTTTAAAAAAACATGACTAATGAAAGGAAAGTCCTCTTTACACCCCATTGGCCCCATACCCCATATACTATGCCAATCATATACGATACCAAATTCCCATAATAAGTTATTTTGCTTCCTAACTTTGAATGTTTAAAATGTATTTTATTAGTGTATGTGTGCGTGTGTGTGTGTGTGTGTGTGTGCGTGTGTGTATTGTTTGAAGAAAGAGTCTCATCAAACATCAGGTTTCTTTCAGAAAAGAAAATTATCTAGTACAATGAAGAAAAGTCTAACAGCAGAAAAACAGGTACTTCATAAAAGCATCACAATCTTTCTCTTTGGGTGGAGGTGGGGCAAGAAAGGAAAAAGACCAGGATATTTAAAGACTTGATGCATAATTTATGCACAGGCTATTTTTGCAGGTTGTTGTAATGGCAAAGGAGATGGGAAGGCATCAACAAAAATCAACGAAAGTAGAGTTTGATTAATCTCAGTTAGTCCCCATGAATTCCATGATTTCTCCCTCAACAATTAAAGGAAGGTGTGGCTATTTAAAAGCCTTACAGACTTGGTGAGAAAAAAAAAATCACCAATCCTCCTTCAGATGAGGGCGCTATAAATATCAACATTCTCTCTGGCATCAATGATCTGCAGTGTTAGACTGCGCATCCTAGAGGAGCAGGAATATAATGGTGCAGCCACTCTGGAAAACTGTGTGGAGGTTCCTCAAAGAGTTAAAAATAGACCTGCCCTACGACCCAGCAATTGCACTGCTGGGGATTTACCACAAAGATTCAGATGCAATGAAACGCCGGGACACCTGCACCCCGATGTTTCTAGCAGCAATGTCCACAATAGCCAAACGGTGGAAGGAGCCTCGGTGTTCATTGAAAGATGAATGGATAAAGAAGATGTGGTCTATGTATACAATGGAATATTCCTCAGCCATTAGAAACGACAAATACCCACCATTTGCTTCAACGTGAATGGAACTGGAGGGTATGATGCTGAGTGAAGTAAGTCAATCGGAGAAGGACAAACAGTGTATGTTCTCATTCATTTGGGGAATATAAATAATTGTGAAAGGGAATATAAGGGAAGGGAGAAGAAATGTGTGGGAAATATCAGAAAGGGAGACAGAACATAAAGACTCCTAACTCTGAGAAACGAACTAGAGGTGGTGGAAGGGGAGGAGGGCGGGGGGTGGGGGTGAATGGGTGACGGGCACTGAGGGGGGCACTTGACGGGATGAGCACTGGGTGTTATTCTGTATGTTGGTAAATTGAACACCAATAAAAAATAAATTTATTTAAAAAAACAAAAACAAATAGAAAAAAATATATGGAATGCCTTGCTGCAAGAGCTCAAATTTGACCAGAGCTATACACTTATTAATTGCACTGCCACATACAATTTCTTGGTGATGAATGAAAAAAATTATTCGTCAAGGTTGAAAAAGTTAATCAACAATTTTTGTTGCTCATGATGCAACACATGAGTTATAACTGGGCTCCCAAGCAAGAAATAGCTGATGAGTGCCTGCTGCGTGCCAGGAAGTGCTTTAGGCTCTGGGCATTTAGCAATAAATGAAGTTTCTGTGATATACAAGTGAATAGCTCTGTGAGTAACATAATTCTGGGAAGTTATAGGGTCTACAAAGATATGAAAATTGAGAAGCAAGGTGGAGATTACCTAGGAGAAGAAAAGGCTTCAGTCATGGCAGACAGAAGGCTACCGCAACATCCAGCCAACACCCGCATTATGACAAGAGGAGATGTGGGCAGTAAGAAGTGTCTGTGCAGGAGATACCAAGAGCAAAGACTGTCAGACCAGGATAAGCCTGGAACACTCTAGGCACTGAGAGTAGACCAGGGCTGCTGGAGTGTGCAGGAGGGAAGCCCAGGTGGTGAGCAATAAGGGGATGGGGGGCATGGATACATGCATCTGGATTTTATGGGTGAGGCATGGAATTTATTTACTACAAAACCAGGAGGGGAAGATGTAAGCATTTGAAATACTTTATATATAACTCCTTCAAATAGTACTGTTACCTGTCCAACAAAAAAGGAGAAGCTTAATTCACTGTGCGTCTATTTGGTAATTTCTTGCTTGATTTTCCAAATGACCTTTATTTTCCAGGGTATGATATTGGGACTCAATGAGGTAAGGGACCCAAAAAGTCATAAAGCCAGGGTTGGGATGCACAAGTCTAGCAGACACCAGTCCCTCGAAGAGTGGCTATGGCCCAGGGAGCCACTACCTCTGAACCCAGCTCATGGATGGTAAACCATTCCACCTTGCATGATTGCATAGCCCTTTCATGTTAGGTAAGTGAAATGATACTTATGATTTTGAGCAGTCCCCACGGCATTTGCAAGAACCTCATGCTTCCAATGCAAATTTTCCTTGTGACAGGATCGTTTCTAAAAGATAAAAATCTGAACAGTAGTAGTTCTCCAAATAAGTAATGAATCAAACACTGGGCCAAGGACAAACAAGATATGGCTCTTTAAATATTCACTCATGGAAAAAAAATAAGCACTTGGGTTTGGCTGAAATGACCCCACAAAGTTTGAGAACATGAACAGAGTCAGCTAGCAATATGACGATCCATTTCAGTGGTTATGAAAATGTTGAGTCCTTTGACCCAAGAGTTTTGCTTCTGAGAACCTAAGAAAATTTTAAAAACTGTAAGAATGTTACTTACACATGAGTATATCTCTATGTGCTACTAATGCATGAAAATAAAACAAAATTGAATATTCCCAAACAAGGGTAAATGGGATATTGCTTATGAAACAGGTTCTTAGTGAATTATTGTGCTGACATTTAAATCAATCCTCATAAAGATGACACTGCTTCATGAAAAATTGCCTAAAATGTAATATTTTACTAAATAATGCAGAATAGGAAAGTATGAGATAACCTTAATAGTACTTTCAAAATTGTGTCAGCACATTTGGGAGGACTACAAATGAATAAGAAAATATCAAAACTGGTAATCTGTACCTATGTTGCCATTACAAGATTTTTTCCTATTTTTTCCAACTAAATATAATGCATTCCAGCATATAATTTGTTTGGAGGCCTGCTTTCATCTTCAATGTTGGAAATGGCATCCTCCCCTCCCAGTCCTACCTCTATCTACTGGTCATCCTTGCCAGAGCTGTGGGGAAAGAGCTTGAGAGACAGCAGGAAGGGCTTCGGGGGGGCCTTGTGCATGGTCAGCTCTTGCTGGACTCATGGATGGATGCTCCCACCTGTGTCCTTCTGAAGTTGCTTCTACCTGTTCCTGGAGAAACATCCCTCCTGAGGTATACAAAGGGGAGGCTGTCATGGCAAAGGTTTACAGATAGCCTGACATGAAAACCTTTCATTTGTGGCATTTGGAGAAATAAAACTCCCAGTGCCAGAATTGTCAGAGAAGATTCACTAAGCCAACAGAAAGGCCATGGGAGAGGTTTGTTTCTTCAACACAGAAACACCAAAAATAATTGCATTTCCTCTCTTTATCTAGTTCATGGTTATTGGCCCCAGAGGAATGGATGATAAAAAGCAACAAATAATCCCTAAAGCTCTAATGCCTCACTTGCAATCTTTAGCAGATTTAGCTTCCTAATGATCTTCCCATTGAAATATCCATGAAAACACATAGACACACACAAATAAAACATTGTAATGGTATAGGTAATAAAGGATATTGTTTGGCAATAGGGTGTTTTCTTGTAAAAGTTTCCTATAAGAACTGTGAAATGTTGCAAGTTTACTTGTTCTTAAACATCTCTAAATGAGCAATATGTCAAGGCAAGGGAAAGTGAGAAGAGCTTTAACTCACCCCCAGGGATGTACTTACTTAGAGACCCAGGGTCTGTGCTGCTGAGCAGACATCCTGACAGAATGTGCTCCCCATCCCCCAAGCAGCACCCTAAGCCATTCATGGGCATGTGTTCCTTCCACGCTCCCTGCCCAGCAGTGTTCTTATGCATACTCCGGAGGTGGATGACAGCCCTCAGGAATGCCATGCAGCTGCAGCTGAAAAAATGGAGAGTAACCAGTGGCTCCTAAGAAGCAAGTTGGTGGCAGCAGGAGGCGACAGGAAGCCTCCTGGCAACAGAATGGTAAGAGGATTTCATACCTCTCTGTACTGCTTTTTGTATATGGTTTTTATAATTATCTCAAAATAAGTCAACTTTCTAATAGCCAGAGGCCATGTAAGAGAAGAATGGGGCCAGTAGGGCTGCCATAGGCACGAGTCAATTTGGTGTTGCACATTTGTTAGGAGCCATGTCAAGGACTTGCCCTGAGCTCCCAGTAGAGACTGATTCTGGCAACACTAGGAACATGATGATAGGAACTGCAGGAAACACAGACACACACACACAGACACACACACACACAAACATACACAAGTGTGCTGGGAAACACAGAACTTGATCAAAGCTCTCATCATTCAATCTGAGGACACAAATACAAAGTTAACATGAGGCTTAGTGGGGAGATTCTCTTCATAGCAGAAGGGAGGATGTTCCCTAGATATGCAAAGGAAAACTGAACATGTGAAAAGCACTTACCAAAAGAAATATTGGGATAATATCTACTCTTGGTTCTCAATAATGTATGAGAAGACATGGTTTATAAAATTAGGGATTAGGAAGAAAAGTTACAAATAAATGTTAAAGAATTAGACCTTAACTTCATGTCAGCATGACTGGAAAACAGATTACAATGGATCAATTCCTTTAATCCACTGGGATAAAAGGGTTTTCCACTTAGAGTTCTGTGCCCAGTCATAAAGGCCTTTTTATTCATGCAGAGTGTTAAAAAAATAAATTTCTAATACACAGTTTCTGAGAAAGATCCTAGTACTCTGAAGAAAGGCGTACCATGAAAACTCTGTGTCCCGGATGCCTGGCATGGTGGGTGGTAGATGGTGTATTGTCCTGACTCTGGCTTCACTTACCATTCTTCCCCTTTGGGCTTTATATCCGTCAGGTGCTACATGCCATCACCAGTTTGCTGCACTATTTCCTACACACTGGCTTTCTGAGAGCTCCAGTCTCTAAAAGAGGGGGTGGGAACATTTTAGTTTCTTCAAGCAGCAACTTGCCACAGACTTCTCCCATCAGTCTGTAGACATAGCTGTATGTGGATTGATCCTGCAGCTTCATTTGAACTGGTGAAACCTGGGAGCCCAGTACTCATCACTAAGTGGCTGTTGGAGTAAGTCCAAAGAATGAAATTCTTCATAACAGAAAAAAAAAAAAGAATAAGGAACATTCACAGAAGTGATATGGAAAAAAGTCCACTACTTACCAATAATGAGAAAAAAGAATTGTGGGACAGGAAGTCAAACATGCTGGCCTACCTCCATGGGCCCTGCCCTCCTCCTGGCTATTGTAGGCCCCAGGGCTGACATCTCTAACAATAATTCTTGTCCTCTGGTTCTGGCTGGAGCTCAGAAAGAATGGAGGAAGGAGTAGAGGATAGAGTCTACCCTTGTAAGCTGGCTAGGCCCCATGACTTAGGCTCCTGTGGGGCAGCTCTCGCTGTGTACCCTCCCTGTCTTCAGTCTGGAACCAATTCACTCTATCCCAGAGTGATAACAGTGACAGTGTTAAAACCCCGGGGTACTGCACCCTCCCTGCATTCAAACTGCTTCAACTTAATACCTAATTCAGTTCTTAAACTCTACTCACTATTTTAATCTGAAGGTTTTGTTTCATGCTGTGACCTTAACTGCTATCTATAATACCATCCCATTTTTACAACAGTAATTTCTGTATGTGCTCAGTTGTTTGAAGAAACCAAACTGTAAATAGTGCTAAAATGCAGAAAATGAACTCAAGAGAAGAAGAAGATGGAACTATGACTTTTGTGTGATCTACTCCTGTATTTTTTGAATGTTTAGGAGAAATATGTGACATTTAATAAAATAAATAATACATTTATTATAATATACTACTAAGTTAAATAGCACAACAGAAACAAACAAAAACCCCAAAACAACCACATAAAAATCAGTACTTAGATCTCTGATCAGTAGACCCAGAATTTCTGAGCCAGAGTCTAGGTACCGAGAAAGAGCTTATTTATCATAGTTTATTTCACACCAGCAGGTTTATATAGAGTGGTAGCCTTCTAATTTTATTAAAATATGTGTTTCAGAGTATTTTTTTGATGTCTCAGCATATAATGTGGATAACTCTTTAATCACAGAAATTTATTCAAAATTCCCCAATTCAGCTTGGTGAGTGGGAGTACTGTATCTCATGATTTAAAGTTTTACTTCTATTACAGCATATATCAGCCTCAATATTTCAATAACTAATACATTTATTTCACTTTCTGGAAACTTTTTTTTAGCATATTCCATTACAGCATGATATCTGAAATTTAAGAGTTATTTTTATTCTGTGCCTGTACTTAATTGGTGGATTTTAGTTTTCCACATGGAAGTTTCATTTTGTGTCAAGACTTTGGAATCAGAGGTTGTTCTACTTCAAAATATAGCTCTTCCTTTGGGAGTTGGGGTCATTATAGCAAAGCCAAGTAGGACATAGTTCAGGTTATTTTCCAGAAAAAACAAAACAAGTAATACTGGGTTATTTTGACTTTCAAGATTTTACTCCCATGAAATCAATATATGTGGCAAGCTTAAGAAGTAATTTTTCTATGGGAGACAAATTTAATTGATAGAAAAGGATAATACTTTTGAGATGATTTTTAAAAAATATTTTATTTATTTATTCATGAGGCACAGAGAGAGAGAGAGAGGCATAGACACAGGCAGAGGGAGAAGTAGGCTCCGGGCAGGAAGCCTGACACGGGACTTAATCCTCGACCCCAGGATCACGCTCTGAACCAAAGGAAGACACTCAACCATTGAGCCATCAAGGCATCCCACTTTTGAGATGACTTATTCTGAATTTTGTCTCACCTCTATATTTGCTAAGACAAGCATTTATTTCCCTACTGGTGGAACATCATGGGAAAAAGTAGCATCCCATGAGTCAGAATCTGGGTCCCAGGAAGTATCATTCACATGCACAAGATCATAAAACAAGATTTTAAGGCATATCTCCTTCATTCCTTGGTAATTTAACACGCATGTACACAACTGTTGACCTGGAGGATATTAAGGCAGAAATAAGAGCTTGCTCCTGAGAAGCTCCAGATCCAACTGAAGTAACAAGACACATCTAGAGGAGTCGGGCTTCTAAACGCAAAGAGTGCAGAGACAGACTCCTTTGAATGAAAAGAAAGCATTCCTGATCCCTCAGGTTGATTTGAGATGGTTTTCTTTTATTACCCGCATAAATATAAACAAGTGGAAATATTGAAAGTTTTAGATACTTCTTAAAATTATGGCATTATTCATATAAAAACCAACTTAAATTTGTAAATAAAAAAGCTCTATAAGTTAAGGTGAAATTAACAACATTGATTTAAATGATAGGAAACATGGTTTATTAGAAACCACATGGACACACACAGAATGGACTTGGGCTGCCTTGCGGTAGTTGTCTTTCCCCCACCCCAGCTCAGCATTCTTTCATTCTTGTAGGCTGAGCTGTGACTTCATTCTTCCACGAGTACTGTGGAATAATCACCCCCCACAGTTTGTCATCTTACTATCTGACTCCATGCATCTAAAAGCATCTTTGACAAATTATGTCTGCCTCTACTCCTCTTTTTGATGGATCATTATTAAGATAGTATTCAAACAACAAGTTAATATGTTTCTAGAAGTGTATCCATTTTTCCTAGGTTGTCCAATTTATTAGCTTATAATTTTTATAATAGTACTTTAATAATAGTCTCATAATCCTTTATATTTCTGTGATTTTGGTTGTTATTTACCACCCTTCATTTCTGATTGTGTTTATTTGAGTCCTCTCTCTTTTTCTTGGTGAGTCAAACAAATGGAAAGATATATTGTGCTCATTGACTGGAAGAATTAATATTTTCAAAATGTCCACAGTACACAAAGCAATCTACAGATTCAATGCAATCCTTATCAAAATACCTATAGTATTTTTCATAGAACTAGAACAAATAATCCTAAAATTTGTATGGAACCAAATAAACTAATCAGTCTTGAAAAAGAAGAACAAATGTGGAGGTACCACAATCCTACATTTCAAGACATACCATAAGGTTGTAGTGACCAAATAGTATGGTACAGGCACAAAAATAGACACACAAATCAGTAGAACAGAATAGAGAGCCCAGACACCCTCACACTAATATGGTCAATTGTTCTGTGACAAAAGAGGCAAGAATATACAATGGGGAAAATATAATCTCTTCAAGCAAATTGTGTTGGGAAAATTGGATAGCTACATGCAAAAGAATGAAACTGGACCACTTTCTTACACCATACACAAAAAATAAACTCAGGCTGGAGTAAAGACCTAAATGTGAGACCTGAAACCATTAAACTCCTAAAAGAAAACATACACAGCAATCTCTTTGACACTAGCCATAGCAACTCATTCTGGATATGTGTACTCAGGCTAGGGAAGCAAAAACAAAAATAAACTATTGGGACTTCACCAAAATAAAAAGCCTTTGCACACCAAGGGAAGCGTTCAACAAAATAAAAAAGCAACCTGGTGAATGGGAGAAGATATTTGTAAATTATATATCTGATACAACTCAACATCAAAACCACCAACAATCCAATTGAAAAATGGGCAGAAGACACAAATAGATATTTTTTCCAGAGAGGCAAATGGCCAACAAACACATGAAATGACACTCAACATCACTAATCATCAGGGAAATGAAAATGAAAACTATAATGAGATATCACTTCATGCCAGGCAAAATGGCTAGTACCAAAAAACCATGAACTAACAAGTGTTGGTGAGGATGTGGAGAAAAGAGAACCCCTGTGCACTGTTGGTGGGAATGTAAATTGGTGCAGCCATGGTGGAAAATGGTATGGAGGTTCCTCAAAAAATTAGACATAGTAATTCCACTACTATGTATTTACCCAAAGAAAATTAATTTCACAAGATATATGCACCCCTATGTTTATAGCAGCATTATTTACAATAGCCAAGATATAGAAGTAACCTAAATGTCCATCAATAGTTAAATGAATAAAGAAGATGTAATATATATAACTCAACCATACAAAAGAATGAGCTTTTACCATTTTTGACAACATGAATGTTACCTAGAGGCTATTCTAATAAAATGAAATAAGTCAGATAGAGAAAGGCAAGTACTGCATGAATCTAAAAAACAAAACAAACAAAAATCCAAGCAGACTATTAAATACAGAGAACAAACTGGTGGTTAAGGGTAGGTGGATGGAAGTTGGTGAAAGAGATAAAAGGGATTAAGAGGTAAAAACTTCCAGTTATAAGATAGATAAGTTATGGAGAGAAACTGTACATCATAGGGAATATAATCAATCTTATGGTAACAATGTCATAGCAGATTGTGACTACACTTGACTCATCTTAGTGAGCACTGAGTAATGCATAGAATTGTTGAATCAATATTTTATACTCCTGAAATGAATATAACACTGCATGTTAATTATATTCAATAAAAATATCACTGAAATATTTAACCCCTGAGTATGTAACCTCAGTCTCTTTCAGGAATCCATAGACCTTTGATTAGAAAATTCTCACCTATGAAATATAAATTAAACAAAATATAATAATATGACTCAATAAATAAGCAGTGGGAATGATGGGAATGGTAATTGTGATTAGGAAAGCAACAATCTTCTGGGTGAACTGCTGGAAATGTTTTAAGAATTTAATCACTAAATACTTTTAAATCTTTATTGTCAAAGAAGGCTTTCAAAGAAGAAAAGAAAAATATTAGTTTCCCCCCCTGAATATATGTTCTGAAATACTGCCTTGTGAGCATCTCTCTATTCATAAATAGAAGCTTGGTGTGCTCCTCAGAGTCTAATTCCAGTTTGCAAGACTTTAATTTTTCTAATTCTTCACCAGTAGGAGTCAGGTTGCTATTTCCATTAGGCCACAGCAGGCCTTTGAGGCCACAGGTTAAAACTCATTAAAGTTCTGGAACATAAATGCTTAGTTTCTTGTTTTTGTGTGTGTGTGTGTGTTTTAATTGCCAATTTCAACTTCTTTATTGCCAGTTACCTGGAGCCCACATTTTATTTCTGGAATGGTCCTTTGAATCAACTGTTTTCCAAACACGGAGACATCCCTGAGCAAGAAATGCTATCGCATAAAGAACAAGTAAATGTAATCTGACAAACGACTTGTGCAACCTAGCATAAAAAATCTGCTGTGTCTAATTTTGTTTACTTGAAATAATTATGGCATCTGACTGATATAAACTTCAGTGCATTAAAGAGTGTTCATGGAGCTGACTCCATGTACATTTATGTGCTGTTTCTGGTTCTCCATTTATATGTATTCGCATGCATACATTTATATCCACATACCTATATATTTATAAAATGCTGATAGCAACATCAAGTAACCCTGCAAAAACAAGTTGGGAAAATTAACTCCTGACAGGACTTATGCCACGGGGTGATTTGGCTTCAGCACATCTACTTCCAGCTCATAACTTATTCAGCCTTTCATGTAAAACAAATGAGAAGCAACATTTAAGTGCAATGATCGGAGACAGGGTATACAATAAAAATGTTTGGTGAAAAACTGAAACAAAATGGAAAAATCATACTGCACACCAAACTTCAAACGTTTACTACGTTACTACATTAACATTAACACAGAAAAAGAGTATAAAATTCCACTGTGGGTTGTGCCTAGAAGGCTGTGCATGGGAAGTTTCAGTTGGATGAGGGTGGGGGGATGCCTCCATCCAGAAAGGTATAAATGTGTTGGAGCACTCGCCCCAGCTCCGTACACCCGGAGGACCTCAGCTGCCCGAGAGAGTTGATGGGGTGCATACTGCACATGAGTGAGCCTGGGCTCCTCTGGCCACCCTGAAACCTGGAACACAGTGCATGTTAGAGAGAGACCTGTTCTCTGAGGGGGACTGGAGGGTTTGGGGGGAAGGGCTAGCATCTACCCAATTCCAAACCGTCTCTTACCCTAATGCACATTTTGAAGCTAAAGGCCGAGCTGGGGGCAAGTGGGCTGCCTTGCAGGGAGTGAGGGGGAGAAGCTGGTGAAGAACCTTGATGGCTGGGAAAGCTAGTCTAAATGGGGACTGACTGTCCCATTTTAAAGCAGCCCCCTCAGAAAGATTTCTGGGGGTGGGCTCCCTCTGCCCTGAAATTCCGGCAGGTGTTTGTATTCATCACAACCTGGGCAAGCCCCTTCATCTTTCTTAGTCTTAGTGTCAAATAGGATTAATTGCAATCCAGAGCTCAGGGGGCTGTTGTCAGGGGTAGGTGAAATATATCTGGCACTGATTTCTCCCAGCCACAGGTAAGGCTTTAGCAATTTTTCTCTTCCCCTAGCTCGTAAAATGGCTAAAATTTTTACTTTACTGCTGTTGTAAAATATGGTGGAAAGCAAATATCTCTCCATCTTAGAAATAGATGGAATTGGTGACACAATTTCATTTTTACCTGTGGACATGTGTATTTATTTATTTATTATTTTCAAAAATATTTTATTTATTTATTCATGAGAGAGAAAGAGAGAGGCAGAGACACAGGCAGAGGGAGAAGCAGGATCTCCGCGGGAAGCCTGATGCGGGACTTGATCCCAGGACCCTAGGATCACGCCCTGAGCCAAGGCAGATGCTCAACCACTGAGCCACCCAGGTGCCCCTACCTGTGAATACAATTTTAAATTGTAGAAAGTATTTACATATCATCAAGATAAAAGACTGCAATTCTCTTTTTTAGGAAGGCTGAAGGAGATAGGAGTTCAGGAATCTGAGTTTTGAAAAACACTTGAGGTGATTCTAATATAGGTGGTTTATGCACCACACTTGAGAAATGCTGTCTTGGGGATCCAAGTTTCTGCTGATATTTTATGGGGCTGTTTATTTAAAGGAAAATCACAGAATAGGTAATTGCTTTAGAGCTGCTTGAGTTTGCTTTTCCAGGTAAATTGGCAGATCTTCCTGCCCCTCCTCACATCCTGTCTTCTTGCCAGTCTCTGTAATATGTATACATTAGATATTCCAGACTTTATATATTAGTACCTTTGCTCATATTCTTCTCTTTCCCAGAATGTCACATCTTCTGTTTCTCCTTCCACTGAGCTTCTGCTTATAAGTTAAGGCCCTACTCAAAACCTCCATCCCCTCTGGGGGGGTTTACTGCTATATTTGGGCAGAATCCAATGTTTTTCCCTTTGTGTTTTTATAGCCCACAGCACCTGTCATGTGAATTAGAATGCTTGGTTATATATGAATATATCTCAGGATCAAGTTGTGGCCTCGCTGAGGCCAGGGACCACACACATAAATCTTTTTATTTTTAGCATTTGATGTAGAAACATTTCCACTGTTACCTGGTGTCATCCGTGTTCACTGACTGTGGCCATGCCTCCAGTTTCCACTTGCATGTTAGGGCTCATGCTTGATTTTTTCCCCTGTGCTTTGGTTACTTCTTTTCTACTCAATGTTTAGATTCTAGATTCTGAAAAGCTTGTTCTCGACATAGGGACTTTGTACCTCCTGGTGTGCAAGAGAGTTGTGCTTGGGGATCTTCAGGTGACTTATTTTTTTCCCCTTGTTCAATTCAATCTCTGCTCAAATGGCTCCTCTGCAGGAAGGGCTTTCCTGACCACTCACTCCAAAACAGTCACTGCCCTACAAGTCACTCTCTTACCTTGGTCTGGTGATTTTCTTCATGGTACTCCTCACCTGCAATTCTCCTGTGTATATATGTATTCCTTAACTATCTGACTGGGACATAGTATTGCCATTAGCTATGTATAGGAAGGACAGTGTCTTGTTCATATTTGTAACCTCAGCATAAAACAAGGACCTGGCATAGATAGAGACTCATTGCACTTTGTTGAATCAGTAATGTTTGCCCTTTTGTGGACAGGAATCCAATGAGAGTTCAAGTCTCCAGAACAATTGTAGTAGACACTGTTGGTGCCCAGCCAAACTTCCCTTAACCATAACCCACTCCCCCAATTTCCAGTAGTGTTGGCTGTTAAAGGCTCACAGCTGCTTCTTCTCCGAAGACTAGGGGCACCTCACACAGGAGACTGTGCATTTCTTCTCCTGGGGCTGACCATAGTCAATACCTAACTGATGTGGACGTGCAAAAGCCAGCACTCTCACCCCTAACTGTAGCCAGGGGTGTCTCTGCTCTGTATTTATGTTCCACAGGCCTTTGTGGAACAGGTCAGATCTAGAATTTCCAGAAGATACATCTATACTCCATTTCTATCCTGCATGCCCCCATCCCCATCATCCTCCTTCTTTCTCTTTCTTACAGATTTCCCTTAAGAGCTCTTCCCAATAAGTCATTTGTATCTGGATCCCTGTCATAGGTTCTGCTTCTAGAGAGTCTAACCCAAGACAGTGGTGTTCCTCAGTCGAAGGTAAGACCAAGAATCTATGTTTTTGTTCATAAGGGGTTTGCAAAGTAAAAACATAGCCACAGAATTGGGAGGAAATCTACCTTGAATGTTACTTACATCCTGTTGGTCAAACTCTCCATCTAATGGAAATAAAGCAATTCTGATTCACACAGTTCTAACTCTGGCCTCCAGTGTCAATGGCCTGACTCATGAGCTATTTCCTGATTTTCTAAGGGCTCAAAACCTTGAGATTATTTTCTTCAATAAACACTACAATTCTACAGTCTGGCACTGAGTTAGGTGATGGAGTTTCAACAGTGAGTAATACTGATGGTCCGGAGGCTGCGTCCGGATGATCACACCATCAGTAGTAATTATCTTTCTGCTTCTGACAGTGTGGCTCTGAGTCAAGGCTCTGGGGCCAGAAAACATTGGCTCTGAATTTAGGCTCAGGCACTTCCCAGCAATGTGGCTCTAAACACATGGCTGAACTTCTTGAACCTCGCTTTTTCCCCTGAAAAACATTAGCTTATCTGAAGATTCAACCACTCAGCCTGGCATTTAATAAGTGCTAAGTACGTGCTAGCAATTAGTGCTAGCACAAGAGTATTTATCTCTAAAAAAACTGTGATTCATCTGTGAGTATGGCAACCTTTTCTGATTCCTAACAAACTGAGGAATCTGCATTTGATCTGGGAGCTCTTTGAGGTAAAACATAGAATATCACTAGATAGCATAACCATATACACAAATTTATTCAAAAGCAGATACCATTGTTCACTAATTATCGTACTTATGGTATCAGGTATCAGCATTAAAAGAAAATTCATAACAGGAAAATAATTAAGATTAAAAAAGTAATTATGTTTCTTCTGCAGATTTGAAAAATTACAGCACTTCATTTTACTTTAGCAGTAGCCTCCAGAAAATTGTTCCTATGGGAGGGTCATTTGTAAGCCTCTGATCTCAAGTCTCTCTCCCCTGTGAGCCTTTTGCCTTGTTTCTTTCTGCAGTGGAAACTCAGCACGTGAATTACATCATTGTTCAGGTAAATCTGACTTTTCATACTGGCGAAAGCCCTGAAATGTTGCTGTGAATCAGTGCTTTGCCTATCAATTTCTATTTTAATTGGATGAGGAAGCTAGTATTTAAAGACAAGAAAAATATTTTTTGAAGCTTAGATAAATCAAAGTTCTTCTTTGTTTTCAATGAGAACAAACCATTTGCCACGCTTTTCTTGATGTACAGTTTTTTCGTTTGTGGGTTATCTAAATGCGTGCCCCAGAGATGAGCCGGTTGATCCAGATCTGGAAATAGGAATAAACACTTTTCCAGAAGACAGTTTGACCCAAACCCTGGGCAGGCAAGGATGGGGACCTATTGGGTCTCAGGGGTTTGTGCTGCATGCAGCCTGTTCACTGCATATGGAGGTTATCTTTTTCCTGCTACACAAGTCCTCAGAAATGTTTGATTTTCTTTAAGAGGAGGGGATTGGAATTGAGAGGAACGTATCTTTCTTGTCCTCATTTCCAGATTCAAGGGTTCTGTCCTAATTTGGGAGACATAACTTCTATCTTTGGAGGTCCGCCTCAACGCACTCTGCTCCTTGGAGGCCTCCTGTGCTAGTTATCTTTGCACACAGTGGCTGCTCTGTGGTCAGCTAGGGTATGCCTGAGTTTTCGACATCCTCGAGGTAGCAGATTGCAGGCTTTGTCCCTTCCCTGGAGAAGGGAAGCATTTTTCCAGTCTCTGCTGTTATCTGATCTGTTTCTCTTTGAGGACTCCTGTCTGAGGGAACAGCTGCTCCTCCAGCCCTCCTGGGCTTTGCACACAAATTAAATGCTGAGTAGTTATCGAATGAAGACTATGGCAATAACTAGAGCTGGTGAGTTATTTAACTCAGGAGGCCAACTGTAGTTCTTTGAGTTGGAGTAAATACCTAAAACTTTTAATAGGCTCCACTGCCTTTGGCCCTGCTTATTACAACATACTTGAAATGAAAACCAGTAGATTTGCATTTCATTTTGGGAAGTTTAGAGCCCCGAGGATCGCACTTTATGATTTCCTTTCTCCCCACCTTCCTCTCTGAGATGAAACCTTTCCTGAGGTTAGGCTTGTGTTCCCAAATGAGTGTAAACCTGTGTTTTCACTTCTCTCTCTGCGTGAAAAGATCTCTTTTATATCTGCCTCTCATTCCTCCCTACCAAGATTGTAATTTAAGGACAAGAGTCAGACCTGCCTTTTTACTCATCTCAATCTCTAAACTATGGCAGGTTGTTTTGGATGGAACAATCATACTTTATTGTTGAATTAATTTATAAAGGAAGGAAGATCAGTTATTATTTTTTAAAAACATTTTTAAAAGATTTTATTTATTTATTTGAGAGGGAGGAGCATGGGGAAAAGGGGGAAGGACAACAGGAGAGAGAGTCTTAGCAGACTCCATGCTGAGCGGGCCCAGCGGGGCTGGATCTCACTCACATCCTTGAGATCATGACCTGAGCCAAAATGAAGACTCAGACACCTAACTGACTGCACCACTAGGTGCCCCCGGTTTTCTTATTTTTAATCAAAATATAGATGACAAATAATGCATAGGTTTCAGGTGTGCAACATAGTGATTCAAGGCAGGCGGGGCAAAACGGCGGAGGAGCAGGGTCCTCTACTCACCCGGCCCCACCAACTTACCTGGTGACTTTCAAATCAGCCTGAAAACCTACGAATTCGACCTGAGATTTAAAGAAAAAACAGCTGGAATGCTATAGAGAGAAGTTTTCCTTCTAACAAGGAAAAAAGGAAGGTGGAAAAAAATAAAAATAAAAAAGAATCCAGTGGGGGAGGGGCCCCGCGAGGAGCCGCCGAGGCCCCAGCCAGAGCCTCGGGACTGGGAAGCCCCGCCCGGAGCTGCAGGGACTTTACACGTCGGCGCTGGATTCTTCCCCGACCGAAAGGCGCTCACAGGGACTCGGGCAGAGCCGGGGAGGGGCGGGGGGCCCCCAGGGTCCCGGGGTCACTAACACAGGAGGTGCCCGGGGGACAGCGCCCCGCGGGGCCTCGGGAGCGGCTCAGGCCGCGGCTCCGGGTGGGGGGGCTGCGCCCTGTGCCTTCGGGAGCCGCCCCGGGAGCGATTCCAGCAGCGCAGGCCCCGGAGCCCAGGGCGCGGGGGACACAGCCCACGACCCTGCGCTCCCCCGGGTCGGGCGGAGGCGGGGAGGACACAGGACAGCGAGGACGCTCCTGCCCTGGGGCGCCCCCAAGCTGTGCAGGTCGGCGCCCCCATCCCCAGAGCATCCAGGCCCGTGCGGACTGGGAGCTGCGGGAGTTACTGGGGGAGCTGACTCCAGGGCTGGGGAGCTGCCGCCGCCACTGTGGTGGTTCCTCACGTGTCACCCTGTGCCTGGAACAGAGCGGGGCCACCAGGGAACAGGGGCCTCACGGGGTAAACAGCTCCCACTGAGCCCGGCACCTGGCAGGGGGCGGGGCAGCTCCCCCAGGTGCACACACCTGCGAGTCAGCACAGCAGGCCCCTCCCCCAGAAGACCAGCTGCAGGGACAGGGGAAGAGCAAGTTCTTGACCGACCAGCGCTGGAAAGCTCCAGGGAAGTCGAGGGATTTACAGTAGATAGAACCACAGGGTACCCCTCCTTTTTTTTTCTTCCTTTTTCCAGTAAAACTCGTTTTTATATGAGACTGTTAATTTCCAATTTTTTTCGCTTTATCCACCTTAACTACAATACTTTACCACCTCTTCATTTTTAAGTTTCTTCCTTTTTGACTTTCATATTTCTACAATTACAAGTCCTAGATATATTTTCCACTTCTAGATTCCCTTCAACATACTCAACTTAATTTTGGGAGATATACAAGTGATGTTTTTTGTTTTCTGTTTTTTGTTTTCTTTGCCTCATTTTGTTCTACAATGGTGGAAGTTAATACGTTCTAAAACATGACTAGTATGCACCCAGAACCAATTGGTATACCGTGCTGGTTCATTCTCTGAGATTCCTCATTCCCATTCTGCCCCCCTTTTATCTCATTTATATTTTGGTGGTCAATGTTCGGGCCTTCTACAAGTATTTCTGGTTTATATAAATTTGAGACTGAGCATCTTCTAACATACAGAACATAATATACTCAGAACCAAGAGGATCACCCTCTAGAACCCCTCGGGTAGACTACATTCTCCCTCCACTACAACTTCTTCACCACCACAATCTCCCAGTACCCCCCTTTTTTCCTTCTCCTTTTTCTTTTTTCTTTTCTTTTCTTTCTTTTCTTTTCTTTTCTTTTCTTTTCTTTTCTTTTCTTTTCTTTTCTTTTTTTTCTCTCTTCTTTAGGATTCCTGGCCTTTTATTTTTTACTACTTTGTTTTAAAATTTGTTTTTCAATTTAGTGGTCCTTTTATTTTGTTCTGATCTTTGTTTTCAATTTCTGGTCTCTGAGCTCGGCAGAATCATCTAGAGTGAAATCTACTTAGGACATGGTTTATTCGTGATGCAGCCCTCTCATACAGCCACTCTGCACTGAGAAAAAATGACTAGAAAGAAGAACTCACCACAAAGGAAAGAATCAGAAATAGTACTCTTCCACAGAGCTACAGAATGTGGATTACAATTTAATGCCAGAAAGCCAATTCAGAAGCACAATTATAAAGCTACTGGTGGCTCTGGAAAAAAGCATAAAGGAATCAAGAGACTTCATGACTTCAGATATTTAGATCTAATCAGGTTGAAATAAAAAATTTATAAATGGGATGCAATCAAACTGGAGGAGCTCCTTTATCGAATATTAGTGGGCAATATCAGAAAGGGAGACAGAACATAAAGACTGCTAACTCTGGGAAACGAACTAGGGGCGGTAGAAGGGGAGGAGGGCGGGGGGTGGGAGTGAATGGGTGACGGGCACTGGGGGTTATTCAGTATGTTAGTAAATTGAACACCAATAAAAAATAAAAAAAATAAAAAAAAATAAAAAAACTGGAGGTGCTAACGATGAGGATTAATGCAGTAGAAGAGTAAGTGACATAGGACACAAATTGATGACAAGGAAGGAAGCTGAGGAAAAAAGAGAAAAACAATTAAAAGACGATGAGGCAAGGTTAAGGGACATAAACGACAGCCTCAGAAGGAAAAATCTACATTTAATTGGGGTTGCAGAGGGCACCAAGAGGGAGAGAGGACCAGAAAGCATAATTGCACAAATCATAGCTGAGAATTTCCCAATTTGGGGATGGAAAGAGGCATTTATATCCAGGAGATGGAGACGTACCCCCCTTAAAATCAATAAAAACCATTCAACACCTGGACATTTAATACTGAAACTTGCAAATTCCAAAGAGGAAATCCTTAAAGCAGCAAGAGACAAGAGATCCCTAACTTATATGGGGAGAACGATTTAATTAACAGCAGACCTTTCCACAGAGACATGGTAGGCCAGAGGGGCTGGCAGGATATATTCAGGGTCCTCAATGAAAAGAACATGCAGCCAAGAATACTTTATCCAGCAAGGTTCTCATTCAGAATAGAAGGAGAGATAAAGAGCTTCCAGGATAGGCAGAAACTGAAAGAATATGTGACCACCAAACTAGCTCTACAAGAAATACTAAGGGGGACTCTGCAAAAGAAAGAGGATGCCCAAAGAAATAATCCACAAAAACAGGGACTGAATAGGTATTACGATGACACTAAATTCCTATCTTTCAATAGTAACTCTGAAAGTGAATGGAATTAATGATCCCATCAAAAGACAAAGGGTTGAGGACTGGATAAAAAAGCAAGACACATCTATTTGGTGTCTACAAGAGACTCATTTTAGACCTAAGGACACCTCCAGCCAGAAAATGAAAGGTTGGAGAACCACTTACCATTCAGATGGTCCTCAAAAGAGCAGGGGTAGCAAACCTCATATCAGATAAATTAAAGTTTATCCCAAAGACTGTAGTAAGAGATGAAGAGGGACACTATATCATACTTAAAGGATCTAGCTAACAAGAGGACCTATCATGAATATTTATGCCCCTAATGTGGGAGCTGCCAAGTATATCAATCAATTAATAACCAATGTAAAGACATACTTAAATACTAATACACTAATACTGGGAGACTTCAACACGGCACTTTCTGCAAATGACATATATTCTAAGCACAACATCTCCAAAGAAGCAAGAGCTTTAAATGATACACTGGACCAGATGGATTTCACAGATATTTAAAGAACTTTACATCTGAACGCAACTGAATACACATTCTTCTCAAGTGCACATGGAACTTTTTCCAGAATAGACCACATACTGGATCACAAATCAGGTCCCAAAAGATACCAAAAGATTGGGATCATCCCCTGCATATTTTCATACCACAACATTTTGAAACTAGAACTCAATCAAAGAAGAAATTTGGAAGAAACTCAAACACATGGAGGTTAAAGAGCATCCTGCCTGCTAAAGGATGAAAGGGTCAACCAGGAAATTAGTGAAGAATTTAAAAGATTCATGGAAACTAATGAAAATGAAGATACAACCATTCAAAATCTTTAGGATACAGCAAAAACAGTCCTAAGAGGGAAAAATATTGCAAACCAAGCCTCTCTCAAAAAATTGGAAGAACTCAAATACACAAGCTAACCTCACACCTAAAGGAACTGGAGAAAGAGCAGCAAATAAAATTTATTTTATGATGAAGAGTTAATAAAGATTTGAGCAGAACTCAATGAAATAGAGACGAGAAGAACTGTAGGACTGATCAACAAAACAAGGAGTTGGTTCTTTGAAAGAATTAAAAAGATGGATAAACCATTAGCCAGCCTTATTAAAAACAAAAAAGGCTCAAATTAATAATATCACCATTTGCTTCGACGTGGATGGAACTGGAGAGTATTATGCTGAGTGAAATAAGTCAATCGGAGAAGGACAAACATTATATGGTCTCATTCACTTGGGGAATATAAATAATAGTGAAAGGGAATAGAAGGGAAGGGAGAAGAAATGTGTGGGAAATATCAGAAAGGGAGACAGAACATAAAGACTCCTAACTATGGGAAATGAACTAGGGGTGGTGGAAGGGGGGGGTGGAGGTGAATGGGTGATGGGCACTGAGGGGGCACTTGAGGGGACGAGCACTGGGTGTTATTCTGTATGATGGCAAATTGAACACCAATAAAAAATAAATTTATTATTAAAAAAATAATATCACTAATGAAAAAAGGAGAGATCACCACCAATACCAAGAAAATACAAATGATTTTAAAAACGTATTTTGAGCAGCTATACACCAATAAATCAGGCAATCTAGAAGAAATGGACGCATTTCTGGAAAACCACAAACTTCCAAAACTGGAACAGGAAGAAATAGAAAACCTGAACAGGCCAATAACCAGGGATGAAATTGAAGCAGTCATCAAAAACCTCCCAAGACACAAAAGTCCAGGGCCAGATGACTTCCGAGGGGAATTCTATGCAACATTTAAAGAGGAAACAATACCAATTCTACAAAAGCTGTTCCGAAAGATAGAAAGGGATGGAATACCTTCAAACTCATTTTATGAGACCAGTATCACCTTAATTCCAAAACCAGACAAAGACCCCACCAAAAAGGAGAATTATAGACCAATATCCCTACTGAACGCAGAGGAAAAAATTCTCAACAAGATACTAGCCAATAGGATCCAACAGTACATTAAGAAGATTATTCACCAGGAACAAGTGGGATTTATCCCCGGGATGCAAGGCTGGTTCAACACTCACAAAGCAATCAATGTGATAGATCATATCAACAAGAGAAAAAACAAGAATCATTGATCCTCTCAATAGATGCAGAGAATGCATTTGACAAAATACAGCATCCACTCCTGATCAGCTCTTCAGAGTGTAGGGATAGAGGGAACATTCCTCAGCGTCTTAAAAAGCCCACAGCAAATATCATTGTCATTGTTTCTAGTTCCCATTGTCAATGGGGAAACACTGGGAACCTTTCCCCTAAGATCAGGAACACAACAGGTATGCCGACTCTTGCCATTGCTATTCAACATAGTACTAGAAGTCCTGGCCTCTGCAATCAGGCAACAAAAAGAAATAAAAGGCATTCAAATTGGCAAAGAAGAAGTCAAATGCTCCCTCTTCGCAGATGACATGATACTGTATGTAGAAAACCCAAAAGACTCCACCCCAAGATGGCTTGAACTCATACAGCAATTTGGCAGTGTGGCAGGATACAATATCAATGCCCAGAAATCAGTGGCATTTCTATACACTAACAATGAGACTGAAGAAAGAGAAATTAAGGAGTCAATCTCATTTACAATTGCACCCAAAGGCATAAGATACCTAGGAATAAACCTAACCAAAGAAGTAAAGGATCTATACCCTAAAAACTACAGAACACTTCTGAAAGAAATTGAGGAAGACACAAAGAGATGGAAAAATAGTCCATGCTAATGGATTGGAAGAATTAATATTGTGAAAATGTCAATGCTACCCAGGGCAATTCACACATTTAATGCAAGCCCTATCAAAATACCATGGCTTTCTTCAGAGAGTTGGAACAAATCATCTTAAGATTTGTATGGAATCAGAAAAGACCTTAAATATCCAGGGGAATATTGAAAAAGAAAATCAGAGCCAGGGGCATCACAATGCTGGATTTCAGGTTGTACTAAAGCTGTGATTATCAAGACAGTGTGGTACTGGCACAAAAATAGACACATAGATAAATGGAAAAGAATAGAGAATCCAGAAATCAGCCCTCAACTCTATGGTCAACTAATATTTGACAAAGCAGGAAAGACCATCCTCTGGAAAAAGGAATCTCTTCAATAAATGGTGCTGGAAATATTGGACAGCCACGTGCAGAAGAATGAAACTAGACCATTCTCTTACACCATACACAAAGATAAACTCAAAATGGATGAAAGACCTAAATGTAAGACAAGCATCCATTAAAATCGTAGAGGAGAACACAGGCAACACCCTTTTTGAACTTGGCCACAGCAACTTCTTGCAAGATACATCTATGAAGGCAAGGGAAACAAAAGCAAAAATTAATGATTGGGACCTAATCAAGATATAAGCTTCTGCACAGCAAAAGAAACAGTCAACAAAACTCAAAGACAACCTACAGAATGGAGAAGATATTTGCAAATGACCTATCAGATAAAGGGCTAGTATCCAAGATCTATAAAGAACTTATTAAACTCAACAGCAAAGAAACAAACAATCCAATTATGAAATGGGCAAAACACATGAAGAGAAATCTCACAGAGGAAGACATAGACATGGCCAACGCACACATGAGAAAATACTCTGCATCACTTGCCATCAAGGACATACAAATCAAAACCACAATGAGATACCACCTCACTGCAGTAAGAATGGTGAAAATGAACAAGACAGGAAACAACAAATGTTGGAGGGGCTGTGGATAAAGGGGAACCCTCTTGCACTGTTTATTTATTTATTTTTTGCTGGCTAGCTTGGTTACTTTCACTATCCTTTCTTCCAATTGCTGATTTATTTTTCTACATCTTCTAATCTGCTGTCGATGCCCTCTAGTGTATTTTTCATTTCAGTTTTTGTATTCTTTAGCTCTGAATGGTTCTTTTAATTTTTTTCTATTTCTTTGTCCAAGTTTTCCCTGAATTAACCCACTCCTCTCTTAATTATAGTGAGCATCTTTATGACTATTATCTTGAACTCTTTTATCTAGCATATTGCTTATCTCCATTTAGATTAGGTCTTTTAATGGGGTTCTGTCTTGTTCTTTTGTTTAGATCATATTCCTCTATCTCCTTATTTTATCTCTCTATTTGTTCCTATGTATTAGGTAGGCAAACTATGTCTCCTGGTGTTGAAAGTAGTGGCCTTTTGTAGAAAAGGCCCTGTGATACCCTGTGTACAGAGCCCTCTAGTCACCAGAACCTGCTGCTTTAGAGATATTCCCTTCATGGGTTGCTGAGTGCCCTTATGTCCTGGCTGGGCCATGACTGCTAATGGGCACATTTATGGGCAAACCTTGCCCTTGCTGTAGTTGAGTGAGAGGCTTGGCTGCAGTTGCTGTGAGTGCACTAAGGGGATAGACTTCCACTGGGTTGTCTGCAATGACCATCCTTAATTGCTGAAGGTGCACTGATGGACAGGGCTTAATCCTGGCATTGTGAATTGAGAGTCTGGGCTACTTTATGGGCAACTAATATTCGATAAAGGAGGAAAGACTATCCATTGGAAGAAAGACAGTCTCTTCAATAAATGGTGCTGGGAAAATTGGACATCCACATGCAGAAGAATGAAACTAGACCACTCTCTTTCACCATACACAAAGATAAACTCAAAATGGATGAAAGATCTAAATGTGAGACAAGATTCCATCAAAATCCTAGAGAAGAACACAGGCAACACCCTTTTTGAACTCGGCCATAGTAACTTCTTGCAAGATACATCCACGAAGGCAAAAGAAACAAAAGCAAAAATGAACTATTGGGACTTCATCAAGATAAGAAGCTTTTGCACAGCAAAGGATACAGTCAACAAAACTCAAAGACAACCTACAGAATGGGAGAAGATATTTGCAAATGACATATCAGATAAAGGGCTAGTTTCCAAGATCTATAAAGAACTTTTTAAACTCAACACCAAAGAAACAAACAATCCAATCATGAAATGGGCAAAAGACATGAACAGAAATCTCACAGAAGAAGACATAGACATGGCCAACATGCACATGAGAAAATGCTCTGCATCACTTGCCATCAGGGAAATACAAATCAAAACCACAATGAGATACCACCTCACACCAGTGAGAATGGGAAAGATTAACAAGGCAGGAAACAACAAATGTTGGAGAGGATGTGGAGAAAAGGGAACCCTCTTACACTGTTGGTGGGAATGTGAACTGGTGCAGCCACTCTGGAAAACTGTGTGGAGGTTCCTCAAACAGTTAAAAATATACCTGCCCTACGACCCAGCAATTGCACTGTTGGGGATTTACCCCAAAGATACAAATGCAATGAAACGCTGGGACACCTGCACCCCGATGTTTCTAGCAGCAATGGCCACGATAGCCAAACTGTGGAAGGAGCCTCGGTGTCCAACGAAAGATGAATGGATAAAGAAGATGTGGTTTATGTATACAATGGAATATTACTCAGCTATTAGAAATGACAAATACCCACCATTTGCTTCAACGTGGATGGAACTGGAGGGTATTATGCTGAGTGAAGTAAGTCAGTCGGAGAAGGACAAACATTATATGTTCTCATTCATTTGCGGAATATAAATAATAGTGAAAGGGAAAATAAGGGAAGGGAGAAGAAATGTGTGGGAAATATCAGAAAGGGAGACAGAACGTAAAGACTGCTAACTCTGGGAAACGAACTAGGGGTGGTAGAAGGGGAGGAGGGCGGGGGGTGGGAGTGAATGGGTGACGGGCACTGGGTGTTATTCTGTATGTTAGTAAATTGAACACCAATAAAAAAAAAAAAAAATAAAAAAAAAAAAAAAAAAAAAAAAAAAAAAAAAAAAAAGAGAGTCTGGGCTATAACTACTGTGGGTATGGTGGGACTTCCTTCCCCCTTGCCCAGGTTAGAGCTTTCTCTGGGGAGGCACAGAAATTGGCCAAGGATGTCTACTGGGTGTGGTGGGGCAGGAGCCACTTTGAAGAGGTGCTTCCTGGGGCAGGCAAGTTGGGCAAGGCAGGACTCCCAGTCCTAGCAGGGTAGGTGGAAAGTGTCAGAACTGGTTCCCCAAAGCATTTAGCTAGTGAAGCTGAAGAGGGTGAGAAAAAATGGTGCCTAGTAGCATTCCTGGGGAGAGAACTCCTGCAGATCCTGTCCCTCTGGCACACTTCCTAAAATAACCAAATCTCTTTCCCATGTACCCCAAGTACTTTTCAAACTGCTACTTCCATGCTGGGCCTCAAACTGAGTGATATAGCGTGCTGGCCCTTTAAGAGTGGAGATTAAGTTTCCTATAGTTCTTCAGCTCTCCAGGATCCCAGATCTTCTGATTTTCAAGACCAGATGTTATAGGGGCTTAACTCTTGGTGCAGATCCCCAGGTCCAGCGTTGCCTGATTTGAGGCTTGAACTTGCTTCTTAGGATGTGCCTCCATGCCTATGATGTACATCTCATTTGTGGGTTCCAGGGACACTGTGGGTTTATTTCCCCACTGTGCCTCTTCCTCTTCTACCTTTATGTGGTCTCCTCTTCATGCCTTTAGTTATAGAATAACTGCTTTGCCAGTCTCAGGTGATATTTAGAGTGAGTTGCAATGACATCTAGTTATTATTTCTTATATATGTGGGAGGGGGTGAGCTCAAGATTCTCCTACTCTGCCATATTGTTCTCTCTCTGGAAAATCAGTTTTTTGACTACATACATAGCTCTGAAAAACACAAAAGAAAGTCAAAATAAAAATAGCTTTTATATCATTTAGTGAAGGCTTACTATACTTCTGGCTCATGTTCTAAATGATTTACATCTAATGTATCATTTAATTCATACAATACTCTTTTGAAGAAGGTTCTGTTATCCCTATTTTGCAGATGAGGAAACTGAGGCCCAGAGCTAGGTTGTAAAAGAGTTGAGGTGAAAACTATGCCCATTTGGTTCCAGAGCTCATGCCATTAAATGTAATGTAGTTTAAAGTTTTAGTCTATATTTCCTTGCCTGATTTTCAAGAATATTTATTTTTAAGGGAATATTATTTTTAAAGTTAAAGGACAATTCCGGCAGTATCCAGTGAATCTCCAATCAGAAAAATGTAAGTAAATTATTGGGACTGAAATAGAAACCGTGTAGACTCTGCTGGTAGCTTCACAGAATAGGGGAATGGGGATTTTCCCATTGAGTGGGCAAAGCAGAAGAAAAGGGAAAAAAATGATGAAGATGAGGGAAATAAACCATTCCATCTACTTCCATACAATATATTATTTCTGGGGAGGTGGGCATAAAAGGATGCATGGAACTAAGAAGGCAAGGCCAGGAACCAAAGAGTCAAATGAGAAAAGATCACCTCATCCTGAGGGGGAATGGCTGAATCCAACTAGGGCACCTGTTGACTGCCTGATCAAGTGAGACCCTTACTTGCTTGGGCTTGGCTTCTGGGTGCCCAGACAGTTTTTTTTGAGCAGGATAGTGGCAAGAAAGTTGACTTCAGAGAGGCTGTGAGTTCTAATTAACATGCTGTGACTTTCCCATATGAGACATTGGGAGGGGATCACTGGACTACCAACCCAGTCAAGAACTGAGGCTCTGATTCTAGGTGCTGGCATAGCCAGAAAATGGGCAGGCTGAGGATTCTGAGCCTGCCCCTGCCAGGGCACAGGCAGGGCTCTAAGGCTGCAGCTGCACTCTGGGACTGAGGACTAGGAGGAGTAAGGGATCCAGAACCAAGGCTTGAGGAGAAAAATAAATTTGAAACCCTTATTGGACCAAGCAGATAATCCATATCGCTGATATAGGCTAATATTTAGATATCCAAAGGAATCTGAAAATAGAGAATTTGGGACCAATGTGGGCTCAAAACCCAAAAGAGAACTGAAATCATGATGTCACAAAACAGTGGGAGAATGTGTGGGAGAAATGTGTCCCTGGCCCAAACCTAGGGGACACAGAGGTAGATTTGGAGACTTGACCAGGACATGGGGCCTGTAGCCAGGAATGATTTTACAAGGAGCCTGAGGTACTTCCATGAGTGGTGAGGAAGATATTAGGGCTGATGAGTATCGTCAACCAGACATTGGCAATAATACTAATTTTTTAAATATATTTTTAAAAGATTTTTAATTTACTTATTTAGAGAGAGAGAGAGAGAGAGAGAGAGAGGCAGAGACACAGGCAGAGGGAGAAGCAGGCTCCATGCAGGAAGCCCAATGCAGGACTCGATCCTGGGTCCCCAGGATCACACCCCGGGCTGCAGGCGGTGCTAAACCGCTGCACCACCGGGGCTGCCCGGCAATAATACTAATTAAAAGATCAGGATGTATTGTGGAATTCTCAGTTCTCACACGGAAAAACCCACTTGTTTATAAATTGTATATCTGTATATGTCTTAAGTTGGGCTCTTAGGGAGTGAATATTGATAAGGGGGTTCATCTACAAGTGATTATTGGGAAGAACCTTCCAAAAGAAACCAGAAAGGGAGGGAAGGATAGGGCAGATACTCCAAGCAAGGATGTAATTTTGACTAAAGACCAGTTTTGAACTGACCCTTGGGGAATCCAAATTGTACCCAAGACTAGGCTCAATCTGAGATAAAGGAGCTGATTTTTATAATCTTGGGCCACTTAGTCATTGGCCTCTGGCTGCTAGAGGCAGAAGGAAAAGGGTAGAAGAAAATACGACACCCCTAGGAAGGCAGTCTTCCCTGAGAAAGGGTCAGCTGGGAGCCACTGGCAGCCAAACTCACACTGCAAACAGTATGTGCCCAGATAAGGTGCCTGGATAGGGTGCCACCCACACCCACTACAGTATATGAGCAAATGCATGCGCAGATGTGAGAAGGCTTCTGCTTTTATTTTGTAAAAAGTTATTGATGGAGATTATGGCAATGAAAGACAGGCTTGGAAAATAATGATCTGACTGCATGTGATGGAGCATGACTAACCTTGGAGGAGTGACCTTCCCTGTCACATGCTCCCCAGGGCCTCATCCTGGCTCGACTTGTAGTATCCCCAGTATGTGAAGATTTGCTCACACCTCTTTTATCTCCTGCTATAAGCCCTATTTTTCTCCACCCATTTGTCTCTAAGTCCCATTTACTACCAACACTATTTTCTCATCATTATTCAAACTGTTTGCTTCCTTTTATGAACTATTAGATTTATATTTAGCACTTATGATTACTTGCTTCTCCTTACAGGTTAGTTTAACATGCTTGCTATAGTCTAGGTCACTGGAGTATAGGGAATAGGTCAGTTGCTTCTATACTTAACAAAGTCCAACACAGTGTTAAACATTGAGGGAATAGTTAACTAAAGTCTGTAGATGTATTTATGATAGCATTTTTGTTCTCAAAGTCTTGACAAAGATTTCCTGCATGTGCTCCATAAAGCAAAAAAACAAAAAAAAAACAAAAAAAACAAACAAAACAAAACAAAACAAAAAAACAGTAATGTAACTTTTAGTGCGGAATGGGATGGAGAAGAGAGAGATCAAGATGCATCCCTATTTGAAATAGCACCTGAAACATTAATCAAAAGGAAAAATGTTGAAAATGCTGAACTTCTACTTGAAAATGCTAAACTTCTACTTTCAGCAAAAAAAAAAAAAAAAAAAAAAACAGAGATTGGATTTGCTTTTCCTGCCTAAAACAACTGAAAGGTCAAACAAAACATACAAAGTCCTATTTTCAGGCAATTTTTTTTGCTGAATGAATATCACACAGAGTAGGGCAGTGATTCCTGAGATCAATAAGAATGAGAAAAAAAATTAGGAGAGCTCTTTGATTGACTTGGGCCTACTGGATGGACAGAGTTTGTAGGCCACTAATAGAGGAAACTCACATGAAACCTAGAACTCTTCCTGATTGAGGGGATATAGAGATCCCTATATTTATTATCTTCATTTGGAGTTCAATGAGGCCAAAGCATTTAGTTTGCAGAACAGAAAGAGAAACACAGAGAAACAGTTAACAGAGATCTATCTGTAACCCCCCTTTAGTCTTCCACTGAGTTCTAATCAGTGAATGAATGTGAGGCAACTGACCAAACTCAGGGAAAGAATCATTTGAAAGAAGCAGAAGGAAAAATCTTAGGAGCTCACACAGGACCAGAATAGTTCTATTCCTACCCACAAACTTCCTAATTCATGGACTAGAATACTCAGAAGGCTATTGCCCCAGTAATGCTGAAAAATTAGCCCCAGAATAAAGGCCACTCTGATCCTGGCTGACAAAGCTTAAAAATAAATCTTGAAAGGGGTGTCTGGGTGGGTTGGTGGTTGGGTGTCTGCCTTTGGCTTGGGTCATGGTCCCAGGGTCTTGGGATTGAGTGCTGCATTGGGCTGTCCACAGGGAGTCTACTTCTCCCTCTGCCACTGTCTCAGCCTCTCTCTATGTCTCTCATGAATAAATAAATAAAATTTAAAAAAATAGATAAAATATTTTTTAAAAAAGTCTTGAAAGATCAAACTGTTTTCAAATAACTATGTCCCTGAATAAAGATAGAGAATATTTAAAGGAATTCAAAAATGTCTAGCACTCAACAAAGTAAATTTTACATTGCCTAACATCAATGAAAAATTACCAAGTGTCAAGAAGTGGGAAAAAAAATGATTCATCATGAGGAGAAAACTAATCTATAGAAATAGATGCAGAAATGATCCTATTGATTGAAATAGTAGACAAGTATATTAAAGCAATTATTATATTTAATATGCTCAGGGAGGTAGAGAACAAAGGAAAATATAAAACAGCGATTTAGATTTCTAGTGATAAGAAATACAATGTGAGGAAAAATAGAATGGGAAAAATAGCAGATTAGACATTGTAGAAGACAAAATTAATGAATCAAAGATAGCAATACAAGTTCCCTGAAATGAAACAGAAAGAAAAAACTGGAAAAAATTAACAGTGCCCAACTAGTGACCTGAGAACCCTTCAAGTAACCTTACATGCATTTAATTAGAGTCCTGAAGGATGAGCGTAGGAGGAGCCAAAAAACATTATGCAAAAAATATATAATGGAATACTACTCAATCATAAAGAGAAGGAAATCTTGCCATTTGCAACACCATAGATGGATCTAGAGGATATAATGATAAGTAAAATAAGTCGGTTGGAGAAAGACAAATACCATATGATTTCACTCATATGTGGAGTTTAAGAAACAAAACAAATGAACAGAGGAAAAAGAAGAGACAGACTTTTATATAGAGAGAACAAATTTGTAGTTGTCAGAGGGGAAGTGAGTGGAGGGATGGATGAAATAGGTGAAAAGGATTAAGAGTACATTTATGATGAGCACTGAGTAACAGATAGAATTGTTGAATCATTATATTGTACACCTGAAACTAATATAGTACTGTATGTTAATTATACTTGAGTAGAAAAGGAGACATAATTGTCATTTTTTTGTCATTTTTTTTCAAAGTTTGATAGAAACTATACACTCATAGAATCTCAAATAACCCAAATACCAACATGAAGGGTCACACTAAGGTACTTCTTAATTTAATTTAATTTAATTTAATTTATTTTATTTTATTTTTAATAATAAATTTATTTTTTTATTGGTGTTCAATTTGCCAACATACAGAATAACACCCAGTGCTCATCCCAAGTGCCCCCTCAGTGCCCGTCACCCATTCACCCCCACCCCCGCCCTCCTCCCCTTCCACTACCCCTAGGTCGTTTCCTAGAGTTAGGAGTCTTTATGTTCTGTCTCCCTTTAATTTAATTTCTTAAAAGCAGTATTAAAGTGAAAATTTTAAACACAGAGGAGAAAATAACATATTAATACAGAGAAAGATAAAAATGAAAGCTGACTCCTCATTAGAAATAAAGTAAGCAAGAAAATGGTGAAGCATATCTTTTTTTTGTTGTTGCATATCTCTCTTTTTAAAAGATTTTATTTATTTATTTGACAGAGAGAGTATTAGCAGGGGGAGGAGCAGGCACAGGGAGAGGGAAAAGCAGGCTCCCAGCTGAGCAGGGAGCTAGATGCTCAATCCCAGGACCCTGGGATAATGATCTGACTGAAAGCAAACAGTTAACTGACTGAGTCACCCAGGCACCCTGAGGAGTCATGTCTTTAAAATAAGAGAGAAAAATGTGAAGAGAAACTGTTAATCTAAACATTATTTGTTTCAAGTTTTATTTAAATTCTAGTTAGTTAACATGTAGTGTAATATTGGTTTCAGGTGTAGAATTTATTGATTCATCACTTACATATAACACCCAGCCAAGTGAACATATAGGTGAACAGAACTTTCAACAATAAAAGTAAGCCAGACTTTTCAGACATTGAAATCTGAATTTACCATCTAGAGACCTACACTTAATAAAATGTTAAAGGAAGTTCTTTAGACAGAAGGAAAAGGAAAAACATGACCAAATGGAAATCTGAATCCAAATAAAGGAATGAGGGAGCACCAGAATGGAAACAATGTGTGTAAATATAAAGATAAGAAAGACCTTTCTCATTTTTGAATCACTAGAAAAGATAATTGACTGTTAAAAGAAACAAGAACAATGTAATGTGGGGACTAATACATAAGTAGAAGTAAAATGTATCATAGAAGTAGGGCAAAGGCCAGGAGTAGAGAAACAGAAGTAAACTGTCTTAAAGTTATCATACCATATGTGAAATGGTATAATATTATTTGAAGATAGAAGGTGATAGTTTCAAGGTATGTAGTATAAACCTTCAGAAATAGCTTAAAAAAGAGATACAGCAAATAAGCCAATTAAAGAGATAAACCAAATAATAAAAACAGATGGAGCAAACAGGAAACAAATAATAGAGTGGTGGATTTAAATACAAATAAATATCAGTAATAACATTAAGTATAAATACTCTGTACAGCACAATTGAGAGTTAGAAGTTGCCAGATTGGATAAAATAGCAAGCCCCTACTTGCTATTTGATGCTATATGATGCTAATTAGAAATTTACTTTAAATGTAATAAGAAAAATATGTTAAAACATTGAAAAAATATATACGATGCTGATAGTAATCAAAGGAAGCTGGAGTGGCTATATTTAAATGATATGAAGTATACTTTTGAACAAAATATGTTGCCATGGAAGAATCATAATGATTTCAGGAGAATATACAAATCCCAAACTTTTATGTACCTAATAAAAAACTACAAAATACATTAAACAAAAATTAATATAAGTGAAAGGAGAAATATATAAATCGACAATTATTTTCAGATGTTTTTAACTCTTTTTTTTCAGAAATTGTCAGCAGAAGTAGAAGAAAATCAGTAAGTATATGGAAGACATGAACAACATGGTCAACACACTGGACCTAATTCACACTTATAATACTCCATCCAGCAAGAGAAGTACTCGAAGTTTTGAAGTAACACATGGAGTATTTACAAAGACAGTCACATTTTGGGTTATGAAGCAAGTCTCAATGAATTTAAAAAGATTCAAAGCAAACAAAGAGAGTTAAGTTAGCAATAACAGAAAGGTCTCTAGGAAGTCCATAATATCTAGAAGCTTATCAAAGATATTTATAAATTAACTATGGTTCAAACGAACTCAAGAGAAAGATGAAAAATCATTTTGTACTACATGAAAATAGAAACAACATATCAAAATGTGTGAGCTAGTGCAGCTAGTACAGAATTTGGAGAGAGATTTATAGCATTAAATGCTGATATTAGAAAAGAGGTCTCAATTCAGCCACCTCTTAAGCTTTCAGCTTAAGCTTTAGGCTTAAGAAAGCAGAAAAAGAAGAACAAATTAGACCTAAAGCATGCAAAAGGGAGGAAAAAAATGAAAATAGTAATGGAAAACAATAAAAAAGAAAAACAGAGAAAAGTCAATGAAACCAGAGTTTTGAGATTATTAAAATTGATAAACTTGTATTCAGACTGATCAAAGGAAAAAGACAAATGATCAATATCAGGAATGAAAGATGTGATATCACAACAAATTATATAGATATTGAAAGACTAATGGGCAAATATTTTGAACAACCTTATGGCATGAAATTTAGCAATGCACATGAAATGGACAAATTCTTTGAAAGACACAGATGACCAAAACTCTCTCAAGAGGAATAGATAACCTCAGAATCTTTATAACTATTAGATAAATTGAACTCCAGACCCAACCCACCTGGCTTCACTGGTGAATTCTACCAGACACTGAAAAAAGAAAATAATAATAATTCAAAAAAACTTCTTTTATAAAATTTAAGAGGAGAGACTACTTTGCAACACATTCTGTGAGGCCAGCATTTTCCTGATAACAAAACCAGGCAAATACATTATAGGGAGAGAAAACTAAATACTAATATCCCTCATTAACACAGAGTACAAATTCTTAACAAAATTTTAGTAAATTAGACAATATATAAAAAGGAAATTGTGTACTAAGTGAGGTTTCTCCCAGGAATGCAAGGCTAAATCAAACATTTTAAAGCCAATCAATATAATTCACTATATCAAGAGACTGAAAAAAAACAAACATATGTTCATCTCAATAGAGAACAAACATTTGGCAAAATCTGTAATCCACATTCTGGATAAAAATGCTCATCAAGCCAGAAGGAGAAGAAAATGTCCTTAACTTGATAAAGGGCATCTACAAAATGCCTGTAACTACCATCATTTATAATGGTGCGAGACTTAATGCTTTCCTTCCAGGATAAAGAACAAAGCAGGAATGTCTCTTTTTACCACTTTTATTCAACACTTTATTGGTGATTCTAGCTTGGGCAATGTGCAATAAGAATTAAATGAAATACATTCAGATTGGAAAGGGAGAAGTAAAGTTATTTTTATTTGGAGATGATGTGATTGTATATGAAGGCCTACAGGATCTACTAAAGAGCTACTAGAATAAATGAGTAGGTTTAGTAAGTTTGCAGGAGATAAGATGATTATACAAAAGCTAACTGTATTTCTTTATCCTAGCAACAAATTATCTGAAAGTGAAATTTAAAAATGCCATTTACCATAGCATCAAACACTTGAAATTGTTAGGGATAGTCCTGCAGCTACTACCCTGTGTCTGAGTTAAGCACCCTGGACAGTGATTTACTTTTGGCAGTTTTCTCTCTTTTACAATCCAGAGGGCTCATATTCCTGCCCTGACAGTTCCTCCAATATTACACTCATCCACATTACCAATGCCTTCCATGTTGAAAAATATATTCCCCCATTTCTAAAAAAAATTACCATTTTCTTAATCTCTTTATTGTCTCTCTCTCAGTTCTTTTAATACAGTCAAAAAATTTTAATAAATTTCTTGGATTACATTACAGAATGATCTCCATGATTATGCTGCTTCCTGTTTCCTTCATTCAATGAGCATTTACAAATTTGGCCATTGAATTATATGTATTGCATTGAAAATGAACTCATATTGTAGGGAGGATGTAACAAGAATCCATATTCTAGGGGAAATATATATGAGTTCTCCATGAGAATGTGGTAGGGCAATGTCCAAGTGAGATGAGAATTAACAATATGAAGACATAAGGTAGCTAGTGGGTAAAATATTTGGCCTTTGGTTTTTGAAGAATTTGACATCTAATTCATAGACTTTCTAACACCCTTCCTGACATGATGCTAGATGTCAAGTATTTCAATGACTCAGACACCATCTTGAGATTATATTTAATGATCTCCTATAATCACACCCTGAACCTCACAATCACTGAAATTTATTCCTTTGCTTCTAAATCATAAATTTAGATTTTCTAGGTTCTAATCACAATTTCCAGTCATTTTAGCCTATTCACTGAGTTTCTCCCCCTTGTGCTCTGCCCTTTGACCTCATCTAATCCTCTGGCCCCTCTAACTTCTATTTCACATTTTCTGTTTTTATTCTCTTATCTATCCATCCTGAAATCCTCAAGCCATAGCCACCATCTTCTGTTGATAATATTCTCAATTCTCTTACCACTCCAATCTTTTGGTTTATCTCTACCTCTACATATGTGTTCAGGCTTTTCAGTGTCTCGGAACTGATCTCACTTTCTCACATCTGGAGAAATAAACACCAAGAAGCATATACCAAATAAACTCACACACATAACAGGGTATATGTATATAAACTAACAGGCCATCTTATCCTGTGTGTGTATGAGTATGTGTATGTGTATATATGTAATCCATGTGAAGTGTTGGGGCTGCTCATGTTCTCAATCGAAGGTCTCTTTTCCCCGGTGTGGAGATATCTGGAAAAACTGTTTTGTGATTATAAGATTATTTGGTTAGTATGGTGTGTGAGCAAGAGCTATGATCTCTGTGACTGAAGTACTTCGTGCCAAGTAAACATTTTGCATCATTTCTCCAGGGCACCCACTTGCCTTAAAGAGGGCTCGATGGACACTGAAAATATTTGTCTCCCTAGCTTTCCTGTTTTTTCCTCTATTTCTTAGCCTAGCCAGTTGCTTCTTCTTGGACCATTCATATATATATGTATTTCTACTTTGCTTAGGGTGATGTCAAATCTTGCAGGCCTTGGAATAATTTTATCTCCTTTAGGTAACTTTCTATATTTCTGCTTTGATCCATTACATGCTGATTTTTAAAATTTTGATGCTTATTTCTAAATTCTCAGCATTTTTCATATGGCTAGCTACTCTCATGTACTTACTGTTGCATTAAAATATAAGCCTTAACATATACATGCACACACAGAGAATATTCACCAATAATTACACAAATAAATATGTTCAATTCAAAAAGATGAGGGGTATCACCAACTACATATTTTATAGCAGCACAGACACAGATGTCACCAACTTAGTTAAATGACACCATGAGTCACAAGAAACTAGTTGCACTAAAGAAAATAGGGGATATTTCATACTTTTTGACAAGCTATGATTGCAGCTCATGCTCAAATGCAGGATAATGACAGTAATGTGCATCAACTGGAGGTAATGGATGCTTTCTTTTTCCTCATGGTCTCTGAGCTGTTTTGTTTTATGTGCAGCTGTCACTATCCATCATGCAACAAATTGGAAGCAAAAGTCTGTTGCAAATGAACATTTAAGGAATGTACATAAAACTGGGGACAGGGACCGCTATCCCTAAGAATATTTAATGTAAAAAAATCAGATACTTCCTGGATTCCTGATTCATAAAAAGTTTTAAGGATAAATTTAAACCCACATCTGCTGAGAACCAAGTAGGTGAAAAGTGCTGTAGTAGATGTTGAAGGGGAGGTTCAGATGAATATGAATATGTCATTGCCAGAAAAAATGCTCCCAAAGCAGTTGATGAGTAAATAAATTTAGAAAAAAAATCTGTATTATAAATATACCATGCACATATAATTTATAATCTTAGGAGAAGCAGGTCTATGTTTGTAGATTGGGCTCTAGTAATTTTTCTCAGGATCAGGTCTCCAGATCTTCTATATAATTTATATATATATATATATATATATATATATATATATATATAACCTACATAGATATGATCTCACTTTAAGTGTTTTGGGAATTTGTACTATGTGAGCTAATCCTCAATTACATAAACTCTAAAATAGAGCCTTTAAGCAGCAGGAGAAGTGATGAGCTCTGTCCTTCCCGAAGAAGCAATGATACCATTTATAATGTGCATTCTACAACCACTTACAAAGGAATATAGATTGTTTTCCTTCAACCTCATAGCCCTGATTTAAGAGCAGTTTGAAAGTTGAAGGGATGAATCAGTCTTGTGAGAATAATAACAAAGGACTGTCAAAGAGAATGTATTCTTCAAGTGCCCTTAAGCTTAGGACATTTGAATCCCTGTCAGAAATGGTCATGAATTAAAGCACTGGTCTGTTCTCTATTGTATGAAATAAATATCTCTCTGTCACTCTCTCTCTTAGTCTGTATCTATCATCTGCCTACCTACCTACCTGCCTATATACCAATCATTTAGAAAGGGATATTTCTGCATTGCTATAGGGAATAGAGTTTATTGCAATTCATTTCTTCTCTTCAGAAAATTTAATCTTAACTTTTATTCAGTTCCTATTAAAATCACCCTGAGAATGTTGCTGAGAAGCATGACATAACAGACAGTTCAATCTTATGCTCTTTCCTTTGTTCACTTATTCATTCATTCATATTTGGCCATTCAGGCTCAGGGGATAAATGATCCAAAGACATAATTTTCCTCCTTAGTAGATCCTGGAGTAGTGAGTTGGATAGATAAATGAATAAATGATATAGGTACAATTATGCAGGTACTATGATGGGATGAAATCTGGGAGTTTATGCAAGGTCATGTGACATAAATGTCAAGGATCATTAAGGAAACATCTAGTGTTTTAGAACTTTTGAAATATGAAGGGTCAATTGGGAACCATTAAGAGATGATGCTTCAGAGGAAAAGTAGGAATCAAATGATGATTGTCTTTTGTGATCTGATAAAGTAAACAGAATCCATACTAAGGGAAATAGGAGGCTTGGCCTAAACAGACCTGCAGTTAGAATGATCCATCTAATAGTACGAAGATAAACTGAGCAGAAAGTAAGGAGGGGAAGGCAGAGAGAGTGATCAGGAAGCCATTGGAATATCCTGCTAGGAAAGATGGAAGCCTGAATGCAGGCAGTGACCCTGGAGATGGAAAGAAAAGAACTACCCTGAATGATGTTGAAGTCAATAGAATAAAGTGACAGATGAAATGGGAGGAAGGAGAATTCACAATATTTTGATTGACATCTGGTTTAGTGTCTGCCTTTGGCCCAGGGTGTGATCCTGGAGTCCCAGGATCGAGTCTCACATCAGGCTCCCAGCATGGAGCCTGCTTCTCTCTCTGCCTGTGTCTCTGCCTCTCTCTCTCTCTCTCTCTCTGTGTGTGTGTCTCTCATGAATAAATAAATTAAAATTTAAAAAAAGATAGTACATAACCTTCTTAAGATCAGATAGCACTCATAATTATACATGTACCACAAGTCATTAATTTCCTTACTGAATAAAGAACCTTCAAATAACAACAAAACAACAATACTAATAATAGGCAAAGCTTTGAAAAAAGGTGTGAGCAGTTTTCAAAAGAAATATAAATGGAAAATTAACATGAAAAAAACTTAAATCTCACAATTCAAAGTAGTACAAATTCAGAATGTTTTAATAATGTAGTTCTCACGAAAATATAAATTAAAAGGGTGTATGCCTCCTTTATTGGTTTATCAGGTGGGCAGGCATTTTTAAAAAAAATAAACTAATATGTGTAGCATTAAAAAGAGTGGAAATATTATATATATATAATTCTCTTTTAACATCAATTTTTGAAGTATAACAAATACATTGAACAGTTTATGAACCATAGGTACATGGCTCCATGTATTTTCATAAAGGGAACCCATTCATTGTTCTAGCTACCACTCACATATGAAAGAGAATGTTGAAGAAGACATTCCAGAAGCTATCCACTCTCCACCATCTTCCTACCCAAGGTCACCTCTGTATTTACTTTAACATCATAAATTCATTTTGCCTGTTTGTGGGCCTTGTATAAATGTAGTCATATTTATGAGATGTTTAGGAGATTTATCCATGCTGTTGCATGTGGCAGTATTTTGTTTCACTGTCATTGCTATATAGTTTGTGTTTGTAGGACTATGTCATAACTGAGTTATTCTGCTGTTGGTAACATTTGGGCCATTTAAAATGTTTGAGGCCAACTTGAATAGCATTCTAGCATGTTTTTGGTGAATAATGTTGACTATAAACATAGTAATTGAACTCATGATCTTGGAATAGCCATATCTTCAGTGTTTAGTAAATATTGACAATTTTCCAATGTGATTGTGCCAATTACAATCCTACCTGTAGTGACTGGTGCACCAGAGTATTGTCAAGCCTTGGAATTTTAGATATAAATCTAATGGATGTAGAATGGTGTAAAATTGTAGTTTTGATTCACATTTTCTTGTGACTAATGAAATTGAACATCATTTCATATGCTTCTTAGTGTTTTCGATAGGCTCTTGTAAGTCTCTGTTCAAGTCTTTGACATATTTTGGATTATGGGTCTTTTATCTTACTGATTTGAAGCATATCTGTGAGTCCTTTTTTTGGATACATCTAGTCCAAATATCTTCTTCTACTCTTTGGATTGCCTTTTCCATCTATTAATGGAATAATTTACTGAACAAATCTTAATTTTTATGTATCAGTGTTTTCCTTTTTTGGTAAGTGCTTCTCGTTTGCTGTTTGAGAAAACTTTATCTTTTCCAAAGTCATGTATACATTCTCAAAATCTTCTTCTTCTTTTTTTTTTTAAAGACTGTATTTATTTATTCATGAGAGACACAGAGAAAGAGGCAGAGACATAGGTAGAGGGAGAAGCAGGCTCCCTGTGGGGAGCCCGATGTGGGACTCAATCCCTGGACCCCAGGATCATGCCCTGAGCCTAAGGCAGAAGCTCAACCACTGAGCCACCCAGGCATCCCTCAAAATCTTCTTCTAAAACTGTTATTATTTTACCTTTATAGATCAATGATTTCTCTGGTATTGATTTTTGTTTATGTTCGGAGTTAGGTATCAAAATTCATTTTTTGTTCATATGGATATGTAATTGACTTAGCACCATTTTTTTAAAAGAAAAGACTGCCTTTTCTTCATTATTCTGAAGTAGCTTCTTTCACTTAAGTCAGATGTTCATATATTTGTCTGTTTCTTTTTTTTTAATTTTTTTATTTATTTATGATAGTCACACAGAGACAGAGAGAGAGAGAAGCAGAGACACAGGCAGAGGGAGAAGCAGGCTCCATGCACCGGGAGCCCGATGTGGGGGATTCGATCCGAGGTCTCTAGGATCGCGCCCTGGGCCAAAGGCAGGCGCTAAACCGCTGCGCCACCCAGGGATCCCTATTTGTCTGTTTCTAGAATACTCTGTGGCATTGATCTTTCTTTGTAGTGATGCTACAATATCTTACTTACTGTATCTTTGTAGCAAATCCTAATGCATGATGGTGCAAGTCCTCTAATTTACTCTTAGGTCTTCATCTTTAAGATTGTCATAGATACTTTTGGTACTTTGCATTTTCATATGATTATTAGAATCAGCTTGTCAACTAAAAATAAACTGCAGAAGTTTTTTTTTTGACTGGGACTTCTCATTTTGAGAATAATGTACATCTTTGCAGCATGAGTCTTCATATCCATAAACTTTTATATTCATATTTTTATTTAGGTGTTCTTTAATCACTCTCAGAAATGTTTGGTGGTTTTAGTGGAATGATATTATACATCTGTTTTACTGATGTTAAGATATTTGATGTGTTTTGGATTACATTGAATTATACCACTTATTGAATTTCGTTTTCTAGTTTTTTGTTTGTATATAGAGTTGATTGGTACGTTGCTCTTGTAGCCAATGATTTTGCTAAGTTCACTTGCTAATTCAAATAGGTTGTAGATTTCTCTGGATTCTCAAAGTTTTGCCTTTTGCTTTATAGTTTTTTTTTTAATTTCTCTGAAGACCTTTGGGAATTTTAAAAATGAGTTTGCCATCCTTGCTGCTAATAGCTCCTGCCCTTTAACTTTTAACATTATTCCTTTGCTTTGTCATCTCTATTTTGAATCTTCATATTTCCTCCTTGAGATCTCATTGCACAGAAGCCATATTTTAAAAAATATAAATAATTTTATGATATATTTACCATCAAGTTTCATATGCATTCTTAATATAAATAGTTAACTTGCCTTGAGCTCAGAGAAGGGCTTTCTGGCTTTCATATGGTAAGCTCATATGCCACAAGTATTTTTGAGTAGTTACATAGTGTTTATTTTTCTTAAGCACTTGTAGAGCCATTTGACACCCACTTTTTCTTCCTTTTCACTCTCTTTTCTCCTTCCTTTATACATCAATACCTGCATATGTTTTCATATTCCTAGTTCATCTTTCTGCCTTGTCAGGCTGCAGTAGCAGATAGGATCCTTCCTTCTTGGGAGGTTTGGAGAAGATTTGCTTCCTTTGCCACATATAATCAATGCATCCTCATCTCGGCTTTTGCTTTCCTAGATCCAATATTGCTGGCACAATAAACTTGTTCTTCATGGAAAAGTTTATATGGCTGAATTTTAGCTTATCATAGACCTTATTTTATTTTCTGCCTTTTATTTTACTGTTTCATTGGTTTGGGGGAGGACAAGAAGACAGAGGCATCTTTATTGTTTCAAAATATAAGTTGATTATTTAATTTTATATACATTATATAAAAATTTCATCCTTATGCATATAGTACAGAAGTCATTAAGACTTGAAATGATTTTGAAGATGGGAAGAGATAAAAACAGCACTTCGTAGGTAGGAGGCTTGAAATCACAAAACTTACTTGAATTATCTGGAAAGATATCAAATATAATTTTCACTGTTGCTTTATACTTTTCCATGAAACACAAGTGGAATGTTTCTGAGAGATTTGGAAAAACATTTCAAAGTTTATATTGCTCTATTTTACTGACTGATCTCCTTTTATTTGCTCCCTGTGTGCAATTTTTGGTCACATAAACATACCTATTTGGTATTGAAATTTGAGATAATACTTTTTTCTTTAAATCCTTGTTGATCTATTGTATAGGAAGATGGGTTTTATCTTTCCACAAACAGATGGTGAACAATTTGATCTGGTTGAAACTAATATTCAACTCTTGCTTCAGCAAGTGCTACATGCCATTTGGAAAACTTACCATTCTTTTGATGTCTTGAGTCATTAAGTCTGTGGTGCTGAAAGAATCCCAAGTTACTGACCAACTCTTATCATTTTGGCTGTAAATACTTCACTTGTGTCTATGGTTTTTACTCACAGTAGTAAATACATTCTGTTTTTTCAAAAGAGTGAAACATCACAGTATTTATCCCAAAATATTGAATGAGGTTGATTTGTTTCTCGCAACAATCCCTTTTGATTCTAGAAATATATCTGGAAGAAAAGGCACAGGTAGGTATGTAAGGTAATGAGCATAACATTTACTCTATATGACCTCAGCATTGTGCTAAACATGTTATAGATTTTATTGTGTTCCATCCTTACAACTTTCAAAATAAGATTATTGGGTCCTTACTTAAAGGTGAGGAAAATTGAGGACTAGAGATACCTGAGTACTTATTCAAACTGACACAACTTAAAGTGGAAATTTTAGAATTTGAACTCAGGTTTGCCTGATACCCAAGTCCAGGCTGACCTCCATGAAGAGTCTCTCAAGTCACAGTCACTGACTGACTATGTAATTCCTCACCAGTCTGATTTCAGAAACCATTCTTTTAGCCGCTCTCTCCACTGCCTTCTTGGGGAGAGGAGTCATTTATCCTCGTCAAGTAGTGGCACAGTGCCTGGTATGTGGTAGAGACTCAATATATATTTGTCTCAGGGTGAAAAATGGAAGATGCTGGCATTATTGATTTCTATTTACCCGGTATGCTCTGCTCCTCAAACCAGAAAAAAGTAAGCAAATGGGTTCTAAGGTTGTTTACTCTTTTTATTTCCTTATGTTTTTCTGTGTTTTTCTATTTTGCTTTCTGCATAGTAAAAATTCGAGTCTGTGTATCAGCTAGACAACATGGGAAAATTGTTCAAAATGATGAAAAAAATCACTCAAATAAAAGAATAGACTGCGAGGTGAAATAATTAAATTTACTTAAAAAGGTTTCTTTTTTTAATTGAAGTTCGATTTCCCAACATATAGTATGACACCCAGTGCTCATCCTGTCAAGTGCCCTCCTAGTGCCTGTCACCCAATTTCCCCATCCCCCCACCCACCTCCCCTTCCACTACCCTTTGTTTCCCAGAGTTAGGTGTCTCTCATGGTTTGTCTCTCCCTCCCTCCCTCTCTCTCTCTCTCTCTCTCTCTCTCTCTAATTTTTCCTATTCAGTTTCCCTCCTTTCCCCTATAATCCCTTTCACTGTTTCTTATATTCCCCGAATGAGTGAAACCATATAATGATTGTCCTTCTCTGATTGACTTACTTCACTCAGCTGGAATATTACTCAGCCATTAGAACAAAAGGTTTCTTTTTATAGATTTCTATGCCAATTTAGCATAGGAGCAAATGCAAACACTTCTCACATTTTGTACCTTGATTTAGAAAGTTGAGATGGAATAATCTGAAAATACAGTAAAGTCTAATTAAAATGTTTCCTGATCTGTGATAGCTTCATGGATAATGTCAGCTTTTAATGAGATTCACCTGTTGTTCTTCATTGCCAAGTTTATTAATTCACATAATATGAATTTTACTCCTTTGGAAAGTGTTGTTACAACCATGTCCTAGTGAATATTTTTCTACATCCCAGATTGCTGACATATAGTAGTTCCTCAATAAATGATGATTATTAATTAAAAGACAGTTTTAATGAAGAATGATACATTCAAATTAGATTACATAGGATCAAAATTATAGGGAGAAGTCAATAATAACTAGTAACTAATATTTATTATACATGTCAGTATCAGGTTAAAAGGCACAGTTTTATTTATTCTTCATGACATTTCTATGAAGTTGTACTGTTTTACCTTCACTTTACAGGTGTGAAAATTATGACTTAGAGATGGTAACTATTCATGATCACATTGATGGTAAGTGGATGAGCTAGTATTTAAACCCAAGATTCAAAGCCCACAGTAACTCCTCACAGTAAAGCAAGCTTCTATTTTTAAATCAATCAATCAATCAATCAATTTTGCAAGCTTCTATTTTTAATCTTTGAGATCTTTTATTTCACTAGAAATTTCCAAACAGTGTGCTCATCATTACTTAGACTGAAAAGGCTCATGTGCTGGCAAATAATGGCCAGAGGTTAGGATGGAGTTTGCAATTAGCCAAAAGAGAAAAATAAAAATAAATCCCAGTAATGAGTCATCCTGGGGGACACTGGAATTTAAGTATCAATCAAAATACAGCTCATCTTGAGGGATTTCCATTGAGCACCACATCAATTTGACTGCCAGTGAACTCCATCAAATCAGTTACCAATATTTACTCCCATGGCTATATTCACCTTACAGACAAAATGCCCCTGGTGTTTTCTTCAGGGGAAGGCTGCTTAGAAAATGACTGTTTTCTTTCTCCCCATATTAAATTACCAAATCAAAGTCGTTTTTTTTTTTTTTTTTTACCAAATCAAAGTCTTTGTCATGCTTTAGATAGTCATTTATTTACTCATGTGATATTTATTAGGAACTTTATATATTCTAGGTGCTGGGTGTATTCTATTCACACTGTTGAATGACACATCCATGGCATCTATCATTATGGAATTTACAACCTAGTGAGAAAAACAGATAATAAAGAAGCAAACACATATATAATTACTAATGCAGTTATGAGAAAGAAAGGATCCAAGTTTAGTAATTTAAAGGAGTTGCTTCAAAACAGGGATTTTATAAAGTTGGCAAAGGTGTTGATACGTATCTGCATCTATAGATATATAGCTGGACTGTACACACAAGCTCAAACATATAACAGTGGTTTCATTTTATATTACATTAGGACAAAAACCCTTAGCAAGGGGTCGCTAGGAATATTGTTTCTGGTCCAGGCCTCTCTGTTCTTTTGTTTCTTTTTTGTTTCTTTTTTTTTTTTTTTTTTTTTTTTGCTCTTTTTTTGTTGTTGTTCTTTTGTTTCATTCTGGCTCCACTTATTTGGTCCTCCTGCCCAAAACAGTTCACATCCAGGAGTTCATGATGGCCCATCACTCACTTCAGATATTCTTGTTGAATATTTCTTTGGAAGTATGTGCATACAGTTTCATAAGGCCAGATATTTAAACTACAGAGCCTACCTTTAGCTGTACTTAACTAGGTAGTATTTGTTGAAGGCTCTAAGCCACTTTACACTCTCATTCAACAATTTTATCAAGTAGGTATTCACAGACCACTATTATAATGGGAACAGCTAAGTATCACAAAGCTAAGGAGCTTGCCCAACTGGCTAAGATGAAAACACCAAACATAGGTTATTCTAACCCTATAGCTAATGTCTCTATGACTGGCAGGCTGCCTCCAGTATATGTTATAATCATAATCATATATGGCATCATAAAACAATTGCATCACAACCATGTGGAGAGAGTTCTGGGATAAACAGAAGTGTTTCTTTGTATAAATAATAAACATAAGCTCTCAAAAATTATTGCCAATGTTCTACATCAGATAAATCTTCTAATATTGGATACTAGCTTATTGTCTGAACTTCAATTGGCAGAATCTTTTCTTTTATAAAAATGAATAGCATTTAATGGTCCAAATCGATCTGTGTGAAAACATCAGAACTGCAGTCCACATGCGTTTGTGCTCATCACCTATTTTGGTTTTGGAAATCAATTCAGAATGTTATGACTGTGGGTAACACTTGCTGTCCCGGAAGAAAGCAGTTTTGTCTTTTACAAGTTATTTATTCTGTAAGTTATTTCCATAGGAATAGGAAGTTCTGTTGTGCTCCTTTCCCAATTTCCAATCATTTCCATAGGGGCAATGCTGGGAGACCAGAGCCCCCTGGAGGGTTTGCCCAGGAAAGGGTCATGGCCAAGGAGGAGCACCAAGGTAGGAGCCCAGAGAACAGTGCATGGTATTAGGTGTGATGGAGGCTGAGGCAAAGTCCACTGAGAGAGAAGCAGAAGGGTCCAAAGACAGGAACATGGGAGGGGCAGGTCAGGGTAAGCAGTTCAGGACTGATGTCACAAGTGATGACTTGAAGTGGTGCCATGGCAAAACCCAGGGCTAGGCCTGTTTGATTAGATTTGTGCAGGCCCAAGAGCCTTTCCTGTCTGTATGACATTTCCTGTATCCTCTTTTGGAACCTCTTTCCTGGTGGTTGTGAACTGAAAAGGAGAAATTAGATTATCCCAGCAGGTTCCTCTATGTCCTGTAGATAGCAACTGCCATCTGCCGGAAGTAGATTATTACCATTTTTGCAAAGGATGAAATAGAGGGGCAAGTCAAAATGAAAATAGTTGCTTCCCATTAATACCAACTGTCTGTTTCATGTGGACACCTATCCAACTCACAGATCTCCTAGGGAACAAACATAGTAAATAACGTTCAGCACATGAGTATTGCTGGAAAGACTAAAGATGCACCACTAGTGTTTGGCAGAAATTGTAACTCTGGCTGCAGCCCAACTAATTTGGTTTCCAGGAGCCTCCTAGCTATGGATGCACTCCTGAGAGACTGTGTCATAATCCCTTGTTCACTTGCCCCCTTCCTCAGTAGATCATAGGAGTAGTTTCTGGTTGTGTGGCCTGGGATGGAGTACATGTTAAAGAATGCCTGATGGATAAATGAATCAATGAGTGGCTTTGTAGGTTTAGCCAAAGAAAAGTACTCAGGACACCTGTAAGAGAGTGTGGAACAGGAGATGAAAGTGTTGATAGGGAGACCCACCTGTTTTTCCTGTGCTGTGTAAATGAATTTTACTTTCTCGAAAAGATGGCTGATATTAAATAATTTCAACCAAAAAAAGACAGGAATTGGCAAATCTTCTGTTCAGACTCTTTCATCTTATGAAAAACTCTGCTGATATTAGTAGTCTTTTTGTTCTATAAACATGTTTATTTTATTTTGTATTTCATTAGAGCCCCAATCAAGTTTTTTTTTTTTTTAACAGATCCATACCACTTCCTCTGAATCTTCTGATTCTTTTTAAAGAGGGCCTATTTGATGGTTTTGTGATCATAGACTCTATGATCACAGAATTTTGTTTATTATCTTTTAAGGACAAATGGTGACACTTGGGTAGCTCAGTGGTTGAGCATCTGTCTTCGGCTCAGGGCGTGATCCCAGAGTCCTGGGATCGAGTCCCACATCAGACTCCCCACATAGAGCCTGCTTCTCCCTCTGTCTATGTCTCTGCCTGTCTCTCTGTGTTTCATGAATAAGTAAATAAATATCTTTAAAAAAGGGCAAATGTACTTTACTATCTAAAGTGTGGCATTATTTTTATAATGATAGGGTAGGTCTTTTTCTTCCATGAGACTAGAAATATGTTTCAGTTAAAGGAAAACTTGACAGGGCCTAGAATATGTTGTTGTATTTCTGGTTTAATCCTAGGGTAGAAAAATACCAGTGGGGGCCCACTGATTGCTTTTGTCTGATTTGGGGAGGCATTTGTGGATATATATGAGCATACGCAAGGGTACAGTGAGTATTTACATCTCCACCTACAATGGCTGTGCTACTTTAAAGCTTACCTTATATATTTTGGATTTTGTGCTCATCTTCCAGATCTTGTCCTCTCAAGTCTATCTAGATTTCCTTCAACCACGTGGTAGAGCTGCCCCAATCTTTAATGTGAGGTTCCCCAAGGTACTGTTGCTATGGTCCTTCCATCAGCAGCTTTTTGAGGCCATGTCTTCTTAGAATCTTGGATCTTGATTCTCTCTGATGGAGACACTTCAATCTGCTTTGGGGATTTGTCTCTCCCCTCCATGCAATTCCTCTGGGCTGTGGTCACTGTTTGAAACCTCTTAACAGCAAAGACAACTTTCTTTTCTTCTAATTCACTCTTTGAAAGCAGTTAACCTCAGCACATCTCCTTTTCTCTCTTATTTCCATGGCCTTTAATATCTAACTTACCCCTTCATATCTGTCTAGATTATAAAATTTTAAACTTTTTTAAACCTTTCTTTTAAAAACTCGTTTTCTCTTCTAACTTAATCAAATAGATCTATCCTTCTTTTGTCCCAAGACTAAAGTATAATTTTTGAAGCATTTGTTATTGCTTTATTTTTTCATTGATGTTAGTGTTTCAAGCACAGCTTTTAAAAGTTATTCAGAATCTTTTTGTCTGCAAGAACTGCATTAAAATGTTTCTTACTCTTATCCAAGGAAGATGCCACACTGTCTTCATAATCACCTTCATATATTTTTATGTCTTTTTAAAAGATGTTATTTATTTATTTGAGAGAGCCCATGAGCTAGGGGAGGAATGAGGGTTGGAGGAGGGGAAGGTACAAGCAGACTTTGCACTGAGCATGGAGTCCAATGCAAGGCTCAATCCCAGGACCCTGAGATCATGAAACCAAGAGTCAGATGCTTAACTGACTGAGCCACCCAGGCACCCCTATTTTTATTTATTTATTAGACAAAACTGACCTTTCTATGAGTGAAATCTCAGTATAGGTGTCTAAAATTTAAAGTCATTGTTAGAACTAAGTAAAAAGTAAGTCACCTTGAATACATGTGGTGGGCAGTTTCTTTGAACCCATGGACAAACTTCACTTAAACTCTAGCCATCACTCTGTGGTCTTAAATACAGGGTGCCTAGCAACTTGGAAGCAGCTAATATTGTCAGGCTCATCAATGTATAAAATAATCTAATTCTGCCTCCAACTCCCCTATTATGCCAGGTGAAGCTCTGACTCTGGTTCAAGGTCAAGCTGTAGCAATAGCTGTGTCCTGAGACCCTTCCCAGGTAGCCCTGCAGGCATTTGCTTAAGACCTGAGTGGGTTGTATTATACCAGAGGTCTGCTTTAGCTACCCTTCTCAGGATGAAGCAGTCACAAGCTGCAGTGACTGACCAAGACCAACACTTACTAGAAGTAACTTACAGCTTCTTTAAAAAAAAAAAAGTTTTTATTTTATTGAAGTTCAAATTGACAACATATAGTGATCATCCCCTCAAGTGCCCTCCTCACTGCCCATCACCCAGTTACCCCAAACCCCCACCAGCCTCCTCTTCTACTACCCCTTGTTCATTTTCCAGAGTTAGGAGTCTCTCATGTTTTGTCACCCACTCTAATTTTTCCCACTCATTTTCCCTCCTTTCCCTTATGATCCGTTTCACTATTTCTTATATGCCCTGTATAAGTGAAACCATATGATGATTGTCCTTCTCCAATTGACTTACTTCACTCAGCATGAAGCACATCAAAGCAGATGGTGGCAGGTGACTGGGTGACGGGCATTGAGGGGGGCACTTGATGGGATGAGCACTGGGTGGTTTTTTTTTTTTTTTGAGCACTGGGTGTTATGCTATATGTTGGCAAATCAAACTCCAATAAAAAATATACCAAAAAAAAAAAAAAAAAAGCAAATGGTGGGTATTCATCCTTTTTAATGGCTGAGTAATATTCCATTGTGTATATAGACCACATCTTCTTTATTCATTCCTCTGTTGAAGGAAACTTACAGATTCAATCTAGTTGATCTGAAGTAAATCCCAGTCGGGTACAGTGTGAACCCCTGCAAGTCATCATGTTCAGAAACCACCAAGGCCAACTCCACAAAAGGTCTTAATGTCTATTATTCCTTTGCTTCCCAAGTGATGTTCTCTGTATATTTTTTTAAACAGAAAGGAGTCAAGTATGCAGAGATGAAAATAACATCACTTTTTTTTTCAGCTGCTAAAGCCAATTCAGAATGTGGCTTATATGTGCAAGCCATTGAGTTTCCCAATATGAACCCAAGAATTAGGGATTTTGCCCATACAGTTGCAAGCATTATTGGGCAACCCAAGGATTCCCCCTATGAAAGTTTCTTCTTACCCCTGTGAAACTCTCCAAAGGAAACCAAGCTAGTACTTTTACCTTCCTCCTTGTAGCCCAACTCTCATGAGAGAAGTAGATGTGGGCTAAGCTCAAGGCAGTTACAGTCCTTTGAACAATATATGAATATTGTTTTATTTGGCATTTATCTCTGCTGAATGAAGTTGAGTATTACTTTCCACACAGCCAAGAGCAGGTCAGAGAATGTTTTGACCTTGCAGAATGCCCTTGTTTTTTGTTTTTTTTTTTTTACCTGCCTATTCTTCTATTGGGGCCCATAAGCATGATTCAAAGAAACACAGGGGACTCCATATTCCTTGAATATGTAGATCACTTTAATTGATGGCAAGTTTAGAATGATAGGATCTGCATAATTGTTTTTTATTCCCAATCCTTTTGGAATTGTAGGATTAATGAGTACTGGCAAGATCTTACCTTTATAAACAGATGCATGATTTACAAATAACTGTTACATGTATTGCTCATCATTTGCAACGATCCCTAAGGTAGAAAACATTGCTCCCTGATTTATGGAGAGAAGAAAAATTTCAGAGCACTAACTGATCTTTTGCCTAATGCCAAAAAAGCTAGTTAAGTACAGGTGTAAAGAATGGAATCAAGATATTTTGGCTGTAAGATCATTTCTCTCTCTTTCTTTTAAAGATTTATTTATTTATTTTAGAGAGAGAGGGAGAGAATGTGCACATTACTTGGGAGAGGGGAAGAGAGAGAGAATCTTCAAGCAGACTTCTGCTGAGTACAGGGCTCCATGTGGGGCTCCACCTGGGGCTGGATCTCACAACCCTGAGATCTTGATGTGAGCAGAAACCAAGAGTTGGATATTTAACCAACTGAGCCACCCAGCTGCCCCTGTAAGATCTTTTATATTTTCACCATGTCAGCCTCTTTTCTCTAAGAAACAAAAAGACATAAAAAAGTTCATGTATGTTAGCAGTGTGTGGTCCCACAGGGAAAAGGAAATGAAGAGGAAAACCTAGAATCCTGTTTCCTTCTGAAAGCATGCTGACCTTAATTTACATATGCAATCATTTGCTTACCCTATGTTGCTGAAAGGTCAAATCATGGTGATCAGGATTCTTGTTCTCCTCTTACATTCAGGCTATATTAGCATGGTTATCCAAGGCTGGTGAAAAATCCCATTTCATTGTTTACTGAGCAGCAGAGCTACCTCAATAAACAAGTGACCTTTAATGAAGTCCAGCATACTGGATTACTTCCACTTGACATAATAAGAATAATATTACCTCACCCCTTCAGAGACTAATTTAGTGATACTTTGCCAAGGATGAAAAATTCATCTGAGTTTAGCCAAAATAATGGTTTGTTAGGACAGGAGGCATCAAATTTTAAAGGCAGAAATTGATCTATTTACAGAGCTGCTGTCAGAGTGATTCAGGATGCCTGAAAGAGCCCCATTAAGGCTGCTCATAAATCAATAACCATCCTAATGAAAAGCAGAGAGAACAAAGATAACACAAAGTTTGTAAATTACTGAGGCTGAATCAGGCGATCAGAAAAGCTAAAAAATTAAGCTTTGCTACTTATTTGCTCCTTTTCTAACAGAATCAGAAAACATGCACCAAACATATATACACATTTTAAAAAGAAAAAGAAAAAAGAAATAAAGACTAAATTTCAAAGTCTTTCACACAGCATTTTGGTCCAAAGCCACCTTATAAATTCTAATTCTCTAGACACATACAACTACTTATCATGCTCTAAGTTTAATATTTAGTGACATTCCTAGACAATTTCCCACTTCTGTAGTTTTCCCTATAATATCTTCTCTTCCAGAAATGAAAGGCTTCCCCTTTCTTATATTTATGAAAGCTTTCCACTTTCTTCACAGTACAGATCAAATACCGCCTCCTCATTGAAACCTTCTCTGATTCCCTTCTTTCAGATAGAGTAAATGTTTCAAACTTTTCCCTCCAACCTTCTAGAGGCATCTCTACTGGAGCACTAGGCTGGGTCTCTATGCATCCTCCCCTAACTTCCTGTGAGCTTCATAGATCACAGCGGGGCGGGGGGGGGGGGGGGGGACTCTCATTTATAGTTACAATGACTAACAGGGGACTTCAGCTCAGTAAGTATTTATTGGATAAAATAGGGTATATATTAACAAATACTTGTTATTCCTGACATCACCTTTAAGCTTATCAGATCCCTATAAGGCTTCCTATGATTAAAGAAAAAAAATTCTGCTTGACACTTTCTTATTTAGAAAAAAGCGTAAGTTTTGAAGAATTTCCTCGCCTTCAAATTTCAGTTCTAAATTTTCCACAAAATAATGATTCAGAAGTTAGAGGACTTTTCAAGAGGATAAATTGGAATTTTAAACCAATTATTGTTTTTTGTATTTGCAGACATTTCAACTGAAATATGAAATAAGCAAGATTAAAAAAAAACATAACTTGGGGGCTTGTTAACATTTCATTGGATAAAATAATGTGAAGAAACTAAAACTCCCTATTTTAAGAAGAGTCAGGAGTGCCTGGTTGGCTCAGTTAGAAGAATGCATAACTCTTGATCTTGGGTAGTGAGTTCAAGCTCCACATTGAGTGTAGAGATTGCAAATAAATAAATAAGAATCAACATTAACAATTTTACATTAAACATCTACATAATATCAAAAATATGATAGACTATGCCAAAATTATATTTCTTGGGGAAGATGTTTATGTAATGAGGAATATATCTTAATGATTTCAGTATTAGAAATTTCTAAAGCATTTTATTCTGACTTCATCTCAGTTAGAAAAGCAGGAAGACCATCACTTCAACAATCCAATAAAAAAAAAAATCAACAATCTTTTCTAAAAATTCTTGCATGTTTTCAGTGACAAGTTAACATCACTTCAAAATCACTGAGTAGAAAACAAACAGGCTATTGTGTCGAAAGCCTATTGTAGGACTTTGTGTTTTCTTCACCTTAAAATAAACATAGAAGTTCTGTCTTCTTTATTTAAACTTCAGTTTTTCCAAGTAGTTTGGACATTATTGGCTGAAGTGAAAGTCTGTTATTCAGGAAAAGAAAAAAACAACATCAACATTGTTTTCTCAGTCAACTCTCAAAATCTGAATTTTTTTTTTTTTTTTTTTTTTTTTTTTTGTAGAGGTCAATTGTGTGTGCCAAGTTAAGTGTCTGTGGTCTAGGGGGATTTTATGTTATCTTTACTAGTTAGGGGTCTTAATTCCTTTTACACTAATATAACCATATAGTTAAGCAATTCATAGATGCTTTTCCCCATGCTTTGATGTTCTTGTGGCCTGGAGTACCTTCCAGACATTTCAAATCTCCCTTCTTGCATCCCATTCAAGACATTCCCATGGTTCACTCCCTGTCCCTGCCTTTGGGTTTAAGAGATTTTTTTTTTAAAGGTTTATCTTTATCTTTGAGTTGGGATCTTTATCTTTGAGTTGGGATGAACTTTTTTTTTAAAGATTTTATTTATTTATTCATAGAGCGCACACACAGAGATAGAGAGAGAGAGAGAGAGAGAGAGAGAGAGGCAGAGACACAGGTAGAGGGAGAAGCAGGCTCCATGCAGAGAGCCCGATGTGGGACTCGATCCAGGGTCTCCAGGATCACGCCCTGGGCTGCAGGCGGCGCTAAACCGCTGAGCCACTGGGGCTGCCCTAAGAGACTTTTCTTTAGCTACATCTTTCCTGATGGGTCTCTGTGATGTAACTCCCTCCCAGTTGTCTATACTATTATTTCCATCATCTTATTTAAAATGAATGATACCATCTTATTCTCACCTGTTACAACCACTGGACTGTAAACATCATGAAGACAAAGACCCACTCTTGGTCAGTGTTTCCTCAACACCCAGCATAGTATCAAACATAGTTTAGACAAGCACTGCTTAATAGAAATTCAATATGAGCTATATATGCAATTTAACATTTTCTAGAAGTCACATTAAAAAAGTTAAGGGAAACAGGTAAACCTAATTTTGATAATTTATTTTGTTTATTCTATAATATACTTAATAGTATCATTTCAACATGTAACCAGTATGAAAAGATTATTAAGTGAAATGTTGTGCATTTTTTTTTCTTACCGAGTCTTCAGAATCAGTATTTATTTTATACTAACAGCATACCGCTTTTGGGGGTAGCTAGTTTTCAAAGGATTAATGTGTTCACATGGCTAGTGGTTATGTGTTGGACAGTACAGTTCTAGACTACCAATTAATATCTGTTGAATGCTTGGATGCTACAATATGTTGAAAGTATGTGTGTGGTTGGCTCCCCATCTATCTATCTAGCTCTTTACAGATATTTGTTATCCTCTTTGTGCCCACAGCCCCACATTTTTGTGCTTTGCTGCCAACAGCTGTACCTCCAGCCTGTGGGTGATTGCCTGGGGTCACTGGAGTCATTTTGCTGACACAGAGAACTGGAAGTGTCTACAAGTTTATATTTCCTGAGCCCTCAGACAACAGATGACCCATACAGCCTACCAATGATGAGTATGGAAGGACAAAACCCTAGCTCTTTTGCCTCCATGCAAGGCACTCTGAAGTGATTTATACTCCAGAGCTCACTGTTGGATCAGGCTGATTCACAGAGCTTGCCTGAAATCACCTCTTGCTTTGCTTATTTCTGTTCCCTATCTCGACTCCCTTACTGCCTTGTTAAGTTCTCCTAGAGACACTTTCTTAATAAAGCATTTGCTCCTAAATCCTTGGCTCAGGGTCTGCTTCTGGGAAAACTCAAAGTGCTGGAAGTAAGGATGTTCCTAATACACGATTGTTGGTGTTGCAATGGCTTACACAAGAGTGTAGTTGAATTCTGTGTACATCAGGAATAATGATAATGTCCACTGTGTCTCTACTGGTCTCAGATACAACACCCTCTTGATAAAAAATCAAATAATATGAAAAAAAGGTGAAAAATCAAGTATTCTACTTCCTTCTCTTCTACAATAACTGCTGTAAATTTTTTTGGTGTACCCTTGAATAGATTTCGTAAGTAAATTCAACATACATATATAAGTATGTTATATTGATAAAATATGTTTTTCCTTTTATACAGTGGGGTCAGAAATATTCTTCTGTACATTTCTCAGGCCCTCAATATTTCATAAAATATTTTTCACATTTTTGTGACTGCCTGTTTAACTTTATGAATGTGTTCCAATTTACCACTTTTCTTCTTTGTCTATTTTAACTCTTAATTTGCTTCTAGTCCCTTTTACAGATTCAGTATTTTTAGGTCTCTGGTATGGTTATCTATTTATACATGTCATTCTTGCCAACTGATTTCTACCAAGCATATTCAAGTGCAAAGCGATTGTAACTTCTGAGTCCAAACATACGTCTCTTCTTCCTGGGCAGAGGTTCTGAATCTGGGTTCCAATTAGGTTCTGACCTTAAACATAAGTGTGCTATTGTGCACATGCATGTATTTCTGAAAAGAGGAATCAGAGCTTTCATTAGAATCTCAAAGACATCTGTTGCATTTAAGTGATGGAGTTAGATGTACAAATACACATGGTGTGACGTACTGTGTATAAATCTCTTGTAGGCTTGTCTCACCCACCTCTCCCCATTAGATTAACTTTAATTAATTAGCAGCTTTTCAATTAGTGCTTTTATTCTTCAGAGGCTAGGATCCAGCCTCGCCATGTTTATATCTCCCTGCTGCCTAGTTCAGTAGTACAAAGAATGCACTCGTTAATAGTTTCAGGGAAATCAATGATGTTTTTTCTCCACTGTATTTATGCATTCTAAGTGGAACACATTTAATTTTCTTCTGCTTGTGCCTTTTACCCTGCTTTGCTTTGATCCAGGAGGATTGAAGTAAAAAAGATCCTTTTCTGTGGATATGGCACATAAGTCATTTTGGACCAATTTTACAGACTCAAAAATTTGTAGGGGGCCAGACTGGATGTGAGCACCCAATAATCCTATGTCCTCATTAGGACATAGTTTTAGCTGCTTGGAGTTCTAGTATCATCACCCCCACTCCGAGCCAAAGATTCTAGTCATGTGGCTGTTTTTTCCTACCTCTTTGATCATTGATATTCTCTTGTTCAGAATTCCAAATTAATGTAGAAGTTTTTGTTTCTTTGTTTGTTTTTAGATAGTGGGTAACCAAGCCATTTGCTATGGCCTGAATGTTTGTGTTCCTTAAAAATTTATATATTGAAATCCTAATCCCCAATGTGATGGTGTTTGTACACCAGCCATTTTAGGGTATTCTCTTCTGGCAGGCCCAAACTGAATAAGATGCCTTTTTTCTTCAGTCAGTGATGGGTTGTTTTTCTTCAGTTGTTTTTCTTCAGTCAGTGATGGGTTGTTTTTTCTTCAGTCAGTGTTGTTGTTCCACTAGGGGACATGAAAGTTGCCTGACTTCGCCATTGTCTGGGAGACTCTGAGGCATGTCCTGTGAGTGAGATGCCAATGGCAAAGTCCACTGATAATGCTAGATGATCATGTCAGTGAGTAGTGTGCTCTGGCAAGTTCAGTCACCAAAGTGCAACTTTAGGTATTGGACCTGGTAGGGAAAGGCTCATCGAGCAAGAAGCAGACAGAGAGCAGAAGGAAAGACCATGCTAAATATTGAAACACTTCCAGTCTGTTCCTCTAATCCACACAACTCCCTATGTCAATTTAGGTGTTTTGGAAGACAAAAGGTGCTAAGTACATGTTAATATTAGGTTTGTGGTTGTTTGACCAAATGCATTATACCTTATTATCTGTTTACATGAATTTTGTAAACTTAATGAAAGTAGTAGCTATATGACCTTAAGTAGACTCTTTCCCTTCCTCTGAATCTTAGCTACTTAATCTTTAAAATAGAAATTGGTCTGGCTCATTGTTTCTTAAATATTGGGAAATGAATCCAAGATATTTTATCATATGCCAAGTGTGCTTTGTACATAGTATGCACCTAATAAATACTTGGAGTTTAACAGGAAAAATGCTAATGATAATAACACTAAAAAACTAATAATAGTGATAACTAAGCTTATAAAAGGCTTAGTTTGCAGTGCATACCAATTTATTTAATATAAAACCCATTTTGCAGCTAAGGAAACTGAGATACACCTAATTACTAAGTAAATGAGGTAATGTGTTAAATTGGGACAAGTGATGATTTAGGTGCTTAGAATACATGTCCTTAATGGCATTGCATCGAGTAGAGTGGACTATATGTGTGTCTCCTTTGGTCTTTCTGGTTGAAGCAAGGAGAATGTCTCCTACTCTTACACATCATCTAAATAATCACTTGCTTCTTTTTTTCTATAAACAAACAGAAATTGGTCTTCAGGTTCAAAGTCTTCTGTAGGTGCCTGGACCTAGACTTTAATAATATCGTTTTGCTTTTTGTGCTTATTTTTCCCCTTGGGATGCTGGTTTTCTATTTAGATTAATGATACTGTTATTTTCTTTTTAAATCGATTAATTTGATTTAAGACCATTATTGCATAAATATTGTTAGTGACATATCTAAGGCAAAAATAATGAAGGAAGTATACAAGGGTCTGAATCTTGGAAATTTGCCTCTCAACTTGGTGTCCTTGAAACTTTCTGTGGTTCTAGAATTCAGTGTATATGAAAAGTATAATAGCAGAAGTCTGCAAAATCATTAGAGACACTATTGGAAATCGTTTGCCAGAAAAATAAAAGGAATTATTATTGTTACTAGAATATGTTGCTCAGAGAAAATACAAGCTAATTCTATTGTACCATGAATGATGATCCTGCCTAGTACATGCAAAGCTGAACCTTGACTTGTAGCCAGGACTATAAGTGAGGGAGAGGGAGACAGTGTTTCTCCTAGTTACTAAGCCTGGAGCCCACCTCTGATTATCCTCATAAGCTGAGCCAAGGCCATGTACTGCATCTGGCTCTGCTTTGCACTCCGTGGTGAAGGTTCACTGGCAGCTGCACAGCATTACCTAAAATCAGACACATAGCAGCCCTCATGGACCAAGGTTTGCTCAGTTGTTTTCAGACAAAGCAATTGCCCAGGCATCTGCTTGTGCCAGTCTCCCATTACTGCCACCCTCTTGAGATCATCTTCACTAGACTTGCCCTTGTATGCAGTTGGAAGAAGAGCAAAGAATGACTGAAACCCTTTTCATACCATGAGCTTGGATATATGCATATGAAGTTGTAGCTACAGAAAGTTGGATTAGTATGAAGCGTGGCAGCTAATGATAGAATCATTGATGTATAATTAATTCAAAAATGATAATATTATAATAAACACATTTCTAAGATTATGCTGAGTTTAAATCCCATTAATTGCTCCAAGGCTAAGAATCTTATACCCTCCAAAATAATTTCTCCCAAGCAGAAAAAAAATCACACTTGAATGGAGCATATGACTCCAAAAATGTGAAAGAAAAAATAAAAAGAGGTGATATTGCTGTTATGGACTGAATATGTCCTTCCCAAATTCATATTTTGAAGCCCTAACCCTTGGTGTGAGTGTATTTGGAGATAGGGCTATTAGCGAGATCATTAAGGTTATAGAAGTCCTAGGATGGAACCCTAATGATACAGCTAATATCCTTATAAGAAGAAGAGGCTCTAGAGTATTCTGTCTCTTACACATGCACAGAGAAAATGCCATGTAAGGACACAATCAGAAGGTGGCCCTCTGCAAGCCAGGAAGGGATTCCTCACCAAAACCCAACCATGATAGCACCTTAATCTTGGACTTCTAGCTCTCAGAAGTGTGAGGCATTCTGTTATGGCAGACCAAACAGGTGAATGCAATGACATAATGAGAAAGTAATTGAATGCTTCTCCAGTATTTCAAGATGGAGGTAGAGAGGATCTAAGAAGAGGGTTATGTAGGATCTGGAGGGCTGTGACCAAGGGGAAGAACATGAAAATTAATGAACCCAAGTTGCCAGGGAACAGAGTAAGACCTAGATAGAAAAGCTTTGAATCAGGAAAGCGATTGGAGTTAAGTATTAGGGACATACAGAGAAGGATACAAATCAAAGCATAAAACTGAACAACATATTAGCAGTGTTTGGGCTAAGAAAGATCCAGAAAGCCATGGTATTTCTCTTTATGTCCATGTATGTACATGGAGGCAGGCACATCTTAGATCATTATAGGAATGGTTCACTGTTTTGACACCACAAATAAGGAAATTAGGCAATGCCAGCCCTCCGGGAGTTTGGGTTAACATTGGAAACTGTATCTCTTGTGACCAGATGCTCCCAACTGCTCCAGCAGTGGGTTCTTTGGACACAGAAAAGGGAAGGATTAATCGTATTTCTGTTTGGGGAAGATTTACAGAGAGGTGACACTTGCACAAGTAGACATTAAGTCCAGAAGGAAGCTCTCCTTAGCTGAATGTCACACAGCTTTAGATGCCCTTTCTCTCTGCCTTGTCACTGCTTCCCTGGGTAGCCTTGGACAAGTCTTGCTTTTTGCATTCCCTTTTCTCACTTCTGATGGGAACCATTGCTTCTCCAAGCCCTCCGTCTCATAACTTCATTGTCACAGGGCACAACTATTTATGAATATCAAAGTGTTACAATTCTTTGGGAATCAAGCCCATTGGCAGGGCAGTGAATTCCTTTCCTTTCTTTCCCTGAATGTCTTGGGAATTTTAAAGGGAGTAATAGGAAAATTTGAATATCTTATTATGAATGTATAGCAATAAAATGACAGGTACTAAATCAATGTCCCAAGAACAAATTTCAAATAGCAAAGTCTATGGCACACCTCCAATACTAATAACATTTGGTGAAAAGCTCAGCATTCCTAATGAGGAAGAGCTCACTGCATGGAGATTATAGTGTGACTGCGCTAGGTCCATTGCATCTCCTGTCAAAAGAGAATAGCCAAGCTATGGATTAAAAGCTGTTCTTGTATGTTCTGGCTTCCCAAATCCTTGCAAGAGCATGGAAATAACAATTATTTGTAACTAACTATATCTACTTAGGAGGGTCAATTCCAGGGGACTCTAGACTTATCCTATTCTATGATAAGAAGGTAACAGGTAACAATCCAAGTACGGAGGAAGCAGGGTAACTTAGGTTTGATTCCCTAGAAGCAGAACCTTAAGGAAATATTCATTTGCAAGTGATTCATTAAGGAAGTGCTTCTAGAGGAAACCAGCAAGGAAGTGGGGGAGTAAGAAGGAAGGAAAGCAAGTAAAGTCTTACTTATAGAAGGTAGTCTTAGCCTAACCCCACAGAGTAATTCTGGAGTGTAAGCTAGACCACAAGGAAGTCATACCACAAGGAAATAACCTCAAGGAATGACAAATCAGATTTACCTGGTAAACTGTCCAAGATAAGGGGAATATAAGTTTACAGGCACTCTATCTTTTCTTGATGTGGGCAAGTGGGGCTACAAAAGCTTGAGGACAGTCAGTCCTTCATGAAATGGGTACCAGCTACTGGAGGCAAAAGGACATTAAAGGGAGTATGTATACAATAATGGTGAAAGGGATCCAAACAGATCTAGGTAGACAAACTTACTGTGTACTAAAAGAGTGGTACCCAAGGGAAGTGACAAACATCTTGGCTAACAATCAGCATAAGGACATAGAGATTACAGAAGAAGGCAACATAACATTCAGGTCAGCAACTGAAATGTAGACACGTGAAGCAGGGAGTTAGGTACTACCCATTGAATTCCAGACAGGATCCATTTCTTAATGGGACTGCTGAGAATAAGTTCACATGACTCACTCCTAGGACACCGTGAGTACCTGCCATGATCAATGCCAGGATACAATGTCCACTGTACATGCAATGTACATAAAACCTCCACCAGCCAGAGGTGAAGCTGAGTCACAGAAGATGGGATCAGGCTTCTGAGGTTTCTTCTTAGGTTAGGCTTATCCCAGAGTCTGCTCAGAGGCTGGGAAAGGAGGCAGTAGGATGTGTGATACTCAAAACTAGTCACATTTGTAGAACATGCAAGATGTTCAGAAGTTGTGGAAAAACTAGATGTTTCTTTGTTGCTATATGTAGCAAATGTCTTCATGGTTCAGGATTTCGCATTCATGTTCCAAATTCATTTTCCATACCATAATTTCCTTTTATTTGATTTTTATTTATACTTATTTTATTCTGTAGTTACTTCTCATATGCTATTTTATTGGTCTTACCGTCCCTCTAAGTGATTTTGCCACAATATATAAATAAGGCTAAGTCTATCTTAGCTGTAGGAATTTCATTAAAAATATATTTGTTGAATACTCTACATATAAGAAGTTTACTGCACAGAACTAACTGGGGATTCAGAAATTACTCAGATATGATCATTCTCTTTAAACAGTACATTTGCCATGAGTAAATGCATGTAGCTCCATCTAAAATGGAGAACTAGGGCAGCCTGGATGGCCCAGAGGTTTGGCGCCGCCTTCAGCCCGGGACATGATCCTGGAGACTGGGGATCGAGTCCCACGTCAGGCTCCCTGCATGGAACCTGCTTCTCCCTCTGCCTGTGTCTCTGACTCTCTCTCTCTCTGTGTCTCTCATGAATAAATAAATAAAATCTTAAAAAAATAAATAAAATGGGGAAGTAGCATGTCTCCTGAGAATACTGTGCATAACGTAGTTTAATAAAGTTCCTACTTAAAATAGTCTTGCCAGATAAAATATAGTCTACAGATATTTCTCAGGACATACTTATACTAAAAAGTTGATAATTAATTATCCTGTATTTTTATTTGCAAAACCTGACAACCCTCCCTGAAAAATCTGATCAGTGAGTATTTCATCTGCAAGAAGTAGGTAGGGCTCATTGGAGCTCACCAGTCAGTGCAGAAGCATCTCACTACTAGAGCAATCTTAGTTGAGGGAACTATACAAATATACCCACACTCTGCCAATTACCACATGGGGGTCCCAGAGCTACATAATAGGGTCTCAGAGCTGTTTTTAATCTGTATAATGGGAGCAAAACAATCTACTTTGCAAAATGATTGTTAGATAGCAGATGTTCAGGGAAAAGTAATCTCAGACTTCTGAAAAGTAAGAGACAATAAGCATGTCTTCTACATTGAAATGTCATTTCCTTAGATGAGAAGAGATGTAAGAAGTATAATTTTTTTCTTAAGATTTTATTTATTCATGAGACACACACACACACAGAGAGAGAGAGAGAGAGAGAGAGTGACAGGCAGAGGGAGACCTGACGGGACTTGATCCTGGGTCTCCAGGATCATGCTCAGGGCCGAAGGCGGTGCCAAACCGCTGAGCCACCCGGGCTGCCTGTATGAAGTAGAATTTTTAAGCTTTCCTCGGGTTGCAATTCAATAGAAAATACCATTTTGCCAAGGGTGGCTGAGTCTGCTCTACACAGGTGACAAACTGCAGAGCTTTGGCGGAGTAAGTGAGGGTTGCACATGTGCACAAATAATATGATTCATGGTGATCAAATCACATTTTGGATTGGGGAGGTAGTAAATAGCCAGACCCCTCAGAACTAGAGTGTGTTCCCACAATTCTTATTTATCTCAAACTCTTTCTTGCTGCCCCAGGAGCTTTGATTTCTGGGCTCTTCTGTCTTTGATTGGTCTTTGGCAATGAGTATCATACATCTATCCTATTGGGGTGAGGAGCCAGAAGCTGGTTGTCCACGGAAGCATCCTTATGCCCACCCATCACATGCATCACCTGTTTTCATGTATCTAGCCCACTTAGCCTGATGTATTTGCCCATGACAGAGCAATGGTTAATCAGTATATTTGTTTCTTACTTTTTAACATACAAATAGAGCCCTAATTTAATATGCAAATCACAAAACATTTTTTATGACTGAAAATGTGATGAAATGTATTGATGTGTTATAGGAAAATATGTGAACATTTTCTTAGCAAGGTTCTTGCTTTCTTAATTCAATCCACAATGTACCTTCCTGATAGTTGCCAAGGAAGCATACTTCTCTAACCCTCAGATGGCCTGTAGTGTACTTTCAGAGAAATTGCTCACTCAGATAGATGGTTTTCCACTAAGGAATGGAATCAGTAATAACAGGGAGTGCTAGATAAATTCTACTACCTCTGGGACCCTAGAGAGAAAATACTTCTGTTCCAATGAAGAATAAAGCAGAATATAGAGTTGCTGTGACTATATTTATTGATTTATTATGAGAATTTAATAAATATCAGGTAATGTTGCAAGAAAGAAAAAGGGATGGACTGTCAGAGCTTCTGCTCTCAGAAAGCTTATATTCTGAAGTAGACATTACAGGCTTAAAAGGAAAAGGTCTTTAAGAGGGTGACACTTGGAACATTAAACTTCAGAGGTGTAAGTGATTATTCCCAGCTAGAGGGAATCAGTGGAAGTCTTTATAGAATGGCATTTAGGTACAACATGTAGAATTTGTACATACAATTATGGGAAAGGAGGAAGAGAATATTTAAGGTGGATAGACTTCTATTAACAAAGGCATGGATTTATGCAACTGAATTTTACGTATGGGAGAGTAATTAAGTATATGTGAAGGGGAGTAGTGGATTGGAAAAAAGGTTGGGATCAGCTTGTATAAGTCTTAAATTCCAAAGTAAGGAGTTTGATCTTTATCTCTACATGATTGGCAATCACTGGGCTTTGAGAGTGAATACGAAAATTGTTCATCAAGCACTGAGAAGATGAATCTGGTGGCATTGGTGGAATATGTGGACAGCTGGAGAAAAAGGTTAAGTGCTGGCCTTATCACTGACGACTAGTCAGTCTCCTTTCAAATTCATGTTCAAGACTGATTAGGCTTGGAAAACCCCTCCTTGTAATTGGAGTCACAGAACCTAGGGCTGACAGAAAGTGGCACTGAGAGCATAAGTACTAAATCCTGCCACAGGTGTGCCGCCACATCTTGGGGACACAAGGTCACTGCACACAATGTCACCTGCTGCCATCGGCTAGATTAGGAGTTGATAAAGATGGATTATTTCATTTGGAAGAATCACTTTGGAATTTTCACATCAGTCTTGTGAGAAGAAAAGATTAAAAATCTAGAATTATAATGATTATTACCTGTTTAAAATAAGTATTTACTTGGCTAAGTTGTGTATGGGGAATGTAGGGATGTCAAAGGGCATTTTTTTTTTCTCCTTTACCTATTTCACTCATCCCTCTACCCCCTCCTCTCTGGCAACCACCAGTTTGTTCTCTAGCTTGAAGAGTCTGAGTTTTTTTGTATGTCTCTTCCTTTGTTTTGTTCCTTAAATTTCACGTATGAGTGAAATGATATGGTATTTGTCTTCCTCAGTCTGACTTATTTTACCTAGCATGATACCCTCGGGCCCATCCAAATGGCAAGATTCCATTCTTTTTAATGGCTGTTTAATAGTCCATTATGCATACACACACACACACAGAGATATATATATACACACATGCACACAGATATATATATGTATATATATACACATATATGTATATGTACATGTATATATATCTATATATGTATATACACACATATATATATGTATATGTATATGTATATATATACAAAGGTACCTATATATAAGATATATATATATATATATCACATCTTTATTCAATCACCTATCAATGGATATTTGGGTTGCTACCATATATTGACAATTGTAAATAGTTCTGCAAAAAGATAGGGTGTGTATATCTTTTCGAATTAGCATTTTAGTTTCCTTTGGTTAAATACCCAATAGTGGAATTATTAGATCTTATGGCATTTTTTGCTTTTAATTATTTGAGGAACTCCAAATTGTTTTCCACAATAGCTGTACCAGCTTGTATTCCCACCACCAGTGCATGAGGGTTCTTTTTTCTTCATACCCTTTCCAACACTTGTTATTGTATTTTTTTTTATTTTAGCCATTCTGTGAGGTGTAAAATGATGTCTTATTATGGCTTTGATTTGTATTTCTCTGATGATGAGTGATGTTGAACATCTTTTCATGTGTCTCTTGGCCATCCATATATCATCTTTGGAAAAATATCTATTCATGTCTTCTGCTCATTTTTTTAAAATCAAATTTCTTTTGGTGTTGAGTTGTATAACTTCTTTTTATGTATTTTATATATCTTTATCAAATAATAATGTATATTACTTGCAAATATCTTCTCCTATTCAGTAAGTTGCCTCATCATTTTGTTGATGGTTTCCTTCATTGTGAAAAAGGTTTTAATTTTGGTGTAGTCTCAGTAATTTAATTTTGCTTTTGTTTCCCTTGCCTGAGGAGACATAGCTAAAAAAATATTTCTATGGGCAATGTCAAAGAGATTACTGCCTATTTTTTTTTTAAGGAATTTTATGGTTTCAGGTCTCACATTTAGGTCTTTAATTCATTTTGAGTTTATTTTGTGTATGGTGTAAGAAAGTGGTTGTTTGGGGGCACCTGGTGCCTCAGTCCATTAAGCATCTAACTTTGGCTCAGGTCATGATCCCAGAATCCTGGGATTGAGCCTGTGTCAGGCTCCCTGCTAAGCAGGGAGTCTGCTGCTCTCTCTGTCCCTCCTCCTGATTATGCTCTCTCTCTCTCAAATAAATAAAATCTTTTTAAAAGGAAGTGGTTATGGGACGCCTGGGTGGCTCAGTGGTTAAGTGCCTGCCTTTGGCTCAGGGCAAGATCCTAGGGTCCCAGATTTGAGTCCCACATTGGGCTCCCTGCATGGAGCCTACTTCTCCCTCTGCCTGTGTCTCTGCTTCTCTCTCTCTCTCTGTCTTTCATGAATAAATAAATAAAATCTTTTAAAAAAAGGAAGTGGTTCAGTTTCATTCTTTTGCATGTAGCTATCCAGTTTTCCCAGCACTATTTGTTGAAGAGACTGTTTTTTCCCTATTGTATATTCTTGCCCCCTTGTAATATATTAATTGACCATATTATTATGGGTTGATTTATGAGACTTCTATCTTGCTCTATTGATTATGTGCCTATTTTTGTGTTGGTACCATTCTTCTTTGATTACGACAGTTTTGTAGTATATCTTGATACTGGCATTGTGGTACCATCAGCTTTGTTCTTCTTTCACAATACTTTTTTGGCTATTTGGGGTCTTTTGTGGTTCCATACAAATTTTAGGATTATTTGCTTTAGTTTTGTGAAAAATGTTGTTGGCATTTTGACACAGATTGCATTAAATCTACAGATAACTTTAGGTAGCATGGACATTTTAACAATATTGGTTCTTCCAATCCATGAACATGGAATACTTTTTCATTTGTTTGTGTCATCTTCAGTTTCTTTCACCACTGTTTTATAGCTTATGGAGCACAGTTTTTCACTTCCTTCGTTAAACTTATTCCTAGATTTCCCCCCTTTTTTTGGTACAGTTGTAAATAGGATTGTTTTCTTAATTTCTTTCTGCTATTTTGTTATTATTATACAGAAATGCAACAGATTTCTGTATATTAATTTTGTATCTTGTGACTTTATTGAATTAATTATAACTTCTAGTAGTTTTTATGGTTTAGTCTTTAGGATTTTCTATATATAGTATCATGTCATCTGCAAATAGTGAGTTTTACTACTTTCTTACTGGTTTGGATGCCTTTTACTTCTTTTTCCTGTCTGATTGCTATGGCTAGGACTTTTAGTACTATGTTAAATAAAAATGGTGAGGTGAGTATCCTTGTCTTCTTCCTGGTTTTAGAGAAAAAGCTCTCCTGAGCTCCAGAGAGAGTATGAGCTGTGGTGGCCAGAGTCATGGCAGGGCAGGCATTTAGAAAGTTTTTCCCCCCTTTGGCTGAATTTTAGTTTTAAAGGAGCGCAGCTAAAACTGTAACCAAAAGAGGTATCATGCTTCCACAAAAATATCAAGGAAAATTGTTGCAAGCAACAGTAGGAGCTGTTGGATCAGGCTCTAATGGAAAAGGTGGTGAGATTCAACTAATTAGTATGAAAGTTGTAGATAAAGTTCTTCTCCCAGAATGTGGAGGCACCAAAGTAGTTCTAAATGACAAAGACTCTTTCTTTTTTAGAAATGATGAGATTCTTGGAAAATATGTGAACTAAAATTATTAAAATGGCATGAAATGAAGCTGCCCATTCCAGTGAAGTTGTGAAATCTTTCATCATGTAAGTAACTTTCATGTCTCTCTTTTATAATAAGCTAATGATATCCCAAAAAAGCCCTCAGTTTTTCACTATTGAATATGATGTTAGCTGTAGGTTTGTCATACATGGCTTTCATTAGGCTGAGATATGTTTCCTCTAAATCTACTTTGTTGAGTTCTTCTCACGACTGGATGTTGTACTCTGTCAGATGCTTTTTCTGAATCTATTGAGATGTTCATATGGTTTTTATCCTTTCTCTTGTTACTGTGTTGTATCATGTTGATTGATTTGCCGATATTGAACCACCCTTAAATCCCTGCAATAAATCCCACTTGATCACGGTGAATGATTTTTTAAATGTACTGTTGAATTCAGTTTGCTAATATTTTGTTGAGAATGTTTGCATCTATGTTCATCAGATATATTGGCCCATAGTTCTTTTTTTTCTTCTTTTCTTTTCTTTTCTTTCTATCTTTCTTTCTTTCTTTCTTTCTTTCTTTCTTTCTTTTTTCTTTTCTTTTTTTTTTTGTAGCACCTTTCTCTGGTTTGGATATCAGGGTAAAGCTGGCTTCACAGAATGAATTTGGAAGTTTTCCTTCTTTTTCTATTTTTTGAGGATAGTTTGAGAAGAACAGGTATTAATGCTTCTTTAACTGGTAGAATTCACCTGTGATGCCATTTGATCATGTATTTTTGTTTGTAGGAAGTTTTTTGATTACTGATTCAATTTCATTACTAGTAATCAGTTTGTTTAAATTTTATATTACTTCTTGATTCACTTTTGGAAGATTATATATTTCTAGAAAGGTATTCATTTCTTCTAAGTTGTCCAATTTGTTGGCATATAATTTTTCATAATGTTCTGGTATAATCCTTTGTATTTCTGTGATGTCAGTAAAGAGCATTATATTTTGACTGTTTTCTTGATGTTCTTTTGAATTGGGAGACAATCCTTACTCAGCCATTTGAGAATGTGTCAAGATGGTGATATCAAAATGTAAAATCATTACATTTAAAAATTTTCCAAGTAGCATGTGCATTGGTCATTTTTTAGCCTTACTACCTCTAGGGCCCTTAGTGATTTTCAGAGCCTCAGCCATCATCAGATGCATTGTTGATACCCATCTTAGCTTCCCTACTAATTATTGTGGGGATCAAATAGGCAATTGCGAGAATTTGCTCCAAGCTCTATAAAGAACTGTATAGTAAAGGATTGCTGTTATGTACCTTTTTTCTCTATTTTCAAGTATGTATTTGGTAGAGTCATTAGAACAGTAAATGAGAATCTCTAATGAAGAGAGGTGGTGAATGGGACACTTTAAATGAAAGAGCTTCTCAAGGGGCAGCCTGTCCCTTCTCCTGAGCTTCCTGGGCATGAGCGTGTTGGTTTATCAAGAGCAGAGAAGAGATCTTGTTCATGTTTCTATCACCAGTGCCTAGTTATGAGATACAATAAATGAGATACATAAATATTGATGAGTGAATGAGGTAATAAATGAAATCGTTACCTGATTTACCAGGTATGGATCTTTTTGAGAAAACAGCTTCCCTTACTCTGGGGCAGACTCAGCCTTGAGTTTTAGTGTCTTGATTAGTAGGCAAGCACAGGATGGTTTTAATCACACTTGTCTCCCTAGCTAGAGAACACGAGTGCAAGGTACAATTTTCACAATAGCATGTGAAATTGCAATAATCAGCAGAGGGAGGCTTTCCTTCCATAGTTTCCCCTGAGTGTAGACATATGGGGGACTTGCCATGTATTACTATCTTGTATCAATAGCAAAGAGTATCTACTTTCCACATCTTTAGCATAGGGCCCTGAACTTATTGGATGCTCAATGCTTATTCATTGTCAATATGCAGTAACTGCTCAATGTACATGTATAGCTTTTTGGGGACCTGCATTTTTATGTGATACTGGCAAAATAGATATTATAAAGGCTCTTTTAAGCTATCCCCTCTATATCTCCTTTTGCTTCTCATCTACATTAAAGACAATTTATGGCAAGATTCAGTTTTAATTTGAACAGCTAGACTTGTACACACTCTGCTCATTTTTGGCAAAGAGGCCCTAGGAAGTAATTCAGGTGAAGCCACCACTAGCAGATCAGGATTGTTGTCTGGCTTGGTCATGGTGAAACTTATTGGTAGAACCTTGGATCCCAATACAGCCATATTTCTTTTAGCACATTTGGAAATCACCTTAAAGAAGAAATCCCTCTTTTGTTTCTAGCTTCTGATGATTGAACTGGAGCACAGAGCAAGTGCAGCATTCCATACTAAGCAAAAAGTTATGATTCAAAATAGACAAAGAGACAAAGCAGTGGCCAGGCCAGAGAACATCTTCTATTTTTGACTAGAAGAAAGGCTAAGTAGAGATTTGTTTCTTCTTCTATACACTGTGACACATGCCATGCAGACTGCCATGGAAGCTATTCTTTGTAGACTCCAGCAGAATAATATATAATCTCAAACACACTGGCTAAGAACCTACAGAATAACTTTTCATTCGTGTTTATTTCTCTATAAAACAGTAGTGGTGTAGTTATTCCCATTTAGGGGGTTCAAATTGTGTTGCAGGCTTTCAAAATTATTTGTCTTTAACATAGCACGAACCTAAAGGGGTAGATTCTATGACCTCCACTTAAAAAATGAGCCACCTGAATATCAAAACTTCTCTGGATTCAAACCTGGGTCTGTAAGGCCCCCAAATATTATATTCTCTTCCCTACACTATGCTGCCTCTTAATGTGCTAGTGGACATCTGGATTCCATAAAGTCACTTTCCTGCCTGTATTAGCCCATTGATCTAATCACCTTTTCAATAACTTAGCAGTTCTTGGACAAAGGTATAGGTATAACTTCCTCTTTCTTAAGTGTAGGCTACATGTAATGACTTTCTTCTAATGAGTACAGTGTGGAAAGTGGAAAAAAAGAGCAACTTTACAGTGGGGAAATCTGATAAACACTACCACTGCCAGGTGATGAGGTGAAAATCCAGTAGTGATTACTATCTGCCCTTGGTAACATGGGATGAGAAAGAAATTTTACCTCCATAGACTTTCTTCAAAACTCCATAGGCCAGCAAAATAATGAGAGAAACATCAGATAAATTCCAAATGAAGGCCATACCAAAATACTTGTCTACTATTCCTCGAAACTGTCCAGCTCATCAAAAATAGGAAAAATTTGAGGAACTGTCATAGCCAAGAGAAGTCTGAGACAGGACAACTGAATGTGAAATGGTGTTCTGAACAGGATCCCAGAACAGAAAAAGGACATTAAGTACGAAATAAGTAAATATGAGTACTGTATGGACTTTAGTTAATAATACTGTATCAATATTGGTTCAGTAATTGTTAAAAATGTTTCCTGTGAATGTAAGAGACTAACAATAGAGGAAACTAGATATGATTTAGATGAGCACTATTCATATTAATTTCATAAGTTTTCTATAAATTATTTTTTAAAAAAATTAGTTTAAATATCTAAATTCATAATTTAAAATCTACCATATTATAATAAAAAAAGAATTGATAACTCAGAAATGGTGCTAGATAACTGCCTATGCATATGGAGGAAAATAAATTAAAACTTGAAAACTAACTAACACCACACACTAAAAGAAAATCTAGATGAATTCAGATTCATCTGAATTGGAAAAGCAAAGCTATGAAAATGTTAGAAAAAAATATTTTTAATGGATTATCTTATCAAAATGTGGTCCCCAGACAAGCAATATCAGCATTCTCAGAGAATCTGTTAGAAATGCAATTTCTTGGGCCCCATCCAGAGTAACTACAGAGGTAGCATCCACCTGTCTTTGTTTTAAAAGTTATTGAACACTACATCTGAAATTGATGATGTACTATGTTGGCTAATTGAGTTTAAATTTTAAAAAAAAAAACCTCCAAGTAGCTGTTATGTATGTTAATGTATGAGGACCACCACAATAGGAAAGTCAAGCTGAAAAGTGAAAGATTGATAAAAATGGCTATAGTAATATTTAAAATGTGAAATATTTATTAAACCATTGTCTTAGAAAAAAATAACTGACCACAGATTAGCATAGGGAATATTCAGCACAGATAAAAATATAGAGCAATGTTTTTCAACGAGGGGTGATTTTGTCTCCTGGGGAATTGCAGTGTTTGAGACATTTAGGTCATTAAAACTTTAGGAGAGCAGTCATTTAGTTGATAGAGGACCATGGAAATGCTGCTAAACATTCTACAATGCACAAATCACCCCAAACAACAAAGAATTATTTGGCTCAAAATGTAGATAATGCTGAGTTTAAGAAATTGTGGTGGTGAAATTTCTTCAAATCTTAAGAAAATGATCATCAGCAAAGTAGTTTGGGCAATTCACAGAGGAAAAAAACAAAAATGACCAATATACATATGAAAGGAGGCTCAAAATCACTAGTAAATTGGCAAATTATCACAACCCTTATTTTGGCAAAAAATAAACAAAACAGTCTTATAACACCATGTGTATTAGTTGCTTATTACTGCTATAATAAATTACCAAAAACTTAGTGACCTAAAACAACACAAATGTATTATTTTACAATCAGGAGGTCAGAAACTGTAGATTAGTTTTATTGGGTGAAAGTGAAGGTATTGGCAAGGCTGGTTCCTTCTGGAGGCTCTAGCAGAGAATCTTCTTCCTTTCCCTTTCCAGCTTCTAGATGAGGCCTGCATTCCTTGTCTCCTGGTCCCTTCCTCCCTCTTCAAGTTCAGCTGTAGCATCTTCAAATCTCTAATTTTCTCAGATCTCTGCTTCTATCCTCATATCTCCTTTTCTGCCTCTCTCAACTCTTTATTTATAAAGAACTCCTGTGATGACATTGGACCCATGTAGATAGTGCAGGATTATCTCCCCATCTCAAACCTACACTGGCAAAATAACTTTGGCAATTATAAGGTAACCTGTTCATAGGTTCCAGGGATCTGAATATGGGCATCTTTGGAAGCTTGTTTTTTCAGCCTACCATATCATAACATGAAGATAATGTGGTGGGAAATTAGATACTTATACTTTGAAAGTGTAAATTGGCACCACTGCTATTTAGTTTTGTTGAAGAACATCTTTCAACTTGACAACAGCATTTCTTAGTGTCTATCTCTGAAGAACTCATACACATGAGCACAAGAAGAAATGTGCCCCAGAAGACAAATTCAAGAACATTAATTGTAACAGGGATAGTATAAAAGTGAGAAATAACCCATTATCTCTTAGTTGTAAGGTCAACTCAAATCAAGATATAAACAAACTAGATGTTTTTGTATCAGCATGTATAAATCTATTAACTTAAAGTAGATGAGGATAAGGAAGCTAGGAAATGATGAATGTATTAGAATACCATTTATGTAGACTGTTATTCCTACGGATTTATACATACACGGGAGAGATACCTGAACACGACGTGTACTCACTTCACAGTGATAGGCAAACCTGGGGAGTGAAGATTGGAGAAGAGATAGGAGTGTGGCTTTAGGTATTTAACTATTCATTTAGATAACCGTTTTAAGCATTAAAAAAAATACAGAAAGTCTGAAAACAATATGGCAAAATATTAACATTTTAAAAATTTCATCAGCGAGTATATAGATGTGTGATAATATTTTAAAATTCATGTTTTTAACTCTCAGAACACCCTGGATCTAGAAGAATTCTTTTTCCTATGGTGATAACTCCTAGAGAGTTCTCGTTATTATGGCATAGCCAGCGATTTTTTTTCTACCTTTTTGTCCTGAAAATCCATTTATTGTTTTTTTTAAATAATAAATTTATTTTTTACTGGGGCTCAATTTGCCAACATACAGAATAACACCCAGTGCTCATCCCATCAAGTGCCCCCCTCAGTGCCCGTCACACATTCACCCCCACCCCTGCCCTCCTCCCCTTCCACCACCCCTAGTTCGTTTCCCAGAGTTAGGAGTCTTTCATGTTCTGTCTCCCTTTCTGATATTTCCTACCCATTTCTTCTCCCTTCCCTTCTATTCCCTTTCACTATTATTTATATTCCCCAAATGAATGAGAACATATAATGTTTATCCTTCTCCGATTGACTTATTTCACTCAGCATAATACCCTCCAGTTCCATCCACGTCGAAGCAAATGGTGGGTATTTGTCATTTCTAATAGCTGAGTAATATTCCATTGTATACATAGACCACAGCTTCTTTATCCATTCATCTTTCGATGGACACCGAGGCTCCTTCCACAGTTTGGCTATTGTGGACATTGCTGCTAGAAACATCAGGGTGCAAGTGTCCCGGTGTTTCATTGCATCTGCATCTTTGGGGTAAATCCCCAGCAGTGCAATTGCTGGGTCATAGGGCAGGTCTATTTTTAACTCTTTGAGGAACCTCCACACAGTTTTCCAGAGTGGCTGCACCAGTTCACATTCCCACCAACAGTGGAAGAGGGTTACCTTTTCTCCGCATCCTCTCCAACATTTGTGGTTTGGGACTTCATCAAGATAAGAAGCTTTTGGGCAGCAAAGGATACAGTCAATAAAACTAAAAGACAACCTACAGAATGGGAGAAGATATTTGCAAATGACATATCAGATAAAGGGCTAGTATCCAAGATCTATAAAGAACTTATTAAACTCAACAGCAAAGAAACAAACAATCCAATCATGAAATGGGCAAAAGACATGAACAGAAATCTCACAGAAGGAAGACATAGACATGGCCAACGCGTACATGAGAAAATGCTCTGCATCACTTGCCATCAGGGAAATACAAATTAAAACCACAATGAGATACCACCTCACACCAGTGAGAATGGGGAAAATTAACAAGGCAGGAAACCACAAATGTTGGAGAGGATGCGGAGAAAAGGGAACCCCATTTATTGTTTTTAAAAGATTTTAATTATTTACTTGACAGTACGAGAGATAGAGCACAAGCAGGAGGAGCAGCAGGCAGATAGAGAGACTCCCCACTGAGCAGGGAGTAGGATGCTCAATCCCAGTACCCTGGGATTATGACCTGAGCTGAAGACAGATGCTGAACCGACTGAGTCAACCAGGCATCCCTGAAATCCATTTATTATGATTTTGATTCACGAGAATCATTTTGTTAAAGCTTCATCACCCTAAAAGGAGGAGCTAATCTAATTTCTGCTATAAGGTGGCTAATTTCTAAACCTCATTTATTTGTTTTGCTTTTTCTACCCACCATTCAAATATCCACCAGGGAACTTCTGCTCTGGCTTTCACCTCTCGTGATTTTTTTAAAAAGATGTTATTTATTTATTTGAGAGTGAGTAAAGTGAGAGAAAGCATGAGGAGGGGGAGAGGCAGAGGGAGAGAGAAGCAGGCTCCCCACTGAGCAGGGAGACCAATACAGAGCTCACTTCTAGGACCCTGGGATCATGACCTGAGTTGAAGGCAGACACTTAACTGATTGAGCCACTCAGGTGCCCTACCTCTTGTGATTTTATGTAAGTTATTGGATTTTTCTGCAATTCAATTTCTTCACCTATGGAATTATGACACTAGACTAAGATCATCTTTAACAGTCTTCAAGTTTTAAAATTGTAGTCCTCTGTATTTTCTTTGAATTTTTAATAGATAAGCATTCTTGCTAGCTATGTTTGTCAACCTCTAGTATTACCTAGTAGACCTGAAAGAATTGCTTTGGAGAATAATGAGCTTTTCATTGGGTCATAAAGGAACATTCAAATATTTTAAGATTTTTTTTTAAGATTTTATTTACTTATTCATGAGAGACACACAGAGAGAGAGGCAGAGACACAGGCAGAGGGAGAAGCAGGCTCCATGGAGGGAGCCTGACGTGGGACTCGATCCCGGGACTCCAGGATCAAGCTCTGGGCCGAAGGCAGACGCTCAACCACTGAGCCACCCAGGTGTCCCATAATTTAAGATTCTTAAAGACTTGTGATAGCGCTAATAGTACTAACCTACCACCAGACTGCTATTGATAGGGTGCTTCAAAGATCTAATTTTAAGAAATTAGGGGGAAGGCAGTGCCCTACTCTCTTTCCAATGCCAATATTTTAATGCTAAAATATATATTTAACGTGGTGTCTGTCTAGCTCAGTTGGTTAATTGTCTGACTTTTGATCTTGGCTCAGGTCTTGATCTCGCAGTCATGAGATTGAGCCCTGCGTTGGGCTCCATGCTGGGTGTGGAGACTACTTAAAAAAAAAAAAAAAGGTTATGTTTATCACTAGCTAATGAGAATATTGGAATATTTGGTATCATAGCAACAAGGTATATTTGATTTTATCTCATTTTTTTCCTGTGTGATCATGTAAATTTTTGGTCATTCTCCATCTTACATGAACTCATTCCTCTTCAGCCTAGGGTATTAAATATTGGGGGTTCTATAGCACATCAGTTTATCAAGATTTCCCATCTTTCTTAGGAACATGTATAATTGTATGTAAAGAGCGTGATTGGCTTAACAGATGAAAATGCCCTGCCAAAGACAGAGGGCAAAAATCTCAACCATATTCTCTAAAAGTTTACATTGCTTATTTCAATTTACCCTTAAAATAAGTTAATAACATTATAAATTATTAGACTCATTTTACTGTTGAGAAATGATGAAAGGCTAGCTATAGTACTGGAATTTTATAATTGGAAGGGTCAAGATTTAAACTCTAAATTCACATATTTTTCTACTCAATTGAAATCCCTTTCTTCTCAGTAATATGAAATATAATAGCAAACAAAATCTTGATGACTTAATGTGATTAAAAATTGGAATAAGATTTAAGTCTGTTGTTATTAAAGCAAATTTCCTATTTGGAGCTTCTTTAGGGATGTCAGAAGAAAAACATAATGTCAGAAGAAAAATATAATGTTAATTACCTAACAAAAATGTTTATTTGAAGTCAGCAGCCTTACTTGGCTTAATCTATTAAAAAAGTACTGACAGTATGATTCTATTGTGTGTTTGGTGCTATATAAGAATTATTCAGGGGACGCCTGGGTGGCTCAGCAGTTGAGTGTCCACCTTCAGCTCACGGCATCATCCTGGAGTCCTGGGATCGAGTCCCACATTGGGCTCCCTGCATGGAGCCTGCTTCTCCCTCTGCCTGTGCCTCTGCCTCTCTCTCTCTCTCTATGTCTCTCATGAATAAATAAATAAAATCTTAAAAAAAGGAATTATTCAGATAAATTAAAAAAGTTATTTTACATAGTGTTTAGTTATTTGCATGGAGATTATTTACTTACATTTGAAGAAGTCAGTTCTAGTTTGAGTAAGAAACAAAGTGAAAACTAGGATTGATAAGAGGAAGAGAGAGAGAGGGGAAAAGGGCAAACTTTAGGCAATCAGGGTATGGTGAATTTTTACTTCTACTTTTTTTGGTTGTTGTTAAAATGATTAATTGGCAGGTTCAGAGAGGGCAGTCTGGGCATTCTGTCCTTGAGCAGCCTGATTGATAGATCCAAAAAGCAATTTTGGTTATTTTATGGACTAATTTTATGGCCTCCTACTGTGAAATTTTACCTGAGACTTATGTGCATGTAGTCTGACTCAAGTGGTGTCACCCAAGAGTCTTTAGTGGTGCCTGTACCGTGGTCAGAACTCACCTGCATGGTTCCCCTCCTGTGCAACTCTCAATACTGCCCTGTACCCTGGGTACTCAGGTCAGGGGAGATCGGACAGAGAGGCTCCTAGATGACCTTCAAATTATCTTAAAAGACCATTAGAGGGGAAAGATTGGGGTGGAAGTGTAGATCACTACTTTAGGGACACCAGGAGAATGACCAGTCAATAGAATGCTGTCTGTACAGGTGAGGGGGAATACAGATAGATAGTTTGGTGCTTTGGGGCAGAGCCAAAACCACAAATGCTGCAGGGATCAAACTGAAATGGCCATGCAAACCTCACCATGGGGCAGTGTGTGGCCATCAGTGATTTATAAACAGAGTCTGACGTGCAATTCAGGAAATCTCCTGTGGCTGCAGGGAGGGCAGGGAGATTTGAGCAAGACACCAGAGCTGTGCCGTTGTAGGACCTCAGGAGCGGGGTGTTTTTTGTTTACATCAGGACTGTTTGGAGATGTCTCATATTTTCCAGTTTTAAACTATACAATTTGGGATCCCTGGGTGGTTCAGTGGTTTAGTGCCTGCCTTTGGCCAAGGGTGTCATGCTGGCATCCCCAGATCAAGTCCCACGTCGGGCTCCCTGCATGGGCCCTACTTCTCCCTCTGCCTGTGTCTCTGCCTCTCTCTCTGTCTCTCTTTCTCTCTGTCTCTCATGAAAAAAAAATAAATAAAATCTTTAAAAAAATAAACCATGCAATTTAAAGTAATATTAAAAATCATAACCTCAAACTGTAGAAATCAAAATCTTGTGAGGATAGGTTTTTCTCAGCTGCTTAGTCTTGTAAACATTTACCCAACTATATAAACTTTGTTAGAATTTTTAATTCAGTATTTGAAAATTCAACTTTGTGTTTTAAAGACAATTATTCCTAAACCCCTCAGAATTAACAAAGATTTTTCACGTAGAGATATACATAGTGTCTGGGAGTCTTCTGTTTGATACCAAAAGCTGCATTTCCAAAGATATAAGAAATCGTAGGGTCTCCTTTGCCACAGCAGGGTCTGTGGGGTCTCCCTCTGTGCTCACAGCTCTGTAACCCTCACAGTCAGGGCCACAGACCATGTCTCATCATTTATAGACTTTGCCCATCCTAAGTCTATACCAGTCATGCTTCCAGAAAACTGAAGGAGGAGATTCAAGCATCACAGATTCACAGGACTTCAAACTGGCATTTTCTTTGCCCTGCGTCTATTTGGATCTTCATTTTAGCTAAAGCGTTTGGGACTTCAACCTAACTTGTGTGACCACTGCTCCACAGCAGATAGTACCTTAGTTAACAGGAGCAACCTTTCCCAAAGTCACACCCTTTTTCAGGGACAGTTCATATGCAGTTATTGGCTGAGGCAAGGACATAATGGTCTGGACATCTCACTTCAACTTGGGGCACCTCTGAAGGGCTATCTCAATTTCGTCATCAATTGAAGCCTTTGTTAACACTGCATCATAGCCAAGTTCTTCCTTTGCTCAGTCCTGCTTCTTGCCCTTCCCTTCTCTCCTGTTCCTTGCAAGAATATTCCCTAGTAAACTCTCTGCATGCTAATCTTCATCTCAGTCTAACTTTCCTGGGAACATATCCTTTGATAGCTGGTGCTAGGAATGGTCTCAGAAATAAGATACCAAGGAGAGATTCGGAATTCAAGTCCCTTCTAACCTAGCTGGCAATGAAACCCCCACCTAGATCACAGATAGTCCCTAGTATATAGCTGGGTGATTGTTAAAACTTTCACCCTTGTTAAATTGGAATGGCATTGCAGTGTCAGGAAACAGGAAGCAGGGACTACGCATTTGCAAAATGTGATGGGAAATAGTATAAACTATGTACTACATGGTGTATTGTATATACTATAAGGAGAGTGAAATTGGGTGACTGTTGCTAAATATTATTGATATTTAGGAAAAATGAGAGAAGTCTGAGTGTGGTAAATCAGCAATTATAATCTTAGTGTAGGATGTACAGTGTTATTATGTGGTAGCACACAAGGAGTCTTTTACCTCCTGTAGCTAGAAAGAAAATAAATCTGTGGACCAAACTCAAGTCTTAAATAGGAAAGTAACAGCTCCAAAAAGCATGAAAATTTCAATCTAGACAAATGTGCTATGACCAAATAATTGCCGCTTTTAGGAAAGAATGGGACACTGACATGGATTGAGGCATCTGACTGATGGATCTAAGGATCTTGGATATTTAGATTCTCGTGACCCTGTTGTGCCTGTTGCAGTGGCTCATACTTCACTGTTAAGGGGTAGTACTCTCAGCTTGCCTGAAAATAATGCAGGCTTCTCTTTTCTTAAGGACAAACTGTGATGACTCCTTAGGAGCTTCCTCTAAGGTAAGGCCACAAGGTCAACGACCAGGATTAAGTTATAAAAGAATGTAGCTGGAGTCATGCTAAACCTGAGAAGGGAGGAAAGACAACATATTCCAGAGAAGTTGCAGAACCTAGCCAATGTCTACTGGTAGGAGCTATACATATATAAGGACTGTATTTTGAGTGCGCTCAAAGGGGCAAGGATGGCAAAAACTTTTATATGTGCTATGTCTCTAGTAGATAGAACACATTGGTCTATGAACCAAAAAGTAAAAGCAGAAGTGTACTACTCAACTGTGAGTCCCAGTGATTCCCTTGGGGGGAATTTGTGTTTATTGGGTGCAAAATTCTGGATTCAAAGTGTTTAGACATGTTAGTTGCCAAAAGTGAAACACTTTTAACCAGACCAGAGAGATATAGCAAGATACTCACTGAACCGCAGGCTATGTCTACAGCCTGGATACTATAAATACCTTTTGCTCAGGGAAGAACAGGAAACAGGAAGAGTCACCATATTGAAAGGGATGATAAATGATCATCAAGAGAAGAAAGGGATACTATTGTATGGGGGCAGAGAAGAAATGTTTGGTGCGCAAGTATGCACTTGGGCACCTTTTGGTACACCTTGCTCAATTTTCATGGCAAAAAGACAAAGCCAGCCGCTTTGGCCTAAGAATATGATTGTGGCTAGGGACTCAGATTCTTCAGGAATGTGATTGTCAATCATATCACAGGATAAATCACTGAGACAAGCAGAGATATTAGCTGAGGATGAAGGGAATCCAGAATTGACAGTAGAAGGGGGAGACAATCAGTATCTTTTATGACTTCAAGATCAGCTATACCAGCAGGGGCCATGTTTTTTTCCTTTTCTAAGTTTCCCTTAGGAAGAGAGGCCCACTGAGATCCTTTAGTAGCTTCTCCCAGAATTTATGAATAATTAATTAATTTAGGATTCAAGTATAACTAACATACAGTGTAATATTAGTTTCAGGGGTACAATATAATGACTCAAAAATTATGTACATTATTCAGTGCTTCTCATAATGAATGAATTCGTAATACCCTGCACCTGTTTCATCCATCCTCTCACCCACCTTCCCTCTGGTAACCATCCATTTGTTCTCTTAGTTGAGAGTCTGCTTTTTTGTCTCTTTTTTCTTTGTTCATATGTTTTGTTTCTTAAGTTCCTCATATGAGTGAAATCAAATGATAGTTCTCTTCCTCTGCTTGACTTATTTCACTTAGCATTATACCTTCTGGATTCATCCATGTTGTTGCAAATGGCAAGATTTCATTCTTCTTTATGACTAATAGATAAGAAGACATGGTGTGTATGTGTATACATACACACACACACAATGGAATATTTATCTTATTTGTGGACACTCGGGTTGCTTCCATAATTTGGCTATTGTAAATAATGCTGCAATAAACGTATAAACATAGGGATACATGTATCTTTTTAATTAGTATTTTTGTTTTTCTTTAGATAATTATTCAGTAGTGGAATTATTGGATCATATGGTGATTCTATTTTTAATTTTTTGAGGAATTTCCTGTTTTTCACAATGGCTGCACCAGATTGCATTCCCACCAACAGTGCCTGAGAGTTTCTTTTTCTCCACATCGTCATCAACATCTGTTGTTACTTGTGTTTTTGATCTTGGCCATTCTCATGGGTGTGAAGTGATATCTCATTGTGGTTTTGATTTGCGTTTTCCTCATGATTAGTAAAGTTGAGCATGTTTCATGTGTCTGTTAGCCATCTGTATGTCTTCTTTGGAAAAATGTCTATTTATGTCTTCTGCCCACTTTAAAATGAATTGTTTTTTGGTGTTGAGTTGCGTAAGTTCTTTATATATTTTGGATATTAACCCGTTCTTGGATTATCATTCTCCCATTCAGTGGCTGTCTTTTTGTTTTGTTGATGGTTTCCTTTGCTGTGCAAAAGCTTTTTATTTTGGTATAGTCCCAATAGATTAATTTTGCTTTTGTTTCCCTTGCCAAAGGAGACATATCTAAAAAAATGTTTCTATGGCTGATATTAAAAAGATTACTGCTTGTGTTTTCTGTTAGGAGTTTTATGGTTTCAGGTCTCACAATTAGATCTTTAATCCATTTTGAATTTATTTTTGTGCATGGTTGTCCAGTTTCATTCTTTTGCATGCAGCTTTCCAGTTTTCCCAGCACCATTTATTGAAGAGATTGTCTTTTCTCCATTTTATGTTCTTACCTCCTTTGTCATAGATTAATTGATCATATAAGCATGGTTAATTTCTATGCTCTCTACTCTGTTCTATTGATCTGTGTGCCTATTTTTGTGCCATACTGTTTTGATTACTACTGCTTTGCAATATGTCTTGAAACCTGGAATTGTGATACCTGCTGGAATTTTTAAATAAATTATTGAAATATAATTGGACTTGAGTGCTGTAAGGGGATGGGAGGTAGAGGGACTCTAGTGAACACTGGATTGTCTGTCAAGACTGAAGATCTTATTTTCCCAGATGCTGGGAGTGCTTCCAACAGACAGTTCTTAGCTGTTAGCCTTCTTTGGGAAGTGTCTGAATGGAAAGAGTTGCTTGGTCCAAGGTTATTCCTATTATGGGCAGCCCATTCCTAATGACTGGTTGAAGCAACTCTATAAAGGTCTCCACTTGAAACACTGCAGAAGAGCTAACTATTTAGGATTCCTTATAATCTCAGCCGAGGACTTTTTTGAAACTGCATCATAATCCAATCTCTCCCTCTGCTTAATTCTTCCTCTTTTCTTTTCCTTCCACAGATATTGTTCCCTGGAATATTCCTAATAATTTTTTGAGTACAGTTAACACACAACATTATATTCATTTCAGGTGTACAACTTAGTGATTTGACAAGTTCGTACATTATGATATGCTCACCACAGTACAGCTACCATCTGTCCCATTACATTGCTATTATAATACCACTAACTATATTCCTTATGCTCTGCTTTTTATTCCTAGTCATTCCAAAACAGGAAGCCTGTATCTCCCTCTCTTCTTTGCCCATTTTTCCCATCCCCCTACTTGCCTCTCCTCTGGCAACCATCAGTTTGTTCTCTCCATTTATCATTCTGATTCTGCTTTTCGTTTATGTATTCATTTTTTTAAATTCCATTTATGAGTGGAATCATATGGTGGTTTCTTTCTCAGCCTGACTTATTTCATTTAGCATAGTATCCTCTAGGTCTCAGATGGCACAATCTCATCCTTTTTTATGATTGTGTAATGTTCTGTCATATATATATATACCCTTCTCCTTATCCATTTGTCTATTGATGGACATCTAATAAATTTTTATACTAATATTCATCACTACCTCCTAATGAAACCAACCTACAACACCAAATCAATCTAATTACTGGACCCTTATATTATTTCTCTGGATCTTTGTCCTTTGCTGGTACCATGTCTTGGCCTTTGAGTTTCTTGAAATGTTGGGAATCTATATTTCTCTAGTCAGTCCCAGTGATAAAGACCTTTGTTTATTATTTGCCCATAGCTATATGAACTTGGACTTTTACATCAGTCAAAAGCACATATCCTCCCCCATGCTCCATCATCTTTGAAGAATATTTCTTCATCTTCTTTAGTTCATTACTGGTCCTCTCAAAGGATTCCTCTTTAGGCCTCAGACTGGTTACTTACTTCTGGGATTTCCTTTTGTGATTCAGCTTGCTTTACCTATCTTCTATTTCTGCTTTGATCTTAGAGTCTGAGCTTCAGTGTAAGTAGACCAAAGACTGACTTCTTTTTTATCACAGACCATATGGATTCTGGTATCTAGGATGAGGCTGGGGAAACATTATCACATGGAAATAAAGACAAGCCTCCTTAACAAGTTAGCCATCTGCAGAAACCTCCACAGAAACAGCTTTTACTACATGGTGATTTTCAGACTGACAGTGTTAAGGAAAGAGGAAACAACCCTTTAAGCTGTAATCTTCACAAAATAAGCTATCATTTTGGAAATTGACCTGTAGAAAAGTGTTATATGTTAACAATTACAATCGGGATACTGGTAGTCAGAATGGAATTAAAGCAAAGAGGAAAAAAAAATAAAGCAAAGAGGAGTCCCTTGGAAGAAAGGCTCTTTAGACAGGATTTGGTCCCTGCAGAAAATCACAATATTGACACATCCAGCCAGAAAAAGTCATTATTAATGTTTAACTTATTATGTTTAATGCCAACATCAGTCCTCTGGTCTCCTTTATGGTCATATCCTAAAGAGAAGATATCCTACTCAAAGCACCAGTCTCACCTTCCAGGACAGAGAGATGGGAAATATTATGAATATATTCTAAATCTATGAAACTTAAGTTGACTTGAGAATACAAATTTTATGTATTAAACTAATGAGTAAATTTTCTTTCTTTGGATTTCACAAAAATGTGTAATCCCCATGCTGTATTTGTAGCACCTAGAAAATACCTGTTGCAAAGTAACAATTTAATAATTACACTGCTATTAAAATCCCTTCCAAAATATTCTATGAGAAACTCACTTTAAACACTTTAAAAAGTTATAAATAGGTTACAAGTAAAAAGATGGAAAAGATATACCCTGTATATACTGATAGTAAAACCAAAATAGCTTGGGTGGCTATATTAATATCAAACAATGTCAAATTTAGAGCCTAGGAAATTAATAGAAATAAAGAATTATATTACATAGTGAGAAAAGGGTCAATTCATGAAAAAGACATAACATTTCTGAATGTGTATACCCCTTATAAAAGTGTCTCAAAAGACATGAAGTGAAAGTTGATAGAACTGAAAGGCAAAATAGATCAGAATCATAGAGTTGAAGACTTTCATCCCATTTTCTAAATAATCAGTAGAAAGAATAGAAAGAAAATCAGTAAAAAGGTAGTAAACTTAGATCCAATTGAGATTTATGAAACACTCTACCCAACAAAAGCAGAATACACATTCTTTTCAAGTTCAAATGAACACTCACCAAGAGTTACCATATCCTGCATCATAGGACAAATTGTAAAAATTTTTAAGAATTGAAATCTTAAATTTTTTTTCTACTTGTAATGGAACTAATCAAGAAATGAACAATAGAAAGTTAACTGAAAATCTCTCAGTATTTTAAAAGTAAACAGCACACAATTATTAAACCAAGGACCAAAGAGGAAATCTCAAGGAAGATCAGAAAATATTTTGAGGGATCCCTGGGTGGCGCAGCGGTTTGGTGCCTGCCTTTGGCCCAGGGTGCGATCCTGGAGACCTGGGATCGAATCCCTCATCGGGCTCCTGGTGCATGGAGCCTGCTTCTCCCTCTGCCTGTGTCTCTGCCTCTCTCTCTCTCTCTGTGACTATCATAAATAAATAAATTTTAAAAAAAAGAAAATATTTTGACAGGACATAAGTGAAAATATAAAATAGCCAAATTTGTGAGATGTAGCTAAAACAGTGCTTTGAGGGAAATTTATAGCATTAAAAGTGAATGTCTTAGTTTGTCAGGGCTACCAAAATAAAGTAGTACAAACTGAATGGATTAGACAACATTTATCATCTCACAGTTCTGAAGGCTAGAGAAGTATGGAATCAAGATGTTGGCAAGGTTGGTTCTTTCCAAGGGCTGTGAGGGAAGAGTGTTTTCCAGGCTTCTCTCTGTGACATTTAGGTGGTTATGTTTATGTTCACATGGCATTCTCCCTGTACCCACATATGCATCCCAAATTTCTCCTTCTTATAAGGGGACCATCATATTAGATTAGGGACCCACTCTACTGCAGAATGATCTCATTCTAATTTAATTATATCTGCAAAGACTTTGATTCCAAATAACATTATATTCTCTTTTTATGGTTAAGAATTTTATTATCAAAATTATTACAACTCTTGTGAAAGTCCAAATGTTTTTTTTTTTTAAGAAAGTCCAAATGTTACAGCAAGGTGTAACACTCCACTTGAAAAAGAAGTGATACTTCTTCCCTTCCAAGAGTTCCCCTCACCCCCTGCCCCCCATAATATTCTCAAATACTGGGGGTTAGAAATTAAGTGTATGAAATTAGGGGGGACACAATTCAATTCATGACAACTTACATTATAAGAGAAGATCTTTCTTTGGGAGAGAGACAGAGAGACACAGGAGAAAGCACACAAGTGTAAAGAGAAGGGGAGAGGGAGAGGGAGAATCATATGCAGGCTCCAAGCTCAGCACAAAGCCTGACATGGATCTTGATCTCACCACTCTGAAATCATGACCTGAGCTGAAATCAAGTCTGGCACCAACTGAGCCACCTAGGTACCTTGACCTTACTTCTTTTATAAGAAAGAAATTAAGGACCTAATTTTCTACCTTAAGAAAGTAGAAAAAGGAAAAAGGGAAAGGAAGACAATAGTATAGGTAAGAACAGAAGTCAGTTAGAATAAAAACAGAGTAATAATACAGAAAATCAATGAAACCCAAATCTTATTTTTGAAATGGTCAATGAGATTTTTTACCTCTAGCCAGACTCACAAAGCAAAAGAGAATATGCAAATTACCATGATCAAGAACGAGAAGTGATATCAATAGAGAACTCAAAGTCATTGAAAAGGTAATAAAAATATTAAAATATTAATTAATAAGAAAGTAGTAACAAAGAAATATCACAAATGTTACAAAATGTTAGAATTCTAAGCACATAAATTTGATGATTTCAATGAAATGGAGTAATTCCTTGAAAGCCACAAACTACCCAAACTCACCAAGGATGGATAACCTGAATAGAATTATATTTATTGAAGAAATTGAATTCATAGTAAAAAAAAAAATCCCCCAATAGGAAACTCCAGACTCAGTTTCACAGGCAGAGAAGAATAGGCAAAGTCTGCAAGATTGGTAAGGAGGTCCCCAATGTAGGAGACCTTCTTTATTAATTGGTCTGCCTCCCAGGGTTTACCCCATCAAGCTCCGCATCCCTGGCATCACTGGAGAAGTCCTGAAGTTTTGAACCCTAGCGGAGGAGAAGGAGGATCTAATCATTCAGAGAACTAAGTTCCCTTACTAGACCACTGTAAATACACAGGACCTTACAATTCCTTTCTCAGATGTTCCTGAGCTTCCTTCCAAGAGTCTACATGGACTTTTTATGAGTGTACCCCTATGCTCAAGAGTTGTTTTCAGGGGTGCCTGGGTGGCTCAATTGGTTAAGCATCTGATTTTGGCTCAGGTCATGATCTCAGGGTATGATATTTAGCCCTGGGTGGGGCTCTGTGCTCAGCAGGGAGTTTATCCCTCTTCCTCTCCCTCTGCCCCTCATCTTGCTCATGTTCTCTGTTTCAAATAAATAAATTAAAATCTGAAAAAATTTTTAAAAAGAGTTGTTTTGGGGAAGTGTAGACTGAGATGGACAGTCTTAGAAGATTCCTAGAGGAGTCCACTCCGTGTGCAGGAAGCCCTTTGTTGTGATCATGTGGGACAGAAGGGTGAGAAAGGGGAAGGGTGGCTTCAGGTGGGGGCCAGAGGCTAGGGGACTGGCTCTCTTCTTTGCACTGCCATGTTCTAGTGAGAATTTTCAAGGAATTTGAGCATTCTAAACTTGAACCTGAATATCATAAAGTCATATTTTTTTAGAGTAGGAAGATAAAATGCATGTTATCCAGGCATTTGTCAGCTTGATATTCAATACCTGGACATGTGGTAAATAGGATCTATTTGTTCTCTTATTCTGAGCCCTTCAGTGTAAGCACTGCATGGGAGGGAAGGGGGTTGCTATTTACTGCCATACTTTGAGTACCTAGAACAATGGTTGGCACAGAGCGCACAGTCAATAATAATTTTGAATTTAATGAATGTGTAGATGAATGAATGAATTTAGTCCTCACCTCATGCCTGGAAAGATCCTAGGTAAGAAGAAAGCGGTAATGGTAAATCATTAACACAATGGTGGATAGTTAGAGCATGATTTGAGAAGAAAAGTCCTTTAGGAGATTAGACATAAGCAGTGTGTTATTATCCGCTCTGCTGGCCTGTGTAGAAGTGAAGTCTATGAGCACATCTCTGATGAACATCCTGATCCCTGATGGGCTGCCACATGCTGTGTTTCAAGAATACTAGCCTTGGCCCTTTCATTGGAACTCATTAAATCTCTACCGTGGGTCCCAACCATGAGCTAATGCAGCAGTGATTCAGTTTGTTTCCCCACCCTCCAGGACCTTATTCAGTATTTGTTATTTTTGCCAAGGAGAGGCTGATTATCAGGAAGAACTTTGAGTCAAGAATAATTTCTAAATTTTTAAGAATCTTAGTTCTGAAATAATTGATGGTATTCTTAGAGAAAATTAATTTGAGAACATAGCATGAGGAATTGTAGTGGTAGAATGTATTCACCCTATAATGATAAAAATTCTCCATTTACTATTTGAATTTAACTGAAACAGCTTTAAAAATTTTTTCCAAGCTTGTTATGTTTCTGTAACACAAAGTCATGGCTATTACTCAACTTCAAGATGAGTTATTTTCAGCCATTCTTTATATCAGGGAGAAAATACAGCAAACAAGCAATTCAATTATTTAAAAGAACCTTGGAGCAATTAAACTTTTCCTACAAATACCACATGAGTAAAGCAGAAGGACCGAAAATAATATATTAACTGTTTGCCATTCAAATGGCTCATTGAGTACCCAACAATCGTATGCAAAAATAGGATATTTATATCACATGCAAATTTAGTGCCTAGAAAAGCATTGATAGTAAACTTTCACATGGCTCATTGGCTTATGGTCATAAATGATTAAGCCACAAAGAAATAGTTACTTCACCAATATCTCAATTATCCTCTCTGTAACTTCCTCCTTAGTTCTGTTAATTCTATTATCAAATAGATGGCAATAACCGCCATTTCTTTTAAAATGCAACTAACTACTGAATAGAGAACAGTAAGCTAAAATAAAATATATTTATAAGTGGGTGATTGTTTACATTGCTTTTGAGTTGAAAATCTGTCTCTAAAATAAGCAGATACAGGATATTGAATCCTGAATAAAATAATATTTAACATATATTTACTGTAACATACATAGTATAAAACTATAGAATGATTATTATTTTATTAAGACCTTTGCCTTGACTAGATATAACAGGAAAATTGAAAAATCCATTTGGATTTCAAACGCATCCCTATAACAATCCTACCATCAACATGAAAATATGAAGAATATAATTTACAAAGTGTTAAATATACTAGTACACTGGCACACAAGTATACTTAGTACTAAAGGTCCCTGGAGAAAAAGAAACAAATAATAATATAAAATTGGCTTTGAATATTAAATGTGATCAATAGCTTAATTAATGAAGGAGATAATAATTTTTAAAATCTAATTATTATCTCTGTATGTGTGTATATATGTGTGCTGTTTATTGCTATGGTATTATATGAATACATTCATTTCTATATCCTTAAGAGATACTAGATAATGTTTTAATTTTTTTCTCATGTTTATCTGCTTTTCTTTATGTTCTGCTTCCTTGTCTTCAAATTTGCCTACGGAGTTAAATTATGTCATCATCATTTTTGTCTCTAACAGTTCTTTTTTTTCCTCTATAGTCTTCCTTTTACTGTATCTATTTCCAATACAACAAAGCAGTGTTTTTCCATTCTGTCATCTGAGGATATTAATTTTTCTTGTATTTCCCTCGACCCATAACATCACCTATCATTCTTTTGTGTTCCTTACTCTATTCTTAAAATTTTTTTCTCTGACCTCCATGTTAAATGTTTTCTCAAAAGGTTGGTAATGCTTGATTCTTAGAAACACATTAAAACTGATTTTGGAAATTCACTCTGCATTGTTTGAGGCGGTGTGGTGATAGTTTGAGGGGATGTGGTGGTGGTGGAATGGTACCACTTGCCAAGTGAGGGAGTTCATTGTAAATTGATTAGGCAGAGGAATGTTTATTTATGGGACAACTGAAGGTCAATGGCTGTAGGTCTTGTAGATTTTTTTTATCTTGAACTGGCTACTTTCCCCAGAAAGGAAACTTCAATGTCTTATTTGAATATGTTATATATAAAGTTGACTTCCAGGGCTTGGGAATTGAAGAAGGTAGGGGCTCACTACTGAAAGCAGGCAAACTGTCAATCTCTTGTTTTCAATATTGGGATATCACCTAAACCTTCCTTGTGCCTCATATTCTCAAGGCCCAACCTTTTATCAGTTAATATTGGGAGAGTAGGGGCGCCTGGGGGGCTCAGTGGTTGAGCATCTACCTTTGGCCTGGTATGAGTCCCAGGATCCTGGTATGGAGTCCTGCATCGCACTCCCTGCAGGGAGCCTGCTTCCCCCTCTGCTTGTCTCTGCCTCTCTCTCTGTGTCTCTCATAAATAAATAAATAAATCTAAAATAAAATGAAATAAAATAAAATAAGGTAAAATAAAATAAAGTAAAATAAAATAAAAAAGATTGGGAGAGTAAATAGGATTCTTCCAGGAAAGGAAAGAGCAAGTAACTCAGCTTTGCAGGAGAGAGAAAGAATTCCAAAATTTTCACTGCTTCTTAATCAAACTTTCAACAAAGTTTACTGTTTTCCACTTCCATCCAGCTCCTCTGATTTCAGAAGTAAAGAAGTATCTAATGCAACAAATTTGTATGCATTTGGGGGTAGATTAGGACTGTGGCAGGAGTCATTGTGCTGCTTTCTGGTTTCCATACCCCACCCCTCCCCCTATCACCACTACCCACCCCAACAGCAGCTCAAGTTGTATTTAACCTTCTCTGTTCTGTCAAGCAAGGTGCATCTTATTCAGCTTCCATTTTCCTTTCCTATTCTCTCTCTCTCTTCCCACAACCTCATTTTGAGGATTTCTGTCATTTTGATGGGATTTAAAAATCATTAGAAATAATGATAGTAATATTAGTGATATGGCACTTTTAAAATCTCCCACTGAAGGGAGTTACCAAGAGTTGGAAAAAAACTATAATAAGGAAAGCATGTTAGAATGTTCAGGTGAAAGTAATAAAATACAGACTAGTTGGCTTATAGACAACAGAAACCTATTTCTCACAGTTCTAGAGGTTAGAAGTCTGAGTCAGGGTACCAGCATGGTCAGGTACTAGTGAAGGCCCTTTTCTGGGTTGTAGGCTACAGATTTTTTGCTATGTCCTCACCTGGTGGAAGGGCTGGGGAGCTCTGGGGAGTCTTTTTTGTAAAGGCACTGATCCTATTCATGAGGCCAAACCCTCATAACCTAAGCACCTCCCAAAGGTCCCACCTCCTAACACCATCACAGTGGGCATTAGGATTTCACATACCAATTTTGGGGAGATACAAATATTCAGATCCAAGTAGAGGGAGAATGGATTGTATGGCATGTGCATTTAAAGAGGTTTTCCTGTGGGTCTCAGGAGAAAGGAAGATAAATTATTCAGTAATAAAACATTAAGGATGGCATCTAACCTTCCACCAGGCCCTCTGGCACTTGGGTTATAAGAAAGTAACTATAATCTGGAGGGTCCCCGAAGAAACAGTCTCCTTAGAGTGATTCAAGTGTCAGTGAGTTTCAGAGGTGAAGGGAATCTAAGAGATTGAAGAAATAGAGAATTTTGTTGATGCCAGATGTAGTATTCCAGAGAGCATGAGGGGAAAGTTTGGGAACTAGGCAAGGAATGAAAATTTGTCTTAGGTTATAGATGTACAGAACCCTATGAGGAAAATGTCCTAGTGTTAATGATGACATGGGTGGCTTGGACACCTAGTGGTGACTGAGATCATGAGGGGTATAAGAATCAAAGGGCCTGTCCTGGTGGCCTAAGGCAAAGAGGAGTCGTCAGTTCTAAGTTCAGTATCCTTCTCACACCTGGTCTCTTGTGCTACTATGATTCGTGGGACATGTGGCATGGCTACAAGGAGTGAACCATGACTGTCAGGGCCCTGGGAGGTCCCTTGCATCAAGTCCCTATTGACCTCCTTTACTGACTAAAATAAGTGGTATTGTTTGTCTAAGCTTACCACATAATCTGAGGCCTCCATCCACTCAACTGTGGCCTGAATCTGTCATTAATGATGTGCGTGAAAAAAAAAAAATGATGTGCGTGGGTCCTCATTTCCCTCACATAAAAAAAGGAGGACATTGACCTACTTTGGTGCTTCTCAAACCTTTCCACCACACATCTCCTAGAGAAGCCTGTGGAGGTGGCCTGAATACATTTAGCATTTACCACATTTTAGCTTCACATTTGATGTGAAGTTTAAGTGGTAAATAATACTAACCTGTGTGGTATGATCATTTCTTGATATATTCATTGGATTTTATGTTTTCTGCTAAAGAGAACCATGGCAAATTAGTGTGTGGCATTCCCTGTATTTTCCCTCTTCTGTTTCAGAGAAGTTTCCAGATCCTTAATTTTTCTACCTCATGGTTTGTTTTTTTTTTTTTCCCCCCAGAATGTAAGAGAGAAGCTGATAACTGCTAACCATTCTACCTATTTGTGAAAATCAGAACTCATAGAGCAGTCTGTCCTAGGTATGGGATTAGATAATGTAGAGGAATAGAGGCATGGGCCAGAAGAGGGGGATATTTTCCTATAGTCTGGAAGGAGGACAGAGTTTTGGGTCTGTGTATAGTGCAGACTTGGGGCCAACTCTTGGCTGCACCTAGGAAAGTATAAAGTGCATATGAAAGGCTTTATGCTTGGTCTGGGGCTCCAGCATCAGGGAGATTTTCCCATGTCTGATTTTAGCTCTGTTGTAGAATGTTTGATGATTTTTAAGAGATCCCAGAACATTGAACAAAGACGATATTAGCAGTGACAGTGATGGAATGAAAATAAGACAGTCCTTATTCCCTCTGGGGAACTCCATGGAAGACTCCCAATTCTTGAATGATCCCAGAGGGAGCTTGAATACTTAGACTAATTTTTGTGTTAGCCTCACAGGCACTACTGAATTACATTTGGCTCCCTGACCTTGATCAACTCTCCTGGTCTCCTTTCCCTCATTGGAGAAATGAGAAAGTGGGTCTGCATGATTTTCATGGGCACATCCAGCTTTAAAAAAATGTGTGATCAGGGAGGCGATCCTACCCAGAAGACTCTTCTTCAAGTCTCTTCTTTGCTACTTCTCTAAACCAAGGACATGCATAGCCAGTTTTACTAGGCCATTGCATTCTAAATGGGAGAGAAGCATAATTTTGGCATTTTTTTTTCATGTCCCTCTGCACAGGTGTGTTAGTTCATTCTGACCATTAAAATTTGGAAATATTGGGCAAATTCTTTGTACTTCCTCCTAGCAGAGCCAACTTCAAAGCACAACAAAATTAGCAGGAAATATGATATAAAAAACAAACATTATTTAAGTCTATGCCTCTCAGTAGAATTTTTAATTAATTAATTAATTAATTAATTAATTTTTGTATATTTTTTATTGGAGTTTGATTTGACAACATATAGTATAACACCCAGAGCTCATCCCGTCAAGTGCCCTCCTAAGTGCCTGTCACCCAATCACCCCAAACCCCGGCCCACCTCCCTTCCATTACCCCTTGTTCCTTTCCCAGAGTTAGGTGTCTCTCATGTTCTATCAACCTCACTGATATTTCCCACTCATTTTCTCTCCTTTCCCCTTTAATCCCCTTCACTATTTTTTATATTCCCCAAATGCGCAAGACCATATAATGTTTGTCCTTCTCCGATTGACTTACTTCACTCACCATAATAGCCTTCAGTTCCATCCACGTTGAAGAAAATGGTGGGTATTGTCATTACTGATGTCTGAGTAATATTCCATTGTATACATAGACCACATCTTCTTTATCCATTCATCTTTCGATGGACACCGAGGCTCCTTCCACAGTTTGGCTATTGTGTACATTGCTGCTAGAAACATCGGGGTGCAGGTGTCCTGCCATTTCACTGCATCTGTATCTTTGGGGTAAATCCCCAGCAGGGCAATTGCTAGGTCAAAGGGTAGTTCTATTTTTCACTCTTTGAGGAACCTCCAAACAGTTTTTCAGAGTGGCTGCACCAGTTCACATTCCCAACAGAAGTGCAAGAGGGTTCCCCTTTCTCCACATCCTCTCCAACATTTGTTCTTTCCTGTCTTGTTAATTTTCCCCATTCTCACTGGGGTGAGGTGGTATCTCATTGTGGTTTTGATTTGTATTTCCCTGATGGCAAGTGATGCAGAGAATAATCTCATGTGTGTGTTGGCCATGTCTATGTCTTCCACTGTGAGATTTCTGTTCATGTCTTTTGCCTATTTCATGGTTGAATTATTTGTTTCTTTGCTGTTGAGTTTAATAAGTTCTTTATAGATCTTGGACTCTAGCCCTTTATCTGATACGTCATTTGCAAATATCTTCTCCCATTCTGTAGGTTGTCTTTTAGTTTTGTTGACTGTTTCTTTTGCTGTGCAGAAGCTTTTTATCTTGATGAAGTCCCAATAGTTCATTTTTGCTTTTGTTTCCCTTGACCTCTTGGATATATCTTGCAAGAAGTTGCTGTGGCCAAGTTCAAAAAGGGTGTTGCCTGTGTTATCCTCTGGGATTTTGATGGATTCTTGTCTCACATTTAGAGATTTCCTCCATTTTGAGTTTATCTTTGTGTATGGTGTAAGAGAAAGGTCTAGTTTCATTCTTCTGCACGTGGCTGTCCAATTTTCCGAACACCATTTATTGAAGAGACTGTCCTATTTCCAGTGGATAGTCTTTCTTGCTTTGTCGATTATTAGTTGACCATAGAGTTGAGGGCCGATTTCTGGGTTCTCTATTCTATTCCATTGATCTGTGTCTGTTTTTGTGCCAGTACCACATTGTCTTGATGATCACAGCTTTGTAGTACAGCCTGAAATCTGGCATTGTGATGCCCCCAGCTATGGTCTTCTTTTTCAATATTCCCCTGGCTCTTCAAGGTAATTTCTGATTCCATACAAATCTTAAGGTGATTTGCTCCAACCCTCTGAAGAAAGTCTATGGTATTTTGATAGGGATTGCATTAAATGTGTGAATTGCCCTGGGTAGCATTGATATTATCACAATATTAATTCTTCCAATCCATGAGCATGGACAATTTTCCATCTCTTTGTTTCTTCCTCAATTTCTTTCAGAAGTGTTCTATAGTTTTTAGGGTATAGATCTTTTACCTCTTTGGTTATGTTTATTCCTAGGGATCTTATGGTTTGGGGTAAATGGGATTGACTCTTTACTTTCTCTTCCTTCAGTCTCATTGTTAGTGCATAGAAATGCCACTGATTTCTGGGCACTGATTTTGTATCCTGCCACACTGCCGAATTGCTGTATGAGTTCAAGCAATCTTGGGGTGGTGTCTTTTGGGTTTTCTACATATAGTATCATGTCATCTGCAAAGAGGGAGAGTTTGACTTCTTCTTTGCCAATTTGAATGCTTTTCATTTCTTCTTGTTGCCTGATGGCCGAGGCTAAGACTTCTAATACTATGTTGAATAGCCTTGGTGAGAGTGGACATCCCTGTCTTGTTCCTGATCTTAGGGGAAAGGCTCCCAGTGTTTCCTCATTGAGAATGTTATTTGCTGTGGGCTTTTCATAGGTGGCTTTTAAGATGCTGAGGAATGCTCCCTCTATCCCTACACTCTGAAGAGTTTTGATCAGGAATGGATGTTGTATTTTGTCAAAGCCTTTCTCTGCATCTATTGAGAGGACCAAATGGTCCTTGTTTTTTCTTTTGTTGATATGATCTATCACATTGGTTGCTTTATGAGTATTGAACCAGCCTTGCATCCTGGGAATAAATCCCACTTGGTCCTAGTAAATAATCTTTTTAATGTACTGTTGGATCCTATTAGCTAGTATCTTGTTGAGAACTTTTGCATCTGTGTTCATCAAGGATATTGGTCTATAATTCTCCTTTTTGGTGGGGTGTTTGTCTCGTTTTGGAATTAAGGTGATGCTGGCTTCATAAAATGATTTTAGAAGTATTTCATCCCTTTCTATATTTTGGAACAGCTTTAGTAGAATAGGTATTGTTTCTTCTTTAAACATTTGATAGAATTCCCCTGGGAAGCCATCTGGCCCTGGACTTTTGTGTCTTGGGAGGTTTTTGATGACTGCTTCAATTTCCTCCCTAGTTATTGGCCTGTTCAAGTTTTCTCTTTCTTCTTGTTCCAGTTTTGGTAATTTGTGGTTTTCCAGAAATGCATCCATTTCTTCTAGATTGCCTAATTTATTGGCATATAGCTGCTCATAATATGTTTTTAAAATCATTTGTATTTCCTTGGTATTGGTGGTGATCTCCTTTTTCATTTGTGATTTTATTAATTTGCATCTTTTCTCTCTTCTTTTTAATAAGGCTGGCTAATGGTTTATCTACCTTATTAATTATTTCAAAAAATCAACTCCTGGTTTTGTTGATCTGCTCTACAGTTCTTCTGGTCTCTATTTCATTGAGTTCTGCTCAAATTATTAACTCTCTTCTTCTGCTAAGTGTAGGTATTATTTGCTGTTTTTTCCCAGTTCCTTTAGGTGCCAGGTTAGCTTGTGTATTTGAGTTTTTTCCAATTTTTTGAGGGACACTTGTATTGCGATGTATTTCCCTCTTAGGACTGAGTTTGATGTATCCCAAATATTTTGAATGGTTATGTCTTCATTCTCAATAGTTTCCATGTATCTTTTTAATTCTCTCTAATCGCCTGGTTGATCCTTTCATCTTGTAGCAGGATGGTCTTTAACCTCCACGAGTTTCTTCCAAATTTCTTCTTGTGATTGAGTTATAGTTTCAAAGCATTATGTTCTGAAAATATGCAGGGGACAATCCCAGTCTTTTGGTATCGGTTGAGACCTGATTTGTTACCCAATATGTGGTCTATTCTGGAGAAAGTTCCATGTGCACTTGAGAAGAATGTGTATTCAGTTGCGTTCAGATGTAAAGTTCTGTATATATCTGTGAAATCCATCTGGTCCAGTGTATCATTTAAAGCTCTTGAATCTTTGGAGATGTGGTGCTTAGAGATCTGTCATTTGCAGAAAGCACCGTGTTGAAGTCTCCCAGTTTTAGTATATTAGTATCTAAGTGTGTCTTTACTTTGGTTTTTAATTGATTGATTTACTTGGCAGCTCCCACATTAGGGGCATAAAATTCATGATTCCTAGGTCCTCTTGTTGGCTAGATCCTTTAAGTATGATATAGTGTCCCTCTTCATCTCTCACTACAGTCTTTGGGATAAACTTTAATTTATCTGATATGAGGATCGCTATCCCTGTTTCTTTTGAGGATTATTTGAATGGTAAATGGTTCTCCAACCTTTCATTTTCTGGCTGGAGGTGTCCATAGGTCTAACATGAGTCTCTTGTAGACAGAAAATAGATGGGTCTTGCTTTTCATTCAGTCTGAAACCCTGTGTTTTTTGATGGGATCATTAAGTCCATTCACATTCAGAGTTACTTTTGAAAAATATGAATTTAGTGTCATCATAATACCTATTCAGTCCCTGTTTTTGTGGATTATTTCTTTGGGAATCCTCTTTCTTTTACAAAGTCCCCCTTAATATTTCTTACAGAGCTGGTTTGGTGGTCACACATTCTTTCAGTTTCTGCCTATCTTGGAAGCTCTTTATCTTTTCTTCTATTCTGAATAAGAGCCTTGCTGGATAAAGTATTCTTGGCTGCATGTTCTTCTCATTTGGTATGCTGAATATATCCTGCCAGCCCTTTGTGGCCTGCCAGGTCTCTGTGGAGACGTCTGCTGTTAAACTCATATTTCTCCCCATTAAGTTTAGGGATCCCTGGTCTCCCGCTGCTTTAAGGGTTTTCTCTTTATCTTTGGAATATGCAATTTTCACTATTAAACATCCCGGTGTTTAATGGTTTTTATTGACTTTAGGGGGGGACCTCTCTATCTCCTGGATCTGAATGCCTGTTTCCCTCCCCAAATTAGGGAAGTTCTCAGCTATGATTTTTCAAATATGCTTTCTGCTTCTCTGTCCCTCTCAGTGCCCTCTGGAACCCCGATTAAACAGATTTTTTCCTTCTGGGCCGTCATTTATTTCCCTTAACCTTTCCTCATAGTCTTTTAATTGTTTTTGTCTTTTTTTTTTCCCTCAGCTTCCTTTCTTGCCATGAACTTGTCTTCTATGTCACTCACTCTTTCTTTTACCTCATTAACTCTCATCGTTAGGACCTCTAGATTGGATTGCATCTCATTTAATTATTTTTTTATTTTGGCCTGATTAGATCTAAATTCTGAAGTCATGAAGTCTCTTGAATGCTTTTTGCTTTTTTCTAGAGCTACCAGTAGCTTTATAATTGTGCTTCCGAATTGGCTTTCTGACATCGAATTCTAATCCAAATTCTGTAACTCTGTGGCAGAGGGTACTGTTTCTGATTCTTTCTTTTGTGGTGAGTTCTTCCTAGTCATTTTTTAGGGCAGAGTGGCTAAAATGAGTTGTACTGGAAAAAAAGAAGAAAAAAAAGGAGGGGTACCCTGTGGTTCTATATACTGTGAATCCTTTGACTTCCCCTGGATCTTTCCAGCGCTGGGTGGTCAAGAACTTGCTCTTCCCCTGTCCTTCCAGCTGGCCTTCTGGGGAGGGGCCTGCTGTGCTGACTCGCAGGTGTGTGCACCTGGGGGAGCTGCCCCGCCCCCTGCCAGGTGCCGGGCTCAGTGGGAGCTGTTTACCCCGTGAGGCCCCTGTTCCCTGGTGGCCCCGCTCCGTCCCAGGCATGGGGTGACACGTGAGGAACCACCACAGTGGCGGCGGCAGCTCCCCAGCCCTGGAGTCAGCTCCCCCAGTAACTCCCGCAGCTCCCAGTCCGCACGGGCCTGGATGCTCCCGGGGCGGGGGCGCCGACCTGCACAGCTTGGGGGCGCCCCAGGGCAGGAGCGTCCTCGCTGTCCTGTGTCCTCCCCGCCTCCGCCCGACCCGGGGGAGCGCAGGGTCGTGGGCTGTGTCCCCCGCGCCCTGGGCTCCGGGGCCTGCGCTGCTGGAATCGCTCCCGGGGCGGCTCCCGAAGGCACAGGGCGCAGCCCACCCGCCCGGAGCCCTGGCCTGAGCCGCTCCCGAGGCCCCACGGGGCGCTGTCCCCCGGGCACCTCCTGTGTTAGTGACCCCGGGACCCTGGGGTTCCCCTGCCCCTCCCCGGCTCTGCCCGAGTCCCTGCGAGCGCCTTTCGTCGGGGAAGAATCCGGCGCCGGTTTGTCAAGTTCCTGCTTCTCCCAGGCTCCTCGCAGGCCCCTCCCCCACTGGATTCTTTTTTCTTTTTTCTTTTTTTCCATCTTCCTACCTTATTTGAAGCGCAAACCCTCTCTCTGTAGCGGTCCAGCTGTTCTCTCTTTAAATCTCAGGCTGAATTCGTAGGTTTTCTGGATGATTTGAAAGTTATCTAGGTAAGTTGGTGGGGACGGGTGACTTGGGGACCCTACTACTCTACCATCTTGCCCTGTCCCCAGTGTCAGGCCTAGAGTGATTTTATAATAATGAGCTGAAGTTGGAGATACTTTTAACTCATGTTTAACTTCACATAGATACAGTTACTTGGATGAATATTTATAGGTATGAGGATATACACAGGTTAGCATATACATGTAGAAATTCTTCTATCTGCTGAAAAGGAGTAGAGGTGATAATACTGTAGTAGCAGCAAGCACACCTAGTACCCAGATATTCAATAAAATGAACCTGTGCTCCATGGAGAAATGACTAATTCTGGAAATGGGGTAGGCAATATACAAAATCAGCCTGGAACATCTTACTGTGATAGAAAGTAATGAAATTCTTTTTAAAAGTAACCACAATGGGGATCCCTGGGTAGTGCAGCAGTTTAGCGCCTGCCTTTGGCCCAGGGCGCGATCCTGGAGACCCGGGATTGAGTCCCACGTCAGGCTCCCGGTGCATGGAGCCTGCTTCTCCTTCTGCCTATGTCTCTGCCTCTCTCTCTCTCTGACTATCATAAATAAATAAAAATTAAAAAAAAAAAAGAAAGCTAAAAGTAACCACAATGGAGTGCCTGGGTGGTGTAGTCAGTTGAGCAACCGACACTTGGTTTAGGTTCAGGTCTGATCCAGCCCCACATGGGGCTCCATACTCAGTGCGTAGTCAACTTGGGACTCTTTCTCTCTCTCTGCCCCTCTGCTTCATGCTCATTCTCTCTTGCTCTCTAAAATAAATAAATATATCTTTTAAAAAATAGCTGATAAAAATGATTAAATAAATAAATGAGAAAGGGAAGACAAATAATTTATGTAAATATTCTGCCCTTAAGAAGATAGGCATAACTCCCACTCATTTAAGCCTGGGCTGTGCATAGCAACATCCTCAAAAGAGTACAATATAGAAAGTGGGTGGTGGGGGGAGGCGAGCAATTTTACAATGACAAAGGGAGATCTGACAAACACTACTTTAGCCAAGTGATCAACATCAACAGTGATTAGATATGTTCATAGTATATGCCCTTAAAATGATATAATGAAAACGACAACTTCCTCTCTGTGATCTCTTCCCCCAAATCTCATAACTTCAATTCAATGACAAGAAAAACATCAGACAAGTGCCAATGGACAGACATTCTATAAAAATACCTGACAAGCACTCCTCAAAACTGTTAAGGTCATTTTAGAGAGAGAGAGAAAGAGATAGAAATGTCTGAAAAACCGTCACAGCCAAAAAAGCCTAAGAACACATGGCAACTAAGTGTAATATGGTGTCCTATCAGCATCCTGGAACAGAAAAGGGACATTAGGCAAAAACTAAGAACAGCTAAATAAAGCACAGTATTTAGTTAATAATACTAGTGTTGGTTCATTAATTCCAAAAAAAAAAAAATGTGGCATACTAATTTAAGATGTTGATCATAGAGGAAATTGGCTATAGGGTATCCAGGGGCTCTCTCTACCATTTTTGCAATTTTTCTCTAATTATAAAACTGTTCTAAAAATAAAAAATTTATTTAAAAAAAAACTTGAATGTACAACACACAAAAAGGCACCCATATCTCTCAAAAGCCAACCAAAAACAAAAATCTTTTGTAGTTATTTTATTTTTAAGGATTTTATTTACTTATTTAATGGAGAGAGAGCATAAGTAGGCAGAGTGGCAAGCAAGGAAAAGGGAGAAGCAGGCTCCCTGCTGAGTAGAGAGCCCTACTTGGGGTGAAGGCACTCTACCCTAGGACCCTGGGATCATGACCTGAGCCAAAGGCAGACACTTAACCAACTGAGCCACCCAAGAGCCCCAACTTCTGTGGCTATTTTAATACAAGCAAAACAGACTTTAAGGAAAAGCATTACCAGAGATCAAAAGGAACGTAATATGATTCAATTAACCAGAAAAGAGTGTGACAAATTCTAAATGTGTATCCATCTAATAACATATCTCAACATAAAGAGAAAGAGAAAAAAATCACCAGAAGTACAAAAAGAAATAGGCAGACACATAGTCACATGGGGAGATTCTTTCAGTCATTCATAAAAAAGGCAAACCAAAAAATAATTTAAAACTCACTAAAGCTATAGTACATTTAAACAACATGGGATTTGGGGTGAGGCAGTTTATTGTTGTGAGATACTGCCCTGACACTATGGGAAGCAGAATCCCTGGCCCCACACTGAATGCCTATATTCCTCCCAGGCTATTCTGACACCAACTACCCCCAGATTTTCCCAAATGCTCCTGAGGCTTGCACCTCTCTCCGACAGCACACACTCTGTTTGAAGCATATACTGTCTGAATTAGACCCTCTTCTGTGGCATTATCATTTCCATCCATTTCCATCACAGCCTTTTCTAAAACACTTTTATCTATACATCTATGTGCCTGAATTTCACCGTGGAATGTAATTTCTTACGTATATTTGACCAAATAGCATCACAATATTATAAAATCATTTTGTATTTTTAAAGTATAATTGTATTAAACAACACTTATTAAGCCCTTTATTTAACAATGTGCTTAAATTTTCTCATCTGTAAAATAGAGATAATAATAGTTATTTTATTTGAAGACTTAAGTAGCATAATGTCTTCAGAGCTGTTGGCACAGCACCTGAGACTTTAAGGACTCGGTTGAATAGAGTTATTATGAAATTATTCCCTGCAAAAACTGGCTCCCTGTGCTGTAAGGGGCAGAGGTTAAGGTTATTCAAGTCTAACCCAGGAGCAGTGTCTTGGGATCTTGAAGGGTTGGCATCCTGAAGCCTAGACAATGGTCTGAGATTGCAGTCAGGAGGAGGAGAAACATCACAGCGGAAGCATAGTTGGATAGTATTCAGTGGCATTTTGAGGATATGATAAGTTGGAAGGAAAATCAGAGAATAGAGTTTTTAAGATTGGAATAAGGGCAAGGTTCAGTGTGTGGTTCTAAGTAGTTGTTGTGGTCGGGAGAGAGTGGGCATCTCCTTGTTGTATGCATTCCTTGTACTCCTGATACTCCTCCCCCATCCTGGTGGTGCCAAGATGGAGCATGTGTGAAATATAAGTCACAGATATCTCTGAGTCAACAGATCCAGAGCCTCTAAAATATTTTATTTGACTCAAGTGTCTACTGACATTTCTTAATGAAGGGCTAAAATGGCCAGATGTCACTTTGAGATGACAAGAAAAAGAACTCAAGGTATAATGCCAGAGACAAAACCCTCTGCTCTTTCATTTACCTTAAGGTCAGTGACACAAAGACAAGGGACAGAGTCAGCAGAGGCATCCTATTTCTCCCTGGCTGTGGGAATAGGCCTACACTAACAGTGGCAATGACCCTTTATTTGCTATGCTTCTTTGCTCAAATAGCAAGTCATTTAATATTAACCCTAAACATTGCTTCTTCAATGCCAGGAACTTCCTTTAGTCTCATTCACACCTTCCTGTGTGTCAGCCAGAGGGCCACTTAGTTTCAGTGGGAAGTTCAGCTATGGCATGGTCTTCAAAGTGATAGGAGATAACTTGTCTGATACCTTATCCACCAAAATGTGGAAATCTGTATTTGTGCAGGTATATGTATGTGTGTGCATATATATGTGTGTGTTGCAAAAGTCATTAGACCATAAAGAGATAAAAATATTCATATGTTTAATGGCTACATAAAAGTTCCATTTATTTAATAGCTGACAACCACTAAATGGGAGAGGTCTGTGGAAAGTAATGTCTGTGTTGATTGCATATTAAAAATCTTTAGACCACCAATGTGCTTAAAATATTCTTCATCACCTTTTGGGGGATTCTAATAGATTCGAATAAATAATAAATATGTCAATGTCAGAGCTGAGCATTCATGGCTTTATTTTCCTACTAAACGCAGTCCAAACTTCTTAGCTTTTTTTGCACTAACATTCTGATTGCTCTGTAGCTGCTCTCCTACCTGCTCTCTGTATTTCATGCACCCTTCATGACATCCTGGATGGATTAATCTATTCCCCAGAAGCATGCCATGATTTCCATCTTATGGAAGAGTACAGCAGAGTGCTCTAGAACATTGACTCCAAAGCCTGTTTGTCCATGTTCAAATTGCAGGTCTTTACTTCCTAGCTTTGTAATCTTGGGGAAGCACAATCATTGAACCTCTCTGTGCTCTCTGTGTTATATCCTTAAAATGATGTAACAAAAGTACTTCACTCAGAGGTGTTTGGAGGGCACAATGAGTTCATGTGTGGAGAAGGTTTGGAAGAGTGCCTGGCAGACACTAAGTGCCATACAGATGTTTGCTGTTGCTGCTGCTAGCTGTTGTCATTGAATCAGCTGCTGTAGTGGCATCTCCATTTTCACCTATTTAGATCCCCTTACCTTTCCATGTAGACTGCCTCTCTTTTGTCATGCTCTCCTGATCCCATCTGCTGATGAGATATGATCTTTCCTGCCTTAAAAGCTTCATAATATTTAGATTTTTATTTAGCACAGAATTATTCATGTTGCTAATTACAAGAAGTAAATAGATATTTCACTTGAAATTGTTTGGGAAAAGCATTTTATTTTTAACATGTTTGCAAATTAATACAGATGTGTATTTCATGCTACTTGCAGGCAGCAGAAAGCCTTGCTGGTCAAGGAGTAGTGTGAGGACCAGCAACATCCACATCACCTGAGACCTGGTTGAAATTCAGGAACTCCAACCTGTCTCCGGTACTCAAGGTCTCCAGCCCACCATACACTGAAGCACTGGTATAAAACTTTGGAACTTAGCCAAGATGAATTGGATTCAACTATATGTTTTGGGAGAAAAGCAAGATCTAAATTAACATGAAAGCTCCATGATATTAACTTCTTCTTTTACCTATATAACAAAGCTGAAGTGTAAACCCAGGATTCTGAACCCCAAATCTCTACCTTTAGTCTATGTAGCCTTGGCTAAATGCCATTGTTAACCTAGCATAGCAGTATGCTTCTCACGTCAATGTCAAGATGGCAGCTCAAGCCCCAATGTTCCCAAATACTAATGTGAACAGAAGACACCCATAATTGCAGGCATTTACATATGCTTAAGGATGCATGAATTTTTAGTGATTTGGGTCAGTGACTGCTATATCTCAGATTTATATGGGGAAAGGCAGTAGAGAGCAAGTGGAGAAAAGATGAGAATGTGTTAACCTTTGGCCTCTTTTTACTCTCCTTGAAGGTATGAATGCATTTAGTATTAAGGATTGGACAACTATTCACTTTGAAGCACACAAAAGGAGTGAAAATTTTCTTTTAGGGTATTTGCTTGAAAATAATTTTGTTTAATTTACTGTCTAGTAAAATTTACTAATTTTAATTTCTTACATGTTTATAAAGGCTTAGTTTTTCCTAATTTTTAAAAATTCAACTGAGCGGGGGAGCTGAGAAGATGGAGGAAGAGTGGGGTCCCCAAGTCACCTGTCCCCACCAACTTACCTATATAACTTTCAAATCATCCTGAAAACCTACGAATTTTACCTGAGATTTAAAGAGAGAGCAGCTGGGAAGCTATGGAGAGAAGGGTTTTCGCTTTAACAAGCTAGGAAGGGATGCCTCGGTGGCTCAGCGATTGAGCGTCTGCCTTTGGCCCAGGGCATGATACTGGAGTCCCAGGATCGAGTCCCACATCGGGCTCCCTGCATGGAGCCTGCTTCTCCCTCTGCCTGTGTCTCTGCCTCTCTCTGTGTCTCTCATGAATAAAGAAAATCTTTAAAAAAAAAAAAAAAAGGTAAGAAGGAAAAAATAATAAGAATCAAATGGAAGAGGGGCCCCACAAGGAGCCGGGCTACTAAGCCGGGCAGCGAGAGCCGCGGGACAGGGAAAGCCCCTCCCGGAGAAGCAGGAAATTTAAAAATCTGCATCAGATTCTTCCCGGATGGAAAGGTGCTCAGCAGGGAACTCGGGCAGAACAAAGGAGGGGCAGGGGGGCCTCCCGAGGAGGGGAGCGGTCCCGGGGTCACTAACACAGCGCCCCGCACACCGGGGCCTAGCGCTGTAATGGCTGGAGCGGCCCGGGGGGCCTCGGGAGCAGCTCGGGCCGCGGCTCTGGGCGGGGGGTTGGGGGGGGCTGTGCGGCCCCAGGAGCGCGATTCCAGCAGCACAGGACGTGGGGGGACACAGCGCGGGATCCTGCTCTCCCCCCGGGATAGGTGGGCACAGGACAGTGAGGTCACTGGTGCCCAGGGCGCCCCCAAGCTGTGCAGGTCGGCGCCCCCGCCCCGGGAGCATCCAGGCCCGTGCGGACTGGGAGCTGCGGGAGTTACTGGGGGAGCTGACTCCAGGGCTGGGGAGCTGCCGCCGCCACTGTGGTGGTTCCTCCGCGTGTCACCTTGTGCCTGGGACGGAGCGGGGCCACCAGGGAACAGGGGCCTCACGGGGTAAACAGCTCCCACTGAGCCCGGCACCTGGCAGGGGGCGGGGCAGCTCCCCCAGGTGCACACACCTGCGAGTCAGCACAGCAGGCCCCTCCCCCAGAAGACCAGCTGCAGGGACAGGGGAAGAGCAAGTTCTTGACCGACCAGCGCTGGAAAGCTCCAGGGAAGTAGAGGGATTTACAGTAGATAGAACCAGAGGGTACCCCTCTTTTTTTTTCTTCCTTTTTCCAGCAAAACTCGTTTTTATATCAGACTGTAAATTTCCAATTTGTTTTCTCTTTTCCCATCTTAACTACAATATTTTACCACCTCTTCATTTTTAAGTTTCTTCCTTTTTGACTTTCATATTTCTACAATTACAGGTCTTAGATATATTTTCCACTTCTAGATTCTCTTCAACAGACTCAACTTAATTTTGGGAGATATACAAGAGATTTTTTTTGTTTTGTGTTTTTTGTTTTCTTTGCCTCATTTTGTTCTACAATGGCGGAAGTTAATACCTTCTAAAACATGACCAGTATGCACCCAGAACCAAGTGGTATACCGTGCTGGTTCATTCTCTGAGATTCCTCATTCCCATTCTGCCCCCTTTTATCTCATTTATGTTTTGGTGGTCAGTGTTGGGGCCCTCTACAAGTATCTCTATCTAAATTTGGGACTGAGCATCTTCTAACATATAGAACTTAATATACTCAGAAACAAGAGGATCACCCTGTAAAACGCCTCAGGTAGACTACATTCTCCCTCCACTACTTCTTCACCACCATCTCCCAGTCCCCCCCCTTTTTTTCATTCTCTTTTCTTTTCTTTTAATTTTTCTCTTCTTCTTTAGGACTCCTGATGTTATATTTTTTACTACTTTGTTTTAAAATCTGTTTTTCACTTCAGTGGTCCTTTTGTTTTATATCATTCTGATCTTTGTTCTCAATTGCTGGTCTCTAACCTCAGCAGAATCATCTGGGGTGAAATTTACTTAGGTCATGGTTGATATTCTGACTCAGCCCACTCATACAGCCACTCTGCACTGAGAAAAGAACTCACCACAAAAGAAAGAACAGAAACAGTACCCTCTGCCACAGAGTTACAGAGTTTGGATTACAATTCGAAGTCAGAAAGCCAATTCAGAGCACAATTATAAAGCTACTGGTGGCTCTGAAAAATGCAAAAAGCATGCAAGAGACTTCATGACTGTAGAATTTAGATCTAATCAGGCCAAAATTAAAAATCACTTAACTTAGATGCAATCCAAGCTGGAGGTACTAATGATGAAGGTTAATTAAGTGGAAGAAGAGTGAGTGACATAGAAGACAAGTTCATGGCAAGGAAGGAAACTGAGGAAAAAAGAGAAATACAATTAAAAGACAATGAGGGAAGGTTAAGGAAAATAAATGATAGCCTCAAAGGAATAAATCCATGTATAATTGGGGTTCCAGAGAACAAGAGAGGGACAGAGAGACAGAAAGCATATTTGAACAAATCATAGCTGAGAACTTCCCTAATTTGGGAAGAGAAACAGGCATTTAGATCCAGGAGATAGAGAGGTGCCCCCCCCAAAAAAAATCAATAAAAAAATTTTCAACACCTGGACATTTAGTAGTGAAACTTGCAAATTCCAAAGATAAAGAAAAAACCTTAAAGCAGCAAGAGACAAGAGATCCCTAAATTATATAGGGAGAATTATTAGATTAACAGCAGACCTCTCCACAGAGACGTGTCAGGCAGAAAGGGCTGGCAGGATATACACAGGTACTAAATGAGAATAACATGCAGCCAAGAATACTTTATCCAGCAAGGCTCTCCTTCAGAATTAGAAGGAGAGATAAAGAGCTTCCAAGATAGGCAGAAACTGAAAGAATATGTGACCACCAAACCAGCTCTACAAGAAATATTAAGATGGACGCTGTAAAAGAAAGAGAGGACCCAAATAAATAATCTGCAAAAACAAAAACAAAAACAAACAAAAATAATCCACAAAAACAGGAACTGAAGAGGTATTATGATGACACTAAATTCATATCTTGCTGAATGATACCATCAAAAGACGCAGGGTTTCAGACTGGATAAAAAAGCAAGACCCACCTATTTGCTATCTACAAGAGACTCATTTTAGACATAAGGATATCTGCACTGGAAAATGAAAGGTTGGAGAACCATTTACCATTCAAATGATCCTGGAAAGAAAGCAAGGGTACTAATCATCAAATAAGATAAATTAAAGTTTATCCCAAAGACTGTAGTGATGAGGAGAGACACTATATCATACTTAAAGATTCTATCCAACAACAGGACCTAAGAATCATAAATATTTATGCCCCTCACATGGGATCTGACAAGTATATCAATCAATTAATAACCAAAGCAAAGACATACTTAGATTATAATACACTAATAGTAGGAGACTTCAACACGGCACTTTCTGCAAATGACAGATAACTAAGCAGAACATCTCCAAAGATTCAAGAGCTTTAAATGAAACTGGACCAGATGGATTTCACAGATATATACAGAACTTTACATCTGAACGCAATGAATGGTTAAATATGGGGTGGGGGTTAAGTAGTGCACTTGTCATGATGAGCAATGGGTGATGTATGGAAGTGTTGAATCACTATTTTGTACAGCTGAATCTAATATAACGCTGTATGTTCACTAACTGGAATTAAAATAAAAAGGGGTTTTGTTATTTGGGATGTTTAATATTATTACAATTTCAATGTTTTCAATAGACAAAGGGTTATTCTGATTTTCTAATACTTTTTTTAGCAATTCTTATACAGTGTATTTTTCTTTTTTTAAGATTTATTTATTTATTTGTTTATGATAGACAGAGAGAGAGAGAGAGAGAGAGAGAGAGAGGCAGAGACACAGGAGGAGGGAGAAGCAGGCTCCATGCTGGGAGCCGGACGTGGGACTCGATCCTGGGACTCCAGGATCGCGCCCTGGGCCAAAGGCAGGCGCTAAACTGCTGAGCCACCCAGGGATCCCCTATAGTGTATTTTTCAAATAATTATTAAATATATTCATATAAATCTACTTGGAATAACTTTTATCATCTTTCAAATCTTTGTAGGATATACAGTGATGGAAAAACAAATCTATAAGGACTCCACTGAGTTTTCTATATATAGGATCATGTCTTCTCTGAATGAGAGTCACTTCTTTTTTAATATTTATGCCTTTTATCTATTTTCTTGACTTATTTCATAACTATGACTTCCAGGACAATATTTTAAACTGTTCTCTTCTGTTCATTGCACATAACATCTTGTCTCCTTATTTTTCTGTTTATCCTTAGTTGTTTGTTGAACATTTATATTTACCAAGTTCAAATATTAAAAATCAAGTTTTAAAATATCAGCATGAAAAAAATTATTTAAAAAACAAAGCAGGGGATCCCTGGGTGGTTCAGTGGTTTGGCGCCTGCCTTTGGCCCAGGGCGCGATCCTGGAGTCCCACGTTGGGCTCCCTGCATGGAGCCTGCTTCTCCCTCTGCCTGTGTCTCTGCCTCTCTCTTTCTGTCTATCATGAATAAATAAATAAAATCTTTAAAACTAAAACAAAACATGTTTGTAAAAGAACTAAACAGAAAGTCTAGAAAGAGACCATAATAATTGATTCTTAGAATAATAAAAGATAAGGAGAATCTAATTAAATATAGACTAGAAAGCAAAAGCTTTCAAGAATACAAGGAGCAAGGTAATATACAAGAAGCCTACATTCCAGAAGGAGAATAGAGAGAGAATAAAGAGACTATTTAAAGAGCTAAGGGCTAAGAATTTTCCAGGTGAAAGATATCAAGCCAAAAATCCTAGAAATATAAATTCCAAAGAGGATAAGCAAAAAGGTGCTCAAACCTAAACACATCTTAGAGAAGCTCTAAAGTACTAAAGGTAAAGAGAAAACTTTCAAACTGTGACACTTGTGACTTCTTACAAGTAACAAAGCAAGCCAGAGGATCAGAAGATGTTATAATCAATGTTCTAAAAAACAATACCTGCCAATTGAGAATTCTATATTCAGAACATGTATCTTTTAAAAATAAATGAAAAATAATGACAAAAATTGTAGTGCTAATTCACTAGCATATACTCCAAAACTAAACATGTGAAGTTATTGTTTTAACAGTGAACAAAAGAAAGTAAAAGGGGGTGAAAAGTTCAGGAAAAATGGAAAAGAACAAAGGAGGTAGATGCGTGGACAATGAGCTAGGACTGTATAAAACAAATATATTCATACATTGCCTTGTTAATATATATAACCAGAATGAATAAGTTGGGAGAGGTGGTAATGAAGTTAAGTTGTTCTAAGGTTATTGCATCATCTAGAAAAAAGTTTAACAGTATCAACTGGCATTAGACTTTGATAAGTCAAATCTGCGTTTTGTTGTTTCTAGGTTATTATTTGCTAGAAATATAGAAAAGACCTATATATGCCACTTTCTACTAGTTTCTTTTTCTAATGCCTTCTTAGTAATCCCTTAATTTGTCTAGAGTCTTTTCCCCTAAATAAATGCTTTAAGAATGTCTTTTGTGAAAAATATTCCCTTGATTCTTGCATCTTCAAAATATTTTGTAGCCTAATTCTTAAATGAAATCATGGCTGGATATTAAATACTTTGTTCTCACCTTCTTTTATTGAGAACACCGGACAATTTTGCTCCTCTGTGATCTGATTGTAGTGTTGCTGTGGTAATAGCTGTGTTAGTATCTTTTTTTGTCCTTCCAGCTTCTCAGATTGATGCTGTAAAAATAATAGACAAATAATTCAAGGCACCAGAATTGAGAGATTAGAAATAGACCCATATAAATAATCTAATATAAATAGGATACATGAAATTAGTAAGGTGGATCATTACATAATGATATTGGAACAATTTAAATGTCATTTAGAAAAAAAGAAATCTGCATCCTTAATATACTTCTTTCACACCCAAACACATTTCCAAATGATTATTTGAGTATAAAAAAGAAAAACCTCAAATATCAGAAGAAAATATCAGTGAATGAAGGAATTCTGAGCATGACATAAAATGTAAAAGTTGAGCCAAGTTTTAAACATTTTTTATGCTTAAAAAATATTACAACTCTGGGCAGCTTGGGTGGCTCAGTGGTTTAGCGCTGCCTTTAGCCCAGGGCCTGATCCTGGAGACCCGGGATTGAGTCCCACCGCAGGCTCCCTACATGGAGCCTGCTTCTCCTTCTTCTGTGTCTCTGCCTCTCTCTCTCTGTGTCTCTCATGAATAAATAAATAAAATCTTTAAAAAAATATTACAACTCAAAACCAAACTACTTAATAAGAGAACATAATTGAAATCAGCAGGGCAGCTGGGTGGCTCAGCAGTTTAGCGCCGCCTTCAGCCCAGGGCTTGATCCTGGAGACCCCGAATCAAGTTCCACATCAGGCTCCCTACATGGAGCCTGTTTCTCCCTCTGCCTGTGTCTTTGCCTCTCTCTCTTTCTCTCTCTTTCTCTCTCTCTCTCTCTGTGCATTTCTCATGAATAAATAAACAAAATCTTAAAAAATAAAATAAAAAAATAATTGAAATCAGCCAATCTTAAAATTTATGTGACATATTTAAGTAATCAAAACTAAAACTGGGCACAGGATATGAATAAATAGCTCAGCTCAGAAGAAGTAAACACATGGGTAGTAAGAATATAAGATGAACATTCAATATTATGCATAATTGAGGAGATACTATTCAGAGATGAATGTTTTGATAATAAAAAGATTCATAATATCTTATGTACAATTGTGAAATACAGAAAAGTCTGAAACTCAAAGTTGTTTTTATAAACTTGGCGCCAAATGATTTTGTTTGTCAACAAAATCTTATCTGAACTGACAATGGCTTTTGGCTTATATGTCTGCACTCCTACCAGTCACCTAAACTGTTGCTTTTTTATTTTGTTACTTTTTTGTTATTTATTATTTGGGTTTAATTACACTGTGAAATTGTTAAAAAGCATTAAGGATATTTCATGGGTGACAACAATATTGGAGGGATAACCTTGTACAAAATTCCTGGATGAGGTGGTGGAAGGGGAGGTGGGGGGGTGGGGGTGACTGGGTGAGGGGCACTAAGGGGGACTCTTGATGGGATGAGCACTAGGTGTTATTCTATATGTTGGCAAATTGAACACCAATAAAAAATAAATTTATAAACAAAACAAAACAAAAAAACAAAATTCTTGGATGAAAGTTTAGCAAAAGATACCAGATGTACACACACACACACACACACACACACACTATTATATCCTGCCACCTTAACAACACTTCTTAAATTTCATCTTATTCATGGAGTTGTTTGTACTGAAAGCATGTACTGCAGCCATGTTTGCAATAGCACAGGGTAATCTAATGTTATTCATTATGTGACAAATTATATCAATTATGATAGTGCCATACAACTGAGTAGCAAGACAGCAGCTTTGAAAAGAGCCCTTTTTGTGCAATTTCCATCCTCTTTCCATACTCATGTTTAGCCCATTAATATTAAAAGAAAGACAAATTTGTTTTGTAAAGAGTATTATTTCCTAACTCTTAATTTTCCAAATAAATTAAAATTATGGTATAACCATGCTCCATGCATATGCAATAGTTGGAAAGTATTGGAGTAGATTGTAATAAGCTAATTGAAAAAGACCTTCAAGGTATATATCAAGTGAGAATGGGAGAAATTATTCTTTGGATGGAATTTCCTTTCTGTCATCCATGAACTTTAGACAACTTCAATGAAAGTCATGTTCTATGAAGAACTGAGGCAAATGTCTGCTCAATGTATGGATGTTCATGTAGGAGCCCTTCCTATGAGCATGATAGCAGTTGGCATCAATATCTCCAATAACAATAGCTATGCCCCTGAGACAAGGATCATTCTCTCAAGTGTCCTTGGAAGCACAGAAAATATATTGGAAAGTGGAAATTCATTGAAAAGAAAAGTTAAAAAAAAGAAAAGTTAGTTGTAAAACTGTGCAGGGGGACAGGAGCTCTCAGATATGACCAACCTACATTTATATTGCATATATTCTACACATACACACACACACACACATACACACACACACATGAATCTCTATGTGTACATATAAATATATTTTGTATATTGTATGTATATATTCACTGATTATATATTAAATGCCTATGCACATAACATTTTGAAGTTATAGCCAAACACTATAATAGCTGGATAGGTTCTAATTGACTTGCAGCTGTTAAACTAATTTAATATAAGTGAAGATCAAATATAAATGGGTTATTAAAATATCCTTGTGCCTGAACTCTTTTCATGGTCATAAGGTGGTCCATTAATATTAAAAGAATGGCAAATTTGTTTTTTAAAGAATATTACTTCCTAACTTTAAGTTTCCCGTTAAGAAATATAAAAATAAAAATATAAACTGTGCTCTTTCAGGAAAATCACAGGCTTCAATCATATGGTTGTTTGTAATTTCCCTTCTTATTTTAAAGTCCTAGTTCTTAGTGGGCAGAAGCCATAGTCAGGAACCAGACTATTTTCCTACTTTAAGAATGGATGCAAAGATCTTTCTCCTTATTTTAAGAAGTTGTAGGAGAGAAAAAAATGTTTTAAGGTTGTTAACGCAGTAATGTACATGCTAGAGGTTCATTCATTCCTTCTGTGCTCAACTTTGACAAAAATTACATTCTTTTAGTTCTAATTCTCTTGACAATAACTAGAAGTTCACATACTATGTTGGCTAGGACTCAGTTTTGCAGATGTTATCAGACACCTCTTGTGAGTCACTTCAGAATCTTTCATCATTACCTTTTAGACACATGAACCTGATGGGTTCACCCAGGTGCACTCAGACAGGCCTTACCTGGTGATGCAGATGCTCATTTCTAACCCTGAAGCTCCTCTGACTCTATGAAACACAATGCCCAGGTCTACACTTTTGAATGTGCAACCAGGAGTATAGAGGAGTTAAAGCCCAGTGGGACCACCCCTTGACCAATGGAGGGTGGAATCAGTGGATAATATTTCCTAATTTCTGCTCAGAGGTGGAAAGTTTAGAGAAACACTTAATCAAGTGGGACCTCAGAAGCCTCCAGCTGGATTAAGTAATGACTGTCCCTTGCCAATCCCATTATGCACCTTAGTATTACCCTTTCTCTCTCCTTTCCTGCTCCATCTCCTCCTGTACTCTTGCTCCATGGGGTTCCTTCCCAATTAAACCAGCTTGGAGTCCTTGGCTCAGACTCTGCTTTCAGGAATATCAAAGCAAAGAAACCAGTAAAATAGTCAATTACCGCCTCCTGTAACCTGATGTTGGAAGTTTGCAGATGGCCTCAGGGAGGATCCAATCTTGCCTGGTTCAGGGCTGGAAAGCTATGACTATTCTTTCTCCTTTCTGTCTTTCATTTCTGGGCTTCACTCTGTGAGAGTCATATTTGCTTTTACTATAATCACTATAATCATCAATGTAGCACATTATAACACTAGAATTTTTCATCTTATAGATGGAACTTTGTACCCTTTGATCAATGTCTCTCCATTTTCCTTACTGCCCAGCTCCTGGTAATCACAATTCTACTCTATTTCTGTGAGTTTGACTTTTTTAGATTTCACAAATAAGTGAGATCATACAGTATGTCTTTCTCTAACTTACTTCACTTAGCATAGTGCCCTCAAGGTGTATGCATGTTATTGCAAATGGCAGGATTTCTTTCCTTCTCATGGCTGAACAATATTCTTTATTTTTGGATAACATCTGCTGTATGTTCTTGTATGTTTTTCCTAACTGGGCAGGCCTGTATCCTAGATGTGCTGCCAGAAAAAACATATAATAATCCTTATGTGGCCTTAAGTTAGTCACAGCTTCTGTCCTCAACCTATCTGGTCAGTCCATCTTAAACTCAATTTTGGAGCTTATTCATTACACATTTTCTAATTCCCACACTCCCTTACTATTTGGTCTGCAGGTTTTCTACTGCTTTTATCATTTTGGCTCTGGCTCATTTCCTCATCTATGATTAACATGTACTGGTTTGCAATTTTGGATTGCTTTATGTATATACGTTGAAAAGTCCATTGAGTCCCCCTGGGCCCTACACTGCAGACAGGTCTGCACACTGATGTGACTGGCTCTGTGGTCTGTGGGTCAGTCCTCTGTCTTCCACCTAAGGCACAGCATAATATTAGCTGTCTCTTAAACCTTAGAATTAAAGTGGTCCTCTAAGAAGCAATATGACAGCAAGTCACTTCTGGAAATATCTAAGACACTATCCAAAATTGTGTATGTGTGTGTGGGAAAGTGGATATTGTACATTTGGGGACACTTAATCTCTACTTTGACAACTTGGTTGTAACTTTAGAAAATAGGATTGGATTATAATGTTAATAATATAAAAAGTATCAAATACATTGTGAATTGTATGAAAGTAAAAGTTCCCTGATAATGAAGTGTGACTGGTCCACATGGTAGATACTATAGAGCATGAGTTGGTGTTTAATCAACAGTATCCAAGGGAGAGAATTCGGGGACTATTTAGATCTCAAGAGTGGGCCAGGAATGCTCCAACTTGCTCATCATGAATTGAATAATCTCACAAGACTACCCATGTTCCTGAACTCCAAGTTTATGTTCCATAGAGCACTAAAGATTCTGCTCAAAAGTGATTTCATCAAAATGAGTGGTCTTGCCTGAGATGCATGGAAAGCCTATTCCAGTGTTTCTGTTGCTGTGTTCCCAAGAGAACTTCCTTTACAGCAGTGCAGCTTACCACTCCCAATGCAGCCATGGACAGAAGCTTACCATTCCTCTCAGTGGGGTTCAGTCTTAGTTCTTGGAAGAAATACTCGATTTTAAAATCTAAAATGTGTCATAGCCTTTTGATTTAAGATTTAAGCATGACTATTATACACAATGGTCTCACCTTAATTAAACTAACTCATTCCAGGATTTCAGCTCAATGAACAGCACCAGCTGCACACTGTAGACACTCTAGGCTGATGGAATTTGAAAGCTTGAGAACAGATCCATGAAACTGTGCTAGTTTTTCAGAGATTTCTTTGGAACACACACACACACACACACACACACACACCCTGTCTGTCTTACACACACCTTCTCACACACATGTAAATCTGCATAGCTACAAATCTGAAGTGGTTCCTGCCATACAGTTATGCCATTTACCTTTCCATCAAGAAAGATGACAGTTTAAATATTTCTTGGAGTTATTCATTAAGTGCTATTTTTCATAGTAAATTTCCATAAGACATCTGTTGTTCTGGAGAATTTTCAAAAATATTGTTTTGTTTTGTTTTGTTTTGGTTTGGTTTGGTTTTTTTTTTTTTTTTTTGAGAATGTTCCTGTATATGCCATTGTATGTAACCTTTTCCCTTTTTCATTATAAATTATTTCTCACAGGGTATTTCATTTGGCATGTGTTTTATTGCTTTTGATGGGAAAAAATATTCTCTAATTTTGAAGATTCAACACTCTGCTTTGCCTTTCCCTTGACTCCAAATGCTAAGTCAATTTTATTCATGGTGCAGACAACATTCTCTTGTGCTAGTAGGTCCCTGAGTTCATATCTGACGTTAAATCACTTGTGATATAGGCCACTGTAATAGTCCAAATATAAAAACTGTGGTGTCTGAGGTTTCCTTTAGAGCTATTCTCTGCCCATTTCTCCCCACAGATACTAAGATTACTCAAACTGGGCCACATTCCTATTACTCAGGCAGAGCAGATCTTTGTGGTCTTGGTTATTTCCTGTTCCCTCTGCCCCTGCACATGGCTGGCTCATTCTCATCCTGTTATTCTCAGCTCAAATATCATATCATCAGAGATGTCAGCTGTGCAGATTCTACCTTCAAGTGGCCATACCTACACACATCTCTGCCCCATGTCCTCTATCAATACCCTAAGGTCTAGAATGATAAAAAATCTGAAAGCAAAAACATGTATTCATAACACAATATCAACAGCAAAGAGAAAGGTTTTAACACATAGAAGATCCCAAAACTATACTTAAAAAAGCCAGCTGTATTACCGAAAAAAGTATAAAAACAAGAGACAAAGGACAAGCTTTTCTGAGAATTTAAAAGAAATACATTTGGAGTAAGGCATTTTTTTTTTACATTTTTGATATCAATTTTTCAAATTAATGAGATAACAATGAATAATCCAATAAAAAATAAACAAAAGCCACGAACTAGAGAAAGACAACAAGTAAAGATATGAAATATTCCAGCATACTAAAAATAAAAAAGATATTCAGATTAGCATAAATTAATTAAACTTAAATCACTAATCAGATTCAGCAAAAATTTAGTTTGATAAATTAAAATGAATGTGAAGAAACAGGCACAATAAAAATTTGCAAGGGCAATTTGAAGTATCTTTTAAAACTTTGATATGGTAATTTCAAAGGTAGAATCATTTTATCCCATAAATATGTTGGAATGGATATATAGCAACAGTAGTCAGCATGAATTGAGTATTTACAATGTGCAGGAGTCTGTTTTGAGCACTAAAAATCCCATTTAATCCAGCCTCAAACTCAATGATCTAGGCACTACTTCTTTTACAATATTGTACACGAGAAAAGTGAGAAGGCAGAAGGGAAGAGTCTTGCTCTAGGTACTCAACTAGTGGGCAGCACAGGTAGGATTAGAATGAGGCCATCTGGATGGATACAAGGCCTAGGTATTGAACTTCTACAGTAAACTCCATGGGCTGCTGGTAGCATGGCCAGTAACAGTACAAACCCAGAAACAATAAAAATGTTATTCATAAGAAACTAATTGAAAAACAAAGTATGGCTATGTAAACAATGGAGTACTATAGTAGCTAAAGGAATGGGGAAGATTTACATATACTTATACATACATGTCTTATACATATACTGATATGGACAGTCATCCAAGACATATTAAGGACAAAAGTGAAAGCAAATGTGTTCAGTGTAATCAACTAGTATATATACATATATGTGTATGTATACATGTACTATATATATGTACTATATATATATACACAATATACATGTGTTTATGCATAGACAAGTTTGAGTTCAGGACATTGAGGATTTTTTTTTTCAAGTATGGCCATGAGCAGATTTTATTGCTTAAAATTGACCCAAGCAACTATATTTGTATGTCAGTAAGGAAACCCTAAATCAGTGTTTCCCAACTGCTTTCTCATTTCATAGGATCCATAAAAAAATAATAATAAAAAATAATGATATGTTTAAGGCACACTGAGAAGGAGATGCTTGAGATCAGAGGCTGTGACCCAATGGCCTTGAAGCTGAAGATGATTACCTCCAATGCACATCTGTAACCCAGTCTCTGCCTGTAGGGATTTACAGCTTGCAGGGGAAGGATGGTGAACCCAGTCTCTGCCTGTAGGGATTTACAGCTTGCAGGGGAAGGATGGAGGCAGGGACTATTTCTGAATCTTGGGTATCTTGGTGCAACATCCATGCAGAATAACAGTGGGAGATCAGCAAATGTTCATGGTCCCCATATCCCCATTTGGCAAATGGGAATCAGATTTAGTAGTGGTCATTTTTCATGGCATTTTTTAGGTCCAGATTCCATGATCAACACAAACAAGGCACTGGTTGTGACCCAAGAGCACTCTGCTCTGAAAATGGTGGCATTTTAACTAGTTAGATGCTTGTTCTGCAGTTATTATTAGTGTATAAATTGCCCTCAAAAGAATCCTTTAACTTATAATAAAGTATGAACAAGCATGGATGTGCCTCAGCATTTGTAGGCAGACTGCTAAATCAAGGCATGATTGCAGCAGGATAAGTGTGACTACGCACACGCAGGCAGACAGGACCTGCCTGCCACTGGTTTTGTGACTACATTTTCATTCATGAGAAGTTATACTTAGAAAAAGAAATTTATAAAAACATGTAGAATGCCTGCTATTTCAGGCTTTTGCAAATGTTTCTTTATATAATGCTCACAAATAATTTATTTTGGAATAAAATACTGAAAACATTTTCTAAACCAACCAAACAATAAATGAAAAAGGTTTTTTGAGTCAAGGGAAAAATCAGGTGTATTTAGGGCTGTTGTATATGCTTGTGCAGATGGTGTAGCACCAAAATGCAACTGGGAGCTGAACTTTAGCCTATTTTCTCCTCTCAGCTGTATGCATGGGTGCAGAAGAGCCTCAGCTCAGCAGAAGTGGCTCAGAGGCCCAAAGTAGTAGCCCTGGATGATATCCTTGCATCAAACTTCTCCCTCTAGCAAGTGTGGAAATTGTGATACATTGAAATGGACAACAAACACTCTGCAGCCTCTCCCCTTAAGATTTTGAGTCTACTCGGCATTCCTTAAATCTGGGTCAGCCTTGTGATTTGTTTTGACAAATAGAACTCAGGGCAAGTGATATTGTGAGTCACAAGGTTAAACCCTAAGAGCCTTGAAGTACTTCATTTTCCCTTCTTAGGACCCAGATGCTTTATAAAGAAGCTTAAGCTATAGTACCCATGTGGTTGAAAGAATGTATGCAGAGAGAGGCCGGCTATAAACCAGCACCAATCTTTGGACATGGCAGTGAGACCATCTGGACCCATTCAGCTCCATTTTGGGCCACCAGATGTCTGTACCCACCATCAGTGTAATCCCAGTGGAGACTAGCAGAGGAACTGCTCAGCTGAGCCCAGACAAATAGTCAACCCACAGAACTGTGAATAAATAAATGTTGTCTTAAGACACTACGTTTTGCAATAGTTTGCCTCCTAGTACCACAAAAACCTGAAACAGATACATAGGGTGAGATTAATCAATTAGGTTTTGTAGATTACCATCCTGCTTACTTATGTACTCTGTTAAGAGTTTTATCTCATGTTAACTCTCTTTTCTGTATAATATTGATGATATCATCATCCACCACAAAGGGTAGAATTAAGTGAGAATACATATATATCTAGGGCAGTTGGGTGGCTCAGTTGGTTAAGCATCTGCTTTAGATGAGGTCATGATCCCAGGGTCCTGGGATCAAGCCCAACATCTGGCTCCCTGCTCATCAGGGAGTCTGCTTCCTCCTCTCCCTCTCCCTCTCCCTCTGTGTGCTGTCTCATAAACAAACCACACACAAACAAATACATATATAAAGTTTATAATACTTGACATATAGGAACATTAAAGAATTCCAATTATTTTAGACACTGATTTTGAATTTTATCCTGAACATTGAATCATATCTAACATAGCATCTTTACATCAAATACTATTTACAAAGTAATACTAGAAGAGCAAGATGCACCAAAACACAAAGCTGGAGAAGATATGGTTTTATTATTAATATAACTCATAATCATATAGCAAATGCTAAAAACAATGTAATATGGTTTAAAACATCATATCTGGGATCCCTGGGTGGCGCAGCGGTTTGGCGCCTGCCTTTGGCCCAGGGCGCGATCCTGGGGACCCAGGATCGAATCCCACATCGGGCTCCCTGAAAACATCATATCTTATAGTTCTCTATAAAAATGAGCTTTTTAATCCTACTAATACCCACCTTTATGATTCCTCAGCCTATCAGATCATTAGGTTACCTAGTAATAAATCTCCCTAAATTATTGCCTTTCTAAGATTTCATATCCAGAAGCTCCAACTCCTGATCCCATCCTCTTTTATTTCCTCATTTTATTGAATCTCACTTCTCAGTCCCCTGAGTGAGAGGACTTATCTATTGACTTTCCTTTCTTTCCTAGTCTCTGGGCCTCCCCTACCTTGTGTTATATCTTCCTGGACCTGGCCCTAGTACACAGCTTTTCTCTCCTATGTTACTGGTTCTTAGTTGGGAAAGGAGAAAATGTACTCAAACCCAAGTCTATCTGCCTGATGTACAGCAAAGCCAATCACCGAGACATGGGCAGGCCTCAAATCTGCCTCCTAGAAGAAAGAAAGAACAAGTTTTTGATAATCATGGGAGTTGAGATTACATATATTGATGGAAAAGGGCAGAGAAACATGATTATTCATGAGGAAAGATGAAGCATGCACATTGAGCAAACATATATGTAATATACATCCCCTGTTCACTTAGGGTGGAGACTTAACCTCAAAATGAGATGAAATTCAGACTCTAATATCAGGAGGTTATATTAGGCAAGGGAAATGGGTTAGGGCATGCTCTGAAAGCTAATATAACCTGAATGGTGTTTTGGGCTCATTTTCTTGGATATGGAATGTGGGGCCTTGCTTGTTCCTAGGCTGGAACCATTTCCTTGAGTTCAGGCTTCTGAAGAGACAGCAAGTGAGTTTATTAGTGGGATCTGAAAGGGAGAAACAGTTCTCTGAAAGACAAGCTTTAAACCTTTTGCTAGTTTCAACCGTATTAACCCTACCGGGCATGGTTTCAAAAGCTCAGGAACTGGCCCAAGTAAGATAAAATATAAATGGCTGGTCTTAGGCATTGAAGTCTGCAGAATCAGAATTGACAGGAGGCTCCATAACTAACACAACTAAATGGGATGCTAAGATATTGAAAGGAAATACACTGTGTTCCAATCAATTCTCTTGGTAATGGCCCTCTTTAGTGACTGTATAAGAATGGATTCTCTAACAAGTTAAGGATTGTATTCCCAGTGTGCTCTGGACTAAGCATAGTGGGTGCCTAGTAGGTACCAGAGCTGTATCTGGGAAATGGAGAGCCAGCTCCATGTGATTTGGTGAAAGTTGCTTCCTCTCTTTCCACCCCAGTTTCTTCATTAATAGGCCACGGATATGGTAGTCTCCAAAGAAGATCCCTATCAATTCTTTCTCACCATAAACATACATGCTCTCTACCCAATAAGAAACATTCTATCCCCTCTCTCCCCTTCTTTAGAATCTGGGCTGGCCTTGTAACTTCTTTTGACTAGGACCAGATCCATAATTTGAGGATCCCAGTGCAAAATGAAGATGTGGGTTCCCTTGCATAAAAATTACTAAAAATATCAAGATTGCAATAACAGAGCATTAAACTAAGCTCAGAGCCTTTTTCTAAGCAAGGAGCTTTGTATTACTGCAGAGGTAATATACCTTTGACCAATAGAATTATTTGGAAGTGACAGTGTGTTGGCTCTAGGCCTTGCTTCTAAAAGTTTGCATTGACTGTAAAATGGGCTTTTATATGGGGTTAATATATGTACTAAGTGTTATCATATGTACTAGATTTATATAAAAAACATTTTTGTGAATGTTGTATGCATTTAAATTAATTCAACTACCATTTTACTTAATTGCACTTAAACCTGACAGTCAAAAAACAGGGAACATTGGACTGCCTCATAGGAGAGACACTCCCTGGTGCAATACAGCTCACAGGACAAAAACAAACAAACAAACAAAAAAAAAAAAAACAGGAAAGGGCTTATGTGTGAGCAACAGACTTTATAATCTTCCATTGAAGTTACTGATAATGAGATAAGAAGAACTAACACAATTCAATCCAAGGTCATGCTCTAGGTTTCTGGAATGTGCTAATTATGCTACTCTGCTAATCATGCCATACTACAAATTATCTGGTGTGAAAGATTTATGGTTTTAGAAATAAATGGAATTTAACAATTTTATTATTATGATTAATTATAGATGAGTCAAAATTGTGTAAAAGGATTTATGGAACCAATTCAGGCTAGTGTTTAAGTGGCTTGGTTCAAAATTACAAACTATCACCCTGGAAAATTTGAGTCAGGCGTCAGAGTGGAGACTTTATTTTAGAAGATTTATGTGAAGATGGACAAATAGGTCAGGAGACAAGTAGAATGTGCTAGTTTAATTATGCAAATTCTCTGTCTTTAAGGTCCTTCAGGTGCAGATTGCTGTACTTGGAACTGAGCAAACTGGACACAGATATGGGATGTAGACAGAATTCCTTCATTTGACCTTTTTATAGACTAGCACAGGGGAATGCTGCCCAAATTATAGTTTAATAAATCCAGGCCAAGAAAAGTGTACTTATAGTATGTCCTCTTGATGATCAAAAAAGGCCATAAAAAGGAATATTTAAGAAAACGTTTAAGAGGATTCCTGGAAGAGAAAACTATTGTCTGGGCTTTAGCAATTCACTGTGGAATTTTGCTGCTGACTTGTCATGACTGGCTTTGGGTGACATTAGGTATTTTGGAGTTTGGATACATGGGAAAACATAATATGATTCTAGGGAGCAGGTGGATGACATCTAGAAAGATATAGGGAAAAGCATATCATTAAAACTAAAAGAAAGGACCCCAGTAGTTCCTGGGGCTCCTAAAAATTACCTTAAACACCCCAAGCAAGATCCAAATTGAAAAGCAACTCTGGAAGAAGTGAAATGCCAAGAAATCCGGACAGAAGTGCTTACTTTTTTCCACCCTTTACCCCAAGAATATGTACTGGACATCTGCCATAAAGATAGAGGTAGGATTGGAACGATAAAGAAGAATGGGACACAGTTCTTGCCTTTGAAGGTCTTGTGGCCTAATGAGCAGAGAGGCAGGGGGTTGTAGATTCTAAATATAGCAGCAGAAGTCATGTGCGGGATGCATGAATAGAGTATGTGGGAATTCAGAGAAGAGGGCGAATGTCCTCCCATGGATTCACAGAAAATGTGAAAATGCAGCTCATTGCAGAAATATGAATCAGAGTTTGCCAGATGAGGGAAGAGAACTTAGGCCGTGAGCACAGGGGACAATTATGACAAATGATGATGAAATCAGCTTTTCATAATCAACAGGAATTTATGTCACCTCTTCTGAAAGTCAAAGTCTCAACTAAAAAGAAAAATCTTCAATGTCCCACTTCTGTTATTTCTTTTATAATTCCTTTTCTTTTCAAATGTGTATGTGGATCTCCTTTCAGACACATATCTTACCTTATTCAGTGTGATGCCTCCTGCTTCCAAAATATACACTCAACTCTCTTTTCTAATACTAGCCATAGAACATCTGATCCTCCCAAAATTCCTAGGAAGGTACAGAAGTTGGAAAGGGATGGACTTTGGGTTGGAGTCATTTACACAAGGGAATAGATAATACTCCTGATATGTTAAAAGCTCAGGAGAAGCAGTAGGATGTCCACTGGCTGCTGCTCTTGTTTCTCCTGCAGAACTCGAGTGAATAAAAAACCACAACAGCATATTCCAAAATATCCAAGTCTTTGGTCTAATTTTCATAACAATGTGGTGTTGTCCTGGGAGGATCTGGAGCAAAGGGGAAAGTATACCTTAGTACTGAGATGTTTGAGTCAGGGTATTGCCCTTAATCATTTCATGGTAGACTAATAAGCCTTTCTGTCCATTAACTGTTACCATTCTCCACAGCTTTTTTTCTGTACAAACCAATGAAAGATTTTTTTGCCCATGAACTAGATTCAAAATGGAAATCCACAGAAAAAGATTGAAAAAGAGAGAAACCCCTCAGCTTAATTTATGCTAAACCGTCACAGAAACCATTGTTCTCAAAGATCACATGACATGGTATTTTCATATTATGCAAGAGGCGGTAATGACTCTGACAATGATGTTATTTGCCAGCATCTGTGGCTGATTTTGTGATACAGCCAACATTTAAATCCCTGTTTATGTTCCCCCAAAGCCCATGCTCTTTAGGAAGATATATGCTCAGAACATCTATGTAGAAAAGGAGAGTAGGAGATATGCTGAGAGGGATGGGGTTCCACACTTCACCCTAGTCCAGAGACAACTCCTTCAAAGATTTTTTGATATTTTTGGAATCTTTATTACTACCCTGATTGTTGCATTTACATGTCCTTTCCTGAATAGTAATGACTATTCTAACATGCTCTATTGTGTCAGAGACAACAAATGTGGGGCAGTTTCCTGAACACTGTAGCCTATGCTAGAGGGAAAGAAATCCTAGACTAGGTGGTGGCAACTAGAATGAAGAAAGCTTCTGAAAAAAAAAGTAAAAAAAAAAAAAAAAAAAGGAAAGCTTCTGGGCAAATCCTGCTATGAGATACATGCCCCAAAGTCAATGAGTATTATTTTGTTTTAATGATATTATTGTGAACAGAAAAAAAAAAAAAAAGAAGAAGATGGTTTTGTTTCCTCTGAGTGGAAGAAGGTCTTGCTGGGATAATTGTGTTTTAATCTGGGCACCAATTCTTCCATAGTGCATTGTCAAACTGTGGCCAAGCAGGGGATGAAAAGTTTTGATGGTGAAAGTCTGGTAGACCATCAGGCCATTGAATCAATATTAAATAAAAAGACATGGGGAATGTTCATCCTACACAGAGGAGACAGGGGACTCCCCTGTTTGTCCTGTGGAAAAGATAACCAACTGATTGTCTGAGATTCATGAGGGTTGAGTGCAGCTGAGGGAGACAGATTTTAGCTAGATACAAGCAGTATTTGCTAACAGAGATATTCATACATTAGAGGTTATGAATTCCTTTCCGTGAAGATGGTAGTCAAAGACTCAGGTGTTGAATGAGGTGGTAGGCATACAATTAGGCTAACAAGTGACCGATGTTTCATTAACCCTTGCTTCTATGGAATTGGAAAGATTTTGGAGTCAAAGGGTCTAGTAGTTTTCTAACCACTTTTGGAGGTCCTTCAGTGGTTGCTTGTGAAGGAATTGGGGAAACAAAGGTGTTTGGACAAAACTCTGGTCTTTCCATCCCTTCTTACCCCAGAGCCAGGTTTTCATATACTTTCATATCCTTTTATGCAAGAATTTAATTAAATAAAATATTTCATAACTTTAAAAATTATAAAAATACTTCTCTATGGCAATTCATAATATTTGGTTTTTGCTATGCCTCCTAGTGCCTAGGAATTCTCACCGTGGTAATGAATTATTCATTTACTAATTCATTTAACAAGTATTTATTGAGCATTTGCTATATTCTAAGTACTCTTTTTAAAGGCAGGACATATAAGTTTGAAAAAAGTGGACAGTATCCTTGCACTCATGAAACATATATGATAACAGGAGGAGTAAAAACAAAGAAGCTTGATGGTTTTAGAGAGTATAAGTGCAACAAAGAAAATGAAACTATTATTTGAAGCCAGCACACATGTATAACTGATATTTAGGTCACTGAGCTCATGGTCAATTAATTTCCCCTTCTAAATAATAAATGACAAAGTTAATTGAGGCCATCTCTAATTAATTATATGATCTTAATGATGATATAATGTCAGAGCCAGAGGAACTTGTGCTGACCCCACTCATTCTTAGATAAAAAGACCCTGGCCCAAAATGGCTCAGAGAATGCTCAAGGTCTCTTGACAAATGGTGGTTGAGCTGAGTTAAATACTTGCCTTCTGATTTTCTACCATTGGAAAATCTGTCTGTCAACATAAGGGGAATTAGGGCAAAGACCCAATGACAACAATAATAGAAAAAAAAAAAACAAGAAAAATATTTGATTTAGGAATAGCATCAGTAAGCCTTATTGGAATACCCTTGGAATGCATAAACTTTTAGATACTTGGTTTTTAGAAAAAATATGAATATCATAATGGGTCATTCAGTATGCTGAATATATCAGAAACTCCCTGTGATCTCAATTTAATATTACATGCTGATGACTTGATATTTCAAGAATGACATTATAATGGGATTTTCTACCTTATTTTTTCTCTGACCATCCATTTTCAGCATGGTGCCAGGGTACACTTTTCATAGGAGAAATCAGATATCACTTTTCCACTTAAAATCCTCCAAATGTTTTTTAACAAGTTGGTCCAAAACATCTTGCCAGGGTCTAGAAGTTCCTACATGATCTGGCTCCATCAAATTTCCTATTTTTGCTATGCTCCTTCTCATGGCATTCTCCCCACACTGGTCCTCTTGTTGCTTCTGGAACATGATAAGCATGTTCCCACCCCCATGTCTATACATAGTCAAATATTTAATATATTTAGCACTTAATCCAAAACTACCTTTCTTTAGGAGATTTCCACCAATCACAGTATCTGAAGTGGCTAAGAACCCACATACCTTCTTGTATTTTCATAATAGAACTTACCGCCATCTAAAATGAAAGTATTTCTTTGCTTAATATATATTACCTTTATCTCTACTAGAAGATAAGATCCACAAGAGTGAGATATTCTGCTATATCTTTAGCCCCAGAGTAAGTGCCTGACACAAAGGAGTGACTCAATCACACGTGCCAAAGGAATATCAGGCAGCATGAAAAATGGACTCATCAGGGATAGAGTTATCCTGGGTCCCAGATCCCCAACTAGATGTGTGCAGGGAAAATCACACTTGCCATCATGCAGCTTTGAACTGAGTGCTCTATTTTTGCTCACCCTTAATTTGTATTTTCTAAAGGAAGATACTTTACTGGAATATCTGAGCACCGTTGGATACGGAGTATTGCTATGACAAGAATTTGCACCAATGACCTTAAAAATAACTATGCTTTCTGATGTATAGTTCACATTTAGCTGCCTTCACTCCTTTCAAGACCCTGGCAAAATAATTAACTTAAAAGTAAATAAAATGAATAAAAATGCATTATTTTCCTAAAGAAAGTGACTCAATGGACAGCCATCAGGTGTTTAAGACTCCTGAAATTCTCAATAGGACTCCAGAGGTACACTTCATGGAGCACAAAAACTCATGCAATGGAAGCATACTACAAGGTAATGGCCAGCGTCTGAGCTTGCTTCAGTACATTCCTTAAAAAGCACATTTGTAAGTCAGTTTCATTTATATGCTACCTCAGAGTTTCCCTGGCTGAATCAATATTTTAATTTTGGCCTTACATCAGTGGCAGTCTCTCAGCATGCTACCTTACTGTCATGGGCATTCATCCCATGTCACATTGTTTAGTAGCTTACTAATTGGGAAATGTCATAATCAGGGTGGTATGAATATGTGGGTGGGGAATAGTGTGTGTGAGGCTGGGGAGAGAGGGGTGGGAAGAGAGGGAGGGAGGAGAAAGGACGGAAACATGAATATATTGTCTTCATTGGTAATGAAATCTATACATCCATTAAAGATTTTCTTGAAGTCTTACATGCTAAATTATAACCTTTGCTATGTACTTGCCTTTGACTATGGACAATACTGTCTTTCAGGGAGCTTAAGTGAGCTGAATGCCAGGGCCAGGAGCAGGGGAGCCTTCATGGACAGGTGAGGAACAGGTTTTTGTTTATCTTAGGCATTGTCTTCTGGGGATATGCCCCTCCTCAGGGGGCCTATCTTATTCAGGTTTGTGGTTCTTGATGTCAACTTATACATCTCTCCCTGGAATCATATTGGTTAAAAAACTAACCCTCATCCCCAGCGTTTGATTGTGCTACTCCCAGACCTGAAATGCTCCCAGGTACCATTATATGTATGGAACCCATTTCCTTCTCTCACAGCTGGGCTGGCTTGTCAAACCCCAAGACTTATGCATTCCCTGGGCAGTACTTCCTATTATTATTACCTCTCCATGGTTCTTAGTCTAAGTGGGCAAGATTAGATGATTCAGACATTAGTGCCTGGATTCAAAAGCTGGCTCACCTATGTAACCCAGTGCCAGCTATTTATTCTTTCTAGAACTCAGTTTGCAAAACTGTAAATGTATTTTATTTTATTTTTATTTTATTTTTTTGTAAATGTATTTTATAATTAGATATTCATTGAGTTAATAAGTGAAATCCACACATGTAAACCTCTTTATAATGATGCCTGGTCCATAACAAATGCTCCAAGTAAATTCATCAAACAAAGAAAAGGCTGTGTTTGAATTAACACTTGAATTTGTAAACTTCATTGGATAACCTATAAATATATAAGCCATTACAGGCTGGCACAGATTATTAGGAACAATATAATGGGATACTCAGCATGCTGAGTGCAGGGGGAACTCCCAGTGACCCCAATTTAATCCTCTTCTTGCTGATCGCTCGACATTTCCAAAAATAGCTTTAATTAACCTTACTCTAGTGGTTAACTTTAATGCTGCTCTGCATATCTTTGTAGAGTTTTTGCGGTGTATCACATTAGTCCTAGCCAATGTTGAGAGAGTTCATCATTGTTTAGTAGCTTACTAATTGGGCAATATCTGTATATGTGCATGTATAGATGGAAAACATATGTTTACATATAAAACGCACATGCATGTCATGAGTCATCACTTAGTAAACCCATGTGTAATTGTGGATATATTTGACAGAAGCAACAGGACTCTTCTATGAAACTAAACTGGTATTCTCTGATGAGTAGCAAAACTTTCTTAATACAAAATCAAAAGCTGTATATGTTTGGATTTTCCTGGACCTGTCTTTCTCTCTCATTCTGTCTCCTTCTCTTTATGTCTGTCTGCCTCTCTCTCTCTCATACACACACACATACACACTCATGCATACACATCTATGCTTTTGGATTTTTTTGTATCTATATTGAGGTATCATTCTTACATAGACTGAGATATCATTGTAAAAAAAGAACATAGGAAAAAAATAAAGTATAAATTAAACTTCTATTTCTGCAACTTATAAACAGAGGACAATTACACAATAAGACTATTGTATAACAGAAGGAAAATAGATGACTCACAAGGACTTGATAAGTAATTATGTGTCAAAAATTATGCTCTGGTCACTGTATTAAATAAATGAGATAAATATGTACAAGTGTGTTTGACAGATTGAAAAGCAATATGTGTATATTACATATTAAAGTTTTTATTATAAGCATGTATGAAGTTATATGGGCAAATAAGTTAGATTTATTTTCTTTTATTATGTATATTTTTTATTGGAGTTTAATTTGCCAACATATACTATAACACTCAGTGCTCATCCCATCAAGTGCCCTCCTCAGTGCCCGTCACCCCATCTCCCTGCCCACCTCCACTTCCATTACCCCTTGTTGTTTCCCAGATTTAGGAGTCTCTCATGTTTTGTCAACCTCTCTGATTTTTCCCACTCATTTTTCTCTCCTTTCCTCTATAATCCCTTTCACTATTTATTTTCTGTAGCAAAAATGAGTACATGACAGATTTAAGTTAGTAACAAAAAGTACAAACAAAAAAGTATGGCTTATTGAACGTGTGTTGTGATCGAGGCATTGTGCAATGTATTTTCATGTGTTGCCTTATATTTCTGAGAGTATGGTCCCAAGAAATAGATTGGGTTTTATACACATTATTACACTTGAGCTTCTACTTGAACAGTCTGTTGAAGTAAACCTCAGAGTTTCCCTAGGTGGTCTGCCCTAATTATGAAAAAATCCTCCCCTTTTTAAAGCAGAATCCCATCTCTTTGTAACCCAGTTGTCCTAATTCAGAGCAAAAGTAGCTTGTCTGTCTTCCCCACGCGAGCCCTCAATGGTTCCTATGTCATGTGTCCCAGCTGAGAACCTTCATTTCCTGAAGCTGTTCCCCATATGACCTGATTTCTATTCTGGAAAATCTCTTTTTGATGACCTCTCTCTTTTTCTCAATGTCCCACTTAAGGCATCACACCAGAATTAAATGCAACCAAGGGTACTGAGGGCCTATAGATTCATCCTCTATGTGGTTTGGGGTGTTATGTTTCAGATACCTCCTTTCTGCTGTATATGATTATGATCTATTTATACCTATTTATCAATATGTTTATCTATCTGTCTGTCTCTACATGTATATGGTGACCTGAGGTTTAGTTTCCATGTGGCAAAAAGAGAAAGACATCACTGTGTGTATGAATCTTACCCACTTTGTTTCTTCAAATAATATGTAACAATATAATGACTTTCATGGTTGCAGTCCTTCTTTTACTGATTTTAGAGAGTAAGGAATAGAAATCTCTATAGATAGATGACTTGCTTGAAAATTCCTTTTTATTATTATTTCTTTGCCGAAAGAAGAGTGTTACTGTCTTTTTCAAATTCAATTTCACAAACCAATTCAATAAGCAGTTATTTCTCTAGGCCAAAAGGGCTAAAAATATTCCCTAGTTTGTCTCCTCATGAAATCCTTTTGATTTTAATAAACTCAGACAGTAAGAATTAAGAAAAAAAAGCTATTATGCATTTCATCATCTGAGTTTTGCTCAGTTAACAGTCATTCTTGGATTAAATATCTGCCACCTGATGGCTCTTATGAGAACTGTTAGGTATTACTGGAGCCACTATTGGGTTCAAAATTCATTCATTCATCCATTCATTCATTCACTCATTTAACAAATATACAAAAGTTAACACACTTGAGTGGAATAGATGAATACTTAATTCTTTTGGAATAAAGCATTTCTATAATAAAGTTGGCTATATTTAAGCATCTCCATAGACAGGGAATACAAAGTAATTTTGGCAAGAGATCCTTGCTGTAGGTATCCAGTCATATTAAATGATCAACTTTGGTAGAATTATTTTATATCTCAGTATTTTCGATCATAAAGTTTCATCTGCCTGGATAGTTCTTTGCTGTCTATCACTTTTTCCTGTTGATACCCCCTATGTTTTTAGAAGTTGGGCCTATTTGATCTTTCCCTCATTTGTGCTTTCTCTCTACTGGATATATAATTTTTTTCCTCATAATATTTCTAACGTTTCATTGCAGTAATTTATGAAAATTTTTTACTCTGCTAGACTGTAAGCCTCTTTCAGATGGTATCACATTGTTTGCCTTGCAACTCTGAGACTCTGACTTAGTTTAAGATGATTAGTATGCCCTCAAGAATACTCAATTGAATAACAAAAACCCCAACTAGAGATACATGTGTAAAAATGTTTTTGCTAAACCATACGGGACAAAGGAACTCCCTACATGAAATAGAATTCAGGAGATCCATGGATTAAGATAGGAAAGAATGTATCTTTATTTTCACTATGTTCTAACTGATATTTGTCATTTCTTTAATTTATAAATATAAGTAACAAACCATAAAATAGTATTACCAGTACCTATAACCTTGTCATCAATAGAAATGACAGATACTTCCACATCTTATTGAAGCCATTAAAGATGTGTCAACATATTGTTTATGCTCAACATCATTTGTAATTATGTTATTTATTAGATCTGCCAGTGCATCTTATTATTTAACTCATCAATAAAAAGACTACATTACTTCTTCATCATTTTTTAAGTATTCTGATAACTATATTTCAATGTAATTATTTTCCTTGGCAATCCTATGTATTTTACCTTATGTATTAAAAAACTTTATTTTGAAAAAGGAGTCAGTAGGCTTAAGTAGACTGAGAAATTTTTCTATTGTACAAAAAATGTTAAGGACGTCTATACATACTATTTCAACGAAAATTTAATGAGAAGGAAAATCATGATGTTAGTGAAACAAAGCTTTAACATCTGTGGCCTCTCTTTTCTATGTTTTTAGGATCTATTCTTTTGGCTTTTTTGAGATGACTTATATTCATATTTATCCATCATCCCCAAAAGAATAGGGATGAGTCTGATCTCAGTCATTAATCCTCAATGTCATATTGGTTATTCTTTAATGTATAGGAATTCCAATGTTACTCTTACCTGGAGATGAGATGCCTTTCCCTTTTATTATAGAGTGAAATATGCCTGCACTATTTACAATGTATTTTTTTAAAAAAATTCAATGGCTTCAGGGTTATGGAAATATTTTTTATTAAGGCTAAACATGAAAATATGTTTCAAGGATTCAGGATCTGCCCAGTAATATTCAAACTGGGAATTATTATTTTATTTCTAAGAAAAAAGTTTTAAGGATAAAACAACTGTTTTTACTGTTATAGTACAGGAGAGCATTTTGTAGTGATCACTGGGAGCACGCCATTGAAAATGCTTCCTCCAGGTATATACACTGTCTAAATATATGGAATGGAATAGCAATCTAGGAACAAAATGGTACAATAGCATTTTGGAAGAATATATTTCACTCTAAAGACCAAATTAACAAATTCAGATATAAAAACTGATAGCTGGGACACCTGGGTGGCTCAGCGGTTGAGCGTCTGCCTTCCGCTCAGGGCGTGATCCCAGGGTCCTGGGATTGAGTCCCACATCGGGCTCCCTGCATGGAGCCTGCTTCTCCCTCTGCCTGTATCTCTGTCTTTCTCTGTATGTGTCTCTCATGAATAAATAAGGTATTTTTTTAAATAAGGTATTTTAAAGAAAAACCTGGTAGCTTATTCTGACCATCAACTATGATACAGGAGAGTGAAATTTCAACATGGATAAGCATGAGATAAAGGAAATATGTACCACACAGTGATGCAGGATGGTATCCTTGTATAGGATAGACTGGAGTGTAAAGGATGTAAATGTCCAATAAATCCTAGGAGACATCATAAAGGGAATTTCCGACAGGTCTGAAATTAACACAGAGCATCAGTGGGGTCACAGTTGATGTGAAGGGTTTTGGTGAGATAATTGTTATTGAAATGAAATACAACTTTAGAATCTAAATGATGGAAGATAATCAAGAAGAAAAAGAAAGACTAAAATTTTTAGTGATGTTACTTGAATTTCACCAAAACACATCTTTTAAAAAAATATTTTATTTATTTATTTGACAGAGAGAGAAAGAGAGCAAGCATGCACAAGCGAGGGGAGTGACAGGCAGAGTCCTGGCGTCATGACCTGAGCTGAAGGGCGATGCTTCACTCCTTAACTACCCCCCAGGTGCCTCACCAAAACATACTTTTTAAAAGAGATGCTTTATTCCCTGTTTGCTCATTCTGGGAAGCAGACTCTTGACTTTAGTGTCCAGTCACTAAAGAACTTGGCTCTTGGAACCCCAGAGCCAAGATTGCCAAATACAATAATAATTTTAACATGAGAATTTATGGAAGGCAGCAATAAGACATGTTAATAGTTGTCTATTTTAGTGATGAACACATAGAGTTTGCTATGCATGCATATATAACAAACTATAGAGGTTTTTATAGTAGGTTAATTCCTTATTCCTTATTACTTACACATAGGTTTTAAATATTAAATATTTTCTTGATAGGCACGATGACTGTGTCATTCTAGACTAGATCTTAATGTAGACTAGGCTTAGTTAAAGTCTAGGATGTAGCTTAGATTAAATCTTACTAGAGGCAGGAGATCAAGCAGTGTCTTCTGGGCAGCAACCACAAAAACTGGGTCATGTTAGATGTGTATACAAGTTCCTTTAGACAGAGCGAGGGTATGAGGATGGTGCCAAAGATCCATGATCTTTGGAGAGTTTTTAAGTTGGCTTCTAGATATGTATTTAATTAGATATCTGCTCCTCAGGCTGAAGCTTTTAAGATAAGCAAATAAGCCTTTTCCCAAAAGACTGGGCATGTTTCAGTTAGCTGCTCCTGTGCTGGGCCCTGGGGTGTAGCCAAGTGAGTCTGCAAAAGCCCTTGAAGAGCCATTTCTCAGTTCTGTGCTCTGTGGGTCTCATGGACACAAGCCTCACTGGCTTTCAAACCTAGACGTTTTGAGGGCCTGTCTCTTAGAAGTAGGTCTTAAAGTTGAGGTGCCAGATGTGGGATTTAAACCCTTCACTCTTCAGAAACTCTGAGTTGTGAGTTCTCTCTTGAGTGTGGGTCACTACATGAAGGGTAGGGCTTATGGTGAGATTATGTATCAGATTTTTCTACCTATTTTTATGTGGGATTTTCTCATTTGCCCTATGTGTAGGAGTCATTCAGCTAGTTTCTAGATCGTTTTCTGAGGAAATTGTCCTGTGTGTATCTGTAAATTCAGTCTCTGTCTGAAGAGGTAAGTTCAGGAGGCTTCTACATTGCCTTCTTGAACTAGAACCTCCTAGCCTGGAACTTCTGAGCACTTTCCTGTCCTGTACATCCATTTTTGTTACAGGATTGCACAATGTGCGGGTTTTCTGTATAGTTTCCCACCTCCCCCCACAGACCCCGAGTTGTTAGCAGTTGGTGAGGACTGAAGTAGAACACAGCTGTACTTCAAGCCATAATACTGTGGTATGGACAGTGTAGTCATATTCCCAATGTTGACCATAAACTAGCCTTCAAAGAGAAAGAGCCCTCAAGAGTTAAATGCCTGTGTGAATAGTGATCTCTAAATCTTTCTCCTCAAGGTCTAAATGTCCAATGACAATTTCTTTTTGCTATTCACAGACCATTCCCCACTGACTGCCTTCAAATACAATTGTGGTTTTTTTTTGTTTTGGTTTGGTTTTGGTTTGGTTTCGGTTTTGGTTTTGCTTGTTTATGCTTCTAGCCATTCCTCCAGTTCAGGTTCTAGCTGCAGTCAAAATGCAGAGGTGAGCAAGGATTCTAGGATTAAGAGGTGGGAGGTGAGAGAGACAACACCTTGTTTGTGTTGGGGACGAAGAACATGACCCTGGGACATACATTTCAAAGCCCTGCTCCCAAAAGATGTGGAAAAAGAAGTTATACCTAGACTGTATGCTATGGAAGTGTTTGTTGGTCAGCTATGACAGTAGCAGGAAGTGTGTTCTGAAGAGTTGAAAAACAGGGGCCCAAAGTAGAAAGGAGGGAGGCTCAGAGTTGGAAAGGGCAGAGAGAGACTCATCCTTCCCCCAAGAGATGCTAAAAGCTATTGGGTGTGGGCATTTAACATCAGCATCTGCTTCTGCCCCTTTAAAAAATAACTCTGTAAAGGTCTAATTGACATACAGTAAAATATATATATTTAAAATATAGTATTCTAATAAGTTTTGAAATATATGTATACCTGTAAAACCATCAGCCCCCAAAAAGTATCCTCATGATATTTTGTAACCTCTTTCTCCTGACCCTAGCTGCCACCCCCACTGTAGTTCCAGACAATCACTAATCTATTTTCTGTTACTACAGTTAGTTTGCATTTTCTAGAATTTTCTATAAAAGGAATCACATAATATGTTCACTGTTTGGTCTGTTTTTTTTCCACTTGACATAATTATTCTGAGATTCATACAACTTCTTGCATATATCAGTGGTTCATTTTTTAAATTGATGAATACTATTCCATTGCATGTCATATTACAATTTGTTTATCCATTCAGTGGTTGATGGATATTTTATTTGTTTCCAGTTCTTATTTGTTACAAATAAGGTTGTTGTGAACATTTGTGTACAAGTCTTTGTGTGGACATATGCTTTCATTCCTCTTGCGTAAATTCCCAGGGCAGTATAAATAATAGAGCTGTAGGTTTTATTTTAAAAGAAACTCTCAGATTATTTTCCAAAGTGGTTGCATAAGGACCACTGCATCCTTACTAACACCTGGTATGAGAAGTCTTTAATTTTAACCATTCTACTTGGGGTGTTTGTTTCCTATTGTGGTTTTAATTCCCATTTATCTGATGATTAACGTTGACTAAATTTTGATATTCTTATTTACGATCTGTGTATCTTTGGCAACAAAGTTTCTGTTCAAACTTCTGGTCTAGTTTTATTGGTGTTTAGTTTTACTTTTTTGTTTATTTTCTCGTTATTGATTTTTGAGGATTATTTGTATATTCTGGATACAAATCCTTATAGAAATGTATAATTTTTAATATTTTCTTCCTGTCTGTGGCTTATCTTTTTTATCCTCTCTCCAGATCTCCCTGTGCTCCATTCTACAAACTGTAGCAGACTTGTTAACCTCAGAATCTCAGCTCCAGAAATCCACCATGCTCAGTCTTGAGTTTTCCTCTGTACCATGGCTGGGAAATCCTTTTAAAGCAATAAGCTAGGCAATTGTAGGGTCCATCTCAATTGTTTTCCATTTCTCAGGGGTTACTGCCCTTCTTTGCCTGATGTCCAGTATCTTGAAAATTATTGTATCATATATTTTATCAATGTTTTAGATTTTTCAGGCAGAAGGATAAATCTGGACCCTGCTATTTCACATTAGCCAAAATCTGAAGCTTGAGTGTGGCGTCTGTTACTTCTGGGATTATGCTGGAGGCAGCCTTTTGGCAACTATCCTTCCTCTCATTATTAACAAATGGGAACCATTTTTAAAAAGAGTCAGTAAAGCCTGTCTATATGGCAGCTGAAACTGAAAAGTGATGCACTTATTGCACTATACAACATAGTTGCCTGTATAACAGAGGATTACCTGTAAAAGTGATTTACTTCTTGCACTGTGTAGTTTGCTATATAGAAAAACAGTAGCTGGTGAATTAATCAGTTATAGTCTGGAAGTGTGGGGAGGAGAAGGATATGAGATACCAAATAGAAGAGGCTTTTCTTTGTTCAGAATTTTGATGATTTATAAACTAATCAATTTTATTAGAAATCATGGAAATTTTTGTGTATGGAGAATAGGTAGCTATAGAAAACAATAATAGCATCCATATAAGGGGAATGAAGAAGTCTCAGACTAAAAGATAAGTTTAATTACAAGAGTCACTAACAGTTGAAGATATCAAGCCCAAGAAAAATAGATACTACACTAAAAAATAGGATATTATTTTTCAATGAGCAGAATTAGTTTAACATAAATAAGACTTAAAATGTAGTTATATCCTTAGAATGACTAAAAGTGAATTAATCGTTCACAAATAATAACTCAATAAAATCTTAAAAATAATATGATTCTTAAATACAAATGAGTTCAGTAGATAACAAAAACCAGAATATTGTGAGTATAATTGTTATAAGAAATGAATTATGATTTTGGATTATTAAGCCAAAAAATGATCAAATGGGGCAAATATAAAAGAAAGTAATAGGGCAGCCCAGGTGGCTCAGCGGTTTAGCGCTGCCTTCAGCCCAGGGCCTGATCCTGGAGACCCGGGATCGAGTCCCACGTTAGGCTCCCTGCATGGAACCTGCTTCTCCCTCTGCCTGTGTCTCTGACTCTCTCTCTCTCTGTGTCTCTCATGAATAAAGAAAATCTCTTTAAAAAAAAAAAAGAAAGAATGTGAAAAGAAAGTTATAAAACATAGAAGATAGATTTAGGGTCTCTGTGTCCATGTGGTAAGAGTTTATACAAAAGAGAGATAATGGGGAGGTTGGGATATTCAAATAAATAGTTAAGGACATGAGAAAACAGCACGGAGGTTTATACTATGGATAATTAAGAGATAATTAAAATAAAAGATTAAGGAATAAAAGACACACTCCTACATGTATTTAGGTGAAAGTTCAGATCAGGAAAAAATTGAAAGCTTCCAGAAATTTAGGAAAAGGAAAAAAAAATGGACATGCATCCATTCCATATAGTAAGCAAAAAAAGCAGTATCATCAAACATTTTGAAGTACTTCAAACAACACACATATGTGTGTATAGCTAAAGTTTAAATACTCCCAGGCCCTTTTGTCCCACTCAGGTCCAGAATGCTTGCACCAAAGTTTATAGGTCTGCAGACAAGGCACTGGAAGGATTTTCCACTAGGAATCTAACCTGCCCAAAATAAAATATATCAGGTTACTAAAAACATGGTTTCCCACCAAAATGACCTAACCAGATGACACTACAGTGAAACCCATCAGGAAAGAATCCCATTGACTGGCAGAATTTCCTATCATTGCAGTGTTTCCAAATTAAATCACTTTTTTTAATTGGAGAGTGCTGGAGAGGGGGCTTTCTGGCACTGATTGTTACATTTGAAAACTGGTTTGGAGAGTTTGAAGTACATTACCTCTCAATCCATGGATAGCTGAACAGGCATAGGGAGTGTTCTTTGGTAATTTTTCCATTTCTTCTATGGTATTTGTACATCGAAGAGTTTTTCTCTTCCAAGGTTAATTAATAATATGGTGATATTATGCAAAGTTTCAAGCATGTATACGAATAGAATAATAAAACAAATCCCCACTTACTCACCATCCATATTCATCAATTAGCAAATTTTTCACACTTCCTTCATATATTCTTTTATACATGGTAGTTCTGAAAACATCAGAATTGCATTTAAAAGAAGCACAGATATTATATGACTTTGACTATTTAAAGATCTTTCTTTTCAGTTAAATGCATGCTCCAATGATATGTATTAAAAAATAGCTGTAAAATTTTCATGTATTTAATATGAAATCCAAAATTCATAGCATTCAGCCTTTCCTACCCATACTCTATTTTCTTTTCATGGGGTTCTCCCTCAAAGAAAAGTAATTTTTGGATACTGGTTGGGGAATGGAAGAAGTAATGTCATTAAATCATCATTCCTTTCACCCTTTATTTATCATGTATTTGATTTTAGAACATTCTGACATTAGCTGCTGTCCCTTTTTAACACCTCCACTATTACTGTAAATATGCTTAAGACAGGAAAGGGTTTGGGGTAGCTTAACTAATAATACAGGAGGCTTCCACTTTGGAGGCTTTCTCTCTCTCTGAGATAATGCATCATAGGAAGTAGTGGGATGGATGAAAGGGAGAAAATTTGTTGTAAAATGGAAGGAAGATAGGTTCTCAGGAAGATCAGTTTTAGGAAAAAGCCAGGAATGTTGAAGAGCTAGAAATTGATTCCTTTAGATTATTTCTGCTCCTATAGCCCTTAGGATGATTTCATGTGCTCACATTGGTATCCACATTTGAAGAAAACTACTCTCTCTAAGGCAAAGATAGAACAATGGAAATTAGCATAGCATAAGTATATTCTTGCTCTTCTTGGGTCAGTATTTATGGGACACAAAATCTGGAGCTCTGAATTGGAAGCTGGAAGATCAGGCCCTACCTCTTCCTCAGAGAGTGGGATCTTCAACCAAACACTGTTCCTGGAGATTGCATTTCCACCCATGAAATAAAAGTACTTGAGTCTCTTCCAGCTGAATGCTCAGTGGCTCTGGGTTGATTGGTAGCATGCAGGTCAAGATTGGGAGATGGACCTTGAAGGTTAGAGAAAGATTCTAGCCTTTGGTAGGAATCATTGTCAATGATCAAGAATGGCATGTATGGGGCAGTCGGAGTGGCTCAGCAGTTCAGGGCCGCCTTCAGCCCAGGGCCTGATCCTGGAGACCCGGGATGGAGTCCCGCGTCGGGTTCCCTGCATAGAGCCTGCTTCTCCCTTTGCCTGTGTCTCTGCCTCTCTCTCTCTCATGGAATTAATAAAATCTTAAAAAAAAAAAAAAAGAATGGCATGTATGTATCCAACCACAGGCTCAAAAGCGAAGGGATGTGAAGATTATAGGTCAGTTTCTGTTATTTAAGCTTTGGTCCAATCCACTAATGTGAGTAATTGAAATGAGATAATAATGACTAATATTTGTGCCTTGGGTATATTATTTAATATTTATCCAATAATTCTAAAAAAAGTAAGTCGATTAGTTTCATTTTACAGATTAGAAAACAGATTAGAGAGGAATGAAGTATGTTGCTCAAGGTCACAGAGTAACTAAAGGAAAGAATTAGTACTCAAACTCAGGGGTATACCTTACTCTAAAAAAACTACATTACAACTATTGCTTCAAGTATTTTGTGTTGTGAGCATGGTTACATGAATTTGAATAGGTCCTTGCTTTTTATTAAATTCCTTTAAGTGACCTTTCAGCTTTAAAATCTATGCTTTATATTTTAACCCAATGGCATTATAAATAAGGTCCAGAAAAGGTGCCTGCAGTAAGGTCCGGGAAGGAAAATAAACGGAAATAACTTTGGGAAGTCTCCCACACACAAAACACAGACTAAAGAGAAGAGTTAGAATAAATACAAGGATGGTTATGTACCAAATCATTATGTCTTTTTCTCTTTTGTAAGAGACAATACAAACAGCCTGTATTTGACAATCTTGCACCTAACTTTAAGCATTCAGAAACAGATTTCTTATTTTACCGTTTCCATGACAACACATGGCATTTCACATATGTTTTTTAAGGAAGAAAAGGTGAAAATTACTCTCAGTGTTAAATTGAATTTTTCTCCTTCTCCTCACCTACTTTATTCATAGAGACTTAGAAAGTACAACAATTTCATGTTCCTTTCAAAATTTCAGTGCCATTTTTCTACGTTAGATGCAGAATTAAATGAATTCAACTTCAGCTCCATTTTCTAAGTCAAGTATTTTGATAGAGAGAAAGTTTCCTTAAGGTTGCTTTATTCCACAAGTAAAATTAGTTTCAATAGGGAGGGCAGCCTGCGATTGAGTCCCATGTCGGGCTCCCTGCATGGAGACTGCTTCTCCCTCTGCCTGTGTCTCTGCCTCTCTCTCTCTCTCTCATGAATAAATAAATAAAATCTTTAAAAAAAATAAGGATAGTTCCACACAATTATATTCATTTTGTGTAACTTTTAAATTTGTAATCTGTCAATATTTTAGACTGTCACCATTGCTAAATTTGGGTATGGCCCTCCATTTGCTTTACCCAGAGCTTTTCTTCCATTATGTTTACTAGTAGATGATTAAATGAGGAGTCAATAAATATTTGGGAAGGAATGAACAATTAAATATAGAAACACTTTTGAAGTAATTTTTATTTGGAAAGCAAAAAGATTCTTTTAGAGTGAAGTATTGTGAGGGCTAAAGAATATTTCATTTTGGGATTAAAAAACCATGATATTTATTAAGCATTAACAGTGGTATTAGGGGGGCGGGGCAAGACGATGGAAGAGTAGGGTCCCCAAGTCACCTGACCCCAACTTACCTAGATAACTTACAAATCATCCTGAAAACCTACCAATTTGGCCTGAGATTTAAAGAGAGAACAGCTGGAATGCTACAGTGAGGAGTTCACTCTTCTATCAAGGTAGGAAGAGGGGAAAAAATAAGTAAATAAAAAAGGACCAACGGGGAGGGGCCCCCCAGGAGCAGGGCTAAGGCTCAGCAGCGAGAGCCCCCAGGACAGGAGAGCCCAGGCCCGGAGACGCAGGAGCTGCACCAACCTTCCCCGGCGGAAAGGCGCTCGCAGCGACTCAGGCAGGATCCCAGGAAGGGCAGGGGAGCCCCCAGGTTCCCGGGTCACTAACAGAGGACCTGCGCCCCAGGGGAGAGCGCCACACACCTCGGAACAAGCTCCCTAAAGGGCTGGAGCGCGTGCCCGGCGCCACCGGGAGCAGCTCGGCAGGCGGCTCGGGCGGCGGCTCCGCGCGGAGGGGGCTGCGCGGCTCCCGGGTCCCGGAGCGCGATCCCAGTGGCGCAGGCCCTGGATCCCAGGACGTCGACGGACACAGCCCGGGATCCTGCGATCCCCCCGGGACAGGCGGAGGCGGGGAGGACACAGGACAGCGAGGACGCTCCTGCCCTGGGGCGCCCCCAAGCTGTGCAGGTCGGCGCCCCCGCCCCCGGGAGCATCCAGGCCCGTGCGGACTGGGAGCTGCGGGAGTTACTGGGGGAGCTGACTCCAGGGCTGGGGAGCTGCCGCCGCCACTGTGGTGGTTCCTCGCGTGTCACCCTGTGCCTGGGACGGAGCGGGGCCACCAGGGAACAGGGGCCTCACGGGGTAAACAGCTCCCACCCGAGCCGGACACCTGGCAGGGGGCGGGGCAGCTCCCCCAGGTGCACACACCTGAGAGTCAGCACAGCAGGCCCCTCCCCCAGAAGACCAGCTGCAAGGACAGGGAAAGAGCAAGTTCTTGACCGACCAGCTGGAAAGGGGAAGTCGAGGGATTTACAGTATATAGAACCAGAGGGTACCCCTCCTTGTTTTTTGTTTGTTTCCCCTTTTTCCCTCTCTTTTTCCTTCCTTTTTCCAGTACCACTTGTTTTTAGCCACTCTGCACTGAGCAAAATGACTAGAAGAATGAACTCAGCACAAAAGATTCAGAAACAGTCCTCTCTCCCGCAGAGTAGCAGTTTGGATTGCAGGGGCCGGGGGGCAGGGCGCTCCGACAGGCGCTGCAGCTGGCGGCCTGCGGCCTGGCCGGGCTCGGCCTCCGCGCTCTTCTCCCCGGTGGCGCTGGGGAAGCCCCGCGTGGGCGGGGATGCGGAGCCGCGGGTGGTCTGGCGCGGGCGTGGGCGGGGACTGCGCATCCCGGGCCGCGCTTCTGGAACCCCACCTGGGACAGGCGAGAACCACTATCCTTGGTCAACCTGTGGAAGAGGAACCTAGACTCTGGAGAAGAAGAACTGGCGTCCAGACTGGACCACTGCAAAGCAAAGGCCACACGACACATCTTCCTCATCAGGCACTCCCAGTACCACGTGGATGCCTCCCTGGAAAAGCACCGCTAATACCCCTGGGTCGTGAACAGGCTGAACTAACTGGGCTCCGACTTGCAAGCTTGGGGTTGAAGTTTAATGAAATTGTCCATTCGTCCATGACCCGAGCCATAGAAACCACTGACATCATCAACAAGCACCTGCCAGGTGTCTGCAAGGTCAGCACAGACCTGCCGAGGGAGGGCGCCCCCATTGAGCCCAACCCTCCTGTGTCCCACTGGAAGCCAGAGGCTGTGTATTATGAAGACGGAGCCCGGATCGAGGCCGCCTTCTGGAACTACGTCCATCCTGCAGATGTCAAGCAGCAGGAGGACAGTTAGGAGATCTTCATCTGCCATGCCAATGTCATCCGCTACATCGTGTGCCGGGCACTGCAGTTCCCTCCTGAAGGCTGGCTCCGCCTGTCTCTCAACAATGGCAGCATAACCCACCTGGTGGCACGGCCAGATGGCCGAGTGGCGCTCAGGACCCTCGGGGACACAGGGTTCATGCCTCCAGACAAGATATCGCGCTCCTGAGAGCTGCTTGGAGGACCTGCTCTCCTCTAGCCCCTGTGGCTCCCATGGGTGTCACCCAGGGTGTGGTTCCTCCCGCATCTTCCCTCCACAGGCTGCATTGTGGTTTCGTTGCACTCTTCCTGGAGAGTGAGAAAGTACAAATATCTCAAGTATCTAAAATGTGGCATTTGGGTCCGTACTTGGCAGCCCAGGATAGAAAAGGGAATTGTTCTGAGCAGAGCAGCCTGACTTCCCTCTTGGGGTTTCCTGCCCTGTCTACCAGGACAGCCTCACCGATGCCCTCCACACGGTCAGTCCACACGGGTCAGTCCACACGGTGACTTCAGTCACTCCCACAGCTGGCCACATGGGCCCTTCCCGGCTCCTTGGCACAGCCCATCCCAGCACTCAACTCCGAGGAGGGCCGCCAGCACTTCCATTCAGAACTTCTCATCCTACATTCTTTAAGAGCCTTTTACCACTTAAATATTTGTCAACTAAGGACTCTCATCTGGTTTCCTGCTTTGATAACCAGTTTCTCAGTCTGGAGTCCTGCCTGACACCATTGGGTCTGAACTCAACCACATCGCTGGATGGGGACCCAGCCACACTTGGCATGTGGGGGAGGTGGCTGGATGCTGATGGGACAGCAGGGCATCATGTTTCAATAAAATACTCAACAGCTCAATGTCAGAAAGCCAATACAGAAGCACAATTATAAAGCTACTGGTGGTTTTGGAAAAAAGCATAAAGGATTCAAGAGACTTCATGACTGCAGAATTTAGATCTAATCAGGCCAAAATTAAAAATCAATTAAATGAGATGCAATCCAAACTAGAGGTCCTAACAACAGGGTTAATGAGGTAGAAGAACGAGTGAGTGACATAGAAGACAAGTTGATGCAAGGAAGGAAGCTGAGGAAAAAAAGAGAAAAACAATGAAAAGATCATGAGGAAAGGTTAAAGGAAATAAATGAAAGCCTCAGAAGGAAAAATCTACATTTAATTGGGGTTCCAGAGGGCACCAAAAGGGACAGAGGACCAGAAAGTGTATTTGAACAAATCAAAGCTGAGAACTTCCCCTGACTTGGGGAGGGCAACAGGCATTCAGATCCAGGAGATAGAGATGTCCACCCCCCCACCCTGCCTAAAATCAATACAAGTCGTTCAACACCTCAACGTTTAATAGTGAAACTTGCAAATTCCAAAGATAAAGAGAAGATCCTTAAAGCAGCAAGAGACAAGAAATCCCTAACCTTTATGGGGGAGAACTATTAGGGTAACAGCAGACCTCTCCACAGAGACCTGGCAGGCCAGAAAGGACTGGCAGGATATATTCAGGGTCCTAAATAAGAAGAACATGAGCCAAGAATACTTTATCCAGCAAGGCTCTCATTCAGAACAGAAGGAGAGATAAAGAGCTTCCAAGGTAGGCAGAAACTGAAAGAATATATGACCACCAAACAAACTCTGCAAGAAATATTAAGGGGGACTCTAAAAGAAAGATGAAGTACAAGGAAACAATCCACAAAAACAGGGACTGAATAGGTAACATGATGACACTAAATTCATATCTTTCAATAGTAACTCTGAATGAGAATGGGCTTACTGATCCCATCAAAAAATGCAGGGTTGCAGACTGAATAAAAAAACAAGACCCATTTATTTGCTCTACAAGAGATTCATTTTAGACCTAAAGACACCTGCAGCATGAAAATAAAAGGTTGAAGAACCATTTACCATTCAAATGGTCCTCAAAAGAAAGCAGAGGCAGCCATCCTCATATCAGCTAAATTAAAAGTTTATCCCAAAAACTATAGTAAGAGATGAAGAGGGACACTATATCATACTTACAGGAACTATCCACAAAAGGACCTAGCAATCATCAATATTTATGCTCCTCATGTGGGAGCTACCAAGTATATCCATCAATGAATAACCAAAGTTAAGACACACTTAGATAATAATACACTAATACTGGGAGACTTGAACATGGCGCTTTCTGTAATTGATAGATCTTCTAAGCACAACATCTCCAAAGAAACAAAAGCTTTAAATGATACACTGGACCAGATGGATTTCACAGATATTTACAGAACTTTACATCCAAATGCAACTGAATACACATTCTTCTCAAGTGCACATGGAATTTTCTCCAGAAAAGACCACATACGGGGTCACAAGTCAAGTCTTAACTGATACCAAAAGATTGATTGTCCCCTGCATATTTTCAGACAATAATGCTTTGAAACTAGAACTAAATCACAAGAAGAAATTTGGAAGAAATTCAAACACGTGGAGGTTAAGGACCATCCTGCTAAAAGACGAAAGGGTCAACCAGGAATTTAGAGCAGCATTAAAAAGATTCATGGAAACTAATGAGAATGAAGATACAACCGTTCAAAATCTTTGGGATACAGCAAAAGCGGTCCTGAGGGGAAAATACATTGCAATATAAGCATTCATCCAAAAACTGGAAAGAACTCAAATACACAAGCTAACCTTGCACCTAAAAGAGCTGGATAAGGAACAGCAAATAAAACCTACATCCAGCAGCAAAAGAGACTTAATAAACATTCGAGCAGAACTCATGAATTAGAGACCAGAAGAACTGTGGAACAGATCAACAAAACCAGGAGTTGGTTCTTTGAAAGAATTAATAAAATAGATAAACCATTACCAGCCTTATTAAAAAGAAGAGAGAAAAGACTCAAATTAATAAAATCACGAATGAAAAAGGAGAGAATCACCACCAATACCAAGGAAATACAAACAATTTTAAAACTTATTATGAGCATCTATAAACCAATAAATTAGACAATCTAGAAGAAATGGATGCATTTCTGGAAAACCACAAACTACCAAAACTGGAACAGGAAGAAATAGAAAACCCGAACAGGCCAATAACTAGGGAGGAAATTGAAGCAGTCATCAAAAACCTCTCAAGACACAAAAGCCCTGGGCCAGATGACTTCCCAGGGGAATTCTATCAAACATTTAAAGAAGAAAAAATACAGATTTTACTAAAGCTGTTCTGAAAGATAGAAAGGGATAAAATACTTCCAAAATCGTTTTATGAAGCCAGCATCACCTTAATTCCAAAACCGGACAAAGACCCACCAAAAAGGAGAATTATAGACCAATATCCTTGATGAACACAGATGCAAAAATTCTCACCAGGATACTAACCATAGGATCAAACAACACATTAAGAAGATTATTCACCATGACCAAGTGGGATTTATCCCCGGGATGCAAAGCTGGTTCAATACTCATAAAGCAACCAATATGATAGATCATATCAACAAGAGAACAAACAAGGACTATATATCCTCTCAATAGATGCAGAGAAAGGCTTTGGCAAAATACAGCATCCATTCCTGATCAAAACTCTCCAGTGTGTAGGGATAGAGGGAGCATTCCTCAGCATCTTAAAAGCCATCTATGAAAAGCCCACAGCAAATATCATTCTCAATGAGGAAACACTGGGAGCCTTTCCCCTAAGATCAGGAACAAGACAGGGATGTCCACTCTCACCACTGCTATTCAACATAGTACTGGAAGTCCTAGCCTCAGCAATCAGGCAACAAGAAGAAATGAAAGGCATTCAAATTGGCAAAGAAGAAGTCAATCTCTCCCTCTTTGCAGATGACATAATACTGTACGTAGAAAACCCAAAAGACTCCACCCAAAGATTGCTAGAACTCATACAGCAATTTGGCAGCATGGCAGGATACAAAATCAATGCCCAGAAATCAGTGGCATTTCTATACACTAACAATGAGACTGAAGAAAGAGAAATTAAGGAGTCAATCCCATTTACAAATCACCCAAAAGCATAAGATCCCTAGGAATAAACCTAACCAAAAAGGTAAAGGATCTATACCCTAAAAACTATAGAACACTTCTGAAAGAAATTGAGGAAGACACAAAGAGATGGAAAAATAGTCCATGCTCATAGATTGGAAGAATTAATATTGTGAAAATGTCAATGCTACCCTGGGCAATTTACACATTTAATGCAATCCCTATCAAAATACCACAGACTTTCTTCAAAGATTTGGAACAAATTATTTTAAGATTTGTGTGGAATCAGAAAAGACCCCAAATAGCCAGGGGAATATTGAAAAAGAAAACCAGAACTGGGGGCATCACAATGCCAGATTTCAGGTTGTACTACAAGACAGTGTGGTACTAGCACAAAAAAAAAGACACATAGATCAATGGAACAGAATAGAGAATCCAGAAGTGGACCGTCAACTTTATGGTCAACTAATATTCGACAAAGCAGGAAAGACAATCCACTGGAAATAGGACAGTGTCTTCAATAAATGCTGCTGGGAAAATTGGACAGCCACGTGCAGAAGAATGAAATTGGACCATTCTCTTACACCAGACACAAAGATAAACTCAAAATGGAGGAAAGCTCTAAATGTGAGACAAGAATCCATCAAAATCCTAGAGGAGAACACAAGCAACACCCTTTTTGAACTTGGCCACAGCAACTTCTTGCAAGATACATCCATGAAGGCAAGGGAAACCATAGCAAAAATGAATTATTAGGACCTAATCAAGATAAAATGCTTCTGCACAGCAAAAGAAACAGTCAACAAAACTAAAAGACAACCTACAGAATGGGAGAAGATATTTGCAAATGGCATATCGATAAAGGGCTAGTATCCAAGATCTATAAAGAACTTATTAAACTCAACAGCAAAGAAACAAACAATCCAATCATGAAATAGGCAAAAGACATGGACAGAAATTTCACCAAAGAAGACATACACATGGTCAACACGCACATGAGAAAATGCTCTGCATCACTTGCCATCAGGGAAATACAAATCCAAACCACAATGAGATACCACCTCACACCAGTGAGAATGGGGAAAATTAACAAGGCAGGAAACAACAAATGTTGGAGGGGCTGCGGAGAAAGGGAACCCTCTTGCACTGTTGGTGGGAATGTGAACTGGTGCAGCCACTCTGGAAAACTCTGTGGAGGTTCCTCAAAGAGTTAAAAATAGATCTGCCCTACGACCCAGCAATTGTACCTTTGGGGATTTACCCCAACGATATAGATACAGTGAAACACCAGAACACCTGCACCCCGATGTTTCTAGCAGCAATGTCCACAATAGCCAGACTGTGGAAGGAGCCTTGGTGTCCATTGAAAGATGAATGGATAAAGAAGATGTGGTCTATGTATACAATGGAATATTCCTCAGCCATTAGAAATGACAAATACCCACCATTTACTTCGTCGTGGATGGAACTAGAGGGTATTATGCTGAGTGAAGTAAGTCAATCAGAGAAGGACCAACATTATATGGTCTCATTCATTTGGGGAATATAAAAAATAGTGAAAGGGAATAAAGGGGAAAGGAGAGAAAATGAGTGAAAATATCAATGAGGGTTACAGAAAATGAGAGCCACCTAACTCTGGGAAAGGAACAAGGGGTAGTGGAAATGGAGTTGAGTGGGGGGTTGGGGTGACTGGGTGATGGGCACTGAGGCGAGCAGTTGTTGGGATGAGCACTGGGTGTTATGCTATATGTTAGCAAATTGAACTCCAATAAAAATTAAAAAAAAAAAAACGTGGTATTAGTCAGGGTTCTTCTTAGAGAAAGAATCAATAGGATGTATATGTATATAGAGAAACAGTTATTTTTAACATTTATATTTGAATTCTAATTCATTAATATATAGTATAATATTAGTTTCAGGTATACAATGAAATGATTCATTGCTTACACACAACACTAGGTTCTCTTCACAAGCGCACTCCTTAATTCACATCACCTATTTCACCTATCCCCCCACTCACCTCCCCTCTGGTTAGGATCAGTTTGTTCTCTATAGTTAAGAGTCTATTTCCTGGTTTGCCAAGAGAGGTTTATTTTAAGGAACTGGCTCATGTGATTGCAGAGGCTCGATTAGTCCAAAATCTGCAGGGTAGGCTAGTGGGCCAGAGACCCAGGGAAGAGTTGCATTTTGATTCCAAAGGCTATCTGGTTCCAGAATTCCTTCATGCTCAAAGGAAGCATTTGTTCCTTTAAAGCCTTCAAGTGATTGGGTGAGGCCTACTCATTTTATGGAAGGTAATCTGCTGTACTCAGAGTCTGTTGACTTAAATGTTAATCTCATCCACAAAACACATTGACAGAAACATCTAGTATAACATTTGGCCAAATATCTTTGGACTGCGTCCCAGCCAAGATGACACATAAAATCAACCATCAGAGACACTGTGCTGGGGGCCGGTGTTTTAAAGAATTTGAGGAACCAACACAATATCATAGAATCTTTGGCCTCCAATTGCCATCGTGTGTCCAGGCATATTTCTTATTTGTTGAATTCCTAGGTTATGCCCAACATGGTTCTTGCCTGTGCAGATTAGTCTAATGGAGAATTATTATATTCTTGAGAACAAATGTGAATTATTTTATATTTGTAGAGTTTGATCCTTGCTCAACGTCGAGTGACTCATTGACAACAGAGAAAATATTGCTTCAAAAGCAACACTTTATTTAGGACTTCATAGTATCCCAAGCACTTTATTATGTAATGTAGATATTACAACAATCCTTGACATAACAGGGATGATACTTCATTCTCTTTTGACAAAAGGGAAACATGATGCAATATTGTCTGGGAAACAGTGATGTCCCAAGTCGCTCACTTCTTGACTCCAACTGAACTCCTTGTAGTGTGTGTCATTTCCTGAGAGCCATGACAGTTATAAATGAAGAAACTAGGCCTTGGATTTATTTCTGTCAAACTCTAGAGTATGTGTTCTGTCAGCTTCTGCTATTTTCACTGTGTGTGTGTGTGTGTGTTTGTGTGGATATTGTGGATATGGAGTGTGTAGGGACACACTTGGAACTCACTCTCCCCACTCCATTTACCATGGGCTGCCCTAATAGCAACTTTCATGGATTACTTCTCACTGGGTAGTTTCCAAATGTATATTTACTAAAAACAAAGATTTTATCCTGCTTCTCAGATCCATAATAGTATTTCAAAGCATGAAAATAAAGCAATGAGCAATGGGTGATTAAGAAATTTAAAGTGGATGATAAGAAAACTAAGGTGGTTGATAAAAAGAAACCAGAACAGAACTTTTACTTATACTTTTGATTTTTTCCAATGATCAGTTATACCCCCTGCTAGTGCCCACATACCTAGCACCTTCTCAGCATAGAAGATGTTCCTGAAGCTGATTTAACTCAATCCCTTCTCCAGAATGGGCACATCTTTATGCAGAGGAGGGCAATGTGGTGGAAGGAGCAGACATTCTGCAGGTAGGTATACCCCCATTTACTGCATTTATGATTACTGGACACTTGCTCAACCATTCAGAACCTTGGTTTATCTGTAAAATAGGATGATAATAACTTGTTCCCAGCATTCTCGTTAATGGTTTAAATGAAACAGTGTCTTCCTGTGTGCCTAGAGCAGGTAGTGATCAGTGGTCTTAGCCCCTTTTTACTTAACAAGAAAAATAAAGCAAATTGTAAACATTTAAAGACCCTAAAGGAAAGAAGGGAAGAATTCTGCACTGGGGCTCCATTTGTGGAGGGGACCTGTTGACCATCCTTCCCCATCACACTGCTTCACTGACCTACTTCAGGGCTGACTAGCCCATCAGCTATGCTAAGTGAGTGCACCCATTAACGCAAGGCAAAGATAAGGTTTCCCCAATTATTACTGCCACAGATTACTTTGCTTTTATCTAGTGTTTATCTCAATGAAAATACTAAGCACCAGGAACTCTTACAAGTTTGAACAAAACAGCTACTTTTAAAGGGCTTCTAGTTTTTTTATGAAGTTACAAATTTGAAGACTGAGTTTTGAAGTTTCAGATATGCACCTTACCTAGCGTTTCAGTCACCCTTTTGGTTGTAGTTTCCTTGCAAATATTATGTTACATTGATAATAAAGAAACTTCACTTTATACTTTTTCTGCTCTCACATTACTAAGTTCTTCCCACTTCAAAGACATTTATTTTTTCTTCTTTCACAGAGAACTATCCCCTTTCAAGTGGTGGAAATGTTTTCTTTGTTTGTGATACAATTGCAAAGCTACAGAAAAATTTCAGGAAAGTATAAGGAAATCATATACCCTTTATGCAGTTTCAGAAATTGTTCACATTTTCTTTCCCTCTCTCATCAGTTTTCTGAAACATTTGAAATTGGGTTGTAAACATAGCCATTGTTATGCCTAAATATTGCAGTGTGCCTTCTCTAATCACAAGGGCTTTGCCTTCTATAACCTGTATATTCTCTTACATAGTACAATGATCAGAATCAGGAAATTTAACATTGATAACAATATTAATATCTAATCTACAGTCTATAATCAAACTTCATCACTGATAGCAACAGTATCTTGGCTTTTTTTCCCCCCTGGATCAGGATAAAGTTTAGGATAACGAATTTCATTAAAGCTTAAGTCTCTTTCATGCTCCTTAATATGGAGATTCCTCAGCCTTTCTTTGTCCTTGACCTTGATGTCTTTGCCTGCCCCCTACTTTGAGTTTGGCTGATGTCTTCTCATGAATAGGTTTAGACTAGGACTTTTTGGCAGGAATATTCCAGATATGATACCCTAACTTCTTGGTACATCACATCAAAGGGTCCATGATGTGGATTTGTCCCAATATTGGACATATTAACTATGATCCTTGGGTTGAGATAACATTTGTTGAGTTTCTCCACTGCAAAGTTACTCTTTTTCCCTTTGGCATCAATTTATGGAGAGTAATTCCATCTTTGACAGAACATCAATATTTTGTTTGTCATCAAATGTTCACCTACTAGATTTACCACCCATTTATGCTTTTCTAACTCCATAATTCCATTCATATTTGTTAGTTAACTGTCTACTGAAAAGAATTTATCTGTCATCTATCTATCTATCTATCTATCTATCTATCTATCTATCTATCTATCATCTATCATCTATCTTCTATCTATCCAATCAATACAGACTCATGGATTCTTATCCTATACAATGAGTTATAATTCATTACTATCTTTACTTATTTTGATGCTCAAATTATCCCATATTTAGCTATAGGAAACCCTTCATTCTAACTCCTGTGACTTTTTGGTATGTTTCCATGATTTTTTTAGCACATACTATTCCATATATCCCAGTCTCATCTTTACTTTCCCTACCCCAGCCTTGAAATCATATTTTTACCCCCAAAGCCCTGGCTCTAGGTACACTTATTGTTAATAGTGTAACATTTCTTCTGGAACCACTGAGCAACCGAGCTAGCAAATATCCATATCAATTATAAAACTTGTATTCATGTTGATTATTTTAATCCCAATCAGTATCACCATGGAATATACTCTAGTCCTTCCCTTATTCTTTTCTGTAACTCCTTATACCACCACTGAGAAACTAGGCTCTCACTGCCCCAAATATATTTATTCATTTGCCCAAGCCTAACTGTACAGAAGGTAACAGAAAGGGTAATAAAATGCCTTTAATGTCTGAGAGATCTTCAACAACTGTTGGTCATGGCTGCCTCTGATCAAATTATTGAAAGCCAAGAAGGAAATGATATCCAAATCTCTCTCATAGCCTGTTCCTCCTCTTAAAGAGAGATAATGGGGGTGTGAAATGCCATGGCAATCAATTTGACAGTCCCTATTACCACTTCACCACTGACTGGTCCTCTAGGGCCACCAATAGACATGACACTCACCACATTTCCAGCCAGAGCTATACACTTGAATGACCTTTTGAGAGTGAGAAATAGAAACCTTATACTTAGATGCACTGTTAAAAACTTTGAGAACAGTTGGATGAGGTTCATCAGAGGGTCAAGAGTCTGGTGCCCATGCATTTCAATCGAAATTTTCTTAGGTACCAGACTGTATTTCAAGAAAGGATGTGTGATATCAGAATCTATTTCTCTATCAAATCTGGATCTTATTCAAGGGGCCAACTTAGTAAACAGCCTTCTTTCCCACCAAGGAGCTGAGCTGAGACTGATGGCCCCAGAGGCTGTGTTAGAATGGACACGGTTTTTAACCAAAGTAAACAAGGAAATCTGAAGCACAGTAAGAAAAGAGTAAGGAGGTAAAAAAAAAAAAAATCATGTCAAGATTCTGGTTTGAAAAGCAAGGCAAAGTCAGAAACGGGAAGATAAGAAGTAAAGTTAGACATAATAGTACAGAGGAAACTCCTGAAATTCAGAGATACAGAGAGAGCAAACTGCATGGGAATGGGGTGGGGGGCTGGCTTTGAGGGCTGCTGGTTATGTGACACAGTTTTAAATAACTGGGCAGATCGCATATGCCATAATCACAGCACTTCCCTGCAAGTTGTAGACCCTTCAGATAAACCACTTTCACCGCAGCATCTCATTTTCTAGTCATTCCAAGCAACGGTTTTATAAAATCATATGTGAAGACACCTGCAGTAAATCCCTTTGCAGTGGGGAGTCACCACTCTCCTCCTGCTGCCTTGTTTTATATAAATCATTTGTCACATAGAGTGTTATATTAAAAACAAATTTTAAGCAATTGCTACAAAATACTTTGCTTTGGAGCCTGATAGTTTTATTTGAATATCTGCTTGGTTATTTGCTGTGTGTATGTATGTGTGTGTGTGTGTGTGTGTGTGTGTGTCTGTTTTACCTAATCTCAATGTGCCTCAATTTCCTCATCTGTAAAATAGGGTTGATAGAACCTAGTTACCAGTACAGTTTTGAAGATTATAAAACACTTATCATGACTGGCACATAATAAAAGCTTCCTAAGAACTAGTTATTATGTTATTTTGATTGTCATTGTTTTTACACTTTTTATAAACATTATATTATTTCCATATCCCAATATACTTATGAGCCTGTTAAGTAGATTATTACTGCAAGGTTATATGAACAGCTTGAGGATTGGGAAAAATAAAACTTTCTCAGTTTCTCAAAAATTGGTTTCTAAAATCAGAAATCATGTATTCTTCCATATATATTCTTGTCATATAATTGTAGAAGGATTTTCTTCCTCCAGCTGAGGTCCTCAAGGCCGTGTCTCTCCATAGGTCTTCAGGTAAACTGCCTATTTCTCTAAGACAGTAGTTCTACAGAATCACATGGAGGGCTCTTTAGAATATATTCCCTGGTACACCCTTAGATTTCTGATTCAATAGGTGTAGGTTAGGGCCCATGAATTTTCACTTTTAACAAGTTCCCAAGTGTTGTCAATGCTGTTGTTCCTGGACCACACTTTGAGAACCAAGCTGAGATGGAAGGGCCATCAGCTGCTCTTGTCTCAAAGCATCCCAGAGGAATTCTTGCATCAGTGTTGTATCTAGAGTCCTGAAAAAACTGGAGATCTTGAGACCCATGAATGTTACCACCTTGAAGTCTTTGCCAACACCTTTTTCTCATTCTTTTGCCAGAGTTCACATGCCTTATTCTCACATTGACCTGGGAAAATTCCATTCACAATAACAATCAACATCAAATATCCCCTGAAGCCTTTCTCAGAATTCTTCCAACTCTAGGTAAATTTAAGTGAATACTCTCTATGACCACTACCCTCTCCTATGCCTCAACTCTGTCAGAGAATTTGTGAAAAACTCTGACATGGGCAGGAAAACATTACTGTGTATCCTGTCTAGCTCACCTATCAGTTATCTCCCTCTTTCATTATTTTGGAGCTATTTTACAACTCTGAAAAATGTCGAAAGCTGTTAATGATGCAAATGATTCTTGTCCATAGAAATGAAAAATAGTTGTATCTGGTGGGATGCATTTGATTATTGTCCTATGGATATACCTATTATTTATTTGCAAACTTATTTCATATATATATATATTTGTGTGTATGCATTTATATATACATACACATGCATGTATATATATATCTTTAAATTTTTTATGTATTATTATTTAATGTATGTATCTTTGAATTCTACTTTGAATCAGCTATAATATCTTGCTGGTTCTGTCATTAATTAATGAGTGAAATATAATTTTTATTTTTTTATTTTTTTTGAAACATAATTTTTAAATCCTTGGTGCATATTCTTGTTCTGTCTGTATGAATGTTATGATTATACATTTTTTTAAAATAATACTTTAACAACTATACCAGCCATTACATTAAATGGCTCCTCTAGTGGCTCATCTTGTGTCTCTAAGCTCCTCTGTTACCACCTTGCTATAAATTCCCAGAATTCAAAGGCCTTTTTGCTTTATCTTTATATTAGATTCTAACACAGTGCTTTTTGTGAGTATTCAATAAATCTTTCTTAGGTAAATAAAAAAAAAAACATGTGATTTTAGGACAGAAGATATTCTGCCATGCAGTAAAGGAGATAAAGGGTTTTCCAGGCAGATGGAGTGAGTAACAAAAAGATCCCCAAACATGAAATAGAGCTATAATATAAAGGGCTATGGTGGAAAATGAGAAAGGCAGGCATAATCTAGTTCATAAAGGTCTGTTCATAATATGTTCCTGAGGGACCACTGAAGGTCTGTTCATAATATGTTCCTGAGGGATCACTGAAGGATCTCAAATGATCAAATTTGCATTTGAAATTGGTCCCTCTTTCTGCCACAAGGAGTTTAGTTTTGAAGGACAGAAGCTTAGAGACAGACCCACTGAGACACCTTTTCTCCCAGCTGTAGGAACCTAGTTATTTTGAATGGTGTCCTAATGTTTCTCTTGGTCCCCCAGGATGGAGTAATTTGGGGTGCTAAAATCCTGGTTTCATATCTGTGTGACTGTCCTCAAATAACTGTAGATGAGGGCCACCTGCCTATGTCTTTGCAGATGGCTTCCTTATCCTGTGCTAGATTGTCTGTTGTGAGAACATCCTGGTGTTACAGCTGGATCCCTGTGGGTGTCACTGATTGCCTGGCTGCACATCCACCAGTCATCACTTCATTTTCTGATCACTTTGTCCTGTCTACATAGCTGGCCTTATGTCCTCAGCTGAACCTGAGTTGAACAGAGATGGGACCAATGCTGAGGATAACTAGATATATTGTACTTAAATCTATTCAGTTTTATATAAGTTTAAGGTCCTATTGTTAGGAATAACATTTTAAAAACAGATGCATTGACAGCAATTTAAGTGGTGCTTAGTATATTGACTGAAAGTGTGCATCTAAAAGAGAATCAAATAAAGCAGGATAGAAAGTCACTATTTTTCCTTCTGAAAGAGAAAAATAACATAACCAAATTAGATTGGTGGCTGAAAATTGTCTTAGCAATTTTTACTTCTATTATGGGTTTATCTTCTGTGAAAGGGAAATTCTATTATTTTGCTATTATGAGCAAAAATGACAAAGTAAGAGCAAAATTTATCCAAATGCATTTAAAACTTACAAATTTTCTATTCTAGCATACTTCTCTCCCTGTCTATATCACATCATACTTATACATAAGACTGTAAATTAATATTTTCAATGACGTAGTCATGCTTTATATGGGCACTACTCCAAATTTTGTTATCATGTAAAGGATGCAAAATCATTATCTGTTCATATGTATCATATCGGTGCATTTCTTCTTAATATACGATTTTCCTTATTTTGTTTTTCATCCCTGAAATAGGGTTTTCTGAAGCTTGAGTTATACTCTTAAAATGGGTGCATAGTACTTCAAAAAAAGGTGCTATAAAAAAGAAAATGAGATTTTTTAAAATGTTGGTAAAACAGTAAGATATCTTTCAGGAAATATTCCACTAACCTTCGGTTTGTCTTGCTAAGTTACTGAAATCAATAAAACTACATTTCTGAAGAATTCATATTTCATGATGTTCAGGTAACACAACTACATTTTTTTGGTTGAATTCAATAAAAATGTACCCCAAGTCAACCCTCCTGGCAGAAAGTTTATTGAGGAGAGGAGAGAGAAGAGGGAAGATTTGTAAATAATAAGACTTTGCTGAGAAAAGAGGAAAAGAGAGAGAGACAAAGAATAGAAATATGAATTTTACCTGAGCTAGGATAGTAATTGGCAAATTTCCATTTAATGTGACTGGAAAAATCAACATAAATTTACATGTTTCATGTAATCAGTGAAAACAGAGAACTTAAACTGTAGACTGAAATATTAAAACCAAAGAAACAGCCAGGCATATCTGGATCAGACTTGCCATTATTCAAAATGAATATTATTCTTGTGAAGATGGTTTTGGTTTTTTTCTTCAATTTAGGGGAGGGGAGAGAGGAGGTGTAGGTGGAAATGAGCAAAGATAAAAAATATCTGTAATTTAATAATGATAACTATAGAGATGAAGACAAAGCTTCATTTTTTTGAAAGCTGTTTATTTCCCTCGAATGGTGCCAGAAAGCAAGCTAAGGCACACCTATTATGGCTACATTTTGCTGATTCAGAGATTAAAGTAGAAAATAAAAAATTTCACCTCTAAAAGAGTGTGTTTTTTCGTACTGCTTGAATTTATGGTTTATGAAATACTTCAAGGTTCTCCTGAAAATTCTAAGAGATCTACAAAGCACCTCCACCTATTTTCCCATACTTTACTATTGTTGATTTGAACTTGAAGTCTACATATTACTAGATAAGAACCAGGCATTGAGGAGATACGCTGAATAATTTTATATTTTGAGATTCTGAATTTGGACGTTCTAAATTGTTTCTTTCCTAATTCAGTTTTGCCTAGGATTTGAAAAAGTTAGTTAGCTTAGTTATTATCTTGTTTACCCTCTGTCAAATAGGAAATAATGGGTAAGGTCTCTATATACATCTGGAATAATGGAGATAAAAGTCTTTAAGTTCATTTACCTTGTTGAATTCAGTTATCTGTTATGGTTGAAAATCCACATAATATGTAAAGGATAGACAATCTGCTTGCTAAAAGAGAACATTGTATTGTCTCCCCTACAAATTCCCATCTTAAATCACCATTAAAGACAGTTACAAATCCTGAAATGTACAAATATACCAACAGTGATCCACAGTGCCCTTCCATTTTTAGCAGTTCTACTTTAGTAGATTTACAAAAAAATTTAAATTGAAATAATTTTTGTTTTCTCTTAAAATGACTAATGGTCACAGAAAATAGGTTCCCAAATAGCAGTCTGCAAGCCAGGAAGAGAAACCTCCCTAGAACTCAACCAGCTGGGTTACCAACATTTTGCAGAAGAGGAACTCACATTTAGAGACCAAGAAGTACTTACCAGAAATATACTAATCTTTTACTACTAATATGAGTCTGTGTCCACCTCTGCTCTTTGATTTATTTTTTATTTTTTGTATATTTTTTATTGGAGTTCGATTTGCCAACATATAGCATAACACCCAGTGCTCATTCCATCAAGTGCCCCCTGAGTGCCCATCACTCAGTCACCCCAACCCCCTGCCCACCTCCCTTTCCACCACCCTTGTTCATTTCCCGGAGTTAGGTGGCTCTCATGTTCTGTGACCCTCACTGATATTTCCCACTCATTTTCTATCCTTTCCCTTTATTCCCTTTCACTATTTTTTTATAGTCCCCAAATGAATGAGACCATATATTTGTCCTTCTCTGATTGACTTATTTCACTCAGCATAATACCGTCCAGTTCCATCCACATTGAAGCAAATGGTGGGTATTTGTCGTTTCTAATGGCTGAGTAATATTCCATTGTATACGTAGACCACAACTTCTTTAAACATTCAACTTTCGATGGACACCGAGGCTCCTTCCAGTTTGGCTATTGTGGATATTGCTGCTATAAACATTGGGGTGCAGGTGTTCCAGCATTTCACTGCATCTGGGAAATCCCCAGCAGTGCAATTGCTGGGTCATAGGGCAGATCTATTTTTAACTCTTTGAGGAACCTCCACACGGTTTTCCTGAGTGGCTGTACCAGGAAAACTCACTCCCACCAGCAGTGAGGGTTCCCCTTTCTCCACATCCTCTCCAACATTTGTTCTTTCCTGTCTTGTTAATTTTCCCCATTCTCACCGGTGTGAGGTGGTATCTCATTGTCGTTTTGATTTGTATTTCCCTGATGGCAAGTGATGCAGAGCATTTTCTCATGTGCTTGCTGGCCAAGTCTATGTCTTCTTTGGTGAAATTTCTGTTCATGTCTTTTGCCTATTTCATGATTGGATTGTTTGTTTCTTTGCTGTTGAGTTTAATAAGTTCTTTATAGATCTTGGACACTAGCCCTTTATCTGATATGTCATTTGCAAATATCTTCTCCCATTCTGTAGGTTGTCTTTTAGTTTTGTTGACTGTTTCTTTTGCTGTGCAGAAACTTTTTAACTTGATTAAGTCCAATAATTCATTTTTGCTATGGTTTCCCTTGCCTTCATAGATGTATCTTGCAAGAAGTTGCTGTGGCCAAGTTCAAAAAGGGTGTTGCCTGTGTTCTCCTCTAGGATTTTGATGGATTCTCCTCTCGCATTTAGATCTTTCCTCCATTTTGAGTTTATCTTTGTGTCTGGTGTAAGAGAATGGTCCAATTTCATTCTTCTGCATGTGGATGTCCAATTTTACCAGCATCATTTATTGAAGAGACTGTCCTATTTCCAGTGTATAGTCTTTCCTGCTTTGTCGAATATTAGTTGACCATAGAGTTGAGGGTCCACTTCTGGGTTCTCTATTCTGTTCCATTGATCTATGTGTCTGTTTTTGTGCCAGTACCACACTGTCTTGATGACCACAGATTTGTAGTACAACTTGAAGTCCGGCATTGTGATGCCCCCAGCTCTGGTTTTCGTTTTCAATATTCTCCTGGCTATTTGGGGTCTTTTCTGATTCCACACAAATCTTTTTTTTTTTTTTTTTGGATTCCACACAAATCTTAAGATGATTTGTTCCAACTCTCTGAAGAAAGTCCATGGTATTTTGAAAAGGATTGCATTAAATGTGTGAATTGCCCTGTGTAGCATTGACATTTCCACAATATTAATTCTTCCAATCCATGAGCATGGACTATTTTTCCATCTCTTTGTGTCATCCTCAATTTCTTTCAGAAGTGTTCTGTAGTTTTTGGGGTGTAAATCCTTTACCTCTTTTGTTACGTTTATTCCTAGGTATCTTATGGTTTTAGTTAAATGAGATTAACTCCTTAATTTCTCTTTCTTCAGTCTCATTGTTAGTGCATAGAAATGCCACTGATTTCTGTGCATTGATTTTGTATCCTGCCACACTGCTGAATTGTTGTATGAGTTCTAGCAATCTTGGGGTGGAGTCTTTTGGGTTTTCTTCGTACAGTATCATGTCATCTGTGAAGAGGGAGAGTTTGACTTCTTCTTTGCCAATTTGAATGCCTTTTATTTCTTTTTGTTGCCTGATTTCTGAGGCTAGGACTTCTAATAATATGTGCATAACAGTGGTGAGAGTGGACATCCCTGTTGTGTTCTTGATCTTAAGGGAAAGACTCCTGGTGTTTCCCCATTGAGAATGATATTTGCTGCAGGCTTTTTGAGATGGCTTTTAAGATGCTGAGGAATTCTCCCTCTATCCCTACACTCTGAAGAGTTTTGATCAGGAATGAATGTTGTATTTTGTCAAATGCTTTCTCTGTATCTATTGAGAGGACCATATGGTTCTTGTTTTTTCTCTTTTTGAGAAGATTATTCACCATGACCAAGTGGGATTTATCCCTGGGATGCAAGTCTGGTTCAACACTCATAAAGCAATCAACCTGATAAATAATATCACCTCTGCTCTTTTAATGTATTAAATTGTACCTCTGGACTTTTGAGGAAGATATATTTACAGTATTGCATAGGCAGCATTTCTCTAGTGGAAAAAAAATAAGATCTCTACTCTGTATTTAAGTACCATTTTTCCCTTAGAAGTTATAAAATGTAGTCTGTCATGTAGTAAAAGGGCCCATCCTTGATAATTATATGTTGTAAAGTGGACCTTGCAGAAGGACAATAAGGTAGGATTATTTTGAAAGAAATATTTTAGGAATATGTAGCATACATAAAAATCTATAAAAATAAATATTTGCTTTGTGCCAAAGGCAGTAGATTTTGAAGAAAAACATATCTTCACATCCCTACATACTGAATATTTAAATGATTTCTATATTTATCATGTTTTTCTTTTCTTTATAAAATATTTTATTTAGCACCTAATTGAAATGGGTAGATATACTAGAAATTTACCAGTATTCAAAGAGAAGTAAGTAGTCAAAATGCTTTCCTTCTGAGAGTTTACAAACTAAGAAAATAATGCAGTTAAATAAATTAACTACACTATTCACTAACCACAAGACTCTGAGACATACTAATGACTAAAAAAAATTTAAAAGATTCAGAAATAAGTGAGTAATTTCTTTCCTTGGTACCCTATGCTGATTTCTCTCATAACTCAAGATTGAAATGGCCTGTGCCCTGTTGTATTAGTTCAGGTTGCTGCATCATAAGTAGAATACATTAAGTGGTTATAAATGTCAGAAATTTATATCTCACAATTTTAGAGACTAGAAGTTCAAGATCAATGTGCCAGCATGATTGAGTTCCTGTCAGGGCCCTGTGCCAGGTTTCAGATGAGCCTACTTCTTGCTGTGTCCCCACATCGTAGTAGAAGGGGTAAGGGGAGGGAGCTATCTGCAGTTTCCTTTGTAAGATCCCTAATATCCCTCAGGAGCTCTCTTCCTCTCAGAACCTAGTCAACTCCACAAGACCCACTTCCTAATACCATCACCTTGGGAGTTAGGAGTCAATTTATGAATTTTGGCGGGGCACATTCAGCCCACAATACCTGTCTCCTCTATTATACAAAGAGCCCATCACAAGGTAAAACCTAGTGCTTTCTCTTTACAATTGGTACATCATCACAAGGGTTAAATTGTTAAGATGGACTCAAGTGATTTACATACTTATCCAACAAAAACTGTTGCCAGCTATGGAAAGAATAAAGCAAAAAAGCAGCATAAACACATTCTTCTCCAGAATGACCTGAAACCATCAGACATAGCGTCTATAAAATGTTTCTTTCCCTGGGTCGAGATTTGTCTTTGCAGTAGCATTAAGTATAAAACATTGTTCTCAGGGAATCTGTCTGAGATTGGGGCTTCTCAGTATTTATTCTTTCTTAGTCAGACACAGAGAAAAAAATCTGCCTGATTGCTTCCTATTCTCCATCCAACCACAGCCCACAACTCTATAAATTCCAAGTTTATTTATCTTAACAAATCTGGATGCTTGAGTACCTACTACTAAAAAACATTTTAAAGATATGTTCCCCTGTTAACTAAATCCAATTAGACTAGTAGACTGTTTACCAAAGGTCTGGTCAGGGGTCAAACATTATAGGCACTGTAAGCCATTTCCTTCCCAGGAGGTTTTATGATTGATTTTTTTTTTTTTAAAGAAGGTCCTCTGTAAATATATATTGATTCTTGTTTGACTTCTCCTTTACTTTTTTTTCTTGCTATTTCTGCCATGAGTGTTTCTTTGCAAAAGTCTCGATGCCCCCATTTTCTTCTGATGCTATGTGGAACAGAAACATTTATTAACAGTTATTTTCCTTGGTTTACTTTAAAGTCTATGCTACTTAAGATCAGAAATAAGAATAGAGATGTTTCTCTATTGTTTGTACTCATCTATAATTTCCTTATACTGCATACTACATCCCCCAAATATTAGTGGCTTCTAAAACTTTCTTTCTTGCTCACATTACCTGACAGTTGATGGTCAGCTGAGACACTGAGGAGTTCGGAAGTAATTTGTAAGTTTTCTTTACTATTCACCTCTTCTCATTTTGGAATCCAGGCTGAGGAACTTGCCACTCTCTGGGACATGCCAAACTCATGGTAGAAATTAAGTATAAGAGGTCCCCAGTGAAGCCATACCAAGCATTTACATTTTCTGCTTGTATATGGCATATGCCATGTCTCCTCACATCTGCGTGGACAGGACCAAAGTCAGTATGGCAAGGAAGCAAATTAAGGATAGGGGAGTGAATACATATTACAAATAACCATGGTCTAATAAATATTAGAGTTTCCAACTCTTAGGATCTCTCATTTAACTTAAATTTGATTATTTCTTTTTTTTTTAAAAAGATTTTATTCATTTATTCATGAGAGAAATAGAAAGAGAGAGAGAGAGAGAGAGAGAGAGAGAGAGGCAGAGACACAGGCAGAGGGAGAAGCAGACTCCGTGCAGGGAGCCTGATGTGGGACTTGATCCCGGGACTCCAAGATCATGCCCTGGGCTGAAGGCAGGCACTAAACCACTGAGCCACCCAGGGATCCCCTTAAATTTGCTTATTTCATTTCATGTGGCAAGTTATCTTTACATCTCTTCCTAAACTTTGAGCCCTACTTTTGAATATATAATACTTATTAATGTACTTTGTGAGTCAAGAGATTATCAGTGGCAGAGGCTTTGAAGTATCTGTTTATCTTCTCACAGAGAAGGTAGTAGTAGAGATATGCATTTTGCATCTCTTTTAGGAGGTATAATAGATTCAATTTTGATTTTAATATTTTCTTTCCTCTCTTTCCTTCACTGAAGACATTGCGCCAGGCACAAGTTGCTGTTCTCCTTAAAATTCTACACATTTCTTCCTGGCACCTGTGCCCTATGGCAGGAGTTTTTCAAACATCAGTGACTCCTCAGCATATGAAATGGCTTAAAAGAGCAGTTCAGTTATGGGAACTCTTAGAAGGCCCCCTGCTTGCTTATCCCACCTTCTCTGTACCTGCTGCCTCTCTACTTAGAAATCAGTCCCCTTACCCCCTACCAGCAGAGTCTTTCAGACCGAGACTGACCGTGTGGTGTCCTATGGGCTTGTCCCAGTTTGCCAACTGAATGGACGACATACTAGCAATGGCCTGAGGCTTTCTAGCCTGAGCCCAGACTGTGGCAGGCTGCACTCCTGCCTCCACCAAAGGCAAAATGAAAACAGGAGTGGGCAAGATGCACTGAGGAAGTTGAGGCTGGGGATTTCCTGCCAGTATCCTCAGAGTCTGGAAGGAAACTGAAAAAGTTCGGACGGGCTCTCATGAATGAAGTACTTTCGCTGGGAATGTTTGATTCTTCAGTTCTGAAAAAGGGATTCCAAACAGAGTTGCTGAGAAACCTGAGAGCTGACTTATTGGAAGTTAGGGAACAGACTGCCCTGTCCCGAGCTGGGCCTAGACAGTTCTGTGCCAAGAGCATCTCTTAGCTGTGGATCCAACTGCTTTCTGCCCTCCCTCTGAGGATGAGGACTCTGGCATCTGACCCCCGCAGATGTTTATCTGGACCTTGGTGACACGTTACTGGCATCTACTGACAATGAAGCCTGCCCCTTAGCTCTTTCACTGTTAGTGACATCTGGGAGCCATTAGCTCTCTTTTTGGCACGGAGCCATTGGGCCCACCCAAGTAGGTACCCACAGCATCTTAGACAAATTGGAGGTGAAAGACAAGGCTTAGTCCAAGACGTGGCAGCAGGACCTCCCTACAGATTGTTCCAGATAAAATGACAAATTTCTTCAAACTCCCTCATGTCTCTAATCCAGTAGATAGCCTTACAGCCAGCGTGAGCTTGGCAGGTAGCCTGTGGCAACCTCAGAATCCCCTGCTGGCAGTGTTGGCTGTCCACATAGCTCCCCCAACTTGCTCCTGTGTAATAGCTCGGAGGGTGAATAAACAATAAAACTACTTTTTTGGATTAAAAAATAATATTTTCTTTCCTCTGTTCCCCACTGCGTATATGTGAACAAATTATATAAGTTTTTCTCATTAAAAGAAAAGATTTATTGAGGTATGGTTGATATACAGTAAACTGAACATATTTCAGGGTACAATTTTATGAGTTTTTACATATGTGTACACACATGAAAGCACCACCACAATTGAATCAACATTTCCATCACCCCCCCAATGTGATTTCTCCTTTAAAGCCCCTCCCTTCTTTTCCTCCTTCTTTCCACCCCTTTCCCTATCACTGTCTCATTGCCCTATCCGCAACTTCAGCTTCTGTGCATCCTTGGGTCTAAAATATCTTCTTGGTTGATCCTTGGATATACTTGCTGCTAGTTCTTGTTTCTTCAATCTATTTCCATTCATAGTTCAGAACTTCCATATTAATTTAATGTGAATGTGGAGAAATGGTAGCTATGACTCAGGTGGAATCAGAAATTATGTAAACTAACTAAACAAACTTGAGATATAATCACTTAATTGGACTGTTTGGCATTATTAGATTGGGCAACATCCAATATGTAAATATTTAACAGATATGTTGGGTCTATTAATCAGGTTGCTTATGAATCCACACAGATATCAGAAAGTCATATGTATTTTCTAGCTCCGACATCCTAACATCCATGGATGAATACGTGGGTTGGCACAAAAAGATGACAACATCACTTAACTATTATTTTTAAATTATGAAAATAAAACTCATTAACACATTCATGTATTTAAGTATAATTCCCACATCAAAATTAGGTAGCAGAGAAAAAAATCCTAGCTTTATGAGGATTAAATGAAATAATATATACAAAACCCAATGACTTGCTCATAGTGAGTGTTCAATAAACGGTATCTATTTTATCCTTGGGAATAACTATATAATTATCAAATTTCTCATATATGCTAAGATGGCCTTTTTTCTGAAAATCAGATCAAATTGTTTTTTAACCTCATTCAACATATCATAAGAGTCAATCAAGTCTCTTTAATGGCAGGACAGTTTATTTCATGATGGTTATGATTATAAAAGGATGAAAATCATACTTTTCCAGAATGCACTGTGATGCACTGTGTGACAGTTGTTGAAATAAGGAGTTTTATTGTCCCACTTGAAGCTAGATGAGCACCTTTTATAAGTGAATACTTACTTGTCTACCTATCCATGCAAAACGTGTGGTTATTTGGTTATTTATTCATTTCAAGTCTCAAGGCAAGTATAGTTTAAAACCAATCACTGTAAAACTGTTGGAGTATAGGTCTGGAGACACTGTGACATAATTTACTTTATTATATTAGGAGGTCTTATATGAGGTGGCACTCATAGACTTTCGTTGATTTTGTTTTATATCTTGATGACAATTTTTAATGTTTACCTTGGTTTAGAATAAGAAAACTAAAAAAAAAAAAAAAAAAAAAAAAAAAGAATAAGAAAACTATGAGTTTTATTTTGTAACTCATATAACTGATGTCATGTACTTTTTTTCTTTTTCCCAGACGATGACATTTCTAATGGTTGAATGTTTTCTCTCTGGAATATCAAGATATTAAATTGGGACATTGTAAAGGGGGCCTTTTCATATCTCCTTAAAATTGGTTATCCTGATTTCTACTTTATTTCTGACTTCATAGAGTACTTTGTTGGTGATAGGCAGGTCCTGGTAGGCATAAAAAGAATAAGGCCAATATATTACTTTGCCACACGAAGTTCCACAAAAAATCATGCAGATTTGGGTGATACCAAGGTCAAGGTGCTTTAGATCAGTTTGTCGCAGCTTTGAAAGACAGTCCATTCCATATCTCTTGCCTAGCTTCTGGTGGTTTGATGGCCATCTTTGGCATTTCTTAACTTGTAGAATTATCACTTCAGTCTCTGTCTTCATCTTCATTCTCCCTATGCGCATGTCCATCTCCAATTTTTCCCTTTTTATAAGGGCACCAGTCATATTGGATAAAAGCCCACCCTATAACCCTATGGTAACTTGATTGAAAAAAATATATATATATTCATATATACATATAAAATATGTACATACATATAAAATATATCTGGGTGTTAGAACATATGAATTTGGGAAAGGGGGACACAATTCAATTATAGTCATATAGTTCAGAGTTTCAAAGCCAAATTTATAGAGTAGCATCATTCTTAATTATAGAGTAGCATGAATGGGCTAATAGACTTTCTTCTTGCTTAGATGTATAGGAATGGGGATAGAAAGAGTTCATTAAGTAATTCAAATCCCAGGATTTCTAAGCAGGATTTATATTGGGATTACAGGAAGATAATATGCTATTTATTAAATAATAGAAATGATTACTCTCAGTCCAACAGTGCCAAGAAAATGTTAACATAATTTAGGTACCAAAGGATATGTCATCCTCTGTTGACTTTTATTTTTGTCATTTCTCAAAATTTAAAAAAAAAAATCTCTTCTTGCTTTTTTCTCTTTCATTTTTTATTTTTCTGTCTCTTTTGATTATATAAAATCATTATAACAATGTGACCAGTATCAAGATAAGCATACTGATTTCTTCACTTTAAATTACTTTGAAGAATAATAAGCAAATGGAGATTGTAGATAAACATCATTTGGGGAGAAAATTCGGGAGTACATTAAAGAAAACAAATGCGCAAAACAAAACAAAGCAAAAAATTCTAGCAAACAACCTAAGTCTCTCCTACCCACATTGCATCTGTGAAAAATCTCACCATCCTCCTCAGTTGGTGGGTGTGTGAGAAGCGGGAAGAAAAGGAGAAAGGGGAGATGACATCTGTGTTTGTGTCTTTCTAGGTGTTTGCTGTTAGTTTCTGACTCATTGCTTCATGCTTTCTTAGCAGAGGCCATTTCACACTTTTCTGGATGTATTTCTACTGAGCTATGGAGTTAGTTACCATTGTAGTCCGGGCTTGTGCCCACTGTTACCTTAACAAGCAATCCAGTCAGAATTCTTGTTTTCTAAAGAAAAAACTTTATTCAGAGAAATCATCTCTGATGCTGGTTCTATTCGATAAAAACAGATGCCAACTAAGTCATGAATTATAGCGGAACATACACGTCCCTCCTCCTTGCCATCTTATCCAGAGTGAATGTGCAGGTCTAGCATTGAACACAACCTCAGGATGCTCCGTAGATTCTGTCCCTGGTAATAAAGCAGCAGCACTTTTAATAACCATGACAAGCAAAATGAACTACCTCTGCCACTACAGTCATTTCACTGGCCATTTTGCTTATGTAGGGTTCGGATGAGCCTGGTCTCTTGTATGCTCCTTCGTAGGGGAGAATTGCTCTGCAACTATGGAGATTTCATATCTGATGATAATGCAGTTTTGTGTAGTATATAGTCAAGGATATGTGCATGGAGGAAGGACACTCCTCCCATTAGAGATATCTGGTATTGTTAGATGTTGTGGCAGAAAGAAAGAGAAATAGAAATTGCTATGAAGAGAATGGGGGTCTTTTCTGATTCCATACAAATCTTAAAATAATTTGTTCTAACTCTTTGAAGAAAGTCCATGGTATTTTGATAGGGATTGCATTAAACGTGTACATTGCCTTGGGTAACATTGACATTTTCACAATATTAATTCTGCCAATCCATGAGCATAGAATATTTTTCCATCTCTTTGTGTCTTCCTCAATTTCTTTCAGAAGTGTTCTATAGTTTTTAGGGTATTCATCCTTTACCTCTTTGGTTAGGTTTATTCCTAGGTATCTTATGCTTTTGGGTGCAATTGTAAATGGGATTGACTCCTTAATTTCTCTTTCTTCAGTCTCATTGTTAGCGTATACACTGTTGGTGGGAATGTGAACTGGTGCAGCCACTCTGGAAAACTGTGTGGAGGTTCCTCATAGAGTTAAAAATAGATCTGCCCTACGACCCAGCAATTGCACTGTTGGGGATTTACCCCAAAGATACAGATGCAATGAAACGCCAGGACACCTGCACCCCAATGTTTATAGCAGCAATGGCCACAATAGCCAAACGGTGTCCATCGGAAGATGAATGGATAAAGAAGATGTGGTCTATGTATACAATGGAATATTCCTCAACCATTAGAAACGACAAATACCCGCCATTTGCTTCAACGTGGATGGAACTGGAGGGTATTATGCTGAGTGAAGTAAGTCAATCGGAGAAGGACAAACATTATATGGTCTCATTCATTTGGGGAATATAAATAATAGTGAAAGGGAATAGAAGGGAAGGGAGAAGAAATGTGTGGGAAATATCAGAAAGGGAGACAGAACATAAAGACTCCTAACTCTGGGAAACGAACTAGGGGTGGTGGAAGGGGAGGAGGGCGGGGGGTGGGGGTGAATGGGTGACGGGCACTTAGGGGGGCACTTGACGGGATGAGCACTGGGTGTTGTTCTGTATGTTGGTAAATTGAACACCAATAAAAAATAAATTTATTTAAAAAAATAATAATAAAAATAAAAAATAAAAAAGAATGGGGGAATGTCTCATAGAAGCTCTTAGAAATAACTTAATCTCTACCATAATATGAGATAAAGCTACATCTCTTTTGAAATTTGGAAAGTATAGTTCAGTTTTGTTATGCCGAGGTATTTATAGGTATCTATATATGTCTCATATATTTCAAAATATGTATAAAAATAAGAATAGAGTGTTTAATGAAGTGTAAAATGTTTGCCCAAACTTGCAAAAACAATGAGATAACCCTGGCTAGGACAACAAAGGGGACCTAACACCTAGGATTGGGAATTAATTTATAAACAAGTTACCTCAAGGAAATATTAAAGAGGGTAAAGGTAACCTTTGTTAACTGTGAAATCAGTAGCTACTCAGGCTGTTTTAGGGTAGATGCCAGTGGACTGGGATTTCTGCTTATAATGTGAGAATTTTTTAAAATTAAAAATGAATTTACATAGCAGTAATTGCTGTTATATAGAAATAAAACTAATGAACAATCAAATGGATAAAAATCTAAAAAGAATCCAGTAGAAAAGGGTTTTATAATTTCACTAAGAATACTTCAAGGGCTCACAGAGATGTTTAGGGTCTGGGAAACTTCTGGAATTGCCTGAAATGTTATGTAGATGTGTATATATGATCCCACATCTACCACCACCTCCAATCATACTTCAAAAAACATGTAGCCAACTAGAAGTGTTGGTGAGGTATGGAGAAAAAGGATCACTTGTGCATTGTTGGTGGGAATGCAAACTAAAACAGCCAGGGTGGAAAACAGTATGAAGATTCCTCAAAAAGTTAAAAATAAAATTACTCTATGATCCAGCAATCACATTACTGGGTATTTACCCAAAGAATACAAAAATACTAATTCAGAGGAATACATGCACCCTGATGTTTATAGCAGCATTATTTATAATAACTGAGACATGGAAACAACCCATGTGTCCATCAACAGATGAATGTATAAAAAAGGTGTGGTATATACACACAATGGAGTATTAGTCATAAAACGAATGAAATTTGCCATTTGTAACAAATAGATAGGGCTAGAGAGTATTATGCTTAGTGAAATAAGTCAGTCAGAGAAACAAATACCATATGACTTCACTCATATGTGGAATTTAAGAAAAAAGACAAATGAGCAAAGGGGGAGAGAGAGAGAGAGAGAGAGAGAGAGAGAGAGAGAGAGAGAGAGAGAGAGAGAGACCAAGAAATATACTCTTAATTGTAGAGAAGAAGCTGATCATTACCAGAGGGGAGATGGGTGAGGGGATGGGTAAAATAGGTGGTGGGAATTAAGGAGTGCATTTGCTATGAGGACCACTGGATGATGTATGGAAGTGTTGAATCACTGTATTGTGCACTTGAAAGTAGTATAGCACTGTATATTGACTAACTGGTATTAAAATAAAAACTGAAAAAAACCGAAGTTCTACATTTTGAACAAAACAACCCCCCAAAAAAACAAAAAACAAAAAACAACCATGCAGCCAAAGTTGGGAAGAAGTTTAGCACTTAGTTTGAGAAACTCATATGTTATGATATAGCCTTTAGAGTAATATAACTGTACTTAAACCAAAGCATATTGTGAATGAATTAATAGAAATGACTCATAATGGACCCATTTATGCAGATGTCTCAAAGAGGAGAAAAACCTTAGACTATTTCTATTCTTCCCTTCCCCATTTCATTACCAAAAAAAGGAATGAGGTTTTATAGGGTTTCTCTTCTTAATTTATCACATGTATTGTCAGTCTATTGATCAACATATATGAAGAGAGGCTTTTAATCCTAAATCATTTCCTTTTATATATACTCTGTCTACTAGATACATTCACTGGTTGGCCCTTACTTCTCTCAGCTAGCTGAGATACTCTTGGTTGCTCTACTACAGAGTATCTTTTCTAGTCTAAGGAAGTTATGTGTAATTATTCAGAGATAACTTTGGAAACTTTCAAAATGGAAGCTAAATGCCACTGAGTATTGCTCAAAAAGGAAACTCAGTGGTTTCCCCTAGACCACCCCATCACCAGCATTTTATGCTGTAGACATTTAGCGTACTAACTGAATTTCATGTTTTTTTTCTTCACAACACTGAGCTTGCCCCAGTGGGGCCTTTTAGGGAATCTGACTCTATCTCATCTTAGCCAAGAACCCCAGTTTTCTCGTCCAATATTTACTCCCTGACTTTTAGGTCACATCAGCTGCCTTCTGATACATAAAAATGGTGAAAGGATGGCATCTGGTTGATTATTCTGGGAGCTTTAAAAGGTCTATTTTACTGGAAGTTCTTGTTCTCTGAGGAACTATGGCTTGAAAGGTGGACCAAGGTCCCTGCTAAGGAAAAGCCAGTGACTGATAATTCTACTCTCTTAGTAGTGAACTGACACCTGCAAAAATAATGTGCTTTAAGATGCCATTTTGTGGGATCCCTGGGTGGCGCAGTGGTTTGGCGCCTGCCTTTGGCCCAGGGTGCGATCCTGGAGACCCGGGATCAAATCCCACGTTGGGCTCCCGGTGCATGGAGCCTGCTTCTCCCTCTGCCTATGTCTCTGCCTCTCTCTCTCTCTATGACTATCATAAATAATTAAAAATTTAAAAAAAAGATGCCATTTTGTCCTCTTTCAATTAATTTCCTAATAGGTTGGCTTAATGGGGAATACGTAAATAGATCTAATCTCTCACGTCCCTTCTTTTCTAACTGAAATAAATAGTCTTACTTTAAAATAGTTAAAATATTTTCTACTCTCGGGCACTGAATGGTTTGCTCTTTGGGATTGCTGGCAGCTGTAAGAACTGTGATGTGCAAGAAGCCAATACTCAACAGGCAGATCTGCTCACTGGTGTATCATTTTTATTCTAGCTCTTTAGAGCATTTTGCATCTGTCTCATCTTTTCTTGTAGAATGTATATTCCTTGAATAGAGATCCCAAATATCAATCTCATTTATGTTGCCTCACCTTTAGTGCATAGCAGTACCTTAGGTACATAGCTTGGGTCTGCTAAGATAGTGGTTCAAAGCAAAGCCAGGGATTGTTGTGATTTGCATTTTCCTCCCATCTTCCACCTGCCTAGTCCTTTCCCACATCTCCATGATGATTTCTGTATTCCCCAGACCTCTTCCAATGTTTGAATGAGTAATAAAATACCATATATGTCATGTGGCCTCATAAAATATTGAGCATGGAGTGACCCAAAGGTGGTTATTTCAGTATGGTTATCCAAAACTTCAACTAGCAAAAAGGGTAATAGGATCCACATATTACTTAATTTAACCAAGATCTGTTTTATTTTCAAACTCCAAGCAGAAAAAGACTCTTCCAACCAAACACACTTTAAAACATCATCTCCTCTGTCAATAAGCCTCAGAACACTAACTAATCTTAGACCAGAGAGATGGCAGCCCTGAAGCGTCTGAAAAGTGTGGTATGGTTACAGAGAGCGTCATCAGTGTGTAATCCTGAAATAGGCAAGGTCCAAGATATCTCTATGCTGAGACATTGGAACATGAAGCCAGATTCAGATATTCTGGTGCCAAAAAGAGCAGGGCAAACATTCTCAAGTAAATACAGCCTTTACAAAAGCAACACTATTCATTTTCAGGCTAGGAGCAGTTCTGAGTAAGAATCAGGAACTGCAGAACATGTAACATGTCTCGTGTCCTCCGATGTAACTTCGCATGTTAAATTCTATGCTTTTATTCCAAAGTGAGGGCTTGAATGCTCTGAATAAATCTTCTATCAGCTGAAGTCTCAAATTAAAACCACACACTCTGAAATAGACAGTTCTTCCCTGAAAATTAAAATCAAACATTTTATACTCATGGGAGGCAAAACTATATAAGCTGCCATTGGACATGTTCACATTAAGGAGATTTATTCTGGCTCTGTATTTCATTTGTCACATTTGCATAATGCCAATGTCTCAACCTGGCTGTGCATTCACCTGTGTAGTCTCTCAAACACACATGGTCATAGGCAAATCCATAGGATGAGGACCAAGCATTATTATTAATATTTTTAAAAACAACACACAATAATGAAGACCATTCCCAGATAAATGAGGGGGTTGATATGCACATTAGTGCTTAATGATTTACAGGGCCCTTTCGTATGCTTCATGCACAAACCATTACATATCATTATTATTTGTGTCATTTCTAATGTTACTAATTATAAAATGACTTCCTCATACTTTGACATTTGCCTGGTAACCATCTCAAATTTTCCTTCCCCAAATGGCTGAACAGGATCTCAAAATCTAGGTGTTTTACAAAAAGTGAATTTCAAATTTTTTGATCATGATTCACAATAGGATATTATTTTTACATTGTAAACAGGATACATTTTGATATCTAAGGTAATTTCAGGAAATTTTAGGAAATAGTACTTTATGCATTTGATATCTGCTTGTTTTATTCTGTTCTCTTCTGCACCCTATTTCATTCCACTTCATTCTTTCATTTACAAAGGTTTCTTTGAGAAATCACCAATTTCAGCTGTGACTTACAGTTTTAAAATCATTGACCTTTTCCTCTTCCCAGTGTGGTTCTCACTTCTATACACATATTAAGTGGTACTAACTGGAAGGATGAGGGAGAGCATAGTTTTAAACTACAACACATATAAAAACTCAAGCCTGGCAAATAATACCTTCTCTGGACTTATAAATGTGTTGGTGAACTAAATGCTTCCTTTTAACACTCCAGTAGATTTTAGATTTCCCTTTGGGTTATAATGACCAGACAGTAATAAACTCTATGATAAATGTGAATGGTCATTATCTCCCCAGCTGGGTAGGAGAATACATTTGGCTACTCTTTGAGGATATAATATTTAGTCTTTAGAATTATCATTGTGATTTATGTCCACCAGTTGAGGACAATGGGGTATGAGATCCTTACTAAACAGTGAGATGACAGATTGTCTTATCTGCTCAAGGACATGATAAAAGTGATTCTCTTAATGCTTTGATTCAGTCTGTTACATAGATCTCTTGTGTCTCTCTGCCTCATATCTGTTTTCCAGAATGTATACACAACAGTAAAAAGAGAACTGCATTATACCAAGCTAAGGTATATGGACAATTAATTTCAAATTGAGACTCAATATTGGACAACTGGGTAATGGGGCTTGATGCTAACACCAACTCAAATTATGAGGAAAATCATTAAGTAGGAGAAAATATCACTATATTGAGTTCTAATTGTTCCTCACTAATAATGTGGAGGAAGATGGAAAAGAGATTTTATATTGGGCTACCCCTTAATCCTTCTGTATAGCCCATGGATCACAATGTCCTATTTCATTTTATTTTTGATAATTCTCTCTCAAAATCATTCTAACACTGCATAAAATCTTTTGTGGGGGGGGGACATCAGGGAAGATGACAGAATAGGAAGCACCAGGAATCTGTCTCTACACCTAGAAAACAATTGTTCTGGGAAGAAATTATCTGAAGTAACGATTATGGATATCTGGAGTTTATTTGTATGCCTGCAACTTTCAGGAGAAAGCCTGACTAGTAAATTTCAGCTGATTATCACCAATTTCAGCCTTCTATGTGGTAGCAGTGGTACCTATCCTCCAACCTCCAGCCTCATGGCAGGCAGCCATGCTGTTTCTAGAGTGGCTTGTTGGAGCCAATATGGGCAAGAAACACCTACCTTATCCTCTGAATTTCGAAGACTGAGAGCTGCTCTAGACAACTCAGGTTTGAGGACACAGGCTGGCTGGCATTGTCTCAACTCTCACTGGCTGAGGTGTCCTCCAGGGGATTTAAAAGAAGAGCATTTATTTTCTTAATTGTCCTTTTTTCTCCTTTTGGGATCAGACATTTAAGGATTAGGACATTTTAAAGCAACAACATATCTCAGGGCATTTAGAAAACTACTTGTGGATGGCCATGAAAGAGAGAAGACTCAGAAAAGACCTGGGAAGACCTTAGTCTTTCACCTCAGACTAATCCCCAGCACAGAGGTACCCTTCAACTATCAAAAAGACAGCAACCCGGGATCCCTGGGTGGCGCTGCGGTTTAGAGCCTGCCTTTGGCCCAGGGCGCGATCCTGGAGACCCGGGATCGAATCCCACGTCGGGCTCCCGGTGCATGGAGCCTGCTTCTCCCTCTGCCTGTGACTCTGCCTCTCTCTCTCTCTGTGTGACTATCATAAATAATAAATAAAAATTTAAAAAAAGAAAAAAAAAGACAGCAACCCTAGTGAAAGGGGAGAAGCTGATTTCCAGAATTAACACAAGATTAAAATGCCTAGTATTCAATGAAAAAAAAAATCACAAGGTATACATAGAAACAGGAATCTCTGACCCATTCAAAGGAGCAAATGGACAGAAAACATATATGAGGAAGTCCAGATGTTGGGCTTAATAGACAAAGACTTTGAAAAAAATATTTTAAAAATAAAAAAAACTAAATGAAGATGTGGATTAAGATAGGAAAATGATCTCTGGGCTCATCTTTATGTATTTTTTACCCTAGGGCTAGAATCAGCTGTTTCTCTAGGGAACATTAGTCCCTTAGGGAATAATGTTAGAAATCCAGTGCTCAGTATGCTACTTGATGCTGGCGTGTTGATTTTTTTTTTAAGTCAACTCAATTGGCAGAAAAAACAACCCTAAATGTGTTTATACTAACTTGTATATATATATTTTTAAATATTTTATTTATTTATTTGAGAGAGGGCACAGAGGGCGAGTGAGAGGGAGAAGCAGACTCCCCATTGAGCAGGGAGTTCAACACTGGGCTCCATCTCAGAACCCCAAGATCATGACCTGAGCCAAAGGCAGATGCTTAACTAACTAAGCTACCCAGGCACCCCAAATTGTGTATATTCTTATTAGCTAAATGTGAGTTCATACAGATGTCTCAAACTTTAACTAATTACTGAATAGATGATTCTATACTGTTCCCCTTGCTTACCTATAAGTCCCACTTCAATAATGAGAAATCTGGCACCTATCTTTTGCCATCCATCTACTTAATTGTTCCACTAGAATACATGTAAAGCAGAATCAGAATGGCTAATCAGCACTCCCCTGGGGAACAACCGCATCAACTAGAGTATAGTACTTACGTATAGTTTCTTTGCCTTTAGTATTATACACTTCATTTATTTACAAAGTTACTTAGGTCAGCATATTTTTTCCCATTCCTTTTCAGTGAGTTTGTTGCATACTTTTGTAACATAGGTAGATTCTCTTTCTGTCATAGTCTGCATTTTTTTCCTGGGATCTCTCAACCTCCAAAATCATTGTGTTTTTTTTCAAAATTATTATATTTTATTTGTATGCATAAGGTTTGTTATTTGTGCTGTAAAGTTCTATGGATTTCATCTTGTACCTACCATTGCAATATCAAAAAGAAAAAAATTATGGCTCTAAAAATCCCCTCTTATTTACTTCTGCTTTCTCCTGAATTCCTGGAAGCCACTTACCATTTTATTGTCACTATAAGTTTTACTTTTTTCAAAATGTCATGTAATTGGAGTAATATAATTTGCAGCACTTTCCATTATTTCTTTTACTTAGCTGTATGCATCCATGTCTTTTCATGGTATGATAGCTCATTTCATTTTATTGCAGAATAATCTGTTGCATGCATATGTCATCATTTATTTAGTCATTAATCTACTAAAGAAATCTTGTTCCTTCAAGTTTTTTTTATGAGTACGGATAATGCTGCTATAAACATTTATGTGTAAGTTTTTGTGTAGACATGAATTTTCAAAGTGATTATAAATCCTGAGGAGAATAATTGCTGGATCACATGGCAAAACTATATTTAGCTTTGTAAGACCTCTCAGATTGTGTTCCAAAATGACTGCCCAGTTTGCATTTGCAATACCAATGATCTTTTCATATGCTCATTTGCCATCTGTATATCTTCTTCAGTGATGTTTTTCTTGATGTATTTTGTCTGTTTAAAAATTTTGTTTAAAATTTTTTGTGTTTTCTTGTTGAAATTTAAGATTTTTTATATATTTTGAATGCAAGTTATTTTTTAGATATATGTTTTTCAAATATTTTTCCTGGATTAAAGATTATTTTTTCATTATCTTAAAAATGTATTTCACAGGGTAAGTGGTTTGTATTTTAACAAAGTCCATCTTATCAATTTTTATTTCTTGGATCATGCTTTTAGTATTATATCTAAAAACTCACTGGCAAACCTAAGGTCACCTCAGTTTTATTCTATAAGTTCTAAATTTTGCATTTAACAATTAGGTCTAAGATCTATTTTGAGTTGATTTTTGTAGTGCCAGTCTAGATTTTTTATTTTTATTTTTTTGCATTGGGATGTCCCAACTATTCCAGCAACACTTATTGAGAAGGCTATTTTTTTCTCCATTAAATTGGCTTTGCTCATTATCAGAGATCAAATGACTATATCTGTGTGGGTCTATTACTGGAATCTCTATTTTCTTCCATTTTTGATGTGTCTATTCTTTTGTCAATGCCATGCTATTTTTATTTATATTAAGTTTTTTTAATAATAAATTTATTTTTTATTAGTTTTCAATTTGCCAACATACAGAATAATACCCAGTGCTCATCCCGTCAAGTGCTCCCCTCAGTGCCCATCACCCAGTCACCCCTACCCCCTGCCCTCCTCCCCTTCCACCATTCCTAGTTCTTTTCCCAGAGTTAGGAGTCTTCACGTTCTGTCTCCCTTTCTGATATTTCCTACCCATTTATTCTCCCTTCCCTTCTATTCCCTTTCACTATTATTTATATTCCCCAAATGAATGAGACCATATAATGTTTGTCCTTCTCCGATTGACTTATTTCACTCAGCATAATACCCTCCAGTTCCATCCATGTTGAAGCAAATGGTGGGTATTTGTCATTTCTAATGGCTGAGTAATATTCCATTGTATACATAGACCACATCTCCTTTATCCATTCATCTTTCGATGAACACCGAGGCTCCTTCCACAGTTTGGCTATTGTGGACATTGCTGCTATAAACATCAGGGTGCAGGTGTCCCGGCGTTTCATTGCATCTGTATCTTTGGGTTAAATCGCCAACAGTGCAATTGCTGGGTCGTAGGGCAGGTCTATTTTTAACTCTATGAGGAACCTCCACACCGTTTTCCAGAGTGGTTGCACCAGTTCACATCCCCACCAACAGTGGAAGAGGGTTCCCTTTTCTCCGCATCCTCTCCAACATTTGTGGTTTCCTGCCTTGTTAATTTTCCCCATTCTCACTGGTGTGAGGTGGGATCTCATTGTGGTTTTGATTTGTATTTCCCTGATGGCAAGTGATGCAGAGCATTTTCTCATGTGCATGTTGGCCATGTCTATGTCTTCCTCTGTGAGATTTCTGCTCGTGTCTTTTGCCCATTTCATGATTGGATTGTTTGTTTCTTTGGTTTTGAGTTTAATAAGTTCTTTATAGATCTTGGAAACTAGCCCTTTATCTGATAGGTCATTTGCAAATATCTTCCCCCATTCTGTAGGTTGTCTTTTAGTTTTGTTGACTGTATCCTTTGCTGTGCAAAAGCTTCTTATCTTGACGAAGTCCCAATAGTTCATTTTTGCTTTTATTTCTCTTGCATTCATGGATGTATCTTGCAAGAAGTTACTGTGGCCGAGTTCAAAGAGGGTGTTGCCTGTGTTCTCCTCTAGGATTTTGATGGAATCTTGTCTCACATTTAGATCTTTCATCCATTTTGAGTTTATCTTTGTGTATGGTGCAAGAGAGTGGTCTAGTTTCATTCTTCTGCATGTGGACGTCCAATTTTCCCAGCAGCATTTATTGAAGAGACTGTCCTATTTCCAGTGGATAGTCTTTCCTGCTTTATCGAATATTAGTTGACCATAGAGTTGAGGGTCGACTTCTGGATTCTCTATTCTGTTCCATTGATCTATGTGTCTGTTTTTGTGCCAGTACCACACTGTCTTGATGACCACAGCTTTGTAGTACAACCTGAAAATGGGCGTTGTGATGCCACCAGCTATGATTTTCTTTTTAAAATTCCCATGGCTATTCGGGGTCTTTTCTGATTCCACACAAATCTTAAAATAATTTGCTCTAACTCTCTGAAGAAAGTCCATGGTATTTTGATAGGGATTGCATTAAACATGTAAATTGCCCTGGGTAGCATTGACATTTTCACAATATTAATTCTTCCAATCCATGAGCATGGAATGTTTTTCCATCTCTGTGTCTTCCTCAATTTCTTTCAGAAGTGTTCTGTAGTTTTTAGGGTATAGATCCTATACCTCTTTGGTTAGGTTTATTCTTAGGTATCTTATGCTTTTGGGTGATTTGTAAATGGGATTGACTCCTTAATTTATCTTTCTTCAGTCTCATTGTTGGTGTATAGAAATGACACTGACTTCTGGGCATTGATTTTGTATCCTGCCACACTGCCGAATTGCTGTATGAGTTCTAGCAATCTTGGGGTGGAGTCTTTTGGATTTTCTATGTACAGTATCATGTCATCAGCGAAGAGGGAGAATTTGAATTCTTCTTTGCCAATTTGAATGCCTTAAATTTCTTCTTGTTGCCTGATGGCTGAAGCTGGGACTTCTAGTACTATGTTGAATACAGTGGTGAGAGTGGACATCCCTGTCTTGTTCCTGATCTTAGGGGAAAGGCTCCCAGTGCTTCCCTACTGAGAATTATATTTTCTGTGGGTTTTTCGTAGATGGCTTTTAAGATGTTGAGGAATGGTCCCTCTATCCCTACACTCTGAAGAGTTTTGATCAGGAATGGATGCTGTATTTTGTCAAATGCTTTCTCTGCATCCAATGAGAGGATCATAGGGTTCTTGGTTTTTCTCTTGCTGATATGATGAATCACATTGATTGTTTTACGAGGGTTGAACCAGCCTTGTGTCCCAGGGATAAATCCTACTTGGTCATGGTGAATAATTTTCTTAATGTACTGTTGGATCCTATTGGCTAGTATCTTGTTGAGAATTTTTGCATCCATGTTCATCAGGGATATTGGTCTGTAATTCTCCTTTTTGGTGGGGTCTTTGTCTGGCTTTGGAATTAAGGTGATGCTGGCCTCATAGAATGAATTTGGAAGTACTCCATCTCCTTCTATCTTTCAAAACAGCTTTAGTAGAACAGGTATAGTTTCTTCTTTGAATGTTTGATAGAATTCCCCAGGGAAGCCATCTGGCCCTGGACTTTTGTGTCTTGGGAGGTTTTTGATGACTGCTTCAATTTCCTCCCTGGTTATTGGCCTGTTCAGGTTTTTTATTTCTTCCTGATCCAGTTTTGGTAGTTTGTGGCTTTCCAGGAATGCGTCCATTTCTTCTAGATTGCCTAATTTATTGGCGTATAGCTGTTCATAATATGTTTTTAAAATCGTTTGTATTTCCTTGGTGTTGTTAGTGTTCTCTCCTTTCTCATTCATGATTTTATTAATTTGAGTCTTCTTTCTCTTCTTTTTAATAAGCCTGGCTAATGGTTTATCTATCTTATTAATTCTTTCAAAGAACCAACTCCTGGTTTTATTAATCTGTTCCACAGTTCTTCTGGTCTCGATTTCATTGAGTTCTGCTCGAATCTTTATTAACTCTCTTCTTCTGCTGGGTGTAGGATCTATTTGCCGTTTTTTCTCTAGCTCCTTTAGGTGTCAGGTTAGCTTTTGTATTTGAGTTCTTTCCAGTTTTTGAATGGATGCTTGTATTGCGATGTATTTCCCTCTTAGGACTGCTTTTGCTGCATCCCAAAGATTTTTTTTTTTAAGATTTTATTTATTTATTCATAGAGACGCAGCTAGAGCGAGAGGCAGAGACATAGTCAGAGGGAGAAGCAGGCACCACGCAGGGAGCCTGATGTGGGACTTAATCCCGGGTCTCCAGGATCACACCCTGGGCTGCAGGCGGCGCTAAACCGCTGCGCCACCGGGGCTGCCCCTGCATCCCAAAGATTTTGAACAGTTGTATCTTCATTCTCATTAGTTTCCATGAATCTTTTTAATTCTTCCTTAATTTCCTGGTTGACCCTTTCGTCTTTTAGCAAGTTGGTCCTTAACCTCCACGTGTTTGAGGTCCTTCCAAACTTCTTGTTGTGATCTAGTTCTAATTTCAAGGCATTATGGTCTGAGAATATGCAGGGGACGATCCCAACCTTTTGGTATTGGTTAAGACCTGATTTGTGGCCCAGTATGTGGTCTATTCTGGAGAAAGTTCCATGTGCACTTGAGAAGAATGCGTATTCAGTTGAGTTTGGATGTAAAGTTCTGTAGATATCTGTGAAATCCATCTGGTCCAGTGTATCATTTAAAGCTCTTGTTTCTTTTGAGATGTTGTGTTTAGAAGACCTATGGAGTGTAGAAAGTGCTAGATTGAAGTCACCAAGTATAAGTGTATTATTATCTAAGTATGTCTTAATTTTGGTTATTAATTGATTTATATACTTGGCAGCTCCCACATTCGGGGCATAAATATTGATGATTGTAGGTCCTCTTGTGGATAGATCCTCTAAGTATGATATAGTATCCCTCTTCATCTCTTACTACATCTTTGGGATAAACTTTAATTATCTGATATAAGTATGGCTACCCCTGCTTTCTTTTGAGGATCATTTGAATGGTAAATTTTTCTCCAACCTTTTATTTTCAGGCTGTAGGTGTCCTTCTGTCTTAAATGTGTCTCTTGTAGACAGCAAATAGATGGGTCCTGCTTTTTTATCCAGTTTGAAACCCTGCGCCTTTTGATGGGGTCATTAAGCCCATTCCCGTTCAGAGTTACTATTGAAAGATATGAGTTTAGTATCTTCATGATATCTATTCAGTCCCTGTTTTTGTGGATTGTTCCATTGGACTTTTTCTTAAAGGGGAATTTTGAGAGTCCCCCTTAAAATTTCTTGCAGAGCTGGTTTGGAGGTCACAAATTCAGTTCCTGCCTGTCTTGGAAGCTCTTTATCTCTCCTTCCATTCTGAATGAGGCCTTGCTGGATAGAGTATTCTTGGCTGCATGTTCTTCTCATTTAGGACCCTGAATATTTCCTGCCAGCCCTTTCTGGCCTGCCAGGTCTCTGTGGAGAGGTCTGCTGTTACCCTAATACTTCTCCCCATAAAAGTCAGGGATTTCTTGTCTCTTGCTGCTTTGAGGATCTTCTCTTTATCTTTGGAATTTGCAAGCTTCACTATTAAATGTTGAGGTGTTGAACGGTTTTTATTGATTTTAGGAGGGGATCTCTGTATTTCCTGGATCTGAATGCCTGTTTTCTTTCCCAGATTAGGAAAGTTCTCAGTTATGATTTGTTCAAATACATATTCTGGACCTCTGTCCGTTTCGGCACCCTCGGGAACCCCAATTAAACGTAGGTTTTTCTTCCACAGGCTGTCATTTATTTCCCTTAATCTATCTTCATGGTCTTTTAATTGCTTGTCTCTTTTTTCCTCAGTTTCCCTCTTTGCCATCAACTTGTCTTCTATGTCACTCACTCGTTCTTCCACCTCGTTAACCCTTGTTGTTAGGGCTTCTAGTTTGGATTGCATCTCATTCAATTGATTTCTAATTTCTGCCTGATTAGCTATAAATTCTGCAGTCATGAAGTCTCTTGAGTCCTTTATGCTTTTTTCTAGAGCCACCAGTAACTTTATAATAGTGCTTCTTAACTGGCTTTCTGACATTGAATTGTAATCCAGATTTTGTAACTCTATGGGAGTGAGGACTGTTTCTGATTCTTTCTTTTTAGGTGAGGTTTTCCTTCTAGTCATTTTGCTCAGTGCAGAGTGGCCAAAAACAAGTTGTATTGGGAAAAGGAGAAAAAGAGAGGAGAGAATAAGGAAAGAAAAGAGAAGAAGGAAAAAGAAAAAAGGAAGACAAAAAGAAAAAAAAGAGAGAAGAAAAAGAGAAAGAAAAAGAAAGAAAGGAAAAAAAAAAGGTGGGGGAATCAAACAGAAATCAAAAAGCAAACAAACAAACAAACAGGGGAGTATCCTCTGATTCAGTATACTGTAAGTCCCTTGGCTTCCCCTGGAACTGGTCTAGCTGGTCTTCTGGGGGAGGGGCCTGTTGTGCTGATTTTCAGGTGTCAGCACTTGGGGGAGCTGCTCAGCCCCTGCCTGGGGAGCGTCCTTGCTGTCCTGGGCCCTTCCGGCCTCTGCCTGTCCCGGGGGAGGCCGGATCCTGGGCTGTGTCCCCGCGCCCTGTGCTCCGGGGCCTGCACTCGTGGATTCGCGCTCCCGCCCCGCAGCCCCCTCCGCGGAGCCTCTTCCTCTGCCCGAGCCCCCCGAGCTGCTCCCGCCCCGCAGCCCCCTCCGCGGAGCCGCCCCCGAGCCCCCCCGAGCTGCTCCGGGTCCCCCCGTGCGCGCTGCAGCCCTTAGGGAGCTCGGCGCACTCTCCGGGGCGCAGGTGCCTGTTACTGTCCCGGGGAGCCCGAGGGCTTCCCCGCCCTCCTGGGGTCCTGCTCCACCTCCCTGCGAGCCCCTTTCCGCCCGGGAAGGTTGGTGCAGCTCCTGCTTCTCCGGGACGGGGCTCTCCTGTCCTGGGGACACTCGCCCCGGCCTCAGCCCAGCTCCTCGCGGGGCCCCTCCCCCTTGGAGGCCTTTTGCTGCTTTCTTTCTTTTTCCCCGTCTTCCTACCTTGATAGAAGCGCGAACTCTTCTCACTGTAGCATTCCAGCTGTTCTCTCTTTAAATCTCAGGCCAAATTCGTAGATTTTCAGGATGATTTGAAGGTTATCTAGGTAATTTGGTGGGGACAGGTGACTTGGGGACCCTACTCTTCCACCATCCTGCCCCTCCTCTGTATTAAGTCTTGAAGTCAAATGGTGTCACTCCTCCTCTAACCTTGTTGTTCTTTAATATTATTTTGGCTATTCTGGGACTTTTGTCTTTTCCCATAAACATTGTATCAGTTTGTTGTTATTCACAAAATAATTTGCCAGAATTTTTGTTGAGATTGCACTGACTTTATAGATCAAGTTGATATAATTGATGTCTTAGTATTATCGAGTCTTCCAATCTATGAGGGATGATTTCTTCATTTATATGATTTTTTATTATACTTTTTAGTTTTATGAATATAGATCTTGTACTTATTTTGTTAGATTGGTACCTGATGGGGTTATTTTTGGTAAAACCCATGAAAATATATTAAGTGGGTAAGTGAATAAGTGGTAAGGTATAGGAGGAGGGTAATCATTCTGTAATCTAAATATTTTATTTAGTCTGTATCCCTGGGCTATGGCCTTTGTGATTACTTCTCAGTTCTCCCTTCTCCCCTGCCTTAGGTGAAACAGAAAGGCTAATAGGAGCTGACATTGGGTAATTTCCCTTCTTCCACATCAGATAAGACTCTTGGAAAGTCAAATATTTCCATTGGAGCGCTGGTCCAAGTTATGAGGAGTCTTTGGGCATATTTCAAAATGATTACTTTTCTCCTCTCCCTGTCAAAAAACCAAGAGTTTTTCTTTCCTTTTCATTATGAGAACCTATAGACAAAACCCATGAACATGTGGTTTGAACATTTGGAAAATGAAAATGTAGACCATAGTTTCTAGAAGTTTCTAACTTTATAGTAGTCTTATCTCAATCGTCAGCCATTTGTCAACACTTTTTAAATTTTCTTACCAATTTATGACTCCACTGGCTTCTGCATCCAGTAGGCTGATATTAGGTTTGGTTCTCTGTTTTTGTCCATCTCTTCAGACTTGGGGGAGGGAGGTTTGGTGTATTCTGTGACCTCAATTTTACAACAATTCCAAGAAAAGTAATTGATACTCAGTTTGCTCAGCTTTTTTCAAGCTTAAAGAGCAGGAATGACAGCTTCCAAATTCTTTATATGTGGTAGATAAAGCAAGAATAGTAGTTTATTTTTAATGAAACATTAATGTCAAATTTAATTTGTTTAATAAAGATTTTGCTATATAGATTTTATATATCACATTATGTCAATTTTGATAAAATTTTATGATGAATTTGGCATTTCCTGTAAGTTGTGAAATTTGATGGCATAAGGTTTTCATAATATCTCCTGTTGTCTTTATAATGTCTGTAGCATCTGTAGTAATAATATTCCTTCTTTTATTCCACACATTGGTAATTTCTATTTTTGACTTTTGTTTCTTTACACACTGGTTTGTCAGTATATTTAACCTTTATTTATTTTAAGATTTTATTATTTATTTATTTATGAGAGACACAGAGAGAGAGAGAGAGAGAGAGAGAGGCAGAGACACAGGCAGAGGGAGAAACAGGCTCCATGCAGGGAGCCTGACATGGGTCTCGATCCCAGGTCACCAGGATCAGGCCCTGGGCTGAAGGCAGCACTAAACCACTGAGCCACCTGGGATGCCCATATTTAACCTTTTAAAATATTTGTTTCTTCTTTGTTGTTCAGTTCAATCATTTCCCTTTCATTTTCCTTAAGTCTTTGGTAGTATTTTGACAGCATTTGAAAGTCCTGCTATGCTAATTATGATTTCTCTGTCATTCTTAGGTTTTATTTAATACTTTTTCTCCTTTTGGTTATGGGTCATATTTTCCAACTCTTCATATGTGTGGTAGTTAATGATTGTATACTTGACATTGTCAATGCTATATTGTTCAGAGTTTCATATTATTTATCTCCTTTAAAGAATATTGAATTCCAGACTGGAAGACAATTGTTTTACTAGTGTTTTACTTTGATCTTGTCAAGGTTTGTTTTCAGGCTATATAAGAGTAAGTCTAGAGTATTCTTTATCCCTATTTTTGGGCCAGAGTAGCTCTTCTCTTAAAGAGTGGACTTTCTGAGATCTTAACTAAATGCTCATTTAGATATCTTTACTATACTTGGATTATAACTCCAAAGTATATGGCTCTGTGTTCTTTGGGAATTTTTACTTACTTCTCCTGCAGAAGACTTTCTTTGCTAGGCTTCACAGACTCCTGTTTTGCACATATACAAATATTTTCTCAACAGCTCAAGGATGTCCCCATCAGATTTATGAGGCTTTTTCTATGTACTTCTTTATTGTCTTGTATCCTGTCCCAGAAATTCTAGCCACCACTACAACTAAGTCAGATCTCTGTTTCCTATATTAGCAATATAGGAAATATACACTCAAACCGTTGCATCATACATTCTGTACTGTAAACTTTATAATAGTTTACAGTCTAAGGGGGGAAACTGTAAGGCTGATAATTTACCATGACCAGAACCAGAAAAAACAAGTTGATATCTACATTTTTAGAAAGATTTTATTTATTTATTCATGAGAGACAGAAAGAGAGACAGAGACATAAGCGAGGGGAGCCAGATGCAGGACTCAACCCTAGGACCCCAGGATCATGACCTGAGCCAAAGGCGGATGCTCAACCTCTGAGCCACCCAGGGGCCTAATATCTACTTTTTAAAGAAACCTTTTTAAATGAATTTAATCCTAATCTAATGTCTTATATTTTAATTTAAAGATGCTATAGATTTTACTATTACCGCTCAGATATTTACATTTATGTATGGTGTAAGCTGAGATATAATTTCATATTTTACAATATGAACAGTTATTTCTATACCATGAATTCAGTATCCTTCTTTTATCCATTTTTGTCAATCCCTTTCATAGTCACTGTACATCTAGGCCAGAAGGAGACAGATTCAGACTTTCCAAATACAGACACTAAGAAAAGAAAAAATTTGTCTAAAAAATACAAAATACCACTAATATATTATTCTTACAGTTTTAAAAAGAAAATAACTAAAAATGAGTGGAAATGAGAATGTTTATTTCCCTCAAGTTAATAAATTGGAGGCATAATCCAAAGAATGTCACACTTAGCATTTCATTTCCTCTGGGCTTTTAAAATGATGTTTAATTACAGATGGTGACCTTCTGGATAAGACACTGTTTGCAAGTGTTAAATTTCAAGTAGGTGGCTTTCATGGTTTTCCATAATATCTCTCTGGGGAGTAGTGTATGAAATTTGTAAATCAAGAAAAAAAAACCAGACACTTCTCTATTACCTGATTGCTTACCTATCTATTCCCAAGGTTGCCACCAGACTTGAAATTCAAATTATTTCATAATAAAATTTTTATTCTCAGTTAATAGTATCTGACATTATTTTGTTTTTAGAGGTAATAGATAGGAATACCTTAGTCTACCCATAAATGTTAGGTTTTTGAAATGCTCCTGATACAAGAACACCAGTTTAAGTACTATATTGCCTTAATGGAAGTGAGTATTTGGCCTAATATGACCTTTGGGATTTTACATTCTTACCTTGTCTTATGGAAGGATGGTTTATATACCTGGCCACAATTTGTGGCATAAACAGTTGGCATATACCTAGAACATGCTATATTTTACCAAAAAAAAAAAAAAAAAACAAAACAAAAAACAAAACAAAAAACAAAAACAAAAACAAACAAACAAAAAAACACCACACTTCTCTGTGCTGGAAATTATGATAATGGCTACAGAAGCATAAGATGGAAGAGTCCTCTTATCCACTTTATAATAATGTCCATGCCTCTAACACTTTCTCTGGAATATCAACAATCATGTGTTCCTCTAGCTATTCATTTCTGTCTACAACCATTCTGAGCATATCAGTATATTACAAAGAGAATCAAGGGAGAGGTAGAAGTATTGGAGATATTTGGAGAAGAATACTTTTCTTGAATATCATGGCTGTTTTTGGTTATGGGGCAGGTACCTTCTAGCAAGGATAGTAGAAATGTTAAGTTAGAGATAAAGTTGAAGAAATGAGTTAGGATCCTATAGTGATAGGTTCTCTGGTTGTTTCTCCCCTGCTTACTACCAGCCTGCCTATTTCTACTCGTGCTTACAAACAGCAGGACGTACATTCTCAAGCAGCTGCAGCAGGACTAAAGAAAGACGCAAGGAGACTCTGACTTTCTCAGGAATTTCTATTCTCATAATAGAGGAGAACCTGCAGGAATGTGTATATGGCACCTTAAACTTGATCCATCTTTTGTGATTGAACTTCATGTGGCCCTCAATAAAAGAAATGATGTTAAATTCACAGTGCCAACTGAGACCACACATGTTTTCATCTTTTCAGGCTGCAGGCTTATCTAAGGGAACATTTTCTATAGTTACATGGAAGTCTAGTTTAAAAAGAGGAATCTATGGGATCCCTGGGTGGCTCAGTGGTTAAGTGCGTGCCTTTGGCCCAGGGCATGATCCTGGACTCCCAGGATCGGATCCCACATAGGGCTCCTTGCACGGAGCGTACTTCTCCCTCTGCTTCTCTCTCTCCCTGTGTCTCTCATGAATAAATAAATAAAATCTTAAAAAAAAAAAGAGGAATGCGCAGAGTTTATCATATCACTTACACCTACAAAGCCTGAACACAATAACCCCTGAGAGACAGAGAGAGAGAGAGAGAGTATGGTAGGGAAGTTGAAGATTCTGTCATTACAAAGAGCTTGAGAAAATGAAGCAAAAGGGGCTTGAGAAAATGAAACAAAGGCCAGAAGCTGAATATCTGCCTGTTGCTAATAAGGATCACAGACACAGAATATTGTATTGGTCAAGAAATGCAAACAAAATTCCTATGAATTGGAATGGCCCATGCCATTTTAAGCATATAGCATGATGAAATAAGACATGGTAACAGTTTTCTGAACATGTAGAAAAAAATCTGTTAAATTTAATTAAAATAACATGGCAGCATTTGGGAAAATTATATAATTTAAAATGTCTGAACTATAAATATGATGAAAATGCAAATTTTGGGGATAACAGCTTTATTGAAATATAATTCATATACCATACCATTCAAACATCTAAAGTATACAATTCAATGGTTTTTAGTGTATTTAAAGATGTATAATTATCACTGCAGTCAATTGTAGTACAGTTTTATCACTTCAAAAAGAAATTCCACTTTAGCTATCATGTTCCAGCTCTCACATTCTCTTCTGCCTTCACCCTAAAAAAAGCACTAATCTACTTTTTTATCTCTATACTTTTCTTCATTCTGGACATTTTTATATGAATGGAATCATATAATACATTGTCTTTTTGTGACTTGTTTCTTTAACCTAGCATAATGTTTTCATGATTCCTCCATGTTGTATCATATATCAGTACTTCATTCCTTTTTGTGGATGAATCATTCCATTGTATGGATATACCACATTTGTTTATCCATCTTCATTTGATAGACGTTTGAGTTGTTTCTACCTTTTGGCTATTATAAATAATGATGCTATGAACAGTTATGTACAGGTTTTTATATAGGCATATGTTTTAAATTCTAGATGTGTAATTACTGGGTCAAATGATAGTGCTATTTAACTTTTTGAAGAATTTACAGATTATTTTCCAGTGTCTGTATCATTTTACATTCCTACTGGAATGAGGATTAGAATTTGTCCTGATGTATGATGTGAGGAATCAGTTCTACCTTGCTTTTCAATATTGCTATTCAGTTATCCTAACAACACTTACAAAGAAATTCGTTATTTCAGACTATGAGAGTTCCAGTTCCTGTGCATCTTCATCAACACTTATAATTATCTGACTTTTTTATTTTAGCCATCCTATTGGGTATTGTCTTACTGTGGTTTTGTTTTTCTGATGACAAATGATTTTGAATATTGTTTCATGAGCTTGTTCACCATTTGTGTATTTTCTTCAGAAAAATATCTACTTAGATCCTATGCTCATTGTGTAACTGGGTTGTCTTTTATTGAGCTGTAAAAGTCTTTTATTTTTGCTAAATAAAAGACCCTTATCAGACATAATTTTAAGATATTTTCTTCCATTCTGTTCTCTCAGAGTTTTATACCTGGGCTATTATATTTTGGTATTTGCTTCCTTTCTAGTTAATTTTTGTATATTATGTGAGTTAAGGATCATTAATTTGTGTGTGACATCTAGGCATACCAGCACCCATTTGTTGAAAACACTATTCTTACCTTCATCGCATTTTCCTGACACCTTTGTCAAAAACAATTGACCATAGATGCATGGGTTTCTGTCTTGGACTTTCAATTCTATTTCAAATCTAAATAGATTCATAGTGAAATTCTAAAAGTTCCTTAAAAATCAAATAATCATATTGTTTCTCAAAATATTCCAAAAAACAGTAATAGAAAGAATTCTTGCAAACTTATTTTATAAAGTGAACATAAATTTAATTAAATTATGCACCAAAATATTTAACTACAATCCAATATAATTATTGAATTTCAATGCAGAGATCTTGGCTACTATGGACATGGCTGCTATAAACACTGGGGATTAGATGCCCCTTAGAATCATTGGTTTGTATCCTTTTGAAGTAGGTGGTAGGAGGGGGTAACTGGGTGATGGGTGTTAAGAAAGGCACTTGATGTAATGAGCATTGGGTGTTATATGCAATTGATGAATCACTAAACTACCTCTGAAACTAAAAAAAAAAAAAAAAGTAGAGAAAGAGGTACTCTCAAGGCAGAATTCTTATATAAACTTAATTTAACAACACATTGAAAACAATGTATAGGGCTAAGTGGAATTTATTATAGAAATGAAGAATTGTTTTAATAGCCATACTAATAGTACAAGGAAAAAAATTATATAATCAACCCCCAAAATGCATCGTTATTTACAAAAATTCCACATTCATTTATGTCAAGCACACTCACACAAAATAGGAATAATGAATACCGTATTAACATAATCATACACTTATGATTATATATTATATAAATATACTTCCTCCTTATCTAAAGACTAAATGTTTTCCAGTTAACAGTGAAAAGATGTGTTAAAGACATAAAAATTGGAGAGCATAAAAGTATTTCTATTTGCAGATGATATAATTATATATGGAAACCTTAAAGAATTCATTTAAAAATAAGAGAATTTAAAATAACATTATGAGTTAACATACAACAAATTTCCATAATATATAAAAGCAAACAAAAAATCACATAGAGGATAAAATGGAATAGAAGAATAGAATTTATGATAGGAAAAATCACCAAAGTATAAATTTAATAATGAAAACTATAAATACTTACGTATAGCATAAAATTAAATTTGAATATATGGGAAGAAAAGCATACTTTAAAATAAAAAGACTAAATGACATGACATGTCAGTTCTCAATATTTGAATTTAGAAATATAATGCAACACCAATAAAATATTATCAGACTTTTCTTTTCTGAAGCTAGGGAGCTTGATTTTAAAGTTCAATTGAAAAAAGGTCATCAAAAAGAGCCCCAAAAAATCCTGAAAAAGAAAAATGATTATCCCATCCATCAGATATATTTTAAAATATTTTAAACATTTTCCATATATAAAATAGTTAAACCTTGACTCAGGAATGGAGTACAAAGAACAGAATAGAATATCCAGATATAGATCATAATTGTACAGCCTAAAGGCAGTATTCTCAATCAGGGTGAAATTACGGATTTTTTATCAGTGTTGTTAGGATAACTGAATAATAATATTGAAAAACAAAAACTGATTGCACACATCATATGTCAGGACAAATTCTAACTTAATCAGAAATTTAAATGTTGAAAACATTGAAAAATTATGCAAGTACTAGAAATACATCTAAGTAAATTCCTATATAACTTTGTTAATTATGACTAAAAATTCAGAAGCATTAGGTGAAAAGATTGATAAACTTCATTAAATAAATATTAAAATTTTGCATACCAGAGAACATCAAAAGCAAAGAAAAAGATAAATAACAGAAAAATATTTGTGACTGTTAACGATGGGAAGATAGACTTTATGCAAGGTGGGGCGTGGCAGTAGGGCTAGGTAGCAGTGCAGTGGGTCTTGCAGTAGGGGAAAGATACTGAACTCAACTTTAAATGCAACATCTGGAAGTGAGGATTTATAGGCAAGTAGCAAGCTGGAAGGCAGTGGATACAAAATTACTAAAAGCAAAATCTCTAAAGATGTCTCTCTCAGTACTTGGAAGAGTGGGGATGACTGTAAACCTCTAGAAACTGTTATCTGCTGAAAAGGCTGGACTTAAATCTGCATAACAACCTTATTCTTGTTTACTTTGCTTTTCCTGATTCCTCCCATTACTGACCTCTCTGCCCTCAGGACTTTTTGTCTTTAGCTGAAACTGGTATTTAAGGTGGTGGCTTTGGCCATTTCAGGGGAGTTACTCAGTTTTCCTAGTTCATTTCCATGTACAGAGGAGGAATGCAAGTTATTAAACTTTTGTTTGATTTTATCCTGTCAATCTGTCTCATATCCACTTAATTTTTAGACCAGCCAGAAGAATCTTGAATGGTAGATAAAAATTTTACTCCCCAACAGGATTCACTCAGACCTTCAGAATTAGTAACCAGATTATTTTAAAGTGGAAATATTTGAACTAAAAGAAGATGCAGAAAGAAATCTTATGTGAACTTTCTCTGAGAAAAGTAGAGACTCTGAACAGCGGCCATCAACCTCCTCCATATGAGGGAGTTTCCTGTTAATTCAACTGTCCTGGAGATAGACTGCCTATTTCCATTAGCATCAAACAGCCTAATGGAACCTTGCATACTTTCCCATTGAAACCCTAAATCACCTTCTTCCCTTTTGTTAAATTTGGTAATCTTAGTGTACAATTAGAGCAACCTTGTCTTTTCTCTCTGAATCGTCTATTAATCAGTTAACTTGCAGCCTCCAAAGCACTGGAACAAGTTGGAAGAAGAAAAGTTTTCCTTCCATCATTCTCTATATGACATGATGGGACTTCTATGAAATAATGTGATAGCATAAAGATGGAGAAAAATGTGTACTTTGCTAATGATTATCTGAGAAAAAGAATATAAATATGTATGCATATTTTCCTGTATAAAATGTAAAAAGATGGGCAGCCTGGGTGGCTCAGCTGTTTAGTGCTGCCTTCAGCCCAGGGCGTGATCCTGGAGTCCTGGGATCGAGTCCCACATCAGGCTCCCTGCATGGAGCTTGCTTCTCCCTCTGCCTGTGTCCCTGCCTCTCTCTCTCTCTCTCTCTGTCTCTCATGAATAATTAATTAATTAATTAATTAATTTTTAAAAATGTAAAAAGGTAAGACATAAAACTGAAAAAAATAAAGGCTTTCTACGGAGAGAAAATGGGTTGAATGGGATAAGGTTAGAAGCAAAATTTCTCTGCATAAAAGCCAGTGTACAGTTTAAACTTTGGAACAAAGCAAAATGTTTACATAATTTAAGCAAAATGAAGTAAAAAGATCAATCTATATTAAGAGTAAACTGAAACCAACTTAAGGTTTTAGTTGATGGAATAGCCACAAAGAGAAACTTTAAAACATAGTAATTTGCCTGAACACTTTAATGGGATATAGAATGTACCCTGCCAAGGAGGAAAGACTTTTCCTCTGTTTTCTTAATTGGGAAAATAATTGGAAACCTGTGAATTAAACTTACAAAAGTTAGATTAATAAGACAGAAGACAAAAATTAATCATGTACATATGAGTGTTCATAAAAATATGACTCAGCTAGGTGATTAGAATTTGGGGCTTATATACCTTCTTAGTAGGGCAAGAGAAAAAGAAGGGTATTCATAGGAAATGAGTGACTTCTTTATAGAGGAAGGAGTGGGAGAAAGAAAGATCACTTATGGGAAAACAAATAAGTTTTAAAAGAATTAGAAGTGGGCCCTGAGGAGAATAGATGATATACTTGATAGTTTGTGACAATGTCTATTTAGGTGTGGTGTTGACTTTTAGTGATGAAAGTCAGTTTTGCCTGGTTGCTCCTAGGGAAGAAATTTATAGCAATTGAGTTTTTGGGGAAGCTCCACTTTTAAAAAGACAAGGGAATTCAGGAAAAAAGCTTACAATGCCTTCAGCTCAAAATTAATGATTGTGGCACAGTGGCATACTCTTGACCCCTTTAAATCAAAGGGAAATAAAACTGCAAATAAGTTGTTTCTGCTAATAGATTACTAGTGTCAGAATTGGATTGTTGTTCTGACACCATTATGCATATATTGACAAATAAAGCAAAAAATAATGAATGTTGTTTTGTTGCAAATAAGCATTGCTATTTTGGAAAAGATAGTTGGGCATCTATGAGGTTAAATAAAAAATGCTGTAGTTCTGAATTCAAATTTAAAGTATCAATATGAATAATTTTAAAGCTTATAGACACATATGTATACACATACACACTGCATGCATTTCCCAAATCTGCATACTGAAAAAATGAACACACAAATATGAGATACATCTATGTGGTTAGGAAAATCTCTTTAGTTCTGATTCATAATTGGCAATATCACTATAATATCTTTTATTTCATACATACATATACGCACATGCATATTTTTAGCTCTAGACACTGAAACAATGTTCAAACTCTTGCTGATTCCAGTTCCTTGACATGAAATATACAAGGTAGATTCAGAACATCTTTTCATATGAGGTATCAAGAAAGCTATCAAAGATTTTCAGAAAGGTCTCAGAATCACAATGAAGAAGCTCCCCCTGGACAAAGATGGACAATAAAAAAGATGATTACCGTGGATTGAAACACACCAAATATTTTTAAACTCATAATTCATGATATTTCCAACATAAAATAAACATTGGCCAATTTTAGGAGTTGCTAGGAAACATTATATGAAAAATTCATAAAGGGAAAGAATCAGCATTCATCCTGCCTCTGCTTTATGAACTATAGTAACCAAATAGTTAAGGAGGGAATGCTCTCCCTTCAGAGATACAAGGGGAGGAAAGTTTTCCTCAACTTTTGGGATCCCTGGCTGAGTCTGAAAATTAAACTGACGAAGACAGTTTAACAGGAGAAAAGCATACACATTTATTATCAGTTTTATGTGGCCTTCATAAGGAAATAAAAATCTGAAGAAACAGGTAGATCTGACTATTTTTATGCTAGATTTGATGAGGTAGGTGTAGGAAATTGGGGAAAACATCAGCAAGACCTGTTCATTACTATTTTTCTGGGAATCCCTTTTTTCTTCAGAGATAAGGATGCTCCTCTCCTCTGGGTATAGGGAAGGCATGTCTTGCATGAGAATTTTCTGACCTGTTGCTGGAGAGAATGGTGGGTGATGGGCAGAGTAGAGTGATTTTTCTACTTCTGCCATTTTTTAAACTAAAATTTGCCAACGTGCCATATTCAATATACCAATATACCAAGGTGCCATATTTTTGTCCTGATCTCCAAAAGAAGTGATCCAGCTAATAAATGAAGAGATAATGATAGCATTAGAGTAGCCACATTAGCAATCTAGAAAGCATAAGGGATCCTAGCACAAAGACTGCTAAAATCTCCTAATGAAAATACATAATACGACCAATAAAGCAGTTTTTTTAAAGTTCAAATTTAATTCTAGTGAAAATTTTATATTGAGCCCCAATTTACAGGTAAGGTGTTACGTGTTACGACCTCGATGCAATCAGAGAAATCCTGACTATGGTATGTTCTGTAGGGCATCAAGATATTTTCTTCAATGAATACATTGTAAGAAGAAAAAGAAAAAATATGGAAGAGGAAACTGTAGATTTAAAAAGACACTGGAAGGGGATCCCTGGGTGGCGCAGTGGTTTAGCGCCTGCCTTTGGCCCAGGGCGCGATCCTGGAGACCCGGGATCAAATCCCACGTCAGGCTCCCGGTGCATGGAGCCTGCTTCTCCCTCTGCCTGTGTCTCTCTGCCTCTCTCTCTCTCTCTCTCTGTGACTATCATAAATAAATAAAAATTTAAAAAAAAAATTAAAAAAAAAAAGACACTGGAAATATATCAACCAATCACAATATATGTCCTAATTCAGACAAATTCTTCTAATTAATTAATTAGATAATTATGGAAATTTAAATATGGGCTGGATATTTTGATTATACTGAGAACTTTTTGTGTCATAGGTCTTATTATTTGAGAAATGAGACCGGAAAGACAAAACTAATTTGCTGTTACTCAAGATGAGGATAGCACCCAAGGGTTGGAATCAGGAGTTGGGCCGGTGTTCCACTGCTACAGGTTTTAGACTTACTCTCCATGCAGTTTTCAATAACTGATTTTATGTTTTTAGTCTCTATATCTTATTCTGCATGTATCTTTACATATGATTGTTTTAAATGGATTGTATTATTATAACAGTCCTTTGCAAGGTGAACTGTTTTTAAAAGTAACAAAATCCTTTTACTTTGGAAAAGACAGCACCTTTCTCTCTTTCCCCGAGTCTGTCTCCCAGGTTCAATTGTTTATGTTAAGCTTTTTGCCTTCTCTTATGATTTGCTATGGAAATCTAGATCAACATCTTTTTAGAGGAGAAAAAAAGGTGAGAAAACACTCTTTCAGAGCACAATTTTAACTAAGGTAAATACAGCATGAGTTGTTATCAAATACTATAGAAAGCAGTTATGGGAGAATTTGCCACGAACAAGAACTGAGAATAACAGGGTAGATTTAGCTTAATAATGTTAATGTATTCTCCTTGTCTGCTTAGGTTTCTATAAATAACACACACAGGCACAAGGCACATCCTTCATGATTAGCTTCTCCCTCTTGACTTAGTTCATCAATTGGTGCCATCAGGCTCTTTTGAAAGTCATTGCTCCTGATTAAGAGAAATGAACTGGTTGTCTCTCAGAGGGCTTGCAGAGCTGGCAAGAAGGCCGGAAGGGCCGACTGCCAGGCTCCTGAGCGTCTGCAGAGCAGGTGGGCTGTTCCCTATGAGACAAATAGAGGCCCAGATTCCCCAGTGTGTAGTAGAGCCACAGCTGTCCTTTGAAACCTGAAACAGGGCTTCTGGAAAGGAAGTCAGCCATCCTAAATCCACTCTGCTCTCTCATTCCATGTATGCGTGTCCATGTGCCTATGCACAAACTGTATGTATAACTGAGTCTTGTTCATGTTTCTAAATCAAATAATAATCTCCCACCCTAGGATTCTGCTTAGTTTCCCACATTCCTCCAGAGCACATGCAAATGTGTACCTGAAAGCAGCCTGAACCATGCCAAAGGAAGGTGAGGACCGGCACTAATTAAAAGCCTCCAATTAAAGTAGGGAGAGGAAGGAAATAGAATCTCTTATACCTGAATTTAAGACTCATGGGCTATGTCATCCAGAAAACAGGTCAGGAATGCTTTGACTAAATTGGTACTGGTCTTTGAGGTGGGCCAAGAACTATTCTCTACTTTTTCTGAATTCAGGCTGAGCCACCGATGCAAAGAAATAGCAGCATGGCAAATGAAATGAGAGAAAGGAAAATGAAATGAGAAAAAGGCAGCAGTATATTAAAAAAAAAAAAAAAGAGAGTCACCCTCCCCATTTTGCAGTGGTCCAGGGGGAAATTTAATCATGCTTCATTTGGCATTTTTGCAAGAGAATATTTCTATACTAGAATCTTTTGAGCATAACTTCCAGTAGAAAAAAATGTTATTTAGCATAATTTCAGTTTAATAATAAGAAGGAAAAAGGAAGAAATAGAGGAAAACAATGGGGGAAAAGGCAATGTAGGGGCTGCAGAGCCCATGTCCTCTGTTTCCTAGGAAAAGGTAAAAAAAAAAATTCTGTTTGCTTTATCATTATAGAATTTTTTTGAAAGCTTTAACTGTTTTGCATCCCCACCTCTGATTGTGGGCACAGTTTCTGCATATGGAATTGAATTATTAATAAGAATTTCACACTTTTAATGAGCACCCACTGTCTTCTTTGGGTCAGTACATTTTTATCATTTTTAAAAGAACATTAATCACAATTGCCAAATTACTATCTGGTTTGATAAATTGCTTTAAAAAAACTTTGGAAGTAATATTTGGAACTAATTTTAGACTTAACAGAAAAGCTGCAGGAAATAGTACAGAGTTCCTATAGAGCCTTCACCCAGCTTCCCCTCATGTTAATATATTGTATATCTAAAGTACAGTGATCAAAATCAGAAAATTAACTTTCATGTAATACTATTAACTAAATGACAGAGCTTATTCAAATAAACAAAACTAGAAATAATAAAAAAGGAAATAACTCAAGTTTTTTAAAAATGATGTAAATAGCAACAGATTGGTCCTAGTGGGTGCATTTAGGAAACAGGAAGGGAGATTATGAGAAATGATGGACACCCTAATATGGGAAAACAAAAGATAAAAATACAGACAAGAGGGTAAGAAATAAGAATTCCATGAGTGCATGTAGCAGACACTTCATTGGAACCCCAAATGTAGATGAAATAGAGAAAAGAGAAAAGGAAGCATTTGCAGAAAGAATAGCTGAGATTTTTCTAAGTGTGTCAAAAGACAACAAAGCCCAAATATAATAAAAAGAAAATCTGTACCTCCTTACATGTTATTGAAATGGCAAAACAAAGTAACACAAAGACAAAAAGAATATATTGATAACAGGCAGAGAAATAAGACCACCTTGAGAAAGATTGCCTGAATGACTTCTCGATAGCCAACTACAAAAATTGGAAGACAAAAGAAGGTTACCTTCAAAATTCTGCAACAAAGTAAGTGAAACCTGGAATCGTATACTTAAAGAAAATAAACTGCATGAATGGAAGTCAGATATAAATATTTACAATAAACAGATTGAGGGAATTTGTCACTAGCAGATTCTCACAAACAGAAATTGAAAAAGAATGCATTTCAAGTAGAAGAAAATGAACGCACACATAAGGTCTGAAAAGCTGAAAGGAATTAGAAGAGAAAGTGGCAAATATGTGGGAAAATGAAAATGAACATAAAACATATAAAATAATAATACTTTGGGAAAAAAGTCTATTCATGTCTTCTGCCCATTTTTTAACTGGGTTACTTGTTATTTAGGTGTTGAGTTTTAGAAGTTCTTTATAGATTTTGGATACTAACCCTTTATCATATATGTCATCTGCAAATATCTTCTCCCATTCCAAAGGCTGCCTTTTAGTTTCATTGTGCAAAAGTTTTTTGTTTTGTTTTTTATCTTGATGAAGTCCCAATAGTTCATTTTTGATTTTGATTCCCTTGAATCAGGAGACACACCTAATGAGAAGTTGTAACAGCTGATGTCAAAGAGGTTACTGCCTGTGTTCTCTAGAATTTTAATGGTTTCCTGTATCACATTTAGGTTTTTCATCCATTTTGAATTTATTTTTGTGTGTGGTGTAAGAAAGTGGTCCAGTTTCATTCTTTTGCATGTTGTTGCCCAGTTTTCCCAACATCATTTGTTAAAGACACTGTCTTTCATTCATTGGATATTCTTTCTGGCTTTGTTGAAGATTAATTGATCATATAGTTGTGAGTTCTTTTCTGGGTTTTCTAATTCTATTCCATTGCTCTGTGTATTTATTTTTGTGCTAGTACCATACTAGCTTGATCACTATAGCTTTGTAATATAACTTGAAGCCTGGAATTGTGATGCCGCCAGCTTTGCTTTTCTTTTTCACGATTGCTTTGGTTATTTGGGGTCTTTTGTGATTCCATACAAATTTTAGGATTCTTTGTTCTGTGAAATATGCTGGTGGTATTTTGAAAAGGATTGCATTAAAAGTGTAAATGACACTACTAGGTATTTATACAAAACATTAAAGAAATATGAATTCAAAATGATATATGCACCCCTATGTTTACAGCAGCATTATCAACAATAGCCAAATTATTAAAAAAGCACAAATGTCCATCAGCTGATGAATAGATAAAGAATATGAGGTATATAAACAATGGAATATTACCCAGACACAAAAAAGAATGAAATCTTGCCAACTACAATGACATGGATAGAGCTAGAGAATGTAATGTTAAGTGAAATAAGTCAGAAAAAGACAAATACCATATTATTTCACTCATGTGTGGAATTTAAGAAACAAAACAATTGAAAATGGAAGGGAGAGGAAAACCAAGAACAGACTCAACTATAGAGAATAAATTGATGGTTACTGGAGTGGATATCAATGGGGGAATAAGTTAAATAGGTGGTGGAGATTAAAGAGTACCCTTATTGTGATGAACACTGGGTGTTGTATGTGAGTGATGAATCATTAAATTCTACACCTGAAACTAATATAACATTGTATGCTAACTAACTGCAATATAAATAAAAACTTGGAAAGAAAAAAATAATACTCATGTCTAGTGAGGATAATACAGTAGACTGTATTTTTTAGTAGACTAAAATTCACTGAAAAAAAAAATAACATGAGTTGAGAGAGGTGAAAAAAAATAACATGAGGTGAGAGAGGTGAAAAAAAAATAACATGAGGTGAGAAAGTGGTGTTTACATTGTAACATCTGGCAGGATGATAAAGGTTTTGATTCTCTTCAGATATGGGACTCTCTACTTCACTCTACATGAAAACCAATTCCAGGTTAATGGAAGACCTGTATCTAAAGGCTTTTATAAAAGCATATAGAAGAAAGTCTTCATGTCAGCGAGATGTAGTAGGACACTGAAAGAAACACACTGGAAGCTTTAATAATGAATGAAAGATGATAAATTTAACTTTAGAATATATGAGACCTCTTATTCCAAAGATACCATGAAAAGGATGAAAAGATAAGCTAGTGAGTAGGAGAAGGCACTTGCCACACAGATAGCTAAGGAAAGACAAGTATCTAGAATCCTTATAGAACTCCTACAGATCAGTGACAAAAAGGCAAATCAGAAAATACAAAACAAAAACCAAACAAACAACAACAGCAGCAGCAAAAAAGATAAAAAACATTAAGAAGCATTCTCATGAAGAAACAGCCTAAATGCCAAGAAATAAATAAAGAAAAGGTACCCAAACTTATTTGTAGGCAGGAAAGAATCACAATGGAATATCACTTTACACATTACTAGAGTATCTAAAATAAATAAAAACTATTATTACTAATAGTAAAGATGAATTAGCTTACCACATAAATTTGTACCTTTACTTTGGAAATTTGGCAGTGTTTATATATGTATACTCTATTAGCCAATAATTCCAGTGTTGGATATATACTCTACAGAAATGCTACTAAATGTTCATCAGAATGCATGCACAAAATGTTCATAGCTGTTCCATTTAAAATAAGTAAAAGCTGGAAACAACCCAAATATCCATTAAAAGTAACATGGATCAATGAATTGTGATATATTTGTGAAGTGAAATTTTGTACAACAATGAAAATAAATTAAGTCTTTCTCCAATAACATGAATGCATCATATTTTTTTTGCATCTTATGTTTGTAATGTTGACCAAGAAAAAAATATGCTATGAAATAATATAAGCAATAGGGTACCATTAAGTAAATTTCAAAAACAAAGAAAACAGAAATGTATTGTTAATGGATTTGAACACTGGCAGTAAAGATACTTTTAAAAAGCAAGAAAGTAATTGGTATAAATTCACAGTTATTACTTCTGGGGGATGGATAGCAAGTTGTAAAGAATAGGCAGTATACTTTTGACACCAATAATATCTTTCTTGACTTGAGTGATAGTGATAGTTATAGATAATTTTTTGCTTTGTTATCATTTATTCAACTTATATACTTATTTTATGCACTGTTATAAACTCTTTTTTACAGAGTGAGATAAAGTATTTTGACAATCTGAAATTCAATATACTAAAATTATTCATGAATTTTTGGACCACAACCTATAAGGAAAAAAGATTCTGGGAGGAGCAGGCTGGCTATGTATAAAATGTAGAAGTTTTTGCCAAGAAAAACATAGATATAATTATATGAAATTTCTTTATGCTTTGTGAAAAAATGAGTGAGGCATAAAACATAAGTGAATTTTACTTTATCTAATTCCATTCACGGTTTTTTTTTTTTTTTCATAAAGTAAATTTCATTGTCTAGTAGAGGGGATAACAACACTGATTTTAAAACCTGAGAGAAGAGGAGCTTAAAACTCTCCACATACTTGTAGGAGTATGCAAACAAGTAAATTAACTTTACATAGCCAGTTTCTTCCTTTCTGAAATTTGGATACAATAATTGATCTTAAATACAAGTTTTGAGGGTTAAGGAAGTTTCCATTTAAAGTTATGGCTTATGGTTGACATCTAATCATGATAACTATAATAATGTGATAACATTTCTATTTCTAGTTGGTGGCAGATAGTATAAAGAGCTGTCATTCTGAGAAATACTCTCCAAAGGGCCCCTGGGTGGCTCAGTTGGTTACGTGTCTGCCTTTGGCTCGGGTCATGATCCCAGGGTCCTGGGATTGAGTCCCACATAGGGCCTTCTGCTCAGCAGGGAGTCTGCTTCTTCCTCTCCCTCTACCCCTCCCCCCTGCTTAGCACTCTGTCTCTCACACTCTCTCTTCCCAGAGAGTAAATAAATAAATCTTTAGGAAAAGTAAATAAATAAAAGTAAATAAATAAAATCTTTAAGAAAAATAAAAGAGAAGAAATGCTCTCCAAAGAAATTCTAGCAAAAATGGGAGTAATGGAATGGTAGCACTTAAAGGGTTGCATTGAGGGAAGGGTTAAATAGATTCTGTGAACAGTTTCCTTGATACTAGAAGACACTTCAAAGTGGTGTAACTGAACCCCAAATCTGGGTCTGTGTGCCGAACGTGCAGTGAGACAATCTCTGGGTCACCAGTTTCAAAGCAAAGAAAGCTTTTATAATCAGAAAGGCAGCCCAACAGAAGATAAGGGATTGGCCCCCAAGTCTGCCTAGCCCTGTTGAACCAAAGAACAGTTTGTATTTGGTAAGAAAGTATGTGGGGGTTAGGGCAGGAAATGGATGGGTTCTGGAAGCTTTGGAGAAAGTCTTGAAACTTCTCGTGGTTATGCAACATTCTCAGCCTCCCAGAGCCATCGGTGTGCTGCTTCCTTACATGTTAACTTCACATTTTATATCAGTTCTTTAAGGCAGACATTAGCAACTGGCATCCAGGAATAAGAACAAAGGACAAGGTTAATCCTTCCTGTGAAGCAGTGAAGAAATGTGCCAAAGTGCAGCATGTGAAGTTACTATGGAAGGAGAGCCTGGTAGGGTTTAAGCAAATAAAGAAACATGTACCTGAGCTCATTGGGAAATTAGAGAGAAATTCGAAGTAAAAATGGAGAAGCTTAGGGATAGAAAGTGGGTTAGTGGTTGCAGGAACCAGAATGTGACCTCTGAATGAGAGATCCACCAGTCCACAGAGAGGGAACGGAGTAAAAAATATGCTAGCCTTATTCTCTTCTTTCCCTTTAGTATCCTACTTGTGCTTCTCTTTAGCAGGATTCAAAATGAAGTGCAATAGCAAAGGAGACTACAAGGGCACAGAGTAGGGTGAGACTGAGAGTGACTGCAGAGGCAGTCATAGACTCACCAATAGAGTAGGGTCCTTTTTTTTTTTTAAGATTTTGTTTATTTATTTATTCATGAGAGAGAGAGAGAGAGAGAGGCAGAGACACAGGCAGAGGGAGAAACAGGCTCCATGCAGAGAACCCAATGTGGGACTCGATTTCGGGTCTCCAGGATCATGCCCTGGGCTGAAGGCAGGTGCCAAATCACTGAGCAACCCAGATATCCCTTACAGTAGGGTCTTGAACACAGTGATTGTCATATAATAAACACTCAAAAAAGAGTACCTATTATTATCTGATGACATTTGCCCTTTCCACTGTTTTTTCATAACATTGTATTAGAAGGAGAAAGAATAATAAATTATGATCTTATGATACTTTTCCCTTCCCTGGTATATCTGGGAAATTCTTGCTTTATTGAAGACTGTATTGAAGTAATAACTTCTTGGTGAACTCTTTTGTTGTCACCAAGGCAGAATGAGAACTGCCTTGTCTATTGTTCCATAGCACATCTCAAGTGGAACCCCTGGGTACAATGCATTATAATTACATTTTCAGGTATATGCCTCCTCTGTGATCTGTGACTTTTGAAGGTCGAGTGAGTCATCATCGCTTTTTAGTGCAGAGAAAATCCCTTTGTCTGTCCAAGTGTCAGCACTTCTGGGGGTGGTAGAGCTCTTCTGTCACTAGCAGAGGCCCAGGACGGTGATTGCTATGTCGGTGGTAGGCAAGGTGAGGGAGGCTTGGGGTAGGATAGAGAAATGTCACCATCACCACTTACAGTGATAAATACCAGAACTTCATGTGGTACAGCATGTGAGGGAGTAGAAAGTAGCAATGAATATATACTTTGGAAAAACTTCCTGTGTGATTAGAGCCTATCTTCAAGGACCAATGTAGCCTATTTTCCATCTTGGAATTGTTACCATAGTGATTAATGCACTGTCATTGTTCTTTATTGAATTAAGTCCCTACTCTATGTAATTTCTTAGTACATCCTCCATACTAATAGTTTTTCAAAATATATAAAACGTATGTCTTGTTTTAAGTTTTTGGTACATCCTTGCTTCTTCTTTTTCCACTATATTTAGATTTTTTTTAAAAGATTTAAACATATTGACATGAAATTTCCCTTTACTATCTAACTTCAGAGCTACAATAATTCAATCATTACCCTCTTATTACTGAAATTTTGGCTGCTTCTTTGCAGCTGTTTTGAAAACATCCATATAAATAAACACACTGAAAATGATGCCAGCAATGAAAAGGTACAATTTCTTTAAAAAAAGAAAGTGTATCTTCCTGTTTTTATAAATCTCTCTATGTATCAATTTTCATTTCATACTTTAAAAATTTATAAATGTACTCAAAATACTAACATGTTAATGTGGTTACTTTCATCTGGTTACTATCATCTACATTTTTTCCTTTCTTTTTTTTTTAACCTATGCTTTGTAGAAAAAAAAAGATATAATTTCACTTTTAACTGGTGACTGGCTTCTAATGTTTACTATAGCATTTCTGAACATCTAATGGCAAAGAAGTGATAAAAACTAGTATAGCACCCTGCAAAAAGAGACTTATTGTTAACACAGGTCTAGAATGTCCAGGAAAAATACCATTGGGTATTAAATTATCTTCCCTTGAAAATATAGGAAGGGTGCATCAAGACTCATCTTGTTTAGGATGGTCATGAATCAGAAAACTGACAAAACTTCACTCCATTGCAAGGAAATCTATTTTTGGAGTTAGCCACAACATTGTTCCTCTTTCCCTTCTCTCACTTGTGCCTTTTTCTCTTCATTCCTCATTTCCTTGTGCCATAGTCAGTCAATCTTAAGAAACAAGATATATATATGAAGAAAAAAGATATAAAGTAGTGTGCATAGAGGATTATAATTTCTCATAGTTTTCATTAGATCAGGTGTCAGAGAAACAAACTAGAGGGTTGAAGAAGGTCCCTCAACTCCACCAACCAGAATGTTTGCATGTTAGTTGCTGTATGCATCAACTTGTCCCTTAGTTCTAGTGTGCTGTAGGTTCTAAACCAACAGGCAAGGAATTAAGCCAGTGGTATATGATGTTTCCTCTATGTTGCTAATGCTACACCTGAAAAAATCAGTCCTCATTTAAGTACTAATTTTTAAAACATTCTACATATATCTAAAAGATACCTCAGAACAATGGATATGACTCATGATTCTGAAGACATTTTAGTTAAAATGATTAACTATGAGAGCTAGATTATAATTTAATGTGAAAATTCAGTATTAGCATGCTGAAATCAGTCTCTATTATTGGGCTGGCTCACTATCTCCCTTAATCTTTTTCTTCTTAAGCTCAATTGCTCTGAGAAAGTTACCTTATACACTGTGGCTCAGGTTCCTAATATGTAAAATGTGGACAATTATAATACATTCATTTTACACTTCTAGTGATGGTTGTATAAGCTAATAGATATAAAGACCTCAGTGTATAGTTAGCATTCAGTAGATTATTATTTTTTTTTAATTAATTTTTTTTATTTATGATAGTCACACACACAGAGAGAGAGAGAGAGAGAGAGAGAGAGAGAGAGGCAGAGACACAGGCAGAGGGAGAAGCAGGCTCCATGCACCGCGAGCCCGACGTGGGATTCGATCCCGGGTCTCCAGGATCGGGCCCTGGGCCAAAGGCAGGCGCTAAACCGCTGCGCCACCCAGGGATCCCTCAGTAGATTATTATTGTTTATCAACAAGTGGCAAACAGATTATGTTCTACAAGGAAAAATTCATCTGATATAAAGGAAAATATTTAAAATAAGAATGCAAGCTTTTCTTCTAAACTTGATTTTGACTTAAAAGAGAATCAGATACCATCTAAAAGCGAATGAATGGCATGCAGGTCAAAACTGGGAGACTTTTGTAGGGTACAGGAAAGAAAGGAAAAGAGAATCAATGACAGAAATGAACATCAATAATACAGAGAGAACAGAAATCCAATTTATAGAAAACTAGAGTTATTGAGCAAGAGATTTTATATGGAAGGATCATAAAACTATTCAAAATAGAATTGAAAAATATTTCTCATTTGAAGAAAAATGTATGATGAATGAAATAGATCACTAAACACTAGAAAAATTACTGAAAAGGAGGCACATCTAGAATAAAGCAAGACAAATGCTTGATTTATAAAATTTAAAAAGAATCATTCAGCATTCATCCAGAACATTGGGAGAGGTTTTAAAATGACTTAGGCTTTGCTCTACAACACTAACTGTGAAAAATGTTAAAACCACATACAGTTCTTTTTCAGGCGGGTGGTTGGGTGGCACAGTCAGTTGAGTGTCTGACTTTTGATTTTGGCTTAGGTTGTGATATCAGGGTCATGAGATTGAGCTCCTCATCAGGCTCCCTGCTCTGTGGAGTCTGCTTAAGTTTCTCTCTCTCTCTCCCTCTATCTCTGCTTCTGCCCCTTTCCCTTGCACAGTCTCTTTCTCTCTCTCTAAAATAAATAAATAAATCTCTAAAAAAACAAAACAAAACAGTTCTTTTGCAGGTGTAGGTATTGGTGAGAGAATGATTTTAAACTTAGTCAAATTATCTTTCAGATATTAGAACAATAGAAAACATTTACAAATGTGCAATATTGCCTAAAATATATTATTAATTCATTATATTAAAAATATTTTAATGCTTATAGTCTGGAAGTTGAAAAAAGATTATGAGTAGCTATGAAATGAAAGCATTCATGGGTAAGTATCAAAGCCAATTTTGAAAGCTTCAGGTCCAGAAAACTGTGAAAATATGGTAATTTCAATCAACAGTTAATTATTGAGAACTTTTTATTTGACAGTCACTGGTGTTAAAAAGAGAGATGCAACAGGGAACAAAACTGAAAACAATGTAAATATGGAACATTAATTAAATGTCATAAAATAAAATAACATACTAAAAACTTCAGATTATACTCATAAAGATTTAGAGAAGTATGATAAGATATTTTAATGTATGGATGACTGCTAAGAAGGTTTCTCTGTGATATAGCTAATTAGAGAACAATCAGGAAGATAAATAATTTCAAACAAATTTAAAGATCTTTTACTTATTAATTCATGAGAGACACACAGAGAGAGGCAGAGACATAGGCAGAGGGAGAAGCAGGCTCCCTATAGGGAACCTGATGTAGGACTTGATCCCAGGACCTTGGGATCAAAACCTGAACCAAAAGCAGATGCTCAACCACTGAGCCACCCAGGTGTCTAATTTCAAACAAATTTAACCACTAATAGAATTACAGATAGGGTCAATTTCTTTCAAACCTTTAGAAAACAATTACAAATATGATAGAGCCTATATTAAAATAACAAAACAATAAACACTGCAAAAAACATAAAGTGCAAGAATAAAAAACTGGAATAATAAAAAACAAAACTTATGAATCATTATAATAAATGTAAATGGATTAAAATTTCCTATTGAATTAAAAAAATAACTGAAAGATTCTAAAAGAAAAACAATTAAATGCAATGTTGAACTTACATAGAATCATGGGAGTGGCATTAGTGGAAGAACTGGTGAAATTCAAATAAGGTTTGATGTTCCATTGACAGAATTGCACCAATGATTTATTTTTCTTTTGGTTTTGATAGCTATACTGTTCCATGTTCCATGGTTTTATAAGTGTTAACTAGAGGAAGCTGAGTAAAGGGGAGGGACCCTGAATTGCTTTTGCAACCTTTCTGTGTGTCTAAAGTTATTTTTTTAAGTTAAAAAAATAAAATAAAATTCAAGTATATGTTACTTTAAAAAAACAGACCATATCTAAAATGCTTTATAAAGGAGGCTTTCCTTTTTTTTTTATTGGAGTTCAATTTTCCCATAGCAAACACATATAGCATAACACCCAGTGCTCATCCCATCAAGTGACCCCCTCAGTGCCCATCACCCAGTCACCCCCACCCCCCGCCCACCTCCCTTTCCACCACCCCTTGTTCATTTCCCAGAGTTAGGTGTCTCTCATGTTCTGTCTCCCTCTCTGATATTTCCCACTCATTTTCTCTCCTTTTCTCTTTTTCCCTTTCACTATTTTTTATATTCCCCAAATGAATGAGACCATATAATGTTTGTCCTTCTCCTATTGCCTTATTTCACTCAGCATAATACCCTCCAGTTCCATCCACGTCGAAGCAAATGGTGGGTATTTGTCGTTTCTAATGGCTGAGGAATATTCCATTGTATACACAGACCACATCTTCTTTATCCATTCATCTTTCGGTGGACACTGAGGCTCCTTCCACAGTTTGGCTACTGTGGACATTGCTGCTATAAACACTGGGGTGCAGGTGTCCCGGCGTTTCATTGCATCTGTATCTTTGGGGTAAATCCCCAGCAGCGCAATTGCTAGGTCTAGGGCAGATCTATTTTTAACTCTTTGAGGAACCTCCACACAGTTTTCCAGAGTGGCTGCACCAGTTCACATTCCCATCAACAGTGAACATAGGGCTCCTCTTTCGCCATATCCTCTCCAAAATTTGTTGTTTCCTGCCTTGTTAATTTTCTCCATTCTCACTGGTGTGAGGTGGTAACTCATTGTGGTTTTGATTTGTATTTCCCTGATAGCAAGTGATGCAGAGCATTTTCTCGTGTGCATGTTGGCCATGTCTATGTCTTCCTCTGTGAGATTTCTGTTCATGTCTTTTGCCCATTTCATGATTGGATTGTTTCTTTATTGTTGAGTTTAAGAAGTTCTTTATAGATCTTGGAAACTAGGCCTTTATCTGATATGTCATTTGCAAATATCTTCTCCCATTCTGTAGGTTGTCTTTTAATTTTGTTGACTGTTTCTCTGCTGTGCAAAAGCTTCTTATCTTGATGAAGTCCCAATAGTTCATTTTTGCTTTTGTTTCTCTTACCTTCATGGATGTATCTTGCAAGAATTTCCTGTGGCCAAGTTCAAAAAGGGTGTTGCCTGTGTTCTCCTCTAGGATTTTGATGGATTCTTGTCTCACATTTAGATCTTTCCACCATTTTGAGTTTATCTTTGTGTATGGTGTAAGAGAATGGTCCAGTTTCATTTTTCTGCATGTGGATGTCCAATTTTCCCAGCACCATTTATTGAAGAGACTGTCTTTTTCCCAGTGGATAGTCTTTCCTGCTTTGTCGAATATTAGTTGACCATAAAGTTGAGGGTCCACTTCTGGGTTCTCTATTCTGTTCCACTGATCTATGTGTCTGTTTTTGTGCCAGTACCACACTGTCTTGATGACCACAGCTTTGTAGTACAACCTGAAATCCGGCATTGTGATGCCCCCAGCTCTGGTTTTCTTTTTCAATATTCCCCTGGCTATTCAGGGTCTTTTCTGATTCCACACAAATCTTAAGATGATATGTTCCAACTCTCTGAAGAAAGGCCATGTTATTTTGATAGGGCTGCATTAAACGTGTAAATTGCCCTGGGTAGCATTGACATTTTCACAATATTAACTCTTCCAATCCATGAGCATGGAATATTTTTCCATCTCTTTATGTCTTCCTCAATTTCTTGCATAAGTGTTCTATAGTTTTTAGGGTATAGATCCTTTACCTCTTTGGTTATGTGTATTCCTAGGGATCTTATGCTTTTGGGTGATATGTAAATGGGATTGACTCCTTAATTTCTCTTTCTTCAGTCTCATTGTTAGTGTATAGAAATGACACTGATTTCTGGGCATTGATTTTGTATCCTGCCACACTGCCAAATTGCTGTATGAATTCTAGAAATCTTGGGGTGGAGTCTTTTGAGTTTTCTATGTACAGTATCATGTCATCTGCAAAGAGGGAGAGTTTGACTTCTTCTTTGCTAATTTGAATGCCTTTTATTTCTTTTTGTTGCCTGATGGCTGAGGCTAAGACTTCTAATACTATGTTGAATAGCAGTGGTGAGAGTGGACATCCCTGTCTTGTTCCTGATCTTAGGGGAAAGGGTCCCAGTGTTTCCCCATTGAGAATGGTATTTGCTGTGGGCTTTTCGTAGATGGCTTTTAAGATGCTGAGGAATGTTCCCTCTAACCCTACACTCTGAAGAGTTTTGATCAGGAATGGATGCTGTATTTTGTCAAATGCTTTTCTGCATCTATTGAGAGGATCAAATGGTTCTCGTTTTTTCTCTTGTTGATATGATCAATCACATTGATTGCTTTAGGAGTGTTGAATCAGCCCTGCATCCTTGGGATAAATCCCACTTGGTTATGGTGAATGATCTTCTTAATGTATTGTTGGATCCTACTGGCTAGTATCTTGTTGAGATTTTTTGCATCCATGTTCATCAAGGATATTGGTCTATAATTCTCCTTTTTGGTGGGGTCTTTGTCTGGTCTTGGAATTAAGGTGATGCTGGCCTCATAGAACAAGTGTGGAAGTATTCCATCCTTTTCTATCTTTTGAATCAGCTTTAGTAGAATAGGCATTGTTTCTTCTTTAAACATTTGATAGAATTCCCCTGGGAAGCCATCTGGCCCTGAACTTTTGTGTCTTGGGAGGTTTTTGATGACTGCTTCAACTTCCTCCCTGGTTATTGGCCTGTTCAGGTTTTCTATTTCTTCCTGTTCCAGTTTTGGTAGTTTGTGGTTTTCCAGAAATGCATCCATTTCTTCTAGATTGGCTAAATTATTGGCGTATAGCTGCTCTTAGTAAGTTTTTAAAATCATTTGTATATCCTTGGTATTGGTGGTGATCTCTCCTTTCTCATTCATTATTTTATTAATTTGTGTCTTTTCTCTCTTCTTTTTAATAAGGCTGACTAATGGTTTATCTATCTTATTAATTCTTTCAATGAACCAACTCCTGGTTTTATTAATCTGTTCCATAGTTCTTCTGGTCTCTATTTCATTGAGTTCTGCTCGAATCTTTATTAACTCTCTTCTTCTACTGGGTGTCGGTTTTATTTGCTGTTCCTTATCCAGCTCCTTTAGGTGCAAGGTTAGCTTGTGTATTTGAGTTCTTTTCAGTTTTTGGATGGATGCTTGTATTGCGATGTATTTCCCTCTTAAGACTGCTTTTGCTGTATCCTAAAGATTTTGAATGGTTGTATCTTCATTCTCATTAGTTTCCATGAATCTTTTTAATTCTTCCCTAATTTCCTGGTTGACCCTTTCATCTTTTAGCAGGATAGTCCTTAACCTACATGTGTCTGAAATGCTTCTAAACTTCTTCTTATGATTTAGTTTTCAGAGCATTACAGTCTGAAAATATGCAGGGGATGATCCCAATTTTTTGGTATCGGTTAAGATCTGATTTGTGACCAGTATGTGGTCTATTCTGGAGAAAGTTCCATGTGCACTTGAGAAGAATGTGTATTCAGTTGCATTTGGATGTAAAGTTCTGTAAATATCAGTGAAATCCATCTGGTCCAGTGTATCATTTAAAGCTCTTGTTTCTTTGGAGATGTTGTGCTTAGAAGATCTGTCATTTTCAGAAAATGCCATGTTGAAGTCTCCCAGTATTAGTGTATTAGTATCTAAGTGTGTCTGTACTTTAGTTATTAATTGATTTATATACTTGGCAGCTCCCACATTCGGGGCATAAATATTGATGATTGTAGGTCCTCTTGTGGATAGATCCTTTAAGTATGATATAGTATCCCTCTTCATCTCTTACTACATCTTTGGAATAAACTTTAATTATCTGATATAAGGATGGCTACCCCTGCTTTCTTTTGAGGACCATTTGAATGGTAAATTGTCCTCCAACCTTTTATTTTCAGGCTGTAGGTGTCCTTAGGTCTAAAATGAGTCTCCTGTAGACAGCAACTAGATGGGTCTTGCTTTTATCCAGTCTGAAACCCTGCGACTTTTGATGGGGTCATTAAGCCCATTCACGTTCAGAGTTGCTATTGAAAGATATGAATTTAGTGTCATCATAATACCTATTCAGTCCCTGTTTTTGTGGATTGTTCCCTTGGACCTCATCTTTCTATTACATAATCCCTCCTAATATTTCTTGCAGAGCCCGCTTGTCACATATCCTTTCAGTTTTCTGCCTATCTTGGAAGCTCTTTATCTCTCCTTCTATTCTGAATGAGAGCCTTGCTGGATAAAGTATTTTTGCCTCAGGTTCTTCTCATTTAGGACCCTGAATATATCCTGCCAGGCCTTTATGGCCTGCCAGGTCTCTGTGGAGAGGTCTGCTGTTAATCTAACATTTCTCCCCATAAAAGTTAGAGATTTCTTGTCTCTTGCTGCTTTAAGGATCTTCTCTTTATCTTTGGAATTTGCAAGTTTCACTATTAAATGTCAGGTATTGAGCGGTTTTTATTGATTTTAGGGGGGGACCTCTCTATCTTTGGGTCTGAATGCATGTTTCCGTTCCCAGGTTAGGAAAGTTCTCAGTTATGATTTGTTCAAATACATATTCTGGTCCTCTGTCCCTTTTGGCGCCCTCAGGAACTCCAATTAAATGTAGATTTTTCCTTCTGAGGCTGTCATTTATTTCCCTTAACCTATCCTCATGATCTTTTAATTTTCTTTTTTTTCTTCAGTTTCCCTTCTTGCCATCAACTTATCTTGTATGTCACTCACTTGTTCTTGTACCTCGTTAACCCTCTTTGTTAGGACCTCTAGTTTGGATTGCCTCTCATTTAATTGATTTTTAATTTCGGCCTGATTAGATCTAAATTCTGTAGTCATGAAGTCTCTTGAATTCTTTATGCTTTTTTCTAGAGCCACCAGTAACCTTATAATTGTGCTTCTGAATTGGCTTTCTGACATTGAATTGTAATCCAGATTTTGTAACTCTGTGGGAGAGAGGACTGTTTCTGATTTCTTATTTTGAGGTGAGGTTTTCCTTCTAGTCATTTTGATCACTGCAGAGTAGCCAAAAACAAGTTGTACTGGAAAAAGGAGAAAAAGAGAGAAGAGAAAAAAAAAAAAAGGAAGAAAAAGAAAAAAGAAGAAGAAAAAGAAGAAAAAAAAGGGCGGGGGAGGGAAGCAAACAGAATACAAAAAACAAGGGGAGTATCCTCTGATTCTTTGTACTGTAAATCCCTTGACTTCCCTGGAACTTTCCAATGCTTTTTCCCTGTCCCTCTAGCTGGTCTTCTGGGGGAGGGGCCTGCTGTGCTGATTCTTCGATGTGTGCACCTGGGGGAGCTGCTCAGCCCCTTGCCTGGTGCACGGGTCAGTGGGAGCTGTTTATCCCGTGAGGCCCCTGTGTAGCTCAGTGCAGGTTGTTTATCCTGTGAAGCCCCAGGAGGAACAACAGTGGCAGCGGCCAGCTCTGGAGCCCTGGAGTCAGCTCCCGCAGTAACTCCAGAGCTCTCCGTCTGCAGGGCCTGGATGCTCCGGGGCGGGGCCGCTGCTCTGCTCAGCTTGGGGCAGGAGCGTCCTTGCTGTCCTGGGCCCTCCCGGCCTCTGCGTGTCCCAGGGGGAGGTCGGATCCTGGGCTGTGTCCCCGGCACCCTGGGCTCTGGAGCCTGCGCCGCTGGAATCCGCTCCTGGCTGCACAGCCCCCTCCCTGCAGAGCCACCTGTGGAGCCGCCTCCAAGCTGCTCCCGGGTCCAGCCAAGCGCGCGCTGCAGCCCTTTAGGGAGCTCGGCCGTGGGGTGTGGGGCGCTCTCCTCGCGGCGCAGGTGTCTGCTAGTGTCCCACGGAGCCTGAGGGCATCCCCGCCCCTCCTGGGGTCCTGCTCCAAATCCCTGCCAGCGCCTTTCCATCAGGGAAGATTGGTGAAGCTCCTGCTCCTCGGGGCCTGGGCTTTGCTGTCCTGGGGACACTCGCCGTGGGGCCTTAGCCTGGTCCTCATGGGGCCCCTCTCCCTTGGATGCTTTTTTATTTCTTTATATTTTTTCCCCATCTTCCTACCTTGATAGAAGCGTGAACTCTTCTCACTATAGCATTCCAGCTGTTCTCTCTCTCTCTCTCTCTTTTTTTTTTTTTCCAGCTGTTCTCTCTTTAAATCTCAGACCGAATTCCTAAAGGAGGCTTTCAGTTTAACAATGGTTGCTGGATCACAATATTTAATACATCTTATTTAAATTATTTTTGAAAGAGGGGAAAAAGTGAAAATTTATAAGAAACCCAAAAATAAGACTGATGACCAATTTATATGCTGGTTTCCACAAATATAAACTGCAATGGAAAAATTATGGAAGTAGGAATTTTATACTTAAAGGTATAGAGAAGACACAGCAACCAATTATATGTGGATCATTTTGGATCCTGATTTTTAAATAAATAGTGACACTTATGAGGTATTGATGAAAACTGAAAAAAATCATAAGGTAGGAATCCTAAGTATATGAAATATTAAACTTATATAAAATTTTTCCTTTTCTCCCTTTCTATTAACACTGAGAATAATCCTGTGGTACTTACTTTTTTTTTTTTTTTAAGATTTTATTTATTTATTCATAAGAGGCACAGAGAGAGAGGCAGAGACACAGGCAGAGGGAGAAGCAGGCTCCATGCAGGGAGCCTGATGTGGGACTTGATCCCGGGTCTCCAGGATCACACCCGGGCTGAGCCACCCGGGCTGCCCTCCTGTGGTACTTACTAAAGGAACTGCTAAAAGTTGAAGGAAGGAGTGAATGCAAGGCTAATGGAGAACAAGTAAGGTAATCACCCACTTGGTAAATCTAAAGAATACGGGACTGCTGTCATTGCTGTCAATGATAATGATGAAGATGACTAATTTGGAGTCCTTTAACAAAAACAGTGGAACTAAAATATGAAAAAAAAATATGGAAAGACAAGTGAGTCAAAAATAGAGTGCTCCAACTTTCTATATTGTTTGGGAGGATAATAAAGATATTAACTTGGGATTTTAGAATTTGCACTTAACATCACATGTGAATTTTAAAAGTGTAAAGGTAATAAAAAGTAATAAAAATATAATTTACAACTTTAAAAGGACTAGAGGAAAATAGAAGGAAATATAATAAAAAAATTAAAAAGAAATCAAGGAGCAAGAAAAAAAGAAGTAAGGAAACATAAAAGCATGACAAATAGAAAATGTAAAATATCATGGTATTAATTGCTCCAAATAGATCAGTACATCAACAAGATAATGTATAATATTGACCCAGAACAGCAGTTTAAAACAACTTCCATTTGGCTCCTGATTCTGTAGGTAGTTAATTTAGGCTGGGCTGAGTTGGAAGTTCTTGTCTTGGTTCAGCTCCCTCATGCATTCGTGGTAAGCTAGTAGATGACTCCATTCTGGGGTCTGGCCTGGCTGTTGTGTGCTTTCACCTTTCTTCATATGGTTTCTCATCTTCTAGGATGTAATTTGTGCTTGGTCACATGGCAGAGCCAGATTTCCAGGACAATGAGTGAAAACATGCTGCGCCTATTGAGATGTAGATAGCCTTGGGAACTGGCCCTCCAGTATTCCTGCTTAATTCTACTGGTCATGGCAAGTCACAGACAAGTCCAGATTGAAGAGGTCGGGAAATAGACTCTCTTATCTTGGAAGATTGATATAAACGCATTGCAAAGGGGATGGACACAGAGTAGAGAGTATTTAAGTACTTGCAGTAAATGTAAATGGACAAAACTCTTCCATTAAATGCTGGAGACTTGTAAAAATAAATTTTGAAACAGTCAACTTCTTGATATAGGAGAGGATAAATTAAGTTAGGGTTAAACAAAAATATTAAAAGGTAATGAAAAATGACAAGCAATGCAAAGAACTACTAATCAAAGGTAGCTGTTAAGGAAAAAAGTCTTTAAGGCAGAGAGAATTCTTGAGGATATGAGAGAGATATTATCTAATCATAAAAGTAAAACTTCACCCAAAATACTCTATAATTTTGAATCTATATGTACCTAATGTTATAAAATAAAGATAGGTAATGTAAAAAAATTTTAGAATCAATTAATTAACTGATAATTAAACTGATAAGAACATTTGAATGGCTATTATTAGAATTACAGACAAGATTAACATACCTCATGAAACAGTAGATATGGTAAAAGTAAAGTAAATAAATTCTCCACTAAAAGGAGCCAAAATTCAGGAGAGCCTTCAAGGGAACAAGATGGCAAAAGTAAGCAGATACTCTTAATGGGTCAAAATCAAAACTGAATTATTTCCTGAGCATTATAAAGACCTAAGAATATAACAGCAAGTAAAAAATTACAGGTATAAGGAGAAGTATGTCAACAAACGTAAAAGTAGCGTTATATGGCAATATTGTTATCAGGGTAGATGGAATCCAAGGCAAAATGTTGTAAGCAATTCCTGGATTATTATGTGTTGAATACTTGACATAAAATTATTTTCAGAAGCATAAAGTGGAAGATTTTAGAAGACCATTCTTTTGACAGATGATATAATAAAAACTCAGGAATATAGAGATCAAGAATATAAATTCGTTGTGACATATATGCCTTCATTTATGCATGATACACACACAAACTGTGCAGAAACCAGTATAATCTATAGGCAGTGAGGTGAATTTTTGTTAGAGACTATCTTTCTCAAAAAAAAAAAAAAAAAAAGACTAGATATCCTCAATGTGATAATAGAGGAGAAATGAGCAGACTTGAAAATTTAGGCTGAGAGTTTTCTAATGGGATTGAGATACTAGCCAAAGATTTCAATAATAGAGAAGATTCCCGGGCTGATGATACTTCATTCTCTTCTCTTCAACTTTTAAGAAAGGTTATGTCTGTTTTGTGGCAAGGATCATTCCAAACAAGTGCTTCTTAACTGAGTCAATTTTGCTCTCTGTGGGATATCTGGAAATGTCTGGAGACATTTTTGGATTTCACAATAGGGTAAGGGGGTGGTTTGTTATTGGTATCTAGTAAATAGAGACCATAGATGCTGCTAAACATCCTACTATGCACAGGATAGCCCACCACAACAAAAAATTACCTTGCCTCAAATGGCAATAGTGTCAAGATTGAGAAACCCTGATCTAAACCAATGTACTTAAAAGTCCTGGCACAAACTAGAATCTAATAGAAAGAATTTTGTATAAGATAGTGGTGCGAAGAGAGAGAGAGGTTCACTATGCATTTTCACTCACTTCAGGTACTTTTGAGAGAGCAGATATCGGGCAACTTGTTCATGAAAAATGAATTTCCTCTTTGAAGACTACTCAATATATTCTATTTGCCTATTCTATCCAAGTGTGAAAGAATTTAAGAGGGTTTTTATCAAAGAGTATGAAGCTTCAAAATTGAATTTCGGTCAGGTGGAGAGGAAAGTCTTAATAACATCTACTAGCAGTTCCCACTTACAAATACACATTTAGAAACCATTTGTTCATTCATCTATTCAGTATTTATGTTTCACATTTCTTCTGTGTGCACAGTCACATCTTTTGATGATAGAGATGATTAAGCTGAGACCTTTTCCTTCAGCTAAGTGAGAATTGGGAGAAATAAAGATGCAAATGTGGGCTGGGTCACTAAGCTAATCTCAAAAGCTTTTTAAACTCAAAATAAACCTGATTGATACAAAGCTGAACTGAACACATCAATAAAGACACAATCAGCTTGGATAGCCAAATATTAAGAATTTAAACATGAGAAAGAAAATCATGCATATTAAGCATTTTTTAACATCATCTATCACAGTAAGTCTCTAAGTTTTACAGTAACTCTGTGATATTGCTATTATTAGTTCATTTACAAATGAGTAACTTGAGACTCAAAGGCTTTGAGTCAACTGTCTGTTCACAGAATCTGGGAGGTCGTGTTGGGATTTGAACCCAGGTAGAGGGATTTGAGTCCTAAGGTCAGTGGTTTGCCTACTACACCAAAGTCCAATATGATCTGCTCAGAAAAGTAGTACCTCTCTCCATACTTGTGCACCTGCTTACGTGTAAGTGAGCCCTGTACAGAGCTGGGTCTTGGAACCTCTAAGATGCAAAGAAACGATAGGGAATCTAAGTTCCTGAGGTTGAAGAGAAACTGTGTATTCCCTGATAATGGACTTTCTTGTCCTCTCCATGCCTTAGTATTTTCTTTATAATCGCTTCCTTGTCCAGCGGATTACTCAAAAGTTTTAAAATTCCAATATTTATTTTAAAATTTTATATTTTAGTTATTGATGTGTAATTTAATTGCATTGTGGCCAGAAAATATGATTTTTTAAAGATTTTGTTTATTTATTCATGAGAGATACAGAGGGAGGGGCAGAGACAAGCAGAGGGAGAAGGAGGCTCCATGCAGGGAGCCTGATATAGAACTCAATCCCAGGACTCTGGGATCACGCCCTGAGCCAAAGACAGATGCTCGACCACTGAGCCACCCAGACATCGTTAGAAAATATGGTTTGTATGATATGTTACTTAAAATGTATTGTGGGCTGATTTATGAACTAGCATTTGACCAATTTTTATAAATATTACATATATGTGCCAAAAGAATCTGTAGTTCTGTGGTTATATATATATATATATATATATATATATATATCCATTGTGTGATTGTTTTTTGTGTATTTCACTTATCAATAATAAAAAGTGTGGTGAAATCTACATGCTGGAGATATCTTTCTCTTGTTCAATGATTTTTTCTTTATCTATTATCAGGAATAATTTATATAAATTTTTAGAATTGTTGTATGTTTTTAGTGAATTGAACATTTTAATCACTATGTAGTATGGCAGCCATGAAAGTGGCCTCCCAGTTTTCTAGTTGCAGGTAGTATAATTGACTTATCACTCCAGTTGCTATATTCACAGAAATTCATCACTGTACTTATATGGAAGCTTCTCATTTCACGGACTGGTGTCAGCCAAAGATTGAGTGTGGTGGAGATGCAAAAGCAGCCCTCTTCTTGGAAGACTTGAGGCTCCTATAACAGGTGACTTTTGGTCTTCATCCCTGTACCTGGCCAGAACTCCTAAAACCACTGCAATATCCTAAACAATAAAGCTGCTAGGAGCATCTTTTGTTCTAATTGATTTTTTTACCTCAGTTCCTGACATAGAGCTCCTAAATGCATGAGAATTTCCTAAGTGATAGGAATCACTAAGTGATAATGTCTTGTTCTAATGAGAAAACTCTTCCTGAGCTCTTGCATAGCTTCAGAATGGGAGCTGCATAAGAGACTTGGAACTTTCAGACTATCTGTCAAACTGAGGAGAGGGGCTAGAGATTGAGTTAATAATTGAGCATACCTATGTGAGAAAGTCTTTATAATAAAGTCTCTGAACTATGAGTTTTGGAGAGCTTCTGGGTTGGTTATATGTTGAGGTACTGGAAGGCAGCGTGCCTGGAGAAGGCATGGAGGTTTGCACCCCTTTCTCTATACCTTGCCCAATACATCTCTTCCATCTGGCTGTTACTGAGTTTTATATTTTTATAATACACCAGTAAAAATGTTTCTGTGAGCCATTTTAGCAAATTATCAAATCGAAGGAGGGAGTCAAGAGAACCCTGATTTATAGGAAGTCAGTCAGAAGTATAGGTGACAATTTGGGGTTTGTGATTGGCATCTGAAGTAGGAATAGTGGTATGGGACTGAGCTCTTAAGCCATGGAATCTGACACTAACTCCAGCTAGAGAGTCAGAACTGAATTGAATTGCAGGGTACCTGTCTGGTGTTAGAGAATGAGTCAGTAAGGGGGAAAAAAAAAAGCCCAATATTTGATGGCCAGAAATATTGAGAGTAGATAGAAGAAAAGCACCATTTTTTTTCATTTCAAGATATATTGGGTAACAGGAAGTGAGATAAACAGATTGTAGGCTAACGTAGGTAGGGGTTGGCTGTATTAAACATCTCCTGTAACTTTTGGTGCCAGAAGCTTGAGTTTCCTTCAGTCTTGTTGTTGTTGTTGTTGTTGTTTTTGTTGTTGTTGTTGTTGTTTTTCTCCTCTATTACCTTTGATTTCCCTAACAACTCCTTAAATGAAATCTGCATTTTCAGCTCTTTCAGTTTTAATTCACTGTTATCTTATTCAGTCCCTGTTGATGTGTTGATAAGATTTAGGGTTGGGAAGCATTCTATAATCTTACAATTAAATCTCAGTCTTTTAGTGGGTCTGTGTCCCAGAACTGTGACCTTCATAAGTGTGTCTCAGATTTTTTTTACTTCCGTTTTGAGGTAAGTCAGGCAGGCTCCTGGGCACTTGAGTTGGATAATAACTCTTTCCCAGGTAAGATAAGGATGTGGTAGTCTTTTCCCTTGGATAGTAGACCTTTGTTATGGAGAATGCTCTCCACATATTTCAAAATGGTAACTTTTCTCCTTTTGCTAGAAACACCAGGAGATTTTTCTCAACTCTTTATCATGAGAACTTGGCGGTGCTCCTGAAAGAAAATCTATAAAAAGTGTGGGGTCTCTGTTAAGATTAGGTACCCTTGAGTTTTTTTTTTCTTTTAAGCTACTCTGCATTCAACCTGCAGCAATTTGTCAAAATGGCTATTTAAACTTTCTTACCAGTTTATAGCTCTGGAGACTTCTGATCCATCTAACCTGAAATTTGACGGATTCTCTGTTTCAGCTGGGGCTTTCTTTCTGTGTTTGCCTGTCTTTCCAGATTTCAGCTTTGTCCTGCCCTTTCAGTTCTCTGATGGATCTGAGCAAAGTTATTTATTTTCACTTTGTTCAACTTTTTTCTTGTTCTAAAAATGGGAATAATAATTTCCAAGCTCTTTATTTTAAGTGAATGAAACCTGAAGCTGTCTCTTACTTTTGAAGTATTTTTACTTGAGGAGAACTAAAAGGAGTATACACACACACACACACACATAGACACACATTCTTGTCTTCTTCATTGACTTGGTTCAAATAATATTATTTTGGCTGATATAATTAATAAATCGTCTTTTTAAAAATATAGTTGTTTTATAGTTTTATCTTTAAGAGAGAACCTTAGAGGAGTCTATTTACTTTGAAAGGGAAAAAGAGAAAGAGAAAAAGGAAAAAAAAGCACTGAGCAGTATTTTAATAACTGGAAAGAGAAGATTTGATCATCCAGTAAATTAGCAAGTTGTATGTGTGTGTGACAGATACAATTTTAAATTTTTTTAAAATATTTATTTATTTATGATAGTCACAGAGAGAGAGAGAGAGAGAGAGGCAGAGACATAGGCAGAGGGAGAAGCAGGCTCCATGCACCGGGAGCCCGACGTGGGATTCGATCCCGGGTCTCCAGGATCCCGCCCTGGGCCAAAGGCAGGCGCTAAACCACTGCGCCACCCAGGGATCCCAACAGATACAATTTTAGAAGCTTCGTTTGCTCATTCTTTGAGTATAGCAATGTATGATGGAGCAGTCATTTTCTCTGTAGCAGATTAGTATTGTGAAATACATTGAGAAACACATCCATCTTGATGTTCAGAATGTTCCCTGAACATAATTTATGAGCTTGGAAAATGTTGCATTAGTTGCTATTTTTGCAGCATTTTTTTTTGCACTATTTTAGTGAATCTCCAATCATATATCATAATTGTTAAGCCTGGAAAGTATCTCACAGCTTAGTTTCTGAAACCTCACCATTTTATAGGGACCAATGCATACTACCTGATTAACCCTGACCCCAAAACAGAATAGGAACTGTAAAACAGGTTTCTTCTCTCTCAGCTGGACAGCACTGCTGTTCCATGCAAGATGGTCTTGGAAGCTTACACAGAACGTTGTTTTTTTATCACAAGTCAATAATCATTGGGTTTGCCGGAGAAACAAAACCAATGAGAGGTAGTAAAACGTCTCAGTTTTTTGCTTGCTTGTTTTTTTTTTTCTATTTGTTTGTTTTTGTACATTTCATAAAAATTATTTTTAATCGGTTTTCAATGGTTGAAAGAGTCAAGAACACTATCTGACTATTGGAATAAAATCTCTCTAAACAAAACTTTGCAAAGGGCAAATAAATATTCTATCAAGGAGTTGTACATTTTATTTCATTTTATTTGATTTTATTTTTAAAGATTTATTTATTTGAGAGAGAATATGAGCAGGAAGGGCAGAGGGAGAGGGAGAGAGAATCTTAAGTAGACTCCTCACTCAGTGTGGAGCCTGATGTAGGGCTCCATCTCAGACCCTGAGATCATGACCTGAGCTGAAATCAAGAGTTGGACAATTTAACTGACTGTGCCACCCGGGTGCCTCCAGGGGTTGCAAATTTTAAGATCCTATTTATTTATTCATGAGAGACACACAGAGAGAGAGAGAGAGAGAGAGAGAGATAGGCAGAGGGAGAAGCAGGCAGGATTTGATCCCAAGACCTTGGGATCACACCCTGAGCTGAAGGCAGACACTCAACCACTGAGCCACCCAGTTGTCCCCAGGAGTTGCACATTTTAAGATCATCTATAAAATATCAAATACTAAAATAAGAAAATAAAAACAAACAAATAAATAATAAAAATAAATTAAATAACAGATGATAGTTGCTGGCATATTTTTAATACAACAGAAAAAATAAATAAAAAGAAAAAATAAAATAGCAAAAATTGACTTAAATGAAGCCCATCAGTAGTTGAACCACCAAAGTATGTTAACCACATTTATACTGCCTCCAAATGGGCTATTTATGGGCCAGGTGGTTGCCTCAAATTTTATAAAAGTTAAATAATAGAGAATCTATTCAGAATGGGCCTATCTTATTCACCATTAAAATAAAGTTAGATTTTATTTAAGTACATTATGTCATGACAAGTAATGTAGGGCATTCTTTCAGAGCTCCTGGGTTTCTAGGTTATCTGGAGTCAGGACAGAGGACAGGACCAAGACCCTGAAGGCTAAATCATCATGATTAAAGAATGACCATTTCAGAAACTGAGCAAAAAGAATGAGGAGCAAGGTAGTAATATTCAAATGCCATTTCTTTAGAATCCCAGGGGAGCTGCATTACATTGTCAGTGCAACCTGGTTCCGATAAAGAAGGGCCAATTCATCATGAATCAGGACAGAAGAGAAAGTAGGATTGTCAACAGAGGGGGTACCTGGGGCTGTGAATACATATTTCTTACATAATTGTGTATCTGTTTTTGCTTTCCCAAACTCATAATTATTTAGTGGGTATAGAGCCATTCTACTGCCCATATAATTTTTACACATTATTCACCCACCATGAATTGACTTAATTGCTGATTCTGAAATTCTCTTTTTAGAGATTCATTTATTTGGCTTTATGCAAATCTCATGATTGGTTATTCATACATTAGCATGAATAATTATAACATCTTGATTAAGACTGATTAAGCTTTCCATTCATCAAAGAGAAATGCAGATACTGTGGGTATTTTTATTTTTATTTTTATTTTACTTTATCTTTTAAATACTAGCTCTAGAAAGCTAACTATTAAATAAGGTTTTCTCACAGCCCAATAACTAGATTGTTGGTAAGGTGGGAGGAAGAGTCAACAAATAAAGGTTCTATTGTCTAGAAAGAGCTATCTGTTTGTTAGAACGATAATTTAGTGAACTTTCAACTCTTTTATTGTGTTTATTCTAAACATTTTAAACAATATAATTACCCATAGAAATATTCCTTAATTCTGGGTTTTGATAACTTTAAGCTCTCCAGTATAAGGAGAATCTGAATGGTTGGGTTCTATTTGCAAAATACATGTAGGTCCCAAATATCTATATCTATTTATATTTGTTACCTCTCATCTATTAGGTAGCCTTCTCCTCAGATATCTTTTAAGACTCTAGGATTTCCATAGTCATAGAACTGATTGAGTAGTCGATTCCAAATGAGTTGTGGTTTTACCACGAGAGTAAGATGGAGAGAAATGGTACCAAGGAACTAGACGGCATACGTTATCAGTCAAGTTCAACTAGAGAAGCAGAACAAGTATGATACCTATCATCACATATATGTGGGATATAATATATCATTCATAGGTATGACACGATACATATCATATGTGTATATGTATATATAAATCATATATATAAGTATATGTAATATAATTATATATAATACATATTACATAATTTATGTTCTACATACATACAAAACATATATATTATGTATATTATTATATTATGACACTTGTGTTATATATATTTTTTATATATTATATATATATAACAGAATATATGTAACAAGGAATCAACTTATGTGATAGTGCGTTCTGGCTAAGCAAGTCCAAAATCCATAGAGTCTGGAAGGGAAGATCTTGGACAGGCTGAAGCTGTTGTCTGCAGCAAAAGAGTACAATTTCAAAAAGATTAGAACTCCATGGACATGGTCCAAGACTACTACCCACAGGTATACTCTCTTCTATACCTTGGAGAAGTATTAGTTTGGCTTTCAAGGCCTTTCAGTTGATTCTCTCAGGCCCCTTGTACTATTCAGGATAATATACCTTATTTAGGGATTTAATTACATATGCACAATTTTCCAAAGCAGCACCTAGCTTAGTGTTTGATCAAATAACTGGGGAGCCAAACTGACATATCACAAACGTTATCACAGTGTATAGAAGGGAGAGGTCATGGTGATGGACCATAAGACCTTATGTGGGCAACCCCTAAAGACATGACAATTTCTTTCCAACATCTTCCATTGTTCCTCCCTTTTTTTCTATTGACATTTTATTATTTTCAAATTTATTAATTTAAAAAAAGCATCTCTCTTGCTTTACAATACAGACCCTTGAACAACGTGGATGTTAAAGGTGCCAACCCCCATGTAGTTGGAAAATAACTTTTGACTCCCAAAAAAATCTTAACTACTAATAGCCTACTATTGATTGGAAGCCTTACTGATAAGATATAGTTGATTAACACATATTTTGTATGTTATATGTATTAGATACTGTATTCTCAATAAGGTAAGCTAGAGAAAACATTAAGAAAATCATAAGAAAGAGAAAATGCATTTACATCACTCTATTGTATTTAAAAAAAAATCCATGTATATAAATGAACCCGTGTCATTCAAACCTGCATTGTTCAGGGAATCAATTGTACTCTTATCTTTTTCCTCATTTTCTCCTTTATTTCATATGTAATCCTCTTAAAGTTACCCACCTAATATGCTGTCTGAGCCTGTGAAGCCTCTGAAAGGCTCTCCTTCATTATCATAAACACTATCTTAACACAATTGATCATCAACTCCTGTCACCAGAAAACAAATACTTAGCATCATTTGGGCAACTCAGTGGCCTGAAAGCCATCATAGCAACTTGTTTCTACCCAACACCCCTCCCCACATTTAATCAATCTTCAAATTCTTTCAAAATTATTCATGTCACTTGTTTTATTTCCCTATGTTTTTACTCATCAGCAAATCATGTTGTGGAAAAACAAATTAAGATTTTCAAATCTCACAACAATTTATGCATTATATAGAGAATAAAAAACAGATATGTGATTCAAAATGTATAATAATGGAATAAATTAGAACAAAGGAATAATCTAAGTGCAAAAGTAGAATGATTGCATGAACATCAAAGTGCACTAGAAGAAAGGCTTATAAAAACATATCCATACATTATCTTGCAAATCACTCCATAATACATGTTTTCTGTTAGCATTATTTGAAATTGTTAAATATGAGCACCTTTCAACATACTGCATTCTTTATATGAACTTGTTGATGATATACTTTTTCTTTTTGCAACTGTTACCTATTTTTGATAATGGCAAAAATATCATAGGTGAACATAGGTCAAAATATTGAATTAAGCAATTTACTTGCCCTTAGCCCTTGCTGTTGATAAACTTTTATATACTTTATTGTAAAGTTTTACTTTCTAAAAATGTTCATTAATGATAGACTGTTGGCCATTGAAAACCTCAAATTTCTGCTCATACTTCCTCAGAACATATGTTCTTAAATATATGTTCTGTAAAAGACGCCAAGTTTAAAAAGGGTGAGAGGAATAATAAATATTTGAGGCAATAGGAAATGCATAAGAGGTAAAGGTGCTTAACATTTGTGAAGCATCTTTTCTGTACCAAGTTTCAGCCAGGTTATCTAAGAAAATGGCATTTAATTTTTACAAAGCCCTATGTAATAGACATGCCCAATTTAAAAGGGAAGAAAACCAGTCATGAGAATTGGGTTGATTCTATGCTCTTTTTCTCAATTACTATTGCAGATTATGAAACTACCCCAAACTTAGAATATTCAAACAGCAATAACTTTGTGCTACTTCCCTCCAGAAGAGTATGGCATAATCACAAAGAAAAGAGAGAGTAGATTGAATAATAGATCCCCTATACCTGTAGAGTTTATATGCAGGTGGCGGTTGTATATTGAAGAAGGTAGCAAGATAGGTGAGAATAGAACATCTATTCAGATTTCCTCAAGGTTAAAGGAAATCATGGGATGCTATTAAGTGTGGCAGCTATAGGATGACATGTGTTTTAGAAGGTTAACACCAGAGGCAATACTTGGGGAAGCTTGAAGAGCAAGACTAGCAGGAAGAGGAACATTTAGGGTATTGTTGCCAAAAATGAAGAGTGAGGCACAAAAATAAAATATGAGGGGATCCCTGGGTGGCTCAGCTGTTTAGCACCTGCCTTAGGCTTGGGGCATGGTCTTGGAGTCCCGGGATCGAGTCCCAGTAAAAATGGAAGTTTTTTTCATCCCAAGATCAAGATTTTCCAACTCAAGTAATGTCGTGATGACTTCTAATGTCTGTGCATGTCTGTTTTATTGTCCCTTTGAGTGCATGGAGGATTTTATTTTTCTACCCTCCTTGCATTTCTGTGGGATCTTATGAAAGTTCTGGCCAGTGGATTAAGCTCAGATATGGAGTAGTGTTAGTTGTGACCTCGATTATTTAGTTGCCAATAAAATATGCGCCAATGTTTTCCCCCTCCTATCACAGTGATCAGCAACATTCTTGATGGTGAAATCTCCTTTAGCTTGGGTTCTTAAATATGAATATCCTGGACTTGAGCCCATAACCAACCCATGGTAAATTTCTAGCAGAAGCAAGAAATGAAACTTGTGTTGGAAGGCTCCCAGATTTTTAGTTTCTGTTGCCATTACATACTCTAGCCTCTTCTGATTGACTCACTGTATATCAATCTCTTCTGATGTTGGTGGAGCAAGACAAAATGGAACAGATTGGTGAGCTGCATAAAAATTCCCAGACTTACATAAAGTGGACATTTTATGAAAATGGGCATTATTGGATAATTCCAGGTATAAACCAAAGTTTCCTTTCACTTCACAAGGAAGCAGTATTCTGAGTGTGTCACTATAAAGGTTAATTGTCTAAATGGTATGTCTGTAGAACCTGTCAATTCACATATCCATTGGATCATGACCCTTTTTCCATAAGCTCTCACATTTCTCAAAGTAATAGTGTGTGTACAGTGTGTGTGTGTGTGTGCATGTGTGTGTGTGTGTTTAAACTTGACATAGTATTAGTGGAGATTTAAAGGAAGATATGAATGAAAAAGTTCTTTCAAAGATAAACTTGAGAAGTATTGGCAGAGGAATATAAATAAGTAAATAATGGATGATAAAGTATAGTAATTTATGAGACTTTTAAAAAAGCATAGCCAATAGCATAAATCAGACCAGTTTTACCAAAATGAATACATTTTTAAGAAGAAAAATGTGATTTTATTTTATTTGGATATGATAATAATATATAACACTTACTGAGTGTGCCAGCCACTGCTCTAAATATTTTACATGTATGAACTCATATGATTGTTCCAAAACAATGATCTGTGTTGTTTGTATGAGCCCCAGCATATATATGAGAAAACTAAGGTATATAGAGATAATATTTTAATATGAATCCAGGTTTATACAGTGGTGCTGGGAAGAACATACAAGGAAATCCATCCCCTAACTTAGGAACCTAAGTTATTTTTTCTAGTTATTTGCCTTGCTTTAGCATTTGAAGAGGCATAGTATTATGATTCAGAAGTTTGGGTTCCATGCTGGAATCTCAGTGTACTCAACTGAGAAGTAGGGTAAGATCCTTCTCCCCACTACTTCCTAGGGATGTTGTGTAAGTCCAGTAAGTTGGGCCCACTTGACCAAAATGAAAAGTGAAGCATAAGGAATGCTAAAGAAGAATCAAGATGATATCTACACTCAATGCAGTAATGCACAAATTAACAGGACCAGAGAAGAATGGAGTGGCAGTAGGGGAATAATTAAGCTGGAAAAAATAAAAAGAGAAGCAATAAATGTTAGCAAAGTTAAAAAATAAATCACAGTCATTTATGCCTGTTCTTAGCCCGTAGAATGTTATCAACTACAGAAAGGCCAAGGAAAGTGGTGAAGGAAAGGGTAACAGACATATATTCAGTTCAGAGGAGACCAGCATTTTTGGATCATGATTTTTGTAAGAAAACAGCATGGGTCAAGAGTTCATGTTTATGAGATAATTTGAGCAAGTGGAGTGGCAGTAAGAGATTTAGGGTAATGTTATGGGTAGCTGGGGACAGAAAACATGAGGTTTCAAAAGGAAAACAATAAACCTAAAGCAAGTGTCTGTCTTCCAGATGCTAAGGAGGCAGCTTTCACTATTACATCCAATGCCAAGCAACTTCAGTTCACCAGAGAATTTGTGTTGATTTTTAAGATTGTGCCAAAAGAAAAAAAAAGTCTCTAGGAATTACATTGTGGATTCAAGAAGCTAGATCAAATTCCATCTCCATTCATTCCCTTGTAGAATTAGGTTGTCAATATAAGAAAAAAATGATAACCTGAAGAAGAAAAAAACAAAACTTGAGACATGTAAACAATCCCAGTGAAACTGGCTACCTGACTCAGTTTGAATGAATGAACATAAGCATGAAATGAAATCTAGAATCCTGGCAGATGGAGGATAGGCTTAACCAAATACTCTGTGCTTTTCATTTAGAAAATGAGATTTATTTTGTAGAGGAAAGAAATTAATCTGCTGTGGAATTTTTGTTGGTAGGTGCAAGCATAACAGTGTATGAAATATGGAGGACAAAGACCTTGCAAATCTTCTGTAAAATGGATTGAAAGTTTTGGATATAGAAAAATATATCTATATTAAGTGCAAAAAACTCCCAATTCCCGAATCAGCTTAATGAACAGAGTTAAATAATAAATTAAAACAACTGAACCAATATTATTTATTCAAGATGTTCAGAGAAGGCAAGTAGGGTATTTAAACAGGATGTTGATAACTAGTATTTCACAAAGATTGAGAATATATAACAATAAAAAAAGACATTAAGATGACATTCAGGTGGTGATAGAGAAGACAATAGAGAAAAACAAGTGTCCAGGAAATAAATAAGAAAATCACCTGAAAACACTATGAGAAGTGATGGCTTTCTCTCAGGAAAGCAGAGCCATATCTCAACTATCTTCTGGGACTCATGCTTACAGAGACCCTTGTGCTCTACTCTGCAGTGGACACCGAGATGGACAAAACATTTCCATGAAGTATCTGACTGTTTATTTCAAGCAATAGGTAGGGTCCATTTTGAATGCTATTCACCAAGGAATGTAATTTTAGAATAGGAGTATAAACAAACTTCTGTGAGAAGTCTGTGGAGAGAAATAAATTTTGCTTGCCATTGATGAAGAGAGGATTAGTGGCAGAGATAGTGTTTGAGCTGGGCTTTGACAGGGGATGTGTTTATGTCAGACTGAAGGAAGATTGCTCTGGAGGGAATGGCTTGAGAAAAATTGAGAAAGTAGAGAATGTTTTGCATTCATTATCTTTTCACTTTTAGTAGAACATGTACAGTTAGTTGTGTATTAAATAATACAAATGGATAGAAAAAAAAAGGTTAGAATTTCCAAAGAAATGAATGAGAAGGATATTAAAGAGCATGAGTACCACAGAGGTATTGTGAATAGAAACAACATCAAAGAGAAAAAAATAGCTTTTGAATGTTTTGTTCCCGAAAGCCAGAGCCTGTGTTTGAATCCTGGGCTTCTCAGCTGATTAGCTCTGTGATATTGGGAAATTATTTATGTGAGGTTCAGTTTTATATCCAATAAGTTGGAATTAAAGATATATATGTCATTGTAATATTGAATAAATTATGATACAGAATAAATGAGATAATACACATAAAGAAGTTAGTATAGCTTCTTACAAAGTAATCAGTAATAGTAGCTCTTTCTATACATACACATGTATCTAAATATGAATAGGCTAATAATATCCAGTATAATTAAAATCTAAACTGTTTGCATCCCAGATGTTACAGTTTTTCATCTGAAAAGGCCTTTGAATCTACAAATAAATAGAATTAATCTAGATCTTAAGAAAATTTATCCAGATAAAATGGCAATGCCAAAATTCATTACATTTCAAATAGTTTTAAAATATGTTTTGAATGACAGCCTTTACTAAAATATCAAAGAAATGAATACTAAAGAATAAACTTAACAAATGAAGTACAAGATCCTTTTAGAGGTTGTACAATTTTGCTAAAAGAAATGTTTGAATAAATAGAGATAAATTATGTGAATGGATAAAAATACTAATCATATAAACATGTCAATTATCCTTGAATTAAATATATGAATAGATCCAACTTGAATCCCAACAGGAATTTTTGTGGTTTGGGGTTCTTACCACTATAGGATCAAAAATACCTTATTTTCAGATTAGGAAAGTAAGTTGTTAATTAATGGTGATTTTGTATTGGTTTGTTTGCATTTGGTGGTGTTAGGGAGTTATTTGGTAGAGGATTAAAGACATATCACTATGCAACATGTATTACCTTGAACCATATGCAATTTCCATTTTTGTGTTTTAACAAGGTCTCATTCACAATTTTGTGTGCCTCTATCTAATACATATTTTGTTAAAGTTTATTGGGAATCAACAAATAATATGCTTTTAAAATCAATAATGGCTCAACAACATAGTATAGGAGGATATTACCTCAATACATTAAAGGCAATATATGAAAAGCCCACAACTAACTTTATAATCAATAAGGATAAGTGAGGGATCCCTGGGTGGCGCAGCGGTTTGGCGCCTGCCTTTGGCCCAGGGCGCGATCCTGGAGACCCGGGATCGAATCCCACATCGGGCTCCCGGTGCATGGAGCCTGCTTCTCCCTCTGCCTGTGTCTCTGCCTCTCTCTCTCTCTCTGTAACTATCGTAAATAAATAAAAATTTAAAAAAAAAATAAGGATAAGTGAAAGCTTTACTCTAAGGTCTGGTACAAGGCATGGATACTTACTCTCACTACTTCTTTTACTGGCAGTCCTAGCCAGAGCAGTTAAACAAGAAAACAGAGAGAGAGAGAGAGTCCAGAAATAAATCCATACATATTCATTTGAACAAGGATGCCAAGAAAACAAAATGGAGAAATGGTGTTAAGAAAACTGGATATCCACATGTAGGAGAATAAAATTGGATGATAATCTCACACCATATACAAAAATCAATTCAAATGGATTAAAGACTTTAAATGAAAGAAACCAAACATAAAACTACTGGAAGAAAAAATAGGCAAAATGTTTCTTGACATTGATGTCGGCAGTGATTTTTTGGTTATGATATCAAACCACAGGCAACAAAAGCAAAAGTGAACAAGTGGGATTATATCAAATGAAAAAGCTTCTGGAGAGCAGAAGAAACAATCAATGGAATGAATAGGCAATCTGTGGAATGGGAGAAAATATTTGCAAACCATATGTATGATAAAGGGTTAATATCCAAAATATATAAGCACCCATTCAACTCAATAGCAAGAAAACCAAATAACCCAATTAAAAATTGGGCAAAGAACTTCAATAGACATTTCTCTAATGAAAATATACAAATGAACAACAGGTATATGAAAAGGTATATGAACAGGTATATGAAAATGACCAACAGGTATATTCAACTTCACTTAATTAGGGAAATGCAAATCAAAACCACAATGAGGCATCACTTCCCACCTGTTAGAATAGCTATTATAAGAAAAAACAAAACAAAACAAAACCAACAACATACCAAGTATTGGCAAAGATGTGGAGAAAAGGTAACACTTGTACACTGTTGGTAGATGTAAATTGATATAACCATTATGAAAAATAGCATGGAGTTTCCTCAAAAAATTCAGAATAGAACTACTGTATAATCGGAATTCCACTTCTGGCTATGTTCCCCAAAAAATGAAATCAAGATCTTGAAGAGATGTCTACAAACTCCCATGGCTTTTGCAACATTATTCACAATAAAGATATGGAAACAACCTAAATGTCTGACAACATGTGAATAGATAAAGAAAATGTGATTTTATACATATAATCTGAGACATTTATGTAATTTCACTAAATTAAAAATAGGTACTTAACAGAATATTATTCAACCTCAAAAAAGATGGAAATACTGTCATTTGTGACAACATGGATGAATCTGGAGGACATTATGCTAAATTTAAAAAGCCAGATACATAAAGACAATGCATGATATCACTTACATGTGGAATCTAAAATAATTGAACTCATAGAAGCAGAGAGTAGAATAGTGGCTGCCAAGCACTGGTAGAAGGAGAAAATGGGGAGACATTGATCCCAAGGTGTACATAGTTTCGCTTATGCCAGATAAAATAGTTCTGGAGATGTAATGTACCAATGTGACTATAATTAGACATACACTATTGTATACTTGAAATTTGTAGAGGGTAGATCTTAAGTGTTATCACCACACACACACACAACATAACTGTGTAAAGTGATGAACATATTAGTTTGTTGTGACTATTTCACAATGTATATGTATATCATCAAATTGTATACCTTATATATGCACAATTTCTGTCAAGTATTCTTCAATAATAAAAACTCCAATGTGTTCTATAAATGTGAAGCCATGCAAAATGAAAAGACAGGTAAAAATGGAAACTTAATTTCACATCTTTATGCTTAATTTCATAGGGTTACTGTTTCAAATAATGACAGCAATAAGGGTTTAAAAGCTCCTCTACTTGGATATATAAATCCCCCCCCCCCATTAGGTTTCTGTAACTTCTCTTACAGAGGAGAAATATATAAGGAATACTAAACAGTGTCTCCTGGTGGCAGGGTACACTGCACAGCGAATCAGTAGATAGGTTCATCTACGAGTCACCAGTAGATAGGTTCTCTTTGTACAACACAATGAAATGGGGAGAATACACACAGGAACTTCATTCTTTACTTTTGAGCATATGGCTTATTATTTTTCTTGTCATTTACTGAAGGCTTATGGCATGAAGATGTGTATGTACATTTATGTAAAAACTATTCCCAACTGTCCATCTAATATACATATCAAAGTCCATTTGTAAAAACCTGATTATACAGTAAGATTTCTTGGGAAATTATTAAAAACGTTTAAATTATTCCCTTTGTATATTGTCTCCTGAGAGATGTTATACCTATTAAGAAAAAACTAAATTTGAGACCTCCAACAAGTTATTTTACAGTAATTAGGTTTTTTTTGGTGAGGGAAAATGTAGCTCTGGCATAAGAGTTTAAAAGAAAATACCAAACATATCTTACTTACATAAGGTACATCCATGTACCCCTAAATAAACATATACATTATTCTGCATTTGAACATTGAAAAAGGTACTAGCATTCACATCTCATAAGCAAAGCCTCGCAGGTGAAAACCAAGTCTTTTTCCAGCCTCAATTCTGAAACTAACTAGCTATATAACATTGTTCTTCTCACACTGTCTCATAAAAAAGCAAAAGAAAATATTTTTGTCTATTTTTGCTCAACTGATACTACTTGAGTATACAGAACAAAAAATAAGGGAAGTGGATCGCTGATTCTGTCTTTCCAAATGCCCATTCAAAGTTGAGGAGATATTTGAAATTTAATATCCAGATTTAAAGATATTAAGGCCTATCACAGGCCTTCTTCAATTTCCTTTCTTCCCACCCCATCTTACCTCTTTTAAACTGAGACAGTTGCTTTAAATCTTTTTAATTTTTTTCCTACCATCCTGTCTAGAGAGTTCAGGCATATATCTATGGTTTCTTATGCCTTCATCTGGAAATATTATCTTTTAAAATGGCTTTAATTTGACATATTTATTCATGATCTTTTCTTAATATTCAGCAATGAAATTTGTCCATGATATAAATAAGACAAAAAACCTTGCCTTTTTAAGTTCATTTTAAGCACAGAAACTCAGAACTTCAAGCAGTTCTGTGATTTACAAACTTTGGTTTGGCCTGTCTTGTGGCTCAGATTTAAGAGCCAAATCAACCAACTAGATAGAGTCTCCTGGATTCCTGAAATATGAAACCATAGACATTTCTTAAAGAAAGAATATGTTCATTGCATGATTTGTGCAATAAATATTGCTGGATAATATTGAACATAACCAAAATTTAACTCATAACCAGGACAAAGCAATATGGTGCAAAGAACTCTGGGATAGATATTTTTTTTAAAAAATGATTCCTCAAATAGTGTACTGACTTCTTAAGGTAATTTGGAAACATTTCATTTCTCTGCATTTTGGTTTCATCAACAGGAAATGGAGATAGTAATACCCACTTTGTTTTTCATAGGATTATTGTGCAGCTCAAAAAAACGTTTTTTAGGTCATTAACCATCACCATATAAATATAACAGTACTAAGTGGATTTAAAAACTTAGAATACTTCAAATACATAGAAAGGGATTCTTTTCTTTTCTTTCTTTCTTTCTTTCTTTCTTTCTTTCTTTCTTCTTCTTTCTTTCTTTCTTTCTTTCTTTCTTTCTTTCTTTCTTTCTTCTTCTTTCTTTCTATTTTTTAATAATAAATTTATTTTTATTGTTGTTCAATTTGCCAACATACAGAATAACACCCACTGCTCATCCCGTCAAGTGCCCCCCTCAGTGCCCATCACCCGTTCACCCCCACGCCCCGCCCTCCTCCCCTTCCACCACCCCTTGTTTGTTTCCCAGAGTTAGGAGTCTTCATGTTCTGTCTGAAAGGGAACCATTTTCAAAACTTAATTGTCCTTGAGGCACCTGGGTGGTGCAGTCACTAAAGCCTCCGACTATTGGGTTCAGCTCAGGTCATGATTTCAGGGTCCTGAGATCAAGATATTGCATAAAGCTCTGTACTTGGTGGGGATTCTGCTTATGATTCTCTCTTCCTCTCCCTTTGTCCCTCCCCCCACTCACAGGCACACATATGTTCTCTCTCTTTGTAAAAAAAAAAAAAAATTAATTGTCCTTTATGTAGAAGAGGCATAACCTTCTATATATTTACTAGGATAATTAATTTTTTTAGGAAGTTCAACTCTTAATTACATTTTTTAAAAATTCAGAATTGGACAAAATAATAAGGTTCTCAAACAGGCTCCTCAGAGATATTCTGGAAGCAGTCAGTCTTAGGAAAAGGCAGTTGATCCAATACTTTCAGAACAGGCAAATGATGATAGTGGGCAGCTTCTACCCAAGATAATGGGCCAAGATTCTCATCAAAATCTTTCTCCGTTTTCTATCCACTCAGTTAAAATAATTCTTCTTACTTTCCACAGACCTCTTGTAGCTCTTCACCCAGAATGACCTCTTTCACCCCTTTTCTTCTTCTATACTTTTTTTTACTAATTATAATCATTGTTAGGTCTGAACATAGCCAAACAGGTGCCATGGCTCCCTGACTTTCTGACTGCTATATATGCTATCCATCACTGAGGCTCATGGTAAATCCCTCTGAGAAAAGTGGATTTCATCCAATGAAATGAATCACCAAGGCTGAAATTTCCAACTTATATGTGAGTTCCCGAACAGGACCACTTTTCTTGTTCAGGCACAGTACTCGGAGGATTTACTATTTACTCCAAAGATTAGAAAACTGTTCCAATGGGTGGAAATTGCACAAATCAGAAAGCCTGTAAACACGACTATCACTTTCGGTAATTGGTCGCATGTTACTGATGATACAATGAATGTCCTACATGGAATATGGATTTCATCAAATCCTATTGGCATGAATAGTGATGGACGGTTATATTGTCCTAGATGTTTTAACGGGTGGGTGTAGTGTCATGTGTGTCATTGTTAGTGCCTTCTGTCCTGGGACCAATTAAATCATGAGGGCATAACAGAATGTGAGGGGCCATAATGAAAAACCTGTCAGGCTTTCAGGTTGATCCTCATGCCTTCCAGGATTTGATTTCTTGTTCTGCGTTGAGCAAATGGGATTCCTCAGTTTGAGGCACTTTTTCTGGACTCTTAACTTGTTCTTTGTTTTTTTAAATGGTGGGATTTGTAAAAGTTGAACCAACTGTAAACAAACTTTAAACCAAAAACAGAAAAAAAGGTAGAAGTGCTCAACAGTAAGTGTATTTTTGTTCATACGGGAATGAAATATGAATGAAACACATCAAGAAATTAGAGGACATGGGACGCCTCGGTGGCTCAGTGGTTGAGTCTCGGCCTTCAGCTCAGGGTGTGATCCTGGCGTCTGGGATTGAGTCCCCACATCGAGCTTCTTGAGGGAGTCTGCTTGTCCCTCTGCCTCTGTCTCTGCCTCTCTCTCTGTGTCTCTCATGAATAAACAAAATCTTAAAAAAAAAAGAAATTAGAGGGCAGTTTGGAGTTAACGCACTGAGCAATAGAGAGAAGATTCTGAAACAATTGCTTTCCTAACAGATGACAAAAAATGAGGAAAGGAACAAGTGGGACTTAAAATACATTGGAGTGACACAATAAAGCTTACTAGAAAGAGGCCAGACCTGTGTTAGAGAAAGTCTTCCACTGAATGAAGTAGGAGAAGAATTTGCCTATGTATCACTTGAGTGGTATTAGAATTTGCTTTCCATTTAGAGAATGTGTTCTTATTGATTTTCTAAAAGCAGGAAAACCTATAAATAAACTCTAAGGAAAAAGAATAGAAGGTGGCAGTGCTCAAATATAATGATACACAACTTTATGTCCACATGGTTTGTCTGATTAGAAGTCCCTTGTTCCTAGAAACCAATGTTAGTGGATGCTATTGGTGACCTGCTCAGGTTACATTTACCAGTTTATTGTATTTGTCTTCCAGTTCTCTGCATTGTGGCTGCTAAAGGTTCACAGTCCTCTCCTTTCTCTGACCTCAAGATTGCCTTCTATCAAATGGAAGTCCCCCGCTCAAAAGCCCTGCCTTACCTTGGTCAATGGCTTACTTATATGGGTGTTTAAAAAAAATAACTGGCATCCTTGCTTCAGAGTGGTATAATTTCTGTGGTACAATTCATGTTCCAGAACTCCTTCCCTACCACACCTTATCCTGCTTTCTTCACTTTTTTCTCCTGAGTTTCTTTCTTCACTTTCTTTCCCCTCTATTTCTCAGTAGAACACTTGAACGAGAGTTCCTCTCTCAAGTATTGTTTCTGAAGAGTCCAACCTAAGATACCATAACAAGGGTGACCATGTGCTTTTTAACATCCTAAACTTTGCTGCAACCAAGTTAAGCAGTTTCTGGTTTCAACACACTTTGTAAAGATTTCCATCATAGATGCAAATATCCATTAAAAACTGAGGGATGTTTACTAAGTGTTCTTTTCTACTAAATTGCAAGTCTCATATAATTGAACAAACCCTGTTGCAAAACTGACTTTCAAGAGATAAATGACTTCACTTTTTTATGGGTGGTAACTTTCCTAGGAAAAAGAACATTATCCTAAACAATATATTGAACACCATTTCTTCACCAAAAATGTTGTTAATGGGTGTTCAGTACTGTATTTTATCACAAAGTTTATAATATATCTAAGTATTTGCCAAATTTTAAAATCATGGCTTGCTCTCCTTTTATACCAGCTCATAAAGAATAAGATATGATAAATCCTTAGCAGTAACATTTTCTGCACCATTTTTCTTAAATGGTAGGATGACTTTGTGATTGGTGACTAGAGGTTTAAAATTTGTGTTGCAGACACATCTCTGCCTCTAACTTTCTAAATTGCTACTTAAAATTCACTTCAACATTTTATGGGCTTGATTTCCTTATTGTACAATATTACTTGATTTCCATTTTTTATTAATTATATGTTATGTTTATATTAATTATGGGTTTGTTTGTTTGTTTTGAGAAACAGAGAGCACGAGTGGGGAGGGATGGAGGAAGAGGGAGAAAGAATTCCAACCAGACTCTACACAGAGTGTAGAGTCTGAGAGGGGCTGGAGATCAGTCCTGAGATCATGACTTGAGTGGAAACCAAGTGTTAAACACTTAACCCACTGCAGCCCCCAGGCATCCCTATATTATATATTAATTGTTCTACATATTTTCTTTTTTTAAAAGATTTTATTTATTTATTCATGAGAGATACAGAGAGAGAGAGAGAGAGAGAGGCAGAGACACAGGCAGAGGGAGAAGCAGGCTCCATGCAGGGAGCCTGATGTGGGACTCGATCCCGGAACTCCAGGATCATGCCCTGGGCCAAAGGCAGGCGCTTAAACCACTGAGCCACCCAGGGAGCCCGTTCCACATATTTTCATCAAATACAGACATGATTTCTTGAAAACAATAGTAAACAAGGACATATAATGAAATTAGTATTTCTCTTTCCCTTTCTTTTCTGATCACTAGTATATTAGTACTAATGGACAACCATTTTTAAAAATTGTAGCTTGGGTATTATTCAACAAATTGTCTCAACATACTTACATAATATACTTTTTCCCATAATTTTACTTATTCTGTGTCAGCTTTCAGAAATGACATATATGAACTCATGTAGCCAAGACTGGTTATGTGATAGAAATTATTGACCCACTAGGTCATAGATATCTTATATCCTATATCTTCTTATGTGGGTTATTTGTACTGTTATTGTACTTTTTCCCCCATAGCTACTTGAAATTCCATCTGCTGAAAGATTCTTCTAATGTCCTAGGAAACACCTTATTGGGGCCTCATACCTCCTACTTCAATATTAGTCCAGTTTTCTTTAGCTTGCAGTATGGCTGATGTTCCAAGGCTTTCCTTCATTATTTTTCTGATTGAATTCAACCCTAAACTCCATCTCTTTCTTTTTTCTCTTTTACTGTGTTTCATATGTGTACCTCATCAAGCACTTTCCAAAGAAAATATCTTCTATCAATCTTCACATTTCATTGAGAATTCACCTGTGTTTTAGGATAAAATATTTTCTACCAGAATTATGAATGCCATTGTCAGCCTTTGTGTAATGTTGCCAATAAGCTGAGCCCTTGGTGCCTTTTGTTCCTTTATTGATAATATTTTCTCCTACCCAAATATTTAAACTATGTTTTATTATTCTCGTGTTCTGAAATAGTGAAATAATGCACCAAAGTATGGGTATAATTTTCAATTATTGTGCTGATCACTAAGTGGACCGTTCAACCTGGAGATGTGTGTCCTTCAAATATGGAGAATTATTTTGTAAGTTTTCTTTAATATTTTCTCTCTCTTCCTTTGGAATTCCTATTTATCAGATAATGTGCCTTCTGGACTGGCCCTAGTCTGTCATGTTGCAACTAGATTGGTTCTCATCTTGGAAGGATTTGTTTGACTTAAACTTCCAATCATGCCATTGGTTTGATTTTCAACATTTATGTTTTTAATTTTCAAAAGTTCTACCTTTCTTCTTTTTCATGATATCGTGTGTATGTGTGTGTGTGTATTGAAACAAATATCTTCTTATAGTAAGTAGGGTTTTTTTTTTAACCATTGTTTTCTGTTCCCTAAATTATTTCCTCATTCAAGATTATGTTTTTTGTTTGTTTATCTCATGCTTCTCAAATAGTCCATCCACGATCTTAACTTTTGGCTAAGCTTTGAGAGTAAGGAAATAAAAGCTGGTTTTGGGGTTCTGTGTTTATGGATGAGGGATTTATTTGACTGGGCAATTTAGCCATGGTCAATTATACTGAGGCTCCTATCTGAATTCTGAAGCCTTTTCTCTGAGGCCATTCATTTCCTCTAGATATAAATGCTTTGCTCTTTTCTCCTACATTGTAGGGTGTGGATACCTGGTTGCTGGGGATTCTACTTCCATAGAGGAAGTAGTATTGGCGTATCAATGATCTCATCTTTAGTTTTTCAAAGACCTTATCTGATTTCAGGTACATTTTTCACGTCTGTCCACTGTCAAAACAAGTGCTTACCAGTTTCAAGCCTCTCTGGGAGTCTGGGAGTCATGGCTTCTCTGCCTCTCCCACTCCATACCTGCTCCCACCTCTGGCTCTCCCTCTTCTTGTTCTTGCACTTGTTACCTCTTTCCTTCCTGCATAAGTTTTATGGACTCTCTTGTCTGCTAATACCTATTCTCCTGGGTTTAAGCATTTGGAGTTTATAATTTTAATATCATTTTTGCAAGTTCTCAGCTGTGTGAAAGAACAAGTATTATCTATTCATTATCTTTAATACAATAAGACATTTTCTAAGATTGCTTCAAAATCAAAAAAGCAAAACAAAATGTCTTGGGGCACCTGGCTAGCTTAGTTGGAAAAGCATGTGACTCTTGATCTAGGGGTTGTGAGTTTGAGCTCCTTGTTGGGTGTAGACATTACATAAATAAAAACTTTCAAAAAGTCTTACATCCATAAACACAATAAATATTCAAGGCCTTTATAGGTCCAGGGACTAAATTTAAATTATATTTTGGTGTTTCTAAGAACATGGGATTTTTAGAAGGGGCTGAGAAGTCAAATAGGACAGTATTTGGATCCTTCTCTTTCAGTTACCAGTTTGAACTTAAAGGAAATATATAGTCTCCTTAATTATACTGCCCTTGTAGAGCTTTTCTGAGGAGACAAGGAATCAACGATCTGAAACTGAGCCTGAAATATAGTAGGTATGGTAGTTCCCTTGCCTATCTCTTAATTTTCTTTTTCTTCGCCAAAATACATAGTTTTTCTCATGACCTGGAGGAATTGCATATAAATGCTTCCATGGATATCTTTTTGCATAATAGGCAGAAACTAGGATGTATGTTTCCTTTTCCTGTGTTAACAAACTACTCCCAAATTTAATGGATTAAACAACTATTTAGCTCAGAAATCTATGAATTGGAAAATTGAGGTGGACTCCATGGGTTGGTTCTGTTGACCTGAGCCAGTCTTATCAGATCTCAGTTGGACTTGCTGACCTCTCCCTAGTCAATTGCTTGTTTGACTGGGGACTGACAAATCTACTATGCATCTGCTGGAATGTTTCATTTATTTGCCATGAGGTATCTCATCTTTCAGCAAATTTTACAGTGATGTTCTCATGATGGCACATTCCATCAGGGCAGAAGTGCCAAACACTGGCTAAATTTGCATGATATTTCTTTTGCTATATTATACTAGCAAAAGTAAGTCACAAGGCCAGCCTGCATAGATAAGTATACACTCTCTTTCATCTCCATCTTTAGGAGAAGCTGTGGCTTTTAAAAAATCCACCAGAGTGAAGGTGTTTATTGAGATGGTCTCTTGAGGGTGTGTCCAGGTAACAATGCAATGAAAGATCCGAGGAATACCAGGTTAGGAATCAGGACAAGGTTTTTACTCAGCAGAATCCTTGATTTTTCTCCCCCATCATTTTGTTCTTACTTGATTTGTGGCAGGGGTAGGGAAAACACAACTTGCTAGTTAGTTATTGCCTGTGTCTGTTTTTTGCAGTCTGCAAGCTAAGGATGGCTTTTATATTTTTAAATGCTTGAAAAAAAGTATCAAAAGAAGAATAATATTTTATGGCATGTGAAAAACATGAAATTCAAAATGTAATGTTCATAAATAAATTTCTATTCTCAAACAGCCACACCTATACATTTACCTATTATCTATGAAACTGGCAGATTTCAGTAGTTTCAAAAGGGACTGCATGCAGCCCACAAAGTCTAAAATATTTACTGTCTAATCCTTTACAGAGAAAGTTTACCAACACCTGATTTATAACATATGCCAAGTATTTGAAGCTAGGTGTGCCTAGCCTAGCTTTGCCTTATGCAAAGCTATAAGGAAAAAGTAAAAGTCACCAAAAAATGACAAGAAATGAAATTGAACACACAGAAAAGCCAATACTTAAGACATATTCTCTGAAACATTAATATCTAATACCTCTAATTATCTAAAAATAATCTTGGTAAAGGAAATTGGTTTCCTGAGGTTTCTTTCTTATTAGGCATAAATAGGAAGAACTAACAGATTTATCATGTAATTCAAAATACACAGCAGGAAGGTTTTATTTCATTTTTATCATTTTGATCAGAATAGATGGCTTCCTAGAGCCATATTTAATCTTTTCAAAATGGAATGCCTAAATGCCTTGAGTTTCTAACCAAACTTCAGTTGGAGTTTGTTTCCAAATCCTGGGGAGATGCAGTGGAAGGAAAGCGGGAGGATGACAGAAGGGGCAAGGGGGCAAGCCCAGAAAATGAGAAGTTGACAGTGAGTACTAAAAATCTAATTTTTTCCCATGAATTAAAAATGAGAGCAGAATTTACAAGTAGCAGTAATTCTGAGAGTGTAAATGGCTTCAAGCTAGGTCCCCCAGATCCTGAAAATTAAAAGCACACCATTTTTAGAACCATACACATTTTTCTTTTGCCTTTTCTGCCTTGTAGCCTTTAAATACCTCTATCATTTTCTTTCATCTATTTTTTAGTAAGCGAATTCTTTTTATTTATTTATTTATTTATCTATTTATTTATTTATTTATTTTATGATAGTCACAGAGAGAGAGAGAGAGAGAGAGGCAGAGACACAGGCAGAGGGAGAAGCAGGCTCCATGCGCTGGGAGCCCAACGTGGGATTCGATCCCGGGTCTCCAGGATCGCGCCCTGGGCCAAAGGCAGGCGCCAAACCGCTGCGCCACCCAGGGATCCCCGCGAATTCTTGATTATTAAAAAAAAGCATATTCTATGTAGAAATATTGGAACATACAGAAAACATTTTTGGAGGTACATTTCATTTTTGAATCCTCATTACTCAGGGATACAATATCTAATATTTTGGGATGCCTGGCTGGCTCAGCAGTTGAGTGTCTGCCTTTGGCTCAGGGTGTGATCCCAGTCTGGGGATCGAGACCTGCATTGGGCTCCCTGTGAGGAGCCTGCTTCTCCCTCTGCCTGTGTCTCTGCCTCTCCCTCTGTGTCTCTCATGAATAAATAAATAAAATACTTTTAAAAAATCTAATATTTTGTGTTATTTTGTTATCCACTTTTTAACAATGAATATTTGCACTTCCCAATGTTATACACGTTATTGGCTGCTTAATGTTCCATCAAGTCACCACATGTTAGAAATACTTTTTTCTTTTTTTCTTAATTTTTCAATATTATAAATAATAGCTTTGAGAACTTAAAAGTTATTTTCTTCTGATTTTTTTTATTATTCCTTAGGAAAGATAAGAGGTTATTAGGTCAGCATGTGTGCATATTTGAAGGCTCTGGGTTTATAACTTTCTAAAATTTCTTTTTACTAAGGACTAAGATACTTCTTCATGGAACAGAATGACTCTAAAGACCATTGAATCCCCTGCATTCCATTTTAATTTAATAATATGAAGCTGAGTAGACTGGACTTAGCTTGGTAGATGCAGCCTTTCTTAGCAAGCCCTAATGAGATAAACAGAGAGTGGCTGAACATTGTGTGGTTCCAGATCAGTGGATTCTCATGATTGAAGAAACTTAGCTCCACTTTCATTATTGCAGTTCTGATGCAGAAGAGTCTCAGCATAAATCAGGATGCAATCTTGACCAGATATAAACAAAGATACATTAATCCTTAATTTTGTATTAAATCAGAATTCCCAAATGCTTGGTCAGTGCTTGGTCATTATTGAAAACAAAAACTGCCCCTCTCTCTCTCTCTCTCTGTGTGACTATCATAAATAAATAAAAAATAAATAAATAAAAATTAAAAAAAACAAAACAAAACAAGCAAACAAACAAAAACAGTATTCCAGAACATTCCAGGTCCCACTCCACTATCGACTATCTGGGTCATAGAGGGCAAATCATTTAATCTCTTGATTCTTCAATTTTCTCATATATAAGAAAAAATTATTGGATTTGACAAATTTCATGGTCCCTCGAACTATTTTTTAAAAGCTATTATCCTCATCACATATTTAAAGTGTACATATTGGTATTTTCTCTCCCATTAAGCTCTTGAAATTAATCTGTGTTCTTACTTATAATCAGATTTGGCTGTAAGAACAGCCATGATGAAAACCTAAAAAAGTTTCCTAATAGCCTTCTATCCTCCTTTTCAAATCTCTTCTCCAGCAATAGATGCCTACTAGCCCTACATTTACATAACTAGGAGAGATCACTGGAGTGATTCTTCATGGGCAAATGATTATGGGTTTCACAGTAACTTTCAGATCACATTTCCACTAGAAGCAATTGACAATATCACTCCCTATAAAAGAAGAAGAAAACTAGTTCTAGTTAACTCAGTTTTAACAGAAACTCATAGCAATATCGTTGAAATTTAAATAGAACTACAAAAGGAGTAATAATAGAGTGATAATAGAATGTAAATATATGGAACACTGAACTAATATAGATATTGTGATTAATGGTAAGTGGTTTTTGCAACCAATGTAAAAGGAAATAATTATATATTACCTTGTTATATAAGAAGGAACACATATGTTTTCAGAAAAGATAGCTAATTTTCTTCTACTGTGTTCTAAATGAATCACAAAATGTAAGCATTGTTTTCGCCAGAGATAAAACAGAAAATGCCTCATATCTCAATAGAATTCAAGAGCACAATTTAAAATGTACTCCATTGAATATCTTCTGAAGCTTCTTTTTAAGCTCGCAGTTTATCTTAATTTTTTCACAGAAGTTAAATGAACTGCGACCAAAAATAATCTTATTTTCCTCATTACTGTCTATTAGAACCAAGAAATGACATCAACTCGAACTTAGCTGGCCAAATCTCCACTTAGGGGCTTTCTTATCAATAGGCCTGCCAGGGCATCACATGTACATTGTTACCGATGAGCTCATTTATGGGCAGTTGAGATGTTATACACATCTACAAGGGTACTCTGCACTATCCACTTCCAAAAAGCATCATGTTATTCAGTGTAAGAAACTGATTTTGGCTTGTCACAAGGCAAATATGTCACATCATTCACTATTTCTGACGAGATAGAATTTCTTTCCATAACAATTTCATCAGAAATTGTTTCACACTTTTCTGAAAACATTTGGCCTAAGAGCCTTGAACTCCCCTTTAAAACTCCAATCTGAATGTAATCCTTATCATTCTAAGGATCTTGGAGACCCAAAGAGGCACCAAGACATTATTATCCTCTGAAATTTTGGGAACAAGTCTGCAAACCATTCATGAAGTCCCTATCAGTTAACAGGAATAGGGCTGAGCACTAGGTAACAAAAGCAGGCACTCCAAAAATTTTCCTTTTTTATGTACCCAACTTTAAGGTTTCACAGTCCACCAACATCAAACTCCTTTTAATTCTTTCCTTCATGCCTCTGTGACTTCTCGCTTGAGTGCAACATGCCCCTATTCTTTTCTGCTTGCAAATTTTCCTTTATCCCTGTCAGCCTGCAGTCTCCTATCCATCTTTCAAAATTCAAATTAAACCTCCAGTTTTTAGAAGTCCTCTCTGACCAGTGCTAACATAGCTGTTTGGCTCTTCTGTGCCGTATCACACTTTGCACACACTTTGCATCATGTCTGTGAGTGTGTTACCTCTGTTTTGCTGTAGGCTTTTGACCCTATTTTGCAGAGTGTAACTTACAGGGCAAGACCATCTCCTAAGTAATTTTATGAAAAGATATGCCCCGCATCTAGTATAGTGGGTTCCATACAATGTGTCTTCACTAAAAGAAATATTTCCCTCCTTATTACCTTTTGGTGATTATAAATAAGTCAACTATTAAGCCATTTTCCTTGAGTTTTACTGTTTGAGCAGGACACAAAGCAAACTCTTGGGGGCCTCACCTAACCCAGAAAAAAGGAAGAGGACGCTGCCCCCCAGAGGCTGCAAAAAAAAAGGAGGGCTTCTTGGGCTCAGAAACCTAGTGGTAGGGGGTGTGCTGTTCCTGGTTGCCTGACTACAGTTAATCTCTCTACCTGGGGTACACTAGCATTTGTGAAGGCTGAGGCAAGATGTGAACACAGATCTAACCTAGGTCCCTCACTCCATTTATAACCTAACTGGTGTTCTTTGGCTGCTGCTTCTTCGGTAAATGAGTGTATTAGGAGTGAAACTAAGGATGAGCTCTTAAATGCCATTTCCAAGGCTCCCTATGGCCAGAGGATCGCCCAATGGGAACTTCCCAAATATCCACTTTGCACTGTTAATGACTTCAATGAAGATGTCGTGGGTTTTCTTGAAGAGGTTTATATTTCAACGTATGGGTGATTAATTTTAACAATCCTTTCTGGACTAAATGAATGAACAAAAGTTCAGTAAGCCCACTCCTTCAGAAGTATAAAATAATTTTGTCTCTTTAGTATTTAGCCAGAATGAGTAATAATTAAAGATGCTCTTTTGCTTCCTTCCATTGAATTATGAGGGCTTTTTGTTTCTAAAATTATTTAGTACCTTTTGAATGAATAAAAAGGAAAAGGAATGGGAGAAGATCTATGTTTTTTGAGACTTTATTTGAGATTAACTATCAATTGTCCATGTAAAAGAGGGCCAGGGTCTTCCTTTGCCACAAATAAACACACACACTGTGTTTCAACTCTAGAAACATTGCCCACAGAGTGCCCTGTAGTTTGGGATTTGCTTCCATGACTCTCACAGTCCTAGGACCCAGAGCTTCCATTTCAACTTCTTATTATTTTGAAGAAATAAATCTTGAGCCTGGAAGGACTTTGATTCCTCAAACTGGATGCTTTCCAACATAGGTAACTGAAAACCAGGGGAAATTGAGGCAGCCCTGATATCTGGGAGTCTGGATTTTGTAGGATAAAGTAAATGATTAGGTCAATCCAAAAAGACAGGAGGAACATTGAGTTCGTGTTAGTGAAGAGCTCCATCTCCTGTTCTGTGTAGGTATGTTCTCAAAACAACTTCCACCAGCAAATGGCTGCTGTTCACACCAGAGTGATCAGAGAAAATAAACCAGTCTATAACCCTTTTAGCAATGCAGTCTTCTGTTCATTTACTGTACCTAAAAATGAATCCTTCTCACATTGTGGTGAGTACTGCGAGCTGACAGAGGGAAATACAGAATGGAATAAGGTGTTACATGTTTAACCTACAGTAAAGGAAAAAGCTGCCAGCAAATTTAGAGGTTTTCTTGAATTAATTTTACCCTTTCACTTAGAAAATTCTATTTTGTACCTCAGGAAAAGCAACAAGAAAACTCCTTCCCAGCACTAGAAGACAAATGAGTTAGAATACCTCAGCCACATATCTAGTTCAAGTGGGTAAAGAAACATCTTTCTTGACTCATAAATTAAACCAGGTTTGATCTGTTTGACTATGTAAAAAGTCTTTCTATGTTGATTTTACCTTTGGTCTTCCTCAATGCTGTTCCTTTTATTATCAAAAAGAGCTTAAAGGAAAGGAAAATGAAAGGGAAGGTGTTTGTTATAAGACAAAAATGCTAAGGGTCCAATAAATGTGATACATAGTCTCAAAACTGGATTCTGCTAGACAACATTATATTTTCCTTTTGTGCTGTTTGTTGTTCTACTCTAAGAACAACCTTTCTAGCCGCAATTCAATGGTGGTTTTTGTTTGTTTGCTTGCTTTCCTGTATTTCAGTGGAAAGACAATGAATCAATAAAATTAAGCAACTAACTATTCCTCTACACTTATAATGGGAGTCTATGTAATTTGGAGTAAAAAACATTGAACTATATAAGTCAAAAGAGCTTATTCTATGTCTATATCTGAAACCAACTGATACTAACAACCTCTATGAACTTCAGTTTCTTCCCTGTGGAAGGAAGTGTGGCCTTAAACAAAACCGTTTTTTTCACATCTGAGAATGTTTATTATTATTGTGTCATCCACCAATAGCATGCCAAACCTTAGAAACATATTTCTTATTATGCTTATAGAAATGTGATTTGTATACTTTTATAATTTGAATCAATATGGTTAAATCATTTCTGTATAGAAAAATTGTTTTTCAATAGAAGCTCATAGTCCTGTAGAGTTCTTATTTGGGCTAACTTAGGGAAAGAAGCCAACTTAACTTACTGATTTTCCACATTTGTTGGCATAATATTAACCCCAGTCAGTACCAACATTACTAATGTGACTTTTTTATTGTAGTTTCCAGATGGCTGAAGCACTACAAAAAACTACCATGTTAATGTTAGCTCTTGATGTTACTGTATAAAATCATACATGATATCCTGAAATACTCAAGTATTTTTAGTATATGAATACATATTTACTATCCAGAAGGCAATTGGTGTGAAATACTGCAGAGAATATTGTTTATTCCGTACTAATACAAATATACTCAGTCGAATTACTTATTTTTGAGAATTAACATCATCATTCACAAAGACAGGTTTGTATCCACTCGGATATCAAAATAATTTAGCCACCTACAGCCAGAATTCATTTTTAGGTTAGGACCCCAAAAATCTATATATAGCACAGTGTTAAGAGAAACTAGAATTATCTTTGCTTTTTTATCTAAAAAAAAAAGTATAGTGCAGTTTAAAGAAAAAGTTTTTAAAAGTACATATAAACATTTCTTAGAAGGTTGAGAGGAATTCTGGTATTCTTCCAAATAACGTACAAAGGAAGGGTCAAAAATAAGTTATTAAAATTAGTTTTTCTAGGATTGGTTTTTGTCTACAAGATCCTGTTATCATTACTTTCAGATATATGCCCAAAGTGGGATTGCTGCAACATAAATAAGGTAATCCTATTGTCCATTGCTTGAGGAACCTCCATACCGTTTTCTACAATAGCTGTACCAGGGTCTCTTCCCTTCAACCATGTACCATAGTTGCTTTTTTCCACATCCTTTTTACTTTTGGCTTACTGAAAATAGCCATCCTAATAAATGTGAGGTGATAGCTCCTTTTGCTTTTCACTGTACTTCTCTAATGATTAGTGACATTAAGCATTTTTTCATATGCTGTTGGCCATGTGTATGATTTCTTTGGAGAAGTGTCCATTCAGGTCTTTTGCTCATTTTAGAAATTGAATTATTTGTCCTTTTGCTATTGAGTTGTATGAGTTTCTTATATATTTTGGATATTAACTCCATCATTGAATATATGGTTTGCAAATATTTTCTCTCATTCCATTGGTTGGTTGCCTTTTCACTTTATGGATTTCTACCCTCTCTGTTAGAAACTTATTTTTATGTAGTCCCAGTTATTTATTTTTGCTTTTTTAACCGTGCTTTTGATGTCAAATCCAAAAAATTATTGCCAAGATCAATGTCAAGAAGACTTTCCCCTATGTTTTCTTCTAGGAGTTTTAAAGTTTCAGGTTTTACATTTAAGTCTTTATTTGATATTGAGTGGATTTCTGTGTGTGGTGTAAGATAAGGGTATAATTTCATTCTTTTTCATGTGGATATCCATTGTGGATAAACAAGACTGTTTATTGAAGAGACTATCCTTTCTCTATTGTGTATGCTCGGTAACTTTGTCAAGCATTTGTTAACTGTATATGTGTGGAGTTCTTTCTCAACTCCTTATTTTGTTCTATTGGTCTATATATCTGTTTCTATGCCGGTATTATGCTGTTTTGGTTACTATATAGCTGTGTGATATATATTAAAATGGGGAGGTGTGGTACCTTTAACTTGTTTTTCTTGCTGAAGATTGCATTAGCAATTTGGGGTTCTTTTGTGTGCTAACAATATTAACATTTTTTTCCTATTTCTGTGAAAAAGGCCACTGGGCTTTTGACAAGGATTACATTGAATCTGTAGATTGCTTTGAGTAGTATTCCTTAGGAATAATATGCTAACTTTCTATCTACCAGGGTCATGACAGTTCTGAGATATGTAAATCATCCCTCAAAGGTTTTTTTTTTTTTCTATCACACCAAGGTTTGTATTAATTGTGTGGTGCCTTGTAAAAGTTACTGGATTTGGTTTAAATTTCTAAGCATCAGTAAATAGAATGTTCAATCAAATCTAGCTTTTTTCTTATTAACTTCCTGAGTATCAAAAGACCCAAGCCCATCACAGAAAGCTTAATCAAATTTGAAGATTGACATTTTAAATTAAAACAAAATCTATTTTCTGTTTACTACACCATCAAAAATATCCTCTTTTTCTTAGGAAGAGCAGTTCTTAAAATATTCTGGTAATTTTCCATTTGTTAACCTAACTCCCTAAAAAGGAAAGTTACTTGAAAATACTGTGTCATCTAGGTATACACTGAGTCATGATTTCACTTTTCAGTTTACTTTCCTGAATATTATACTGGGAGGAAGAATAAGGAGAAAATGAAAGAGTTTAGAAAAAGCCAAAGTACAGAAAATAATGTACTTTCATATTCTGATACTTTTCTGCGGTATTTTCATTCCTACTGACAGATGGTGGGAAGTAGAAAATATAAACATTTTAAATTATTAATGTTAACAATAAATTGGCACTTCTCTTTGCAAAGGCACTTTTATGTACAAAAACTGCCCCAACATACAAGGCAGCTCCATGAGGTCAGCAGGATAAGGAAATCTCAGAAAAATGGGTTTCAGTTTTTCTGTTCACTTTCCTTCCACAAAGCTACTAAATGTATTTAGGCATTTAGTATCAATTGTGAGAATCGCTGCTGTCTGGCTGCTCTTGACTGAGACTCTCTTCAGTGGACATTCATCGGTACATGAAGAATCTAAAAAAAGTTATTGCCAAATCAATTAAAGATAGAATGACCTTTGAGAATTTCCAAATAAAAGCCCTTGCTCAATGAGCATAATGGGAACCTAGAGCTGGTTGAAAGATAAGCCAGAAGAGAGCAATTTGGGGAATAACCACTCCATAGAAGCACAGAAACACCATGGACATGAATTTAATTTTCCAATCAGTATTTCTTAGGTAACTACTGAAATGTAATCTGGACTGGGTCCTACTGAGGTAAACAAATTTTAGAGTGTGGATTTTTTTAATAAATTTATTTTTTATTGATGTTCAGTTTGCCAACATATAGAATAATACCCAGTGCTCATCCCATCAGGTGCCCCCCTCAGTGCCCATCACCCAGTCACCCCAACCCCCCCCACCTCCCTTTCCACCACCCCTAGTTCGTTTCCCAGAGTTAGGAGTCTCACATGTTCTGTCTCCCTTTCTGATATTTTCCACTCATTTTTTCTCCTTTCCCCTTTATTCCTTTTCACTATTTTTTATATTCCCCAAATGAATGAGACCATATAATGTACAATGGAATATTACTCAGCCATTAGAAACGACAAATACCCACCATTTGCTTCGACATGGATGGAACTGGAGGGTATTATGCTGAGTGAAATAAGTCAATCAGAGAAGGACAAACATTAGAGTGTGGATTTAAAAGGAAAAGTCCTTGACAGCAATAGCCAATTTCTGGGAAGGAACTTTACACCACTTCTGCAAGCTGGCCTTTGACTACCCTTGAGTTAAGTGCTCATGATTTACACTGATACCCTAAAACCACATGCTTTCCTGAATTCTATGGTGATATTTTCAGGGGGGAAAAAGCCAATTTATGGTAATATGTATATTTTAATATTTTTCATCTGATTTCCAAAGTGATGCCTGGTTTGGCACGTCACTCTAAGAAAGTGAGGAAGAACAAAATCTTCAGAGCCAGCTTCCAAAGTGTAAGCCAGAAAAAAAACTTGAAACACAATTTGAACGTGATTTTAATAGTTATATTTATGTATTTAAATTTATTTTGGCCAGTTGTGAGAGAACAGCATCATCCAAATACTACAAATGGTGAAAAAATTGAAATGAGAGACAAATACAAATGTTAGAAAGTGTTTTATATCTAAAGCATGTAAAAAACTTGCTTCTGGTAAAAAAGAAAAGTAGACAATTTTTATTAATATAAAATCAGATTTTTAATATACCTTCCCAGAAATGCTAAATGAATTTCCAAAGAATATTGTACTAATGGGGTTTAAATTATTAGCTTGCCTGGAATGTCCTCATTGTCACCAGTGCCATATATTAAGATTAACTTTGTCCTAGCTCAGTGTAGCAGGCTTACCAGTGGAGGAATCAGTGATGGAATACATCATCCAGAAAATAGCTCCACATACAATCACTGTATTGAATCTCACTGATGCTCAAAATAAGCATTGCCCAAGGCTTATAGGGATATTATATAATGGAACTAAGAAGAGAACCTTCAACTGTAGAAAGTTTCTGTAAGATCAGTTTCCTGATTCATTTTCATAGGAGCTTATTTAAAACATGAAAGGTAACCATTTCATTGCTAGCTGAAACAACATTGTGAATCCCCCCTTCCCAGCCCCAGGGAAATTTCCTCTGCTTAGGCCCTGAATTATCTCTTGGGAAGAGCTTCCTTGTCCATTGTTCTTTGTGATCCCTGGTTCCACTCTGTGGGGTTCTTCCTTGGCTATCTCTGAAGTGGGTATTGGGGAACCAACCCTTCTTACAGGCCGTATAGCTATCTCCGCTCTCCTGATGGCTGAGTCCAAGACTCAGCCACAGGATATTTAAATATAGCCACATGATTTATTTGACAATATAATTCTCTCAAAAGATAATATATTTCTTACCTATTCCATTCCAGCAAGTATCATGTGCCAGAGATCTTTTTGAGGACATGATTTTCATGTAAGTTGTGCTCTTTGGTCCTAATATCTCTCTAGATTTAAATTAGATCAACTTGGAGCTGGTGGACTATTTTGGAAATCCTATGTTCTTATTTTTGCTTTGAGGCATCTTAATTCACTTAGATATTTTAATACTAGAGGTAAAGACCATATCCTTAATTTGGTCTATTCCAACAGATTAAATTTTAATGGGTCTTAAAACTTTCTTTGTTTTATCTCTTACATTTTCAGTTCAAAAGAAATTAGCTATTCTAGCTCTACATCGCCCCAAATTTCTGAAATTTATTCTTTTCATTCCCACTCTCAAATTAGCCAATTATTTTAACTAGCTCATGTCTTTTGTTTAATTCCTTGCCAAATGTACCAAAATTGCTCTTACTTGCCAAAATTGCTCTTACTTCAGCACTCCTATGGTCCATCAATTTACTGCAAGTTACTATTTATAAAATATTTTCCACTATAGCATGGATTTCCATTTTTTCCAGCCCGTAATATCAGCTTTATTACTATTCCAAGCCAAATATGTGGCTAAGCTAATGTCACATATTTTATATTGTTACATTGGTGCCATCCTTCTACCATTACATTAGTCAGGATAGGCTGGGCTAGGATTGCCTAGATTTGAGGGCCAAAATAAACTGCCAATTACAGAGCCTTGAATTAGATATGTTGGTGCTATCACCTCAGGGACTATTTCACAGATTTTTTGGTATGGTTCAGGGTTTGTGGTGATTTCCTGGTTTCTTTAACATTTTGCTCAAAATTTAAGCTTTTCAGTGAATATAAGGATTGAGGATTTGAGTAAAAATAATTTTACTTAGTCATATTTAATCAGGTCTCTAAGTAATAAAAATTTAAAGATATACAGGGCATGTATTATGTTCTTTCTACTAATTAGTAGAAAAAGAAACTCCTCCCAGTCAGACCATGGTTCTTATCTTAATTTAAGTAGAATTGTTAAAATTCATTTAGCATGTTTATAGCATATCTCTCCAAAATCCCCTATAAACATTAGTAATAGAATAGAAATATAAAATAGACTAAAAATGTATAAATAAAAATACATATGCTATATATGGTATATAACATATAAATATATAAGTTTATATAAGTATATACAATATATAAATATTTTAAAACAAAATACATAAAATGGATATAAAAATATAATTGTAATATAAATGTAAAATGCATACAATAACTGTACATAAATATACAAGTAGTGAGGACAGGGGTATCAGGCAATGCAACAGTAGTGCCTTAGAGATTCCAGTGCCTTTGGGGAGGTGGAATGCAAATAAGAGTCTACTTAAGAAAGCTAGAGTAGAAAACCTAGATGCCTGAGGAGGATGATCTTCTTAGAATTTGATCTAAGCCCTACACATTTAAAACTTAAAGGCATTTGGTCCTATATAAGTTGGAGGTGGTGCATGGGCTGGAAACAGGGAGGTATCTTCAGAGTTTACACATAGAATGTTTATGCCTGCAAGTATCCTCTCCCCTCTGCACAGCCAATTAACTAACTACTACCTTCCCTGCCTCCCACCAAAGCAGGAGGATGAGACGATGAATGAAGAGATTCTTCTGATTCAAAGGCACAAAGAATGGTGGAAATTGGGTGAGACACAAGGCAGAAAATGGCAGTTAAGTGAAAGCCTGACCTCTTGCTCTCTTTCTAGATTGTTAGTAGCGAAGTGTACACTTGAGGCAATATGCAAGATCCTCCCATAGAGATGAGCAGACCTATGTAAAGAAGATCCACAGGAACTGATATTTTCTTTTAAAGTCCAATTGCTCTACAGTGAATTGTACCAGTGGATAAACCTCTTCCAGTCATCAGAGTTTTAAAAGCACCTATTTAATATCTCATGCTTAAATATATATGGACATATAGGGATGCTAGGGTCACATGATATGTGAGAAAAGCTTCCAACTTGATTAAAAAGAATCTAAACAAATAAATTTTTAAAAATTTAAAAAGAACTCAGAGGAAACAGACCATGAATGGGACAGAGGAAAAGGTGATGATGAATGATGACAAGAATACCACCACCTCTATCACCTTCAAAGGATTCACAGAGGGTGTTGCATCCATAAATAAAAATATAATATGATTTTTATAGAAGCATTAAAGGAGAAAAGTGAGTTATTGGATCACTGAATATTGAACATTAAAGTATAATAGAAATTTCCAAAATAAAACTGAGGCAATTCTTGAAACATGAAAAGGCTGGAGATAGAAGATAGAAAATAAATTATAAAAACAATCCAGGATATCTAAAGAAAAAACATAGTGGAACTATTGGAAAGAGAACAGGGCAAACATGGGGTAAGAATTGAAGAAATAACAAAATATTTCAGGATTTTAAAGAGCCCAGTTTCTGCCTGTCATCTATCACAATGAACTGAAACAGATATTCCTGCAAGGCATATTGATATGACATTTTAGAACATAGAACTAAGTAAAAAAAAAAAGTTAAGACTTTATAAACAATAGGAAAAATACAAAAGATCAGAAATAAAGAGTTTTCTGTCTTTTTGGCATCAGTACTGGAAAGTAAAAGATAGTGAAATGCATCTAAAATTTTAAAGAAAAATACTTCCCAAAATAGTATTCTATATCCAGCCAAACACTCAAACTTAAGGCTAAAATAAATAGAATGGTAGACTTAAAGAGTCCATCTATCTTCTAAGTACCATACTTCTTGGAGAACTTTTGGATGATATACTGTATTAATATGTAGGAATAAACTAAGAAATGGAAAAACAGGAAGCAGGAAACAAGGGCTGGACATTAGATAAAATAGGACCCTTCTGGGACAATCAGAAACCTGAATGAAGAACAACCTGTCTAGATTAGAAAGAGAGCCAAGTGAGCTTCAAAAGGACAGTCTCCAGGAAAAGTAAAATGCACTGATGAATTAATTCATGCGTGCGATTAGAGAGAAAATGAAAGCATTCTGGAAAATCTGTAGTAAGTACACAGAACAGAAAGCAAAATGGTTTTGTGATATATAAAGCATAATCATATTTCACTAACTGGAACTGAGACTATTTAGTGAGGCCAGTTATTTACAGCCATAAACATAAACACTGAATATCGATTTAATGAGAATGTATGAAGTAATGATATTTGCACTATGGAGGACAGATGGTGGGAGGGGCATGTTCTCTGAGTCAAGCATAATCCACCATAGTAATAAATCAATAGCTAATATCTGAGCGGCTAAGTTCACAAATAGCAATATAAACATAGGATTTAGAAATATCAATATAAATACCTGAGCAAATAGCTAATAGAGTTGAACATTTTAGCTTCTTGCAGTGGGGCCCAGGTGAAAAAGGACAGCAATTAGACTGGTATCATTTTTACTTTTAGACATTTGTTTAACATTTGCCAATGTTAAAAATTTTACATTTTTAAACAATAATTTTTTTAAAATGTAAAAATATAAGGTAAGTACAAAAATACAAAATCCATACTTTTTCTATTTAGGGGGTTTGGATTTTTTTTTTTCCTTTTTTCTTTCTTAATTTCTTCTTTCATTCCTTCCTTCATTCCTTCCTTTTTCTCTTTTTCTTCCTTTCTTTCTTGTAAACCATAGCCACTTCAACTAGTTTCACTTTTGCACTAGGATTTTATCAGAAGTATTGGAAATGTTTAAGTTCTTATATTAAAGCTGCCATTTACAATTTCAAGCACAAAGGCAAGGATACTCATTATGGGAAGAATGAATCTATTTTTGATGAGCTTAAGTAAGTTGCTAATTCATGCCAGGAGCAACAATATGGGCACTGACAATACATAAATAAATATTAATGTCCTGAGAGACCAGGCAGCGGCCTTGGAATGAAAATCACTGGGAGCAACAAGAAATACCACTGATAATATAACTGGAGAAATATGCCCCAGAGTAAATGAGGCAAAGGGTTTTATATGTCAGGCTGAGGCATTGACTTTGATCCACCAGCAAATCAACGTCATCTTAACATGCTGGACATCAATTTTAAAAACTCTCTGTATTTCTTGAATGTTCTCTAATCCTCTTAGAGAGTCATGTTTCATTTCAGAGATATAACAAAATCAAAATTCCTTTTCTTATTTTTCTAAGCTCTGAACACTAAACACTAAGATCAACCTTTATTTTTCCTTCCTGAAGGTCTGTCTCTCTTACATCTGACATACTTTCAAATAGTCTCGATTTCAAGGGATAATCTGCCCCTATCCTGTTATTAGGCTGTGACTGTTTTGTGGCTGACAACAGGTCAACCATTTTAGAAGGCAATGAAGCGAACTTCCTTGTTAAGCATAAACATCCAGAGTTGTGGGGGAATGACAGTGCCACGAAACATAATATGTAAAACCATCTTTTTGTTTGGGTGCTTCTATACACAAGGGGACCTCAGTGCTCTACCTTTCCCTCCCTTTCCTTACTTTCAAGGACATGTTAGAATCATTGGCAAAAAGAAATTGTGTCCATTCTCTAATAACAAAAGAGGCTTTTAAAACAATCTGTATTTCTCAAAAATTTTTTTTATCATTAATAGCCCTGATATCAGAAAGGGAATGTGGGCTCTCTGGGAAGATTTTGGGGTCTAGTTTGATACAGGTTTCTAAAATCACAAAGTGTCCTGGGACTTGTGTTTTATCTTTTAGAATTGTGGACATTTAATTGCGTTTATTATGTATGCATTGTGCATACAACTTAATGTATCCATTTTTAATTCAACTTCAAAATCATTTACACTCTTTACCACTAAGACTGTATACACAACTTTCTCTTAAGATTTTCTGGAAATGTTGACAACTCACTAACAGTGCCCTGCTAATACTCTGTGGTAATCCCACAGCTGATGCTACAGACAGCCTCTGTGGATCTTGGGATGCACAGGTGAGGAACACTCAGATGCTGCTCTTAGTCACAACCTTAAGTCCATAAATTGTGGGACACTGCAAAAACATAGCTCTAGAAGTCAAAACTGTTGTGTTCTAACTCAGCCATGCACTAGACATTTGATCTTGAAGTATGGTTCATGTCTTTGATCTTTGATTACCTTGCTTATAGGACAAAGGTTTTTTTTTTGTTTTTGTTTTTGTTTTTTAGGACAAAGGGTTTTAAATGAGATAATGTGACTGATGGCACACCATAAACCAGGCCAGTGTTGGTGTTCAAAGAAGACCCATATCCATGCATGGGGCCATCTCTCCACACCTGATTTTCCATTCTCCAGAGTGTTTTTGTGGTCTTGTGCAGTGTCAAGCCATGCACTCATCCTCCAAAGGCTGAGCCACATACTCAGAAATACTTGCTTCATGCTTCTTCCCAATTTACTGTAACAGAGAAATTTCTCAGCAGCCAAGAAATAATTTTTTAAAAGCCTATATTTAAATGAAAATGAATGATATTGTCTGTTTTAACCCAGTAAATTATTGGCCATGATATTACAGGAAAAAATAATGATAGTCATTTTGTTTCATAGGGTTTTTTCCAGCAGATATTGTTGTCACTACTATTGTGTTATCTTATACTCATTCACATGCCACATATGTGTGAGGGTGCCTGGGGGTATGGAACACAGATTCCTACCCAATGGGAAAGGCAACTGGAAAACTTTCCATAAAAGAGTAGTGTAGGACTAAGCAGAGAAATGAGAACATTCAGTGATTTGCAATTAAGGAAAAAATCTTTCTCAGAATCAGGAGTGTGATAGAATAAAAGAAAAATAATCACAGTTGTGTATATAATTCTGGACATTTATCAACATCCCTATTTTTTAAAATAGTAATCAAAGTGCTACAAATTCTCCTTGGCTAATAGACGTATTCAGAAAATAAAATAAAAGCTTTGAGAGAAGACATGTGTTACAAAGGATTTGAAAAGTGGGATTAAGGCAGGAAGTCCCACCATGTGCCATGGTTTAACACAGTTGCAAGTGAAGAAAGTTCATTGAAAAGCTGCAGGGATCTCAGTGCCAGAAACCCAGATACTGGGCCACACAGGCAATGAAATTGAACCTCCAGATCTCAACAGGTGGCCAAGCTGAAGGTTTGACAAACAATTTCATTTTTGTATGTAGCCCAGGAACTGGGGCAGCATGCCAATCAAAAACCAGCTGTAGAGAATTGAGAGAGAAAAGAGGCAGGGCAAATGAAGGTCAAAAGAAAAAAAAAAAGGCAAATGCCATCTCCTAAGATTATTAAGAAACCAAGCCAATGCAAGTAAGAAATGCAAGTAAGTAAATGCAAGTAAGAAATGCCTATGAGCCCACTGGAAAAACTGCAATCCTTTGAAATCAAATGACTCATTGGAGAAATGTTAGTTTACCAGTCAAAAAGAAAAAAAAAAAAAAAGGAACACCAAATGGAACTCATACTATTATGAGATCAATGAAGTAAAATGACCTAAACTAAAATTTTGGGCCAGAGTATATGTGGTTGAGCTTCACATGATACAAAATTTGACTCACAATTCTTTTTTTTTTTAAGATTTTATTTATTTGAGAGAGAGAGCACAAGCAGGGCAGAGGGGGAGGGAGAAGCAGACTCCCCACTGAGCAAGGAGTCGACACAGACACAAGACTCCATCCCAGGACCCCCAGATTACCACCTAAGCCAAGGGCAGATGTCCAAACAACTGAACCACCCAGGCATCCCTTGACTTACTATTCTTATTTATGGTTAGTGCAAAATCTTTTTGTCTTTCTTTCCACCCCAGACTAAATTTTGCAGAGTAAAGCATCATTCTATTTGGAATACAAAATAGGTCCATCTTGTAACTTTATTGAGGTAAAGGGGCTGAAATCCTATCCTTGTTGTTCATTGTTTCTAGATATATATTCCTCCTGTCCTTTTTTCCCCTATAAATGTTTTTTGGTGCTTGCATGTCTATTCTTAAGCAGATGTGATAATAATACATAAATGTATACATGTATGAAATCATAATGCTATACACCTTAAACACTATACACAATGTTATATGTAAGTTATATCTCAGCAGATCTGGGAAAAAATATATGTATATCCTGCTGTCAATTAACACATAAGCATTTTTCTAAGTTTATTTTTTATATTTATTATAAATATTATTATAAGCATCTCATTCTATGCCTCAAGCACTTATACCAACATTTACTTAAACACCCCAATTCTCAAACATATAAGCTATCTCTAATTTGTCAGCAGTGTAAATAATGCTGTGACAAAGTACAGAACTTTTCAAATTTTATATTACTTATTTAATATATATTCCAAGAAATAAAATTAAATTTTATTTATTTATTTATTTATTTATTTATTTATTTATTTATTTATTTATTTATTTATTTATTTATGATAGACATAGAGAGAGACACAGGCAGAGGGAGAAGCAGGCTCCATGCCGGGAGCCCGACGCAGGACTTGATCCCGGGACTCCAGGATTGCGCCCTGGGCCAAAGGCAGGTGCCAAACCGCTGAGCCACCCAGGAATTTTAAATCTATAAATGGCTTTATGGTTCTTGGGGCTTATTGCCAGTCATGCACAAAAAAGATTGTATTAACTTCTACTGCATTCATGAATGAACCTAATTCACCACACCCTCTAAATGTCATTGTTCTTGTTAATTCATGAATGTTGGAGAAGTTTTATTGTAAATCTCATGAGGAAATAGGTCAAGCAATTCTACAAAATGCAATACTTTTTCTACTCCAACCCAGTGGAAACTATCCCTTTCTTTGAAAGCCAAGTTAGATTCCTACTATTTGGTGAAGGCCCCCAGACCATTCTTGCCAATTCTGTGAGCCCCTGGCCATCCATGAAGTGTTTTGGCATGCACTCTCTGCTGCTTTCAGTTGGCACTTTTGGGGCTCTTCTTTTCAAGTAGATATGCCTTGGCTCCCAATAAGAACAAAATCACATGTTGCTTTTATTTCTCGCAACTCAGCGTGGCACCTTATTGCACACACTAAGTGCAGAGTAAGCTTCATTAGTGGAAGAGAAAGAAATTGATTCAATGTAAGTAAGAAACCCCATGGAAGACCTTCTTCTCAGAACCTCAGATTGCACCATTCCAGTTGTTTTGACAAAGGGCTTGACAAGGACTTACCACTCTGTCCCTGGATCTTTCTGGCAATATGACAAGTTATGACTAATGACTTTTTGAGTAGTAGTGATATGTGTCACTTGTAGACTGAAGCATTTAATTCCCAGTGCTTAACTGTCCTGCATTCTTTTGTTTTGATATGCATTTATTAAAACTTACATTAATATGAGAGACCCATAGGAGCAAAGCAGCCTGGACAGCTGAGCAAAGACTTGAAGGAGAACTTAGCATGAGGGTCACTTGGATCTGCAGATGATTGTATGTGTACACATGTGTTTATGTGTACGCATGTGGTGCCATAATAGAAACATTGGTTTGACAGGAGGTGGATTGTGAAGAAATTGATATCAGAGGCTGGAAAGATGCCAAACCATGATGTGTATGGATGTGCAGGGACAAAACATACAGTAAAACTTTGACCTGAAGGGAGATACACCTAATGAATCTGCAGCTCTAAATTAAACTGAACTAAATGATGTTTGGCCAGAGTAAACAACGCTTTACAATTCTATAATGATTATAAATAGTGAAAAAATATTAGTACTTATTTTTAAATAGCACAAAGATGTTTAGGTTGCATTATAGAACTTTAGTAGACAGTTTTATTGAATGGCCCTGACTAACCATGACCCCAGCATTCATACCCCTCTATAGTTCCCTCCCGTGTTGACTCTGGACCTGTCCATGTAGCTAACAAGCATTGGTGAGTAACAAGTAAGCAGAGGCTTTATAAGTGCTTCCACAGTAAGGTTTGTCCTTTTGGAAGACCCTTTCTTGAGTCCAGTTGACATAGTGATAAGTAATCCAGGCCAGACTACTGAATGATTAAAGGTCATGTGGAAAGAGGCCCCGGAGAATGAGACCTCATATGCCATGGTCCAGCCCCCCTGAACCAATGCCTGTGTGGCCCTGTTGAGGAGAACTACACAGCTGACTGAGTCCAGTCAACATACAGACATGTGCAAAATAATATATCATTATTTTGGGGTGGTTTCCAATAGATAACAGAAATAGGAACTGAATGTATTAACATTTCTTCTATTCCGCAGATTAAATTATTTACATATGTATTTATTTTTATTTTTATTTATTCATGAGAGATACAGAGAGAGAGAGAGAGGCAGAGACATAGACAGAGGGAGAAGCAGGCTCCTTGCAGGGAGCCCTATGTGGCACTCAATCCCCGGACCTAGGATCATGCCCTGAGCTGAAGGCAGATGCTCAACTGCTGAGCCACCCAGGCATCCTTAAACTATGTACACATTTAAACATTCATGTGGGTTTTATTTTTATTAATAAAGTAAGTGTCAGATATTTTCAATGTGACTAAAAATCATATTCATAAAAACATTTTAGTGTAAATAAATTTCAACATTTTTTAAGAATAAAGGCAAACATAAATAAATAAAATAAAATCATATGTTAATTCTTAAATGAAGGAAAGTGAGTCCTTTGTTAGTAAATCCAGAAAAAAATACTATATTCTATAGTCATAGATAACAAGCAAAATACTATCTTAGATTTCATTACAAAACTTTTCTAGAACTGGGCTACAGCATAAATATCTTAATCTATAGCAGTAATTGGTTTTGTATGGCTTGTGCATTACAGGCATACAAAAATATGTATATGTTGAATCCAAATATGTGGACTCCAATTTTGGGGGAAAGGAAGATAGATATCTCCCATTAGTTGACTCTGAGTTTCCTGAGTTAAAGATTTGCTTTTCTGCAGGAGACATTACCTACATCCATCACCTTCCTGATGAAAATTTCCTTTATTCACAATTTCTCATTCTTTAGAATTCTTTAAAACAATGAATCCTTATAGCAAAAATAGCTCTTATGTTCATGAATAATCCAAGTAAGGAATCTTTTCTTTCTTGGTTGGTTTAACCAGGATTTAATGACTGCATTTAGGGACAAAGTAGAACAAGGAGACCTTCAAAAACTAAAATAGGGAAGAGGCTTTGATCACTTTTAGAAGCATGGGACAAGGAGGCCAGCTTTTATTTGTATGTTTTACAAAGAAATGATGAAACTTCTAGTGGTGCAACCAGCATGATAGCTATGGTCAGCTGTAGCTGATGCATATTCCAATCACTTGCTGAATTATCTGGAGTTTAGCCCTTTCCTCTGGCATGTTCCAGATTGTTGCAAACACCCCCCAGAAACAGTGTTTGATTATTAGACTAAAGTCTCCCGTGCATGCTTCTTTTCCTCTGCAGATAAATTAATCCAATAAACCAATTGTTTAATGCTTTGCTATTAGTTGTTAGTTTGACTTCTGTGACCATTGCTTCCATGAAGGAAGCTTCGTTCAACTCAGTGGACATGTTCCCGTCCTCTTTATATTTGGGTGATCAGTAACATCCAGTACCACTGACCATAACTTCCACTTGGAAATCTTTTCTTTGACTTATCTTATAACATACTTCCCTTTTATGTTTTTAACTTTTCCCTTCCAGTACCTCTGTCTGTATCTCCTTAATGAATTTATTATTTTCTGAATTGTAAAAGATAGGGATTCTCAAGTTCAGTCCTAGGCCATATTCTTGGTTCATGCTCACTATCTAAGTAATGGCATCTCACAAATCAGTATTTCTACATCTGAACAGTGTCTTCCCCTTGCAACATTATCCTCTTGTAATAATTCCCATATCATTGTGAATGGAGCTGTCATCCATTTCGTGGTGGAAGCTAGAGAATTTTGAGAGATCGTCTCATGCTCAACTTCTTCCCCATGCCCATTTCCAACTCCTAAACCCTGCTTAGTTACTCTAAAAATGTCCCTTAGTACCCACTTTTATCTACCTTGGCAGCTACAACCTTAGCTAATACCATTCCTCTTTCTCTTGTATTACAGTTTTCTCCTAATTGTTCACCCTGTATATAATCTTGCTCTTCCCAATCTATTTTCCAGAAAGCAGCCAAAATGCTCTTTAGGACAATACAAATTTGATTATGTCACTTCGCCATTTAAATTTTCATGGCATTTCAGATACAAATAAAAAAAATCTATACCATGTCAGAATAGGTGGTGGTTAAGATTTGGGGCTTTGTACCCAGAAAAAACCTTCAGTCAAAATGCAGCTCATTATTCCCTGTATCCCTGTAGTGCTCCTGGAGTTAGTTACTAAGGCTCAATGTCCTAACCTGATCTCTCCATATCTTGGGTTTATGAGAACTAATTAAGATAATGTGTGAGAAGCACTTAGCAAAGTGTATGGCACATAGCAAATGCTCTGTCAATGTTAACTGTAGCTATTTTTAGCCATTATAGATTATAAATTTTATAAATTTATGTAGAATTATAAATGGTCTTCTGACCCTAGCCTACCAGTCAATCCTTACTTGCACCATTATTTATCTTGCTCACAATGTTCTGGTCATATTACTCTTTAGAACCTTCCTATAAGATTCTCCCACTGCCTAGAAATTCACTTTGTTACCCAACTGACTTCTCCTCAGACTTAAGATTAGTCTCCATTTTTCTTTCTTTGCATAAAGCTTTCCTGAGACCTGACAGAAATTACTGATGCTTTTTATCAAGCTGTGCGCCCATCCTGCAGCTGCTGTGAAGGATAGCTGTGAAAAACTCAGCTCTCTTCACCTGAGAATTGATTGAGACTGGTGGTTCTCAAGTATTATTGTGAATCATAATCACCTGGAAGGCTTGTTGACCATCAGATTTCTGGACTCAACTTCCAGAGTTTCTGCTTTGGTGGCCTGGAAGATCCTTGAGAATGGAGAGTTCTAATAGATTCCCAGGTGATGGTAATGCTGCTAATCCATGGACCACCCTTTGGAAACCATACTTCTACACCAAGCTAAATCCTTGTCTGAGGATTACAACAAGCGCTGCCAACCTCTCCTCCACACAGTGGAGCATGACTGATTGACTCCCTCACCACACGGTAAGACCAACTTTGCAATATAACTCATGCTCCAGAGTCCCCTGGGATCAGGCTGAGGCCACAGCCTTGCTCCATGCCATTCTCTGTCCCACTCTACTTCCCTTATTTTCCTTTTTCCTGAGACCTTTCCTTCAGTAAACATGTACAAAGAAATCCGTCTCAGGCTCTGGTTCTGAGGAACCCAACTAAAGACAGACAGATGTACAAATACAATGTAGAAACACAGGGAAGTAACAAGGAGCAAAGACATCAACGAAGCCTAGATAGGAATAAATATTTCCTCAGGAGAGGATTTGCAGGAGCTTTCTGGGATGAAGAAAGCATATTTTCCCTTAAAGGCTTGAGCATAGAAAAAGATGCATCCTGTAAAAACCTTAAAAGTTTATCAGCATCATTTTTAACAAGCCTCAGAAGCCCAGTTGTACCTGAGGCCTGTGAGTACTTGGAATTGCCCTATCTCTAAGGTGCTAGGTTGTCATTTCATATAATGAGACAATCTGTACTTTCCAGGACCTTACACAGTGAGACTCTATAAATTCTGCATCAGGCAGAGCGTGGAAGCATCTCTTAATGGTCCCAACAACTACCATTTCAGTGTCTGGGATCTGCCAATATGAGATAATGTTGATAAAGTGCACAGTTTCCTGCCAGCAATAAAACTAGAGAGCAAACAGAGTTTAAAGGCTGAAGCTAACTTTTTGTTACAAGCCAAGCCAGAGGACAGGGAACTGAATGAATGAGGAGGCCTCAGTGGCCTGTTTCTAGAAATGGGCTATGGGGTCCCACATGGCCAACACTCTTGAATCTGTGTCATCTTTGTAAATCAGAATTAATGGGCTTAACTCTCTTCCACGAGCAGGTGGCAGTGCCCTCCTCCACAGGCTGGCATGCCTGGAGTAGAGGCTGGAGCCATCTGGACTGCTGTCAGGAAATCACAGTGATGCTGAGTTTGGACCACAGGGCAATTAGCAGGGCTCTCCACAGCAGCTTTGTATATGCTGGAGCCCTCCTTGTCAGTCTCTTCCTCGTGCTTGATGTGACAATATTCACTTGGCTACAATAACAATGAAGAGATGGGACTGACCAGGCCATATGGTGTGTTGGTGGAAATGACAACAAGAACCTGTCTGCATAGGTGACTGCCCCAATCAGAAGTAAAACGAGAAGTACCTGATGCCCTGTCTAGTTGAACATATTTCCAGATTTATACATTTTTAACAGTAGGGGGCGTTAGGTCTCTATGTTGTCTGTGGTTTTTATTTTGTTTGTTAAAACCCTGATCCTTTCCCTGGTTTCATCAGGTACTTCTATAATTAAAATTTGCACGTGGGTGCTGTTACCAGTGCCTTTATAGTCCTTGAGTAAGTTAAATAAAGACAACTCTGGCTGACAAAATTGCAGATTTCATGGATATTATGGTTCCCATAACACTGAGAGAACAAGAGCGCGCAGGATCCCAGTTCATCTTTCAATAAAGATCCTGACCAAGACTATGGCAAAGTAGGGAAATGCTCAGTTTCTTCCAAATTCCATCCCTTTCTGAAAATAAAATCTTTAATATTCTAAATGACGATGAGAAGAGGGGATTTCATCTGAAAGTTGGTATAACCCAACTTTTCACTGTGGCCTTTCCTCTCAGAGCTATTTGTCCAGAGGGGTTTTCTGCTCCTTATCTTCCAAGTACAGCTTTTGTAGCACCAAACACTTCTAATTATGTTAATCTTACATCCACACTGGGCATGAGAAAAGTAATCCCAGACAATGAAAACATGTTGTCACTGGGTAAGAAATGTAGAATGGAACACAGTTACACTATAAAGTCCTGGAGACATCTTTACTGACACTTGAATATTGAATTCAGAAAATTCCTGGGAAATATGCAAGAAGGCATAAGAGACTCATCTTAAAAAAAAAAAAAAAAGATTTTATTTATCTTAGAGAGAGACCACGTGTGAGCATGGCAGGGAGGGGCAGAAGGAGAAAGAATCTTAAGCAGACTCCATACAGAACTCCCAGCACCCTGAGATCATGACTTGAGCTGGAACCAAGAGTCAGATGCTTACCCAACCGCACCACTCAGGTGCCCCATAAGAGATCCATCTTGAAGGACATTCTGCATGTATTTGGCATCTCTTAACATGTTAGTACCTCATGTGGAATATGGTCTTGGGGAAAGAGCTATAATATGCAAAGCATAGTTGCCTGTCACCTTTCACATTATTATATAACGGCTGATAATTTTTTCAAGAAAGAAAAATTTAATCCCATGGAATCAGGCTCTAATAATGGCCCCATCAAGGAGGAAGCAATAGTTTGCCAGATTCCTGTTTTAAAAAAAATCAACTAAAGTCTTTTGTAAAAAACCATTTGGCTAAGACTGCTTAGTGGCCAATAAGAAAATTAGAAACTACTCTTCTTAAAATGTAGTGGTTTCTCCTTGCCCACCTCACTCCTCAAATAAAATCCCAATCTTTTTTCCCAGCTGGGGTTACAGAGACCCCAGAAATGGCTTGATGCATCTGAGCAGCTTTCTAGCATTCACAGGCAGATGAACAGAACAGTCGGAGTGCTCCTATCAGGATGCTGACAAGGAAGTGATCCATGAAGTTCTTCTCTGGAGTGACTTACTGAGAGACTTATTCCCTCAAGTGAGATACTCTGATACCTATGGATTTTACCAAAAAATTGCTGTCAGAAAGAACTCTTGATCTGTCCCTCCCCATACATTTCTTCTACTTTCTGGACCCTTGTATTCAAGTGTTTTTATTTAACATTATAGGTAATTTTTTCACATGCACTCTCTTAGTGCCCTGGTTATGATTAGAATGTTTATCTCAGTAATTTTTCTCTCATAATTTTAGGCAGTTTATAGAGGCTGACTTGTGTTTATCTATAGTATAAATGTTATATATTTTCTATGAGCCCAGTAAATTATATTCTAATTTAAAATTTTTACACACAGCAATCCAGTATAATAAACAATAATTCCAGTCCCTGAACAGGAAGTAGAGTCATTATAAAAAGTTTTATTTAAAAAAAGAGGAGAGGCTTCTAGGATGTCAAAGTTTTTCTCTAACTGCCATCTCTGAAACAAATTATGGTAGTACATGCCATGTCCAAGACTATGCAGTTTGCTTTTGGGAGTCCATTTTGGTTATTTTTCTCTAAATATTTTTTCAGGCTATTTTTATCATAAAGAAGTGCCTTTTTTCAGAAATGGCTTTTTTTTGAAGGGGGAGCACTTTCCTTCTCATCGCCGTTAATAGAAGATCTCACTGTCCGCTTGGAAACAGCGAAACACGGTGATTTGTGTGGGGCAGAGTAAGTGTTCTTCATCCACATCCCTTCCCCACCTCTGAGTGGGGCTAGTGAAAAGGACCTGCCAATGTTTTCATCATTTGCAAGGTTCTCTTTATCGGAAAATAGAGAGCTGGTAAGATTTGTGTTGGGAGCGATTCTTCTTTCTTGAGAGGATGATAGCATGCCTAAAATTATGGAAGCATAAAAGCTGCAGGTTTTCTATAATGGCCACTGCTCAGTATTATTAATAACTGTGCACAAGGCACTTTTATGTTGGCAAGTGGCTTCAATCATTTTTATCACGTAATAGTTGGAGAGGTTCAGTGAGCTCTTCAATCTCTTCAGAAGATTGGGTTCCAGTAACATGTAGTTTTAAGGCTGGGACCAAAATTCCAAGACTCAATTCAAGAAATATTATTGAATTATTAATTCAAGAAACACTTCATACATAAACACACATGTACATACACGCACACACACATCAGTATGTGTCAGTAGAGATATGCCAGTGAGGTAAACACAGTCCCTGCATTATCTCATTTAATTCTTATGATAACCCTGTGAGAAAAATTCAGTTGTTATGGCTTTTTTGCAGATGAGGAAAATGAGTTTTAGAAAAAAATAAGGAGTTTATTCCGAAGATAATAAGTGGCAGAGCCTGGACTCAAATCTAGATGTCTGATTTCAAACCTCACATTCTGATGCTAGATTTGGCTGGTGAAAGACCACATGTAATAAGCAAGAGGATGCTTTGTGCCCTCCCACTCAACCTCTCTCCATCTAATCCTTAACCCAGAGGCCTAGAGTCTATAATGAGGATGGCAGGAGAGACAGCCTCCTGCAGACACTGGCTGCAAATGTGCACCTATGTCTTTCCTCTTCAGACCCCTCCCTTCACCACAATCCATCCTCAGCCAGAGACCATGTATCCCAGAAAAAGAAAAAAAAAAAAGAGAGAGAAAGAGACCAAGAGATTAATAAAGATAGAAATTGATAAATTAGGGAACTAAAAGAAGAGATACTCAATGCTTAACTTGAGAGCTAGTTTTGGGAAACACTTTGGGAAATCTCTGACAATGTTGAAGAACAAAAATTTACCAGTAGAGAGAAATGAGATATAGCCATGGATTCAGAGGAGATTAAGCAGCTGATTATTTTTTTTTTAAAGCTACATGTAGGGGATCCCTGGGTGGCTCAGCAGCTTAGCGCCTGCCTTTGGGCCAGGGCACGATCCTGGAGTCCCAGGATCGAGTCTCGCGTCGGGCTCCTGGCATGAAGCCTGCTTATCCCTCTGCCTGTGTCTCTGCCTCTCTCTCTTCCTCTCTATGTCTATCCTAAATTAAAAAAAAAAAAATCTCATTTAAAAAATAAATAAAAGCTACATGTAACTCACTAATGCATGTTTAAAATTTCACTGGAATAGTAGATATCTTTATGATACAATTAAATATTAAAACAAGAAGAAGCAGAGGCAGAGAGACTTAAAAGAAACATGGGAGAAAGGGGAAAAAGCTTTCAAAGAATTAAGGGTTCAAGGAGCATTAGGTTGTAACTACTTTACTGGCAAATTTTATTGACATTAAAATGCAATACATTCTTAATTTTTGTGTTTCTTTGAGTGTGTGTATGTGTGTGTGTTTACACAGCTCATCAATACTTGTTAACTTGCTACAAATGCTGGTAAGTACTTAGTGTAAAATATCCTACTTAATAATCACAATCTGATGAAGTAGGTAACATTATGGTCCCTTTTCTTACACATAGGGAACAACAATAAGTAATTGAACTGAATTTCTAACTCACATTTGTCAGACTTGAAAGACAATTTTTAAAATTTTTATTAAGATATAATTGAGATATAGCATTGTGTTTTAGGTATCTAACACAATGACTTGATTTATTGTAAAATGATCACTAAATGAATTTATTAACATCCCTTCCCATTAATATATAGTCACAATTTTTCCATGTAATGAGAATTTTTAAGATCCAGACTAACAGCAAGTTTTTTTTAAGTTGAGGATCTAATTGGCTTTATTAAATGATACATGAATTGGGCAACATCAATCAAATCTAGCAAGTGGAGGAGCACTCCCAGGAGTTGTACAAAGTAGAAGGATTTTATAGGAAGGAGGTTGGGGCAAGGAAGTTGTAAGTAAAAGAAAAGAAAGGATTATCTCTGGCAAGGTTCCTTTCCTTTAGGGTCTCTGCACAGAGGGTCTCATGCAGATTACCTTATCTCCTTTTGGGGATGGAGAGGGTCAACGACAGACTCACTGGTGCTGATCAGAATACTCCTGACTGGTTAAGACTGCATTACTGAGGGAGGTTGAGACTGTAGATAGATTAGGCATTAAGCCTTGGTTTACCGTTTTGGGCCGTTGGTTTTCTTTTTAACAATTCACCCTCTTCATCAGACTCTCAGCTTACCTAAGAGATACCATAAAAAACAGACATTACCACCACTCTCAGTTACTGCTCTTTGTTCTTACAGCTTTTGTTGGTCCTTTGTGTGGTATCCATAAGTCACAAATTTTTTTTCTTTTTTGCTTAATCTCTCTGTGATATTCACAGGTTACATCTTCAGTTTTGCAATTTTTAAGTCAATCATCCTCTGTGTTCCTTTTTTGACACTCCAGTCTTAGGGAAATCATTTGCTTGGTGATTAGCAGCTGTGAGAATATAATGCACCAGGGAGAGTATTATGATTACCATAAATGCGTAATTCTCAATGTTTGGAGTTCACTTTGGAGCCATGGTCCCCAAGACCCAAGACATTCAAAATAAAATAAGTCAAAGAAAGACCCCACTGAGCAAGTCATCTTTTTAAGTCAAATGACTTGCTCAGTGATCTTGCAGAATTAAGTTTCAACTACTCTAGAAGAATTAATCCAGGTATAGCCAGTAACGTTGGTCACAGCACAGACACCTCCTTGCTCAGCTAGAAGATAATCAAGAGCTACCCTATAATCAAGAGCTACCCTATTATCAAGAAGAAGTTTGGCCAGAGTGTCTGAAGATCCTTGTTGGGAAGCTATTGCATTTAGTAGGAGACATTGAAACAATTTTAAGAATTAAGGAGAGATTTTTTTATCATAACCTCATTTATTTTTATCCCCAACCAGGGAAATACGAACCTAGCAAAAAGGAATAAATAATAAATAATGAATGTCTCCTTCTAGGTCCTTTGTAATTATAACAGCAATTTTCAGATATACAATACACTATTATTAACTATAGTCATCATACTGTACATTACATTGTTATATTCTCAGAACTTACTGATCTTAAAACTGGAAGGTTATACCTTTTGACTATCTTTGCCATTTCACCCACACTCCCCTCACTTCTGGCAACCACCAACCTATTCTCTGAATCTATGAGTTCAGAGTTTTTTAAGATTCCATACATAAGTGAGATCATACAATATTTTTCTTTCTCTGACTTATTTAAAGTAGCATAATACCTTAGGTTTAGCCACATTGCTGAAAATGGTAGGATTTCCTTTTTTACCTGAATAATATTCATATTTTCTTTATTCTGTTGATGGACATTTAGCTTGTTTCCATGTCTTGGCTATTGTAAATAATGCTATGATGAACATGGGGGTCCAAATATCATTTCAGGATTGTGATTTTGTTTAAGACAAATACCAGAAGTGAGATTGCTGGATCATATGGCAGTTCTATTTTTAAATTTTTAAAATATTTTATTTATTTATTTTAAAGGGGGGTGAGGGAGAGAGGGAGAGAGAATCTCAAGCAGACTCTGCGTAGACTCTGAAGAGACTGACACAGGGCTTGATCTCATGACCCTTGAGATCATGACCTGAGCCAAAATCACAAGTCCGATGCTTAACCAACTGAATTATCCAGGCACCTCCATACTGTTTTCCATTGGTTCCACCAATTTACATTCCTACCAGTAGTGTACAGGGGTTGCCTTTTCTCCACATCCTTACCAATGCTTGTTATTTCTTGTCTTTTTGATAGTGGCCATTTTAACAGGTGTAAGGTCATATGTCATTGTGGTTTGGATTGTATTTCCCTGATGGTTAGCTATGTTGAGTACTTTTTCATGTGCCTGTTGGACATTTTGTATGTCTCCTTTGGAAAAAAGTCTGTTTTGCTACTGAGTTGTATCAGTTCTTTATATATTTTAGATATTAATCCCTTAATAGATATATGATTTGCAAATATTTTCTCTTATTCCATAGGTTGCAATTTCATTTTGTTCTTGGTTTCTTTTCCTGTGCAGAAGTTTTTTAGTTTGATCTAGTCTCACTTGATTATTTTGGCTTTTTTTGCCTTTGCTATTTGTGTCAAATCCAAAAATATCATTACCAAAACCAATGTTAAAGAAATGACCCCCTCCATTTCCTTTTAGGAGTTTTATAGTTTCAGGTCTTATATTCAGGCCTCTAATTTATTTTGAGTTGATTTTTGTGTATGGTGTAAGATAAGGAGACAACTTCATTGTCTTGCATGTGGATATCCAGTATTCCCAACACCTTTCCTTTCTATCTTTTCTTCACTGTGTATTCTTGCCTCGTTTTGGTAAATTAACCATATAGGTACAGGTTTATTTCTGGGTTCTCTATTATGTTCCATTGATCTATGTGTCTCTTTTTATGCCAATACCTTACTGTTTTGATTTTTGAGGGCCTAGATTTTAAGGACTACCTTAGATTGCTTCCAAAACATAAACTGCAACAAAATATATAATTTTATAAAACAATCATAGTATTAATGCAATAGTTTTACCAATAATGATCTCTAAGGAAAAAAATATTTGGGCCATTCTCATTTTTAAGCATTGAAACAATAATCTTAAATAAAATATTGATATATTTATCAATCATAGCAACAAAAAGTACACCATAATCAAAAGTTTATTTCTAGGAAATATATTACATTAATATATCAAAGGTGAAAAAAAGCCATATGAATCATACAAATATCATAAAAAGCTATTTGTACAATTTATTATTTATTCTGATTATTTTAAAAAAGAGTTTATTCATAAGAGACACATATAGAGAGAGGCAGAGACACAGGCAGTGGGAGAAGCAGGCTCTCTGCAAGGATCCTGATGCGGGCCTTGATTCCAGGACTCCAGGATCATGACCTGTGCCAAAGGCAGATGCTCAACCGCTGAGCCACCCAGGTGCCCATTTATTCTGATTTTTTAAAAATAACCCTTATGTAACCTCTGACTCACAATGGTAGTATAGTAAAAGAATTTACGCTGATGTTAAGAACAGAAAAAGCATGTACACTCTCTCCTTCATTGCTTATATTGTTTTAGAAGTTCTTCTAGTCAAAGCAATAAGAGAAAAGATATTTGGAAGTTGCAGTGGAATTTGTTATAATTACTCACAAGTTTTCCACATGAAAATCCAAGAGATTCAAGGAACAACAATAAGAAATTTAAAGAAAACTTCACTAAGTAAGCTAATTAAAAGACCATTAAAACAATTCAGGATCTGCTTAGACTTATTACCTAAAGTTATATTGAGTTCATGTTTATCATTGATTTAATAGCACTCTTTAAATATTAATTTTAGTTTCACAAATCTTATTTATATTGCATGCTTGTGTGTGTGGTTTGTTTGTTTTTTTGTTTTTTGTTTTTTTTTGGCATTCTGTAAGAATGTTGGTGTATATCCCCTTTTGTATTTTGATTAAATTCTCCTATGCTAGAACACTTCTCAAGGCCCTGGCTATTCTAAATGAGTTTAGGCAGAAATACCTCTATGCCCAGCTGCCACTTCCTCCCTCTGAACATATGGTAGATACCATTAATCAGCAGTACCATCTCTTCCTCAGCCCAGTGTGGTCTCCAAATCTTTCTCAATACAGCTACTACTAATTGTTTGGCACTGGTTTATGCAATATAAATGACTTTTCCTCCCCAGTATGGGGAATTTGCATTGGTCATCCAGTAGACTTCCATTTGGGAAGGAACAATCTTCTTTTACTCTGTGTAGCCTCTAACTTGCCAAAAATTCAGCTTTATTGAGTCCTCTCAGAAAGGTCAAAGGCTATAATTTGTAATCGGGTAGAAAATAAGCCCTTCAAGAAATGAGATTAGCAGAGGTTGTGACAAATTGATTCAAAGGAAACATCAAACTTCATTCTTGAATTTTCTGTGACCTGTAGCTTTAGAATAAAAAGCTTGATTGTTCTTGTATACATGGACTGCTAGAGCAGTCATTGCACCAAATGTCTGTAGTTCATAGTCATTTCCCGCTGGCAACAATATCAAGAGACTAAGTCAGCCATTTGGGAAGGTTCAAACGTGATTGAAAGCAAAGAAATATCACATGGGGGAAAAGGTGCAGAATTTCACACATAGTCTCCAGTGAGAGTTGGTGTAGGATATGAGAAAATAGCATAGCTATGATGACAAAGCATGTACATTTCAGAAGATAAACAGACTAACTCATTCTGTCTCAGGAGATAAGTATTAAACAAATGATATCCTCAAAGAATTATAATTAGGCACTGTGGAATTAAAAATACCTTAAAGAAAAAATAGGCATGCATAGATATGTTAACCCACAGTGTTTACCCTCCAGAACAATAAATAAATATCTGAATTGGATCATAGTAATCACTTGTTAAATCTGGTGAGAGATCTCCATTTAGATTTAAAGGATATGAACACTCTTTAGTACTGTAGAATGTTTAATGATCTAGTCCTGTTTTTCTTTTCAAACTTATGCCATTCTGCTTTTCCACTCCATTGGTTCATTCAAGGCATCTTGATCTCCGGGCACCATGGCAAAACTCTATGGGGCTCCAGTCACACAAACAATTTCACAGCACTATACTGTACCCTTGAGTGACCTTCTTTTAATTCTTGGAAACAGTCTTTCTCTGCTTCAAAACCTTGCCTGTGCTTTTCCTTTTGCTTAGAATTCTGTTCATCCACACTCCCAAGTCTTTATTTGGCTAATTTCTTTTCATCTTGATGTCTTGGCTGACATTTTACTTTCTCACCAAGGCCGACTCTGAACAATCCCCATTCCCTACTCTGACCCCATGTGATCTTTCTTTATTACTTCATTTTATTCCATGCTTTTGCCTCAGAGCATGTAAAATATACGATTATATATTTGCTTTGAGTTTACCTAATGTTTGTTTCCACAACTAAATTGTATGCTTTTTGAAATCAAGGATCATGTTTCTCTTGTCTTATCAAATCCCTAGCAAGTCCCTTATAAAAACCCTAGCAAAGTCCTTGCCATTTATTACGCCTAAACTTAATAAAATATCAAATGAATAAATAAGTGAAAGAAGACCTATTACCTAAATAAATTAAGAGGTAGGGAACCCTGGGTGGCGCAGCAGTTTAGCGCCTGCCTTTGGCCCAGGGCGCGATCCTGGAGACCCGGGATCAAATCCCATGTTGGGCTCCTGGTGCATGGAGCCTGCTTCTCCCTCTGCCTATGTCTCTGCCTCTCTCTCTCTCTGTGACTATCATAAATAAATAAAAAATTAAAAAAAAATAAGAGGTAACATAATCAATGGTATGCTAGAGATAGAGTAGGATATATAAGAACTCAGAAGGTGAGAAATCACTTCTGGGATGCTGGAAAGAGCTTCATGAATTTGGTGGCATCTAATATTAAAAAACAAATACTATTTGGACCATAAAATGTACTCAGGTTGAAAGATCAAGTACTCTGGAGTCTAACAGAACTCTACATGTAAGTAAGTTGTGTGGATTTGGACAAATCACTCAAGTGTACCACAATTGTTTCCCACGTGAAATAGAAATTGTGATGGTTAAAGTGAGATAACCTTTGAGAAGAGTTATTCAGTTCTCAGCACAAAGCAGATAGTTGATACAAGATAGCTATTATCATTGTGTAGATGTGATGGGGCTTTCTAGACCAATAAGACCAAGGAATGAGATGAGAGAGTGAAAGGTACAGACTTGGAGTTCAAGATTTGCATTTGATTTGGAGTTATGTGAAGGAGAAAAAGAACGTGGTTTGAAAAAATAGTATTTGAATTTTTTTCCCCCTGGGGTTAGTGGGGAATCAGGGAAGGCTTCTGGTTGAGAAGATGGAGTGGTCAGAGTTAGATTTCAGGAATGTTGATCTGAGGCCTGGTTGGGGAGACCTTGAAGGGAGAGACCACTTTAAGCTGCCATGACCAAAGTAGAAGAAAGATTTTATGGGTGGCACCAATTTGTGGGAATTCAGAAGAGAGAGGAAGGGGGTAGGGCAAAAATGGCAGAGGAATTGGGGCCCCAAGTCACCTGTTCCCAACAACTTACTTAGATAACTTTCAAAATCCTGAAACCCTAGGAAATCAACCTGAGATTTAAAGAGATAACAGCTGGACGGCTACAAAGAGAAGAGTTTGCTCTTCTAACAAGGTAGGAAGGCGGGGTGGGGGGGGAGAGGGGAGAAAAAAGAATCCAGTGGGGGAGGGGCCCCGCGAGGAGCCCCCAGAGGCCCCAGCGAGAGCCTCGGGTCGGGGAAGCCCCGCCCAGAGCAGCAGGGACTTTACACATCCGCGCTGGATTCTTCCCCCACCGAAATGCGCTCGCAGGAACTTGGGCAGAACCGGGGAGGGGCGGGGGAGCCCCCAGGGTCCCGGGGTCACTAACACAGGAGGTGCCCGGGGGACAGCGCCCCGCACACCGGGGCCTAGCGCTGTAATGGCTGGAGCGGCCCGGGGGGCCTCGGGAGCAGCTCAGGCCGTGGCTCCGGGCGGGGCGGGGGGGGGCTGTGCGGCCCCAGGAGCGCGATTCCAGCAGCACAGGACGTGGGGGGACACAGCGCGGGATCTGCTCTCCCCCCGGGACAGGTGGGCACAGAACAGTGAGGTCACTGGTGCCCAGGGCGCCCCCAAGCTGTGCAGGTCGGCGCCCCCGCCCCGGGAGCATCCAGGCCCGTGCGGACTGGGAGCTGCGGGAGTTACTGGGGGAGCTGACTCCAGGGCTGGGAAGCTGCTGCCGCCACTGTGGTGGTTCCTCCGCGTGTCACCCTGTGCCTGGGACAGAGCGGGGCCACCAGGGAACAGGGGCCTCATGGGGTAAACAGCTCCCACTTAGCCCGGCACCTGGCAGGGGGCGGGGCAGCTCCCCAGGTGCACACACCTGCGAGTCAGCAGCAGGCCCCTCCCCCAGAAGACCAGCTGCAGGGACAGGGGAAGAGCAAGTTCTTGACCACCCAGCGCTGGAAAGCTCCAGGGAACTCGAGGGATTTACAGTATATAGAACCACAGGGTACCCCTCCTTTTTTTTTTTTCTTCCTTTTTCCAGTAAAATTCGTTTTTGAATCAGACTGTAAATTTCCAAGTTTTTTCTCTATTCCCACCTTAACTACAATATTTTACCGCCTCTTCATTTTTAAGATTCTTCCTTTTTGACTTTCATATTCCTATAATGACAAGCCCTATATATATTTTCCACTTCTAGATTCCCTTCAACATACTCAACTTAATTTTGGGAGATATACAAGATACGTTTTGTTTTGTTTTGTGTTGTTTCCTTTCTCTGCCTCATTTTGTTCTACAATGGCGGAAGTTAATACCTTTTAAAACATAACCAGCATGCACCCAGAACCAAGTGGTATACTGTGCTGGTTCATCTGTGACATTCCTCATCCCATTCTGCCTCCCTCTTTTATCCCATGTATGTTTTGGTGGTCAATGTTGTGGCCCTCTACAAGTAATGCTGGTTTACATAAATTTGAGACTGAGCATCTTCAAATATACAGAACTTAATATACTCAGACACAAGAGGATCCTACCCTCTGGAACCCCTCAGGTAGACTACATTCTCCCTCCACTACAACTTCTTCACCACCATCTCCCAGTCCACCCCATTTTTTTCTTTTTCTTTTCTTTTCTTTTCTTTTCTTTTCTTTTCTTTTTTCTTTTTTTTTTCTCTTCTTCTTTAGGATTCCTGGCCTTTTATTTTTTACTACTATGTTTTAAAATTTGTTTTTCACTTAAGTGATCCTTTTGTTTTATTTCGTTCTGATCTTTGCTTTCAAATTCTGATCTCTGACCCTCATCTAGGGTGAAATTTAATTAGGTTGTGGTTGATATTCTTAACATAGCCCACTCAATACAATGACTCTACACTGAGCAAAATGACTAAAAAGAACTCACCACAAAAGAAATAATCAGAAACAGTACTCTCTGCCATAGAGTTACAGAATTTGGATTACAATTCAATGTCAGAAAGCCAATTCAGAAGCACAATTATAAAGCTATGGCTGGTACTGGAAAAAAGCTTAAAGGATTCAAGAGACGTCATGACTGCAGAATTTAGATCTAATCAGGCCAAAATTAAAAATCAGTGAAATGAGATGCAATCAAAACAGGAGGTCCTAACAATGAGAATTAATGAGGTAGAAGAAAGAGTGAGTGACATAGAAGACAAGTTGATGACTGAGGAAGAAAGACAAAAACAATTAAAAGACAATGAGGAAAGGTTAAGGGAAATAAATGACAGCCTCAGAAGGAAAAATCTACATAAATTGGGGTTCCAGAGGGCGCCGAGGGAATAGAGGCCCAGAGAGCAGTTTGAACAAATCATACATGAGAACTTCCCTAATTTGGGGAGGTAAACAAGCATTCAGATCCAGGAAATATAGAGATCCCCCCTAAAGTCAATAAAAGCATTCAACACCCCAACATTTAATAGTGAAACCTGCGAATTCCAAATAAAGTAAAATCTTTAAAGCAGGAAGAGACAAGAGATCCCTAACTTATATGGGGGGAACTATTAGATTAACAGCAGACCTCTACACAGAGACATGGCACCAGAAAGGGCTGGCAGGATATATTCAGGGTCCTAATAAGAAGAACATGCAGCCAAGAATACTCAATCCAGCAAGGTTCTCATTCAGAGTAGAAGGAGGGATAAAGAGCTTCCAAGATAGGCAGAAACTGAAAGAATGTGTGACCACCAAACCAGCTCTGAAAGAAATATTAAGGGGGACTCTGTAGAAGAAAGAGGATGCCCAAAGATATAATCCACAAAAAGAGGGAATGAATAGGTATTATGATGACACTAAATTCATATCTTTCAATAGTAACTCTGAATGAGAATGGGCTTAATGATCCCATCAAAAAACACAGGGTTTCAGCCTGGATAAAAAAGCAAGACCCATCTATTTGCTCTCTACAAGAGACTTATTTTAGACCTAAGGACACCTGCAGCCTGAAAATGAAAGGTTGGAGAACGATTTACCATTCAATGGTCCTCAAAAGAAAGCAGGGGTAGCCATCCTCATATCAGATTATTAAAGTTTATCCCAAAGACTGTAGTAAGAGATGAAGAGGGACACTCTATCATACTTAAAGGATCTATCCACAAGAGGACCTAACAATCATGAATATTTTTGCCCCTAATGTAGGGAGCTGCCAAGTATATCAATTAATAACCAAAATAAAGACATACTTAGATAATAATACACTAATACTGGGAGACTTCAACACGGCACTTTCTGCAAATGACAGATCTTCTAAGCACAACATCTCCAAAGAAACAAGAGCTTTAAATGATACACTGGACCAGATGGATTTCACAGATATTTACAGAACTTTGCATCCAAATGCAACTGAATACACATTCTTCTCAACTGCACATGGAACTTTCTCCAGAATAGACCACATGCAGGGTCACAAATCAGGTCTCAACGGATACCAGAAGATTGGGATTGTCCCCTGCATATTTTCAGACCATAATGTTTTGAAACTTGACCTCAATCACAAGAAGAAACTTGGAAAAAACTCATACACGTGGAGGTTAAAGATCATCCTGCTAAAAGATGAAAGGGTCAACCAGGAAATTAGAGAAGAATTAAAAAGATCCATAGAAACTAATGAAAATGGACCATTCAAAATCTTTGGGATACAGCTAAAACAGTCCTAAGAGGGAAATACATCACAATACAAACATCCCTCAAAAAAAAAAAAAAAAACCCTCAAATACACAAGCTAACCTCACACCTAAAGGAACTGGTGAAAGAAAAACATATAAAACCTACACCAAGCAGAAGAAGAGAGTTAATAAATATTTGAGCAGAACTCAGTGAAATAGAGACCAGAAGAACTGTAGAAGAGATCAACGAAACCAGGAGTTGGTACTTTGAAAGAATTAGTAAGATAGATAAACCATTAGCCTACCTTATTAAAAAAAAAGGAGAAAAGACTAAAATTAATAAAATCATGAATGAAAAAGGAGTGATCACCACTAATACCAAGGAAATACAAACTAATTTAAAAATGTATTATGAGCAGATATATGCCATAATTTAGGCAATCTAGAAGAAATGGATGCATTTCTGGAAAACCGCAAACTACCAAAACTGGAACAGGAAGAAATAGAAAACCTAAACAGGCTGATAACCAGGGAGGAAATGGAAGCAGTCATCAAAAACCTTCCAACACACAAAAGTCCAGGGCCAGATGACTTCCAGGGGAATTCTATCAAACGTTTAAAGAAACAATACCTATTTTACTAAAGCTGTTACAAAAGATAGAAAGGGATGGAATACTTCCAAACTCGTCTTATGATGCCACCATCACCTTAATTCCAAAACCAAAGACCCCACCAAAATGAGAATTGTAGACCAATATCCCTGATGAACACAGATTCAAAAATTTTCAACAAGATACTAGCCAATAGGATCAACTGTACATTAAGAAGATTATTCACCCTGACCAAGTGGGATTTATTCCTGGGATGCAAGGTTTGTTCAACACACGTAAAGCAATCAGTGTAATAGATCTTATCAACAAGAGAAAAAACAAGAACCTTATGATCCTCTCAATAGATGCAGAGAAAGCATTTGACAAAATACAGCATCCATTCCTGATCAAAATTCTTCAGAGTGTAGGGATAGACAGAACATTCCTCAGTGCCTAAAAGCCATCTATGAAAAGCCCACAGCAAATATCATTCTTACTGGGTAAACACTGGGAGCCTTTCTCCTAAGATCTGGAACACGACAGGGATACCCACTCTCACCACTGATATTCAACATAGTACTAGAAGTCCTAGCCTCAGCAATCAGGCAACAAAAAGAAATAAAAGGCATTTAAATTGGCAAAGAAGAAGTCAAACTCTCCCTCTTCACAGATGACATAATACTGTACATAGAAAACCCAAAAGACTCCACCCTAAGATTGCTTGAACTCATACAGCAATTCGGCAGTGTGGCAGGATACAAAATCAATGCCCAGAAGTCAGTGGCATTTCTATACATTAACAATGAGACTGAAGAAAGAGAAATTAAGGAGTCAATTCCATTTACAATCTCACCAAAAGAATAAGATCCCTAGGAATAAACGTAACCAAAGAGGTAAAGATCTATACCCTAAAAACTACAGAACACTTCTGAAAGAAATTTAGGATGACAAAAAGATGGAAAAATATTCCATGCTCATGGATTGGAAGAATTAATATTGTGAAAATGTCAATGCTACCCAGGGCAATTTACACATTTAATGCAATCTCTATCAAAATACCATGGACTTTCTTCAGAGAGTTGAACAAATCATCTTAAGATTTGTGTGGAATCAGAAAATACCCCAAATAGCCAGGGGAATATTGAAAACAAAACCAGAGCCAGGGGCATCACAATGCCAGATTTTAAGTTGTGCTACAAAGCTGTGATCATCAAGAAAGAATGGTACTGGCACAAAAACAGACACATAAATCAATGGAACAGAATAGGGAACCCAGAAATGGGTCCTCAACTCTATGGTCAACTAATATTTGACAAAGCAGAAAAGACTATCCACTGGAAAAAGGACAGTCTCTTCAATAAAAGGTGCTGGGAAAATTGGACAGCCACGTGCACAAGAATGAAACTAGACCATTCTCTGACACCATTCTCATACACAAAGATAAATTCAAAATGGAGGAAAGATCTAAATGTGAGACAAGATTCCATCAAAATCCTAGAGGAGAACCCAGGCAACACCCTTTTTGAACTTGACCACAGCAACTTCTTGCAAGATACATCTATGAAGGCAAGGGAAACAAAAGCAAAAATGAACTACTGGGACTTCAGATAAAAAGCTTCTGCACAGCAAAAGAAACAGTAAACAAAACTAAAAGACAACCTACAGAATGGGAGAAGATATTTGCAAATGACATATCAGATAAAGGGCTGGTATCCAAGATCTATAAAGAACTATTAAACTCAACAGTAAAGAAATATACAATCCAATCATGAAATGGACAAAAGTCATGAACAGAAATTTCAGAGGAAGACATAGACATGGCCAACAAGTACATGAGAAAATGCTCCTCATCACTTGCCATCAGGGAAATACAAATCAAAACCACAAGAGATACCATGTGACCCCAGTGAGAATGGTGAAAATGAACAAGACAGGAAACAATAAATGTTTGAGAGGATGTGGAGAAAGGGGAACCCTATTTGCACTGTTGGTGGGAAGGTGAACTGGTATAGCCACTCTGGAAAACTGCGTGGAAGTTTCTCAAATAGTTAAAAATAGAAGTACCCTACAGCCCAGCAATTGCACTACTGGGGATTTACCCCAAAGACACAGATGCTGTGAAACGCTGGGACACCTGCACCCCGATGTTTCTAGCAGCAATGTCCACAATAGCCAAACTGTGGAAGGAGCCTCGGTGTCCATTGAAAGATGAATGAATAAAGAAGATGTGGTCTATGTATTCAATGGAATATACTCAGCCATTAAAATGACAAATAGCCACCATTTGCTTCAACGTGGATGGAACTGGAGGGTATTGTGCTGATTGGAGTAAGTCAATCAGAGAAGGACAAACATTATATGGTCTTGTTCATTTGGGGAATATAAAAAATAGTGAAGGGGATTAAAGGGGAAAGGAGAAAAAATGAGTGGGAAATATCAGTGAGGGTCACAGAACATGAGAGACTCCTAACTATGGGAAATGATCAATGGGTAGTGGAAAGGGAGGTGGGCAAGGGAGTGGGGTGACTGGGTGACAGTCACTGAGCGGGGCACTTGACAGGGTGAGCACTGGGTTTTATGCTATATGCTGGCAAATTGAACTCCAATAAAAAATATACAAAAAAAAAAGAAGAGGAAAGCATTTGAAAAGAATTTGTTAGAATTCTATTTACTGAGTAAAGTTTTTAAAATGAAATGGATCTGAGAATTCCAGGATATAGAGGCAGGATGGACTTTCCTCTACCTAAATCATACTGGGGCAATTTGATAAATCAATGAAAGCATATTGAAAACTTAAGAATTTTTTGTTGTCTTTGCTTTGTGAAATATGTGCAAAAACATTCACATATATCTGTTTGTTGCTATATATAACTGTATCTGTATATTGTATCTACGTTTTTCTGGATATTTCTACAATTGCTATTGGAGTTAAATCACTACAATTCAAAGTACAAATTGTGACAGTGCTTTTGAAAAGCAATCTATCTATCCATCTATCTATTATTTATCTGTCTATCTATCTACTATCTATTTATATCTGGAGTCTAAAAAATCTGATAGCACATTTTCCAGGGGAGGATCCACAGCTTAATACTGGTAGATTCTAGCCATAGCACCAAACCCAGGACAGATACCTAGTAAATATCTGCTAAACAAATAAATAAATTAGTAAATAAAGTTTTGTTTCTTTCATTCCAATTCTGAGATTTTATTATGAATAGGTAATCAGAAATTCTAAAGCAGGAAACTTTAGAACTTAAAAATGTTAGAATTTGGGGGGCTTTTTTTTTTTTTTTTACTTTTTATCTCCATGACTCATTTATTTTATAACTGGAATTTTGCATCTCTTAATCCATAATTTTAGGAGACTTTAATACTAGTTTATAAGAATCATGACTTGGTAAAAGTATAAAAAACATTACCATAAATTAATGGTTAGGTAAATTATGACATGTCACCTCAATTGAAAACAATATAATATTTAACAAATGATATATATAAGGAGCTTATAATAAACTGTTAAAATGCTAAGTGGAAAAGATACAAGGTTTTATATGTAGAATGAATATAAGTAAATATAATAATATAAAATTAAGTGGTGGGAAAATATAGAAAATTACCCACCTCAAGTTAACAATTTTTAGGGGGAGAGATAAGCCTAAGAACAATTAACTGTTATCTCTTATATTTCCAACTTTCTAAAACTTCAGTAATAACCACAAATTCCTTTAGTATTAAAAAAACATACACTCTATTTTAAAATCCACATCATCAACAAAACCAATAAATTTCTCAAGTATAACTTACTGCCCATGAAGGGATTGGTATTGAGGTACCTCTCACTATTCTAATTTCTGTAGGATGTTCATATCACAGTTTTAGGGCACTGTGTGAGAGAAGCTGTCCTTGGTAAACACATGGAAAAATACTTGGTTAAATAAACCTTGGGAACATTCTTTTGCACAGTACTTTTCAGAGCATTCAGGATGCTCATGTGTATTTTGCAAACTTACTTGACTATAACCAGTCTGGAAAGCATTTCCAAATCTTTCCTACCCTGCCAACCTTCTATGTAATAATTGTAATACAAACCATTACTGACTCCTTGCATACTACATGTCAGATGTGATAATGATGAGGATATTTACAGCATAATCACATTTAATACTTAATGTGTCATCCTCATTATATAGATGAAGAAATGGGTTATGAATTTCCCCAAATCCACACAGCAAGTAGCAGAGACAGAATCTGAATCCAGATCCTGTGTATTGCCCAATACCAGATCCTGCTTCTCATATTACAGAAAAATGATTTTGCTGTATTCAAGACACACAAGTTCTAAAAGAATTTCATACTCAAGATGAAGATTTATAAACTGCTTTTCCCCTTTCTATAGACCCATACTGCCACCATCCCCCAAAGAACAGAATTTGTATGATTTTCACTAACAGGTCATATCTTTAATCTTCAAAACAAATGTTTAAGCCAAAGAGTGTTGCTGACAATTTAATTTATTATCTATGTTTGAGGTAGAAAGGGGACTTGAGTACCTTTGGAGATAATTTGATTTGTGCTTTAGATAGCAAATGCAATATCAATCATTGAAGCATTTCCTTATAGCTCTTTTCTAGATATTTGTTGCCAGGATGGAATGAATAAACAAAAGTAGAATTTAAATATAATAGCTTTTATACCATGGTGATAGACATATGGTCATATATGGGAGAAAAAGACATAGTTTTGCCTTTTCAAAACAGCTGAAAGAAATCTGCTAGCTCTAAACATTTGTCATTCTGACATTTCACTTTATGAGTGTATATGTTCTTAATCGTAACCTGTTGTAGTTTATAGCATAGTATCATAGCAAATTAAAAAAAAAGGCTTCCGTTTATATGAGGGTTCATTTTACTCACATAAACAGTTTGTATTCAATTTGCTCATGAATACAAAGAAAAAGGCATAGTTTGAGTCTTCAAACTCTCAGTGAAAAGAATTTATTCTGAAACCAGAAGGAAATGGGGCAGTAATCTATGCCTTAGAAGACTGGAGTCTTGCCACCATTCAGATTATGGGAAAAGGTTTGGCCTGAGTAAGAGCTAAAGTTTTCTGGAAATATTCTATTCATGGAATACCAGTTTGAGGTATATAATCCATTTCAGTCAAAATTTATTTGGTGATGACCATATATATGCCTAGAGGCAATGAGGGGGTGAGGGAAACAGCTTTGCACAAGCTTGGAACCAAGTAGACCTGGGTCATCCCTATTCCATAGCCTTAAACTGTTCTCAAAGCTTCTGTTTCTTCATCCACATGATGTAGGAATTATGTTATCTATTTCTAATATGATTATGTGTCTAAAATGGATGGCACAATATTTGGTACGCAGTAAATAATAAATTTTGACATCTCACAAGTGCTTTAAGCCCTCCACACTGTGGGATGTATTCTATGGGTGACACAGAGAAATTGACAGATGTTATCACTGGTTTATCAATTCTTTCAGAATAAGACTCAGCATCCTATTTAATCTTGATTACTTTTATTTTTTTTTATTTTTATTTTTTTTCCATTTTGAGAGCAAAAGATTTTATTTTAGTTTTTGTTGGCAGTATGAACCTTCATACATTTAGTTTTATAGCCATAATCAGCCAAATAAGCTGATTAAGCACAATGTGTTATTTTGTGAGAATGTATTGGCTGGTGAAGAGATAAGAGCATTGATATTAGAGCATTTACAGATATACCAAAGAAATATATTGAAAAACAAAAAGAATTCTTTGAAAGCTCCAGTTGAGAGATGACAGATGCAGGTGTTCACTATTTCATATGTCAACATTAGTATTTTGTGGGCTTCTTACTAGATAACACTTTGATTTGCTAAGAATAAAAAGACAAATAGGGGTTGCCTGGTTGGCTTAGTTGGTTAAGCATCTGACTCCTGATTTTGGCTCAAGTCATGATCTCAGGGTTGTGAGATCAAGCTCTGAGCTGGGTGTGAAGACTGCTTAAGATTCTCTCTCTTCCTCTCCTTCTGCCCCGCCCCCACCCCAAGACAATATATGGTTGTTGAGACTGGCATCAACAATACTTGTGTGGAAATGGGTGAATCTAGGGCAAAGAAGATGGTTCAAGTATCACTTTCCAATGGTGTATTCTGAAACTAGGGCTTTTTTAAAACCACAGCAGGGCTTATTAGCCCTTAATCAGACTTAATCAGGGACAGAGAAAAAGGAGGGGAGATAATGTGGTAAGAGGATCGTAAAGAGAAAAGATAAAAATAAAAAGAGAGAGAGATGGAAACAGGGAGATACAGAAAGAAGGGAGAAATATGGCAAAGGAGACAGAGGAGAAAAAGCCAAGGAAAAAGAGACCATCAGAAGGAACTCTCTTCTATTGTTTATCTTGTGTTAGACATTCATAACCTGTGTTCTTGTACCCTCACTTTTGGTAATTAATGGCTATTGATTATTAATGATTAATAGTGAACAGTATTAGTTGATATTTTTAGCCCAATATTCAGGAAATATCATTTTCCTTCTTGTTAGGTCCCCAATAAATACATTGGTTTCACAAGAGAGAGAGAGTAATAAGTTCAGAAATCATTCAGGAAATATTTTCAACAAAATTCATTGATTTTCTACTCAGGGTAATGTTAAGTACAATCAATACTTTCCTACAGGTTTTTTATTCTTTTGTTGGGTAGGTCATAATCCTTCAAGTTTTTCAAAAGTGGGAATAAAACTTGAGACTCTCCATTGCCTTAGGAAGAGTAGACCCAAAACAAAAGGGTTAATAAAAGTCCAGCTCCACAAACATGAACTTTATTCTGGTTCTCCTTCCCAGAGCAATCAGTCTCCCTGTTTTTAAACACAAAGATGATTGGCAGCAATAGCATCCAAAAAATTATTTTCTCTCTTATTTGAGTTACTGAAAGTAGGTTTTCTCTATTCTTTATCAAAGAGATTATAAAGTGAGAAATACAAAAAAGTTTCATAATATTTTGCTAAATATAAAGACTGAGAAATATATTATTTTCTTTCTAAAAGCATGTAATACATTTCCTGGGCACGGAAATGACTGGGTCATCCTGTACCATGTTCTTCTAAAGACAGCATTAAATGGGATGAGCACTGGGTGATATGCTATATGTTGGCAAATTGAACACCAATAAAAAAAAAAAAGGTATGCACTCACAGATGAAAGAAGAAGCAACATAAGGCACAAGTTGTAAACAGATGATGCATGCATGTTTTCAGCTTTGTTTAAATTCAAAATGTAAACGGAAAATGGTTAGTAATAAAGGTAAATAACAGACTCTGCCGCATTGACTCTGAGTTTATACCCAGAACTGTCATAGATGTGCTGTGTAAACTTGGGCAAGTCACTTAACTTCCCTGTGCTTCATCTTTCCAGAATTACAGAAAATATAAATATAAATTTATTTATTTTATTTTTTTATAATATTCTTTTTAAAATATTTTATTTATTCATGAGAGACACAGAAAGAGAGAGGCAGAGACATAGGCAGAGGGAGAAGCAGGCTCCCTGTAGGAAGCCTGATTCAGGACTTGATCCCAGGGCCCAGGATCATGTCCTGAGCTAAAGGCAGATGCTCAACCACTGAGCCACCCAGATGCCCCTATAGATATAAATTTTAAAACATTAAGGAATGATATAAAATGTGTGATTAAAAAGAGTTTGGATATTTGTTTAAAATGGATAAATACATATATCAAATTTCTCAAGTGTTTATTTTATTAGATATGCTTAAAGGGTTTTATTTTAAAATGTCAGTATTTGTGGTAATTACATTTTCCAATTATTTAAATTTATAATAAAAAGTTTTGTATGTTAACTCTAAATGTGTAAAGAGTTGTGTAGCTTTCAAAATTATTTGTGGGAGTAAAAAAGCCTTGAAGATCATGGATATTAACCTTGAAGATCATGGATATAAATCTCTCACTTCCAAATATAATAGGAAAATGAAAATTAGTTTTGGAGTATTGTCATCATTGTGATTATATGATGTCTATTAAAATATTATTTTATCTGTATTAGCAATTAATATAAAGTATTATAATTTATAAATGGAGATTTTTCAATTAATAATTGACATTAATTTTATGAAATTCCTAATAAACTAGTGGCTATTTTCAATCACAGTACTTCAAGCATAGTAAGGTAACACCACAAATGTAAAATTTAAAAACATCTCAGAAAAGCTTGACAAAAAAATTGTACATTCAACATATTTAAAGTGATTGTTTTGGCTTTGCATTCCACTGAAAACAACAGAGCAACCAAATTATGCATCATTTTCAAGCTCTGCATCAATGATTTGGCACTATTTTCCTGTCAGCTTGATTCTCAAACTTTTATATTAATAACAGTATAAAAATTGATGAATCATGGATAATGGAATAATTGTCTTTTCACTGAAAAAATATGCTAATACTTAGAGCAACAAGGTTTTGTGTGGTTTGTTTTGTTTTGTTTTGGCTTAGGGGACGGATGTGAATGATATAGTTTGTCATCACCTCCATCCAAAAAGAGATTCCTCTTTCTTTACATCTAAAATATGAACACATTACAAGCAGGAATATGACAAACATGGGTCACAAAGGTGAAACCACAACACTTCCATGACTGCCTCCAATGTAACAAGGACAATTTGAGTGTGTAGTTAAAGAGAAAGGAGATAACTATATTTCTAACTTTTAATACTGGTTACATAAAGGGAGAAAGACTCTAAACATATTCATTAAAGTAAACGTTCCCATTTTCCTTCATATAATTCTGAATATTTTACAGTAACTTATTCATGTATGGTGTGAATAAAATAGCATGAAAGTATACCCTTAACTCAAAACAGGAGAGGGGCTTCTTATCCAAATTTCCTTTATGGTGATCTCACTTCCTTTCTTCACTTGAATCAGTGACAATATTCAGACTGCTGTGCTGCTAATTTAAGGTTTACAGAGTTTTCCACTCATTTTTCTTGATCTATAAAATACTCTCATTTATATCCCTACTTTACAGATGAGAAAATAGAGGAACAGAGAGGCTGATTGATTTCCCCAAGGATGTGTGTGTGTGTGTGTGTGTATAGTAAGTTATAAACCTAGACTATCATTACAATATTTAGGTGTTTTCTCCCTAACAAAATAGAGTATCCACCTTCGTGGTAGAAAAAAAGCTGAACTCATAAAAACAAAGGGTGGAATGGTGGTTACAGACTCTTGGGGAGGAGGCAGCTGGGGGGATATGGTATAAGGGTACAAGCTTGAAACCAGTAGATAGATATGTCATAGAGATCTAAGGCATAGTATAGAGATTACAGGCAACAGTACTGTATTCTAAACCTCAATGTTGTTAAGAGGCCAGATCTTAATTGTTCTCACCACAAATGAAATAATCATGTGACATGATAGAAATGTCAGCTAATGCCAGGGTGGTAATGATGTTACAATATATAAATGTATCAAACCAATGTGCTGTACACCTTAAACTTACATATTATATGCAAGTTATAACTCAATAAAATAATTTTTTAAAACATTAAAAGAACAACAACAGAGCTATTGCCCCAAATCCCAGTTTCTTCCCAAGGTTTTTGAATGTATTTTCAGTCTCTCATACTCTCATTCCATATTCAAGAGTGGTAGTCATGTGAAGGCATCTGGGTAAGAATGTGAAAGGAAAGCGAGATCTCATCTGAGAACTAGAGCAATGTTCTAAGAATGGCTTCGCAGCATTTGTTCAGTCTTACAGAAGGAACTTGGAATTTTCCTGTGAAGTCAGTAAGTTAAAATAAGACAAGCAAAATCTTTAGGAAATTAGTTTGCCCAGTGTCATGTTTCAAAAATAATAGTATTCAGCAATAGCAAGATTTTGTTTTAAGGTCAGGGCATTCAACTTTCTTGCTATTTTTAGTGACTTCACTACCTGAAATATTCAATGAATTATTCATAGCTGCACAGAAATGGCCATACCCTCTGTTGGTATTTTGAAATAATGACAGATTTCTAGAATGTTTGCTACAACTGAGAATGTCGGCTATGGGTAAAGAAGCAGCAGTGCCACCAGTTCCCAGCCCTTCTCTCAATACCTGGGAAACAAGCATGTCATTTTGCTAGGAAAATCTTTCTAACCTCCAATACAAGTGGCACTAGAGAAACCACGAGGGAGCTATTATTTTAGAGGTGGGTAATCATCATCATCATTTCCACTTTTGTGCTTCTTCTGTTGGCACTCATTCTTGGTCTGGTCCTTTTAAGTCACTTGATATTGCAATTTTTAAACTTGCAAGATAGATAGGCCTGCCAGAAGATATTGCTATGAAACAGTGATAATAATTGAAAGATGGTTCTGAAAATTATATGATGCCCCTCTTGCTAATTACTCTCCAGCAAGCAACTGAGATTATAATATTGAAAGAAACTCAAACCCCCAGCAGTATGGCTTATGGCTTATCCCCCATGTGTAGGCAGAGCTCTCTGTACTTTAATGACTGCTGTGAGACAAGAAAGGCAGAAGAAAGGAGGCCAAGGTGAGAGAGGTCCTGAGTAGGGGCATGGGTGGGATTTACTAGGGTGAAAATTAAACAAATCTTCAATGAAGTTTTCCTAATCAAAATTATTAAAGATTTAATTAAAAAAAACATGGTGATGATGAATTAGTTGGAGTTATTTCAAAGATAAGGAAGAAGAAGAAAAGGGAGGGGAAAGAAAAGGAAAAAGGACTCACTGTAAAGTCTATCTTCAAGATTTTTAAGGGTCAAGTCAGACATGCCAAGACTCACATTCATACTTCACCTTGAGGAAGTGACTACACTACTGAGCATTAAAGTTTTCCTCACATGTAAAAGGAGGATACCTCAAAGAGTAGGGGCATTGATCACATACAGATACATCTGTACAAAACCTGGCACACAAGGGGAAATCAATAAATGTGTATCAACTTTCTTTCCTCTACTCTTACTAAAACAAATTCCCATGGCCTGAAAACACATATACATCAGCATCTACCCAATCTAATCTATAGTAATGATTGGGGAAGTAGATCTCCTTAATAAGTTACTGTCTCCATTTCTTCCTCATGTTGGTTGTGCTATATTCCTGTACTTTCCAAAGTATAAAAATTATTCCTGTCTCTTTTTAGAAGGCACACCTTGTAGATTTGGAAGGGAAGACCCAGACGTCTTAGTGCCAAACCAAACCAAATAAACAACAAAAAGCCTGATTTAGCAACTCCCAGGGGCATCAGACTTATTGGGCCAGCTACCTAAGGCCTTCTAACACCAAGGGGATTGCCAACTTTTACCAACATATGGCTCTTTAAATATTTTCTTTACACTAAGTAAATTGTATCAGCCATTTAAAAGTGATAATTGATTTTCCCTTTTCAATATGATCAAGAACTGGGAATTTTTAGTTCACAGGATTGATACAATGATATTTTAGGAAAGAAGCTGTGATAACTTTGTTTGTTACAGATAGAGCTTCCTCTCTGAACCTACACAGAATCAACTTCAAATTCTAACTGTGCAACTTACTACTTGTGCAATGAATAGCAAAGTCTTAAACCTTCTGAGTCTCAGTAATTTTGTTCTTATATGGAGGGTATTTAATGACCTCCTCTGTGCATAAGACTGTGAGTTTGAAACCAAACAATCATGCAAGTGGATAGAGCCAAGAATGTGGTAATTCTCCAGTAAATGTTAGATCACTTACAAAATTTCACTATAACCTAAATTTAAATCTTCTTCCACTCAAAAAATTTTAAAGTGGTATAAATTACTGGACTTAGAAGGATTTGTTCAGTAGCCTACAAGACCTTGAATATAAGGATATAAATTAAATAGAATTTCAAACCCCCTATATATACCTTTTCCCTCCCTATTCCTTAAGTAATGTCATATACCATTTTTACCATCCTGTGTAGACTTTCAGTTATTGTGGTATACTTATCTGCTTCTCTGGGTAGGTGGGATCTAAGTCATTAAAACACTGATTGTATCGCTCCCACATTTTTATTGTGGTATGCTTAACCATGGTATTTGTTCCTGAGTACATATCAAATTAGATATATAATTTGTTGAAGATTTCAAAGAAAGTCTCAAACATGAATAAACGGCTTGACTATGAGGTGAAGGAAACTATTTAAAAATGACTTTTATTTGAAATTATAGAATCAAAATCTATCTGGAATTGGAAAGTGTCTAGGTGATCATACTGTCCAACCTCATTTAAAGCTGTAGAAATCAAGGTCCTAAGAAATAGAATGGCTTCCTTGATTATAGAAGTTTTAAGTACAAGAAGTCCCAGGATCCTGAGATTTGGAGTCTTTTCAATAACAGGAAGAAGGCGGCAAAGGAAAAGCCAAGGAGTCATCATGATATTCATGTTCAGAGATCTTAAGGATTGTCACCTGTTTTCTATCTTAAGGCTATATCCCACTATCCCAGCTAGAAGAAAAAGTGAAGCATTATCTTTGGTTCTGCAGTATCCCTTTGTGGTTCTTAGGTCAGTGCAAGGACTTCATAGTAAGCCCCTAAAAATTATAGTATGCAGTAGAGTAAAATGATTTCATGTATTAGAATTAGAAAGTGCTATTTAATTTCCATTTGACTTAAAAAATAGTTATACTGTTCCAATTTTCCCACCTAAAATATGAGAAATAATTATAGTACCATTATAGATTTAGTTTATGAAATCAGTAAAAAATGTATGTAAAGTGCATTATATTATGCTTAAGACCCATGTGTTTTCAATAATTAGTTCTTTCCTCCCACTGCCAAATGAAGAACACAGAGATAGTCAACCACATAGAGTAACCCGACATCTGATGAATGAATGATGGGAGGTCCAGGCAATTTCTGTGTGAGCTTGGAAAGAAGACCTCAAAATGAATTCATTCTTGGAGATCCCTGGGTTGCTCAGTGGTTTGGTGCCTGCCTTCAGCACAGGGCGTGATCCTGGAGTCCCAGGATCGAGTCCCACATCGTGCTCCCTTCATGGAGCACTTCTCCCTTTGCCTGTGTCTCTGCCTCTGTGTGTGTGTGTGTGTGTGTGTGTGTGTCTCATGAATAAATAAATATTTAAAGAAAAAAATGAATTCATTCTACTCAGTGTTTATGCCAACAAAAGCTTCCATCCAACTTAGAGGATGTAAGGTATCCTCCATCGTAGTAAGACTTGAGCCTGCACAATTGGAGTTCTTATCATTGTGGAATGTAGCTGCTGAGTAATGGTTTTCAAATTTGGAGAGTATATAAACCTGAATTAGTCCAGAGATCACATCAGTATCCTTCTATTTATTCAAGTATTTATGAACTTTTTTTTTTATGATAGTCACAGAGAGAGAGAGAGAGAGAGAGAGAGAGAGAGGCAGAGACACAGGCAGAGGGAGAAGCAGGCTCCATGCAGGGAGCCCAATGCGGGATTCCATCCCGGGTCTTCAGGATCGTGCCCTGGGCCAAAGGCAGGCGTCAAACCACTGTGCCACCCAGGGATCCCATTTATGAACTTCTTATATTGACCTATCCTTCTCTAAAGGAGGAGGGAGAGTTGAAAAAGAGAAAAATAATGACAAGTATGATACAGGTAGTAAACAATCATTCATTGATAAACTTGTTTACAGGACATGAAGGTATCCACCTGGGATATATTGTCTCATTTAATATTCACTATAATATTTAAGATAGACATTATTTCCCCCATTCCCAGAAAGGCTAAACACTTATCTGATGACTCAACCCAAATAGATTAAACCTGGAATTCAAAGCCACGTGTCTGACTCCCAAATCTAAATTATTTTTACTCTTCTAAACACATTATTAGTATGGCCAAGACATGATCAATATTGACAAATATGAAAAAAAATAGGGATGTTATTCTGTATCTGATGAGAGTTTTTGCATAAATATTTAGAAAGAGCATTTTCAGTCACTACCCAACATTGGGAATAGAAAATAATTGCATACATTATTAATTCTGGTGACCATTTATTTCTGCTCTCCTATTAATAACTGAGGGCTCAGTATAAACAAGAAGTAAGGATAATTGGAGGAGGGGCAAGATGGCAGAAGAGAAAGGTCCCCAAATCACTTGTCCCCACCAAATTACCTAGATAACCTTCAAATCATCCTGAAAATCTACGAATTCGGCCTGAGATTTAAGGAGAGAACGGCTGGAATGCTACAGTGAGAAGAGCTCGCGCTTCTATCACGGTAGGAAGACGGGGAAAAAGAAATAAAGAAACAAAAGGCCTCCAAGGGGGAGGGGCCCCGCGAGGAGCCGGGCTGAGGCCGGGGCGAGTGTCCCCAGGACAGGAGAGCCCCGTCCCGGAGGAGCAGGAGCTGCACCGACCTTCCCGGGTGGAAAGGGGCTCCAGGGAGGTGGAGCAGGACCCAGGAGGGCGGGGATGCCCTCGGGCTCCCGGGGACACTAACAGACACCTGCGCCCCGGGAGAGTGCGCCGAGCTCCCTAAGGGCTGCAGCGCGCACTGGGGACCCGGAGCAGCTCGGGGGGGCTCGGGGGCGGCTCCGCGGAGGGGGCTGCGGGGCGGGAGCAGCTGGCTGGGGGCTCGGGGGCGGCTCCGCGGAGGAGGTGCGGGGCGGGAGAGCTCGGGGGGGCTCGGGGGCGGCTCCGCGGAGGGGGCTGCGGGCCGGAGCGTGAATCCAACAGCGCAGGCTCCGGAGCACAGGGCGCCGGGACACAGCCCAGGATCCGGCCTCCCCCGGGACAGGCAGAGGCCGGGAGGGCCCAGGACAGCAAGGACGCTCCTGCCCGGAGCTGAGCAGATCAGCAGCCCCGCCCCGGAGCCTCCAGGCCCTGCAGACGGAGAGCTCTGTGGTTACTGCGGGGGCTGACTCCAGGGCTCCAGAGCTGGCCCCGCCACTGCGGTTGTTCCTCCTGGGGCCTCTCGGGGTAAACAATCCCCACTGAGCCCTGCACCAGGCAGGGGGCAGAGCAGCTCCCCCAAGTGCTAACACCTGAAAATCAACACAACAGGCCCCTCCCCCAGAAGACCAGCTAGACGGACGAGTTCCAGAGGAAGTCAAGGGACTTAAAGTATACAGAATCCGAAGATACTCCCCCGTGGGTTTTTTTGTTTTTTGGTTTTTGGTTTTGTTTTTTTTTTTGTTTTTTTTTTTTTTTTTGGTTTTTGATTTCTGTTGGCTTCCCCCACCCTTTTTCTTTCTTACTTTCTTTTTTCTTTCTCTTTTTCTTCTTTTTTCCTTTTTTTTCCTTTTATCTTTTTCTCCTTTCTTTCCTTCTCTCTCTCTTTCTCCTTTTCCCAATACAACTTGTTTTTGGCCACTCTGCACTGAGCAAAATGACTAGAAGGAAAACCTCACCTCAAAAGAAAGAATCAGAAACGGTCCTCTCTCCCACAGAGTTACAAAATCTGGATTACAATTCAATGTCAGAAAGCCAATTCAGAAGCACTATTATACAGCTACTGGTGGCTCTAGAAAAAAGCATAAAGGACTCAAGAGACCTCATGACTGCAGAATTTAGATCTAATCAGGCAGAAATTGAAAATCAACTGAATGAGATGCAATCCAAACTAGAAGTCCTAACGACAAGGACTAACGAGGTGGAAGAACGACTGAGTGACATAGAAGACAAGTTGATGGCAAAGAGGGAAACTGAGGAAAAAAGAGACAAACAATTAAAAGACCCTGAAGATAGATTAAGGGAAATAAACGACAGCCTGTGGAAGAAAAACCTATGTTTAACCGAGGTTCCCAAGAACACCAAAAGGGACAGAGGGTCAGAATATGTATTTGAACAAATCATAGCTGAAAACTTTCCTAATCTGGGAAGGGAAACAGGCATTCACATCCAGGAAATAGAGAGATCCCCCCCAAAATCAATAAAAACCGTTCAACACCTCGACATTTAATAGTGAAGCTTGCAAATTCCAAAGATAAAGAGATCCTTAAAGATGCAAGAGACAAGAAATACCTGACTTTTATGGGGAGGAGTATTAGGGTAACAGCAGACCTCTCCACAGAGACCTGGCAGGCCAGAAAGGGCAGGCAGGATATATTCAGGGTCCTAAATGAGAAGAACATGCAGCCAACAATACTCTATCCAGCAAGGCCTCATTCCGAATGGAAGGAGAGATAAAGAGCTTCCAAGACAAGCAGGAACTGAAAGAATATGTGACCACCAAACCAGCTCTGCAAGAAATTTTAAGGGGGACTCTCAAAATTCCCCTTTAAGAAAAAGTTCAGTGGAACAATCCACAAAAACAACTGAATAGATATCATGATGACACTAAACTCATATCTCTCAATAGTAACTCTGAACGTGAACAGGCTTAATGACCCCATCAAAAGGCACAGGGTTTCAGACTGGATAAAAAAGCAGGACCCATCTATTTGCTGTCTACAAGAGATTCATTTTAGACAGAAGGACACCTACAGCCTGAAAATAAAAGGTTGGAGAACCATTTACCATTCAAATGTTCCTCAAAAGAAAGCAGAGGTAGCCATCCTTATATCAAATAAACTAAAATTTACCCTGAAGACTGTAGTGAGAGATGAAGAGGGACACTATATCATACTTAAAGGATCTATCCAGCAAGAGAACTTAACAATCCTCAATATATATGCCCCAAATGTGGGAGCTGCCAAATATTTAAATCAATTAATAACCAAAGATAAGACAAACTTAGATAATAATACACTTATACTTGGTAACTTCAATCTAGCTCTTTTTATACTCGATAGGTCTTCTAAGCACAACATCTCCAAAGAAACGAGAGCTTTAAATGATACACTGGACCAGTTGGATTTCACAGATATCTACAGAACTTTACATCCAAACTCAACTGAATACACATTCTTCTCAAGTGCACATGGAACTTTCTCCAGAATAGATCACATACTGGGTCACAAATCGGGTCTGAACCGATACCAAAAGATTGGGATCGTCCCCTGCATATTCTCAGACCATAATGCCTTGAAATTAGAACTAAATCACAACAAGAAGTTTGGAAGGACCTCAAACACGTGGAGGTTAAGGACCATCCTGCTAAAAGATGAAAGGGTCAACCAGGAAATTAAGGAAGAATTAAAAAGATTCATGGAAACTAATGAGAATGAAGATACAACCTTTCAAAATCTATGGGATGCAGCAAAAGCAGTCCTAAGGGGGAAATACATCGCAATACAAGCATCCATTCAAAAACTGGAAAGAACTCAAATACAAAAGCTAACCTTACACATAAAGGAGCTAGAGAAAAAACAGCAGATGGACCCTACGCCCAGCAGAAGAAGAGAGTTAATTAAAATTCCAGCAGAACTCAACAAAATCAAGACCAGAAGAACTGTGGAACAGATCAACAAAACCAGGAGTTGGTTCTGTGAAAGAATTAATAAGATAGATAAACCATTAGCCAGCCTTATTAAAAAGAAGAGAGAGAAGACTCAAATTAATAAAATCATGAATGAGAAAGGAGAGATCACTACCAACACCAAATATATACAAAGGATTTTAAAACATATCAGGAACAGCTATACGCCAATAAATTAGGCAATCTAGAAGAAATGGACGCATTCCTGGAAAGCCACAAACTACCAAAACTGGAACAGGAAGAAATAGAAAACCTGAACAGACCAATAACCAGGGAGGAAATTGAAGCAGTCATCAAAAACCTCCCAAGACACAAGAGTCCAGGGCCAGATGGCTTCCCAGGGGAATTCTATCAAACGTTTAAAGAAGAAACCATACCTATTCTACTAAAGCTGTTTGGAAAGATAGAAAGAGATGGAGTACTTCCAAATTCGTTCCATGAGGCCACCATCACCTTAATTCCAAAACCAGACAAAGACCCCAACAAAAAGGAGAATTAAAGACCAATATCCCTGATGAACGTGGACGCAAAAATTCTCAACAAAATACTAGCCAATCGGATCCAACAGTACATTAAGAAAATTATTCACCATGACCAAGTAGGATTTGTTCCCGGGACACAAGGCTGCTTCAACACACGTAAAACAATCAATGTGATTCATCATATCAGGAAGAGAAAAACCAAGAACCATGTGATCCTCTCAACAGATGCAGAGAAAGCATTTGACAAAATACAGCATCCATTCCTGATCAAAACTCTTCAGAGTGTAGGGATAGAGAGAACATTCCTCGACATCTTAAAAGCCATCTACGAAAAGCCCACAGCAAATATCATTCTCAATGGGGAAGCACTGGGAGCCTTTCCCCTAAGATCAGGAACAAGACAGGGATGTCCACTGTCACCACTGCTATTCAACCTAGTACTGGAAGTCCTAGCCTCAGTAATCAGACAACAAAAAGACATTAAAGGCATTCAAATTGGCAAAGAAGAAGTCAAACTCTCCCTCTTCGCTGATGACATGATACTGTCCATAGAAAACAGAAAAGCCTCTACCCGAAGATTGCTAGAACTCATACAGCAATTTGGCAGCGTGGCAGGATACAAAATCAATGCCCAGAAGTCAGTAGCATTTCTGTACACTAACAATGAGACTGAAGAAAGAGAAATTAAGGAGTCAATCCCATTTACAATTGCACCCAAAAGCATAAGATCCCTAGGAATAAACCTAACCAAAGATGTAAAGGATGTATACCCTAAAAACTATAGAACACTTCTGAAAGAAATTGAGGAAGACAAAGAGATGGGAAAATATTCCATGCTCATGGATTGGCAGAATTAATATTGTGAAAATGTCAATGTTACCCAGGGCAATATACACGTTTAATGCAATCCCTATCAAAATACCATGGACTTTCTTCAGAGAGTTAGAACAAATTATTTTAAGATTTGTGTGGAATCAGAAAAGACCCCGAATAGCCAGGGGAATTTTAAAAAAGAAAACCAATGCTGGGGGCATCACAATGCCAGATTTCAGGTTGTACTACAAAGCTGTGGTAATCAAGACAGTGTGGTACTGGCACAAAAACAGACACATAGATCAATGGAACAGAATAGAGAACCCAGAAGTGAACCCTCAACTTTATGGTCAACTAATATTCAATAAAGGAGGAAAGACTATCCACTGGAAGAAAGTCAGTCTCTTCAATAGATGGTGCTGGGAAAAATGTACATCCACATGCAGAAGAATGAAACTAGACCACTCTCTTGCACCATACACAAAGATAAACTCAAAATGGATGAAAGATCTAAATGTGAGACAAGATTCCATCAAAATCCTAGAGGAGAACACAGGCAACACCCTTTTTGAACTCAGCCACAGTAACTTCTTGCAAGATACATCCACGAAGACAAAAGAAACAATAGCAAGAATGAACTATTGGGACTTCATCAAGATAAGAAGCTTTTGCACAGCAAAGGATACAGTCAACAAAACTCAAAGACAACCTACAGAATGGGAGAAGCTATTTGCAAATGACACATCAGATAAAGGGCTAGTTTCCAAGATCTATAAAGAACTTATTAAACTCAACACCAAAGAAACAAACAATCCAATCATGAAATGAGCAAAAGACATGAAGAGAAATCTCACAGAGGAAGACATAGACATGGCCAACATGCACATGAGAAAATGCTCTGCATCACTTGCCATCAGGGAAATACAAATCAAAACCACAATGAGATACCACCTCACCCCAGTGAGAATGGGGAAAATTAACAAGGCAGGAAACCACAAATGTTGGAGAGGATGCGGAGAAAAGGGAACCCTCTTACACTGTTGGTGGGAATGTGAAATGGTGCAGCCACTCTGGAAAACTGTGTGGAGGCTCCTCAAAGAGTTAAAAATAGACCTGCCCTACGACCCAGCAATTGCACTGCTGGGGATTTAACCCAAAGATACAGATGCAATGAAACGCCAGGACACCTGCACCCCGATGTTTCTAGCAGTAATGTCCACAATAGCCAAACTGTTGAGGGAGCCTCGGTGTCCATCGAAAGATGAATGGATAAAGGAGATGTGGGCTATGTATACAATGGAATATTACTCAGCCATTAGAAACTACAAATACCCACCATTTGCTTCGACATGGATGGACCTGGAGGGTATTATGCTGAGTGAAGTAAGTCAATCGGAGAAGGACAAACATTGTATGTTCTGATTAATTTGGGGAATATAAATAATAGTGAAAGGGAATATAAGGGAAGGGAGAAGAAATGTGTGGGAAATATCAGAAAGGGAGACAGAACATGAAAGACTCCTAACTCTGGGAAACGAACTAGGGGTGGTGGAAGGGGAGGAGGGCGGGGGATGGGGGTGACTGGGTGGCAGGCACTGAGGGGGGCACTTGACGGGATGAGCACTGGGTGTTATTCTGTATGTTGGTAAATTGAACACCAATAAAAAATAAATTTATTAAAAAAATATATAAATAAAATTAAAAAAAAGAGTAAGGTTAATTAAGACAGATATTTAACTTTGGGAGGCTTATTAGTATAAAAAAGAAGGAAAATAAGAATATATGGAAGAAAGAATAGATATTTTCAGATTATTTTAAGAGTTTTTTAATATTCAGAAATATTTTCAAAAGACCCATTAATTCCAATACTTAACATTTCTTTTAGGAATCCTGATTGAATCTTGACTTATTTGCTCAGCTGTTTATAACAAAAGGATCATTATGTTCTTTGATTCTGCATCACACTTTCCACATAATGGCTGTTTTATTTTGAATGAATTGATAAGCGAGCTTTCAGAGGAATATCACTAATATACTTAAAAGCACTTTTCACGGCATCAGAACAATGCTTCTACTTCAGTTCATAATTGTCATCCCCATCCCTCTACACCCCACCCGCTTCAACTTTCACTGTTACAATTCCTAATGGTAGTTTTCCTGAACACTGCCTGTGAACTTAAGTGAAGGAAAATTTATGTCAGGATGTTCTGCTGACAGAATATATGCCCAGGAGAGATGCCATCTACAAGGTGAGAAAGGAGCACATGAAGTTAAGGGAAGAGCAGGGCTGCTGACATCTCAGAGCTCCATAAGCCAACTTACAACTTCTTGAACTCACCTTACTAAGCTTACACATCAATCTTCTGCCTCCTAGATTCATACGGGCTCAACCAGCTCCAAACACATATACTCAAAAAAGATTCCCATGTATTTCAACTGACTCTGTGTCCAGCTCGTCATTAGTGTATGAAAATGAGATTTCAGAATTACAGGGATTAAGTAGTGGTCTTCGTGTCACAGTGGGAAGGTTTCCATGATGAAAGAGCAAGAGAGAACAACTTTTGCACACAAATTTCATGAAGCCAGACTTACTTTAATGTCCCCCAACACAAAACACAAGTAACAAACAAACTTAGACATATACTTAAAAAATATTTAAAGTTTGTATGAGAAAACCTTTAAAATAATTACCCATTATAAAAAATTCATTTGAACAGAGAGAAAAAGAATATGTTCATGTAAAGGGAGACCAAGGAATATTGCACATGTATCAATTCTTCCTAAGTAAATGTATAAATTTCATGTTATCCCAATGAAATGCATACATTGACCATAGCGTTGAGGGCCCATCTGGGTTCTCTATTCTGTTCCATTGATCTATGTGTCTATTTTTCTGCCAGTACCACACTATCATGATGATCACAGCTTTGTAGTACAACTTGAAATCAGCATTGTGATGCCCCCAGAGCAGATCCAGCTTCTGGTTTTCTTTTTCAATAACCCCTGGCTATTCAGGGTCTTTTCTGATTCTACACAAATATTAAGGTGGTTTGTTCCAACTCTCTGAAGAAAGTCCATGGTATTTTGATAGGGATTGCATTAAATGTGTAAATTTCCCTGGGTAGCATTGATATTTTCACAATATTAATTCTTCCAATCCATGAGCATGGACTATTTTTCCATCTCTTTGTGTCTTCCTCAATTTCTTTCAGAAGTGTTCTGTAGTTTTTAGGGTATAGATCCTTCACCTCTTTGGTTATGTTTATTCCTAAGTATATTATGCTTTTTGGTGCAATTGTAAATGGGATTGGCTCCTTAATTTCTTTCTTCAGTCTCTATGGTCAACTAATATTCAACAAAGCATAAAAGACTATCCACTGGAAAAAGGATAGTCTCTTCAATAAATGGTGCTGGGAAAATTGGACAGCCATGTGCACAAGAATGAAACTAGACCATTCTCTGACACCATTCTCATACACAAAGATAAACTCAAAATGGATGAAAGATCTAAATGTGAGACAAGAATCCATCAAAATCCTAGAGGAGAACACAGGCAACACCCTTTTTGAACTTGGCCACAGCAAATTCTTGCAAGATACATCTATGAAGGCAAGGGAAACAAAAGCAAAAATGAACTATTCAGACTTAATCAAGTTAAAAAGTTTCTGCACAGCAAAAGAAACAGTCAACAAAACTAAAAGACAACCTACAGAATGGGAGAAGTTATTTGCAAATGACATATCAGATAAATGGCTAGTATCCAAGATCTATAAAGAACATATTAAACTCAACAACAAAGAAACAAACAATCCAATCATGGAATGGACAAAAGTCATGAACAAAATTTCACAGAGGAAGACTTAGATATGGCCAACAAGCACATGAGAAAATGCTCCACATCACTGGCCATCAGGGGAATACAAATCAAAACCACAATGAGATACCACCTCACACCAGTGAGAATGGTGAAAATGAACAAGACAGGAAACAACAAATATTGCAGAGGCTGTGGAGAAAGGGGGACCATCTTGCACTCTTGGTGGGAATGTGAACTGGTACAGCCACTCTGGAAAACTGCGTGGAAGTTCCTCAAAGAGTTAAAAAATAGAATTGCCCTACAACCCAGCAATTTCACTGCTGAGGATTTACCCCAAAGATACAGATGCAGTGAAATGGCAGGACACCTGTACCCCAATGTTTATAGCAGCAATGTCCACAATAGCCAAACTGAAGGAGCCTCGGTGTCCATCAAAAGATGAATGGATAAAGAAGATGTGGTCTATGTATACGATGGAATATTACTCAGCCATTAGAAATAACAAATATCCACCATGCTTCATGTGGATAGAACTGAAGGGTATTATACTGAGTGAAGTAAGTTAATCGGAGAAGGACAAACATTATATGGTTCCATTCATTCTGGGAATATAAAAATTAGTGAAAGGGAATAAAGGGGAAAGGAGATAAAATGAGTGGGAAATATCAGTGAGGGTGACAGAACATGAGAGACATCTAACTCTGGGAAATGAACAAGGGGTGGTGGAAAGGGAGGTGGCAGAGGGTTAGGGTGACTGGGTGACAGTTACTGGCAGTGCACTTGACGGGATGAGCACTGGGTGGTATGCAAAATTTTGGCAAATCAAACTCCAATAATACTAACAGTTGTTATTTATAGAGTGCTCCACTAAAAAAGTAGCAGAATACATATTCTTCTCAAGTGCAAATGAAACATGCAATGAGCTGGACTATATCCTGAGTCATAAAATAAGCCTTAACAAATTAAATATGTGCATTCATTTATCAACTTTATATTTTTTCTTGGATCATAAAAAATTAAAATAAAAATGAATAACAAAAGATATTTAGAAACATCCCTAAATATTTGGAAATTAAACATATAAACATAAATAAACTAAAGGGAAATCTCAAGGGAAATTTTTAAAATATTGACCTAAGTAAAAGTGAAAATAGCATATCGAATTTGTGAGAAGCAGCTAAAGCAGGGTTGAGAGGGAAATTTATAGCATTAAATGTTTATGTTAGAAAACAAGGAAGATCTATGCTTCTACCTTAAGAAACTAGAAAAATATGAACATATTAAACACAAAAGAAGCAGAAGGGGGGGATCCCTGGGTGGCGCAGCGGTTTGGCGCCTGCCTTTGGCCCAGGGCGCGATCCTGGAGACCCGGGATCAAATCTCACGTCGGGCTCCTGGTGCATGGAGCCTGCTTCTCCCTCTGCCTGCGTCTCTGCCTCTCTCTCTCTCCTCTCTGTGCATTCTCATAAATAAATAAATAAAATCTTTAAAAAAAAAAAGAAGCAGAAGGGAAACATAATGAAAACAAAATAGAAAAGCAATAGAGACTATCAATTAAACCCAAAGCTGGATCCCTGAAAAGATCAGTAAAATTGATGTCTTTAGCATTGCTGACCAAAAAGAAAAGGAGGAAAAAACAAGATATCCATATAAAGAATGTGCACATCACTAATGATCCCAAAGCCATTAAAAGAACACTGAAAGAATACTAAGAAAAATCCTATGCTCATTAATTCCCACAATTTAGATGACATGTACCAATTCTTTAGAAGGCACAAACTACTAATTCCCACTAAAAAAGGAAAAAGTAATAGAAACAACCCTATATCTAGTAAAGCTTTAATTTTTGTTAGAGATTTATTAAAAATGAGACAGAAGATTGTCAGATCCAGATTGTTTCAAAGGTGAATTATACAAAATATTTAGGGAGAAAATAATAAAATTTCCACAAAATCCCTTCCATAAAATAGAAAAAAAGAAGGAATAGTTCCCCCTTTTCCTCCTCATTGTATAAGCCCAGCGTTAACATAAAACTAAAACCAGGCAAGCACATTAAACTGTAGTTCAATATCCTTCATGAATATAGACACAAAAATTCTTGACAAAATGTCAGCAAATTAAATACAACAGTATCAAAAAGGATAACTGTAATAATCAAGTGGGGTTCATTCTGGGAATACAAGACTGATTTAACATTCAAAAATCAATCACTGAAATTCACAGCAATGACAAACTAAATAAGAAAATCATATTTTCATTTCAATAATTACAGAAAAAAATGAATAAAATTCAACATCCATTTATGATAAAAACTCTCAGCAAAGTAAGAATAGATGGTACCATCCCTATCCTACTAAAGAGTATACACAAACATTCCATATCTTATTTCATATTTATTGTTGATCATACATAATTATCTTTTCCCCAAGGATCAGAGATAGGGTCAGGATGTCTTCTCATGTCATTCCTACTCAATATCAAACAGGAAGACCTACCCAGTATAACAAATAAAGAACAAAACATTCAGAATAGAAAGAAGAAATAACTTCTGTACTTCGTAACAGCCTGAATGTCTCTGTAGAAAATCTCAAAAAACCTACACACACACACACACACACACACACACACACACACAAAATCCTCCTGAAACTAATATGTGAGATTAACATGTAGAATACCAAGTCGTTACATAAAAACCAATTGTTCTGTATGCTAGCAATATGCAACTGGAACTTGAAACTGGAGGAAGAAACAATATTAATCACAATAGTACCAAAATAATGAAGTATTTAAGGATAAATATATCAAAACATGTGCAAAATATGCAGGCTAAAAATTACAAAACAGTGGTGAAAAAGAATCAGGTATGAAGCTAAATAGAGAAATGTATCATGGTCATGAACTGAATATCCAAGATTTTAAATGCCAGTTCTACTTGATCTATAGACTCAACACAATCTCAATCAGAATTGTAGCATACTTTTCATAGGCTATGACAAGCTGATCTAAAGTTATATGGAAAGGTAATGAATCTATAATAGTTATAACCATTCTGGGGAAAAAAACTGTGTTGGTAGACTAAAATTACTTGATATTAAGACTTACTATTAATTGCAGTAACTAAGATACTGTGGCGTTGGTGAAAGAGCAGACATTGATGGGTGAAACAGAAGGGAGAGCTCAGAAATGTACCCACACAATATAATCAACTGATTTTTTTTCACATAGGGTCAAAGGCAATTTAATAGAGAAGGAACAGTTTTTAGGACAAATGGTGCTGATGTGTTAGAACCATTTGGATATCCACATGCCAAAAAGCAAACATTGACATTACATCTCATACAAAGATGAACTAAAAACAGCAATATAAAATATAAAATTACAAAACTTCCAAGAAAAAAAGAAATACCTATGTGACCTTGGGTTTGGCAATGAATTTTTAGATACTACATCAAAGACATGATCTATAAAAGAAAAAATGAAAAATTAGATTTTTCAAAATGACAAGCTTTGGCTCTTCAAATGATTTTCTTAGAATGAAGAGACAAAATGCAGACTGAGAAAATTATTTTCAAGTCACACATCTGATAAATGATTTTTATCAAGATTATTTTAAGAAGTCTTACAATGCTATAATAGGAAAACAAACTACCCAATTAGAAAAATGGGCAAAGTATCTGAAGAGACACTTCATAATCCTATGAGACAGAAAGAACAGGAAAGGCAATATAAAAAGTTCTAGCTATTCAAAGATATTGACTTTGATCTGTTGAGCCATAATGTCATATCCCAAAAAAAGAATGCTTCAGAAGACCTTTGGAAATTGACTCTGGTCCTATTTGAATATTAAACTTTGTTGCCTCAGATTACTCTGTAGTTTTAATAGTTTTATCTTTTGTTTAACTCAGCTGGAGCTTTAAAAAAAAGCTAATATAATCATCTAATAAAAATGCAAATATTGGAAAGAATATGCAGTGAAAATTTAATCTTCCTTTTATGCTTGACTTTCAAGCTCTTACCCAAAACCCTAATGCTAACTCAAGCTGTAACCCCAATCTTACCCCAGTTTCTTGTGCAGTGTAGATTATTCCAGTAAGTTCATGCACAATAATATGCACATAGTTTTGCATCTTGCATTTTTCTTGTCAACACACACACATACATACACACAGAGTATTTAATGTGATATGCTATTTTGGTGATGTACCATAATTTCTTTTACCAGCATGCATTAATAAATATTTTTGTGCTATGAACAGTATTGACATTTATTTTTTTTTTAATTTTTATTTATTTATGATAGTCACACACACAGAGAGAGAGAGAGGCAGAGACACAGGCAGAGGGAGAAGCAGGCTCCATACACCGGGAGCCCGACGTGGGACTCGATCCCGGGTCTCCAGGATCGCGCCCTGGGCCAAAGGCAGGCGCTAAACCGCTGCGCCACCCAGGGATCCCCCAGTATTGACATTTAAATCATTGTCTTTTCATATATGTATAGGCATTTTTTTGCTCAACAGTGTGTGTGTGTATATATATATATGTATATATATAATATTCCTTAATATTTTGAAAAAAAACTCATGGACATACAGACTCCAGGGTTGGACTAGTGCTAGAGATATTTTTGGAACAATCCAAAGTATTTTAAGTATTATTTATTTATTTATTCATGAGAGACACAGACTCTCATGAGGCAGAGACATAGGCAGAGGAAGAAGCAGGCTCCCTGGAGGGAGCCCAATGTGGAACTCGATCCCAGATCCTGGGATCACTACCTGAGATGAAGGCAGGTGCACAACCGCTGAGCCACTTGTATTTCCCCTAGATTATGTTTTCTTAGCTATTTCATTTCCCTATCTACTTCAACCATTGAGTTCACTTCAATAAACTGAGCATGTGATGCGTCCATCCATGTGTCAAGCACTGCACTAGGTGCTCTAAGCAACACTGTAGAGGCAAAGACACAAATCCTAGAATTAGCCAGCCTGAATCTAAGTAGAATGAAATTACTAAATAAATGTAAAATATCTTCATTGAATTTATAATTTAATTAATGTCTTGAAAGAGATAACAGCTATGCTAAGTCTGGGAATGGTGGGGCATCCATGGTGATGGTTGTATGCAATTGAGTAGAGAAAATGGCTAAAGATCTGCAAGATGTCCTTAGACATTTGAAGCATTGAGAATATTTTCAGTCAATTATATTTAGAGAAAATCAGATTGTTAATGACTGTGGTTTAGGGATCCACAATTAGATTAATTGACTAAAAACCCAGGGAAAGAGAAATGCTCATGGCAAGAAGAGAATCAAGGGAAGGTAAAATCATGAAAATTAATGACAATCTCTTTTACCATCAACAGGCTCTCTTTTGAACCGAGCCACTTGTGCCAGACTATTACTGCAACAAACAATCAAGTCTGTCTGCTCCTAATAAGTGCCAAGATGCAGGGGGTTAGTTCTGTACTCTCTGCTCCAGGGTTTAGGTTAGTGCCTGACAACATGGTAAACACAGAATAAGTGTTAGTTGTATTTTCTCATCCTTCCTCTGCTCTCTACTACCCCCACCCCAATTTCTCCTGGCTGGGACCCCAGGTATCAACTCTTCTTTTGACTCGTCCATTTTGTTATACCACTAAATTGATGTCCACACTTGGATTAGCTCTGCCCACATCCATGATTTCAATATCCATGATGGGTGTACAGAAACTTTCTCCATAGAAAAGGTCCTGCTAGTTGGACCTCACAAACAAATAATCCCATCCCTGCCCGGACCAGAAAAAGAGGTTCTATGACACTTAGAGCAATAGTGACCAAAGAAGAAAATTAGAAAAGAGAAGTTGGATGTAAATAAACAGGGCAGAAAAAATATCTTTAGTTCATTTTCTCATCCTATCTCTGATTTTTTTTTTTTTTTTTTTTTTTTTTTTTACTCATGAGAGACAGAGAGAGAGGCAGAGACACAGGCAGAGGAAGAAGCAGGCTCCATGCAGGGAGCCCGACATGGGACTCAATCCCGGGACTCCAGGATCACGCCCTGGGCCAAAGGCAGGTGCTAAACTGCTGAGCCACCAGGGATTCCCCTATCTCTGATTTTTAATATCTCAACTTTCATGAGAGCACTTTATTTCCAATTTAATTTGATCATTAAATCATATAGAATATCATTCATTATTCCTATATAATATTTAGGCACATATTAATTTCAGATACTTAATGTTCTATGTTAAATTTAGACATTTATCCTAAACAAAGGGCAATATTTAAAGAAAAACTTTCCTCTGAAATGTCTTCTATCCCTCTCCCTGATCCTGGAACACATGTGAGTTGGCCCATTCTGTGGATTTGCAAACCAACGATCAGATGTATGATATGTTTGAAGTGGCTTGCTAGTAATGACAAGTACAGCTTCCAATTCTAAATCATAGTTGCTCTAAAAGTTTCATGTAGGTAATAATTTTCTGCGCGGTGTGTTAAAAACTGCTTTATAATAGCAACTCCCACAAAACCTCTTCAGTTATATGGGTCTGTTAGCATTTTATTTTAAACACCATTTTGACAGGTGCATTATGTAGTTATTATATTTTCCATGCATAGAACATTCTTGACATTCACTTCTCTTATAGTTTTCTATTAGAAAAAGAAAAAGTTCAGGGAAAAAAAAATCATCTTCTTGGCTGAATGAGAATAAAAGAGAAGTCCATTTTTTGATGAGTCTTTGTGTCATTGACCTGAAGTAAAACAAACACAAAACTCATTCAGACAATTTTCATTCATTCAGGTACTCACAAACTCGTTCACTTATTCCGCATTTATTATTATTTCTTTTTACCATGCATATGGACGTGTGCTAAGCACAGGAAGCTAAAGACAAAGACCGAGTTTGTGACTGCATGAAATTCATCTTCTTACATGGGAAGCAGTAATGCAGACAGGTAATTACCACAAAGCGGTCATAGATATGCTAGAAATAGAAGTGGCAGAAAGACAAGTGGGAGCCAGGAAAAGCCTCACATAAAAGGTGTCTTTCCTCAGAAGGGTCATCTTTCATCAGATCAATATGGAGAAAAGCATTCAAAGCTGAGGAAATTGCCTACACAATTACAGAGAGGAAGGAAGAAGCTGGAGGGCTGGGTGCACATGATAGCTCAGTACAGATGAGAGTGAATAACCTGGGCTGGAGTGAGACAGTGAATGGTGTCCCCATCATCAGAGACAGACAGTGGGTACCTCGGGAGTAATTCAGTCTTCAGGGCTGCAGAAATGGGAGGATGCATATGGTACAATCATGGTGTGGTCTTTCTGTGATATTTAGAGCTCTCCTTATGTGATCTTAACGTCTTTCCTTTCACCTCCCCTTTCTCTTCCTCACTCCAGCCACAAGGGCCTCTTTCCTGCAGTTTCTTAAGGAGGCCAAGCAGATTCACCACCCCCACTTCTCCCTCTCAAGGCTTTAGTCTTTAGTGCCTTTAGTGCCTTTGTGCTTAGTCTTTCATCTGTTTGGTTTGTTTTCCTTCCAGTCATCTATGCTCTTGTTCCCTCACTATATTCAAATCTCCACTCAAAAACACCTCCTTAGGGAGTTTTCCCAGACCATGTATAAAATAGAAGCATTTCATTATACATATGATGTTTTTACTTTCTTTTTTTGCCAAGTGACACTTTGAATTATATGAGATATTTCTTTATTGTCTGTATCCCTTACTAAAATATAATTAAGCCCTTTCAGGGCAGAGACTTTTTTCATTACCATAGAGCAGCAACTAAACTATCCCCTGACATGCAGGTAATGGTCCATATTTTCTGAATGGTAAATACACCAAAGAGATGTATTTCTCTACACAGATAGACACTATACAGTTGTTACAGCACCCACCACGCACTATACAATACCACAGTGGAAAAGTTGGTGAAATTGTCCTTGATGTAATTTTAGTTTCATTTTTTGAAAGAGCTTAGAGAAGGACTCTTTACTAACATGAAGTAATAAAGTCTCGAGAAAGAACCTTCTGTGCCTCAGAACCTTTTGTTATGGGAAGTGGCACCTTTTCACCCACTATCTTCCCTCAAAGGGTGACAGCCCTAAAACAGGAAAAGATTTGATAAGCAAGTGGTTTGCTAACTAATTTCTTTCCCTTAGGTACTTTGTTGAGTTTGGTGTGAAGCTAACAAAGAAACTGTTATCTAAAGATCTTGTTCTGACTACCCCAGAACAGCACATATCTCCATATTACCAGTCAATCTTATCTCTAATGGCTATAGAAAAATCCTTTGCCCCAGTAACATGTCAAATTTACTCTGAGTGTAGACAGTCTTTTTAAATCAAAGTGTCCATCACAGGGGAAGAAATAGGTTGTTCAGACCTTGGGAAGAAGAGGAAAGAGGATTTCTTTCCTTATGTTCTTTCAGCACAAATCATACAGTTTCCATTAATATAGTCTCCTTTAGGGTATCTAGCCTTTAGTGGGTCATCTGGGGTCTGAAGTTAGCAATGGATTAAAGTATGAAAAAGTTGAGTCAGCTAACAATGACTGCCTCAGAAGGTTTGCAATATGGATGATGTACATTGCTTTATATAGTTCTGTGAATTCAAAATTTTCCAGGATAATTGTGTATTTGCTTTATAATCAGATAATAAAATAAAGTCCACCTATATTTTTCCTAACCAATAAATTTAAAAATTCAGTCCTCATGCCTTCAGGATCTGTTGAACATAGAAGTTCTTCCTCTAGGCTTGGGTAAGTGCAGGCCATGACTTACTAACTTTCTCTAGTAGTAGAATTTTGGTTTTAGATGTGGTCATCTTACTAATATTTTTTTTGATGTTCCCATGACATCGTTTCTGAAAAGGGGTCATCAATGACCACTCTGCACTGGAAAATCAATAAAATTCTGGTCATTCCCTCCTTTCCTGTCACCACTCTTACTGAATGGAGAGAGGAAAAACCTATCTCAGAGAGGTGCGGTATAAGGTATCATTCTGATTCAGTGCATTGTCATTTCTATTGTGTTTTTGCATTCAAACTACAAAAAAAGTTGAAGTGGTATCCCTGGTCTTTATTTATACCCTTGGTTAACTGGAATTGTTCCATGATGGTTTTCCTGTAACGTCTACAGCTGCTAAATTGAGTGACAAACTGCCCTGCTTTTCCTATTCTCAACCTGCTACTTACTTTGCAGATGTGTATATTATTGCCTTTTACAAGAGAAGCATTGGTAGGTTATGCTTCTGCCTTCCAATGTCTTGGAAAGTAGCTGTCAAGTGCTACAGCTTTCAAGTTAAGCAAACTTCTTTTTCACTTCTGGCATTACTGCCTGCCAGCTGTATGACCTTTTACTTAGTCCTTTTCTTCATTTGTGAAATAAGGGGATACCATGTAGAATTATTTTGGAGACTCAATAATATAGCACAAGTGAGGCTTCAGGACTGGGCCTGATACCTAGAGCTGAGAGAATGTTCCTTATGATATTACTGGGTATGTTCACCAGAGTCATTACCAAAGGAATCATTAGCCATTGTTAGATAAATAACTACTTGGAGCTACTCACCTTGGAGCACCTGTCATATTACTAATCCACTGAGGAACAGCTATATTGCACACCAGCTGCTCCAGAAAAGGATGATCTAACACTGTGAGATACCAAATCACCCCCGTCCATATCTTGTAAGGTCCACCACAGGGAATCCATATGTGCCACAGAGTCTGTTTCAAATAAGTCCACTTCAAGCATTTTTTCCTAGCTCAGTAAAAATCCCTCCAGTCCTTTTTCATGTGATGCTGTAGGTGACATTTGCCCATTAGCTTACATAGATATAGATGATAATTTCTTGCAATCTGTTCCCATGTGTAAACAGAAGAAACTTAGAAACTCTATTCTCAGAATCTGAAAATCAGTTTATACATGTTATAAGAACTTGAATCAAACTTTTGATGAAATGTATCATAAGTTCTTAGTATTATTGTTGTGAGTAAAGGATGCTTCTAGTAGTTTCAGGGGTAGAATTGTGTTGGACTTGTAAACACAGGTTTATAGTGGAAATAAATTATTGTACAATATAAATGATAAAAATGCTGCTTTCTGGATCCCCCCGAACTTGTGCCCCAAATGCTGAGTGTAAAAATCTCATTTGAGAGGAGCTCTTAAACTCACATGGCTCTTACCACCTCCTTCTGCTCCCTTTATAGACAGAGAGAAAAAGAAGAGTGAGAGAATGTATACACACCTGGAAGTGTCAGTGATTAATGCTCTTACTCCATTGTGTCTTCTGAAGAGCCAAGGTCCATGGGTCTGCCTGCCCTGTCTTTTGTCTTCTGTGACACCCATAGAGAACAGTTTGATGATCTAACAGAGAAGTGGTGCCTCCTATTCTGTTAAGGCAATCAGTGGAGTGAATGAGTAATGAGTGAGAAGACATTAATACCACTGGTGCTTAATGAACTCAATCGTCTTTGCTGCATACCCCTAATTTCCACAGCCTGCTAAATAAAAGTTTATTTATGTTCTTTAGTGTATGATAATTTCCACATATGAGCTTTAATAAAATAAAAAGAGGTATAGGTAGAAGCACTACAGGAAACTAATGAAAGTAAAAATGAAAAATGGAAAAAATAATAAATTTTTATTAGGGATCCCTGCCAAGAAACCCTTGAATGTGATAACAAATCATACTAAGAAAAAATATTACTTAACAATGATGTGCTATCTCCTCAGCAACAGAGCTAGGCATCATAGCTATAGGACATTTTAAAGCAAACCCCAGTTCTAGACTTTCATCAATTGCCATTTTACTTTATGCTTTGGCTGCAACTGGTCTTTCAGTATCACAAAAAAAATAAAAATAAAAAAATAAACAAACAAAGACTCTTAAATTATTTGCTTACCTGAAAGGAGTTTTACTACTCTCCAGTCCATCAATTACAGATGGTTTTGCCTTCTGGATTATACTCCCATACCCCTAGATTCTCACCTCTTAAGGGGGAGTCTTTTCTTTAATGTAGCAGAGAACACTGTGAATATTCTGGGCCATGGGATCCAGATCTATACAGCGCATCTCTGTTAAGACACAGTGAAGTCTTTGGATATAGAAGGAGTTTGATCCAGGTGGAAAGCACATGAGACCTGAAGCTGGTACTAAGAAGGAGGCCATATGCCGGTAACTGAAGGGAAAGAAATATCTGTAACTTTGATTAAGGTTTGAAAATCCCAGGGACAAGGCCAGCCAAAAGAAGAAAAAATAACAATGAGGCCTGAGAAAGAGCAACCAATGAAGAAGGATGAAAATCTAGACTGGTGGCCAAGTCAGGATTTTGTTTCCAAAAAGGAGGAAGGGATTAACTATATCAATAGCTATTCTAATCAGATAGGGACTAGGATTTGAACATTAGACTTAATAACATAAAGGCTATCTTAAAAAGTATTTCAGTGGAATAATGGGGGGGGGAATCACTGATTAGTCTGGTTATAAGACAAAATGGAATGAAATGAGATGGAGACAATGACTATATTAAGTACTTGGAAGTACTTTTGATGAGAAAAAGAGCAAATAAAAATGGGTGGTAGTTTGAGAAGAAAGTGAGTCAGTTAGATTTAGTTTGAGTTCGATTTTTAATATAGAAGAAATAGCATGTTCATATGCTAATAAAAATAAGTGATTTATATTAGGAAACAGATAATATTTGACAGAAGGGAATATTGCTGAAGTTTTATTCTCATGTAAACAAGACAGGATGGGGGAAATGCTTTTAGAAAGAAAGGCAGATAGTTAATCTGTTATAACATGAGGGAAGGCAGAGCATATGTACATGATTTTCGATAGGTAGGTGAGTTGTAAACTCATGAGAAATTATCTTCTGATTGATTCAGTTTCTGATTTCTTCAATTTCTCAGTGAATTAGGAAACAAGATCATCAAATGAGAGGGAAAAAAATGCTGTGAACCTAAATTGCTCCAATAAATGTGAATCTTCACTTAAGCCTCTTATCGTATGCCAAAATTCACTCAAAATGGATTACAGATTTAAATGTATAATTTGTTGAAGAAAATATAGGAGAAAATCTGCAACACCTAGGATTTGGGGGAAATTGTTATTTATGATACTAAAAATATGATCCATTAGATAAAAGAATCAGTAAATTGGACTTTATAAAAGTTAAATGTTTTTGTCCTGTGAAAGACACTGTTCTCAGATGATAACCTACGGACTGGAAGAAAATATTTGCAAACTACATATGTGACAAAGGACTACTACCTAGAATATAAAGAACCCTCAAAATTCATCAGTAAAAAAACAATCCAATGTGAAAGGGAGTAAACAAGGAAGAGAAATTCACAGAAGAGAATAAACTGATAGAAAATAAGCACAGGGATCCCTGGGTGGCGCAGCAGTTTAGCGCCTGCCTTTGGCCCAGGGCGCGATCCTGGAGACCCGAGGTCGAATCCCACGTCAGGCTCCCGGTGCATGAAGCCTGCTTCTCCCTCTGCCTGTGTCTCTGCCTCTCTCTCTCTCTCTCTCTCTCTCTCTCTGTGACTATCATAAAAAAATAAAAATTAAAAAAAAAAAAAGAAAATAAGCACACAGAAAGGCTGATCACCACTATCAGGGAAATGTCCCGCTTCCATACTGTAGGTCTATGGGGAAAGTACTTGTAGCTTTTCATCACCATTTAGATTATTCTATAACCATTATTTAGACCAGTGGGCTGAGGAAAATCACTATTCATCTACAACAGAGTAGAGTTGGGAGTGCACAGGTTGGAGAGAAAAGACAAAGAAAATCAGAACCAGTGAAATGGAATTGCTAGAAGAAGACAAATGGAAAGTGTAATTTAAAAAATAAATAAATACTTCCATGGGAATTCAAGTACAGCAGCAAAGAGACTCCCTCACACTTTAAGACAAGGCTTCACAATTAAACATTTTTTAGATGAATTGAAGAACAGACTACCCATTTTTGAGACTTCAATTAGTGGCCTGAGAGATCAAGCCAGAAATCTCTCAAAACATTGAATAAAATAAAAAGAAGCTGAAAATCATAAGCAAGAAGATAAGAGCCCCAGAAGACCAAGAATTTTATCTTATTAAATATATGCATTTCAGAAGTAGAAAAAAAGAACAAAGAGAATAGAGATAATAATTAATCAGATGATAGAGGAAGATTAACACTGAAGAGAAAGGTCAGTCTTTACACTGAACATGTTCAAAGTTCTAGGCTAGATTACTCAGAAAAAAAAAAAATCCACAAACGGCATTCCTCCTAGGCATATTTGGTAAAATCCAAAGTCTCTAAGGACAAAAATATATAAGCTCCCAGGTCAAAAGAATTAAAGAAACATAAAATCTGACTATCAGAACCTTCAGCTGCAAAAATTTGCATTTAGGTGTCAGAGGAGAGAAGTCAGAATATTGGTTACCCTTGAGATAAGAGACAAACTTCCAGGGCTCTAGAAATATTCTACATCTTGAAATGAGTGGTAACTACAAAAGTGTAAATAGATGATGGTATTTGTTAAGCCACATACTAAATATTAGTGCCGTTTATGCAATCTATAGTATGTAAGTTATACCTCAATAAAATTTTTTATTATAAAAGTGAGGAAATGTATCTATACACTTAAACATCATTTAAAAAATGATAGTAGGGACACCTGGGTGGCTCAGCGGTTAAACACCTGCCCCTGGCTCAAGGCGTGATCCTCTGTCTCAGGATCAAGTCCTACATCAGGCTCCCTGCCTGGAGCCTGCTTCTCCCTCTGCCTATGTCTCTGCCTTTCTCTGTGTCTTTCATGAATAAATAAATAAAATCTTTAAAATAAAATAAAAAAAAATGATTGTAATAAGAGTTCTAAATTTAGAATAATATTAATTGACAAGTATCTCTATGTTTATATTCTTATCTACTTTGTCATCTATCTATCATCTATCAATCTATTTATCTAACTATCATCTATCTAAATTTTGGGGAATTTTAGGAATTTTTAGAATAATCCACACATCCCATTCCCTCCTAAGAAAAATATCTGAAGCATGCATCTAAAAACCAAATAGAACAGAGGCCTTTGTGAAGAAAAGAAATAGTAAATCTGGGATTTATGGATGTAGATAAGCTTATTTCTACTAGTACAGCTATAGTGGTTGTTAAGTATTGAAACCTTTCCATACTGCTTGGTATGTAGCTACTGACATAATCCCTGAACTCTTTCCCAAATCCTGGTGTTTGCCCTGGACTCTTCCCCAAAGATCCCCTGGGCCATCTCACAGTCTAGCAACAAAAGGCTGAATGTCTAGACCATTAGGAAGTCTCGAGGTTTAAAAATTTATTGTCATAGAGCTATAGAGTGCACATGTAATTCTACTCTTTTGTTTCTCCTTGATTTGCTTAGTTAACTTTTTATTTTTATTATACCACTTATTTCTTTACTATAGCTCATTCAGAAATTTGCATACCCAGCAATTCATAGTATTCAAGTAAAAATATACATATGTGTTTATGACTGTGATGTTACATCTCTATTTCATGTATACGTGCTATCTCCACCCTAATCTCCTTGTTGCTATAATAGCCAGTTAAAATACAGGGATAGAACACAGGATTGGATTTGAAAGTTGGATCAACAAGGAAAACTTTGTTAGTATGAATAGGCCCCAAATAGTGCACGTACTGTACTGTAATATGTTATTTAGTATTTACCTGAGATTCTGATTTTACTGAGATAGATTGCATTTACTCCTTTAAGAAATAGCTATGTAAAAAGAAAGAAAGAAAAGAAAAGAAAAGAAAAGAAAAGAAAAGAAAAGAAAGGAAAGAAAGGAAAAGAAGGAAGGAAGGAAGGAAGGAAGGAAGGAAGGAAGGAAGGAAGGAAGGAAGGAAGAAAGAAAGAAAGAAAGAAAGAAAGAAAGAAAGAAAGAAAGAAAGAAAGAAAGAAAGAAAGAAAGAAAGAAAGAGCTATGTATTTTCCTGAGAGGACAAAAAGGAACACATTTTTTTTTCCTGTTCTTGTTGTGTATGACACACCAATCTAAACACTGTTTTCTACAACATCTCATATATGATCACAAAAGCTTTTGAACTTTGAAGGAGGTTTTTTTATTTCCTTTTTTATGGCCTCAGCATTATTAAATAGCTTGTACAAGGTTAGAGTGTTAGGGACTGAATGCGTCCCCAGAAAATTCTTATGTTGAAGCTCCAATTCCCAATGTGATGGTATGAGTAAGAAGGTCATGAAAGGTAGAGTCTCCACGATGGGACTAGTGCCCTTGTCAGAAGGAAGACACACCAGAAAAAAATTAATATTAATATTAAAAAAATAGAAATCCCACATTGGACTTCAGGTTTCCTGCTCATTGCTTCTTCCCAGAATCTTCCTGGTCTGCCTAGTTTCCACTTTAAAAATTTATGACTCAGGTAGACTGTCTTCCTGGATATTGTTTCCTCTCTCTTCCACTGATGCTTCCAACATTACTGTATAGATTCCAAGCAAATTTAGATTCATCCTAAACAGTCTGAAATCCCAAGGAACCCCACAGACTTCCTTCTGTAGTGCTCTCTGCTCTTACTCAGAAATGGAGAAGTAGATGATGGTAGAAAGAGATGTCAGGGTTATGACTATAGACTGAAGCTGGTGATGTGAGAATAAGTTGAGGTAGTTTGTTATTGGCTATGAAAAAAATCTGATGATTCTTAGAAGGAATAGAAGAGTCCATTTTGTTTTGTTGCTCTGGTATTGTTTTAAAGGTGAAGAGGAAGGCATATGGGTGTAATGGCTGAAGGTGCTCTTAGAGAGAGGACATCTTGCATTGCAGTCTCTGAAAAGACTATCCTGTTAAAGCACAAACTGAAGGGGCTGCATATTTTTGCTATATTTCGTACAACAAATTGGAGTCAGGGCAATAACAGTACTATAAAACTCTTGTTTTTAATTACCCTCAAATAGTAAGGATAATCACAACATTTATATACATTTTAGGCTCTTAGAACAAGTTCAGTAAGTAAAACCCATTGATGTAGGATGAAGTATAGACACTAGTAGGACATTCCTTGTTGTCATAAAAGGGAGCTGTGTTTGCCACCTCACATTTGCAGTAACATCATTACAAAAGGTAGTATATCCGATGACTGCATTTTCTGCTTTGATTTCTGCCATCTGCAGAATCTCCTTTTTTCCTCTTTCAGAGAACCTTTACTAGCCTCTTGTGTGCCCATAGAGTCTCTGCCTCATGTTGGTATTCCCCAAATAATGTCAGTACCTTGGTCACTTGCACTGTTGATAGCAAACAGCAGTCAGTTATTTTAAGTTATTTTAAGTGCATTTGATGATAAATGCACTCTTAATAGATCAGGGAGACAAATGGAGTCAAACTGCAAATCCATGTGATTTCCTAAGAGTTTATTGTAAGGGTGAGGTTAATTCAATTTCAACATGATATATAGAGAGCATAATTTTTATGACACAAACATTTGTACACTATACAATTGAGTTGCAGTAACAGGCATCCAGGGGTAATGAGGTGATTCTCCCATTTTGTGAGTTGACATATTGGAGAAAATGTTGTCCTTCATTTGCTACTGTAGCAGCTGAACAGATGTGAGCCACCATCACTTCTCCTAAGGCGCATGGCCTTCTTTCCAAGACAGAGTTCCCAGGAAACCAAAAAATTCACAGCTGGACATGCTCATTTGTTTCTTATAGCATATTTCCTCATCAAAGCAGTGGTTTTCAAATTCTCTGTTTTTTGAAGCACCGATATTCCAAAATACGATCAAGGGCATTTTGTGTTTAAGGAAAAGGTGGGGCTTTGGAGTCCTTACCTCAGATTAACCAGAACAATTTCTCTTTCGTCATTTTTATATTTTGGACTTCTGATTGAGACTTTAATTTAAAAATGGATTCCACTTATTTTAAAAAGTTTGAATACCACTGATTTGTGGTTTAATTAGAATTTTTTTTAAAGACTTTATTTATTTATTCATGAGAGACACAGAGAGAGGCAGAGACACAGGCAGAGGGAGAAGCAGGCTCCATACAGGGAGCCTGATCGAGCCTGACTCGATCCCGGGACTCCAGGATGACACCCCGGGCCGAAGGCAGGCACTAAACCACTGAGCCACCTGGGGATCCCCAGGTTTAATTAGAATTTGAGCAGAGAATCCACTGAAGACAAGTCAATGGTCAAATGGTGTGAGAGAGAAAAAAGTAAGCAACAAATTATTTTTAGGCCTGCAGATAATTGAATCATTGACCCAAACATTTTGTGTAGTTGTCATAAAAACAAGCTATTGTGTATTATAACTCTAAAGGGAATCACAGAAAATCTGCTCAACAAGTGGGGTTTGGATTCAAACAAGTGATGAGGCCTTGTTTAATCTGATTCTTCTTTTCCTCATTTTAAAAGAGGGCCTGAAAAAATAAATAAATAAAATAAAAGAGGGCCTGTAATATCTATTTTATAGGGGTAATGCAAGAATAGAAAATATAGCAGGGGTGAGCTAGTATTCCCAAAAAGTTTGGTTGCTTTGCCTTTTTTCGTTCCAGTTCTCATTTAGAAAATCATCACATAAAGACCAATTCCTCTTAATTGGTTGTTAACAAGTTTCCAGTCTTCTGTATTTCAGTGCCTTAAAGAAAAACAGATATTTTGAGCTCAATCTCAACTCAGTCATCATAAAAACAAGAGGGTAGGTACAAAGAATATGTATGTGGAGACAGTAGCCAGAATTTGCCATGAATTGCATTAGGATTCACCTGTATCAGGTTGCCTGGTGATATGAGAGTGTTGGGCTTTTCTAAGAGGGACAGTAGTGCCCAGACTCAAATCCTATAGTCTCACAACTCCCAAGTTCTCCATGTGAGAAAACTGACATTGGGAGTCTAGCATTTCTCAGTACTTCCCTAAACCATCGATACCTGACCTCAAGCCACTTAATATCCATGATCTAGTGCTCATGGCACTCATCCTTTGTGCTTATTGCATACAAGAGTATAGGACTCTTGGCTGGAGCACAACACCACACCGAATCCATCTATCCCAATGAAAGAATGCTGTTCCACAAGATCTGAGAAAATGGGGACCATGATATTTGTCAGCCTTTTAATCAAAACCCAGATTGGCCCCAGTGACCTTCTTTGGTGTTTGTCTTGAGCACTGTGCTCATAAACTGTAGCTGTGACAATAATGCTAAAAGCTTCCCTCTCTTGAAGAGCTTCCACTCTAAAAAAGTAATTATAACAAATATCTTCTCATAGAAAAATATGGAGGGCACATGGAAGCTGTACAGTCAACACTAGAACTGGATTCATTGCCCAAAATGTAGCTGGCCATGTGTCAGAGTTTAAACATAATTAAATGACCAAGCTGACCTCTATTTAATTGAAATCAGTGAAATTTGAGCAAAAATATTTGATTTTGTGCTCTTTTTTTAAACTATATGTGTTATTTAGTTTAAAACTACTTGATAGCCAAAGGAAATACTGATTACATTTTAGGGAGATATATTTAATCTAAAGAGATAACCCTGCTATAAATGCTTTCACAAAAATTTATACATAAACAAAAGAATTAAGTTATTCTTATTGTTTCTACTATGTTAGTGTCCTTTGGGACTGCTATGTTTAGTCCTAACATGTCAGAGTCTATGAATTTAAAATAAATTGACTCTCTAATACTCTGTCATTCAGAGATTTAAAAAATGAAAAAATGCCTTTTCCCCAGCTTAACTTTTTCCTAAATTATGATTCTTTATGAAGACACACATTCTTTTGGATAAGTCATTTAGTGGAGAAACTGGTGGCAGCTTAGCAGTTTGTTGCTATGTTATCAATGTACTTTTATTATATTTATTATAATCAATATTTATAACATAATTATATTTACTTAAATATTACATTTATATCATGATTGTAATTAGGCAGCTTGAAGTCTTCCATCAAATGATGAATAGCTCCTAAGTTCACACAATTTCCACACAAAGTGAAGAGCAACTCACTACCCCAATGTCATGAAGCTTCAAGTCCAAGAGGGGAGACAAAGATCAAAAAACTGCTCATTTATTTAAAATGTACTATACATGTGAAAGAGTAATTAACATGGGATAAGTCAGCATGTAACAGGGAATCCTAATCTATCTCCAGTGACTAGGAGCGAAAGACTTACCTATAATGGTGGTTTATAGCCTGAGGCCTAAGAAGTGGAAAGAAGGAATGCACTAAGAGGAAAAGAAGGCTCTTTCTGTACAGAATCCAGGTCCGGGAAGAGGAGAAAAGGAGGTTATGGTGGCAGGGCTTATATTCCACATGGAGGAATTTGAACATAATCCCCATGGCAGTGGGGAGCCTCAGATGATCCAACATACTTTAGGAAGACTGCTCTCTCAATTTGGGTTAGAAGTTGGAAGAAGAATAAGAAGGTAGTAGCAGTTACAGTCCAGAATGGAAATGATGAGAGCTTGAACTGGGGCACTGGAGGTGAGGATAAACAGGAAAAAGCAGATTTGAAAGCAATCATAATATACAGTTGCCATAACTTTGTGACACCTTGTCCTTGCAGGACTGGTGAAATTGTTTTAGTTTTGGTTTGTATTGTTTGTTTTCTGGAAGAGAGTAAGCCTGCAAAACTAAGGCTTTTTAAATTTAATTTTTTAAAGATTTTTATTTATTTATTCATGAGAGACAGAGAGAGAGGCAGAGACACAGGCAGAGGGAGAAGCAGGTTCCCTGCAGGGAGTCCAATGTGGGATTGGATCCCCACATTAGGATCACACCCTGAGCCAAAGGCAGATAGATGCTCAACTGCTGAGCCACTCAGGCATCTGAAAAGGCTTTTTTAAAAAAATTAACTTATTTTTGTAAGTAGCCTATCTGTGCTCCTAAAGGGTTAATTTGGAGAGTTAGAGACAGTTGGTTCTCATTTGCTATGACACATGTCAGGATTTGGATGTTCACATTTAGGATCAGAATGTTAGAGAAACTTTCTAGAATTGTTTGGCACCAAGTTGTTGATATTATGGAAAATTGACTTAGCTTGTGTCAGGAGAGCATAGAAACTGCAACATGGGTGGTGGTCCATGGAAAGCAGGGTAAGCTACTAGAAGCTTCTGGTATCATGGGCCCTTGTGATCACAGCTAGGAAAAAAAAAATCTAAAATCTATGCATTCTTCTCTGACTGGCAATGGGCCCCACAAGCAGCCAGATCTTCAGATTCTAACCCACACATCCTGGTAGTATTTACTGAATTTTGCAATCCAAACTTAAATATCTATGTTACTTTATTTTTTTTTTTAAGATTTATTCATGAAAGACAGAGAAGGAGAGAGAAAGAGAGAGAGAGAGAGAGGCAGAGACACAGGCAGAGGGAGAAGCAGGCTCCACTCAGGGAGTACGATGTGCGACTCAATCCAGGGTCTCCAGGATCACACGCCCTGGGCTGAAGGCAGCACTAAACCGCTGAGCTACCCGGGCTGCCCTATCTATGTTACTTTAATATTGCTATTAACATGTCCCTATTTGCTACCAAACATTCCCAATATTTTTCATTGTCTAAGGCAGTACTGTACTTGTCTAGCTTAGCTTTTATTCTCTTCTGAGATGAATACTCCCAAATTTTGATGTTTACTGAAAAGATACCACTACACAGAACATGGACTGTCTTGGTGAATGTTCCATGTGAACTTGAGACAAATGTCTACTCTCCGTTATTAAATGATGTAGCTATAGATGCATATTATATTCTGTTGATGGTATTATTGAGTTTAACAATTTTTTTTCTGATTTTTGCCTGCTGTATCTGTCCATTTTTGTAAGAGGGATGCCAAAATCTTCAACTAGGATAGTGAATTTATTTATTTCTCCTTAACTTTCCATTAGTTTTGCCTTTTGTCATTTGTCACTCTGGTGTTCACCACTTTCCTATTAGCAATTGTTATATTTTCAAGAACTTACTCCTTTATCATTCTGTAATGCTCTTCGTTATCTCCACTTGCTTTGAAGGTTAATTTGTTTGAACTTAGTATAGCTACACCTGTTTTTTATTACCATTAACATGGTATATATTTTTCCATCCATTTACTTTTAATAATATGTATCTTTATATTTAAATTAGATTTTTAAAAAATATTTTATGTATTTATTCATGAAAGACACACACAGAGAGAGGCAGAGACACAGGCAGAGAGAAAAGCAGGCCCCATTCCGGGAGCCTGATGTGGGACTCGATCCCAGGTCTCCAAGATCATGCCCCAGGCCAAAAGCAGGCGCTAAACCACTGAGCGACCCAGGGTTCACTAAAGTAGATTTCTTATAGACAATATTTAATTGGGTCATACATTTTGAACCACTCTCACAAACTGTGTTTTCATTGATGTGTTTGGACCATTAACATTTAACATAATTATTAATAGAGCTGAATCACTATTTTTTTAATAATAAATTTATTTTTTATTGGTGTTCAATTTCCCAACATACAGAATAACACCCAGTGCTCATCCCGTCAAGTGCCCCCCTCAGCGCCCGTCACCCATTCATCCCCACCCCCTCGCCCTCCTCCCCTTCCACCACCCCTAGTTCGTATCCCAGAGTTAGGAGTCTTTATGTTCTGTCTCCCTGTCTGATATTTCCTACCCATTTCTTCTCCCTTCCCTTCTATTCCCTTTCACTATTATTTATATTCCCCAAATGAATGAGAACATACACTGTTTGTCCTTCTCCGATTGACTTACTTCACTCAGCATAACTTTGCAGTTCCATCAACGTTGAAGAAAATGGTGGGTATTTGTCCTTTCTTATGACTGCGGAATATTCCATTGTATACATAGACCACATCTTCTTTATCCATTCATCTTTCGATGGACACCGAGGCTCCTTCCACAGTTTGGCTATCGTGGACATTGCTGCTATAAACATCGGGGTGCAGGTGTCCCGGCGTTTCATTGCATCTGTATCTTTGGGGTAAATCCCCAACAGTGCAATTGCTGGGTCGTAGGGCAGGTCTATTTTTAACTCTTTGAGGAACCTCCACACAGTTTTCCAGAGTGGCTGCACCAGTTCACATTCCCACCAACAGTGTAAGAGGGTTCCCTTTTCTCCGCATCCTCTCCAACATTTGTGGTTTCCTGCCTTGTTAATTTTCCCCATTCTCACTGGTGTGAGGTGGTATCTCATTGTAGGTTTTGATTTGTATATCCCTGATGGCAAGTGATGCAGGAAGCATTTTCTCATATGCATGTTGGCCATGTCTATGTCTTCCTCTGTGAGATTTCTGTTCATGTCTTTTGCTCATTTCATGATTGGATTGTTTGTTTCTTTGGTGTTGAGTTTAATAAGTTCTTTATAGATCTTGGAAACTAGCCCTTTATCTGATACGTCATTTGCAAATATCTTCTCCCAATCTGTAGGTTGTCTTTGAGTTTTGTTGACTGTATCCTTTGCTGTGCAGAAGCTTCTTATCTTGATGAAGTCCCAATAGTTCATTCTTGCTATTGTTTCTTTTGTCTTCGTGGATGTATCTTGCAAGAAGTTACTGTGGCCGAGTTCAAAAAGGGTGTTGCCTGTGTTCTCCTCTAGGATTTTGATGGAATCTTGTCTCACATTTAGATCTTTCATCCATTTTGAGTATATCTTTGTGTATGGTGCAAGAGAGTGGTCTAGTTTCATTCTTCTGCATGTGGATGTCCAATTTTCCCAGCACCATTTATTGAAAAGACTGTCTTTCTTCCAGTGGATAGTCTTTCCTCTTTTATTGAATATTAGTTGACCATAAAGTTCAGGGTCTACTTCTGGGTTCTCTATTCTGTTCCATTGATCTATGTGTCTGTTTTTGTGCCAGTACCACACTGTCTTGATGACCACAGCTTTGTAGTACAACCTGAAATCTGGCATTGTGATGCTCCCAGATACGGCTAACTTTTATAAAATTCCCCTGGCTATTCGGAGTCTTTTCTGATTCCACACAAATCTTAAAATAATTTGTTCTAACTCTCTGAAGAAAGTCCATGGTATTTTGATAGGGATTGCATTAAACGTGTACATTGCCCTGGGTAACATTGACATTTTCACAATATTAATTCTGCCAATCCATGAGCATGGAATATTTTTCCACCTCTTTGTGTCTTCCTCAATTTCTTTCAGAAGTGTTCTATAGTTTTTAGGGTATAGATCCTTTACCTCTTTGGTTAGGTTTATTTCTAGGTATCTTATGCTTTTGGGTGCAATTGTAAATGGGATTGACTCCTTAATTTCTCTTTCTTCAGTCTCATTGTTAGTGTATAGAAATTTCATTGATATCTGGGCATTGATTTTGTATCCTGCCACGCTGCCAAATTGCTGTATGAGTTCTAGCAATCTTCGGGTGGAGACTTTTGGGTTTTCTATGCAGAGTATCATGTCATCCACGAAGAGGGAGAGTTTGACTTCTTCTTTGCCAATTTGAATGTCCTTTAATGTCTTTTTGTTGTCTGATTGCTGAGGCTAGGACTTCCAGTACTATGTTGAATAGCAGTGGTGAGAGTGGACATCCCTGTCTTGTTCCTGATCTTAGGGGAAAGGCTCCCAGTGCTTCCCCATTGAGAATGATATTTGCTGTGGGCTTTTCGTAGATGGCTTTTAAGATGTCGAGGAATGTTCTCTCTATCCCTACGCTCTGAAGAGTTTTGATCAGGAATGGATGCTGTATTTTGCCAAATGCTTTCTCTGCATCTAATGAGAGGATCATATGGTTCTTGGTTTTTCTCTTGCTGATATGAAGAATCACATTGATTGTTTTACGGGTGTTGAACCAGCCTTGTATCCCAGGGATAAATCCTACTTGGTCATGGTGAATAATTTTCTTAATGTACTGTTGGATCCTATTGGCTAGTATTTTGTTGAGAATTTTTGCATCCATGTTCATCAGGGATATTGGTCTGTAATTCTCCTTTTTGGTGGGGTCTTTGTTTGGTTTTGGAATTAAGGAGATGCTGGCCTCATAGAACGAATTTGGATGTACTCCATCTCTTTCTATCTTTCCAAACAGCTTTAGTAGAACAGGTATGGTTTCTTCTTTAAACGTTTGATAGAATTCCCCTGGGAAGCCATCTGGCCCTAGACTTTTGTGTCTTGGGAGGTTTTTGATGACTGCTTCAATCTCCTCCCTGGTTATTGGCCTGTTCAGGTTTTCTATTTCTTCCTGTTCCAGTTTTGGTAGTTTGTGGCTTCCCAGGAATGTGTCCATTTCTTCTAGATTGCCTAATTTATTGGCATATAGCTGTTCATAATATGTTTTTAAAATCGTTTGTATTTCCTTGGTGTTGGTAGTGATCTCTCCTTTCTCATTCATGATTTTATTAATTTGAGTCTTCTCTCTCTTCTTTTTAATAAGGCTGACTAATGGTTTATCTATCTTATTAATTCTTTCACAGAACCAACTCCTGGTTTTGTTGATCTGTTCCACAGTTCTTCTGGTCTCGATTTCGTTGAGTTCTGCTGGAATTTTAATTAACTCTCTTCTTCTGCTGGGTGTAGGATCTATCTGCTGTTTTTTCTCTAGCTCCTTTATGTATAAAGTTAGCTTTTGTATTTGAGTTCTTTCTAGTTTTTGAATGGATGCTTGTATTGCGATGTATTTCCCCCTTAGGACTGCTTTAGCTGCGTTCCAAAGATTTTGAAAGGTTGTATCTTCATTGTCATTAGTTTCCATGAATCTTTTTAATTCTTCCTTAATTTCCTGGTTGACCCTTTCATCTTTTAGCAGGATGGTCCTTAACATCCACGTGTTTGAGGTCCTTCCAAACTTCTTGTTGTGATTTAGTTCTAATTTCAAGGCATTATGGTCTGAGAATATGCAGGGGACGATCCCAATCTTTTGGTATCGGTTCAGACCCGATTTGTGACCCAGTATGTGGTCTATTCTGGAGAAAGTTCCATGTGCACTTGAGAAGAATGTGTATTCAGTTGAGTTTGGATGTAAAGTTCTGTAGATATCTCTGAAATCCATCTGGTCCAGTGTATCATTTAAAGCTCTCATTTCTTTGGAGATATTGTGCTTAGAAGACATATCGAGTATAGAAAGAGCTAGATTGAAGTCACCAAGTATAAGTGTATTATTATCTAAGTATTTCTTCACTTTGGTTATTAATTGATTTAAATATTTGGGAGCTCTCACACTCAGGACATATATATTGAGGATGGTTAAGTCCTCTGGTTGGAGAGATCCTTTAAGTATGAGATAGTGTCCCTCTTCATCTCTCACAGTCTTCGGGGTAAATTTTAGTTTATCTGATATGAGAATGGCTGCCCCTGCTTTCTTTTGAGGACCATTCGAATGGTAAATGGTTCTCCAACCTTTTATTTTCAGGCTGTAGGTGTCCTTCTGTCTAAAATGAGTCTCTTGTAGACAGCAAATAGATGGGTCCTGCTTTTTTATCCAGTCTGACATCCTGCGCCTTTTGATGGGGTCATTAAGCCCGTTCACGTTCAGAGTTACTATTGACAGATATGAGTTTAGTGTCATCATGATATCTATTCAGTTCTTGTTTTTGTGGATTGTTCCACTGGACTTCTTCTTAAAGGGGAATTTTAAGAGTCCCCCTTAAAATTTCTTGCAGAGCTGGTATTGGAGGTCACATATTCTTTCAGTTCCTGCCTGTCTTGGAAGCTCTTTATCTCTCCTTCCATTCTGAATGACAGCCTTGCTGCATAAAGTATTCTTGGTTGCATGTTCTTCTCATTTAGGACCCTGAATATATCCTGCCAGCCCTTTCTGGCCTGTCAGGTCTCTGTGGAGAGGTCTGCTGTTACCCTAATACTCCTCCCCATAAAAGTCAGGGATTTCTTGTCTCTTGCTGCTTTAAGGATCTTCTCTTTATCTTTGGAATTTGCAAGCTTAACTATTAAACTTCGAGGTGTTGAACCGGTTTTTATTTATTTTAGGGGGGGGAATCTCTCTATTTCCTGGATCTTAATGCCTGTTTCTCTTCCGAGATTAGGAAAGTTTTCAGCTATGATTTGTTCAAATAGATATTCTGGCCCTCTGGCCCTTTTGGCACCCTCGGGAACCCCAATTAAACGTAGCTTTTTCATCCTCAGGCTTTCGTTTATTTCCCTTAATCGATCCTCATGATATTTTAATTGTCTCTTTTTTCCTCAGTTTCCCTCTTTGCCATCAACTTGTCTTCTATGTCACTCACTCGTTCTTCTACTTCGTTAGCCCTTGTTGTTAGGACTTCTAGTTTGGATTGCGTCTCATTCAGTTGATTTTTAATTTCTGCCTCATTGGATCTAAATTCTGCAGTCATGAAGTCTCTTGAGTCCTTTATGCTTTTTTCTAGAGCCACCAGTAGCTGTATAATAGTGCTTCTGAATTGGCTTTCTAACATTGAATTGTAATCCAGATTTTGTAACTCTGTGGGAGAGAGGACTGTTTCTGATTCTTTCTTTTGAGGTGAGGTTTTCCTTCTAGTCATTTTGCTCAGTGCAGAGTGGCCAAAAACAAGTTGTATTGGGAAAAGGCGAAAAAGAGAGGAGAGAAAGAAGGAAAGAAAAGAGAAAAAGAAAAAAGAAAAAAGGAAGAAAAAAAGAAAAAAGAGAAGAAAAAGAGAAAGAAAAAGAAAGAAAGGGAAAAAAAGGTGTGGGAAGCAAACAGAAATCAAAAAGTAGAAAAAATAAAAAAACCAAGGGGGCTATCTTCTGATTCTGTATACTTTAAGTCCCTTGACTTCCCCTGGATCTTGTCCGTCTAGCTGGTCTCCTGGGGGAGGGGCCTGTTGTGCTGATTTTCAGGTGTTAGCACTTGGGGGAGCTGCTCTGCCCCCTGCATGGTGCAGGGCTCAGTGGGGGTTGTTTACCCCGTGAGGCCCCAGGAGGAACAACCCCAGTGGCGGGGCCAGCTCTGGAGCCCTGGAGTCAGCTCCCGCAGTAGCTCCAGAGCTCTGGGTCTGCAGGGCCTGGAGGCTCCGGGTGGGGCCGCTGATCTGCTCAGCTGGGGCAGGAGCGTCCTCGCTGTCCTGGGCCCTCCCGGCCTCTGCCTGTCCCGGGGGAGGCCGGATCCTGGGCTGTGTCCCGGCGCCCTGTGCTCCGGGGCCTGCGCTGGTGGATTCGCGCTCCCGCCCCACAGCCCCCTCCGCGGAGCCACCCCCGAGCCCCCCGAGCTGCTCCCGCCCCGCAGCCCCCTCCGCGGAGCCGCCCCCGAGCCCCCCGAGCTGCTCCGGGTCCCCCGTGCGCGCTGCAGCCCTTAGGGAGCTCGGCGCACTCTCCTGGGCGCGCAGGTGTCTGTTACTGTCCCAGGGAACCCGAGGGCATCCCCGCCCTCCTGGGTCCTGCTCCAACTCCCCGCGAGCCCCTTTCCGCCCGGGAAGGTCGGTGCAGCTCCTGCTCCTCCGGGACGGGGCTCTCCTGTCCTGGGGACACTCGCCCCGGCCTCAGCCCGGCTCCTCGCGGGGCCCCTCCCCCTTGGAGGCCTTTTGCTTCTTTCTTTTTCCCCGTCTTCCTACCTTGATAGAAGCGCGAACTCTTCTCACTGTAGCATTCCAGCTGGTCTCTCCTTAAATCTCAGGCCGAATTCATAGATTTTCAGGATGATTTGAAGGTTATCTAGTTAATTTGGTGGGGACAGGTGACTTGCGGACCCTACTCCTCCGCCATCCTGCCCCTCTCCTCTCCTGAATCACTATTTACCATATTTGTTACTACTTTCTATTTGTTACTCATCAAAAGTATTCTTCATTTCTGTTACAGTGCGTTTTTTTTTTTTCCATCTCTAATATTTCTTTTTGGTTCCTTCTTAGGATTTCCATCTCTGCTTACGTTTCTCATCTGTTCTTGCATACTGTCTACTTTATCTCTTAGCATATTAATCATGGTTGAACTTCTTGATCTGATAATTCTAATATTCTCTACCATATTTAATTCTGATGCTTTCTCTGAATCTTCAAATTGTGTTTTTGCCTTTTTTATGTCTTATAATTTTTTGAGTTTTTTTTTTTTTAATTTTTTTATTTATTTACTTATGATAGTCACAGAGAGAGAGAGAGGCAGAGACACAGGCAGAGGGAGAAGCAGGCTCCATGCATCGGGAGCCTGATATGGGATTCGATCCCGGGTCTCCAGGATCGCACCCTGGGCCAAAGGCAGGCGCCAAACCGCTGCGCCACCCAGGGATCCCAGTCTTATAATTTTTTGATAGGCATTATGTACTGAGTAAAAGGAATGGCTATAAATTAGACATTATAGTGGTGAAGACTGGGGGAGGGGAAATGTTCTGTAGTCCTAGGATGAGGTCTCAGATGCTCAGTGAGTCTATGCCTCGACCTATGAATTTCACAAGGACTTTTCAGGTTTTTTCCTCCCCCCCTTAAGTGTCACACATTCATTAAATTTGGCTGGAGTTGGGTATTTCACTTCCCCAGGTCAGTTAGGCTCCAATAATACTCTATCAGATTAGGGTCTTATTAACTAGTTTCCTCTGAGACAAGCCTTGCAAAGAACAAAGTGCTCTGGAGCATTTCAAAATGGCTCACTTTCCCCTCCACTTCAAAGAAGACTGAGAAGATTTTTCTCAGATACTTACTGTGGGAATCTGGTCAATCTTTTGAAGGTAAATCTTACAAAATTGTGGGGATCCCTTAGGATTGAGTCCCCTGGAATTTTTAAACTTAGTTTTCTACACTAAGCCCCCCACAATTTATCATTGACAGCTTGGGCTTTTCTACTGCCAGCACTAGTTCCTGAGTCTCCACACTAATAAGCTATGATTCCCTGTATTCATTTGTCTCTCCAATCTTGGGGACAACAGTTTTCCCTGTGTCCTCATCTATGAATTCAAGAAAAATTGTTGATCTTTTAGTTTTCCCAAATATTTACTTTTGTTAGAACAGGGTAGGAACTCTCAAGCTTTCTCACTGTCTTTTTAAAATTATACTCTCATAATGACTTAATGACTATGAGCACCTTTTCGTGGTTATTGGCATTTTGGATATCGGTCTTTTAGGAAATTAAGATTTAAGTCTGGTCAATTATTCTCATATTAGATTTTCTACTTTATTGTTAAATTATGACTTTTTTACATTATTTATAACATGTCATCAGTTGCATATGTTACAGATAAAGTCTATGTTTTGACGTTCTATGTCTTTGGTAAGTTATTGTAATTAATGCTGTGTAGGGGGTAAAGTTTCATGTTAATGATGTGAATATATTCTCCTATATTATCTTCTAGAAGCTTTTTTATTTCACCTTTTCACTTAGGCCTAAAACCTACCATAACTGATTTTTGTAATAGTGTGAAAGAGTAAATATTTCATCTCATATGTATATTTCTCTGCCCAGCATTGCATATTGAAAATAATGTTAATTTTTCCTATTATTTGATAGTACTATATTTGTCATAAATTAAATGTCCATATGTGTTTGGGTCTGTTTTTGAACTCTATTCTAGTGAAATCTCTATCTCTGAACTAATACTATATTGTTTTAATTACAAAAGTTTTATAATAATTTTTTCAAAGTTTCTTAACAATGTAAAACAAAATCTTCCCATTCCAGAAAACCTCCACGAAGATAAAAGAGAGAAGTTGGTTTTATTTTGGGTATAAGTTTAATGAGCATGTGATCTACACCACAGCCAATCCACCCAGGTTTTAAAGACAGAAACTAATCTTATCCTTTGTATAGGCAAGCAGACATTAACCATTAGATACATATTCTCAAGATAAACAATAACTAGTTCTCAAGTAACAGGACTTGGGAACATTATTTGTCATATAATTCAAAATTTATGTGGTAATTGAACTGACCATCTGTGTTAGTTAATTGATTTACACAGAATAAAAATAAATATCATCATTACAAGAGGTAGTTGAGCAACTTGGAACCAGGGTCGTCTTAAAGTTAGGCTCCTGTGGGAGGGTGAGTGATAGCTGGATTGTCACCCTAAAGAGACAGCAGCCTGCACAAGGAGGCAACATAAACATGGCGATTTATACAACACCAGCAACAAATGGAAGATAGACCTGTTCATATTGATTTTAGAATGTGTTGGGTGATATCTTGAAAACGAGGGAGATAGCAGGTGCAGTTTTCCTCCTCGGTCTTCTAGAATAAACAAAGGGCCATCTGGGGGATGTGGGACAGCACAGTCACTTGCTAAGTAACCTGATAGCAGTGCAATAAACCCATGAGTTCTCCTGAAGACTTATCCACTCCAAGTCTGCTAGCCTTGGCAGTGGGCTCAGATGAAAGCTGCACACCATACAGTACCCAGCCACTATGCCACACCCAGCTGCTTCACAGAGCTGAGTCACCACCAAAGCATGCTGGGCCCAGCCATCACCAAACTATGTCCAGCCTTGCACCTAAGCTGCCCAAGTATAAAGCCCCCAGCCATCACTGCCCTTTGGGGGATCTGGCTTAGGACTAGTGACTCAGCACAAATTTTTCTAACCTTGCCACCCCATATTGAAGTACTTCAGCACGACCCCTCAGAGCTGGCCTGTCTGGGCCCCACTCACACCACAGAGACCAAGCAAAGACCATAACAGGCAGAGAGTCAGTGCAGACAACTACTCTGAAAGGAAAGATGACTCAGACACAACAGCAGGGCATAAGCAACACACATGGCAAGCTCTTCTGGAGTGCCAGGTTCTGGAGAACAGGGAACACTGAACTACAGGGCACTCCAGGAACTCTTCTTCCTAAAGTCACTACGGTCAAGAGCAGAAGACACAGCTGACTTTCTTAACACAGAGGAACAGGCACAGACAGGCAGACAAAATGAGGAAACAGAGAAATCTGTCCCAAATGAAAGAACAGGACAAAGCCACTGCCAGAGATCTAAGAAAAGCTGGCATTAACAACATGCCTGATAGAAAATTTAAAGCAATGATCACAAGGACTTGAGAAAAGAGTAGAAGACATGAGTGAGACCCTTACCACAGACATAAGCAATAACATAGTGGAGATAAAGGGGCCAATAAATGAAAGGAGAAACATACTTGATGGAATGAGCAGCAGGATGGAAGAGCAGAGGGATGAATTAGTGACCTAGAAGACAGAATAATGGAAAGTATTCAAACTGAACAAAGGAAAGAAAATGAATTATGCAAAATGAGAGTAGATTTAGGGAACTCAGTGACTCCATCAAACATAATAGCATTTCTATTACAGGAGTCTCAGAGGGAGAGCAGAGAGGAAAGGGGCAGAAAATGTATTTCAAGAGATTATAGCTGAAAACTTCCCTAATCTAGAGAAGGAAACAAACACCCAGATCCAAGAGGCACAGAGATGTCCCATCAAAATCAACAAAAGCAGATTCACACCAAGACATAGTGCAAATAAGCTGGAAAAATACAGTGATAAAGAAAATGTTTAATAGCAACAAGACAAAAAAGGACAGGAACTTACAAGGGAAAACCCATAAGGCCAGTAGGAGAGTTTTCAACAGAAACTTTGAAAGACAGAAGGGAGGGGTATGTTTTATTCAGACTGCCTAAGTAGGAAAAATCTGCAGCCAAGAACACTCTCTGTAGCAAGGCTGTCATTCAGAATACAAGGAGACAAAGAGTTTCCCAAAGAAATAAAAACTTCAGTTCATGACCACTAAACCAGCCCTGCAAGAAAGATTAAAGGTACTCGTTGAGAGAGGAGGAGACATCAAAAGTGACAGTATAAGGTGGGAAACACAAAAGCAATAAAATGAATATTTCTGTAAAAAAACAGGGAACTCTCAAAGTATATAATATATAACAACATATACATAGGTGTGGGGAGGAAAGAAGTAAGGAATGGGGTTAAATTTGGACAATTACCAACTTAATATAGACTGCTATGCACAGAGGCAGGTTATATACAAACCTAATGGTAACCACATGTCAACAACTACTAATAAACATGTCAAGAGTAAAGAGAAAGAGTGGGATCCCTGGGTGGCTCAGCGGTTTAGCGCCTGCCTTTGGCCCAGGGCACGATCCTGGAGTCCCAGGATCGAGTCCCATATCGGGCTCCCAGCATGGAGCCTGCTTCTCCCTCTGCCTGTGTCTCTGCTTCTCTCTCTCTCTATCATGAATAAATAAATAAAATCTTAAAAAAAAAGAGTAAAGAGAAATAAATCCAAATATATCACTAAAGGAAATCTGTAAAACATGAAAGAAAGACATGGAAAGATCAGAGAAAATCTTCAGAAACAACCACAAAACAAATAATAAAGTGACAATAAATACATATCTATCAATAAATAATCTGAATGTAAGTAGACTAAATACTCCAATTAAAAGGCACAAAGTAGCAAAATAGATTAAAAAAAAAAGACCCATCTATATTTTCCTTTTTTTCCCCATCTATATTTTTCTTACAAGAGGCTCATTTTATTTTTTAGGGTTTTTTTGGGAGGGGTCAGGAGACAGATAGATAGAGAGAGTAGGAGAAAAAGGAAGGAGGGGCAGAAGGAGAGGGAGAGAGAGAAAAATCAAAAGAAGACTCCACAACCAGCAAAGAGAAGAGCTCAATCTCACAACCCTGAGATCATTAACTGAGCCAAAATCAATACTTGGTCACTTAACCAATGAGTCACCCAAACCTAAACTGGTCTAAGAGACTCATTTTTAAACCTCAAGATACCTGCAGATTGAAAGGGAGGGGATGGAAAAATATTCATGCATATGGAAGTCAAGAGCAAGCTGAGTAGCAATACTTATATAAAATAAACTTTGAAACAAAATATTTAACAAGAGACAAAGAAGAACACTATATAATAATAAAGGGTATGGTTCAATATAAGAACTCTAAGTATTTATTCATTAACACAAGAGCGCCCAAGTACATAAAATCAAGGAACTAATTGATAATAATATTATAATAGTATGGGACTATAATACCTCACTTACATAAATGGACAAATAATCTAAAGGAAATTAACAAGAAAACAATGGTTTTGAATGGAACACTAGACTAGATGGGCTTAACAGATATATTCAGGACACTATATCCTAAAACTGCAAAATTCACATTTTTTTTTCAAGTGAACATGAAACAGACTTCAGAAGAGATCACCTATTAGCCCAGAAAACCAATCTCAACAAATTCAAGAATGTCAAAGTCATACCATGCATCTTTTCTTACCATAATACCATGAAACTAGAAATTAGCCATAGGAAAAATCTGGAAAGGCCATAAATACAAGGAGGTTAAAATACATGCTACTAAATAATGAATGGGTCAACCAGGAATCAAAGAAAGAAAAGTACATGAAAACAAGTGAAAATGAAAACAAAATCGGCAAAAACTTTTGGGATATAGCAAAACTGTTCTAAGAGGGAAGTTTATAGCTATGTATGTCTACATCAAGAAGCAAGAAAATTTGAGGTGGTTGGGGAGTTCAGTCAGTTAAGCATCTGGCTCGAACTTTGGCTCAGGTCATGATCTCAGGGTTGCGAGGTTGAGCCCCATGTCAATCTAACTGGGGAGGCTGCTTAGGATTCACTCTCTTTCTCTGCCTCTTCCCTCACCTCTCCTTCTCTTTCACTCTCAAAAAGAAAAATGCAAGACAGATCTGAAATATACAACCCAACCTTACACCTAAAGGAGACGAATAATAGATTATATTAGAAATATGGGGTGGCTTGGTGGGTTGAATGTCTGACTTCTGATTTCAGCCTGGTTTGTGATCTTGGGGTCATAGGATCAAGCCCTGTGTGGAGCTGCATACTCAGCAGGGAGTCTGCTTGGGATTCTCTCCCTCCCTCTCCCTCTGCTCTCTTTCTGTCTCTGAAATAAATGAATCTTTTAAAAAGATTAGATAAGAAACAAATGATTTAGAAATTAGAAATAAATAAATAAATCAGGGGCAGCCCAGGTGGATCAGCGGTTTAGCACTGACTTCAGCCCAGGGTGTGATCCTGGAGACCCAAGATCGAGTCCCACATCAGGCTCCCTGCATGGATCCTGCTTCTCCCTCTGCCATCTGTCTGTCTGTCTCCCTCTCTCTCTCTCTCTCTCTCATGAATAAATAAAATCTTTAAAAAAAAATATATCAATAAAACCAGGAGACAGTACTTCAAAAAAAAAATCAATACAATTGATAAACCTCTGGCCAGACTTATCATGAAACAAAAATATATATATGAATAAATAAAAGAAAGGACTAAAAAAAATAAAATTACAAAAGGGAGAGAAGAAACAACAACCAATACCACAGAAATATAAGCAATTATAAGACAATATGAAAAACTATATCCCAATAAATTGGACAACCTGGAAGAAATGGATAATTCCTATAAACATAAGCTACCAAAACAGAAATAGGAAGAAATAGAAAAGTTGAATAGATTGATAGCCTGCAAAAAAAGCTGAAACAGATAAAAAACAACAACAACATAAAACCTCCCAACAAGCAAAATCTCAAGACCAAATGGCTTCACGGGTGAATTCTACCAAATATTTAAAGAAGGAATTGGACAGCCTCGGTGGTGCAGTGGTTTAGCGCCGCTTGCAGCCTGAGGTTGATCCTGGAGACCTAGGATCGAGTCCCACGTCAGGATCCCTTCATGGAGCCTGCTTCTCCCTCTGCCTGTGTCTCTGCCTCCCTCCCTCCCTCTCTCTCTCTCTCTCTCTCTCTCTCTCTGAATAAATAAATAAAAATATTTAAAGAAGGAATTAATATCTATTCTTCTCAAACTATTCCAAACATTAGAAAAGGAAGTAAAACTTACAAATTTATTCTGTAAGATCAGCATTACACTGATGCCAAAACCATATAAAAACATCACTAAAAATGAGAACTACATGCCAATATCCCTAATAGAGACAGAAATCCTCAACAAAATACTAGCAAACCAAATCAACAATACATGAGAAAAATCATTCAGCATGATCAAGTGGGATTTATTTCTGGGATTCAAGAGTGATTCAACATTTGCAAATCAATCAATGTGATAAATTACATCAATAAGAGAATAGATACAACCATTTCATTATCTCAAACAGGAAAGCATTTGAGAAAGTCAGCATCCATCCATGATAAAACCTCTTAATAAAGTAGGTTTAGAGTAAACACACTTCAATATATTAAAGGCCATCTATGAAACCCCAGTTATCATCATCTTGAATGAAGAAATCCTGAGAGCTTTTCCCCTAAGGAACAAGAATGTGGATTCTCAACACTTTTACTCAATATAGTAATAGAAGTCTTATCCATAGCAATCAGAGAACAAAAAGAAATAAAGGACATTCAAATTGGTAGGGAAGAAGTAAAACTGTCACTATTTGCAGATGACATGATACTATATATAGAAAACCAAAAAGACTTCACCAAAAACCTGATGGAAACAATAAATGAATTTAGTAAAGTCACAGGATAGTAAATCAATGTACAGAAATCTGTAGCATTTTTATACACCAAAAGCAATCCCATTTACAATTGCACCAAAAAATAATAATAATAAGATAACTAGGAATAAACCTTACTAAAGAGGACGAGAGACCTGTTCTCTGAAAACTACAAAACACTGATGAAAGAAATTTAAAACACAAAGAAATGGAAAGACATTCCATGCTCATAGATTGGAAGAACACATACTGTTAAAATGTCTACACTACCCAAAGCAATCTACACGTTTGATGCAATCCCTAACAAAATACCAACAGCATTTTTCACAGAAGTAGAACAAGCAATCCTAAAATTTGTATGGAATCTCAAAAGACCCCAAATAGCCAAAGCCATCTTAAAAAAGCAAAGCAAAGTCAGAGGCATTACAGTTCCAGGCTTCAAACTACATCACGAAGCTGTAGTGATCCAAACAGTATGGCACTGGCATAGAAATAGACATATCAATCAATAACAAAATAGAAAATCCAGAAAGGAACCTACAACTATATGGTTAATTAATCTTTGACAGAGCAGGAAAGAATATCCAATAAGAAAAGGAGAGTCTCTTCAACACATGATGCTGGGAAACTGGACAGCAACATGCAAAAGAATGAAATTGGACCACTTTCTTACACCATACACAAAAATAAATTAAAAATGCATTCATGACCTAAATGTGAATCCTGAAACCATAAAAATCCTAGAAAAGAACACAGGTGGTACCTCTTTGACATGGGCCATGGTAACGTGTTTCTTGATGTGTCCTGAGGCAAGGGAAACAAAAGTAAAAATATACTATTGGGGCTACGTTAAGATAAAAAGCTTTTGCACAGGATGGAAACAATCAGAAAAATTAAAAAGCAACCTGTAGAATGGGAAAAGGTATTTGCAAACAGCATATCCAATAAAGAGTTAGTATCCAAAATATATAAACAAGTTATCAAACTCAACACCAAAATAACCCCTAAATAATCCTTTTAGAAATGGGTAGAAGACGTGAACAGAACTTTCTCCAAGCAAGACCTACCAGTGGCCAACAGACACATGAAAGGATGCTCAACATTCCTCATCATCAGGGAAATGCAAATCAAAACTACAATGGGATATCACCTCACACCCATCAGAATGGCTAAAAATCAACAACACAAGAAACAACAAGTGTTGGCAAGGATGTGGAGAAAGGAGAACACTCTTGTAGTGTTGGTGGGAATATAAACTTGTGTAGCCACTGTGAAAAACAGTATGGTGGTTCCTTAGGAAGATGAAAATAGAACTATCCAATGATCCAGCAATCACACTACTAGATATTCACCCCAAGAATACAAAAATACTAATTCAAAGGGATACATGCACCCCTATGTTTGTTGCAGCATTATTTACAATAGCCAAGATATGGGAGTATCCTCGTGTCCATTGACTGATGAAGGTATAAAGGAGATATGGTATATAAATACAATGGAATATCACTCGGCCATAAAAAGAATGAAATCTTGCCATTTGCAATGATGTGGATGGAGCTAGAGAATATAATGCTAAGTGAAATAAGTCAGTCAGGGAAAGACAAATACCACATGCTCTCACTCATGTCGAATTTAAAAAACAAAATAAATGAGCAAAGGGAACAAGACAGTGAGAGAGACAAATCAAGAAACAGACTCTTTTTAAAAAAGATTATTTACTTATTTATTTTATTTATTTATTTAAGACACAGAGAGAGAGGCAGAGACATAGGCAGAGAGAAGCAGCCTCCCTGCAGGGAGCCTGATGAGAGATTATATCCTAGGACACTGTGATCACGCCCCGAGCCAAAGGCAGGGGCTCAACCACTGAGCTACACAGGCATCCCCAAACTCTTAAAGATAATAAACTGATGGTTACCAGAGAGAGAGGGGAGCATAAGGGGATGAGGATTAAGTAGTGAACTTGTGTTGAGCACTAGGTTGTATAAGGAATTTTTGGATTACTCTATTGTACACCCGCAACTAATATTACACTATATGTTAACTGGAATTAATTTAAAACAAAACAAAAAACCCCAACAAAATGTGGAAATAAAAAATTGCCAATCAAGGATAATCTACCCAGCAAAGACATCCTTCAGAATTAAAGGAGAGATAATGGTTTTCTTATAAACCATAGCTGAAGGAGTTCATCACCACAGGACTGGACTTTGAAGAAATGTTAAAGGGAATTTTTAAAGCTGAAATAAAAAAGACCCTAATTAGTAACAGGGGAACATATGAAAGTATAAATTACATAGGTAAATAGTTAAATTAGAAATAATATTGTAACGATGGTAGGCTAATCACTTATAATCTGCTATGAGGTTAAAAAAATAAAAGTAGTAAAAATAACAAAACATGTTAATGGATGTACAAAATAAAACAAATATAAACTGTGACATCAATGACAAAACATGGGGAGTAGTATAAGTAAAAGTGTAGAACTTTAGAATACATTCCAACTTAAGCTGTTATTTTTATCAGCTTAAAATAGACCACTAAAATTCTAAAATGTTTTATGTAAGCTTTATGGTAACTACAAAGCAAAAACTTATAGTAGGTACACAAAAAATAATGAGTGGAATCTGAGCATGCCAGTAGAGAAATCATGAAATCACAAACAAAGGAAGCAAGAGAAGAGACAAAGTAATTACAAAACAGACAAATTATATATAAATTTATACAAATTAATTTGTATATAATACATACAAATTATATATATATAAATTATATATATAATTAACAAAGTAATTACAAATTATATATAAAATATATATAATTATATATATATAATTAACAATATGGCACTAAGTTCATAATTAATAATTACCTTAAATGTAAATAGATTAAATTTTCCAATCAAAAGACAGAGTGCCTGAAGAGATAAGAGAGCAAGACCTAAGTATACACTGCCTACAAAGTACAGTTATTTGCATTTATTGCCTGGGTTGCACTTAAATTATACATTTATTGGTTTTAAGAGGGTACTAGAAAGCAAGTCATTGATCAAAAATCTATTAATGCCACACAATAGTTTAATGCCTTTTGAGTAGATAGTAACCTACTTTTGAAGCAATGATTAAATAAATCACTCCTGTAGCTTTTGATGATTCCTTTATCGGGTTTCATTAGTGTCCAGTTTTGCATATATTACCTTATTATGATCAGAGTCCACTTAATATTTAATTATGTTGTGTTCAAACACTGAAAAAGTTTACCTTTTTGTAGGTGTTAGGAATTCTTTGAAAACATATCATGGAACTAGAATTGTCTTCTTTGAGAATATGACAGATTCATTCTCTATATACTCCAGGCTTATAGAACAAATTTTATACTGCAGAGAACAGAAAAATAAAAGCTGTACTTGTCTTTATAGCTAAGAGTCTGGACACAATTTAGTTTCCATCAGTTGAAAATACTTGCTCTAACTTGAATTTGGATTTAAATAAGGATGCAGTATGCTAGGCATCTATTTTGCAGGTACTGGTTACAATGGAACTATCCTGCCCCCAGAAGGTAAAGTTTGTTGCAATTTCTGATATTCCACATCATAAATGATGTTTCTAAAATTAATGTTCTGGGAGGAGCTTTCTGTTTCCCATATTTTAACTAAGATTTGTTCCTACAAATTGGCACAATTTCCTGGCTGAGGCAAAGGAAGCACTTTTCTTTATGAATCAGTGTGTTATGTTGTTCTCAGAGTCATCCCAAGAGGCCCAGCCTGGAGGCTCCTTTCCTGGCTCTTTCAACAGTTTTATAAATCTAGTCCTGTAAATTACATTCCATATCTGCTTAAACTATCAAGAGTGTTAGTTATCCACAAGGGATCTCTGACTGATATAATATCTGATACCCAAATGAGCTGCAGACAAGAATGGCATCCTTCAAAGTACTTGTTGAAAACACCAATATTGTGGACTGGTTAGTAATAAGATCTTGGACAATAAAGGTAGCTGACAGCTTAATCAGGAGTTGATTCCAATGACTGGTGTTGTTCTAGAAGATAGCTTTACTTAAGCAAATCAACATGGCCCTGGTATAAGATATGTAACTACTGATCAGAATAATGCTTTCTTCTCTCTTTTCTGATAAGCAGAAAATAGCAGAAGTATTATCTCCTGAGGGGATATCAGTCTACCTTGACTGTCTTGCCTCAAGGATACATCAATTCTCTGATTCTCATAATTCACTAAGTGAAATAAGCTAGACACAAAAGGACAAATTTGTATGACTCCACTTACATAAAATATCTATAATACGTACATTCTGAGACAGAAGGTAGATTAGAGGTTTTTAGGAACAGGGAAGAGGGCAAATGGAATTATTGCTTAGTGGGTGCAGGGTTTGAGATGACAGAAAAGTTTTGGAAATAGGTCATGGTGATTAAGTACACCACATTTAAGTATAATTAATGTCACTGAATAGTATACTTCAAAATGGTTAAAATGGCAAATTTTCTACATGTATTTTAGCACAGCAAACTTTTTAAAAAATGAAATTGAAGTCTTTCTAATCATTTTATGTAGAGGGGCTCTTGGTTCCTGGGCAATTAATTCCACCTTGAATTATGAGTAGACCTCCTGCAGTAAGTGATACCATGTTTCTCCACTGGAATGGGTATGTATCCTAGAGTGTCAGAGATAATGCATTAGTTACACACAAGTATTCAACAATCTCCCATTTGGAGAGTGTAAAAAGATAATAACACAAAGATTGTCACAGTTCCAGGTTCCATATTCCAAATACAGAAAGCTAGGTAATTCTCAGTCTATAAAATAATTACCATAAGTAAATTTTTGTTTTTGAAATTTAGTAGTAGGGCATGTTGAAAGTCATAACAAATAGAGTGTTATCTAAGAGAAGAAAAATTTTGGTTTCATGCCTATCTATTAAACTGATCTTCTAAATCTATAACTTACATATTTGTGGTTTGTTGAAAGAAATATTCCTATACTCAATGAACATTTCTCATCTGCATTCCCCTTAAGAGGTTAATTTAGCCTCTATGGAATTAAGATGTCTGAGGGAGGGGAGAACCCACATATACTTTCATTTCCTTTCTGGAAAGGCATCATTTGAGGCATTGCTGTCTTCCTGCAGTGTCAAGAAATTGGAATGTAGTCACCTCAGGCACCAAACTACTCTTGAAATTCTGTTCTTTTTCCTGCAGTTTATCTAATTGTCTCAATTCCCTTCACATCTGAGAGCTGTGTGGCTGGTAGTTTTGAAAGCAGGTGTGCTTATCTCTGTGGGCGTGTCTTAAAGGAATAAGAGCCCAGCCCAAGGAACTCCACAGACTTGAATCTTTAAAAACAGAAACTGCTTTTCTCTCTAGCAATTTGTGTCTGCTGGCTGTATGGTGCAGCCTGCATTTATGTCCTAACAGCTTTCTATATGAGTGAGAGCTGCTCACAGGCTCTCCAAGTATCACTTCTTAGAGCCCGTGGAATATATTTCTCCCTTCTCAGACAGAGGTCATTGTGGTAAATTTTAGCTGGTGACATTGTTCCTCATTCATACTACCTTGCATTGGATAATGGCTTATTTTAAGTATCAGAGTAAAAGTGATACTGGAATCCAAGGAGTTTGTCTTTACTGTTTCCAATTAAATGCTGCATTTTCCTTCTATATTTTACAAATTTGATTGTTTTCAAGAAGTAAGGTAAATTAAACCCAGTGGACTATCTGCCATGCCTATAGCTTTAAGACAGCTGAGGAACAGGTGGTCTAAAATCCAAAGCCCTTTCAATTAATTTAGTAGACTCACTTGGATCTAATTCTATGAAAAAAACCATTTAGCAGCCATCAAGCTGTCAACCAGGGACCCTTGAGTGAAGAGACAGGCAAAGCAATAAGATTAAAGTAAAGCAATTATATTTGCCAAGTAGACTTTATTTCATGAAAAGTAACAGCAACACCAACAGGTGTTGTATCGGATCAACTAAGTTTGCGTATTAATGTGTTTTTCTTTCTAGCTTTTCTGAAAAGTCCAAAAAGATGGTCTTTTTTACTTTTATGACCAAATACTACCCTATTTAATGCCTAACCACTGACTGGAGTTTGCAGTCCTTTTACTATATGGGTGGAAACATTTTCTGTTTTAAAGACAAGGTCCCTGGCTTTTTATTGATTATTACTTTTGAAACATACAGGTCTCCTAGTCCTCATTTATAGAAGCTCTAATACATTAGAAACACCTAAGGATCTAAGGCAGGCCAGCAGAAGATATTTCTAACATTTAAAACAAGTAAGTAAATTCTGGAATGTAAAAGAACCACTTGTACAGCAGAAAGATAAACAAAGGAACATGATATTTGTTTGGGAAGCAACCCGGTGTCCATCAATAGTTCAAATAATGAAGATGTGATTATATATATATATATATATATATATATATATATATATATAATAGAATGTTACTCAGCCATAGAATAATGAAATCTTGCCATTTGAAATGATGTGGATAGAGCTAGAGAGTATTGTGCTAAGTGAAATAAGTCAGAAAAAGATAAATACCATGATTTCACTCATGTGAAATTTAATAAACAAATGAAGAAAAAAGAGACAAAAATAAAGACTCTTAACTACAGAAGACAAACTGGTGGTTACCAGAAGGTGATGGGTATAGGAATGGGGGAAACAGGTAAAGGGGATTAAGAGTACAAATCATGATGAGCACTGAGTAATGTATAGAATTATTGAGTCATTATATTAAATACCTGAAACTAATAACGTTATGTTAACTGGAATTAAAATAAAAACTTAAAGTGCCAAAAAACCCAATACTATGATCATTTGTCATCAATATAGATCTTATCTTTTTAAAAAGGGAACAGAATATATATTTTTGCATGTTTATTATATTTCAATAAGAAGTTAAAAGGATTGAAAAGTAAACACAGTAGACTATTTTAAAAGAGATACCAATGATCCTCCTCCAGACTGACATTAGACAACTAGAATGATATCAAATACTATCAGGGATATAAGAAAACATGATATCTCTTGCACTCTTAGTGGGAATACAAACTGGCACCACCATCCCAGGGAAGAAAAAATCTAGCACTATTTAGGACACAGCCCCACTCTTGGAAATATATCAACTTTCATTTAGGTCTACAGGAAACATGGAGAAGCTCACCAGCACAAGTAATCATTCTTTGAATGGAATATAAAAAATGTAATGAGATATGGCACATGAAGTGCTGGGGATGCTAGTACCTTTCACATACTAGAGACCATAAACATTATAGCTAGTGAATAAGAAGATAATGGGACATACCTGGCTAACTGCTGGATGAAATGTGGAAACCAAAGCTATCCATTTAAATGTTACTCCACCAAGACCCTTTGTAGCAGTAAATAAGAAAATTTCCTCTTGATTTGTAGGCTTGTGGAGAAAACTGGAGGGGAAAAAAAAAGCAACAAAAAATTACTGGAAGAAGAGTAGGTGCATGAGAAGAGGTAATGAGGCCTGAAGCAATTCTGGTTTTTAAAGTGTCTCTGGAGCCACAGGAAACCTCAGGAAGTCATTCTGGGCCATACAGATGATGATGGCCTGGAAAGCCACCAGAGCAGACAAGGACTCATGAAGTGACAAGACAAGCAAAGAAAATATATTTAGCTGACATGATGAGTGGCAGAAATGTAATGAAAATATAAGGCCTTGAAGATGAAGATAAATCAAAGAGCAATAAGACAGGCAGAGGTGAACTGGCTGGAGAGCTAATGAAGTTTAAGCTTCAGAGTCCCTCCCTTGCACAGGACCACTAGAGGGTCTGCACCTAATATGGTAATCTTCTTTATAAAGATAATCTGCCCAAATTTTATAAGCCTAACAGAAGTCAAGTGTGTCCCACATAATATCTCCTCCGTAGAGATATGCCTTGTTGTCACTTTGTCCTACTTAGGTTGAGAGCAATGACCTTACAGGTACCATTTGTCACATTGTGTAACTCCTAGAGCTTGGCCCAGAGAGATAGGTAGAAAGGGTCCCGGGGATCAGCTGGCACTACCATAGTTTCATTTCCCCTCCTTATCAGTGCAAAATAAATGCTGTTGGGGATTACCAGAGCAGCAGCAGCCAAGACACCAAGTGAAAGAGTGTCTTCATCCTGAGTCCCACACAGGGTGAAGGAAGCAATCAGGGGTGCTACTGCCTCTGACATGTGTAGCTTATCAAATTAATTACACAGTTCAGCTTTCTCCTATGTGCCCAGAAATAAAATATAGAAGAACTAGAAATCCTTTGAAAAGGACACCAATAGGTCACTAGCCAGATTCACATTTAATATCATGAGGATTGATTGCTTTTCTACCTGGGGTTGCATGAGGAGACCACGGAAACCTGCATAATTGCTACATCTGAGTAGAGATTGTCAGCATCCCATCAACCTGGAAACCCGTACTGCCTCCTGCAGAGTCTTATTATTGCTCTCAGTTAGCTAAATAAACGTGTAATCTGTAACCGCTGGCATAAATTACCTATTTCACAGCCTGCTCCAGAGCATGAAGAAAAATCAGGAAGAGACAAAGAGATTCTTTCTTGTAATTCCATCCACTGAGGGCAAATTGATGAAACAGTTTATGCAGCTCATTAATTAAGTGAGCTGACCCCTGAAGGGTAAATACACAGCAGCTGGAAGTGTCCAGCCAATCAAAGCAAGTAGATGCAGATATGCCCTCTGCACTGCAGCTTGACTTAACAGAATTTACTGTTGTTTAGCTTCCTTTCCTCCTTTTCAAAGCTGGAGACTGGCAGCTTCGGGGTCACCAGGGAGGTTCTTGGGCTGCAGTTTCTTGGGCCCCATCCAGACCCACTGAACAGAATCTGCATTTAAAGATCCCCAAATGATGCATATGCATAATAAAGTTTGAGAAGCACTAGGTTAAAGGAATAATATTTAGATATTCAAAAACTCACCCTAAGGGGACGCCTTGGTGGCTGAGAGGTTGAGCATCTGCCTTCAGCTCAGGGTGTGATCCTGGATCCGGGAATGGGGTCCCACATCAGGCTCTCTGCAAGGAGCCTGCTTCTCCCTCTGTCCATGTCTCTGCCTCTCTCTGTGTCTCTCATGATAAATAAATAAAATCTTAAAAAAAAAAAAACTCACCCCAAGGCTCTCTGAGGTCTAAGCTCATCATTGAGAGCTGAGAACACACATTGTGCATTGTTAACACAGGCTCTAGAATCACACCAAAAAAAAGTCAAAGCAAAACAAAAAATACACAAATGCTGGGTCATCCTTTACCAGTTGTGTGCCCTTCGATAAATTGTCTACCTCTGTGGCTTCAGTTTCCTTAACTATAAAGTGGGATAACAATACAGTTGACTTTTGAACAACATAGGTTTGAACTATGTGAGTCCACTTATATACAGATTATTTTTTATAAAGACAGTGCAGAAAATGTATTTTCTTTATGATTTTCTTAACATTTTCTCTAGCTTACTTTATTGTAAGAATACAGTATCTAATACATATAACATATAAAATCTCTGTTAATTGACTTTATGTCATCGAAAAGTCTTCCCATCAACAGTAGGCTATTAGTAATGTTTCAGGGTAGTTACACACAGATTTTTGGCTGCTCCAGAATTGGCGCCCCCAACCCCCATGTTGTTTGAGGGTCAACTGTATTTCTTTATAGTATTGTGCTATGCAACAAGCCCTCAATAGAAGTTTGCTTTTAATATTACCATGATTTGGAGTATAGAGACTTAAGCCATGATTTGGGAAAGCATAACTGGATCCAATGACCTCAGCTGCTAGCCTTGATTATATGAGTGCTGACTCTCTGCTGGTCTCCTCAACTCAGTTCTCTGCAGCAAATACATGGACTCCCTCGGTAACATTATTTGAATCCTAAACACTTCTCTTGCCTCTCAATGCAACTGTGGGATTAGCTCATTTTTCTAGCAAGCTTCCCCCCCCCCCCCCCAGGAGTTGCAGCTTTTAAAAATAGACCAAAGTAGAAAATGTGCTGGTCTTTGCACAAATTATTTGCAGTTCAGCAACATATCAATATTCAACTGGACCATCTCCACATTTAGCCATCTCAAAGGAGTAGATACAGAGAGAAAAATTCTAAGACTTTTTTTTATTATTCTGGTAGATATTGGGTTAATCCAAAAGCCCAGGTTTCTAAAATCCAGAAAAAAATAACTTTGGGAATCAGGTGGGATATGGGGAAAGTCCTGACAGGTGGTCTAGGGGGATGAGGAACTATGTTCCATATAAACAATATTCATATGGGGTTATCCCTCTTCTATCCCTAACTATTTGATTTTATTATCTCATGCAATTCCTTGATATGCTCTCTCTCCCATTCCAGAAAATAAACAAAAATATCTTACAACAATAGGAGGAAAGTAGAACATAAGAATGAGAATCCAACACAACTAGGTAGGTGCAGATGAAAGAATACTAAGTAGTGATAATTCAAGAGGATATTTACCTCATATACTTCTCTTACTTCATTGTAAAGTGGATCAAGTCATTTCTACTTCGTAAGTTGGAGGTAAGATTCTTACAGGGAACTTGAGAGTAGCTGCAAACTTTAAAGCAGTTCTCAAACACTACAGGGTACCAAAATCACCCAGGGAACCTGTGAAATATCTATTTCTGGGTTCCATCCCTGATGCTTCTAATTCAGCAGGTCTGGAGAGGAGTTTAAGAATTTGCATTTCTAACAAGCTTTCAGGTGATGTTGATGCTGCAGGTCCCTGGACCACACCTGCACTGGGAAGCACTGATCTAAAGCATATTTCATATTTGCTTCTCTCCTTCTTTCTCCTTTTGCAGTGACAAATACAACCAAAAAAGAGAGTCTAAAATGCTCTGGTAAAGGGACTTGACAATGATTGCATATGAATATATTAGTTTTTTTTATATTTATATCTGTTAATATTAAATTGAATTTTTACTGCCAAGCCTGGCCCTTCCCCAGGACTCTGGGTGGGCATTGGAGGCAGCACGGTGTAGTTCTTAGGAATAGGGATGGGGCAGGGCTCTACAGTGGAATTCCTGCTTGGTCACTCTTCTGGTTATACACTTAGTCAAGTTACTTGATACTTTTGTGCCTTTTTTTTTTTTTTTTTTTTTGCTGTTTTTTTGTTTGGTTTTGTTTTAAATAGAGATCATATTAATATATCCCTTTTACTGTTTTTGTGAAGATTAAATAAATAAATATAAGAAAACCATATACAATAAGATTTGGCACAATGTCTTTCAATTTGATTTATGTATGATTATAGGCATGAGAAAAATTCAAATTTCAGGGTGCCTCTAAGTGTTATAGGTATTTTCCTCCATGATTTTTATATAAATTTCACTTGGTCTGAAGAGGTTTAGTATCCTCACTTTTTAATAGAGATGAAAAAATAGAACCTCTTGGGGTTATTTGGGTTATTTGCCCAAACAAATGGAAGAGTCAAGATTTGCTCCTCAGGCTTATCCTACTCAAAGTCTGTGATTTTATTTGCCCTCCTATACCTCCTCCCCTTTGCCTCACCTCCCTTCCCTCTCTCTTATTAACATGCATATTTTTTGGAGTATAGAGCTTGACGAATTCTTTGAAGCCACCCTACCACACTTCCCAGAGCATTCTCCTGAAGGTCCAATGAAGTATTGAACCCCATGAAGTATTTATTTGAGAATATAGTGAAACAATATCACGAGGCTCAATCACATTCACTTTGGTGAAAATAAAATTAGATTTATCTATCTGTTAAGGACTACTGTTCTCATTGTAAAATGTTAAGGTTGGAATAAAGTCCTTAAATGAGAGCTTTAAAGTAAGGATTGCACATAAAAGCAAACAGCTTCACTTCACACAACAGTATTAGGGATTAATTTTACAATTCTATTAATAGAAATATTTCACAAAGACTCCAGGTTCAAGAAGGAAGCCTAAACATAGATAATTTCCCCTTTCTTCCTATTTCCACTGAAATAAAAGTACAGAAGTAGGCTAAAGAATAAACCAGTAATACAAAAGAGAATGAAGAATGCTCCAGAGGTCACCAATGTGTAAGACACTACAACAAAATTTTTAAAGATTAAAAACAGTTCAAGTGCTAACAGAGATACTTTTAACAGAGATAATAGGCAGAATAACTACAACTTATGATATATTAAGAGGAACTGTGAGAAGAGCTAGGAATATGTCTGCTGTAGAAATACTAGAGGAACTCTGGACTTAAAGATGGCAGGCAGCAGTGCTACGACAAAGATTATGTGTGCAGATCTTTTACCAAGGACACTGCATCAGTCAGCAACCCCATTATCCCCAACCTCCTCTTGAAGAGCAATTTCTAGAAGGACATTGAATAAAATGACTGCAAAAAGCTAGGGATGTTGATGCCTTAGGAAAACAAAACAAAACAAAACAAAACCTCCTCATTTTGACATTTGGTGCACTAACATTGTGATATTCAACTCTCTGCATGCTCACTTTAAAACTAAGCCTGTCAGTGCATCACTGGGCCTGCTGTATATAGCACCCAATCAAACTAGTCAGTAGGGGCTCTAACAGAGCAGGTTACCCAAACTCTTAGGATTCCCAGGCATATGAGGAAAACAGGCATATGAGACAACACACAAAGAGAACAAGAAGTAAATTTTAAAAAGAGAAACAAATAGAAATAAAATGATAAGAACAAAGATACCAAAATAGAAAATCATGTTTTCAAGGAGTCCTTAGGTTCAGACTCCAAATGACTAGAAGTTAGTAGACTGAATACGCAGACCCGTTCTGGTTAACCTAGAATTGGTAGTACACTTGGCCTCTTGCCAGAAGCAAATGTAAATGCAAAAGGTCTTATTATATATAAAACAGAATATTTCATAATAAAGAATTTCAATTCACTGGAAACATACAGCAAATCTAAATTTGTAAAGTCTCAAGTTATAGGAATGCAAAAGGTATAAAATTTATGGGAGAAATTGACATACCCACAGTCTTACCGAAAGATTTTTAAATATTTCGAAGGTCCAATGAGATTGAGAAAGAGATCACTTTTTGCAACATTATGAGGTCTTAGCTGGTGAAAAAAAAATCAATATAAAGAAGTAAAATGTATAAGATGAAGAAAGAAGCAGTAAAATGAATCATACTCATATGTGTAATGATTATATAATAGAAAAACTATTATCAATTAGAATTTAAACACAAAAATAGTGTTCTATAAACCAACAATTAGAAAAAAAATTTGAAGACCATTTAGATTGTTTGTATATTTTTTTATTGGAGTTTAATTTGCCAACATATAGCATAACACCCAGTGCACATCCTGTCAAGTGGCCCCTCAGTGCCCATCACTCAGTTACCCCATCCCCCCGCCCACCTCCCTTTCCACTATCCCTTGTTCGTTTCCCAGAGTTAGGTGTCTCTCATGTTCTGTCACCCTCATTGATATTACCCATTCATTTTATCTCCTTTCCCCTATAATCCCTTCCATTATTTTTTATATTCCCCAAATGAATGAGACCATATATGTTTGTCCTTCTCTGATTGGCTTACTTCACTCAGCATCATACCCTCCAGTTCCATCCACGTTGAAGCAAATGGTAGGTATTTGTCGTTTCTAATGGCTGAGGAATACTCCATTGTATACAAAGACCACATCTTCTTTATCCATTCATCTTTCAATGGACACCAAACTCCTTCCACAGTTTGGCTACTTGTGGACATTGCTGCTAGAAACATTGGGGTGCAGGTGTCCCGGCGTTTCATTGCATCTGTATCTTTGGAGTAAATCCCCAGGAGTGCAATTGCTGGGTTGTAGGAATAGGGATAGAAGTTCTATTTTTAACTCTTTGAGGAACCTCCACACAGTTTTCCAGAGTGGCTGCACCAGTTCACATTCCCACCAACAGTGCAAGACAGTCCCCCTTTCTCCACAGCCTCTCCAATATTTGTTGTTTCCTGCCTTGTTCATTTTCACTATTCTCACTGGTGTGAGATGGAATCTCATTGTGGTTTTGATTTGTATTTCCCTGATGGCAAGTGATGAGGAGCATGTTCTCATGTACTTGTTGGCCATGTCTATGTCTTCCACTGAAATTTCTGTTCCAGTCTTACGCCCATTTCATGATTGGATTGTTTATTTCTTTGCTGTTGAGTTTAATAAGTTCTTTATAGATCTTGGATACTAACCCTTTATCTGATATTTTATTTGCAAATACCTTTTCCCATTCTGTAAGTTGTCTATTAGTTTTGTTGACTGTTTCTTTTGCTGTGCAGAAGCTTTTTATCTTAAGTCCCAGTAGTTCATTTTTGCTTTTGTTCCCTTGCCTTCATAGATATATCTTGCAAGAAGTTGCTGTGGCCAAGTTCAAAAAGGGTGTTGCATAGCAGTGGTGAGAGTGGACATCCCTGTCTTGTCTCTGATCTTAGGGGAAAGGCTCCCAGTGTTTCCCCATTGAGAATTATATTTGCTATGGGCTTTTCATAGATGGCTTTTAAGATGTTGAGGAATGGTCCCTCTATCCCTACACTCTGAAGAGTTTTGATCAGGAATGGATGCTGTATTTTGTCAAATGCTTTCTCTGCATCTATTGAGAGGATCATATGGTTCTTGTTTTTTCTCTTGTTGATATGCTCTATCACGTTGATTGCTTTACGAGTGTTGAACCAGCCTTGCATCCTGGGGATAAATACCACTTTGTCATGGAGAATAATCTTCTTAATGTACTGTTCGGGGATCCCTGGGTGGCGCAGTGGTTTAGCGCCTGCCTTTGGCCCAGGGCACGATCCTGGAGACCCAGGATCGAATCCCACATCGGGCTCCCGGTGCATGGAGCCTGCTTCTCCCTCTGCCTATGTCTCTGCCTCTCTCTCTCTCTCTCTGTGTGTGACTATCATAAATAAATAAAAATTTAAAAAAATGTACTGTTCGATCCTATTGGCTGGTATCTTGTTGATAATTTTTGCATCTGTGTTCATCAGGATATTGGTCTATAATTCTCCTTTTTGGTGGGGTCTTTGTCTGGTTTTGGAATTAAGGTGATGGTGGCCTCATAAAATGAGTTTGGAAGTGTTCTATCCCTTTCTATCTTTTGGAATAGCTTTAGTAGCATAGGTATTGTTTCTTCTTTAAACATTTGATAGAATTTCCCTGGAAGCCATCTGGCCCTGGACTTTTGTGTCTTTGGAGGTTTTTGATGACTGCTTCAATTTCCTCCCTGGTTATTGGCCTGTTTAGGTTTACTATTTCTTCCTGTTCCAGTTTTGGTAGTTTGTGGCTTTCCAGAAATGCATCCATTTCTTCTAGATTCCCTAATTTATTGGTGTATAGCTGCTCATAATACGTTTTTAAAATCGTTTGTATTTCCTTGGTATTGATTGTGATCTCTCCTTTTTCATTCATGATTTTATAGTCTTTTCTCTTTTGTTTTTCATAAGGCTGGCTAATGGTTTATCTATCTTACTAATTCTTTCAAAGAACCAACTCCTGATTTTGTTGATCTGTTCTAAAGTTCTTCTGGTCTCTATTTCATGGAGTTCTGCTCAGATCATTATTAACTCTCTTCTGCTTCATATAGGTTTTATTTTCTGGTCTTTCCCCAGTTTCTTCCCCAGTTTCTGCGAGGTTACCTTCTGTATTTGAGTTTTTTCCAATTTTTTGAGGGATGCTTGTATTGCAATGTATTTCCCTCTTAGGGCTGCTTTTGCTGTATCCCAAAGATTTTGAATGGTTTTATCTTCATTTTCATTAGTTTCCACGAATCTTTTTAATTCTTCTCTAATTTCCTGGTTGATTCATCTTTTAGCAGGATGCTTTTTAACCTCCACGTGTATGAGTTTTTTCCAAATTTCTTCTTGTAATTGAGTTCTAATTTCAAGACATTTAGGTCTGAGAATATGCAGGGGATGATCCCAATCTTTTGGTATCGGTTCAGACCCAATTTGTGACACAGTATGTGGTCTAATCCAGAGAAAGTTCTATGTGCACTTGAGAAGAATGTGTATTCAGTTGCATTTGGATGCAAAGTTCTGTAAATATCTGTGAAATCCATCTGGTCCAGTGTATCATTTAAAGTTCTTGCTTCTTTGGAGATGTTGTGCTTAGAAGATCTGTCATTTGCAGAAAGTGCCGTGTTGAAGTCTCCCAGTATTAGTGTATTAGTATCTAAGTATGTCTGTACTTTGGCTATTAATTGATTGATATACTTGGCAGCTCCCACATTAGGGACAAAAATATTCATGATTGTTAGGTCCTCTTGTGGATAGATTCTTTAAGTATGATATAGTGTACCTCTTCATCTCTCACGACAGTCTTTGGGATAAACTTTAATTTATGTGATAAAAGGATTGCTATCCCTGCTTTCTTTTGAGGACAATTTGAATGGTAAGTGGCTCTCCAACCTTTCATTTTCATGTTATAGGAGTCCTTAGGTCTAAAATTAGGCTCTTGTAGATGCCCATTTCATGATTGAAACCCTGCATCTCTTAATGGGATCATTTAGCCCATTCACATTCAGAGTTACTTTTGAAAGATATGAATTGAATTTAGTGTCATCATAATACCTATTCAGTCCCTGTTTTTGTGGATTATTTCTTTGGGAATCCTCTTTCTTTTACAGAGACCCCCTTAATATTTCTTGCAAAGCTGGTTTGGTGGTCACATATTCTTTCAGTTTCTGCCTATCTTGGAAGCTCTTTATCTCTCCTTCTATTCTGAATGAGAGCCTTGCTGGATAGAGTATTCTTGGCTGCATGTTCTTCTCATTTAGGACCCTGAATATATCCTGCCAGCCCTTTCTGGCCTGCCAGGTCTCTGCTGTTAATACTTCTCCCCATATAAGTTAGGGATCTCTTGTCTCTTGCTGTTTTAAGGATTTTATCTTTGGAATTTGCAAGTTTTACTATTAAATGTTGAGGTGTTGAATGGTTTTTATTGATTTTGGGTGGGGGACCTATCTCCTGGATCTGAATGCCTGTTTCCCTCCTCAAATTAGGGAAGTTCTCAGCTATGATTTGTTCAAATATGCTTTCTGGTCCTCTCTCCCTCTCGGCACTCTCTGGAACCCCAATTAAATGTAGGTTTTTCCTTCTGAGGCTGTCATTTATTTTCCTTAACCTTTCCTAATGGTCTTTAATTGTTTTTCTCTTTATTCCTCAGCTTCCTTCCTTGCCATCAACTTGTCTTCTATGTCACTCACTCTTTCTTCTACCTCGTTAATCCTTGTCATTAGGGCCTCCTGTTTGGATTGCACCTTTTTAATTGATTTTTAATTTTGGTCTGATTAGATCTAAATTCTGCAGTCATGAAGTCTTTTGAATCCTTTATACTTTATTCCAGAGCCACCAGTAGCTTTATAATTGTGCTTCTGAATTGGCTTTCTGAAATCGAATTTAATCCAAATTCTGTAACTCTGTGGAAGAGAGTACTATTTCTGATTCTTTTGTGGTGAGTTCGTCTTTTTAGTCATTTTGCTCAGTGCAGAAAGGCTGTATGAGTGGGCTGTGTCAAGAATATCAACCACGACTTAAGTAAATTTCACCCTAGATGGTTCTGCCAAGGTCAGAGACCAGAATTTGAAAACAAAGATCAGAATGAAAGAAAACAAAAGGACCACTAAAGTTAAAAACAGATTTTAAAACAACGTAGTGAAAAATAAAAAGCCAGGAATCCTAAAGAAGAGAAAAAATGGAAAAAGAAAAGAAACAGAAAAAGGGAAAAAAAAAAAGGGGAGTGACTGGGAGATGGTGGTGGTGGCAAAATTGTAGTGGAGGGAGAATGTAGTCTACCTGAGGGGTTCTAGAGGGTGATTCTCTTTTTCCTGAGTATATTAAGTTCTGTATGTTAGAAGATGCTCAGTCCCAAATTTATATAAACCAGAAAAATTTGCAGAGGGCCCCAACATTGACCACCAAAATATTGAGATAAAATGAGGGCAGAATGGGAATGAGGAATCTCACAGAATGAACCAGTACAGTATACTCCTTGGTTCTGGGTGCATACTGGTCATGTTTTAGAAGGTATTAACTTCTGCCATTGTAGAACAAAATGAGGCAGAAAAAATAAACACAAAACAAAACAAAACATATCTTGTATATCTCCCAAAATTGAGTATGTTGAAGGGAATCTAGAAGTGGAAAATATATATAGGGCTTGTCATTATAGAAATATGAAAGTCAAAAAGGAAGAATCTTAAAAATGAAGAGGTGGTAAAATATTGTAATTAAGGTGGGAATAGAGAAAAAACTTGGAAATTTACAGTCTGATACAAAAATGAGTTTTACTGGAAAAAGGAAGAAAAAAAAAGGAGGGGTACCCTGTGGTTCTATCTACTGTAAATCCCTCGACTTCCCTGGAGCTTTCCAGCGCTGGGTGGTCAAGAACTTGCTCTTCCCCTGTCCCTGCAGCTGGCCTTCTGGGGGAGGGCCCTGCTGTGCTGACTCGCAGGTGTGTGCACCTGGGGGAGCTGCCCCGCCCCCTGCCAGGTGCACGGCTCAGTGGGAGCTGTTTACCCCGTGAGGCCCCTGTTTCCTGGTGGCCCTGCTCTGTCCCAGGCACAGGGTGACATGCGGAGGAACCACCACAGTGGCGGCGGCAGCTCCCCAGCCCTGGAGTCAGCTCCCCCAGTAACTCCCGCAGCTCCCAGTCCGCACGGGCCTGGATGCTCCCGGGGGCGGGGGCGCAGACCTGCACAGCTTGGGGGCGCCCCAGGGCAGGAGCTTCCTCGCTGTCCTGTGTCCTCCCCGCCTCCGCCCCACCCGGGGGAGCGCAGGGTCGTGGGCTGTGTCCCCCGCGCCCTGGGCTCCGGGGCCTGTGCTGCTGGAATCGCTCCCGGGGCGGCTCCCGAAGGCACAGGGCGCAGCCCCCCCCCCCCCACCCGGAGCCGCGGCCTGAGCCGCTCCCGAGGCCCCGCGGGGCGCTGTCCCCCGGGCACCTCCTGTGTTAGTGACCCCGGGACCCTGGGGGCCCCCCCCCGCCCCTCCCCGGCCTGTCCGAGTTCCCTGCGAGTGCCTTTCGGTCGGGGAAGAATCCGCCGCCGACGTGTAAAGTCCCTGCTACTCCCCGGCTCCTCGCGGGGGCCCCTCCCCACCGGATTCTACCCCCACCCCCGCCTCCCTACCTTGTTAGAAACAAAAACCCTTCTCTCTGTAGTGTTTCAGCTGTTCTCTCTTTAATCTCAGGTCGAATTCGTAGGTTTTCAGTATGATTTGAAAGTCATCTAGGTAAGTTGGTGGGGCCAGGTGAGTTGAGGACCCTGCTCCTCAGCAATCTTGCCCTCCTCCCTGAAGACCATTTAAAAAAGACAAAATATATCCAATATCGAGACATTAATCCAGCAAAAAGATTTGCATGAAAATTACACAAAGATGCATAAAATACTCAATGAAGTTGCTAAAGATTAAAAAGGAAAAAATACATAAAATGTTACTGAAATATATTAAAGAAGCCCAAAATAATTGGAGAAACATATCATAAACATTGTTTAGACAACTCAATTTTAGAAAACTAAATTTGATGTATATTTTCAAATACCTCCCAGGTCATAATTTCACAAATCATTTTCATGAAAACTGAGAAAGTGATTCTAAATTTTTAAGGAATTGCAAATGATCAAGAAACTGGAGGTATTCTTTAAGATAAAGAACCTAGGTGAAAAAATTTACTCTATTGGATGTTTTAAGAGCAAATGGAAGTTTAATTCTCCTCTTGAAAATAAGGAAAATAAGGCTTCTCATATTTTAAAAAAGATTTTATTTATTTGAGAGAGAGAAAGAGAGAGAGAGATTGAGCAGGGGGAGCAGCAGAGGAAGAGGGAGAAGCAGGCTCCCCACTGAAGAGGGAGCCTGAGGCAAGGCTAGGTTCCAGGACCCCAGGTTCATGACCTGAGTCAAAGGTGGATGCTTAAGTGACTGAGCCACCCAGTGGCCCTAAGACTCCTCTTTTATAAAAGCATTTTCTTTTCATAAACCTCTACTGGTAAATGTTATAATTTTTTTAAGACTCTTGCTAGTTTTATAACCCAAGAATGTATTTCTCAAGAACTTTGGAGGCATCCTTTTGAAATATAAGCATCAAGGGAAATAGAACCTCTATCTTCCAGACCTGGTGGAAATATAGGAACCAAACTTTTATTGATTGTAAGTATTTATTTTAATTTCAGTTAGTTAACATACAGTGTTATATTAATTTCAAGTGTACAATATAGTGATTCAAAACTTCCATACATCACTGATGCTCATCACTACAAGTGAGCTCCTAATCCCCACCACCTGTTTTGCCCATCTTCCCATCGCCTCACCTCCAGTAACCATCAGTTTGTTCTCTATAGTTAAGAGTATGTTTCTTTGTTTACTCTCTCTCTTTTTTTCTCTTTGCTCATTTGTTTCTTAATTTCCACATATGAGCCAAATAATACGGTATTCTTCTTTCACTGTGTGACTTTTTAAATTTAGGATTACACTCCCTAGCTCTTTCTATGTCCTTGTAAGATTTCATTCTTTTTATGGCTGAGTAATATTCCATTTTATATGTATACCATTTCTTCATTATCCATTCATCAGTCAATGAACACTTGGGCTGCTTCCATAATTTGGCTATTAAACATTGCTCTAAACATTGAGGTGCATGTATCCCTTTAAATTAATGTTTTTTTTTGTATTCTTTGGGTAAGTACTTGTGCAATTGTTGGATTGTAGGGTAGTTCTATTTTAAATTTTTTGAGGAAACTCCATACTGTTTTCCACAGTGGCTATACCAGTTTGCATTCCCACCAACAGGGCACAAGCGTTCCTTTTTCTCCATGTGCTGGCCAACACAGTTTTTCTTGTGTTGTTGATTTTAGCCATTTTAACAGGTGTGAAGTGATAGCTCATTATACTTTGAATTTGGATTTCCCTGATGATAAGTGATGATGAACATCATGTGTCTATTGGCTAACTGTGCATCTTCCTTGGACAAATGTCTGTTTATGTCTTCTGCCCATTTTAATTTGATTATTGGTTTTTTGGGTGTTGAGATTTAGAAGTTCTTTATACATTTTGGGTATTAACCTTTTATCAGATATGCCATTTGCAAATATCTTTTCCCCATTCCATAGGTTACCTTTTTAATTTTCTTGTTTCCTTCACTGTGCAGAATCTATTTTGATGTAACATCAACAGTTCATTTTTGCTTTTGTTTCACTTGCCTCAGGAGACATATCTAGAAAATAGTTGCTAGAGTCCATCTCAAAAAGGTTACTGTCTATGTTCTTTTCTAGGGTTTTTATGGTTTTGGGGTTCACATTTTGGCCTTAAGTCAATTTGCATTCATTTCTGTGTATGGTGTAATAAGTGATTCAATTTCTTTTGCATTTTCCTGTTGAGTTTTCCCAATACCATTTGTTGAAGACAATGTCGTCTTATCTTTGCTGCTTTGTGGAAGCTTAATTGATCATTAGTTGTGGATTTGTTTCTGGATTTTCTATTCGCTTTTATTGATCCATATGTATATATATTTTCGCCAATACTATGCTGTTTTGATTACTACAGCTTTGTAATATAACTTAAAGTCTGGAATTGTAATGCTTCTGGCTTTGCTTTGCTTTTCCAAGATGGCTTTGGCTATTTGGAGTCTTTTGAGATTCCATATGAATTTTAGGATTGCTTGTTCTACTTCTGTGAAAAATGCTGTTGGTATTTTGATAAGGATTGCATTAAATGTGTAGATTGATTTGGGTAGTATACACATTTTAATAATATTTGTTCTTCTAGTCCATAAACATGGAATGTCTTTCCATTTATTTGTGTTGTTTTCAATTTCTTTCATCAGTGTTTTATAGTTTTCAGAGAGCAAATCTTTCTTCTCTTTGGTAAGGTTTATTCCTAGATATCTTATAATTTTTGATGTATTTGTAAATAGGATTGTGCTCCTAATTTCTCTTTCTTCTGTTTCATTATTGGTGTATAGAAATGCAAAAGATATCTGTGCACTGATTTTGTATCGTGTGACTTTACTAAATTCATTTATCAGTTTTTTAGTGGAATATTTTGGGTTTTCTATATATAGTATCATGCATCTGCAAATAGCAAAAGTTTCCTTCTTTCTTATAATTTGGATACCTTTTATTTCTTCCTGTTCTCTGATTGCTATGGCAAGACTTCCATTACTATATTGAGTAGAAGTGGTGAGAGTGCACATCCTTGTCTTGTTCCTTACTTTAGAGGAAAAGTTCCAGGATTTCTCCATTCAGGATGATGATAGCTGTGGGGTTTCTAGATGACCTTTATTAAAATGTTGAGGCATGTTCCCTCTAAACCTATGTTGTTAAGACTTTTTATCATGGATGGATGCTGTACTTTCTCAAATGCTTTTTCTGTGTCTATTAAGATAATCAAATGATTGTGATCCTTTCACTTATTGATGTGATATATCATGTTGATTGATTTGCAAACATTGAATAACCCTTGCAACCCAGGAATAAATCTCACTTGGTCATGATGAATAATCTGTGTATTGTTGGAATAGGTTTGCTAGTATTTTTTAATGATTTTTCATCTATGTTCATCAGGGATATTGGCCTGCAGTTCTCATTTTTAGTGGTGTCTTTATCTCATTTTGGTATCAGGGTAATCCTGGCCTCATAGAATGAATTTGGAAGTTTTCCTTCTTTTCTATTCTTTGGAATAGTTTGAGAAGAATAGATATTAATTCTTCTTTAAATGTTTAGTAGAATTTACCCATGAAGCCACCTGGTCCTGAAACTTTATTGGGAGTTTTTTGATCTGCTTCAATTTCTTTGCAGATTATTGGTCTGTCCAATTTCTCTATTTTTTTTCCAGTTTTAGTTTTGAAGGCTTATATCTGTATAGAAATTGGTTTATCTATTTCTTCCAGGTAGCCCGGTTTTATTTATAGGCATATATTTTTTCATAATATTGTTTTGTAATTATTTGTATTTCTGTGGTGTTGGTTGTTATTTCTCCTCTCTCACTTGTCACTTTATTTTTTTGAAATTTTTTCTTGATGATTTGGACTAGAGGTTTATCAATTTTATTGATTTTTTTTCAAAGAACCACCTCCTGGTTTCATTTGTTCTATTTCTTTTTTGTTTGTTTCTGTATCATTTATTTTTAATCTAATCTTCATCATTTGCTCCCTTCTGCTGGTTTTTGGTTTTGTTTATTGTTCTTTTTCCAACTCCATTAAGGTAAGGTAAGGTTGTTTATTTGAGAGTTTTCTTGCTTCTTGAAGCAGGCTTTTACTGCTATAAACTTCTGTCTTTGGACCACTTTTGCTTCATCCCAAAGATATTTGACTGTTTTGCTTTCATTTTCACTTGTTTCATGTACTTTTTAACTTCTTCTTTGATTTCTTAGTTGAAGTAGTCATAGTTTAGTCATGTTATTGAGCCTCCATGTATTTGTGATCTTTCCAGGTTTTTTCTTCTGGTTGACTTCTAGCTTCATAGTGTTGTGGTTGGAAGAGATGCATGGTTTGACTTTGATCTGAATTTTTTGAGGCCCCTTTTGTGGGCTAATATGTTATCTATTCTGGAGAATGTACTGTGTGCACTTCAAAAGAATGGCATTCTGCTATTGTAGGATAGAATGTGCTGAATATATTTGTTACATCCATCTGTTCCAGTTGTCATTCAAAGCAATTATTTCTTGTTTATTTTTTGTTTAGATTATCTTTCCATTGATGTAAGTGGGGTATTAAGTTCCTCTACTAGTATTGTATTATCATCAATTAGTTCCTTTATGTTTGTTATTAGCTGTTTATGTACATGGGTGCTCCTATATTAGGTGCATAAATATTTACAATTGTTATATGTTCTTGTTGGACCATCTCCTTTATTATGATACAATGTCCTTCTTTGTCTATTGTTACAAACTTTGTTATAAAGTCCATTTTGTCCAAAATAGCTATAGCTATGGAACTTCATTTTGACCTCCATTGATTGATAGCTATTTATCCATGCCCTCACTCTCAATCTGTAGGTCTCTTTAGGTTCAAAATGAGTCTCTTGTAAGAAGCATATGGCTTGGTCTTGTTTGTTGTTGTTGTTGTTGTTATTGTTTTTAATCCATTCTCTTACCTTCTGTCTTTTGTTTAGAGTATGTAGCTCATTTACATTCAGATTATTTATTGATAGATATGTATTTATTGCCACTTTATTTTTGCTTTGGGTTGTTTCTGAAGATTTTCTCTGATCTTTCCTTGTCTTTCTTTCATGTTTTACAGATTTCCTGTAGTGATATATTTAGATTTCTTTCTCTTTACTCTTTACATGTTTATTGGTAGTTTTTGACATGTGGTTACCATTAGGTTTGTATATAACCTGCCTCTGTGCATAGCAGTCTATATTAAGTTGGTGATTGTCCAAATTTAACCCCATTCCTTACTTCTTTCCTCCCCACACCTATGTATATGTTGTTATATATTATATACTTTGAGAGTTCCCTGTTTTTTTTACAGAAATATTCATTTTTATTGCTTTTGTGTTTCCCACCTTATACTGTCACTTTTGATGTCTCCTCCTCTCTCAACGAGTACCTTTCATCTTTCTTGCAGGGCTGGTTTAGTGGTCATGAACTGAAGTTTTTATTTCTTTGGGAAACTCTTTGTCTCCTTGTATTCTGAATGACAGCCTTGCACAGAGAGTGTTCTTGGCTGCAGATTTTTCCTACTTAGGCAGTCTGAATAAAACATACCCCTCCCTTCTGTCTTTCAAAGTTTCTGTTGAAAACTCTCCTACTGGCCTTATGGATTTTCCCTTGTAAGTTCCTGTCCTTTTTTGTCTTGTTGCTATTAAACATTTTCTTTTTTTCCAGCTTATTTGCACTATGTCTTGGTGTGAATCTGCTTTTGTTGATTTTGATGGGACGTCTCTGTGCCTCCTGGATCTGGGTGTTTGTTTCCTTCTCTAGATTAGGGAAGTTTTCAGCTATAATCTCTTGAAATACATTTTCTGCCCCTTTCCTCTCTGCTCTCCCTCTGAGACTCCTGTAATAGAAATGCTATTATGTTTGATGGAGTCACTGAGTTCCCTAAATCTACTCTCATTTTGCATAATTCATTTTCTTTCCTTTGTTCAGTTTGAATACTTTCCATTATTCTGTCTTCTAGGTCACTAATTCATCCCTCTGCTCTTCCATCCTGCTGCTCATTCCATCAAGTATGTTTCTCCTTTCATTTATTGGCCCCTTTATCTCCACTATGTTATTGCTTATGTCTGTGGTAAGGGTCTCACTCATGTCTTCTACTCTTTTCTCAAGTCCTTGTGATCATTGCTTTAAATTCTCTATCAGGCATGTTGTTTATGCCAGCTTTTCTTAGATCTCTGGCAGTGGCTTTGTCCTGTTCTTTCATTTGGGACAGATTTCTCTGTTTCCTCATTTTGTCTGCCTGTCTGTGCCTGTTCCTCTGTGTTAAGAAAGTCAGCTGTGTCTTCTGCTCTTGACCGTAGTGACTTTAGGAAGAAGAGTTCCTGGAGTGCCCTGTAGTTCAGTGTCCCCTGTTCTCTAGAACCTGGCACTCCAGGAGAGCTTGCCATGTGTGTTGCTTATGCCCTGCTGTTGTGTCTGAGTCATCTTTCCTTTCAGTGTAGTTGTCTGCACTGACTCTCTGCCTGTTATGGTCTTTGCTTGGTCTCTGTGGTGTGAGTGGGGCCCAGACAGGCCAGCTCTGAGGGGGAGTGCTGAAGTAGTTTGATGTAGGGTGGCAAGGTTAGCAAAATTTGTGCTGAGTCACTGGTTCTATGAGAGATCCCCTGAAGTGCCATGGTGGCTAGGGACTGCACTGGGGTTGGCTGGGGATGTGAGGCAGGCATGGAGCAACAGTGGCTGTGTATGTTAGCTGAGCATGGCTCAGTGGCTAGATGTAGCATGGTGATAGCTGTGTACTCAGTGGCTAGGCAGGGCCTGTACATGCCTTTAATAAAATTTTCCCTAGACCCAGGGCAAAGACTAGGGGACTGGAGTGGGAGTCCACAGGAAAACTCATAGGCATTGTGTACTCTTAGTGCATTATGTAAGAAATGTCTTTGCAGTGTAGCCTCCAATAGATGACCCTGTGTTTAGGCTGGGTGGGAGGGAATGGCATCTACCAGCTCCCTCCTTTTCAGAGAAGTCCCCCCAACAAGGTCTGAAATCAGTATGAACAGATCTGTCTCTTGTTTGCCCCCTGGCAATGTGTAAACTGCCATTTTTATATTGCCTCTCTACACAAGCCATTTACTGTCTCTTTAAGGGCAGTTACCCAGCTATCACTTATTCTCCTGGCTTGCCCAGTGCTGAGCCTGCTGCCTTATAATGCTCCAGGCTCCAAATTAAACTTGCTTTACAAACTCATTGAATTCTGGTATTAGTGAGTATTAGTCTTCCTGGTGTGAGCTCCCTGATCTGAAGGCCTATTTCTCTGCCCTCTCTGTGTGCACAGACTACCTCATGCCCACCCCCTCACCTCCTGTGGGTAGTCTCTCTGTCTTTCAGACTTTTTATAATTTTTCAGATGCAGCTTTTTCTCTCATTTTAGTTTTAGAATTTGTCTTTCCAATATTCAGATCACTCTCCGATTCATGTACTCTGGATATGGATGATGTCTTATTGAATATGTGGGATGGTGTGAGCTCAGGGTCCTCCTATTATCCCATCTTCCCAAGTTCCCACACTTTGAACATATTGTGCCACTATCTTCTGACCTCCAAAAGTTTCTTCTGAAAAATCTGATAGTCTTAGGGAGTTTCCTTGTAGGTAACAAGATGCTTTCCTCTTGCTGCTTTGAAGGTTATCTCTTTTAACTTTTCAAAATTTAATTATAATGGGTCTTGGTGTGAGTTTCTTTGTATTTATCTTTTTTGAAATTCTCTGGGTTCTTGAATCCTGATATTTGTTTCTTTCTCCCAGTTAGGGAAATGTTTAGTCATTACTTCTTCATATAAGCTTTCTGTTTCTTTGTCTTCTCTTTCTGAGACCTCTATAACATAAATGTTAGTTCTCTTGATGTCTTTAGGCTGTCTTCACTTTTTTTCATTTTGCATTCTGCGGATGAATTCCATTGCCCATAGTACACAGCTATCATGTCTTGGAGTTCACCAATCCTTTCTTCCACTTTATCTAGACTTATGTTGAACCTTTCTGATGAATTTTTCAATTCAATTTTCTTCATCTCTGTATTCTGTTTGGTATTTTCTTATATTTTCTATCTGTTGAAACTCTCACTTTGTTAATACATTGTTTTCTAATTTTGTTGAATGTCTTTATGACCATTAGTTTGAACTCTTCATTATTAGATCCTTAAGATCTTTTTCTGGGATTTTATGTTATTCTTTTGTTTGGAGCATATTTTTCTGTTTCTTCATTTTCCTTGGCTCCGTGTTAGTTTTGTGCATTTGATAAACAGCATCTCTCCCAGTCTTGAAGAAGTGGTCTTCTGTAAGCTTATCTTTCAAACTTGTCCTCTCCCTCGGTTGTTTCACAAAACTTTGTGATTTCCAAACAGCCTTCTTTGTTCTTACTGGCTCCTGGTAGTTGAGGGTGTGACAAAATGTGTCACTGTCCAAAAGGGGAGGGTCTCAGTCAGTACCTAGATGCAGGCTGATTGGAAGCTGGACCCTTGGACAGCAGCTTTTAAAGTATGCAAATATATCTTTTAGGAAATGACTTGGAGATGGACATTTCTATCTTTCCCCTCTGTTCTGAGCCCTGTGGGGATAGTCAGTAAAGAACATTTTTATTTGCTGCAATTCCACTGAACCTGTGAACACATGCCCTACTGGTCACCAGAGTCAGGCTATCAAGAGATGTGTCTTCTGGGTACAAGTCCTTTCTGTCCTTTCACAGAGTACACTAGTGATTTGGAGTAAGGCAGAGGAAAAATGTGAAGATGGCTTCTGCTGGCCTCCCTTGTTTCTGGAGAGAATTAGAGTTGGCTACTAGATATGAGTTAACTTAGAAGCCTGTCCCTCAGGCTGTAGCTTTTAAAATCTACAGATAAGCCTCTTTCATAGGAAGATTGGACATTTCAGTCTGCTGCCTCTGCACTGAGCCCTAGGAAGATAGCCATGGTGAGTCCTTGTGAGCCCACTAGGAAATGTTTCTTTAGTTGCTATAGCCTTGTCTCATGGACAGAAGCCCTACTGGCTTTCAGAGTGAAATGTTTTGGAGGCCCATCTCTCAGGTGGAAATCATAAAATTTGGTACACTAGATGTTAGGTACAAACCCTTGGCTCCTCAAGAAGTGGCTGGGAGTGGTGAATTCCTTCCCAATTGTGTGTTACTGTTCTAGGGGTTAGGGTCTATGGCAAGATGGTGTCTTAGCTTCTTTTACCTGCACTTGATGTGCAGGGATCACTCAATGAGGTTCCAGATTTCTTGGTCTTGAGCATTACTCTGTTCCAACCCATGCTGGAAACTAAAGAAAATTAAAAGAAAAATTTGACTAAAACACTAAGTTGAAGAATGAAGAAAACATTTCTCCCCTCCTACTCATCTTCATTCCTTCAGGTAAACTTAGACCTCTGTGCTGTCAAGGTAGAAGGATCTGTCATATTTTCCCCCCCAACCAAAGACAGGGGTTCCTCCGAGGTTGCTTCTTAGAAGTAGTGGTTTCAGGTTCCAGCTCTAAGCCAAAGAAGATTTTTAAAAATATTTTGCTTATTTATGCTATCCACAGCCTTGTCAGTGGAAGATATAATGTGCTATATTCTTTGCTTTTGATTCCCCCTTGCATCTCCTACTTTTCATCTCAGATTATATCCTTTCTGCACTGTCAATGAGTATTTAATTTCAATTATTTTATTTCACTAATTCTAGAGATATTTACAAATTTATAATATGTCTGTGCTTCTTATTCATATTTTCAAGCCTCAGTGAATTTCTTAAAAAAGACTAAGCATTTTATTTTTGAATTGTATAATTCCAGTATCTGTAATTTTTAGGTTCTGATCATGATGTGTTTTGTTTCTGATGACTATATTATGAGCTTTGTTTTTCTGTGCATTCTGTGATCCACTGCCACCTCCACTGCTACTATATGAGCTGCTACTATAAGCACAAAAATTCTTTGAGGCTTGAGATAATGTGGGTTTTTCAACAGAGAATTTTCATCTGCTTCTGCAAGGTGTCTTTAAGGACTCTGAATCAAAAGTGACTGTAAATTAAGTTCTTGGTTTCATTACTTTTGGACAACTCTGGAAGTTCATTTGAGTTTCCTGTTCTGTGAAGTTGCTGCTTAAGTCATTTAAATCAATTTTCTACTGGATTTCTTGTCTTTTTTCATACTGAGAATCTATTTTAGATAAGAATACTATTTTAGTTGAACATGGCACAAATATCTTTTTTCCCAGTACGTATCTTCTCATTTTCTTGATGATAGTTTTTCAGAAATAAGGGTCGTTCATTTAAATATACTCACATTTATTGAGGATGTCTCCATTTTGTTTAATGACTGCTTCATTACTCTTATAAATATAATTCATACTTTTTCCAAGTATTGTATAGTTGCCCTGCATATTTAAGCAGCCCTTCCCACAAAAAAAAAAAAAAAAAAAAAAAGGGATCTCTGGGTGGCGCAGCGGTTTAGCACCAGCCATTGGCCCAGGGCACGATCCTGGAGACCCGGGATCGAATCCCACATCAGGCTCCCGGTGCATGGAGCCTGCTTCTCCCTCTGCCTATGTCTCTGCCTCTCTCTCTCTCTCTCTCTCTCTCTGTGACTATCATAAAAGAAAATTCTACAAAAGTTAGGAATTGCAATTTTTCCTCACATGTATAACTGATGGAGATAACACTATTTTTTGAGTACTCCATCTTCTCCCCATTAAGCTACAATACCAGAATTGACAATCACTAAGTTTCTATATTGTCATTAGACTCTTTCTGGACTTTTTCTCTGTTTCATTTGGCATTAGGTAAAAATCACACTGCTTGTTTTGGTTTTTTTTTTTAGATTTATTGATTGATTGATATATGTATTTACTTACGCATGAAAGACACAGAGAGAAAGAGGCAGAGACACAGGCAGAGGGAGAAGCAGGCTCCATGCTTCTCTCCCTCATCAGGGATCCTGATGTGGGACTCGATCCCAGGTCTCCAGGATCACACCGTGGGCTAAAGGTGGCGCTAAAGCACTGAGCCACCAGGGCTGCCCAGATTCACACTATTTTAATCAAGAAGTCTTTCTATCTTTTTATTCTTTTTCTTATTCCCCCATATTATTATTTTGTAAACAAATTTAAACTCAAATTGTCAAGTTCTATTAGTCATCTGTTGGCTTTCCTATTAGAATTAAAAAACCAAATCTTGGGTTAATTTTTGGAGTGCCTATATCTTTACTTGAGTCTTCTTATCATTAACATAGTGTATTTCCTCCTTTTTAGGTCTACACTACTGTTTTCCAAAATATATAAACTTATTTCATAAAGCATTATATACCTTGTATTAGTTTTATCCATAGACATCTCACATTGCCTGGTTTTATTTGTAACAACTTTTGTCCCTAATATTTAAGATATAACCACATTCCTTTGCTTATCATTTGTCAAGTTGTTAATAGCTTTGATCTTATTATCTATTATTGAAGACTTATGGCATTTTAATTTCTAATGATTTCATGTACTTTTTACCCAAAGACTTAGACTTTTTTCTACAGAATATTTCAGGAATTAGGCCGAATAGGATAGTAACTTAGATAACCATGGAATAAAAACATGGTTTTTTGAATAGTAGGGCAAGAGAATCTTATAGTCCAACAAATCTGAATACCCCTTCTTCAGTGATGTTTAAAACACCAATTGTTCTATGACAGTCCCTATGAAGAAATAGGAGAAACCTGGATCTGAAACTTACTATAGAAAAATTCTAAACCCAGAGTGAAAACAAATACTTAAAAATTCAACCATTTTTTCGTCTTAGCCTCGTGATTCTATATCATCCATTGGCTATCTATGTAGTAAAATCAAACATAGAAAGAAACCGAAAGATAGATATCCATATTGTAGAGTTGTCTACTTTTTGTTCAATTGTGTGAAGTTGGTGCCTTTGGAACCCAGGATGCAGAACCAGTATAATATTGTGCTATTTTCTTCAGCACTTTCCAAAATTGTACATTTGGGAATTTAAAAGAGTTAATACAAAGCTATCTTTTTTTGGCACATGTTTTTTCATTCTCATTTTAAAATACAAAATAAAATTAAACCATATACCAGGAATTTCACATAATGTCTTTACTTACTTTTCCATCATGTTTTCCTTTCCTGTCTCTAGTTCTTGGTCCTTCCATGTACCAATGGCATTCATGAATATAATTCTCCTGGATCAGGAGTTTCTATTTGTCTATAAGTAGATGCTCTTAACTGATAATTCTGTCTTCTCCTTCCTTCCTATACCTGATCTTAAATTATTGACATTTATGGCTAAAACATTTAAGTCCATTTAATGTTGAGGACCCTTATCAGCAAGGACTTAAGAATAAAACTTTATATGAGGATGGAAATTAGATTATGTGACTGGCTTGCATTAAAGGAGTCTTCCCTAGGAATATTGAGGGAACCTACCACTTCTCTGAGACTGAATCTTGCTAAAAAAATGAACCCCAATTTATTATTCCCAGACTTGGTTTCCTGGATGCTAAGTTGAGTTACTAGATAGCTAAGAATAGCAATACATCAAAAACCTAAAGCCAATCTCACAGTTTCTATTTCAGGAATTTAGAGTAGAGGGAAACTAGTATAAGGATATACAGCAAATATTCAATCTCTTAGGGAATTAAAGGAAGCATTTTTACCAAAAACAGCTTAACTTTAAGTTGAAAATTTTAAACTTATTTCAGTAGCTCAGTTCATCTTAGAACACTGATTCATCCCTCACACCCCTTCTATTTGTAGTATTATAAATACTAAATTTTTTAAAGTCAAATGTAATGACTCAATTTTATAAAATGGTACCCGGTTTAATCCTCTAATCCTACCCATATTTTCAACCAATATTTAGAGTGCCTCTTCTGCATCAGGCCCCTCTATAGGTGCCAACCTTAAAGAATTCAGACATAATTTCAGACTCTTAAGAGGATGTAGCCTAATAGATGAAGAAAGGGAGACAGAACATGAGAGACTCCTAACTCTGGGAAACGAACAAGGGGTGGTGGAAAGGGAGGTGGACGGGGGGTGGGGGTGATTGGGTGACAGGCACTGAGGGGGGCACTTGATGGGATGAGCACTGGGTGTTATGCTATATGTTGGCAAATTGAACTCCAATTAAAAAAATATGTAAAGAAAAATTAAAAAATCAAGCTGTGGTCCTTACATATTCAGAATTTATTTTGTGAGGAAAAATTGTCTTGACATCATAAAACAATGACCAGCATCTGAGATATTGAATTCAGTGTGCACCTAAAATTATTTTAAATATTCTTCAGAAATGAACCTTTTCCACAGTTCCAGGTTCTGAAGAAATTCTGAAATTTCAGTGGAAATTCAGTTATGATCCCAAAGTATACTGGGAGGGATGAATATCTAAACAGATTGTTATAGCATATGGTAAAGGGATGCCCTTAACAGCTTAGGATGGACCAAGTAAGATTTCAGAGTACGTATCATCTGAACTGACAGAATGAGAGTATATAGTGAGTTCAGCAAATGTGAACATTTGGACAGGGGGGAAGGTGGGATATCAACTGGTAAGGTCACATGAGCCAAACCAAAGTTTTCTAATGAGTTGCATTAGAGTCTACTGAATGATGTAGAGTGAATGTTTATAGTAGGTATTTCTTTTTTTTTTTAAATAAAAATATGTTCCTCTCCACAGATGAATACCTCAAACAGTACTTGAATCACAGAAACATACTGGAACGTTCTGTCTCTGATGAAGGAGAAACTAACTTTTAAACCACTTAAAATGTCAAGTAACATAGTGAAACTCTCTACTAGTGTGTATGAACTGTCAACACTCATTCATGTTTCCTTGAACCTTGGAGTCTCTCTTTTTTTAGGTACTATAATCCTACAATCAGTGGACTCATCCTGAGGGATATGAAGATCATGTGCCAACTGAAGAATGCTTAAATCCCTTTGCTGTCAATTTCCTGTTGATTTTATTTAAATAAAAGCTTCCTAGTAAAAGGTAGAAAGTTTTGGTCACTTAAGTCCCCAGAAAGACTAAAAATGGCACTGGAGTTGTTTTTATGTGAAGATAATAAATGTAATTGGCCCAGTCGTGAAGAGTATGCCTATGATAGTAGAGCACCTGGTTAGCTATGCAGAGATCCAGCTGACCCTCATACCCCACTTTATGAATTAACTTTTTATGAAAAAAGAAATGAGAGTGACAAGAAAAGCCAATAAATCAAAAAGTAATGAGCAAAAACAGAGAGATTTAGAAGATACTTACCAAAATTACAGCTGGAGGAAGAATCAAATTTAGTATGGGTCAATTGACAAGTCTAAATAGAACCAATTTGTATCAAGACTTTTACACCCTAGATTTACTCTTTTTTTTCCTGTGCCAATTATTGACATGTTTTGCACAACAGTCAAGAATAGCAATTATTAATATACTGATCAAGCAAAAACTCAGCATTTTAAAATGATTAACTCATTCAATACAGAGAATCTCCTACATCCCATTAATTACAGATAAATAAAGCAAGTCCCATACTTCAATAGGCTTATAACTGAATAAGGGATACTCATTCATTTATTTGGCAAGCATTTTTATACCTAAAGACTCTTTTAAGTAGGGAGAATATAGCAGGGAATAAAAACAATAGGTTTTCTGCATGTAAGGAATTTTAATTTAAGGCATCTCTATATTCTTTCATAGCAGCTGTGCCAACTTACATTCCCACTAACAGTGCACCAGGGTTTCCTTTTCTCCACATCCTTACCAGCATTTATGTCCTATGCCTTGTTTATAATAACTATTCTAACAGGTGTGCAGTGATACCAGTTTTCCCTACTATCCAAAAGTTGGCTTTATGTCTCTGCTTTTATAAAAGACTTACATTAATACCTGTTTTCACTAACTGAAAGAAATCCAAAGAGGATTTTGCCCTCACAAAATAATTGCTTATTTGCTTTATGCCTTTTTGGCTTATGAAACACTTCATAGGAATGCTCTACTTTTGGATACTGCAGGAAATCTCTATCTCAGTTTGGTTTTGATTTGAATTTCCTTGATGACTAGTGAGGTGGAGCACCATTTCATGTACTTTTTGGCCATTTGTATGTTTTCTTTGAAGAAATGTCTGTTCAAGGCCCCTACTCATTTTAAAATTATGTTGTTTTGTTCTTTGCTTTTATGTTGTAGAGGTTCCTTATATGTTGTGGATATTAATCCCTTATTACATATATGATTTGCAAATACTTTCTCCCATTCTATAACTTGGTTTTTCACTTTGTTTATTTCCCTTTTGTTGTGCAGAAGCTTTTTAGTTTGATATAGTTCCACATGTTGACTTCTGTTTTTATTTCTTTTGCTTTAGGTGTCATATCCAAAAAATTATTACAGAACCTGATGTCAAGGATTGATTTATTTTTTCTAGGAGTTTAATTTTAGGTCTTAAATTTAAGTCTATTCCATTTCAAGTTAATTTTTCTGAGTAGTGTAAGATAAGGGTCTAATTTCATTTTTCTGCATGCAGTTATCAAATTTTCCCAACATCATTTATTAAAAAATTATTCTCTCTCTACTGAGTATTCTGTGAAATACTAGTTGACCTGAAATAAAGGGGTTTATTTTTGGCCTCTCAATTATGCTTCATATTGGTCTATGTGTCTGATTTTAGTGCTAGTATTATAATGTTTGATTCTTCTAGCTTTGTACTATAGCTTAAAAATCAGAAAGTGGAATTCCTCCGCTTTGTTTTCAAGATTGCTTTGGCAATCTTGGGGGGCTTTTATGACTCCATATGTATTTTAGCATTATTTTTATATTTCTGTGAAAAATATCATTGGAATTTTTATAAAGATTGCAAAGAATCTATAAATGTCTTTGGTAGTATTGACACTTTAATAATGTTAACTCTTCTGATTCGTAAACACGGGATAAACTTCCATTTATTTGTATCTTCAATTTCTTTCATTTTATAATATTTGGTGTATAGATTTTTCCTTTTCTTGGTTAAATTTATTTCTAAGTATTGTGTTTAGTGTTATCGTAAATGAGATTGTTTTATTTCTCTTTTTTCATATAGTTGATTGTTAGTGTATTGAAACACAACTTATTTATTTATTATATATTTTAAATATTTTATTTATTTATTTGAGAGAGAAAGAGAACAAGCAGGAGGTGGGGTGGGGTAGAGGGAGAATCAGACTCCCCACCGGGCAAGGGCCCATCTCAGGGCTTGATCCCAAGACCTGAGCCAAAGAAAATTGTTCAACTGAGCCATCCAGGCTTATTTATGTATGTATGTATGTATGTATGTATGTATGGGTATGTATGTATGTATAAGTGGGCTCTATGACCAATGTTGTACTTGAAGTCAAGACCCCAAGATCAAGAGTCATATGCTATACTGACTGATAGGAGCCTAGAAAACACAACTAACTTTGCACATTGATTTTGTTTCCTGAAGCTTTACTAAATTTATTTATTCTAACAGGGTTTTTTGTAGATTATTTAGGATTACTTTTGCATTTTTGTGAAAAATGTCATTCGAATTTTTGTAGAGACTACATTGAATCTATAGATGCAGTAGGTTTTGGTGGAAACTTTAGGCCTCATATAGTTGTGTTTTATTATTTTTTTATCCACTTATCCATTCTGTGCCTTTGGGGGGGTATTTAATCCATTTACATTTAAAGTAAATACTGATAGGTAAGTACTTGTAATTGACATCTTGTTGTTTTCTGGCAGTTTTGTAGTTCTTTTGTTTCTATCATTCTTTCTTGCTATCTTTCATTGTGAACTGATGATTTCCCAAAGTAGTATACTTTGTTACCCTTATTTTTCTCTTATGTGTATATACTGTATGTTTTTGTTTTGTGATTACCCATTTTATTGATATTTAATTTTAAGCTGATAACAACTTACCTTGGATCACTTTTATGAACTTTAACATTTTACTCCCCTGCCCCATCTTAGCATTTTATGCATTGATGTCATGATTTACAATATTTTGCAAATGTACCCATTAACAGATTAATGTACATATAGCTATTTTAATATTTTGACTTTTTACCTTTATATTAAAGTTAAGTGGTTAACAAACCATAGTATTATAGTATTACTCTAAATCTGATTTACCTTTACTCTTTTATGTTTTCATATTGTGTGATGCTACTATTAATTTGTATCTTTTCCTTTCATCTTGAGCTCTTTAAAAAAAAGAGATTGACTTATTTATTTGAGAGAGAGAGAGAGCGTGCATAAAAGGAGGGGTAGGGCAGAGGGGGAGAATCATAAGCAGACCTTTACCCCTCCCACTGCTGAGCACAGAACCTGATGCAGGGCTTGATCCCACTACCCAAGATCATGACCTGACCTGAAACCAAGAGTTGACATTCAACCTATGATGCCAGGCAGGGAGCAGCCCTGGTGGCTCAGTGGTTTGGCCCTGCCTTCAGCCCAGGGTGTGATCCTAGAGACCTGGGATTGAGTCCCATGTTGGGCTCCCTGCATGGAGTCTGCTTCTCCCTCTGCCTGTGTCTCTGCCTCTTCCTCTCAATCTCTCTCTCACTCTGTGCCTCTCATGAATAAATAAATAAAATCTTTTAAAAAAAAAAATGATGCCAGGTAGGCACCCTGAGCTTGAACTCTTTAAGCTTTTTTTTTTTTTTTTTTTTTTTTTGTACATCAGAACTTATGGTGATGAATTCCCTCAGGTTTTATTTGTTTGAGGAAAGTTTTTATCTCCTTGAATTCTGAAGACAGCTTTCTTAGGTAAAGTATTATTGGTTGGCAGGTTGTTGTTGTTTTTTTTCTTTCAGCCTTTTGAATAGATCATGCTATTCTCTACTGGCTTGCAAATTTTTGCTGAGAAATCTGCTCATAGCCTTATGGGGGGGTCTCTTATTTGAGATAATTTTTTTTCCTCTCACCACTTTTAAAATTTCTCATGCTTAAATTTTAGATCGTTTTATTATAATGTGTATTAGAGAAGACAATTTTAGATTGAAATTATTTGGTGAACTATTGGCTTCTTAAATGTGAATGTACAAATATCTCCCCAGGGTTGGTAAGTTCTCATTAATTATTTCTTAAACTTTTATCCTCTTTTCCTCTCTCTTCTTGTGAGACTCCAAACATGTATAGATTGTTTTCCTAAATGGTGTTACACAGGCATTCTTCATTTTTCTTCATTCCTTTCTCTTTTTGTTCTTCTGGATGATTTCTAATGATCTGTCTTCAAAGTCACTGATTCTTTCTACTGCTTAATCCAGTCTGTTGTTGAAGTTCACTATTGAATTATTTAGTCATTGTCTTATTTTGTTGGCAGCAGACTTAAAAATAGGGTAATAATTACTATTGAAATTAGATTTCATAGCAAAGAAAATTATTAGTGACAAAGTAGGATATTATAAAGTGATAAAAGGATCAATCCACCAGAAAGGTGTGATAATCTTACACATGTACACAAAAACAACAAAGCTTCATAATACATGACACAAAGTCTAACAGAGCTGAAAGAAATAGTCTCACAATTATGGCTAAAGATCTCAACGACTTACAATCAGTAATTTATAGAAATATGAGAGCATTAGCAATAATATAGAACTAAAACCATCAACTGAAGGGTCTAATGAATTTATGCAGAACATTTCACCCAGCACCAACCAAATATATATTCTGTTCAAGTACCTATGGAATATTCACCAATACATACCATATCCTGAGTGATAAAACAAATCTTAAATTTCAAAAATTTGAAATCATGTATAGTACATATTTTCATTATAATGGAATCAAACTAGAAATTAATAACACAACTACAATAGGAAAATGTCTAAACACTTGGAAATTAAATAAGATACTTCTAAGTAATCCACGGATGAAAGAAATTATTGAAGGGAATAAATATAATAAATAAAATTTTGAAACAGATCAAAATTATGTGAGATGCAGCTAAGTCAGGGTTGCAAGGGAAACTTACAGCACTGAGTAATTATATTAGAAAGAACTTAACCCAATAATCTAGGGTTTTATCTCAAGAAACTAGAAAAAAGAACAAAATAAACCAAAAGTGAATAGAAAGAAGGAGATAGCATAGAGCAGAACTCAATAAAACTGAAAACAAGAAAATAATAGTGAAAAATAATAAAACAAAAACTGGCTTCTCTATAACAATAAAATCAAAACCTTTAGTAAGACTGAGAAAAATGAAAAGCAAAGATACATCAGGAATAAAACAGACGATATCACGACAGATCCCGAAATCACTGAGAAGATAGTAAGTGAAGACTACAAACTACTTTATGTTCCTAAATTTGACAATTTTGAAGAATCTGATTAATTCTTCAAAAACTACCGACTATGAGAAGTCAGCCAAATGAAATTGATAACCCAAATTATTCTATAACTATTAAAGAAACTAAATTTGCAACTAAAATGTCCAAAAAATGATGTATCCAGGCCCAGTTTCATTGGAGCATAATTTTACCAAGCATTTAAATAATAATTAATGCCATTCTACACAATTTCTTCCAGAAAATTGAAGAGGATAGAGTACTTCCTAACTGATACCATGAGGGCAGAATTTTTCTTATATCAAAACCAAAACAGCATAAAAAAAGAAAACTACACATGAATATATCTAATGACCTTAGATGTACAAATCCTCAAAAAACATTAGCAAATCAAGTTCAATAATGTATACCCCAAGGCCAAGTGGGATTTATGCCAGTTATGCAAGGCTGGCTCAAAATTCAAAAATCATGCAAGGGTTAGGGAGAGGGATGGAAGGGCAAATGAGGCTATAAAAGAATATCAAAGGAGCCTTATAATAGTACATGCAAGGATCTTGCTTGTGGTGATGCTTATAGGAAGCTACACATGAAATTGTACAGACACACATAGGAATGCATATAAAACTGATGAATTTGGAGGGGCACCTGGTAGTTCAGTCAGTTAGGTGTCTGCCTTCTGCTCAGGTCATGATTTCAGGGTCCTGGGATCGAGCCCCACATTGGGCTCCCTGCTTAGCCAGGAACCTACTTCTCCCTCTATTTCTGCCCCTCCCCCTACTTAGGCTTTCTCACTTATTTGCTCTTTCTCTCAAATTAAATTCTTAAACCTAATGAAATTAGAATAAGCTGTATTTGATCAGCAAATTATAATAGAATACAACAGGTAATATATTAAGAGAGTAGCAAAGATTGTTCAAAAATTGAAGCCAAAAATTTCATATTAAGAAAGCATAAGAAATCTCAACCATGATAAAGAAGAAATCCACACGTAGACACAATAGTAAACTGTGTGCAACAAGGGAAAAAGAGAAAAAAATTCTCAGCAGTCAGTTAAAAGATTGTCTAAAGAGAAATAAAAACAGAACTCAAAAGTTAAGTCAGTAGTATCATAAAAGTGCTGAAAGAATCTAAAGTTGTTTCAAGAGGATAATATAAAGAAGTGTCAGAGAAAAAAAAAATTTTTTTAATTTTTTTATCCAGAGAACTTCATTGACAGGATTTCAAAATAAAGGAAAATAATTCTAAACTTACTCTGTGATGCATCAGGAATAGTAAGCAAAGAAAACCATGGGCTTAAATTTTAGCAATTTCTGAAAATATAGAATGTTTTTAATGTCTGACTTACAAAGTTACAAAAATACATATTCTTAAAGTCTAATTCCTAGGTAACCAAAAATAACACAAAATTAAAAATGCAAGGCAACGTTTGAAGTTAAAACTGCCTAAGTTTCTTGTATATTTAAGAAGAATATATGTACGCTGATTTGGTTTTTTTTTAGTTATGTATGTTAAAAATTTTAAAGTAACTACTAAAGAAATTTAGGATGAATTTAAAATTTTAAAACCAGTGAAGAAGAAAAAGTGGAAAAAGAATTAAAACCTCAGTAAATTAAAGGAAAGAAAAATATAAAAATTGAAGGGAAAAAGGAAAATTATAGAAGAAAATGTAAATGTCACATTAATAAAAGATCATTAAAATATCAAATTAAAAGTCATAGATTATCAGACTAGGTAACAAAAGATGTATAGCAATATGCAATATAGAGATGTGTGTAAAACATAAGGACAATGAAAGAACCATTCCAAAAGGGGAGAAGGGGTATAAAGATGGTCTGGGCACACCATCAAAGAGATGATGATTGGAAAAGTTTGGAAGACTTCTGATTTCTGGCATGATGGAGTGAGAAGGATGAAAAGTCACTTCCCCAGAATGCAACTAAAGACCTGGAAAAAGTAGTCCAGAACAACCATTATAATGCTCAGAAATTTAACCAAGAAGCATACAGCAAACTGATATAGTTAGTAGTTAAAAACTACTGAAGGTGGATACAAAGCGTATGAGTATGCTATTCTTTGGGAGAGTTGCCTCCAAGCTCAATGAAATGGTTTTCAGCTAAGGTGGGGCAGGCTGTGTAACAATAAGCTTCACTGCCACTACCAGATGAGGTACATTTGAATCAAAGCACTGTCAATTAAAGGGACAATATAAGCAGCAAGTGGGCAGGAGGCCAGATGCTCATCTTTTGGGAGCAAACAACAGACAAGTGGACTAACTAGGGATTTTACCAGGAGTTCCTGTATATGAAAAACCCAAAGGGGACTTGATATTCTCATCCCATTTCCTGGGATGACTGGAGGCTGTGTCAGAGCCCATCACCTGCATTTTCCTGATTGATAGAGCCCAAGCTTGTACAGAGTAGATGTGAGAGTCTAGTACACAGTAAAAGCCATAGAAGCCTTGGGGATAACCTGAATTTTTTTTAATTTTATTTACTTATTCATGAGAGACACAGAGACACAGGCAGAGGAAGAAGCAGGCTCCATGCAGGGAGCCTGATGTGGGACTCGATCCTGGGTCTCCAGGACCCAGGCTGGGCTGAAGGCAGCGCTAAACCACTGAGCCACCCTGCCACGCTGCCCTGGATTTTGAATGTACCTTCTAGCTTACAAACAAATCCATTAACAGAGGGTGGGAGCCTTAGTGACTTGAAATATTTGAATGCAACTTCTGACCAAAGTTTGAGCACTAAACTATGTGGCCACAGGGCCAATGATTAGAAAGCCAGAGTTAAACATGAAGAGAAGAAATTTTTAAAAATGAGCAAATATGTTAGCAGCCACACATTGTGAGGGAGACAGACATTACAAATTCTATCTGAGCAAGTTACTACAATATCAAAACAGCAAACACCCTCAGACAGGGGAAGAACCCAGAATTGGTACAACATTTTATCTAAAATGCCTAATATTTAAGAAAATATTGCAAGACATTCAAAAATATATATGACTCATACTTAGGAAAAAAACAAGAGTTGGTTGGAACTATATCTGCACATTCTCAGATGTTAGATTTTACAGATGAATAATTCAAAGAAGACATAAATTAGACATATTAATGAGGCAAAATAAACTACTTTTAAAATAAAGTGTAATCACATTCAATCAGCAAATAGAAAATCTCAGGGCAGCCCAGGTGGCTCAGTGGTTTAGTGCCACCTTTAGCCCAGGGCCTGATCCTGGAGTCCCGGGATAGAGTCCCATGTCAGGCTCCCTGCATGGAGCCTGCTTTTCTCTCTGCCTGTGTCTCTGCCTCTCTCTCTCTCTCTCTCTCTCTCTCTCTGTCTTTTATGAATAAATAAATAAAATCTTTTAAAAAAAATAGAAAATCTCAAAATGAGGTAAGTCCTAGAATTGCAAATAAAAAGGTTGAAATGTGATAACTGAGATGAGAAATTTAATACAGGGGCTCACCAGCAGATTGGAAATGGCAAGGGAATCAGTGAATTTTAAGATAGATTTAACAGAAATCATCTAATCTGACAAATTCATAGGAAAAAAGATTGAAGTATGGACAGAGCCCTAAAGACTGTTGGGGCAAAATCAAACATGCCAACATATGGGGAATGGGAGTCCTAGAAACATAGGAGGGAGGAAAAGAGGCAAATAAATCTTCAAAAATAACTAAAAACTTCTCAAATTTATGATAAATATTTGGCCATAATGCTAAGAATATAAATGAACCCCAAGCAGAATAAAATTTAAAAAAAAATTATACTTAGACCAATCAAACTGTTGAAAACCAAAGATGAGATCATTTTGAAGGTAGCAAGAGAGAAATGACTCATCAGATGGAAAAACAGATGATTAATGGCTGACTTTTTATCAAAGACAATGGCGTTCATAAGACCAAGTAATAAGATATTCAGTTTTGAAAGAAAAAAAACATACTTCAATAATGAAGACAAAATGAAGACATATTCTAAAAATGAATTAATTGTTACTAGAAGACCTGCACCCCACCTCCATCCTCCAAAAATGTAGAAATGGTCCTTTAGTCCTTTCTCTATAACCTTAGATGGTAACTTGTATCCATAGGAAGTAATGAAGAAAGCTGAAAAATTGAATATATGTGGATAATTATAATGCTATATATTTTCTTATAATTCTTCTACTTTCCTTAAAAGATATAAGATGGTATAAAGCAAAAATTATAATATTGCATTATTGTTGTTATATAACTTATAGATTTAAAACACATGACAGCAAAAGGACAAAATGTGGGGAAGAAAAAATGCCTTGGAGTGAAATTTCTAATATTACAGCTGGATTGTAACTGTAATTCTGAAGTCAATTGTAATAGATAAAAATGTACATTTTCACCTAGAACAACCATTAAGAAAATAGATGAAAATAATATAGTAAAAACAGAATAAAAGTGTCATGTAAAAAAAGTTTATGAAAAATGGATGGTAAGAGAGGAACACAAAAGACAGGAGACAAATAGAAAACAAATTGCAAGATGGTAAATACAACCACAGTAACAAATACATTCAGTGTCCATGTAATCCTCTGCAAAAGGGATTGTTACTGAGGATGAAAAAATAAGTTGCAACTGTATGCTGTCCAAAAGACACACACCCTAGACTTAAAAACATGAATAGATTGCAAGAAAAAGGATGGAAAAAGATATGTCATGAAATGTGTTAACCGTTAGACAAAACAAAAAACAAAAAAAAACTGTTATACAGCTGGAGTGTCTATGCTATCACCTTTCCAACGTATAGAAACAGCAAAAATGCATGCATATCTTCACACACATATACTAAATGTTCACAGCAACTTTATTTGTAACAACAAAAAAAGAAATAATGAAAACAGAAACAGAAAAAAGACACATCGATCAACAAAAGAATGGGTGAGCAATTGTAGAATGGTCAATCAAATAATATATAATGTAAAGCAAATGAACCACAACTACTTGCTACAATGCTAATAATCCTATAAACATAATCTTAGCTTATAAAGGAAATGGGCACAAAGGACATATCTAATGATTCCATTTATGAAATTTCAGGAAACACAAAATTAAGTTACTGTTAAATTTTGATAGTGTTAACCTTTGGATATCGGTGGGAAGCATGATGGAAATATGGAAGACTGAAATGTTCTTTTTCTTGATCAGGATGGTGCTTGGTATATGTGTATGTGTACATGTATGTGTGTTTTATGATTACCTACTAAACTTTACAATATACTGTATATATTTTATGTATCTACAATATACTGTAAAAATATATAGTAACAACATTTAACAGTGCTTAAAAACCTAAAAGGCTTTATGGTTTGCTTTTATATTTTCATCCATAAGTATTCTAAGTACATTTGTTCAAACACATATACAATTATACATCATATATATATAATTATATATCACACAACTGTAAATCTTTATAAAACACAACTGTAAATCTTTTTTGTCTTCCCACAAAACTAATAATCAAGTTGTAGTTCTTTGGTCAAGGCTCTCTGTAGTTCAAAATACAGAAAACCAATTTTTAATTTAATTTATGCAAAATAGGGAATTTACTATGCAAGTGTGGTATGTGAAAAAAGAGAATGGTGAAATATTTTTGCTGTGTCAAGGACAGGGGTACAGATGGGGCTCAGGAACAACTGTTTGTGGGTTACTATATTAAGTCAGTCTGGGTCAGGTAGATTAATATACTTTGTCTAAGTGAAGTGTCATGTTCCCACTGGAGTCATGAAAGAATGTGGTACGAGTGAGGAGTTCCCTAGTGAATGTGGAAATGGGAGGGCTCTGAAAATTGTGGAAACCCACAAGAAGGAAAGAGAGAAAGAGAATACACCTCCCCCCCCCACCAGCTTTATTGAGATATAATTGATAAATCAAAATTGTAATATATTTAAGTATAAATGTGTTAATCCAATTGATGTATACATTATGAAATGATTACCATCCCTCATCTCAGATAGTTACTGTTTTTGTGTGTATGTATGAACACCTAAGATCTCTCTTAGCAAATTTCAGTATACAATAAAATTAACTATAATCAGTTAATATTTTTTTAAAGATTTTTTTTAATTTAATTTATTCAGAAGAGACAGAGAGAGAGGCAGAGACACAGGCAGAGGGAGAAGCAGGCTCCATGCAGGAAGCCTGACATGGGACATGATCCTGGCTCTCCAGGATCACATCCTGGGCCAAAGGTGGCGCTAAACCGCTGAGCCACCTGGGCTGCCCTAATCAGTTAATATTATTATAACAATTAATTATAATCACCACACTGTACATTACATTCTCAGAACATAACTCATAACTGAAAGTTGGAACTATGTTGTGCCCAACATGTCCCTATTTTTCCCATCCCTCCTGTAGCCCCTCTCTGATACTGTGAGTTTGACTTTTTATTGATTCCATATCTAAGTGAGATCATATAGTATTTGTTTGTCTCTGTCTGGCTTATTTCAATTAGTGTAACATTCATCCATGTTGTCACAAATTGTAAGATTTCCTTTTGATGGCTGAATAATATTTTAATACATATACTAAATTTTCCTTATCCGTTCATCTGTCAACAGATATGTAGGTTGTTTCCATATCTTGGTTATTCTGAATAATGTTGCAATGAACATAATAGTGAAGATATCTCTTTGAGACACTGATTTCATTTCCTTTGAATATATACCCAGAAGTGCTGGATCATATGGTACTTTTATTTTTTTTTATTTTTATTTTTTTTCATATGGTACTTTTAATTTTTAATTTTGTAAAGATACTCCTTACCACTTTCCATAATGGCTGCACCAATTTATATTCCCATTAACAGTGCACAAGAATTCCATTTGTCCACATGTATGCCAGCATTTCTTATCTTTTGTATTTTTGACTGAAGCCATTATAACAGGTGTGAAGTGATCTCTCATGGTTTTGATTAGCATTTCCCTGATGATTAGTGATGTTAAGCATCTTTTCACATATTGTTAGCTAGCTGTATGTTGTCTTTGAAAAAATATATCTATTCAGGTCCTTTGCCCATTTTTAAAACTGGGTGTTTTGTTTTGTATTGAGTTGTAGGAGTTCTTTATAGTTTTGATATTAAACCTTATTTGAAGCATAGTTTGCAAATATTTCCTCCCGTTTTATAGGCTGCCTTTTCATTTTGTTGATTATTCCTTTCTGTGCAGAAACTTTTTAGTCTCATGTAGTCCGATTCATTCATTTTTGCTTTTTGTTGTCTATGCTTTGGTGTCAGATAAAACAAAAACAAAAACAAAAACAAAAAACATTGCCAAGACCAATATCAAGGAACTTTCATTCTTATGTTTTCTTCTAGGAGCTTTATGATTTCTGATATTACATTTAAATTTTTTATCTATACTGAGTTGGTTTTTGTCTTTGGTATGAGAGAAGGGTCCAATTTCATTATATTTGTATGTGGATATCCAATTTCCCAGAACCATTTATTGACAAGACTACTATTTCCTGCTTGTATATTCCTGGTATCTTTGTTGAAAATTAGATGACCATATATGTATAGGCTCTTTGTTCAGTTTGATTTGATCAATTTCTTTTAGCAATATTTTACAGTTTGCAGTGTTTGAATGTGTTCCTAAGCAGTATCTTTTATGCTATTATAAATGGGATAATTTTTAAATCAATTTTTTTGGTTAGAAATGTATACAAGGGCCATTAGAATCATGGAAGGGCATAAGGAAAATATGACCTATATTTTCCAAGCGTGTCTAGTAGAGGAGCAGAAGTTTAAATCAAACTTAAAATGAAGACCAGAATTAGATCACTGAGTGGGAAGATAGTTGTATTTGGCAAGGAAGGGAGCACAATTCTTTTGGAGAGAGCTCCCTAACTAAAGAGAAGAGGGAAAAAAAATTCCTTGCATGACTGTAGCAAGAGCTGCATTTTGAGAAGGAATAAAGACATGTAAGATGAGGTTTAATTTCCAAATTAAAATATTACATCAATGCAAAGCATTCATTTCTTTCATACTGATTCTTAGAGAGGAGGAAGAAGTACATGCCAGAAGGAACTTTCCACCAACTGGAGACTTTTGGAAACTTTTTATGTTTCACAACTTGTAGAAGTATCAGCAAATATGAGATTCTTCCTTCTACATCTAGCTTAGCTGGAAGGAGATGGCAAAGTTTCAAAGAAACATTTGTCTTCTAGTGGAAAATATACTGCTATATCAAATTGCAATTGGAAGAGTGGAAGATGGCTGCACCCAGGGCAATGAGCCTCCTGGACCCTTTGCTAGGTTAAAAGAGTTCCTGGTAGGTGCTTTTGCACTAGTTAAATGAAGAAACTAATGCAAAAACTTGACAAATATCTCCCTGTGGGAAAGACTTCCAGTTGAATATCAGGTTTTTGTTTTGTTTTGTTTCTTTGTTTTTGTTTTTGTTTTTTTTTTGCCAAGTTCACATTATAAGAGAATAGCATCAGCTTGGAGTCCAAGGAGGCAAGTTGGGGTTTTGTTTTATGTTTACATTTTTTGAAGTTTTAGAAAGTCTAAGTTTAAAGAACTGAGTTAAACATATGCCATGTTCAGTGGGAAAAAAAAAAAAAAACTAAATTATAATCAGTGACCTGTGCAGAGCTCCTCTCCTTTAATATTTTTTTCCTATATCCTATTGATCATTCCTTGTATCCTCCCTACATAGGTGACCCATTCTAATATATCCTTACATAAAAATGCATTTGTATAATGCATTGCATTTTGCTGTAAGTTTTAATTTACAAAAACCTTATTCTTATACTTTATTCTGTTCTTATTTTTCTGCTCAATGTGTATTTAATTTATGTTTATATATAGAATACGAATTTATCCACTGCATTTTAATCTATTTTTTATCTTAATGATGAACTCCTAATTTGCCTCCATTTCTAAGGAGGGCACTTGTGATGAGCACTGGGTGTTGTATGTAAAGTGATGAATCACTAAATTCTACTTCTGAATCTAATGTTACATTATATGTTAACTAACTAGAATTTAAATAAAAACTTGAAGCATTAATTAGTTAATTAAAAATATCAATGGAAAAAACAAATGCTTTCTTTTTAAAATATCTTCATTCTTGTAACATATGCTTGGGTCACAGGATGTACAAATATGCTAGGCTGATTTTTTTTTAAGATTTTATTTATTTATTTGAGATAGAGCACAAAGAGGAGGGAGGGGCAGAAGAGAGGGATAAGCAGACTCCCTGTTGAGAAGGGAGCCCACTGTGGGACTCAATCCCAGGACCCTGAGATAATGACCTGAGCTGAAGGAAGATGCTTAACCGACTGAGCCACCAGGCACCCTTAAATGATTTTTGATAAAGATGCAAAAACAATTCAATGAAGGAAAGACAATCTTTTCAACAAATGGTCCTAGCACAATTTGATATCCATAGACAAAAACAACAACAACAACAACAAAAAAAACGACAACAAGAACAAAAAAACAACCTTGACCTAACTTGCTTACCTTATACAAAAATTTACTCAAAATGATCACAGAGTGAATGTAAAATGTAATTTTACATTAACTTTAAATCTTTCAGAAAAATGGTCAGGAGAAAATCTTTAGGGCCCAGAAAAAAAGTTCTTAGACTGGAGGTAAAAAGCAAGTTCTATAAGAGGAGAATAAATAATAAATTGTACCAAATCAACTTTTAAAATGTTGTTCTGAGAAAGACTTCATGAGGAGGATGAGAAAAAAATGCTATAGGGATGCCTGGGTGGCTCAGCAGTTGAGCATCTGCCTTTGGCTCAGGGCGTGATCCTGGAACCCTGGGATCAAGTCCTGCATCCAGCTCCCTACATGGAGCCTGTTTCTCCCTCTGCCTATGTCTCTGCCTCTCTATTTGTGTCTCTCATGAATAAATAAATAAAATCTTTCAAAAAAAAAAAAGAAAAAAAACAAGCTGTAGATTGGAAGAAAATATTTGCAGACTATATCTCCAACAAAGAACTAATATCTAGAATATATAAAGAGCCCTCAAAATTTGACAGTAAAAGTAACAAGCTTTCCAGTTGGAAATGGGCAAGAGATATGAACAGATACCTACTGAAGAGCCTATCCTCTCACAAATGAGAAGCACCTGAAATGATGCTAAATATTATTAGTCATTAGGGGAATACAAATAGAAACTAAAGGGGGGGCACTGCATACTAATCAGAATTACAAAATTAAGCACAGTAAAAAAAAAATTGGTGAGTTTATGGAGAAACTGGATCATTCAGACATTAGGAATATATATTTGATATAACCACTTTGGAAAAGATATGGCAATTTCTTACTAAAACTAACAAAATGTGTTTCTTAAAGCCAAACAGGTGCTTACCACAAACTTAGCAATTGCACTATTCAGTGTATATCACAGACAAATAAAAGTTTATGCTTACACAAAGACATTCAAAAGTGTTCATAGCAGCTTCATTTGTAATAGTCTCAAGCTGTAAACAATCAAGTATCTTTCAACAGGTGAATAGTTAGAAAACTATAGTATATTCATACTAATAAATACTACTCATCAAAACAAAAAAAGAACAGATTATTGATCATAAAACAATTTGGATGGCTCTCAATGTCACTATGTTACATGAAAAAGTCAAAAGATTACTGTTATGGGCTGAATTATATCCTCGAAATTCATGTGTTAAAGTTTCAACTCTGTACTTCAGAATTTAGCTGCATTTGGAAATAAGGTATTTACAGATATGATTAAGTTAAATGGGGCTATTGGAGTGGGGCTTTCATCCAATGTGACTGGTGTTCTTATAAGAATTGGAAGAGAGAACAAAAGTTTGTGAGCACAGAGGGATGACCAGATGAGGACACAGTGAGAAGGTGACATCTACAAGCCAAGGAGAGAGGCCTCAGGAAGAACTAAACCTGCCCACACCTTGGCATTGAATTTCTAGCCTCCAGAAGTGTGATCAAATACATTTCTGTTATTTTAGTCACTCTGTCTACAGTATTTTGTTATGGCAGAGCGAGCAAACTCATATAATTATATGCTATATAATTCTACTCATACAACATTTTTGAAATGACAAAATTGTAGAGCTGGAGAACATATTAGTGATTGCCAGAAATTAAGGAAGGGTGAGAGAATGAGTAGGTTTTGCCCACAAAAGCCTAACATGGGGTATCCTTGTGAAGGAACTTTTCTGTGTCTTGACTACGGTGGTGGCCACATGTGTCTGCACATGTGATAAAGTTGCAGTGAGCTACATATACACACACAATAAATGCATGTAAAACTGACAAAATATCAATAAGATGGATGGATTCTATCAATTTCACTTTCCTGGGTGTGATATTTATTGTACTATAATGTGTAAGATGTTACTGGGGGAGAAATTATAATCTATTATTTCTTACACTACATATGAATATACAGCTATTTCAATATAGAGAGTTTAAAAAGTATAGAAATATGCTAAAGCCTTGCACAATGTTATCTTTCTCTAGAGATAGTTTGAATTTGTTTCTGGAAGGTGCCTAGGATCATTGTAATCCATGATTGCCTTAGTCTAAATGTAGGAATTGATCTCAGTTCAGGTGGAGATATAGCCTACGTGAAAGCTCTTCTATTTCCAGTTCACCTTTCCGAGAGTATATAATCAGGGATTGGCAAGAAGCCTCAGTGCCTGGTTTTGTAATCAAGTTTTACTGAGACACAGACACACTCATTTAAGAATTGTCTGCAGCCACTTTCATGCTACAACAGCAGAGCTGAGTGCTTACAACATAAATGGTATGGCCAATAAAGCTAAAAATATTTGCTATCTGGTCTTTGCTGAGAAAGTCTGCCTGCTTCCAGTCTAACAATCTTTCTCTCTCTCTCTTCTCACTTTTTTTTTTTTTAAATTTTTATTTATTTATGATAGTCACAGAGAGAGAGAGAGAGGCAGAGACACAGGCAGAGGGAGAAGCAGGCTCCATGCACCGGGAGCCTGACGTGGGATTCGATCCCGGGTCTCCAGGATCGCGCCCTGGGCCAAAGGCAGGCGCTAAACCGCTGCGCCACCCAGGGATCCCTCTCTCTCTCTTCTGAATCCAGCAGAGGACTTTGGAGGAAAAGCAGCCTCAAATGACAGTCTTACCTTTTTGCATTTTTTCCTAGATTTCTTTTCCTAGTAATGCTTCACAGCTTTGTTATCAATCCAATGTCTTTAAGCAGGCTTTATTTGCAATGATTCTAATTGTTCCCAGCAGGAGGGTTGGTCTACTTTGCCTAGTCTGCCATCACCAGAAGCCAAAGTCTCAAATGCCCCCAGCTACTATTTTCAGAACATCTGATCAAAATGAAACTTCTCTATTAACCACACAAGCATGACTTTTCAAGATCAGAACATTTGGGTCATATCCATCTGAAACATCAAATTGTGAGTTTCACCATTTACTTGGGTTTCAGTCATCTTCATGGTGAGTCCCTAGTGAATTCATAAGACTGCCTGGCCATGTGAATAATTTGAGAATCATTAAACTAGAAATAGTCATTGGAATATCTATTATCTACAGGAACCACTTCAGAGTAACTAGAAAGAACAAGGTCAGGAACCTTCAGGTTTGGAGGCTATTTAAGAGGGTACAACTTAAAAGGCTGTGAGAGAAGTGGCTTTGATAAGCTTCAAAGAGGCACTTGAAAGAAATGGAAGCATGCTGAATACTGGGTGAGTAGAGATGTCATGGTCACGAAGGGCAGCAGTGAGAAAATTCAGGAATATGTAACTCCAGCAGAGAGACAGGAGTAAAAGGAGCAAAGGTATCCAATGGGATGCATAGAATTTGTTATATATATATATATATATATATATATATATATATATATTTCCTTCCATTGACTGGTGGTCAAACACTGACCTCTTTGTAATAGCACCTTCAGATGTTTTTCACTCTTTTGGGATAGGCTTTCGTGTCAGAATGTGTTGCCATGAGAACATGAATTCAGACAGACTTTTTTTTGTATTTACAATGAGATGAAAGTATTTTCCATTCAGAACATGTGATAAAACCCTCAAAATCCCCCCACTGTGAAGTTCCAACCCCTGATTCATTTATAGTTTGAAAACAGTAGCAAAGATTTTGTAGATACAGAGATCAGACATAACAGTGTGACATTGTTGTTAATCATTAGGAATGTGATAGCATCTACAATAACAAGCATCACTCTGCCCATTGATATTGTTCAGTCTTATCCAATCCATTGTGCCTCAAAAACCTCCAAAAGGCAAATTATTTAGAAATAATGAAGAAAATTCTAATCATATTCTTAAATTCCTATACTTGAAATGTATTTTTATTATTACCTAGAATGTTAATTTCAAAAAGGTAATCTCAGGTAGATTGCAGTACTGACTGTACTTCATTCGAGAATGGCAGGTCCAGAGTCCACAGTGGAGAATCCAAAACAGCTGTGGTCATCACTAGCCCACATGGCACCTCTGTGAGAGTTTGAAATAACATTCTTTCCCTTTAGGGAGACACAGGTGCATTGATGTATGGCTTGGGTGAATGGACAGAGGATGTTTGTAGATTAGAAAAAGGAGCTATGGTTGGTAAGGGGAGATTGGACTTGATTTCATCTGTTCCTTACCATCTTGGCCAGATGTCTTTTTGTGAAGTGAATTAAGTCCATGATGTCCCTGAAAGCAATCTTATATAAATTTTAGGAGTTGCGCACATCACTTACCTGGCATCTGGCTCTAGCAAAGTCATTTATCTTTGCTGCTATAAAATCATTTGAGGTCCAATTATGGGCTAAATGATTACATTTCAGAAGAATTGGTAATTTTCACTATGTATGTGTAATTTTATACATTAGTATTAATATACTAGTATTAGAATGCCTACTATTAATACAACTGCCATTGTTACTACTAATGATAATAGCTAACATTTATTTATCATAATAATTGCTCAGACCAGAGTGGAAAGCACATGATGTATCAACACTCCAGGCAAAATATGATAACAGAAATTTGATTTTCTTAGTTGAAGCATTCTGAACAAAATAACTTACCCACATATATGTTTTCAGTAATTGTTGCTGCATGAATGAATGAGTGAGCGAATACCAGAGCAGGACAAGTACCTCTGCCACATGGCCAACATAATACTCACTGTCTTTGGCCAAATTATTAAAATCACAACTGCTTTGAGGTCAGGCAAATCTGAGTTTGGAATCTGAAATGATCCTTTTTAATTAGATGATTTCAGAACCGTTGACCAGTCTTGCTAAGCTCTAGTGTCTTTCCCTGTAAAATTAGTAAAGAAATGACCCCCCACAAGGTTGTTCAAGAATTAAATAAAATTAGGTATGTAAAATGCATTACATACTGTCTGATACCCAACACTCTCTTTGATCTTTGGTATAATTTTTATTTTTAACTTTAAAAAAAATTAGGTTTTCCCTCTTTATTGATGGAGTAATCATGCATTCACTGTTGAAGGCCAGAAATCTAGAATCCATTACCATGCTTTTCTCCATATTCAACCCAAATCAACCCCTCAAAAATGTTACACAGACCAATATAGACATCTTCCTGAATTCTATCTTAACCATACCACTCTTCTGTTTGTATCTTTAAGCTGCCTCCTATCCCAATCCATTTCCAGATATGTGAGCTGGAGGTCCAGATGTTGGCCATCTTTAGTTGCAACACAGTGCTTCTGACAGCAAGAATACTGCCCCTTTAGGCAGCCCAGGTGGCTCAGCAGTTTAGTGCCACCTTCAGCCCAGGGTGTGATCCTGGAGACCCGGGATTGAGTCCCACGTCGGGCTCCCTACATGGAGCCTGCTTCTCCCTCTGCCTGGGTCTCTGCCTCTCTCTCTCTCTCTGTCTCTCATGAATAAATAAATAAAAATCTTTAAAAAAAAGAATACTGTCCCTTCCACATGTGGGCTAAATCTGAGCATGTATCTTGCACTGCTTACATTGAGTGAGATACCAGTCCAAGACTGCAATGGGTTTTTCCAGTCTTTCCAGACATTTCACAACTGTATCTATGTCTTCGCATTTCTAGGAAAGAATTTTTCTACAGAGTAGCTGCTTTTTACCTTTCAGAAGGCATGAAGTTAGGAATGTTTGAGAAGCCAGGTCCGGGCTCTTTCAGTCTACCATTTTGGCCTCCCAGACATATTGGCAACATCAAGACATTAGGGTTCTGAGGTGCTTTATTTGAATCCATGCATGCCTTCCTAAGTGGGTTAATTTTGCATATTTTTCTGTCTCCTAGGCAAGATGGATTCTGTTGGGTACAATGCCAAGCAGGGCATAAAGATTTGGTGATGTGTCATTTCTAGACCTCGGCAAAAAACATATTTCATGGTAATGTGGCTCCTTTAAATGAGAACTCTCTGGAAGAACCAGTAGTTTTACACATTGCTGCTGAGCATCCTAATCAATGAATATGTTACTTTCTCACATCCTTATTTGAATGCTCACTTCATCCACACAGCCCACAAATTAAGAAAACTGGTTGTTCCTCCTGATCAAAGTATAACTATCCTCTTACAGTTTCTGTCATCCACCTGTAATTTCTGTAGAGCATTATGTCAGGTGGTGAACAAATATGCTTGTATTATTTTTTCTGATCACAACCCAAAGATCCAGAATGAGTGGAATCAAGAAGGCCTCCATTGAAAATAGTGGAGTTGGCATTTGAATTTATCTCCATACCAAGATCCATCTAAAATGACAGTGAAATATTATATCAACTCTGCAGAGCAAAGATGGGCACCCACCCAAAGTTTGATTCAGGTGTTGACACTGATGATGTCATACACACACACACACACCAGGAGGAAATGAAAAAAAATTTTTTTACCCACATAATGAGACATTCTGAGGAGGTCAAGGTGGCTCTCAAGTGATTTGCAAATGGCTTGAGAAGTCAAGAAAAAGAAACAGCCTTTGAGTTTTCATTATGGTCTTTGAGTGCAGCTGAGTCAAGATTTCTGCATATGACTTGAACTCCTCCCCAGTGGTAAAGAAGGGAGCACCCAGGCTTTCTCATCAGCTTCCCGGATTGGGGCAGAAGAGAAAGAGAGAAGACTGAACCTTACAAGCTGCCAGGAAACAATTTTTAAAATTGAGTCTTTATTTCATTAAATGTAAAAGGTATAGCATGTATGTATAAAAATAACCCAAGTGGGAACATCAGTGGGTGAAAATTTCAATGAGATGTTGAAAAATAAAAGCAGTGGAGATGCTGGCTAGAGGGTAGGGACAGAGGCTAAAGGATGTATACAAGTGGGCAAGGATGTGGAGAGAGTCCGTTTACCCTTCAGAATCCCAGTGTACCACTTTTCTAAGGCTCCCAATGCCAGAAATGGGAGATAAGGTTCAAGGATGGAAATGGACATTGGTTGAATTATTAAGTGCTGATGTCCCTTAGGGAAACTGCTCTTCTCATAGACTTTTTTTTTGCTTGAACCACCTGAGGACATTTTTATGACTTCAAGTGTCAATTACGTGTTGACAACTCACAGTCTTATAGCTTCAGTTCTGATTCTCTCCTGACCTCCAACCTAGACTGTGATTGTGCTATCCATCTCGTCAGAAAATGACTCCTCCCATCTCATACACACATTTGACAGTGACAAAATCCTGCTGCTTCCATGTAGCTCTCCCTTTTTTCTTACTGCCACTGTTTTGTTTCAGGCTCTCATCATATATTACCTCAACTATTATTATGACCCAAATTCCCATTTTCTGAATTCCCTTTTCTGAACTCATCAAAATTGATCTTCCTAAATTTAAATTCTGATCACTTCTAGGCTTAAAATCTTAAATAGCTCCCTGTACATTCTAGGTATTTTAATATAGCAGTTAAGTTCACTAAAATTTGCTATTATTTCTTTCTCCCTTTCAATCCACCCCACCCACTCAGGGCATTAGAACATAGGCAATGCAAAGACAGTGTTTTATTTATATATCTGAATCATCAGCACCAATACTTAACAGCTTAACATGAAAGCTAATTAAAAAGTATGTGGTATGAATAAATGTATTCCACAAGTGTTAGTACTGTCTTGAAACACTGACTTGATTCTCTCTGAATTCATTGTTCTTCCCAAACGATGCAACTCTTTCCACACAGTTTTTAATTCAACAGGGCTCAGAGAATAGACCCAATAGGTACTGAACTAAATGTTAAGAACTCATAATTTATAGTTTTAATATATGTAGTAAATCAGTGTCTAAAGTTGGTTTAAAATAGCATTCTCTAATTCCAAGCTTTCTACATGCATAAATTTTACTGATAATACTGATTTTTTTCGCATGAATAGGATTGCTTTACTGAAGTATAATTCAGATGCAAACTTGTGTCTCCCAATGATTAAGCTCAGCAAAACCAAATTCTACCATCTGAGAGTGTCCAAAGCCTCTTGAAGATTGCTGGACCTACCATCTGTTATCTTAACCCCTCTCCTCTGGGCTACTGTATTCATACATATGAAAACCTATACATACACATATAAGTCAAGTAACCAAAACCTTTACACAAGATACACACAACTTTAAAATTTAGACCTTTCATTAATTTCCTCAAGAAATTCAATTATACCCTTCTACTTTCCCAATGATTCCTTCTCCCTTCTTTCCCATCTCTTCCCTTCACATTCTAATTTCTTACATCCCCTCTTTCCGGCTTCCTTAAAATTCTTCTCTTCTTATTTAACTGAGGAATTAATATTCCCTTCTTATCACAAAACACTTACATAAGCATACTATTTGATGTACTCAGCAGAAAAAAACAAATCTGATCATGTGACTGGACCCCCCCTTCCTTTAGAAAACAGCATTATAAGTAATATTTTATTTCTAATGTATTAGGAACAGTATAGGCTTTTTTTTTTTTTAAAGGAACTTTATTTCTCTTACAAACTTCTTTGGGATCTTTTTAGAAAAAGTCCTTAATTAAAATTTGCCTTATAAAAACTGTATGTAAGCTAGCATTTGTTCTGAGTATATGGTCTTCCAGGAGAAAAACTTCCTTTGTGGTATTCTGTTCCAACCTCAATCTGAATTCCTGACACATACATCTTCCTGCATACTAGGTCTTTCCAACCAGAAAACCCAGAGACTCCTCAAATTCAACGGGTCAGTAACCAAACTCACTTTCTTGTCCACAACCACCCCTGTGTTTCGTATTTCAGTCATCAAGGTGAGAAACTCAGGCCCTCTTCTTCTCTTTTTAAGCAGTATTTATCAAATTTATACTTTGTGCCAGGTAAGATGCCAGTTTCCAGCAATAGAACCACAAACATGATTGAGTTGTTTCTCAGCCATATTGATTTCATATCCCAGATTTTCCATATCCATTTCTACCTCTCCATTTAGTTTAGGTCCCTGCCAATCCTTATCTGAACTTCTGAAATTCTCTAATCATTCCTCTCTTCCTCCCCACCTTTATCAACATGTTTTTCCACTTGCAGAGCTGACCATGTTGCTTTGCTGCCTGAAAACACATAGTCAATAATATTGCATAACTTTGTCTGGTGACCATTCATAACAAGACCTATTATGATCATTTTCTAATTTATAAGACTACTGAATCACTGTTATACACCTGAAACTAATACAATACTGTATGCCAATTTTATTCAATTACAAAAAGAAGAAAGGCTCCACATGAATCCTGTGGTCATCAAAAATAGCAGACCCCTCTTGGCTGGCAAGGCCTTTCAGGATCTAATTCCTGCTCACCCCACCAGTTTTATCTTTCTTCCTAATTATTGACCTTTAAAGTTCCAAAAATCTATGCAAGAATTCATGAAGTGCATTAACAATCTTTGTGTCCTATGTAAAATAGCATTCTGCCTATTTTCCATTGATCAAGGTCTTACTCCTCATTCAAGATCTCATATTACTTCACCCGAGAAGTCTTCCCTTCCCCACCTGTCTCCAGCTCATTCCATTGCTCTTTCGACTGACCACTGTTTTTTTGTTTTTTGTTTTTTTTTTGACCACTGTTTTATTAGTGACCAAATAACCCAACATTGCAATTTATAATTCATCTCCCAAAATACCTTAAGCTCCTGTATTGAAAGACAGCATTTAATTTATAGTTTTACTCTTATAAATCTGCCTGAATGAAAAATAAATGCTGTAACTGCTATAAATTTTTCTCCCAAATCTCAGGTGTGAAAAATATCACATTCCTTCATCTTATTAAATCATATAAAGCAGTTCTAAGATCCCTGTATGACTCAGCTGGTGGCAAATTCAATCTCAGTCATGAGTTGTGGCAGCTCTTTCTCTATTCAGAAATATTCAAACTTTATGGGCTCTTTGCATTCCAGAATGCATGACAAAGGCCTTTCTAATTTCATTCCATGCTTAAGGCCATTGATAAACTCAAAATCCTAGTCTTTAAAATCCATTCAGGAAGGAAGTTAAGCTTTTTTGAACCAATGTCAGCCTTAGGGAATTTTGACTCCATATTCCAGGGCCTTAGCCATTTCTTTCATTTGACTTCCTTTCTCCAAACTTTGGGTTCTCTCACTCTCTAAATGATCCTGTCCTTTGAAGGATCTCTGCAGTGGAGCTGGTTGGATGTTTTCTATTCACAGAAAAAGCATTAAATTTGTTCCTTTCCCAGTCTAAGAGAAGTCATCAAGAATATTTCCCCACTATGGTTGGCCCTCCTTTTGCTCCCCACCTGAAGATTTCATTTCTTTCTCCTACCAAATAAAAGCTTTCATTTGATGTTTTATTTTGGGGATCTGAAAATGACTTCTTTGATTCTTACAATATTGTTGTAAGGAGTGAAAATCTCTTCTACAAAGTTTGAAGGAATTTGAGGGGGATTGATTCTTCCTATTATGCTCAACCTACTATAATAAGGAAAACAAAGCATAAATACCTTAATAGATTATACTATTGTTTATTGGAATAAATGGTAAGCTCTACTTATGAGCTGTAAAGTGAAAACTCATATAAATTAACACAATGTTTACTAATATTATCCTTACATTGTTTACAGATTTGTATTATCTGAAATAAGACAAATGTCTTTGAGGTCCTTGGATGAAGTGCCCTAAAGCTGACCTCCTTACTTAGCTCAATGACCATTAGGGGGCAGCCAAGAACCTATGCTTTTGTTACATTACAATCCTGGAACATTTTCAAATAGATCTTTCTTGGGACTTAAACTAGGCAGATATTCCTACCAAAAAAAAAATCTATATACTATCATAATGTGAAGTACTCTTTCGTATTATCGGTCTGATATCTTATGTCCACTAATCTCTCTCACTCATATAGCCACAGAGACCCCTCACAACCACATACCACAGCTACCACTAAGGGCTATTTTTATTTCCAAAATTACATCCTCACAACAGTCTTTTCCCCCTTGAATAGCTGAATTTTTTTTTTAAAAAAAGAAAGACATAGGAATTTGACAACATCTAGAAAAGAACAAGAGGTGACATTAATTCATGAAACACATCTGTACTAAACAAAGACCAAACTAGCCAACATTTATGTAATGTATTATGTAATGTATTCAGATGAGCCTAATTCTAGCTCCTTTGCAATGCTCACATTTGAACAAACAAAATGGCAGTGTGGTTGGATTAAATTTCCTGTGTTTTATCCTTGCCCCTATAAAGGCAAAAGGAAAATATTTCTTTTAAGAATATTTTCTTGTCATGTTGATGTAATCATAACTGGTTTTTAACACACAGCTAAATTATATATATGCATGTGTGTGTTTATGTGCCTATGTATATATTAATCCTAATCCTCTCTTTTGTATATTATTTATTTTCTTCTTCTATCCTTGAATATGTTCCTCTCTTTCTTCATACACCCCAATTAACATACATGCATGCACACAGATGTGAATGAATTACATACATATGTGACAAACTGATTAGAGTGAGGTTGACAGAGAATTCTTTGGTTTCCAAATTCTACCAAAGTAATGCCCATCTAGAATACTGTGACCCTGATTTTCCAGAGAGAACAATGAAGCTCAAAAAGAATTACCCATGATAACGTAAGAGATGTTGAGATCACAGCACCCACTGCATTCCATAATATGCTATTGAGGGAAGAATTGCAAATAGTAAGAATTCTTGACTTTCAAGATAAAGGACAAGATATTAGACTATAATAAATCTTAGAGAAATTAGGGCAAAATGGAAACACCGTAGCTTCTCTTTATCAAGAGGATGGTGAAAGTCATCATTAGTTGGCCTTTTAAAAAGTATTGGATCTGAAACACCATGTTTTTGTTTTCTTTCATTGTTGTTTTTTTTTTTCTAGTCTGTACTTATTATCTGTCTTTTGTTCACTCTAGAAGCAATGATCCCAATGGAAAAATTCCTTTCCTCTTTGATCTGTCTTGACAAATTGGTTTGGGATTTTTTTTTTTTTTTAAGATTTATTTATTTATTCATGAGAGACACAGATTGAGAGGAGAGGCGGAGACATAGGCAGAGAGAGAAGCAGGCTCCTCGCACGGAGCCGGATGAGGGACTTGATCCCAGATCCAGGGATCACGACCTGAGCCAAAGGCAGGCACCCAACTGCTGAGCCACCCAGGAGTCCCTGGTTTGGGATTTCTAAAACAGAGAAATGATATGTATGACAGAAGAGTCAAATCTTAAAGCTATATTTGATTTTTATCACCAAGACTACAGCATTTGAAACTATTCTTCCTGGTTTTTTCAAGCTGTTGAATAGACTTAAATATCTTTCTTGGATAATCTTATTTCAGTTACAGTCAAACACCAGTGTTAGAAGAAAAAGGGGGAAAGAAGGAGGGAGAAGATGAAGAAAGGGGAGGGAAAAGGGGTAGGGATGGGGAAAGTGGGAAGGAGAGGATCAAAAGGAAGCCATTTACTTTTGAAGAACTTGTTTTTAATGAGTTGCCCAGATTGATTTTTTGCTAAAATACATCGGGCTGGGCCTTGTTATTCTTTTTAGCAAAACAGAATGGAGTGAGAAGATATGGTAATACTATAAGAATGCAAACAAAATAGAAATCCTACTTCTTTTGTCTGTGGGATCTCACATGAAAAATGTAGAGAAATGGATGAAGTGCCCTCAACTGTTTATAACTTAGGAAATTGCTAATGTTTGGGTTCTAAAACCATCCTTCTTCAAGACAAATAGAAAATTGCTATAGTTAAGGATAAATAAGATGCAAAGATAAGCAATAAAGGGCTTGTTGATCTGATTCTCAGTGATTAGGATTGCGAAGTTGTTCTATTCAGATTTACTCAGAATATTGAATGTTAGTTAATTTACCAAAAGAGTAAAACAAGAAGTCTGATTTAATTTCATTATCTATTCAGAAGAGAATAGGCTACAAATTTGAAAGAAAAAAATGTATGTGTGTGTTTTTTTCCCCATCACTCAGGGGAGCATTTTTTAACTATGCTATAATTGATTTTAAGATTATCAATTTCTATTATTCTTCATTATAATCTCGACTTCCAAGAACTTGTTTTAGACTGCAGAGAAGAAAGACAATGTTTGAGGATAAGTCCTAGAAAATCCCACATATCAAGAGACCCAGCCAGGGAGAACATGCGCCTTCATTGCTTCTCTAAATAAATAAATGAATAAATAAATAAATAAACAAACAAACAAATAAAAATAAATAATTAATTAAAAAATAAATTAAGGTTGGGACAACATTTTCATTCCATCAGCAGAGCTGGGGACATGAAAACAAATTCTGAAGTAGTCCATTGCTACATAAAACTAACATTTCCAGTCAGATAAATGTTTTAGAAATTTAAAATTAACAGTCCTGAGGATAAAGGAAGCAACAAGCAAGGAGGGATTGGGAAGGGTCAGCGAACGGTGAGTCAGAGGCCTCACTGTGGTCCTTTTCAGTTATGAAGATCTTTATGGAGATTATGTTTGCACTTTGGCCTTATGGAAAACCACTGAAGGTTTTTTTTCTTTCCACTTGGGAGATGAGGTTTTCCCAATTTTCATGTATTGCTAAGGCTGAAAATGGGCCCCTGGCTCCAAATCCTATAAGGAATAATAGTGTTTCCTCCAAAAGAGCCTTTGTTATCTTGCTTTTCTGATGAAACTCATGAGGAGTCAGTCTCTGCCTGATTCTACAGGAGATGTCCCCAAAATCATACTACATTCATGAGGGTTCCACTAACCAATGAGCTTGGAAGCTCCCCTAAAACGAGTCAATTCCAAGGTACAAAGTGGAGGGAACTCTTCTCCCTAGAATTCAACTTCTCTTTGGTCTGCTCTTGGCTTCTCAGAGAATCTCAGAGAATGTTTGAGAATTACAGATTGAAGTTATAGAAACATTCTCAGTTAAACATGTTAATGTACACAAATAATCCACCTTACTTCCTCTTAAACTCTAATACAGTGGAAGTAAAAGAAGGAAGGTATGAGATATGAGAATCAGTGGGAGACAACAGCCCATTTAAAAGGTTAACTCCATTAATTTGGGGGGCTGGGAAGAACATGGACACATGATTCCTGACTCCATATATCAGACAGAGTTGAAAGTATGTACTGAGGATGTTTTTAGGAAGCAAATTGATTCATGCCGCTGGATCCCAGAAAGAGTGCAAAACTAAAGGTAGGATCTGAAGTTGGTGTGTTGGATGGAGGGGCAGAGAGAAGGATGGACAGTTTGTTCAAGGAGTAGTTAGACCCATTACATCATTCTCCAAATCCTTACACCCAGATGACAGCCCTCCACAACCCCAGGACATATTAGATTTACTTTTCTGGGGAGCTATAATTATGGATTGTGTGGTTATTAGGCATAGGTAGTAAATGAAATTCCCATCTGAAAATAGGTGAATGATGAGGACCTCTGATCTCTTTCCCTGCTTCAGCCACCAGACTTACCTACCCCAGGCAGGAGGTTAGGTTAGAGGATTCCTCAGTCCAAGGACCATAGCTACAAAGAATAACATTAGGGATATCTTAATAAAAATTCATTTAATTCCTTATCACTCTATATTCAAAACCACCTGTCAGTTTGTCTTCCTTATGTACTGTCCATTTCAGGCAGAATTTTAGTAACTCACTTGCAAACTTGAACAGACAGCCAAGAATCAGAGGAAAGCTTAAGGCAAGAGCATATTCATGAATTAATGGCAGGTACATAGAAAATGAAGCAAAACAACAAAAGAGCTGTAAAGTTTCCTCTTGAAAAGAAACAGTTGCAGAATATAACCATATAAAAATATTTAGATGGTTAGAGTAATATGAACACTAAATATTGATTAAATCAAAATTTGTGATATTATAATAGCAGAGAGAAAGAGGAGAGAATGCCTCTGTAATCCCTATAAGTACCATCTTCTTATGGGATAGGTAGATAGATAGATAGATAAATAGATACAGGTATATATATAGATATAATCACATATATATGATTCAACTGTGCTTGACACAATTCTCTGTTTCAAGGTCAAGTTAATTTTAAATAGATCTTGGCCATGTGTATCTCTGATAGGGGTTTATACTGTCTTTATTATTCTACATTTACATAAAAAATACAATTTTCTCCTAATTATAAACATAATTTGTTGAGTAGTTACTATGTACCATTCCCTATAGTATGTGTCATAGAAGAACCAATGACAAAGCTATGATTGCTATCTAATTTTATAAATAGTAAGACTAGGTCTCAGAAAGTGTGTACAACTTCCCCTAATGGGTATTGAGATAACATTCACTAGAAATATGGAAGCAATTTCCAAAAGAAATAGCAAAACAAGTTTTAAATAGCTGCTTCTAAGAGTAGGAATTAGGAATGGAGAGGATTGGGGTATATAAGTAATCATTTGTCATACAAGAAATCACCCCATAAGACTTAAAAAGAAAACACTTAGTTTTTTTTTTTTTTTTTTTTTCTTTTTTTCTCTGGAGTATCTTTAGTTTGGGCAGGGCTTGAAGGAAACAGCTCTGCTCTTTACAGCATCAGCTGTGTGGCTTAAATGGAGTTGGAGAATCCTTTGTTGTGGCAAATTTTAGAAAATATTGGAAGGTAGAAACATTGAAGTGTGAAAAATTTTAGAAAGCATATTTACGTGTGTGCTGTTTATTTGCATTTAAACAGTAATATATGCTTTTCATCCAAATATTCATCTGATTCAGAATGGGACCACATGGCCAGAATTGGCCACCATATTCCAGGGCTAACGTCTGCCTGTCCTAGAGGATCCCAGCCTTGAATTCCTGTTACGTTGGAATTCAGAACTATAAAAAGTTTTCAACTGTTGTAGATAAATAAAGAATGAATATGAAATTGAATATCAGAGCCAAGTGCAGCAGTGTTACATGTTCACCCTTAATGATACATCCAAACAGGTGCTAGCAGAGCTGACTATGAACATCAATCAGCAGGACACATAGCTGTGCCCTCAGGATCCCTGACACCAGCCTGACATATAGACAAGATTCTGCAGGTGTCAAAATATCGGTGCTTGGAGCTGCATTCCATGGCTTTTCCCCAATTGACAGGTCTCTTCGAGATACCTTGGGATTTTGTTACCAGCTGGCAGTGTTCCATATCCCTTATCTTCTCAGTGTTTTATGATGCTTGACTGGTTTAACTTCAGAAAAAAAAAAAACAGCACAGAGTAGACCGGAGCAAGTAGCAACCACTTCCTTTCAGCTAGAGATCAAGAAGTACCGAAGCACTGGGAAGTTAGGTGACTCATACAAGATCATAATGTCATAGATTCTGATGCCAGATCATATGCTCATTTATAGCATGAGTGTGAATTTGCCCGAATGGTGACTATGTTCATTTGTGTAGGATGGGAACGGGAGGAGGAAAAGCAGCATCTAGGGTCTAGAATGTTCAAGAAGCTCATACAAAAAAAGCACAGGGTCATGACATAGCACTTGCTCATGTTTTCATTTTCTTTTGACCACAAAGTGGTCTGTATAGCTGGGCATTATCACAATTATAATTTGCATTATCTGAACTACATGTGCTAGAACAAAGTCTTCTTAAAGCATTTAGGCAACAAGAACACCAAATAAATACGGCAATTGATTAAACATGGGTATGTTATCTTTAAAACACATGGCACACTTTTTGCTAAAAAACTTATCCTGAATAAGAAGAGAAAATGAATTGGGAAAATTCAATGCTAAGAGGCACATAATCAAAATATTTAGTGATGGACCTCTGGACATTGGTCTTCTGCCGTTTAGACCAAACTGTGTGAGGGAAAGTTCTTTAAAGAGCTTCAAGTTAAAATTGGTAATGATCAATTATTCCTCAGCCATTGGCTCCTTTCTACAAGCACACAACTTACCCTGGTCTGGAAACAATCAAACCTGACAAATCCAATCTATACCTTGTTGTTAGCAGGTTAACTTCTGTACTTTATGCTAAATTCCTAATCTCAATAGTCTTTGCCTTCTTCCTCCACTCATGTCTGTCTTAATCCAGCATAATCTAGCCCACTGCCCCCCTCCCTATGTTTGTCCCCAGATCCCAGCACTCATACATGAATACTTAAATTGTATCAATTCTCCATTGTCGTGTAATAAGAAGTCCCAAACTTGGTAAAATAAAACAAAAACTATTAATTATCACAATTCTGAAGGTCAGGAACTGGGAAAAGGTTCAGCTAGGTAGTTCTTTTGTTCTCTGAAATGTTGACTGGGATCACTTGAGTGAGTATAATCAACTAAGAGTTCAGATAGAACTGGAATATCAAGATGAACTTTCCTCATTTAGGGTCTCCCCCCAGGTGTTTTATAATCACTTAGTAGTTTAGCCTAGACTTCCTTGCGGTATGGAGGCTGGCCTCCAAAAAAAGAAGCAAGCAGAAGCTGTCATCCTAAGGCCTGGGTTTAGAAGTCCCAGAATGCCAACCTCTGTATTCTATTGATCAAAGAAAGGCAACACTGTAGCCTCTACCCCTTACTATGAGGAATGTAGTTTGCTTATAAGGATGGGAGGAACTGTGGTAACTCTCTGGAGATGATCTACTGAACACTCTAATAAAACTGCTCTCAAGGACCACAAACAGCATGCTTCCAAATAAATTATAAACCTCTTTTCTCATGTATCTGAGGTTCATTTTTTTATAATGCATTAAAGCACCACAAACTGAGTGACTTAAAACAGCATACAATTATACTCTCACAGACTTGGAAGCTGAAAAACCCAAAATCAAGGTGTTGGTAGTATTGGTTCCTTCTGAGGGCTCTGAGGGAGAATGTGTCCCATGCCTCTCTCCTAGCTTCTGGTAGTTGCTATAATCCTTGGCATTGCTTGGCTGATGGATGCATCACCCTAACTCTGCTTTTGTTTTCACATGGCATTTTCCCTGTGTCTCTGTCTAAATTTCTGTCTTCTTAGAAAGAGATCAGTCATATTGGATTAGGGTTCCCCACCCCATGACCACATCTTAACTTGATTACATTTGAAAAGACCCTATTTCCAAATAAGGTCTAGATACTAGGAATTAGAACTTCAGCACATCATTTGAGGGGCATAATACAATCCATCATACCTATCACCAAGAGAAGTGGCACTGGGATGTTAACATCATCAGTAAGTGAAACTACTTAACAGTGGTCAGTGCCATCATGTGCAACATTCTGAGTTTTTCTTTTTAAACATACTCTTGAGAATCTTGATTGTGGTATCTCAATTTGTGTTTCACAGCTCCTATCTTGCTGCTAAGCAAATTCCAAACACCTATTGCATGTAGTTGGTTTGATTATGAGACCTCCAGGTTTCATGTGCAACAAGAATGGAATCATGCCCATACAGCAGGATAAATATACACATAAAATCCTACATGGTTCAAACTGTCTGACAAAGAGTGGTTACACACAGAGCTTTAAGCTCAAAAGTACACTACGCTTCTAAAAGTGAAGCCTTGCACTTGAAATCCCACGTTGTCCAAATAGTCTTGTTGGTAGTATTTTATAGCAATATTTTAATCTCAGGTTAGAATCTTCTTGCTATTCCAAGGGTCAAATAATACATAAATATCAAATGTTGTTTTTTACATCTTCATTTTGGAGGTAGTGTATACTCATTTGAGACATTATGTAAAATACAAAAATGTACACTAAATAAAACAATCACACATAATTCAACTACTTAAATGCCACCTAATTTAAATTCTGGGACATTTCCTTCTAGTCTTTGTATACACAATATTTTACAAATCATCTATGTCTATTTTTATGCTAAAGTGGCAGAATTGAGTAGTTTGTAACAAAAATTACGTATCTCACAGAGCTTAAAATATTTACTAATTGGTCCTTTCAGGCCAAGTTTGCTGGCCTCTAAGCTAAAACATGCTAGCTTGGGCACCTGGGTGCCTCAGTGGTTGAGTCTGCCTTCTACTCAAGCCTTGATCCTGGGGTCCTGGGATCGAGTCCTACATCAGGGTCCCTGCTGAAAGGCTGTTTCTCCCTCTGCCTATGTCTGCCTCTGTCTGTGTGTCTCTCATCAATCAATCAATCAATCAATCAATAAATCTTTTTAAAAAAATGTGCAAGCTCCATCAGAAGAGTCCAAGTCTGTTTCATTAGTTTCCTGAAGTCTTTATATAGTGTCTAATATGTAGTAGGTGATAACACATTTGTCAACTGCTTTATATTGTACTTATAATACTGACTCTGCTTTTTAGTTAACACTGCATTGCAAAGATCTTTGAATTTTACTCAGTAGTTGGTATGCATGATCTTATTGTCTACATAGTATCTTGGTGGGTGTAAGGGAAGGAGCAGCGTGGATATTAACATTAAAAAGGTACTGAGTAAGCACTTTGCAGACATTTGTTCTATAATCTTAACAACTTTCTTAGGTAAGAATTATTAAATGTTATCTTATTGTTGCATTTGGGGAAACTGAGTTTCACAGTGATTAAATAATTTGCATAAATTCACATTCCCCTATACTTAGACATTTTGTACTTCTTGGGTTACCACTATCTCAAGAAGACAATGAGGATCATTACCACACTGAACATGGACTTCTCTCATCTGTAAATTCATTTCTATAAACTGAATCTCCAGAAGTGAAGTTATAGTGTCAAATTGCTTAGTTCATATGGCCAAATTATTTTTCAAGAGGACATTTAAAGTCATTTTAGGGTCCCTGAGTGACTCAGTCAGTTAAGCATCTGCCTTCAGCTCAGGTCATGATTTCAGGGTCTAGGGATTGAGCCCCTCGTTGGAGTACCCCCTCAGCAAGGAGTCTGCTTCTCCCTCTGCCTGCTGCTCCCCCTGCTTGTGCTCTTTCTCTCTCAAATAGATGAATAAATAAATGAATAAATAAATAAGTAAAAAAATAAAATCTTTAAAAAAATAAGGTCATTTTATTATTGATCTAATTACTTTCATAAGAATAATCTAGTTCATTTGTAAAGCACATACACATGCATCACACATATCACATAGCATGCCTGAGTTATTAATATGAATCTCTTGAATAAATCCTGAGAATCAGCAGTTTAACACATTTTTCCAGTTGATGATGATTACGAGTGACCATTAGTATTTGAGGAATCCTGTTTTTGTCTGAACAAATTTGACATTTGAATAGCCTGGTATCTAGAAATTTAAACCATTAATCTGCCAGTAGGACAGATAAGGAAGAGTTTGCATTTTACAATGAGTGCAGCTTGAAATAATGTAGCTATTTCTTGATGGTCTCCTAAAAACATTTCCCTCTAATACAATATTTTGAAATAACTCTAAAGCCAGACTCCTACTTTGGATAAAACAGCTATATTCAGAGCACACATTTGTACCTCAAAGGGTTCAATAAAATAAGTGATAGCTGAACACAAATACAATCCCAATGACTTTGGCAAACACTTCCTTTGATTTCTCATTATGAAAAAAAAAATTCTATTACTTTTAAATTTTGATTCGCATGCTAAATTGGGCATGTTTGTCAAAAGTAGAAAGGAGGGAAATGACAGGTTCATATTTTGTGGGTTTTAGGTAACAGACCTAATGTAGTGGTGGTGGATGAGTGTACTGGGAGATAAGGGAAAACCACTATCCAGAGGAGCAATATAGAATCAGGATAATGTTCTTGACTCAACGCTGGAGTTGGCTCTCTAAAATTAACTGAGGTCATTTGTGCAATGGTTCCTAGCCCAATATGTGGCATAGGCTGCCCCCCACAAAAGATCTGAAAATGAGGTGGGTGGAAAGAACATGGACTTTGGTCTGATTCTCCAACTAACTTGGATTGGGCCTATTTCAATCCATTTTACATGGAGGCTGTTGTAGGTGAGGTTAAGTTACAGTTCCTCAAAACACAGCAAGGTATGAAAAAATAGAACATATTCTTTTGAGCAGGAGTGGCATTCAAGCAGGAAATTCAGTACTGCTCCTTGAAAGTTCTACTTGCTGCCTTGGGGTAGACAAGGCATTTTCAAGATTGGAGAAGTTACACACTTTTCTACTTGGTTTACATATACAATTTTTCACACCAGAGTGAAACTTCTTTCTCACCCCCAATGCCCCAGGTCCACTGAAAGGGAGTACTTTACCTGGGACATTTCCCCAGCCTGGCTTATATGAAAACTACTTGACTCTTCCTTCCATCCTAGTATCTCAGCAAGTTGTCTCCTCCTGCTATTTTATGTCTTCCACTGCTGACCCAAATCATATTACATTATTCATAACTAAAACTGTAATCAATGCCTGGGATTCCAAAAGTCATCAACAAAACCAGTCTCAGAACACTAGTATTTGAGGGAGGAAACACAAATATTGCCTTATTTTGACTCTTTTGGGCACTGTCATTGCCCCTAGCCATTCACTTCATCCCTCTAAAGTTATTTATTATTCATACCTGAGAGCTATATCCTGGAAGGCAAAGGACATTCAATGTCTGTGTGTTAATGCTGGCAAAAGCAGCCCCCTCTGCCAAGAATAAATACAGACTATGTGGGAAAATACTCTGGATCCCTTGCTTCTAAGTGGGGTCATGCTGAGGCCTATCCTGCAGTGTCTCTCAGAGTCTCCCAGCAGGGCTGAGATCTACTTTTCCATAGTAGCCCCTGTTTAACAACACATCCACTATTGGTTTCCTTCTCTTCTCTGCCTCACCTCCCCAATCCCTTAACTTGGTTTCCTGGGATCACACCCAGCTTTAAATATTTGCACTTGAATCATTGTCTCAGAGTCTGATTTCAGAAAGAACTCAAGTCAGTACAGAAGCTCCCAGCAGAGCTGGACAGATGACCTGCACTCTCTCAAAGGGCTCACTGCATTTTCTTCTAACCAGCTTCAATTCTACTGAGAATTTGGTTCTTACTTCTATTACCTCTCTTGAGACCTTTGTTCCCAAGCATGCAACTGGCACTCAACTGATATTTATTGAATTAATATTAATATCACCCTTAGAAATAATTATAGTAGTAGATGTCATTTATTGAGAAGTTTTCCTGCACCAGATAACATGCTTAGTACTTTATTCATATCAATTCACTAATCATTCCATAAGCTTTGAATAACATCCTATTATTATTTATTATCCTTGTTTTGGAGAATGAGAATACTAGTTTGGTTAAGGTAAGTGATGGCACAAGATGAGTCTAGCTTCAGCCACACTCTTAACCACTGTACCTTCCTTGGGCATTTCAAACTGCCTATGACAATTCAGTAATTGGCAATTTTTGTTTGAAAAGAAAAGACACAGCAGGCTTAAGTGCCTCAACTGATTTTTCCTTTCCCATTGGTTGGGGGTATTTGAGATTTTTTATAGTTTGGGAGCTCTTTCTCAGACATTGACATTTGATGATCCTGTTCTCTGAGAGTTGCTCAAGAGATAAAGAAGAGGGCCCATCTCTCAATGCCTCCTCTGTTTGGATGGCCACCAGCCTGTGTGATAACCCTGTGTGGCAGAGACTTAAGAAAGCACCTTTCCCTAAGGAACCCAGAAATAGTAGCCTGGACACTTGGAGCCTAGTTGAATAAATGATATTGAATAAATTATATGATCCTTTCAGGGTTTTCATTATTGTAAATTAAGGGAGTTGAAAAAGTTGGTCCTTCACAGTTTGATAAATCTATGAATCCACAACCATTGCTCATCATGAGTCAAGAAGAGAATCATTGATTTCACACTTCTTTCTCAAGTTATTGAAGACACATGCCTTGGGAGGCCTGGGTGGCTCAGCGGTTGAGCTCCTGCCTTTGGCCCATGGCATGATCCTGGGGTCCCGGAATCAAGTCCCACATGGAGCTCCCTGCATGGAGCCTGCTTCTCTCTCTCTGCCTGTGTCTGTGCCTCTCTCTCTCTCTCTCTCTCTCTCTATTTCTCTCTCTCTCTCTCTCTGTGTCTCTCATGAATAAATAAATAAAATCTTTTAAAAAATGAAGACACACGTCTTCATTGATTTTTCATTCTCTTCAGTCCTTGTGATACCCCTTGACATGGTTTCATATAATTGTCAATCTGTAACTTCCTAGAATATTACAGTTCAAAATACAATGTTCCAACTATTACAAATGATCTGTTGTTCCTTGACCACTGCATTCACTTTTATGTGTCTTTGTTACAGTGCTTTTTAACAATGTGACCTTGATTGTTATAAGTAGGAGCCTTTGGAGCCTTTTTTTTTTTTCTAAGTATGCTTGAACTTGAGGATTGGATCTAATACATCACCCTTCATTTAGTGCTTATACATACCTCATGTTTAGTGGGAATCAATATATGTTCATGAATTCCATTTAGCAGCCAATGTGTCCTTTCATTACCATATTACAAGACTTCATGCTCTGCTATTCAGTGTAGAAAATACCGCTGCTGTGGGTGGGTAATTTCTACAATAAACCCTACCCTCGTCATCCCATTTCTTGCAAAAAACAATTAATATATTCTAGTCTCAGATGTAAGGACTTCTCTTCCTAAAGGTTCTGAGTGGTGATATGTTAGAGGATTAAGATGGCAATTTCAGGAGAGCTGACATTGAATCCAGGCTCTATTACTTATAAGCTATTTACCCTGTAGACTCACTGAGCCTGAACTGCCTCATTGCCAACATGGGAATTGTTATTGCAGAGGAAGAATGGATGGGTTAAATTAGATACTGTGCATTGAGTGCTTGGAGCCAAGGCTGGTACGTAGTAAATGCCAAACAAGGCAATTATTATTATTATTATTATTATTATTATTATTATTATCATCATCATCATCATCATCACTACTACTACTACTACCATTACTGCTGCTACTACTATAAACTGTTGAGTCCATTCTAAATAGAGAATCTTGACCTGTAGTTGTTGCCTCAGTCGCTAAAAGTATGTTAGAGGATGGTCTGACCCAGAAATGAAGTCTCTATGCCCACAGAAACAAGAATGATAATGCACATTTCAGATTAGCTCAAGAAACAGAAGAAGAGGAAATTATATTTTTACAAACAAAGTTAGCTCTTGCTCCCAAAGATCTCTAGTGTTATCTTTTTTTGTCTGGACAAACTCAATTAGCTTGCAAAGGCAGATTTTATTATCATTTTTCAATTTGATTCAGATGGAGAAAGTAGGAAGGGAGATGAAGGGAAGTGAGAGAGAGAGAGAGAGAGAGAGAGAATTAGGTAACTGACCTGTCGCTTATGCCATGCAGGATACAGATTTACAAAATCTATATTGCCTTGCATCTTGCTCTGTACCAAATACATCAGGATTATTGTAGGCATTTGGTAATCTCTCTCTCTCTCTCTCTCTCTCTCTCTCTCTCTCTCTCTCACACACACACACACACACACAGTACATCGTATTTGACACAAAGGAAGAAAAAGCACTCTCTAGAGCTTCAGAGACATGGACAGCTTCATCTAAGAACTTAGAGATAGAATGGAAATTTCAATTTTTGGTGAGCTACTTGTTTGTTCAGCCTCACAAAGTCCATTTTTCTCCCTGACTGATCCCATTTTCAGATAGAATCATCACATGTCTAAATGCAATTGCCTAAATTGAATACATATGACTCACAGCCGTGTTTACAGAGTATTCTTCAAACCTAGAGGCCAAGCTAGTGATTTTGTCATCATCACGGGAACTCAGTCACCCTCAGTCAAACATCCAGGACTCATTTGTTCTCATTAAGAAATAAAATTACTAGCCCCCTGTGTCACTGACACATATGACTAGGGGAAAGGTGTAAAAACTGCAGAGTTGGGGAAGGTGGTTCCTTCAGAAATAATGGTTGCTGAGTCTTACCAACCTGGAGTCTCCCTTTTATGTCTTTATCTTGCAGTTATTCTGCACACTGATGACAGAGTAATTTCCCCAAAGCACAGTTCAGATCCAGCTCTACCCAAGCCAAAAGTCATCTCTAGCATTTTGACTTTCAGGAAGTGATTTTAGGAGAAGCTAGTATTCGAACTGGTGCAATATTGGCAGGATTTCTCTAGGGTGAGGCCTGGTGGAGATAATCCAGGAGAAGAGAAACAGTAAGAATAAACAGAGAAGGCAGAAGGAGTTTGGAAAATAGCAAATAATTCTAGCTTGTTGAAGCCTAAAGTTTCTCCAGTATCTCTAGCATTGCCAATGCTGCAAATGCTAACATTTACCTTTGGAGGTCCTTGAATTCGATCAGATTAGAGATGATAGATAGATAGCTCGATTTAAAGAGGGAGGAGGGAAATAGGGAGGGAGGACAGAAAGTAGGAGGAAGTGAGAGAGAAAAAGAGGGTAGGAGGAGAGATATAAGAAAAGATTGCTAAGAAGTTTAACGAGAGACTGTACATAAATCCAAGATCATGAAGTATGTCCCAGATTACATGGACACTTATTGCTTACATTTTAACCTATCTTCTACAAGTGAAGCAGGTGTATATGGTTACTGGAAACTCTGTTTCATCTTGGAAAGTACAGATCTCTAAATTCTTTCTTTTCACATTTTCTAGCCTGCCTTTATAGCTGCTACAAAGGTACATAAGAGTGGGAAAAAATTTGAACGAAGTGCAAAGAATTCTCTGTTGAATGTGAATTTCAGTCAAGTCTAAGGGTGCCTCCCTGGGTTCTGTCAAACAATTGTCCAGAGTCACTCTAACTTCATCCCTCTCTAAAAACTCTGTCTGTAATGCCCACCAGCATCTATATGTTCTAAATCCTTGCTAGTGTTCCAACTTCATTCCACTGCATCTCTTAGAGCTTTCTCCCCAGCTTACTTGGAAGCAATCATATTGACCTTCTTGGAGTTGCTAAAACAAAGCAAACTGAACCTTGCTCAAAGCCCTTCACTGCTCTTCAATCTCTTCCCTGAAGATCAGTGTTCTTGAACTTGACAAGACTCACTCTTTCCCTTCATTGTTATCTCAAATGACAGTCCTTGAGGAGGACTTCCCTAATCCCACTGGCAAAATTAGCTCCCTACTCACTCTCTTATACATACCACTACCACTTACCTCCACAACTTTATTTATTTATTTTTTAAAGATTTTATTTATTTATTCATGATAGTCACAGAGAGAGAGAGAGAGAGAGAGAGAGAGGCAGAGCGAGAAGCAGGCTCCATGCACCGGGAGCCCGACGTGGGATTCGATCCCGGGTCTCCAGGATCACGCCCTGGGCCAAAGGCAGGCGCCAAACTGCTGCGCCACCCAGGGATCCCCCTCCACAACTTTAAATTGCCTTATTCATTCTCTAGTCTACATGTTTATTATCTATTTTGTAGGTAATTATAATGAATTGTAAAGGTTAATGAGACAGCGGAAGACTGAATAAACATCAAAACACTGAAGAAGGAAGGGCAAAGATGGAAGGCACCATTGATATCAAGATTTCTTATATGACTGCAGTGATCAGGACAGCATGGTATTGTTGATAGAATTCTGTTCTATCTACATAGATCCATGGAGCAGAATGCTATGCCTGCCAGTGGGCTCACACAAATATAGTTAACTGTAGACCCTCTGCTTTTAAGGAGGTGGAACACAGCTCCTTACTCCAGAAGTGTTGGCTAAATGTAGTCACTTCCTCCAAAGAGTATGGAAACTAGGGGAAAAGTAAAATAACTTTACTCTGGAGACCCCTGACAAACAAGACCTCAGCCAGGGAATCAAGGTCAACATCAGCAGTGATAAGCCATGTTGGTACTATGTACACTTGATATGGTGTGATGAATATGGCACTTTACCTCGTGCTCTTCTCCCAAAACCCATAGCTCCAATATAACTATGGGGAAAATATCAGACAAATCTAATTTAAGGGACATTATACAAACTACCTTAGCATCAACCTTCAAAACTGTTGAGGCCATCAAAAGCAAGAAAAGTCTGAGAGACTGGCACAACCAAGAGAATCTTCAGGAGTCAAGACTAGTAAATTTACTGTGGTCACCTTAATGGCATCCTGAATAAAAAATGGCAGATTAAAAACTAAGGAAATCTGAATAAAGTATGGAGTTTAGATAAGAATAACATATAAATATATATCATTATAATAATATAATAATACATCAATATACTTTATTGTGATAAATGTACCATATTAATATAAGATACCAACAATTGGGAAACTGGATGTCATATACACAGAATCTTTTGCAATAATTCTGTAAATCCAAAACTGTTTCAAAGTTAAATTTTACTTAAAAACAACAAACTCTTCAGCATCTTCCTTTTTGAGAATTAGTATGAACATAAAAATATTAAAATCTTTAGAATCCCTCCAAAAATAAATGCACAAACCAACCAACAAGGTAACAATGGAAAGCTTTAATACAACCTAAGGAATTAAAACTTTTTGTCTCTCTCTCTGTTGCAGTTCTCATTCCATGATGTGTTTCAGAACCACATACTCTAGAACCTGGAGAGGCTCATTCTCTGTAAAAATTTTCATATATGCCTACAATTCATTGCCTCCATGACTTTATGCAAGTTGCTTATTGTACCTGAAATGGCCTTCCCCATTAATGGTAAGCAGTCAAATGCTACATCTTAAAACCCAACAAGAAGGGTGCATCATCTGTCAATTTGTCCTAATCCATCCAGTCTTCCCAAGTGGGAATAAAACTTTTGGATTTACAATAAGCTTAAGCATTTTTCACAGTACTTTTCGCATGGCATGACTTATCTTATTTTTTTTTTCTGTTTCTCATCTATCTCTGCAAAGTATATATAATTTTGATTGCAGGACCAAAGGTTGATTCATCTTTGTATTCATATAAACCTTTGCACAAAGTAGAGGGTTGCTCATAGGTTGGGTGCTTGTTAGATTACTTGCTCAATTTCTAAAGGAAAAAGCACGTTTCAATTCTATTAGATTATACAGACATTCTCATTTGTGTCTTAATTTCTAACCATATAGGATAGGTGGACCCTGTGAAATTAATTTTACATGAGCAAGGCGATTGATGTCAAAGGAGTAAAAAAAATCAACATGGGCTTCACTTCTGATTTTGACACATATATTTTCTTGGGCCTCTGGGCATCAAAGTCTCCCCTGCAAGCTTTGATGCATCACTTCATCACTAATGAAGATCTTCCTCAAACTCCTCTTGTTCACACATCCAGCTTTCCTTGAAAGATCTGAACAAATGTCAATTGCTTCCTGTTCTAGTTCATCACTCAAGATGCCTGACAGCATCTGATTTTAATGAATGCCACCAGGGCACCCAGTCCCCATAACACTACCTTCTCCCCTTGTTGGCTCACAGCCACAATAGCACTGCTTTGATGATGTGGGTACAACAGTCTGTCAAACAGATGTAATCACAAGCTACCCTCCATTTAACAATCAATTTAGCTGACATGATGTCCTTTTGGCTAGGTGTTTATATACTTATAATTGTTCTTGACTGCCTGTAAAATTCTACATCAGATTGAGCTGTTTTTCTAAACATGTGCAGTGGTTATGTTCCTTGTTAAACCACCCAGGATTTTAGAAAATGCTTTGTTATCTATCTAAATCAAATTAAATTTAATCCTGAGCCTGTACCCCTCTGAATGACAAGAAATTCAAGCACAGTCATGTTTGAGGACTTTTTTTTTATTTTATTTTTTATTTTTTAGCTGCAAACATTTTCTGAGTCTTCTGTAGCATTCAGGTGAGAAAAAGGGATGGGATAGATGGGCTTAGAGAGAAGTTCATTGTGATTGCCTCTTAAATGCTCCTTATCTGAACTCAGGAGTTAACCTCAAAGATGGGTGGCTCCCTTGCTTCTTGTCAAATGGGCATCCTTTGAAGTAATTCTCACTGATACTCAGAAACAGCTACGTAATGCGTGGGATTCAGTGAAGAAAAAAAGAGAAAACTCAGAATCTCTCATTCAAATTTATTAAGAATTTCAACATGGTGAGAGCAGAGCTTTAAACCAAGAGCAGGTCCTTGTAAGTATGGGCCTGTGGAACTACAAAGATGGCATGTCCATGAAGCCTGATCTCCTATTACATTCTTTATGTCAGAAAATCTAGGTCACCTTGAATCACCTTATCAGAATTCTGGGAGGCTGGCTCTTTAAGGAAACAGATCCTTGTTAATTAGGGAAGCCACAAAACCTTAGCTCTTGGCTTCATTCTGGCCAGATTCTCCACCCCATTCTTTAAATGGCAATCTGTTCTCCTGCTGGACAGAGCAGCTCTTTGTCTCCTTGGACTTTGAGTAGAGAAAACAAAGCCTTAAACCCTGCCCTGGAGCTTATGGAGGCTGCACTGCCTACAATATTGCTGCTCAAAGTGAGGTCCAGCAGCAAAGCATCAACCTGGAAGTTTGTTTATCAATGCAGAATCTCAGACCACAGCCAGATCTCCTGCAACCCAATCAACATTTTTACAAGATCCACAACTCTAGGACTCTGTGCATCACTAATTCTTCTTAGGTTAGAGGGCAGGGAGGAAAAGATAAGTTCTTCTCATGTTTCATTCTTCTATGCTAAGAAAAATTTAGCTCATAAATTAATTAATGACAGAATTGAATTCCTGGCAAAGAGATGGGAGTCACAAATCCAAATGCATCTAAAGGCCAGGAGGGTAACTGCTTGTGGAATGGAAGGATCTGCTTGTGGGTATGGTGGTGGCAGGGATGCTGGAGCTGGGGAAGATGGGGAAAAACATTCTCTTACATGGTTGCTGAAATGAAGCAGAATGGATTCTGTGCTATGGATCTTCTGATCTCAAGAGGAAGTTGGATTTGGGACTTGAAACCTTCAGCAACTAGTGAAAACAATTTAATGACCAAATAAAGCACATTTTAAGACATGTTTAATTGGCAGGGTGATCACTCTTGTAATACTTTGAACAGGCATTTGAGAGGCAACATCTTATAAAAGAGTGAATGACCTATCTACCGCTCATTATAATCTTAAACAGATTATGTGACGTCCTTTTTCTTTGAATTTTCTCATTCACAAAACCTAACCCAGACTGGTTGTGAATTACAAGAAATTGTATGTATATGCAAGAGCCCTGGGTTTCCTGCATAAGCATTAGTAGATTATTACAAAATTGTCTGCAGTTACTCTTCCATCTGTATTCATATTCCATGTGATGTGACTTTACAGCTCATCCATCAAAAAGTGGAGACTATTTCTCCTGTCCTTGAGTCTGATCTGGCTTTGTATTTTGCTTTGGCTCATAGAATGTGGTAGAAGAGTCATGTGTCAGTTCTGGGCCTTATTTCTTCCTCATTAGAATCCCCTTGCTGCCTTGAGCATAAGCAGGTTGGCCTCTTGGAGGAGGAGCCACTGTGTGGAGCCAGTACAGTTCCTCCTAGATAGGGCCATCCCACACCATTCAGCCCCAGGCAACCCAGCCTCTGACCATGCAGATCCATGAACTTGGCCCAAATCACTCAAAACATTGTGTAATTTTCTTTGCATTAATCTTTAGTTTTTGCTGAGCTTATTGAATCTATGTGTCAACCATTTTCGGGATGTTAGGAAACATCTTGACCTGTTTGATTACTGTATCTCTCTGTCCTTTTATGGACTACTTTCACCTATTTGTTAGACCATCTGTGTCCTACACATTTCCTGTGCTGTTCTAAACTTTCCATCATTCCTGTGCCTTTTTGCTTTAATTTTAGTATATTATTTTTTTAATTTAAATTCAATTTTCCAATATATAGTATAACACCCAGTGCTCATCTCATCATGTGCCCTCCTTAATATATTCTGTCTATCTTTGAGTGCACAAATTCTGGCTTCTGCTGAATGTCCCATTGCTCCAACCTAGTAGTTCCCAGTTGTAGACATTGTGCTTTTTTTTTTTTTTTTCCTAGAATGCCCATTTGATCCTTTTTTGGTAAATCCCAAGTCTCAAATTAAATTTATTTTAAAAAATCTATTTTCTCTAACTTATTTATGATCATCATTTTCAACTTCCCCAGTTACTGCAATATCTTACTTAACTTTGGATTTGCTTCTATTATCTGATTCTTTTCTTTTTATTCTCCTTACAATGTCTTTTGATTCTTTTTATTTAAGTTAGGCAATGTGAATAAAAAATATTGAGACTGATAGATGATATCATATTACTTTTTTCCCAAAGAGGGAAAATAATGAAGTGAATTCATTTTAGAATGAATAAATACTAAGATGGAAACTAGAACATCTGGCTTGTAGTCCTGACACTCACTATAAGCTATCAAAATTTACCCTGAGGGGCTTCTGGTAGCATTAAATGCTCTCTACAGTCTTGTTATGTGCAAGAGTTTACAATTCAATGATTTCCTACTGCTATAGTGATGTAGGAAGTCTTGTGGAAAGGAGAAGAATAAACAGAGTTTAAGTTTAATGATACCTTTCTGAGATGAGGAAACTCAGGCCCAAAACATGGGCAATGAGGGGGGCACTTGGCGGGATGAGCAATGGGTGTTATGCTATATGTTGGCAAATTGAACTCCAATAAAAAAAAATTAAAAAAAAAACAAAAAAAAAAACAAAACATGGGTTAACTTGCTTATAGCTGTAGAAATTGCTTAGGACTTTCAAATCAGCTTTACTCATGGACATTTGAGCATCCCCAGAAAAGTAAACAGGAACCCTGAAGAAGCATATTTATTTTCAGATCTTTAAAAATATGGTTAATTCACTTTTTCAGTTAGCCATTAGTGTCAGTATTCAATGAGTAGCTAGTAGATGGTGTTTATGTATTTTACAATAAAAATAGAAATGATGTTATTTGAATTCAACTGAACACAAAAGTACCAACAATAGCCAAATGCCCAGAAAGTTTTGGGCAATTGAATTCTACTCATTTTAGCAAATAATCCACATAATCTGAGGCCACACATGTGCACGCACATTCTTTTCTTCTATTAACATAATGTTAGTTCTGCTTTCTTTGCTGAGAATGTCACAATATTTAAATAGGCAGCCAGTATCCAGATGCCCATGTGAAGTAGCACTTCTCCTGACACAGGCCAAAGATAAAATGCTGGTAGTACTCTAGGTGAGCTATCAAACCTCCAAAATGTATTCTTTTATACACTATACTGCTTATAAGAAGAAATGCAAGATATTTCTAAGTTGTGAACACTCACCAAACTCAAAGATAAAGCAATAAAATAAAATGCACAACAACAAAACCTCTTTACCTGTGTGTCTTAAAATTATTTTTACTTTTATTGTCAAACTTTTAGGAAAATGTAGAGAATAAATTGTGCAAACAATCAGATGTTTAAACACTTGTTTTTGTGAAATAACTGTTTTTATATTTATTTCACATTTTAAACTTCCGATCTAGTTGAAGCTTCTTAGGTAAATCTGCCCTTTCCATTCTTTATCCTCTTTTCCCCCAAATTAACCACTAGACTGAACTTAATATTATTCATGTGCATATTTTATTGCATATTTTAAATCATACTTTATCCATATTCATAAACCATACCTTGATTTATTTTGAATGTTTTCACATTTATTTAAAATTATATTTTGGGATCCCTGGGTGGCTCAGCGATTTAGCACCTGCCTTCAGCCCAGGGTGTAATCCTGGAGACCTGGGATCAAGTCCCACGTCGGGCTCCCTGCATGGAGCCTGCTTCTCCCTCTGCCTGTGTCTCTGTCTTTCTTTCTCTCTGTGCCTCTCATGAATAAATAAGTAAAATCTTTTAAAAATTTTTAAAAATTATATTTTAAGTATTTATTTATATATTTATCGGAAATTTATATTTGGAGGACTTTTCCATGCTGATAGATGCAGCTCTGTTTCATTCATTATTACCGCTGCTTTATATTTCATTGTATGAATGTATTAACTTATCCATTCTCCTACTTGGATAATTTTGGCATTTAGATTAATTTTAATTTTTCTCTTCTAGAAACATTGTCATTAATCATTTTTGTAAGCATGTTCTTGACCACCTGTGCAAAGGATACTCTAGTGTATTTCCCTACAAGTAGAATTGCTGGATGCTGGATGTGCTTATTTTCAATGTTACTAGATATTGCTACTTTCTTTTCCAAAGTGATGGTACCAATTTATTGCCCATATTCCCTGTTGTGGCTGAAAGCTCCCATCACTTCACAAAAAAAGAGAGCAAGAGCTGCATTGCTTCACATTTTCACCTAATACTTTTTTGTTATCAAATTTGTTATTTATTACTATTGTGAGAGTAATGTGTCTGGAATTTTAAATTTGTCATTTCCCTGACCACTAGTGATATTGAACTTTTATTTAAATAAGTTTATGAACCATTAAGGTTTACACTTCTGTGAATTGATTGCTTGATTTTTCTATTGAGTGGTATCTTTTTAAAATTGATATATGAGTAAGTGTTCTTTATATATTTTGAATATATTTAATATTTTCTAGTCAATGGCTTTTCTCTTCACCTTGCCATGATGACATTTCTTTAGAGAGGTTTTAATTTTTATAGTAACCAAAATGTAGTAATAATTTTTCTTTATGTGGTTATTGTGTCTTCTATAAAAATTCAATACATAACTTGAGGAAATGCTATTCTTTTATAGTTTCTCCTAACATATTATGTATTTTTTTGCATTTAGGATTTTCTTCTTTTTTCAGCTCTATTGAGGTATAATTGACAAATAAAGCTGTACGATACATAAAGTATACACTATAATGACTTGATATATGTACACATTGTGAAAGGATTTCCTTTTGAGTTAATCATCACATCCATCACCTACTTCACTTATTTAGGATTGTCATCCACTTCTATGTTATTTCTGTAGATTTTTGTGTGATACAGCTTCTGATCTCATTTTTTCATTGAGATTACAAATATTTCATTCCCATTTCTGGACAAAATATCATTTTCCCAGTTTGCATCGCATTATTTTCACCTGTGGATTATCTGTTTCTGGGTTCTTTATCTTATTGCTATGGATATATTAGTCTATTGTTGTGTTAATACCATGTATCTTTAATTATATACCTTTAGAAAATGTCTTGATATTTGATAGAGCAATGTCATCATCTTGAGTCTCAATATTCACATGATGTTCTTAGCTACTTGCTTTGACATAGGGTATTTAGAATACAATTTTGAAGGTTTTTAAAAATATGTAGAAACTCAGTTTAGAATTGATTTCAATTCATAGTTTAACATGTGGAAAACTGATGTATTATTTTACCAGTGTTTCCATAAAACAATACCACAGAATGAGTGGCTTAAACAACCGAAATTTATTTCTCGCTATTCTGGAGGCTTAAAGACTATGATGTGTGTAGGTTTTGTGTCTTCTGATGTGATCACAGAAATACATAGATATTGTTAGGTTGCATTTGTTAATGTTGTATCCCAAATTTTTGCATGTATTTTCATGAATGAGTTTGGCCTATAATTTGTCTTATTCTTCCCCTGTTTTGTGTAAATTTCAGAGTTTTAGTAGATTCAATTGTTAGGTTGCATTTGTTAATGTTGTATCCCAAATTTTTGCATGTATTTTCATGAATGAGTTTGGCCTATAATTTGTCTTATTCTTCCCCTGTTTTGTGTAAATTTCAGAGTTTTAGTAGATTCATACAGTGTTTTAGAGATAGTCTTTACAAAAACAAAAACAAAAAAACTCTGGAAAATGTATGTAAGATTTTTCATGCAACCCACTGTAAACATTTCTGGGACTGGTGTTTGGGGACTGGAATATCTTTAACTATACATTATTTTTTATGTTACCATATCATTCAGCTTTTGTATTTAGTCCTCATTTTTTGCTAATTAATATTGTGCAAATATTTTATCTATTTTTCAAATTTATTGGCATAGTTGTTGAGAGTATTAACACTATTTTTATTTATGCTGTCCTTATATTTAAGCCCCATTTTCCCTTTCTAATATTATTTTTTCTTTTTTATCAATCCCATTAGAATAACAACACTTTTATTAATCTTTTCACCCACTTTTATTTATTCTAAGTAACAGGAAGGACCCCATCCAACAAAGGTTTGCATTTCTTTTCTATATTGTAGACTTCTTGCTGCTAAGTGACCTCCTAATTAGGAACACAGTTTTCAGGCCCTTTTCCAGGAAGTGCATCTATGTGATTGATCTTCAATGTGAACAGAGGTCTGTGTGTCACCTCTCACCTTTCCTATGCACTGGTTGAATACTGAGGACTTTGGGACTATAAAGAAGGATGAATCTTTAAGATGGAAGGACTCTGGGTCCATGTCCCTGGCAGCCATGGGACTGCACCTCTCAAACCTCAAACCTCAGGGAGATTGAGTGAGGACCCCAGCCACTATCCTCTGAAAACCATCTCTGTCTTCACAGCAGTATCAGTTATTGCACATGCTGTCCAAAGGCAGTGACTGCATTCAGCAGAGATGCTAAGGTGGGCTCATTCCTGAGACAGGCAGGTCTCCTCTGACAGTTACTTTGACTTGAAGACTCCCCATTGATCTTGATGAAACTTTCTTGAATTGCATGGCATTCTGAGACTTGTCCTACCCAGACTTTTTCTCCTCCCCTCTCTCCTCTGTGGGGGTCAGACTTGCATGAGTGTCAGATGAATCTCCTCCTCCAGCTCCCTTGGCATTTTTCCTTCCTCCTAAATCTCTAAAAAGTCTAATCCTATCTTGGCATATGCTTTTCAGAGGACCTAAACTAACACAAGTGGTGACAAGTGTGGTATAAATAATGGGCAGTAAGATGGAGTTCAGGATTGGCAAAGAAGACATCATCCATTATTCCCTGGCACATAGCTCAGTGGCTAAATATTGCAATGGCATTGATGGGGAAAGTATGTCTGTGGAGAAAAATGACCTTCTAGATTCAATGATTCAAGCATATAAGAGATATAAGGGGAAAAATGCCCACAAAAGTAGAAGAGTGGTGGTTAAGGTTATTGATAAGTTGTGTTGACACTTTGCAGAAAGCTAATGAAGAACCAAAGACCATTAACAAACAGTTACAGTCTTAATGGCTAGAGGCAGAGGTGACTTTGGGAGCTTACAAATTGCTTTTAACTTCTGCAGTGGAAGAGGGGAGAGAGCTGAGCATCAAACAACAAATATAAAATCTACTAGAATTTCAGATCTACAGAGATATCAAATGCTCATCTGGGAAAGTCTGCAATGCTAAATTAAGGCCATAGTTGAGGAAAATAGAGACCCTGAAACATGGAATGAGAATATCTTAATTGATATCCATCCAGGGGATGTTGGTTCTGCAGGTCCCTCTGAAACTTCAGAGCTCCCAGAGGAAGCAGGTTATATGGGAGACACCATGGAAGTAGTGCTACCCTCAGCAGATGCCCTTTCTTCCTCTTATGGCTGCTAGCCTGGTAACCAGTGTTAAATCCCTGCATAAAATGATTGGACAACTGTTGGGCCTGGTAAGAGAGAAATAGGTTAATAAAGGATGGAACAGTAATAGAACATTACTGTTCTATTAGAGAACATGTACCAACAGGACCCAGAGGAATATTTTGGAGGTTAGATTCTGAGAGTGCTCAGAATGGGAGTTAGGATGTAAGACTTTCTCAGGACATGGAGTTTAACATTCTGGCAAGGACCCTGGGGATGGTTTTACTGTCCTGAAAAAAATGATGCTCAGTCCTGAGAGAAGTAGAAAACCCCAAGATCTACTGGTAGATGATGGAGAAGGAAATGATAAGCGTTGAGGAGGTGGGCTTGATGGGCGGATATGTTTTGAAAAGTCAGAAGATCTGCTAGAAATCTTAGGAGAGCTGGAGGACACATGATTCATCAAAATCATCATACATGTATTCATAAGAACACCAGCATTATTAAGATTAGCAGTGGCCTGCTCTCAAGACCAGGCTGATGGTAGGAGATGTGGTCACAGAGCTAGGCACACTATTATCTATAGGAATCATGGCACCTCAAAATGACAGTCACCGTAAGCTAAAGCCACAATTACTACAATGACAGGTAAGTTTGGGGTGGTATTTTGGGATGAAATAGAAAGGCAGACAACATCTACCACCAGAAAGGCAAGAGTGGAAGAGGAGAAGGCTGAAGGTGGCTGTTCCAACAAAAAGTTATTTCAGTAATGTTATTTTTTAAAATAAATTATAAAGGAGGACTAGGTTTTTGCCACCCCCGCCCTCACAAAATTCTATTCTTGAAAGCTCTATGATTGACTTATTTCACTCAGCATAATACCCTCCAGTTCCATCCACGTTGAAGCAAATGGTGCGTTTCTAATGGCTGAGTAATATTCCATTGTATACATAAACTACATCTTCTTTGGGGAATATAAGTAATAGTGAAAGGGAATAGAGGGGAGGGGAGAAGAAATGGGTAGGAAATATCAGAAAGGGAGACAGAACATAAAGACTCCTAACTCTGGGAAACGAACTACGGGTGGTGGAAGGGGAGGAGGGTGGGGAGTGGGGTGACTGGGTTGCGGGCACTGAGGGGGGCACTTGATGGGATGAGCACTGGGTGTTATTCTGTATGTTGGCAAATTGAACACCAACAAAAAATAAATTTATTATTAAAAAAAAAGAAAGCTCTGTGCTTTCCACCCATGGCCTTGAGTTGTCTCCTTTTTAACACTCAGAGAATTACCCTAAACACTCTCACAGTCCTGAATAATTCAGATGGAAGTTATGCCTTAAGATCATGACCTAGACTTTCTAACATAGGTCTTCAGAGTCTCTTAGATATGTCAGGGATTTCAAAGTCACCTAGTCCAAATCTCACTGATCAGCAAAGCCTTTGGCAAATATTTCCAAATAGATGAGACCCTGAAATCCTATTCTCCACCACCTACCCCTCTTGTTGGCCATAAGTCTCCCAAACTTCATAAGCACTCAGACTACCTAAGGACAATGACACCACAATGGGCACTGCAGTGATGGGCATATGGACAGCACTTCCAGCAGTGTTGGAGGCTTGGAGAGACTTCCTATATAAAGTCTCTTCCTTGTCCTTCAAGTTGTTAAGTGAAGGAGAAGTCATATGTCTCTATTTTGGAGATTGGTAAATAAAGATTCAGTGATTGAATAATTTATCTAAGGAGAGAAGATGGACCCCACAGTCAGGAAGAGGGAGTTTTAATGCAATTATATGAAACTTAATGAAAATAGCATGGAGAAAGGGAAATCTACTGGGTCTTATTAGGGGATTGGGAAGTTAAGACAAAGTGTCCAAAAGAAGAAATGCTTGAAGAAACGAAAGCTTGTCCAATGTTGCCCAAGTAATATATATCAGGACTTGAAACCTGATTTTTTTTTTTTTTTACCCAAAGCCTGATTGTGCTCTATGAAACACAACCAACCATTGCAGGGCTGATGATGGACCATAGCAGACAGCATAGACTGAGGTTTGACTATACCTTGAGACCTGCAGGCTGCGGGTCTGTTATAGGTTAAACTGTGTACCCCAAAAAGATATGTTCAAGTCCTAATTCCCAGAAATCATGAGTGTAAACTTATTTGGATAATAGGATCTTTGCAGTTGTAATCAAGTTAAGATGGGTCATGAAGCGGGCCTTAAGCCTCTGATAGGTGTCCTGAGGAGAGGAGAAAAGAGAGACCCTGAGACAGAGACACAAATGACAGACAGCCATGTGAAGAAGACAGAGGCAGAGGTTGGAGCCATGCTGCCACATGCCAAGGGACACCTGAGGACATGAAAACCTGAAAGAAATGAGGAAGCATTCTCCCTAAGATGCTTTGGAGGGAACACGGTCCTACCAGCACCTTGGTTTTGGACTTCTATCCTCTAAAACTGTACAAGAATATATTTTTGTTATTTGAAGCTAGTTAGTTTGTGGTATTTTGTTACAACGACCATAAGAAACTGATACAGAGTTTGAGGACAAGGGGAAAAAAAGAACTGTGCACATTCTCAATGCCTAGAGGCATTGTGGGTCCTCTGCCCTTATGACTTGATCCTTCCATATGAAGCTGAGCCCACACTTGGGCAGCCACAGGTGTGTGTCCATCTCTACTGGTAGTGTAGTACTTGCACACAGACATGTTACGTGAGGCTGGATATGAGCACTGGATTTTGAGATTGTCCCAAGGGGAGCCCAATGCAAACAAGGACTGGGCATGGTTTAGGTGTAGTGTACTGTGATGGGAGCTGAGTGAGGGTGTCATGTGCCCCTTTTCCTGAATGAGTAGAGGACAGCAAGGTCAGAAAAGGAGTCTCCAGTGCTGGATTCTCTCAGAGAGTGTAAGAGAAAATTTTAAATATCACAAAGAATGTGTAGGTTTCCAAAAAGTACTTTAGTAGTGAGAATTTCAAGAAAAATTTTCAAGTGAATGTGGCAGCATCAGCATCCTGCTCGTTTATTTATTTTTTTATTTTATTTTATTTTTTTTTTATTTTTATTTATTTATGATAGTCACACAGAGAGAGAGAGAGAGAGGCAGAGACACAGGCAGAGGGAGAAGCAGGCTCCATGCACCGGGAGCCCGACGTGGGACTCGATCCCGGGTCTCCAGGATCGCGCCCTGGGCCAAAGGCAGGCGATAAACCGCTGCACCACCCAGGGATCCCCTGCTCGTTTAGAATTACATGCAAAGATGCACTAAAACTTGGCTTAACCTCTACACATGAACGTCGTTCAACCAATATGGCATTTTGCACTTGTGTTTACAAATGTAGCCTGTGTGAAACTGAGGGAGGCTAAGGGGTTTGCACAAATCCCAGGGAGCTTGTGTGTGTTGTGGCAGGCTGGGCAGTTTGGGGGCATTGCTGGGATTCAAACTTGAGACTTCAGACATCAAGTAAAGGAAGCTTTTTATATCTTACACCACAGGTATGGCAATAGGTTGGTGTGAAGGAGTAACCATGTCATGCATCCTTATGTCAAGTAACACCAACTGATGAACAGCCACCAATTTGAACAAATAGATCTATTAGTTGCTTAGGTTTGAATAAGATTCGATCGACAGATAGATGATAGATAGATAATAGATGTAGATACGTGTGAAGGGGTGTGGGTGTGTGTCAACAAATATCCGGGGATACTGTTGGACACAAAGCAGATTTTGAGCAACTAGAAGCTCCTGTGCTTTCCATGCCTCTTTTACCAGTATTCCATAGAGCTTTATATTTTCACATAAAGAAAAACAGAATACAGTCACCATCATCTTCTGGTACAGTGGGGATCCTTCCCTGATGGAAAGGAAGCTAACCAAGCCTGGTAGTCCCCAGTGAGGATGACATACAGGCAAAGTAAAGCAATAAATCATCAAATGATCTGCCAGCAGACTCAGCTGCAAGTGTGTTTATCTACTGTCTTTTAAACAATTCTTTTAATGGCATCTCACTGTTTCTCCCTTAGGAAATTATTTCATTGCATAATTGCCCTGGCTTTGAGTGAAATTTCCTTAATGTCCAATTTAAATTGTTGCTTTTTTTCCATCTCAAGCCATTGCTCTCTATTATATTACTATTAAGCACCATAACTCCTTTCTTTTTTGAAGAGGATGAAATTGGCTTGTACATTTCATTTAGAAATGTGACCTCATTCTTGTAGATCAAAAATTTGAAACACTTGAAAAGGACAGGTGAGCATCCTGTTTCTTGGAAAAACAGATGTTTTTGTTTTTGTTTTTTGTTTTGTTTTGTTTTTTGTTTTGCTTCTGAGGTTTTCACCAGCTTAGAAACTGATACAATGACCCAGATGGCACTATACACCTGGTGTTTCTTGTAGCATCCCTGTAATGGAGAGGTAAACACACCCATTTCTTCAAGGAAATGGGAGCCTAGCATTAGCTGAGGCATTTTACACAAAGGAGGAGAACATATCTGCAGAGATTGAGGTGTCCATTGACTTACTTGCTCAAGAACCCAGAAGAATCAACTGCAGACTCCATGTGCAAAAGAGACAGAGCTATAAGAGGGTGGGGAGTCTTATGATAGCACTCTGGCAAGGCAAATATCGATAGTTTCAAAGCTATTAGCACAGTAAAAACTTTCAGGATACAGATGGAACAATATGGCCCTTAGTTGTACTCAGAACCCTCTCTTTTCTTGGGCCATTCTTATGGGGGTGCTGTGATAAGAAACACGATTCAAAATTTCACAAAAAATAGTGTCCTATTTTGATTTTGAATACGAGGAATTTTATATCTCTGTGCCTCACCTTCTCCTTCTCCACCTTTGCATCCCCTACCCCCTCCATCCCCTGTGTATCCCAGGCACTGAAGGAGTGAGACCTTGAGTATTCAAAAGGTGACTCTCCTCCAACAAGATGCTATCCAGCTGTATCAGTGGGTCTGGGCCTGTGCATCATCTGCACGCACACCATCATGATTGCCTGCTGGGTTTGCTTCTTGATTGTCTATCAAATCCAGTTTCAGTGTTCACCCCTATTGAGATTTATGTCTCTTCCTGTTTGCTCAATATCTGACCTCTCCTGACTCTTTTATGCCAACACTGGGAGTAAAATGGAATAAAGCAGTAAAACAAAACAAATCAAATCATGAACACAAACATGAAAGCATTCCCTGAGCTTCCACAGTCAGGGAGTTGGTTAATATGAGAATGCAGCCTCATGCCCAGAAGAGGAATCAGTTCTTTGTTAGGACATCACTTGGGAAATGATTTTCCTTTACGGAAGAGTAGCAGATGTCTGCACCCTCACTGTGTCCACAATGTTGAAGCAGTAGAGCACCCAGCTCAGAGTGAGCCTTCCTTGCCATTGGTGACATAGAATAGTGGTATATCTTTTTGTAGAGAAGAGTGGAGGCTGCAAAACCCCACAGAAAGTGGATGATAAATGTTTGAACTTGAAACAAGCACTAAAGCTGAGAACTATTGGAAAATAATCTCAAAGCTCTAATGAGGACAACTTCCTTAAAAAGCAGAATTTGGGGGAGAAAAATAATATGGAAAGAAGCAAAGATTTTTGGTCTTGTGTAGAAGAACTGTCATCCATAAGGGTACAGAAAACAACTGTTTTTTTCTGAGCTCTAATGGAAAAATGTTCTCACGATTTATTTAGACAAGGGGGTATATAGAGGAAATTGATACCAGATTTCACTGTGCATTGTGTATTGATACTGAATACTTGGCAGCGCTCCCATGCTGTCTCCAATCTCAACTCAGACTCCCTTTCTTTTACCCTGACAGGTATAGTAACGGTGTCAGATGATGGAGCTGAAGACAGGGCATGTACATGTACAAGTTTCTAAGAAGGAAAAACAAGATCTATACTGCTATAAAAAGCTTGTCTGTGCCTGCAACAAAATTGCTAAGGGTTAAGAACCAAGGATCATTTCTGATTTCTCCCAGCAAGGCTGCTGGCAGCTGTAGCTCAATGACAAACCTTAACTATAATTGTGTTCATCTCCACTTGATGAATGAAGAGCCATTTTGAGTCTAACCCATCCAACTTTCAAGGTTGATGCTTCTTTATGAGCCATGGCTGGATCATATCACCTTTGATTCAAAACTCTTCAGAAGCCCCTGTTAACTCTACCTGGCTGTCAAGGTCATGCTAACCAGGCCCACTATAAACCTCAAAGTCCTCCTCCTGTCCTCTTCCTCTGTCTAGCTACCTCCCACTTCAACTAACCTGAATGAGAATATCCATGGGTTCCTGTGCTTATTTATTATTATTATTATTATTATTTTTTTTTGCTTTCAGGTATTTCTCTAGCCGGGGTTATGACTCACCCTCCTCTTGCCTGCATTTTCAAATTCCATCTAACCAGCATGGCCCAGGGTCAAAAGCCTCATAAAACTATAGGCAGAAAATATCTGCTGCTTCTCTAAAATTTTTATGTGTGTTTTTCATTTGAGGCCTATGACTAATTTCCTATATCTTTAGTCATTTGTACACTGGTATAATTTATTCTGAAAACTCATAAACTTCATAAAGGCAGGGGTTCTAAAGACTGGCACAAAGTGTGGAAACTAGCAAGTACACAATAAAAGGTCGTGGAATAAAAAAATGCATAAATCACTCTTGTTCTCTTTTACATTCATAGAGAGGTATGCAGAATCATTAGAGATAACTTCATCTATATATCTATATAACTGATACTATATAAATTCTTTCAACATTAAGGATTAAAAAAGAAAAGCCCAGAAATATTGTCAATATGGCATCGCCTTCAAGGCTCACACACTCATGGAGGAAAGCATGCTCACTAGAGCAGTTACCCAAAGATGACATAGTTGGAAGTAGGGTTGTGATACTACATGTTGATATATTATGTAGTTTCTATAGTGATAAATGAACTATATTTGTATTCTTTCCTTAGGAGTCTCTAACATAATGTTTTAAAATATATGTTCCTCATAATGTTAGTATTTTGATACATCTGTGAAGAAATGTTATTGAGCTCAACTAGGTTTGAGAAACTGCAAATTATGTCACCCACTTGGAAACTCATAATCTATAGTGATATATTAAAAAGTTTGCAGAAATTGGAATCTTTAAAAAGAATGCTTAATCTTCATTAACCTATTTCCCAACCATTATTATCCTTGGAATAGTCTTTTTCAGATAACAGCTCTCTGTATCTCTCTCTTTTTTTAAAAAGATTTTATTTATTTATTCATGAGAGATACACAGAGAGACTGACAGAGACACAGGCAGAGGGAGAAGCAGGCTCCACGCAGGGAGCCCAATATGGGACTCCATCCCGGGACTCCAGAATCACGCCCTGAGCCAAAGTCAGAGGCTCAACTGCTGAGCCACCCAGGCATCCCCAGCTATTTGTATCTCAAAACAAAAGGGTCTACTATGGAAAATATTTTAGAAACTACTGATCTAAGGTATTACTTGGGAACAAAACCCAAATTATTTGTTTTAACTCTTCTCTTAGGGTAAGATATTTATAATGCTTTCCTTTTTAGCCTGTAAGTGATCAAGTGACCTGCAATGACAAGTGCCAGAGTAGAGATGAGGGGTGGGCCTATACTTCTACAAACAGTGTATACCTGTGTGCACAGAATACAGGTAGTGCAGGATGGTGGTTTAAAACTTCCCACCACACTCTAGCTGCTGGTGAAAGTGGAAGGGGAGTCAGAAAGTGCATTTGTTAGACCTCAAAGCCATTTCTGCTGTAATGTTCTTCCTTCCCTGATTGTATTTGCTCTGTACTTCAAATCTCTCTTATAAAGCTGCTCTGGATCATGTGTACAACACTTATTTTTGTTATCATGATTTATAACTTTATTTTAAATCCTCCAACCACACTTATAATTAATTACGTAATTCCATTTCCATAACGTTATATAACATGCTTTCCTATCCCACCCCACATCCTGTGAAACTATATTAAAGCAATAAAATAATTATGGCTGGAATTCATTGGCATCCTAGTTAGAACATTTAGTTCCAACTATTGCAGAATAACAAAGTGTATGATCAAACTTACAAGAATAAATCTAAGTGCTTTAAATTTATTTGTACTCGTTTGGAATGGTGCCACGTAATTAGGATATAATCATGTATGCAATAAAAGTTTGCTGAATAAATGAATGCATAAGTCACTCTTGTTCTCATTTTTGCTTACACAGAGGATCATTAGGGATGACTATCTAAATATCTATAGTTACCTATATATGTATCCATGGCTCTCTCTATAAGCTTATGAACTGAATAACATGTAATTACAAAATGTGATTGTGATAAAATTATTATCTAACATGAAAAAATGGAATGTTCTGAAGATAACTTAAATCCTGGAAATGCTTCACTGATAAAGCCATCTTTCTATGCAGTCTTCTCAAATATCATAGTGTAAAAGACAGTAAGTATAACATAAGAGCTGGAATAATATAATGCTGGGTGTCAATATTTAGAGAAAGTAGAGAAAAAAGGCTCGGCCTGAGACAGTGTCCAAAGGGCTTTATGCAGGAAAAGTCAACTGTCAAGTGGAAAAGAGTGTGGCACTTTTGCAGGAAGGTGACCAAAGATAGAGAAGGCCTGTCTTTACCACAGCATGATGTATGTTTCAGAAAAAGAAGGCTGAGTCATGCCAGGAATCAATAAAAAAAAAAAAAAAAGGTAAAAGTTTCTCAGAATTCTGTGAAAAGAGGATAAATATTCAGACTCATTTGGATCTTTGAGTTTGGAATCACTGCCAACATGAGAGAGTTAAATGGAGATTATATTTCTCAAGTGACTCTCTAGTGATTGGTCAGCCCCTCCTTCCAGTAGAGGAAGGCATTAATTAGGCAAACACATGGCTGCTTCTCAGAGTAGCTATTGGTTTAATAGCTACTCAGCCTACTGGCTTAATGGCTCAATTAAAAAAAAAAAAGCAACATCCTCTTTTTATAACATTTTTTCATGGGTAGGGCTTATTTACAATGAAGAATTCAGGATACTGACATTTGGGGAAATGGGACAGATGTCACAAGGAATGAAGCTAATGAGAGAATATGTAAAAGTTCCATTTTAAAAGAAAAAGAAAATGAGAGTATAAAATTGAGAAAGGGTAATTCTACATGGAGTTTTTAACTAGTAATTTAATGCTACCTCCAACTAAGCCACATGAAAATGGAAAGATCTAATATGGAGAATGTGATAACATGAAGAATAATGGGAATTATCCAAATTACTTTCCAAACCCCCTCTCATTAATAATAATGATTTTTAGGCCGAGAGTATAAAAGAGAAAACCATTAGTCATTGTACTGTGATAGCAAAGTGGAAGCTGTGGGGTTATGTTCTCCCCATTAAATACCTCCCAGAAGGGCCAAAGCTGATATTTGGAATTCTGTTATTATTTTCCAAAGGTGTCATAAACCAACCTTACTGAAGAATCTACAGGGGATTTAGATAAACATTTAAGGATTAGGAACAGGCTTCTTCTAAATTTTTTTTCAATGTTCTGAATCTTTGCGACTACATTGTTGATATATTTTACCTTCTTTTCAGTTACTTGAATAAACATTAGCACTTTTGAGTTGTTGACTACCCTCAAAGCACTTTACATTGTATGACTCAATATATTCGACAGAATTAGACCATGTCTCTTCCAATTTCCCTCTAAACAAAGAAAACTTGTTTTCCAGATAGGTGGTGGATTTCACCAACTTCACCAACTTCAAAGAAGTTGGAACAGGTTTTGGTAGAGGTCTGCTATTATAAGTCACTCAGGTTTTCCAAACTGGGAAAGTACAGCTACATGCATTCAATACCCCTAAAACTAAAATCAAGGTATATATTTCAAAAATGTGAAGTTGATGAATGTTTGAAACGGAAGCCACCTTATTCCCAGGACCTCTGTAGTGTTAGGACAAGAAACTACAGTTGGTTAAGTGTTTGCCTCCCACATCTCCTGATGTGATCCCAGTTCACTTATACCTGGAACATCATTACTGTGCATTGCTCATGAAATAGTGTTCAAAGGGATAACAGTGACATATACAAAAACACATATTGAAAGAGAGAGTAAACCAAACTGGTGGTAAAAACATGACCTTCCTCCATAAGGTCAAATAGTTTTATTTTGATTAAACACTACAATACAGTATATATCCATTAAAAAAGAAAACTCTATAGTGTATATAAATTATTCCTTCCATTCATCAATTCTTTTCTTTTCTATTACAGCTTTGGTACAATGTGATTTCAGTATATAATTTTTAAATACTTTTAGCATCACAAACTCAACACAAAGTACAAAACTAATAATCCAAATTAGGGATATTATAATCTACACAGTGGTATTCAGTGGTAGGAGAAAATCTTACCTTGATGAAATCATGTCACTAGCTAAGCTATAAAGGCATACCTAGCAGACATGACAAAAATATGCACCATTAACCAGCTAATGTGTGTATTAGTCTTTGTGGTTTTTTTGTTTGTTTTTTGTTTTTTTGTTTTTTTACAGAATACCAGCAGCAATCATTTGAGTGTTGAGTGAATACTTAAGTCCTCAGCCAGTTTCACACCTTGCTCTTCCCTTAAAGGCCATGAGTACTCAACAAATGTACCACAGCCAGAGCACTCAGAATTTGACCTGCCACCCAGTGTTGCTCATACTTGCACAGTTTGTCCTGCAGCTAGCCGACATCACAGGGACAGTGCTGGAAGGGCAGTGTGGACCAATCAGCCTAAGGTTGTTCTGAGGGGTCGGTGGTGTGACGTTACAGTAAACAGGCATTCCAGTGGCTGGGAGTGATCCTTGACCTGCCTGGTTAGGTAGTATAATTGGCTGTTGGTATGACTGCTGGGGCAGTCCTTGAGAACCCTGGGTCATTGGCACCTGTAGGAAGACATAAGAGACAGCCCTTCATAAAGAGGTTGTGTTTCCATGTCCAGTGAGCTACTGTGGTGTCAGGAAAAACACACAAGCATTTGGGTTAGACCTAACTGGTCACCTACCCCAGCACTATCTTTTATCTTTTATCGACTGTTTGACATTGGGCAACTCACTTACTCTCTCTGATTGCCTAGACCATTTGCACTTCTTCAAAGTGCCACTGAAAAGATTACAGGGATGATGTACAGTGCTGGGATAAGCCTAGGGATTGCTCAAAAGGTGTTCTGAGTTTCCTTCCTTCCTTTCTCATTACCCTCCCTCAGGGGACCCCAGTTTGGATCACCTGCCAGTGTTTTCTCTGTTTGGAAAGAGACACTCCCATTCTTGTTTCATGCAAATAAAGTGGCCTGGAGCCATAGAGCAAAGAGGGTTTGTCCCAGGCACCTACCCCACTTTCAACCTGCAGCCTTAGAGGACAATCTAAAACAGAGCTGTAGGTAAAAACTGATGCAATGTGAATAGGACTGTCAAGTAAGAGGCCCAAGGATAGGTTTTGTTTTGTTTTGTTTTGTTTTGTTTTAAGGGCCAGAAGTAGCTGGTGCAGCAAATTTAACAGTCAAAGCATGTCATTAACCCTTCACTTCTACTTCCAGTGTATGTTAGGATATAAATCACAAAAGGATGCATGACATTTTTTAAATACCCAGTATGGTTTAGTCTAGAAAATGAGGTTGGTAAAGCCCTACCCATGCCCTTTGAATGAATCTGAGATGCCATTCAAAAATCTCTTTTAACTTAAAATGGTGAAACTTTGGAGGCTGTGTGCAAAAATGACTACAAATTTGTCATGAGGCTTCTTTCAGAATAAGCAAAATTATGGTGGAATAGCCAAAGGTCTTCATGAATAAAACTTTAGAACACAGACTTTTTTTCCAAGAAGTTTGTATAGAATCACATTTAGCAGGACATTCAAAAGCCACAGTAGTTAGAGGAGCATACATGTCCCATTTTCTACTTATAATCTTAACAGGGTGATGGGCATAGCACCCATCACCCCACTAACCAAACAATGAGAAACATACCCACAGCCTCTACTTTGGCAAGTGCTACTTTATTAAACCACAATTTTCCAAGCTGCTGATGTGCACCTGATAAGAAGACATTGTTGGGTAGGAGACCATCACGCTTTGCACCGGAGCTCCTGGTTGGTTGCTCATCACGCTCTGACTTTGAGGCTGCTGCTGTACTCCTATTAGGCCTTGGAACCCCTGCTGACCAGACAAGACTGGCTGGTAACCTGCAAAGAAAAACCACCTTTTGAACTGGTTGTGCCAGGAAGAACACAAGTTTCATAGGGTTTAAGAGCACTTGTTCACAAGGCACCCTTCAGACATTTCAGTCTCTCCATCGGCAATATGTTATTCAAATGCTTATTTCCTAAGAATGTGTTTTTTTTTTTTTTTTTCTCGAAGAACGGACAAGAGTATGAAGCCAAAATAGTCACGGATACTTCATCGTTATGCAGAGTAGCCCAATGAGTATGTTATGACAATGGTAGATTTTTTTACAGCACAAACATGGTAATCTCTATTGGCATCTTTTGATAGCTATAAATTACACTTCTCACATTTGTTGCTTGCTTTGTTTCAATGATATTTGAAGTATTCACAAATTATCAAGTGTTTTTCTTCTAAAGGACTCATTCTCTTACTATCTCACCTTTCTACACAAACTCATTTCACCCAGAGATCAAACTGCCTAATAACTTTCTATTTTCCACCTTTTAGTGAATGATTCACTACCCTAGTTCAACGTCCACTGCCTTAAACAAAAGGCAGCAACAAGAGAAAAATATGATATCCTTTTGTTTTGTTCTTTTGTTCTTCTGTTCTTTTGTTCTCTAGCTCCCAGGAGAATATTCTGGTAAAACACTAAGTCACCATATACATATAACAGATAATATAGAATTCAGCACTTAAAAATTTTTATCCATTGCATCCTTCTGAGTGGGTCAGTTGTGTGGGTTTCTTTTTTTTTTTTTTTTGAAATGGATCATAATTTATTTGTAATTATTTTAATCCCCACCACAAGTGGTTTAAAATGCATTCTTAAAGGAAGTGAACTATTTGTATAAATTCTGGGAAGAAGGTTATAATTTAGGTGAAAATGATGTGGTGTTAGAAAAATGAAACAATTCACTTCATAAGGTCCTTCTAGAGCTCGTATTATTAACCATACTGACTTCTTTTTTTTTTTTTTTTTAATTTTTTTAATTTTATTTATTTATGATAGTCACATCAGAGAGAGAGAGAGAGAGAGGCAGAGACACAGGCAGAGAGAGAAGCAGGCAGGCTCCATGCACCGGGAGCCCGACGTGGGATTCGATCCCAGGTCTCCAGGATCGCGCCCTGGGCCAAAGGCAGGCGCCAAACCGCTGCGCCACCCAGGGATCCCCATACTGACTTCTTGAGAGAAAGTAGAACTGCTGTTTTAATACAATTCTCTGAGAGGAAAATTTTAAAATCCTAGATTTTGTAAAAGATATATTTATTTGAGAGAGAGAGTGAGAGAGAGCGCATAAGAGGAGGAAGGAGCAGACAGAGAGGGAGAAGCAGACTCCCCACTGAGCAGGGAGCTCTACATGGGGCTCTATCCCAAGGTGCTGGGATCATGGCCTGACCCAAAAGCAGAGGCTTAAAGGACTGACCCACCCAGGCACTCCTAAAATCCTAGATTTTTTTTTAACACAAACGGTAAACTGTGTTTTACAATCAGATTTTAAAAATTGAAAAAAAGGATTAAAAATTCCTAATCAATATATTTATAAAGATTTGTATTTATTTATTTGAGAGAGGGAGAGAGCATGAGCAGGAGGGAGAGTGAATCTGAAGCAGACTGTGCTGAGCCACAGAGCCCAATTTGCTGCTCAATTTCACAGCCTTGAGATCATGACCTGAGCTGAAACGAAGAGTCAGACTTTTGACTGACTGAGCTACCCAGGTACTCCTCAATATGCATTCTTAATAAATATCCTGTGTTTTGAGTGCATGTGAGAGTGCATAATCTCTGCAGGGGAAAATATGTTGCTATTCTTTGGAATACATAAAATTACCTTATCTTAGAAATATTGTGGAAACAGTGGTTTGCAAATAGTCACTAAGTTAGGAGAATAGTTCAGTTCATCAAACTAGATAGAAATAAGGTGTAGTCAGTCTGGAACACCCAAGAGAGGAAGCCCGGGGAAAAACCACATGGGGGGGGGGGGTGCTGACCTGTGCCTGCCACTGGGCGAGGCAAATGTAGAATTAGAAAATCATCCTCTGATCTTCCTTTCACACCCCATTGATTTGTGTTCACATTAGTCACCTTACTAATGACCTCATAGTGGTTTTAACTTATTGAGTCATTTTAAATTCTTGTAAGGACACCACCACATATTAAGAATATAATTAAGAGTAATGACCATGTACTTTGTGCCCATGGTACATAGTCAAATCCTTCTCTGGACATGCTCTGGAGGCCTATGTAAAGACTAAGAAGTGCAGCTCAGGGTGCTGCATACTTAGCAGGTTTACAGGTTATACAATAAGGAAAACCTACCAGACAGGGAGCTGGGATGAAGGCCATGTCATGGTCCTCACTATCTCCCAGAATGCCTTGCATGCAGAAGCACTTGGGAGAAATTTATTTTAACATGCAGACATATCTCTTTTTATTGAGCTTTCTTGAACATGCTTTGCAGATACTGTATTTTTTTATAAATTGAAGATTTGCAGCAACCCTGCTTTGAACAAGTCTATTAGTGCCATTTTTCCAACATTATTGCTCACTTCATGTCTCTGTGTCACATTCTGTAATTCTCACAGCATTTCAAATGTTCTCATTATTATGTTTCTTATGGTGATCTGTGATCAGTGTTTATAAGTTGTAGAAACTCAGATGATGGCTAGCATATTTTAGCAATATAGATATAGATATATTTTTTAAAGTAGGCTTCATGCTCAACATGGAGCCCAAATGGGCCTCAAGAGACTTGACCTGAGATTAAGAGTCAGATGCTCACTCAATTCAATCATCCAGACATCCCATCAATAGTATTTTTTAATTAAGGTACACACATTATATTTTTAGACATAATTCTGTGCTATACTTAATAGACCATAGTGTAAACATAACTTTTTTTAAAGATTTTATTTATTTATTCATGAGACACAGAGAGAGAGAGAGACGGGGGGAGGGGGTGGGGGGTGGGGGCAGAGACATAAGCAGAGGGAGAAGCAGGCTCCATGCAGAGAGCCTGACATGAGACTCGATCCCAGGTCTTCAGGATCAGGCCCTGGGCTGAAGGCAGCGCTAAACCGCTGAGCCACCTGGGCTGCCCTAAGCATAACTTTTATATGCACTGGGAAGCCAAAAAATTCATTTGATTCGCTTTATTATGATATTTACTTCATTACAGTGATCTGGAACTGAACCCACAGCATCTCCAAGGTATGCTTGTCATTGTTTTCTATTATATCCATTGTCTGGATCTTCCACTCTAATTCATGTATCTATTGGCCCTAAAAAATTCTCTTGCTATTGTGTTATTTTATTATGACATTATCCCTAGCCATATCAAATTAATGCTAGCAAGAACTGTTACACATGTAAGAAAGTAACTTGGTATGAATGTAGAAAATTCATCACCAACAGTCTTCCTTACCATTGAATTCCACAGCAAAGAATAGGCAATGCGTGAACACTGTTTATAGTCCATGTGATCATAAACATAATAGAGCCTCTTTTCTGGTGGAAGATTCAAAGCACAGGTTGAAAAAGTGAGGGATGTCTTTTAAAATTCTGACTTACACCTGGTCACATGGTGAAAGCCCTGTTGGTGTCAATGGACTTTTTGCAGAACACGCATAACTAAGATGGGAACAAAAGGAGAGGAATCATGGAAGGGAGTGGGGGACAAGGAGAAGTGCAAGGGCCTTGCTTCTAAAGGTTATATATTTGCCTATTGAACCATTCTTCACAGAGTCATCTTCAAAATATTCAAAACTACATTGAGGTGGCCTATGAGAGATTCATTTATTGCACCAGCTCAAACCAAATTGAGGCTAAAGGGAATGTCTTATGATAATAGAGCTGTTTAGACAGAAACAGAAATGTCTTGATAGGAAGAGAAAGTGCACGTCAAATAATATTCAAGAAGACAAAAGGCCTAAGGAGGCTGTGTGGCCTCATCACAGGGCAGGTGCAGACCTGAGGGTGTGGTGCATCTTTCGGAGAGCACTGATGCAGTGCACTGCAGTGGCTCCCTTCCCGGCCGCCTCTGCCTCAGGATTTGTGAATATAAATACTCAGGAATGCAGAGCCACGACTTACCAGCTCAGTGCGGGGTTCCTGTAGTAAACACACTTAGGGCACATGAAGATTTCTGTGGGGTGTAAATGATGCTCTACAATTTCAAAACGAAAACTTAAGTGTAAAGAAAGCCCAATTAATATTCATGAATCCCATTCATGTCTCAATTCACTCCTCAGGCAAGAAATTTACACCTGGAATGGTTTAATTGGAGGTGCCCATTTCTTTAAATTACAGCAGGTAGCAGAAAGGTCCTTAAGACAGGAGGCTTTTTGGAATGTGAAGCTGAGCCCTGGTCCAGAAATAGACAAATAGAAATGTGAGAGCAGTGACCTAAGAATGAACTAACACTGTCTGCCCAGGACGCAGCCTACCGGACGGCAGCGATGACAGAGCTAGTGGCAACCTGCTTATCTCGTCTATTCAAACGAGAAATGTGTTCCAGTTTGTCAATTCTGAGCTGTGAAATGATCAGTTTTTCATATTTATTGAGGATTAGCAAGATATAATGCATCTTACAAAACAGAAACAGCAACAGTATCTGCCCTGTAGGCTTGCTATGGAAATCATAAAGACATTAGCTATTTTTATTTCTTTTTCAGTGAAGATTAATTCAATTTTAAAGTCACATGCATTATTTGTTTTCTGAAGGTAAAAAGGTTAGGAATGGACAAATGTCTCTTGCAAATAAAAGAATGCACTCTTTTAAGATTGAGGGGTTATAAAATTTAAAGTGTCTGGATTTTACCAATCTGAAAATTTAATAGTATTTCTACTAAAATACAACAGTTATTGAAGACTTTGTAACTTGAGGATTATTCATCAATATTCTGTCAAGGAAACATTTCTCTGGATGTACCGCAATTATGAAAAATCAGAATGTACATTGATTAGGGATTATAAATTGGCATGATTGCGACTGACCTTATTTTAACCAGTATTTGAATATTTTGTTACAGATACAACATTGTGAAATGAATGTAATGACAAAGTAGCAAACTGCATTTTCAGGTTTTTGTTGCCTCAGCTGCTGTTGGTTACAGAGGTGATGATGAAGAAATGAGTAGTTAAGAGAGTAAATATCTCTAGAACAAATTAATGAGAAGCCAGCCACTTCTTACTGACTTCTGCAACCCACCCGACTGGTGTAATTTACATGTTGCATTTATTAAATAAAATATTCTTAATGTGCTGGAATGTCTTTTCAAATATTAAAATTAATAATTTTTAATACAAAAATTGCTTATCTTGGATAAACGAAGATACAAACATTTCTCTAAGTTCCTAGGGAACATGCTAGCTGTGTATGAATCCAAATTCTGCTCTTTGTACATAGTTTTGAGATGGAATTTCAGTAACTCGGCTGTGGCATGGCTGGTGAAGAATCAGAAGAAAAATGCTTATTCAGAACTGGCCTCTCCCTTTGCTGAATTTTTACATTTTGTGTATTTGGACCATTTTCCAGTATCTTCCCAGCTCTGTTTCTTGGTTTCCTATCAATTCCTTTACACTTTCCATTTGGAAATGGAAATGAAGATTTTCCATTATAAACTAGCTAACTAGTTAGATTTGTTGATAACTTAGTCTAATCCAAACAGTGAATTAAATGCTTTTACCTCTCACCATGATAACCTGGGACATAGTCACTATTCTTAAACTCCTTTTACAAAAGAGAAATCTGACTTAGGGGTAGTGTTTTGTCAAGGTCACACAATTACTAGGAGGGAAAGCCTGAATTTTAGTAGTGGTTTTCTGACATCAGCATCCTTGCCTATACTTGCTAAACTGTGATATAAACTGTGATACTCTTTATTATACATTCTTCTGATTCTCATACCCTAACACTTCCTTCAGTGTGGCAGGTATTCAATGGTCATTTATTGAATTAATTGTTTCTCAATAATTGACAAAATTAAAAGAAAAGACTTTTGATCTACAGTTTGTCAAGAAGATCTTATTAGTATCAAAGAAAAAAATCAAAGGCAGAGCATAACTGTCCTGTCAAAACCAACTCATACCACTCAATAACAATTTTAATATCTTTTCACTCAGATTAGGGGACACTAGATGGGCAGATGGTTTAGAGTAGGGTAGGGGTGAGCCATATAGACTCCAGTCCCGTCATTTACTTCATTCGTTTCTAATAAGCTGATACTATAGTTTTCAATTATTAGGACTATTTCAAATAATGGCTGTCTTTACAATCTTTGAAGACCTGTATATTTACTCTGGGCTGTTTCCTCAAAAATGATCTTAAAATATAAGGTAAAAGTAACTTGTGCCTACATTAAATACAAGATTAATCATTTGATTGTTTGAGGTAGCTGGTTGCCTCTAGGAAAGTCACTTGGCCTTTGTAAACAAACTAGCATTAATAATTTTGAGAGACAGAAATAAAGAGGAGAAAGGAGATACACAGAGACCCTGTAAAATGACCTAGGATGTCAGATGAAGGCCTGGAGAAATCAAGATCCCCCAGGCCACTTAGAGATGGCTGTACTTTTGGAGCTTATAGACTGCCATCATTATATTTTCTAGTTCTATGAATACTATGACTTTTGTACCAAGTTTTACTTGCTACTGGGACACTGTCACTACGATAGGGGGTCTTTTTCAGCTTCATCTACCTATAGCACCTTGATGTTACAGGTGGCCTTGGGTAGAGGGGATGGATAGGTAGCATGATATCTCTATGGTTTTCTGAAAGAGGAACCACTATCTTATGTGTTAGAGAGGTAGATCTGGGGTGATGCATGTCCCTTGCCTGTCACCCCACCCTCATCTAAAGTGGAATATCACTTCAACATCTTACCTTCAGGCCTCCCAGAACCAGAAGGTCTTCAGATATTAAGGCAGACACCTGATTCTGGCCTTTGCAGATGTTGGCCTGTTCTAGTACAATAGTCGGACAATAAATCCCAGGTGTCACAGTGTAGGCCAAGTGGGCTCAACTTTGACAAGCAAGGTGTTAACCTTTTGAAGCACTTGCCTCTATGCCATACTCCTAGTTTACATGACCTAAACCTATGTAAGACTTTTAAAATAGGAGAGCAGTATAGACTAGATTGGAAGACATTTTTTTTTATCTTTCAATATATCAACAAATTAAGATATAGGACAAGAATACCTAGTCTAGAAATCATAATCAGATACTCTAATGTTCTTATATATGAAGTGAAATGGCAGAAAATGGTCCCAAACCTTCAAAAAGAGCAGTGCAAGTAGTTGTGTGTTTTTTTCCCCTGTTAAAGCCCATCAGGACTTCTTTCATCTTTGTGTATATGTCTGCCTCCACCTTATTTGTTGACTGTTTCTGCACCCAGCCTCTTTTCCTTGCCATTTATTATTCTGTGGTATTAATTTCATAGGAACATGATGCAGAATGACCTGCAGGGAGTCTGCACGGGAACAGAGGAAATGCAGTACACGCCCGTGCAAAGACCAGTTCATCCTAATGAATTTGAGGAAGGCTGTCACAGGCTCTAAGTGGAACTATGCTTCATGAAGCAGTAGTTTTTCTTCACACTTGTTCTTTTGCTCATTAGCTTTCATAGTGCACAGAGCGTAATTCTTAAAAGCCTCTTTCCTGTCCCCCGAGAACATTCACACATGGGTCATTTTCTAATGGCAGGACACATCAGATGAACCAGCCTATTACTGCCAGCTTGGGGGCCTCTTCACTGCAATTATACTATCCTGATCCATGTTATCGCAACTACAAAGCTCGTTTTCTTTCTCTCTCTCTCTCTCTCTCTCTTTTTTAAATCAGGGCAAACATGAGAGACATTGTTGAATGACTAGAGGAATGAATCATGCATGGACTTTCAATGAACGCCTCTGAGAGAAGCTGAGCTAAATCCCATTTTAAATGGAAGAGGCTGTCATATTATTGAAGTAATTCTCTGAACTTTCCCGGCCCAGAGTGCTATGCTGACAGCCAGAGAGCTTCAACAAGCCAGAGAGAGAAAAGCTGCATAAAAGACTCAAAAACGTTTTACTTTCCTAATAGGGCTGCTGCAAGGCTGCATGTCTTAGAAGATAAAGTGGCGTTCTTGCATCCCTGAACCTCTGCCAGAATTAACTGTGGGCATAACACAGCCAGCATGGGCAATAGCCAACCGCTGCTGAGGCAACTTGAGGACCTCTTTCCCTAGACTGGGCTTGGGGCAAAGTCAAGTTTGGAAATAGCTCTGATCACAGTCCGTATAATATCATCCCCCTTGGTAGATATCTTCGCTGATGAATTGCTGTTGATCAGCTGGCTCAAACAGGAAAATTGTGAGGTCAAGTGTCATGGGGTTAACATCACTGTGATCAAATGACCGTCACTGTCATAGGGCTACTGGGTATAACCTGGCCCTGGCCAACTATTTTGAAAATAAGTGCTGTGAACATAGATACAATATGTAGAAATCTGCCCATCACTGTAACTAGAAAAACTAGTTCCAGGCAACTAATGGTGAATCAAAAGTACACCCCTTTATAAAAGAAAGCATTATGCATTATTTTTCCCAAGTCATCAAACATAATTATCTTCTTTTCTTCAATTCCAGACTGGCAGGGTTCTTATCCAAACCTTATTCTAGTGGTACATTTAACAATAATATTGGTCTAGTGGCAATCTTCTGGGAAGCAATAGCACTGACCTAGGGCAGAGACCATGAAAGCATCTAGGAGTTTCAGTGGTATCACATGCTTGATGGACATGAACATGGATTAATTGACTATACCACCACCATTACCATGATGAATAACAGTCATCCACTGGAAAACTGATTCTATGAAAAACAAAGGTCCTTATTTGTAGTTCTTCCTGGTTTCCCTAGCATAAATATTCCCAACATGGCCTATTTCAAGCTACAAACACCTTAGGAACTAGCTGGAAAGATTCCTTGATTTTTTTCAACAGTTCTTCTGAGCCAGAATGAGATGGTTGGGCATAGTGGCATACCACTGACCTAAATTCATTGGCAAGCAATGAAATTTTTAGTTCAGTTCAGTTTCATTTTCTTATCCTTACTTTTCAAATCTTATTTACTATTTGCTCTTTGACATTTGGCATAAGAATGATTATAAGAGCCATTCACAGAGCTTAGGCAAGTGGTGGCAACCAGCTATGAATAGAAATTTGGATGGCCCTGGAATAGAAGCATGTCTCAGACTCTAGGATCACTGAGAGGCAGATTTACTTGTGGTGAGAGTGACGAAATGGGAAACATATGATAGGAGGCTTCTAGGAGATCATTTGAACCTAGTATTAGAAAATAGTAGGTAACTTCTAATGGGGTGGGATGAAGTGGGAATAATCAGGATAAACGAGGTAAAACATATGGAGTGATTTATGAAAAGCCCACAGATTTATGAAAATCCCACAGCCCAAATATGTTCAAGAATTTTAAGTATTTAGGGGTGGCAGCAGGTTAGAAGTGGGGAGAGGCAGTACAAGGGGAGAGAAAAGGAGTTGTCTTCAAATCCTAGGATCTTGAGCACTATCTATAAAACTGGAACTTAATGTTGAAAAATTTAGGGTGCCATGTAAGGCTAATAAGCTGAACAGTAAAATGATGGATGGCCATTTCATGAATATTCTTCAGGAGTCACTTGGGGGTGACATTCCTAGAGGTAGGGAATCTCCTCCTGGGAGGCCATGGCAATCATCTAGGGCAGAGACAATGAAGACATGCATTGGATTGGTAGGGGTGGAGTGAATGGACACCTCAAAGACATACTTGGCCTGTGAACCATCAGACACTGGCATCTAGGAACTGCAGGGTGGAGTGATGGAAAGGAAAAACCCAAGAATCAATCTCAAGTCCTGGTCTGCTTAGGGGAGTTGACTATAGTGGCTTAGCAGTAAATATAAGAGGGACAAGTAAATGGAGAGGAGCAGGAAACACATGAATGAAAGAGGTGTAGAGTTCAGGCCATCAGACTGTTCTTAGGGGCACAGATTCAGAAGTCATCAGGACATAGTTGCTCTTGAAGACAATATATTTATGAGTGGGTACAGACTGGGAAGACAAACAAGATGGGGCCTTAAGGCATAATATTCAAATACTGATTTGAGAGAATGCAACACTTGAATAGAAGAGTGATGAGTGATGGGAAAATTAGAATAACCAGAAGGGAATGGTGTCATCAAAAAAGGGAGAGGAGTATTTCAAGAAAGAGAAATATGCTCATGACTAAAGCTGTAGAATTGCCAACAAAGAGAAGAAATGAGATCTTCAGTTCAAAAATATGCTGGTCATCTTGACACAAGCAAAGGCAGTGATGGGCAAAGCAGTCAAATAGGAAGGAAAAGGAAGAAAGGAGAATCCTTTGAGAAGGCTGACAGTGAGACCAAGTTGTGGGCAGAGAAAAGAGCAAAGAGCTACAAAGGGACATAGAGTGAACAGGATTCTGTGAGTTTGGTTTTACTGTTTTAATATGTGATGAATGTAAGGGTTTTTATCTTTTAGAAAATGAAATAAAGAGAAAAAGATTAACAATCTGGAAGAGAATAAGAAAATCTACGAGCTTGTCATGATTCATAGCACATTATGCATCAAGGGATGCACATAACCAAGAAGGCTGGGACCGGAGTGACAGGGAGTCTGTATTTTCTTTCCCACCCATCCCAGTTTCCCGTGTGACCTCCTTACAATTATATACCTCATTTGACCCAGTAGTAATATATCTCCGGTCTTTCCTCTCTGCTAAATTGGTTGAAGACACAAGACAGCTCAGAGAACTTAGGAGGAGACATGACAAGATACTGTGACGTTATTTTAAGAAGGCCTAACTTTGTTAAAGTTAGGCCTTCTTAAAATACTTAAAATAACCAAGATAACTTCTGACAAGAATCTGAAGGAAAGAGGCCCTTATTCACTTTATTTTTTTTTTCACTTTATGAATCTGATCAGTGTTTGATTCACATGGAATTACAGGAAGGAAGTCTTAATTAGAGGTGAATGAGAAGCCCATGTTATCACAAACTCTCCATTCAAAATCAATCCAAGGATCCACTGAGGTGATGACAAGCTCTACATTATCTACTGCAGTAGATAATCAAGTGAAATTTCCATCAACACAAAACTGAAACAGGCATGAGGAAGAGATTTTCTGTTACACATTGGACACATATTCTTTGAACATATGTGCAAAAATGCCAAGAGCTAATGTTTTCAAGATCTAGTTTTTCTGATTTTTCCTTAAAGTCTGAATAGATCAATCAGTTTTGAACTTCAGGATGCCAAAAGAGTTAAAAGTTCAATTTATTTACATTTAATTACAATCCAAGAGTGATTGACTGATTCTAGATTATGCACTGTATAGCTAAAATGAATCAAAACAAAATTCACCACGGAACTTGATATAAATGTATGCATTCTACCTACAGCTGTTTTCCAAGAACAATCTGGAGATAAACCTTTGTATTGGTCTGTTTATAGATAGAATTTGGGAAACATGATTTCTGATTCCTTTATGGTCCTAATACTCTTTATCAATATTCAACAGATGACCCCAAAATAAAGCCTCTGGTACCAGATGGGGACAATAAAGAGGCACGTTCTGTTCATTTACATAATCAATTGTGGTAATCCTTGATAACAGTATAAGAAATACCTTTAATCTCCCTATGTAGGAGACTGTTATTTAAAAGCATTGTTTTCATCTGAATTGATACAGCAATCAGAGATCTTCAGCCTTGTCCACACAAATACAAATGTGCTTATCTCTTCAGCTGACTGGAATTGCAGCCTATGGTCAACATTTAAATCTGATTTTACAATAATTAAAGTGAAAATGAAATTGCAGGACAAATGGTGTGTCCTGAAGATTCTTTCAATCATCCCTCTAGGGCAGGCTGTCTCCCCCTTGACAGAGCAGTTTCATTTTTTTAGTGGCTTGCTCCAGGGCAGGAAGAGAAATGATTCAGATCATTCACTTGTTAATTTTTCCCTTCAACCTAAGGCATTCAGGGGTGATATTCACATTTCACATGGTTAAATGCTTTAAAGCACCCAAATGGAGTACGAGCATTTTAAAATAGTCACAACCTTTCTTGCTTGATGATCCCTTTCTGGCCTCAGAGGAACCCCCAACATGGCACAGGCCAGCGGTCCAAACCTTAGGCAGAGGGAGCCCTCTGGGCCAAATGACCACTGCTCTCTTCAGTGCAGTGAGATGATGCCAACACACTGGGTAAGGCAGAGCCGGCAAAGGCCTCAGGTTTTATCCTTGGCAGGATACCAGGCTACTCCCAGAAGTACCTCTGAGAAAGTACTGTACAAGGCCCATCCTTACCCAGCAAGGTTTGCAGGGTGGCATCTCAGAGCTTTGGGCACTCAATCCTGCCTCATCAACCTGCTTCCATTTCCAACTGCCTGCTCCATCCAGCTGGAGCTCTTCTCTGGGTCCGTGGTTCTCAGTGATAGCCTGTCTCTGAATAACTAAGAGGGCCATTTAAAACATGAATCACTGGTCCCCAGTTCAGTAGGTTTGGTAACAATAATTTGCATTTTTGACAAGTTCTCAAGTGATGCTAATACTGCTGGTCGGAGGGCCATACTTTGAGAAGCACTGCTGGGCCTTGGCTCTCAAAAAATACCTTTGCCTTGAATTCCTATTGTTTAACCCTTACAGAGTGGGTGATGGGATCAGGCAAATCACACTCTGTGGGAGGCCATCTCTTCTCTTTGACTTGTATCTATAAAATGGGGACAATCTTATTCTTAGTGGATGTTAGGATGGACTATGAGCCCTCTTGTGTGACACACCCCAGTAACTGAGCACCTGGCAATGACCAGCATGTGTGACCTCCTGCCTCCCTGATATTTTTTTTTCTTTTTAAAGATTGTTATGTATTTATTCATGAGAGACACACAGAGAGAGGCAGAGACACAGGCAGAGGGAGCTGCCCTGCCAGGAGCCTGATGTGGAACTCGATCCCAAGATCCCAGGATCATGACCTGAACCAAAGGCATATGTTCAGGTGTCCCACCTTCCCCTGCTCTTTGTACTTTCCATCTTGTATGGACTTGGATTATATTATATTACTTCTTTAGGTCCTGCTTCCCAGGGAGATTACAATCCTCAGGAAGAGAAAGTGTATTATGCATCTCCGCCTAGCCCACATTCAGGATTCTACATTCAGGATTTCAAGAGCACTTACTGACAGTACCAATGGAAAAACTACTGTTACTACAATCACTGCACAAGAATCCTGCAATGTGACATAATAGAAAATAAGCCAACAAACAAAAATTTGAAAGAAAAGAATGAAGAAGTGATATACTTAGAACAGAGAACCCAAAGTTCTGTCTGTGCATGAGGGGTGGCAGGAGACAAAGGATTTGTCTACTCCACAGAAGACTGAAAAGCTGACTAGATCTTAACTACTTTCTCTTATTCCCTTTGCCTCTGGACAAGTTCCTTCTAATGGCAAATCAAGAGGGCATAGCACTGTTTTCTAAATTCACCTCTTGCTGTTGAGATGGAGGCAGAAATAGGCCCAGAAAAGCAAAAGAGTGGGACATCTGGGTAGGAGCTGACAAAGGGGGTGGGGGAGAGAAGGACAAATGCATCTGAAACAGATTATGCTTGTCATTCTCAACTCTGTTAGCATTTGGTGAGGCATTTGGGAAACCAAAGGAGATGTAGCCTCAGGAGGTCACTGTGAGTTTGCTAACCAATGGTTATGTGCCTTGTGGCTATGCCTCAACCTTCCTTTGTCCTAAAAGAAAAGCAGACAAGAATCCTAGACCTCACTCTCATTCCCTGGTATAATTCAAACTGATTTTCCTTCTTTTTCTAATTCTTCTGTCGGCCCCCACGAAGCCTGCAGGCATTCAACTTACTGTGGACGTGGACCGTGGATCTGGACTTGCCTGATCCAACCAGCTTGAGGGGGTGAAGCTGAGGTTTATAGGTAAAGAAAGCACTTGCACAGGATCACAGATAGAATTTCTTATAAACTGGGAACTAAATCTCATTTTCTTATTAGTCATTGTAGGAGCATACCTCCTACAATACTTCCTCCAAACAGGGTAGCCTGCACTGCTTGGAATGTTTCTGTTTCCTAAATGTTCACACTAAAGATTTGTCTTGTGTCATATTGGAAATAATCCATGTGTGTTTCATAATTGAACGAGAATGCCACTTCCTTTCCACATATGTGAAAACTCTACTATTATGATATTATTACTAAGAGCTTGGAGAAAAACATCTTGTGTACCTGACCTGAAGCTCACAGAGCTTGTCTACAATAGCTACCAACACACTTTTCTAAGATAACACACAGTAGGGCCTTAGGGAGGAAAAAAATAAGAGTTTTGGAGACTCAGGGAACTTAAGAGTCACAAAAACCAGAATCGAACCCTCTTTTTTGAAACTCATCAGCCAGGGCACCTGGCTGGCTTAGTGGTTTAGCATTTGCCTTTGGCTCAGGTCATGATCCTTGGGTCCTGGGATCAAGTCCCACATCAGGCTTCCCGCAGGGAGCCTACTTCTCCCTCTGCCTGTCTCTGCCTCCCTCTCTGTGTCTCTCATGAAAAATAAATAAAATCTTGAAAGAAAAAAAAGAAAGAAAGAAAGAAAGAAAGAAAGAAAGAAAGAAAGAAAGAAAGAAAGAAAGAAAGGAACTCATCAGTGCAATGGTATCCCAAAGTTTAAAAAGAAAGAAAGAGAAAGAAGAAAGAAAGAAAGAAAGAAAGAAAGAAAGAAAGCAAGCAAGCTCATTAGCGCAATGGTACCCTAAAGTTTAGATACAGGTATTAGCAGTTATTTTCCAATAGGCAACATTCCCAGAGGTCACACTATGGATCAGTATAGACTACCCTTGCACTAACTCAATCTAGGAAAAGCAAGCATTCGCCCTACATCATCAAAGATGGTAGTAATACTTACTGATGTACCTATCTGTATTCACTGAGCTAATCATTTATAAGTGGGTACATTTATTATTCTCATTTTACAGAGGATGAAATGAAGCACAAGGAATTTTGAGTAGATTGGTTAGGGCCATGTAGCACTGAAGCAACAGACTGAAGCAGGGGCATATACTACTGTTTTATCTACCTCAGGGGCCTGGCAGGCAACAGTATTCCACTCAAAGGATCAATCTGAAGGAACATTAATAAAGACAGCAGCACCCATGAATAGGCAAGTTAACAGAACAAGTGAGGGAAGAACCCAGAGCCTAACAACAGAGGGGGCACTGTTGTCACTCTTTGGCTTGAAAGTCTTAGGGGAGGAGCCAGTATCATCAGAAGCCTTAAGAGCTGGAGGTGTCCAGGGAGAATGGTGAAAATTAACAAGACAGGAAACCACAAATGGAGAGGATGTGGAGAAAGGGGAACCCTCTTACACTGTTGGTGGGAATGTGAACTGTTGCAGCCACTCTGGAAAACTGTGTGGAGGTTCCTCAAAGAGTTAAAAATAGACCTGCCCTACGACCCAGCAATTGCACTGTTAGGGATTTACCCCAAAGATACAGATGCAGTGAAATGCCGGGACACCTGCACCCCGATGTTCCTAGCCCCAATGGCCACAATAGCCAAACTGTGGAAGGAGCCTCGGTGTCCATCGAAAGATGATGGATAAAGAAGATGTGGTCTATGTATACAATGGAATATTCCTCGGCCATTAGAAACGACAAATACCCACCATTTACTTCAACATGGATGGACCTGGAGGGTATTATGCTGAGCGAAGTAAGTCAATCGGAGAAGGACAAACATTATATGGTCGCATTCATTTGGGGAATATAAAAATTAGTGAAAGGGAATAAACAGAAAGGAGAGAAAATGAGTGAAAATATCAGTGAGGGTGACAAAACATGAGAGACACCTAACGGAAATGAACAAGGGGTAGTGGAAGGGGAGGTGGGTGGGGGGTTGAGGTGACTGGGTGATGGGCACTGAGGGGGGCATTTGGTGGGATGAGCACTGGATGTTATGCTATATGTTGGCAAATTGTACTCCAATAATAATAATAAAAAAAGAGCTGGAGTTGTCTTACTGAGAACCAACTGTGTCCCTCGTCCTGCCTCCTGCATTCCGTGGCAGGCAGGGAGCCACTGAGCATTCCTGCCGCTGATGCCTTTTATTACGGAATCCACCTGGAAGCCCAAGGGCAAAATAACCTGGGAGATCCAGTCTGTGGAGTCAGAATAGATAGAAAGAAAACAGCTATAGGATGGGGGGAGAGCCCAACAGAAAATAAGCCCACACCCCTGTACCTCAAAGACTACAAGGAGTACACTCCTAGGTCATGCACCAATTCCCAAACTACCATACTGACCTGCTCAAATAAAGATTCCAAAGAGAGTGGATAATGATTTTAGCAGTCTTGTCTTGTGGTTTCATAGATCTCTTTTTTCCTTTCAGAAATTATCCTTTCTAACACCTGATAATATGTCAGACTGTGCACTTAGCATGACTGCTTTGGCAATTAAGTAAATGTTAACTCTCAAAGTTATATATCATTAGATATTAGAGCAGACTATTTGACTCTTTACTCTGATTCTTGCCTTTCCATTTTGAGGAAATGGCAATGTTTGTAGGGAATTGATAATAACTTAGGAAGTACTATTAAGTAATGTTACTGTTTAAATATCTGTAGGGCAAAGGAAAAGAAAAAGTTAAATTATGTTTCAACTCAAGCAGTACTACTCATTTTGTTGAACCTGACATTTTCCTTCACTGGCAGCAGAACCCAATGGCTAGATCAAATGGATAACAATGGGCAGAAAATATTTCAGGGGAAATTGAGAAAGGAAAAAGGAGGATCTAGTTTATTTCTACAATGCCCCTAACTGACCCGTGCATTCCCAAAGCATATTTGGTTTAGAAAAAGCTCTGCTATAAATTGGTCTTCAATTTAGTACATGTAGCCATATTTTTGTTCAAACATTTAAAGCAACTATTGGTAAGGTGAAATGATTTGAAGGAATACTTAAATGAGACTTTAAGTAAGGCTTCTGGTGTTAAATCTAAGGAGTTTCTGTTCCCTAATGGAAAAATCACAGGCTCTGTCATCACAGACAAGGAGCAAAAGGCTACCTCTTCTATCCACTGGCTCTGTGAGTGGGGAAAGTTACCTAATATCATCGAGCTTTGTTTCTTGTTTCGCTTGCTTATTAACTGGGAGCTAATAATTCCCAATTTCCTAGCGCTTTTGTGAAAGTCGAGTAGTAATGAAAGTAATGTGACTAGCATGTTCTTCAGTGCATGGCATTTACTACATGGTGGTTGACATGTGTTTCCACCAAATGATGCTATGTAAATAAACGTATTCTCACTCCCTCCAAAATTATATCTTAAATGAAGAACAAACTGGGTGTTGATAGACCAGGACAGATTCCACCTGCCAAAAACCCGAAACAAAATAAAAGTACCTGGTACTGCTCCTTCTAGCTGACAGTATGGAGCCTTTGGTACCCCAAATCTCCTTATCAGCCAAAGCCCTGTCATTCAGTCCAGTTTACATGGACCTAACAATGGATAATGCAGTGATTATGCTTCTCTGCCCTTGGATATGGACGTGTCACCTCTAGTAGCAAACCAAACCAAACCAAACCAAACCAAACAAACAAACAAACAAACAAAAAACCAGCAGAAGCAGTTCTGAATGTGAAGGTTGGCCAAATACCCAGTACAGCAGTGGATGGAAAAGGCAAGCTGGTCAAAGCTGGGGAGCAGATGTCCATGCGGGAATCATTTGGCAAGTCATCCAGGCACTGGTCGAACACCAATCTCTAGATTGTAGCTTTAGGGCAGCCAGGGTACTATGTATGCCCTTTCGTTCCAGGCTCTACTCCTGTGTTTGTTACCAAAGATTCAGCAGAACGTGAGGTCTCCTTTTGTTTCTGTGTAAGAAACAAACCAGTTCTCCTCTGCCTCTGGTCTCCTAATCAGAGCTATGCTTGCGGCTCCCAGAGGCTTCGTGTGCTCCCCTTGATCAGAGTACTCAGAGAAAGGAGCGCTCTCCTTCATCTAAAGCTATCTCAGAGCAAAAGGGTACTGAGTGCATCCTGGGCTCCGGCAGGCGCCTTTCAATCTTTTTCTGGTGACTTTAATAAGCCCATTTAACGGAGACTCTGTTATCACATCAAAGACAAGACATAAAGCAGTGGCCCCCTCATCTGCTTCCCCAGGCCAGCTGCTTTCACCAAAGGCCATCTCCTAACTTGTTCGACTATTACAGTGCTTCCCTACATCTAGAACCCCTGCGACGTTTGCAGAGGGACAGAGAATCTTCCACTTTCCAAATAGTTCTAAACTAATCATCTTGTACTGTTTTTTGTGCTAGATGATTAAGCAAGTGATTTTTGAGAAAAATTATCTTCTCAATTAATATATTGTTGATTATATTATAGTATTCTTTTAAATGCAATATTTAATAATATTCATAATATATATGGGATGATTTTACTTCCTCCCATTCAACAAGTGACACGAAGTTTCATTTGTTTTCTTTTTAACTATGTAAGGGAAAAAAAGTCATGATTTGTGAACATATACCTTTTGAAATTTTGGGCCTGGAAACCAACTGAATAAAAAATAAAATGAGCACTTTGGTTAAAGACATATTAAAGTACCAAGAAAGATTTGAAACATGAACTTTAACTTGATGTTTGGAAATGTTAAACTTTACGCATTAAAAATCAACAGGCTGGTTTTGAGGATTTTTGTGTTTTGTTTCTAATTGATAAGACACAAGGATTCACGCTGGTCACTGAAAGCACTTAGCTGCAAAAAGACACATGGTAGATCATAGGTAGCCTTTATTCCTTCTAAACAAGAGGCCAAATTGGATATAAATGTCATCATTTTCCTCTTTTAAACTTTGGAATGTATTTATTTTTTACTTTTCATCACTAGTTTTTATTTAATATATATTGTCTTAAAGGAGCACAAAATGAAGATTAAAATCTATAACTTTTTTTCTTTAAATCCTAGAGGCAAATTTTGCAGTTATATGTAGGTGGCCCATATGCATCTATTAATGCCTGTTGCTCTAGTGCAATTATTAATAGCCTTCCTTTTCATTCTCAAACATGTAAGGGTTTAGATGATAAACGGTTCTGTTACTATATATGTGTGTGTGCATAGTAACTGTGCAATATATAAGTAGGTACATGTACACATGCACATCGATAAATACACACATATGTACTTTTACATAAAGATGCATGTGTGCTTTTGCATGTATATGCATATGTACATGTAAATAAACTTTGATGAAGATAGTGATGATTTTATTGCAATGAAGTTCGAGGAATACTACTTTGTGTGCTGCTCACAAATTCCATTACAACATTTGTTGTCCTTTTTCTTCCTGTCCTTAACCAATGGGCCATAATGCATACAAGTTAAACAATGTATAGCTTAGAATCAAAGCTATTTGAAACAGTTTGGCAGATAATTGGGTTCAGAATAGTGCCAAAGGCATGTGTGACTGAGTGAAGAAGGCCTGCTCATCTAATCTACTAATAGCCTCCCACCCAGAGCACATCTTCAGAGTTATTTTTCTCAGGGGCAGGGAGGGGCAGGAGGTGGTTATATTAACATGATGTATTATTCTTCCTTAAATTTGGCACATTTACTGGTTTCGACAGCAAGGACTCCCAGAAGCCCTGAAAGCCCAGTTTGAGAATTGCTGTTTAAATGCTTTGCAAATCTTTGAAAGAATGAGCACTACAACAGTAGACACCACTGACTCTTCATTGGACAAGGACGCTGGCATTTAACAATCACAGGGGAGGATGGATCATACTGGGAATGTGATAAAGTCTTGAACTCTTTTTCTAGTCTGCTGTACTCAGGCACATACAAAAAAAGTTTGCCTAAAGCTTCTCTGGTTTTAGGAACTCCAGAAATCCAATCACAGAACCCAGAATTTAAAACTCTTGATCTAGCCAGAGAGATGAGCAATTCTCATTCTTCACCATTCAAATATAACACAATTCGAATGGAGTCCCCTTCTCAGTCCTCCCTGCAAGATCCTAAGTGTTAAAAGCAGTGGAAGAGAGGGAGGCAGGGCTTGAGGAACATAGTGGAATACATCGCATTGATGAAGAGTAATTTAATGTCACTTAGACAAGTTCAAGTGTCTATGACTGATCCAAGGGAGACTGCCGACGAAAGTAACATGCTCCTTTGAGAGACCTTTGTGAATTGACTATGGGAGGGAATTTGTCCTGTTGTGCACCTCCCTAAGTATAAAGCCTATCAGTTAAATGCCTCTCATTCAGTCTTATTTATGGCCATGATTTTTTAAATTGTATGTCACATGGGAAATCCTTTCTAAGCTATTATTAATCGGTAAGCACATTTTAGAGGGACGTTCTCCATTGTACCTCCACTCCATAGACAAAGAACATTTAACTACTAGGCTTTTGTACCTGGCCATCGATAGGATGGCTGCAAAGACAGGACACAGACACTGTCTTACCAAAGTGAGTAAAACGGAGTCGGCACAACCTCCCAACAAAAAACGTCAGCCTAGCTGACCCTGTGCCTCCACAGTGCTGCTGGGGAACACAAAGCTACAAATGCCCGTATTTAAGTAGATGTAGCTGAAGATGCAGTGCAGCACAATAATTAGCTCCATTATTAACTTGCCGAAAAACACATAGAGCTGTTTCTTTTGAGAATACAATTTTAATTAAGGAAAGCTGTATTTCAGCAGGTGAGGGCCCTTGGAAAGCTTATATGATGAAATCTCAGGACCCTTAGGTCCTAAGCGGCCTGGCATTATTAACAAGATCATGATGAAGGACATAGTTGAGCAGTTTAAAAATAGATGATTACAACTCTTTTACCTAGGTGTGAAAGTGCTGTTATTTGATATCTAATACCCATAAACCACACATCTAATGACGTCTCAGTGGATGCACACCTCTCATCCTAAGATCAGTAAATCATTTCTCTGGGAGGAAGCAAGGATGGTTACTGTTTTATTTTGTAGGCACAAACTGTCAAGTCATGAGAGGCAGTGTATTATGGTAAAGATCCAGCTTTGGGAGACAGGCCTCGTGTGTCCCCAAGAGCAGTTCCCTCCCATTGCCAAACCTTGATTTCCATCATCTGTAAATGAGGAAGGAGATACAATGATGATATCTGTCTCAGAGGACTGGGGTGAGGATTAAGTAGCATAACACCTCTAAGCCTGCTGTCTGGCATATGGAAAGTTGCTTTTATTTAGAACTTTAAAAAATTATTTGAAGTTAAAAATTCACTTGCTGCTAAGAGCACGCCACCCCCAGGGTTGCCCAAAAGGCATCACACTCTAATAATATGCTTTATCCTCAAGATGACATACTTTTATTCATTTTTCAAGACACAGTTTTGAGTCTTATGAATAGTAAGGAACTCAATGCTGAGGCAGGAGATATGGCTAAAAACCCATTTCTTAAAGTACAAAATCCTTTTGATCTCGCTTCAATAAAAAGAAAAATATCTATGAGGAACAGCCTGCTGAAGGCAAAAATAATTGCAATCTAATAATGCCAGGCTCTGTTACAGAAGTGCAATTCTGGAAGAACAGCTGATCCAGGTTCCGGCTCACACCCTACGCTGGGAAGCTGACATCAATACATCAACCCGGGCAGAGCCGGGCAGCTGTTCTCAGGCATCCTAAGCCCTTTAATTTCTCTGCAGCTAAGAAATCTGTGATCACCACCCAGATGATTGCCGAAAATAAAGTGGAATAAAAAGGAGGATTACGTCTAGTAGAAGTAGATTCACTGGGCCACAAAGAAAGCAGGTTGGCTTTGAAAAGGCATAAAGGAGATGTGATGGAGAATCTGAGATCGTGGGGACCACCTAGGAGGACGGGACCTCACCTCTGAATGCAAAAAACATGCCCCATCTCTGCAATAAGGATGGCCTTACTGATTGATCACTGCCTGACTGCTTGGCAGTCTGAAAGTCAGCTCACAGCTGGACTCCCTCGTGTGGCTCTGAGCAAGTGCCTTTCTCACCTTTGGTCTTTGTTTTCCTGCCGGCAGTAGGACCCTAAAGTTGGGGTACTGAGCTAAACTGGCTCTTCTAAGATCTCTCCAGAGCCTGACATTTCTAAAAATTAAACAGGATTGCTCTATGGAGAACAATTAAGTAAATGATTTTCTGATGCAAACTTTTTAAGCTCTGGAAGATGTTTCTCATTTAAATATCCTTTCTTTTGATCCCACTTCCAAGAATAGCTGATACTAATACTACTTTAACAGATGTCCCCAAATGCTTCAGATCTTAAACCTGTCCAATTCATCAAAGGGTACATTTCTGACTGGGCACAGTAACCAGCTGCAACCAAAATTAGAACTAAAATGGCTTCAAAGAACAGCTACATTTGTGACTTAAAAAGATAATATTGAGCCTGCACCAAATCTGATAGTAAGTTTCTTTAAAGAAAAAAAAATGGATCTTGCCTGATGTGAAGTGGATCTTTATGGAGCCTGTTAAGGTCAATCTAATCTATTTCTTTGGCAGAAAACAAACAAAACAACCAAAAAAAAAAAAAAATCCTCTTGATCTGAAGAAAGGATAGTTCAAAAGGCCTTTAAAAATAGTTTGTTCATAAAGAACTTATTAAACTCAACACCAAAGAAACAAACAATCCAATCATGAAATGGGCAAAAGACATGAACAGAAATCTCACAGAGGAAGACATAGACATGGCCAACATGCATATGAGAAAATGCTCTGCATCACTTGCCATCAGGGAAATACAAATCAAAACCACAATGAGATACCACCTCACACCAGTGAGAATGGGGAAAATTAACAAGGCAGGAAACAACAAATGTTGGAGAGGATGCGGAGAAAAGGGAACCCTCTTACACTGTTGGTGGGAATGTGAACTGGTGCAGCCACTCTGGAAAACTGTGTGGAGGCTCCTCAAACAGTTAAAAATATACCTGCTCTACGACCCAGCAATTGCACTGTTGGGGATTTACCCCAAAGATACAAATGCAATGAAACGCCGGGACACCTGCACCCCGATGTTTCTAGCAGCAATGGCCACGATAGCCAAACTGTGGAAGGAGCCTCGGTGTCCAACGAAAGATGAATGGATAAAGAAGATGTGGTTTATGTATACAATGGAATATTACTCAGCTATTAGAAATGACAAATACCCACCATTTGCTTCAACGTGGATGGAACTGGAGGGTATTATGCTGAGTGAAGTAAGTCAGTCGGAGAAGGACAAACATTATATGTTCTCATTCATTTGGGGAATATAAATAATAGTGAAAGGGAAAATAAGGGAAGGGAGAAGAAATGTGTGGGAAATATCAGAAAGGGAGACAGAACGTAAAGACTGCTAACTCTGGGAAACGAACTAGGGGTGGTAGAAGGGGAGGAGGGCGGGGGGTGGGAGTGAATGGGTGACGGGCACTGGGTGTTATTCTGTATGTTAGTAAATTGAACACCAATAAAAAAAAAAAAAAAGAAAAAAAATAGTTTGTTCATGTATATGACTATGCAATGATTTTAAGTCACTTTTCTCTTCCTTCTTGAGGGTAATAGCTTTGTGTTATTTATCTCTGTCTCATTTTTCCCACTTTGCTTTCCCCACACCCTCCATGTGGTTGCAAAGCCTGCATACATAGCAGATGCTCAATAAATTCATTGTTACTGTTGAATAAATGTCCATAGATTTAAACAAAAAGGCATTGCCACCTGATATTACATAACATTTCACCTAAACATCTTGTTTCTAAAGAGTAGAACTCAGAGGTCAACAAGCAGAATAGACAAAGGACAGGAATGTGCCCCTGGGCCCCGGGAACCAAGCTGGGAGGAACTCTGATAGCCTGTCTACTCTACTGACTTCCCATCCTGCCAAGTGTGACTTTAACTACCAAGGAAAGACATTTCATTTTTTTTTAAAGATTTTATTTATTTATTCATGAGAGACACACAGATAGAGGCAGAGACACAGCCAGGGGGAGAAGTAAGCTCCCTGTGGGGAGCCTGATGCAGGACTCAATCCCAGGACCCCAGATCACAACCTGAGCCAAAGGCAATGCTCAAACATTGAGCCACCCAGGTGCCCCATGGAGAGACATTTCCAACAAAATAAAGAGAAAGGGAATTCTCTCCCAGTGGAACCACAGGTCACACACAGAGGAATGCTGTGATTTGGGCAAAGCATGTAACTATCCCTGTTTCTCAAGTGAAAAATGAGAAAACTGGATGATTCCTCCAGCTCCGAGAATTCATGCCCTTAATGTTTCACCCATATTGACAGGCATTCTTTTCTCTACTTTGAAAACACTGGGTTCCTTATTGACAATTAATTCATTCTATTTGTCACACCAAATAACCATCCACTGACCAAAATAATATATCGCAGCAGTGATCTCCCACATATCCTCCTTATTGTTACATAAATCACCTAAGTGATACAAAATATCTATTAGGGCATATAGAATCCTGGTGTGGGAATACAATCAGCAAACTACTGGTCCTGATTTTAACAATTCATATTTAATTCTTCTGCAGGGTATCTACCAGGCTCAAAAATGATGCTCATCAAGTGTGGCATCAATACAAGTTGGCAAAGTCACTGACCACCAGTGAAGACTCATAATCAAATATGTTCTCACTTCAGAAGGCTGAGGGGGGGGGGAGTCCAGGCCATCCTTTAAGAGTCTTCAAAAATGTGGCAGTGACTGTTTCACCACAAACAGTAAAGGCTGCTTGGGATAACAAGAACGACATGAATGTCATTCAGAATGTTCCGTCTCCAAATCACCAAGATAAAAAGCTGCAATTCTAAGAGGTAGCCTGAGCTGTCCAAACTTCAAATGGCTCTCAAGACCAAGGATGATAAGTCATTTTTCTAACCCTACTAACACATACCCTTAAAGAAACTGTCATTACAAAATCCAAGCTATTCTTTCCTCGGCCAAGCTAGTGAAAAGAAAAGAAATGAATAAAAAGAATAATTTCAGACATCATAAAAAGAATAATTTCAGACATCTAAAACATCGAAGTGCCTTCTTCAAGAGAATTTAGGAGCCCAGCCAGGGCTCTGCTGGGAAGAAGGGCATCATACAAAACAGGTTTGGTTTTAATCGCAGAGACGATGAAAAATCAGCATATTTTAGATGAGTATTTTGCTCATAAATGGGGCAGTTGAGAAACTTTCTAGCCACCTTTAGACTTTCACTGATGCAATGGTTTCTTTTAACTGTGACAACACAGCAAATTACAGTGAGTCCCTGGAATTGTGAAACCTCTCTTCAGTAGGATACATACCCCACACTCCCACAGACTTGTATACTTTTTATTTTTGTAGTTAGGGGTGAGCTTTTGTGAATTTTTAACCCAAACCACTCCATGCCCTTCTAAGCAAGGCCTTTACTCACACACTATGTTTCCATGTCCAACTGCCTTTTCTGTTTCTTAATTAGGATGTACTTATTTGGCTACAGGAATGCATACTTTTCTAGGCAGGTAGCAAAGAAAGTTTGCCCTAAATTACTATCAAAGGGGCTGGATAGATAGATAAAGATTGTTCTAGGACAGTCTGCCTGACTACCAAGAATAAAGCTGTAATCTGACAAATTATTACTCATTACAGTGAGGAAGGCCCTACAGCAGAGGAACAATGGGGTGTCTCACCAACAAAGGATAGAGGAAAATAGAGTTATCAGAGGGAGTTTATCAGAAGCAAAGCAAGGCTGTGTCAAGGAGTCAATATCCTGTCTGGGTTGCATAGTAGATCCAGGGTCCTATCTCCTTGGGAACCACAAAGTAGTGGTAGATTCTGGAGTGTCATATCCAGAAGCTCCTATCTGAAACCCTGCATGTGGGCTCTGAATTGAGGCTGTTCTTTATGTTACAATGACTGAGGTCTTCCAAGCGAGAGTGGGAATTACTATTCTCAATGGATATAACTTCAAAGAACAAAGTTTGGTAGTCTATAATTTTAGGGGACAAGATTTCCCAGTGAATAAGAGGACAGTAGTCATTATTCAGATAAGGGGGTTATTATGACTACAGCTCATACAACAGGTCCTGGGGAGACACATTTCCCATTAACATTGCACCTGCTGCTGTCTGTTTCTGATATTCCAGCCTGATGAATGGCTGCACAGATTTTTACTTTCTCAGACTGAGCTAGTTTTCACTTTCACAAGATACAGATACATACAGAGAAAGAGATGGAGAGATAGAGAGGAGGGAGAGAGAGAGAGAGAAAGCATAGTGTCTTCAAGGATTATCAATCTTCATTTCCCTTTACCTTCTTCCCAGGTTTCCCACAGATGGAGCACCCCGCAAGCAAAATTCCTTCAATTCTAACTCTTTTTCATTTCCATAACATTTTAATTCTATAGTAAACTATGCCTTTGAAGCAAACTTAGGATACTGAAAAATATCCTGCCCGTGTTTAAGGGACAATATGACAATAAATTGCAAGCATTTAATGATAAAACAATTATAGTAATAATATCATCATACTGTAATAATTTGGAAAAGAATGCAGATGGCCTTTCAGTGAAAAGACAAATAAATGAGAGTGAGTCATGCTCAGTTAAGCACTTAAAAAAATGTAAAACTCAACATGCTACAATGGAACTTTTAGTATAAAAAGCAAATCTGTGAATGGGATTCTGCGTGGACGAGTTGCCAATTAAGTGTGCAAATGACCATCCATGAAGGATTGCTCTTTTATTATTATATAGCTCTTTTCTTTAAAAAATATACTGCTATTAAAATCAATGATATTACCATAAACTATCAGTTGTTTTTTCTTTTTTTGAATGGATATTTACACAATAGCAGTAGTCCCATAAATTATTGCTCTTCTAGAAAAGGAATCGCTAAATACATGTTAGGCAATGTCTCATATTTTGGGAAAATGAGTAAATCTTCCAAAAAATGATGATAATCTTTTACTTAAACTGTTTGGAGTGGAATTTGTCAACTGAATCCATCTGGGGTGCAGGAGGGCAAGAAACCAGCTCCCTTCCATGGTGTCAAGGAGAGAAGGGAATGGAATGCCTAGGAAAAAGAAATGGGAAGAGGCAGAACTCTACCTACTTAAAAGAGTTGAGAATCTGAGTGTCCATCTCCAACCCTAGCCTTTCCTCCATCCTTTTTTCATCCCACACCCATACACACACCCACACCCACACACAATATACACATGCACACATTCAGAGGAACACATAGGCAAGGAGCAGGGTGTGACCCTGGAGCTGGGGTGGGTTTTCCTGGGTTTGCCATCAGAGAGGCATGGAGGTGGAGGCCAGAAACCAGGAAACTAGGGGTAATGAGGGGATGAAAATCCTGGGGCGCGTCCTGATTCACCTGTTGTGATGCTTGATTTAGACGTTGATGTGCAAGTACTGTTTCATGGGCAGGATGGGCCCACCCCCCAGAAGCTGTAAAACACTGGTTTGAAGTTATCAGGCATGAAGGAAGGGTTTATGAAGTTCTCAATAGCAGCTAGCGGGTAGTTGGATATCAAGATGAAGAACATGGCAACTCGCAAGAGAAGGGTAGAAGAATCTGAAATTCCATGATAGGACATGTAAGTCCCCTCTTGATAATAAAGACAGAAAGAATGAACGCTTATTCAAATATTGCAGTGCACATGGGAGAACCCTTGGCTATGAAACAAATAAATTAGTTTCTAATTATAAAACCTGGCTCCTTTATAGACACTGTTTTCTCTGCTTGGAATGAACTATTGAGGCGATTACAGACAAAAGTATTTTCCTACCATGTAAGAAGTGATGGCAAATTAGTTTATAAATATTTAGCAGTTTTTCAGTTAAGCCAATAAAAGAACACCACACTTTATTGTCCATCATGCTGAACAGAGTCCTGAAATACTATTAAAATTAGATTATGTTGTCCTCATTGGGAACTGCAGACACAATATCATTATATAATACATTTTCCCTCTCAGGAGTCTAAAGGGTTCAAATCAGGTTTGAATTCACGTTTGGTCATTGCGAAATAAAAGGAAAATTGGAAGTCAATCCCAGAGATCAGTATGGGCAAAAATGTAATCCTGCAGCCTGATTAATTGGAATGACTGTCTTTAGAGCTGTCAGTAGAGACACATACTTGCTAAACATCTGGTTTCTTCACCTCTTGCATAGCAGACCCAACAGGAACGATTTGTACGGAGTCTTATTTGTTTGTGGACTGGTTTCACTGAGACACTGGAGCAGTAAAGAGCTAAATGAAGTTTAACCCCAATTGCAAGCATTTAATGCCCGCATTATTACAGTAATCATAAAGGAATAAAGTGCTACTAAATAATGAGCAGGATAAAAACTGCTGCATTTCTCAGTGAGCTTACAGGACTTCCTTGGAATGTTTCCTTGCATCTTAAAAAATATATTATGAGCTTCCTAATTTCATTTTAGGAAATGGGTTATGATACATTACAATTTACACAAATAAAAGTCTTGGATAGCATTGCATCTATAAAGCATGGAGATAACTTATTGTTCTGGCAAATGATAAAACTGCTTACAGTGGCAGCTGTGATTTATTGAAGCAATTCAAATACACTTGGAAAGTATATTAGCTTTGCCTCTACCCACAAAGGGCGCGTTTGTGCAGGGTAGGACACACCAATGATAAATTACAGACCAGATTCAAGTGGAGGCAATTGGCTCATCAAATACCTAAAGGCTCCAAATTACAGCAAGAATGTGTTTTCCATGATAATTCCTCATATGCAGTGGCATCTAGGGTAGGCAAAGAAACAAATTAGCACCTGATGGTTTTATTTTGCGATAGTGTTTTTATTATTTGTTTAATAATAAAGCTTCTCTTGTTTTCATCAATAAAGAGATTGGCACCTCCATACTGCATTCAACATTACCTTAAGCATGTGTGCCATTAAAACTATAATTGGTGGAGATTTACAAATTGGTTCCAGAACAAAACTGGGCAAAGACACATTTTGTCCAAAGACAATTCTTTGGATTTTACCAAAGAATCCAAAATGCCCAGTTTCTTCTTGAAAGAATAAAAACATGACTCTAACATGGGACAAGCACTGAAAATTCAGAAAGTTTAATTTCTAGCAGAAGACCACCGAATGGAGCATTTTACTGCATTGGCTCTTAGCCTGCCTAAGTAGAAAAGAGGTGCCTTGGAAGAGTAAATCTCCAGTATTGCTGCTCATGTCCTCTGCAGGCTCTATGAGGTTCCCAAAGCTACATTACTCACCAGACCTGGCTGTCTATGCATCAGGCACTTACTAAGCGCCAACAATGGAAACAGTCTAGTCTCATTACTGCATTGGTGACTGATGAGTTAGGTCTAGGAGTATCTTCGTTTTACAGAACAGAACACTGAGGCAGTGGTTAATGTGCCCAAAGTCAGCCATACGAGGCAGAGATCTGAAGCCAGTTAATCTAACTTCTTAGTTCTTATTACGAACCATTCCATTATATACAATAAATTGTTTATGTGCAATAATTATTGAAGCCAATATATTTAAAAGGACTGATTTTTATCTTTTTCATCTTACTCAGTTTTGATCTCAGTAAGAAGAAATTACTTACATTCAATTAATTTACTAAGCATTCAGCATTCTCCTCTCATTACACTTTTATGTCACCTCTTTGTTTATTGGGATGGCTGAGCTTTGTTCCTTGGAGAGAAAGCATGGAAAATTGTATTCTGGCTATGCCTGGTTGATAAGAAGGATTGCTGACTGACTTTCTGTACACTGATGCTTCACTTACATAATAAGCTAAAGGACTCAGGGCAAAGAGATGACCCTGTAAACTACATGTCAGTGTCTCTGTACTAAACCCCATGCTTTTCATTCTTACTTAAGAAGCTTATCTTCAGAATCAATCTCCGACATGTTTCTAACAAACTTTGTTATCATACTCTCAATCCTAACCAGAGAAGAGGTAAAAAAAAAAAAAAAAAAAAAAAAAAAAAGGAAGTCAAGGCAATTCTGCTTAGAATTTGGCATTTTGACATATGTAAACCAGGAAAAACAAGTATAGGCTTGGGATATTTAGGGTAAGAACAAACAATCTTATGTTCAGTGTATACTTTGTTTAGTAAGGTGGGAAAGTACACTTCTGGATTTAAGTCCAATTACTTAAAAAATAATTTTAAAAAAATTCACCTAAGCAGAATTTTCTCTTTCAGCAATAGCACCTACATGAGAGAACAATGTATTTCTCATAATTTAATTCTGATGTGGTGACTTTGTATTTAATCAATAGAACATAAGAGAACTACTTCAGATCCTGAGTAGTGAAGAGGTTTTGAAAATATTCAGTATTAAACTCCTTGCCATAACTCAATAAGTAGTTAAATATCCTCTATAGACTCTGTATATCTATATGTGTGTGTATATAATGAATATTTCTATTTTTCACATAGAAGCAACAGAACTATAATTTTTTAGTAAAAGTGGTAGACTTACATGTACCCCTCTATAAACAACTAGAAAAACAAACTGAGTATATATGCAAACAGAAAACTAAAACTCCCACAAAACACTATCCAGATTTCCCTCTTTTGCTGAGTAATTCTGTGTTCTTACTGACCTCTTTTGTGACCAAAGAAAACTGTACTTGAGTGGGTCACCTGGAATTAGGGATGTAGGTGTGACAGTGAGGTCAATTCCTGACTTCCACCCATTATGTCCTAAGCTGCTATCCCCACAGGGCTAATGCAGGAAAGCACATAACAATCCAAATTTAGTCTTGAAGACCAGGGGCATACATCAGCCATTGGAGAGAAAAAATAAAAAAAGAACACACAGAGGAAAAAAAATACTGAAATCTGTTGCCACACAACTTTATGTTAGTTAAGTGTTATACGTCTAGTGCAAGCTCTCAGGTTTGAAAATCAAAGGCACAGTATTAAAAGCAAACATTTCTAAAAATGCTATTATTTATCATTCAAAAGTATGGAGACAATACAGCTATAATTTTTCTTGACTAAGAGACTTCACAAGAACTAAACTATTATTTCTATCACTCTTACATTTTTTAAAACTTACCAACAAAAGTTAAAACTTTTGCCATACTCTTCAATGGGACAAGAAGAGATGCTAACAATTGCCTAAAGCAAGTAAAAATCTTTTCAATGCATTTTCAAATTCTTGTCAGCCTCAGTAATTCTACCCCATCTGAAAATCATATTTGGAATATAAAACTGTCATTTGCAAAATTTTACTGTTTATGAACAATTTCTGAATATTTCTGCAAGTATCAAAAGGCAATGAAAAATTTGGAAATAACATCACTTAACACTAGATTCCTATACTGGAACTGTGGAATGCCCCTCTCTAGGCCTCTAATTTGTCATTAAAGTCAGTTATGACTTCAAACTCAAAATCAATATACTATATTCACTTATGTAGAATCTATAAGATTTTACAGTGATCTCTAAAAGACTTTTGACTGTCCAAAAGAAAACCACCAGGTTACCATTTGGTGACTGTCCAAGACCCATATGGATCCATGGCATTAGGTAATAAATAGTTCTTTTCCTTACTGAGTGTAACTGCATGGTAAAAAGTAAGGTGAGGCAGGCAGCCACTGCCTGTTTCCATGCCCTCCATGACAAGTGGATGTTACACACACATCAAGACTTAAATAACATTATCAGATGCACAAAATTCTAGGCAGTCCTCCACAGATGTCAACCCACACACAAGGTTGTGTTGATTCTCTTACGAGTTGTCCTAAGGCTGCATGAGAATCCCACCTTCTTCTACCAAGACCCAGTTTGGAAGGGAGATTTCCAAGAGGAGCAGAAATGAGATAAGTGGGGGAACTCTTCATCAGAAGCATTGGGAGCTCAATGAACCCAAAGTATGCCATTTAATTTTATTAGAGAACTTTGGATAGTTTCCTCAACCCCAGTTGTGTAATCAATCATAATCTTAAAAAGACACACGGAATCACTAATCTTAGACCTATGTCCAAGGGGCTTTCCTTTATTCTGTCTAATTGTTTGGTCCTATGTTTGTATCCCTTACTAAGGCCCCCTGATTCAGTTCTCCTGTGGTTATTTCAAGTCTGAAGTATTTCAGAGAACCTAGACTGCCTGAGCATCAGAATCAGAAACATTCAGTAAAAAGAATCACTGAGGGACAGTGGAGAGATGACCCCTTCCCAGAAGGACTGGGTAATCTTGTGAATGATGGTGCTTTATAGTTTACTTGGCTCCAAAGGCCCCATCTGGTTTTAAACTTATGGCCGTCAATACGATGCTAAATGAAGCCTTAACAAAACCCCAACATAGGCAAGTCTTTGAATCAGGATTCAATCATACACTTACAAGCATCTTTTCCAGCATTTGGTCTTATTATTTTAGGGAATTGTGGCATCTGCCATTTGTTCATTTAAGAAATCCTGCCTGTGGGCCTGCTACATGAGGTTTATATTAACACAGTTGGTATCAACTGGTCGTAAGTAGTCAAGGATACTTTCCTTTGCCCACCTTTTAGCCCCCATGAATCCAATATTCATCAGAAATTAGGAGACATTATAATGAGAGGAAATACATGAGGACCTGCAAGTCTTAGGCTGAGGGTCCAATATGCTAATGACTTGAATAGTATCACACCTGTTGCCAATATTGTTGACTGTACATTGAAAAGCAAATACATTGAAACTGAGAAATTATATTAGCATTTCCCTAATCGCATCACAAATATCATTTTTACAGTTGTCAAAGTAAAGTATAGTCTATCTTGTTTACAAACACAAATAAGAATATTTTCCATGACAGAAGATCTCTGCCATTTTGGTTTAAAATATATATGAAGAAATATCAACTAACTTTTGGGGAATCATTTTTTATGTGTAAGAATAATGATACACATTCCATATGTGTATGTGAGTGTGCATGTGTGTGTCTATGTGTGTGTGGTTATTACAAAGTTTTTGACTTTGGTCTTGAGGGCTCTGTATTTGGAAAAAGCTCTTTGTTACTTAAACATGTTATAAAATCACAACAGATTGGAGTGGGTTTGTGATGAATAGTGCAAATGGCTTCAACATGGGAGACACCAGGTCTGTATCTCCAGATATCATTGGATTTCTGCCCGGTCCTTCTATGAGGGACTCAATAAACACTTGTGGAATAAATACCTGGTTACAAAATTGATGTCTGGCTTTCACTTGGAAATTCAGCCTGTAGAAACAGAACTCATGATATACCCTGGAGAAATCTCCTTGCTCACAAGGCATTAAAATCACTGGTGGCTATAACGGCTAATCTTTCCAGTCTCTACCTTCTGGGAATCCATATCTTAGCTCCCACTTTCCACCATTTAATAATATAGAATCACATTGGTTCCACTCAGATTATTTTTCCTTCAGAGAAGATTAGAATATTCCTTTTAAAAACAGAGTGACGGGCACTGAGGAGGGCACTTGATGGGATGAGCACTGGGTGTTGTATTATATGTTGGCAAATCAAACTCCAATAAAAACAAATGAAAGAGAAAATAACAGAGTAGAACACCAACTTTGCTGACTGTTTCAATGGGACACCTCCATCCGCTTCAAAGCACAGAGGAGAAGGTAATGCAGGAAGGCTATTCTCCAACACAAAGTTCCTGTCTTCATGTAAGCAGTTACTCTATAAATTCATCATGTTATTGCATAAAGAAGAAATTCTTATGAAGGCAATGAGGTCATATGAGCAGTTTAGAAGTCGCTTTGCCTTATAAGTCATCAAACTTGCTGGCCAGATGCCACTTTTTTCGTGTACCTTGCCTCCATCAAAACACTCGGCCACCTTCTAGTCAGAATCATCTCTGAACACATCCCCAAATCTAGAGAAAAAAAACATTTGCTTATCAGATGGTATTCCTGGCAACATACACACCTTGAAAAATGTGGAAGGAAATGTGCATCCAGTTTGACCCTGACACTATCCTTCCCATGGATATTTTAGAACATAGGGAAGGAAATAAAAATCAGAACTCTCAAAGTAGATTTGTTTGGACTGAGAAATGAAATCATCTTTGACCACCTGAATATTAATGCATGTTAATTCCTTGAGAAAAGCTGATCTCTCTGAGCATTAGAATCAGTTACACCTAGTTTAAAAAGAAAAAAAAAAAAAAAGCTTTTACAGAGACTGGAGAAACACAGCCTCCCCATAAAAAATGAGTAATCCCTGGAGGGAGGTGGTACCCAACCCTCAGAAACTCAGGAAAATCCAGTTATCTGTCTTTTTAATAAGTTCCCTTCCTCATCCTAATGTGGGTGGAACATCTCTTGGAAAACAATGACTTAGGAACTATGCAAGTGCATTCTTCCCATGGCTGATTTCTATCACATCATCACGCTCCTAAAGAAAAAGTCTAGCATCTACTGTTACATGATGGGGTCTTTAACTGAAGTCTTCAATGTTTCAATTCGTTTTCACTATGCCTCCAAATTCTTCCAGGTACATAATAAAGTTCTAATAAATCGATGAAATTCATCTCAAATCCCTTGAAGGACAGCAGACATTAAACTCCCAGTTGATTTATTTTTCCACTTTCTACTTCTACTTCCATGCCTGTTAGCTCCCCAAATTAAGCCATCTGTGGTGATTTCACAGAGGTTCTGGCTTCCCTGGAGACTCTCACATTCCCCAAACCCAAGAGAGACTTCTGCTACAAATCTAGCAGAAAGAGCCAGATGGCAGTTGTCCTATAAGTGCTGGCTGTCACCACCAGGCAAATGTACAGAATTGCATAGCCAGTCTTCGCAACAAAACTGCAGACCCAGAGGGCCACCAGTGTGAGCTGGAGAAGGAAGAGAGCTCCCAGGGTGCTGAGAGCTGGCATTACTGATTCACATAATTTATAGTCAGTTACTGTCACCACAAACCAACAACAAAGACAACAACAACAAAGGGAGAAAAAAAGAAAAAGAAAGAAAGCTTTCGGTGTCTTTTTACTCTGTTTTTTCACAGCCTCTTGAATAAACCCTGGCATGTCCTTTTTAGGTTTTTAATCTCCAATTATAAACACACACAGATACAATGGGATGTTTAATATATGCCATCTAGTTCCTGAAGGTATAATGTAATTCCTACAACAATAGAGTGGCTCAAAATGAGAAGGAACACAGAAATGCTGTTTCTGTTCTGGTTAATTCTAGCTGGTGGTGAAACAATCCAACGTGCTAGTGTTTGTTGACAACATTATAAGAACGCTTTGGCAAAGCACATCAGTTTTCCACCTTAATATCTTTCCTCCCCTCTTCAGTTTGAAAAGAAAAGGTAGACTTACACAAGGCAAGGCAAGAAAACCAAACCAGCTGACAACTTGACCTACGACTGCTAGATCTCATAAGTGTCAGGAAAAAAAAAATGTCAGTTGTTTACACCACTACCTCCCCCCATATACAAACAAAGCAGATACTAATTATCTGAACTTTGTTACTTGAGCTGAAGTCTCATTCCTGAATAAGAGACTAAACTCCTGGCAAACTAGCTGAGCAGGTGGCTCAATTACCCAGAAAAGGAAGCAAAAGCCTACAGTACCCTAAATATCCTTCAATAACTGACAAGCTCAGCAGCCGAATAATTCAGAAATCAACTGTACAGTCTTCATATTCTCTTTCATTGTTCTGAGGAGGAAAAAATACAGATAAGATGGATAAAGTGGATGGGGAAGATATAGAGCTTTGGCTCCCAGTACGGTTTTATTGATACCCTGGAGCACAGTGAGAGCCCAGGACTAAGAATCATATGAGTTATTCCCCATGCTTGCTAAATGACACCTCTGAAATTCGACTTCATAGATACCTATCTATAAATTCACATGCCTATATTTGCCTGTTTTCAATAGGAGGAAGAAAGTCATTTTGGGCTTATGGGAGCTTATTTAGAAGTATCCTTAATAAGTACGTCATGAGTTTTGCCAAATTAATACATTAATTTTCACAGCAGTCACCAAACATGCCATTATGTCCTGCCAGAAATTTAAAAATACTTTTGATGCAAATTTCAGAAACTGAAAGTAAATGTAAAAGTAAGTGCTACCAACCATCTAAATTCCCTTCATTAGGGCAATCACATTCACACACACACACACACACACACACACACACACACGGATTAAAGCCCAGTTTCCTCTTTCTCTATTTTTAAATGTCTAAAAAAGACCAGCTAAAGGCCATGATGAGAGAAGGCCCATTTCACAGCTGAACTGTTTTCATTGATGGGGAAATAGAGCAAGAGGTTGGTAGTGGTGCCTCACACTCAATGGCTAGCTGATCAAGAGCAGGGATTCTTGTCTGAATGGTAGTTTCTGTGCCTGGCAAACAGCAGTGCAGAGGGGCAGTAGGAAGGAGGGAGGGAGCACATTTTTTTTTGCCACATTCCTGTTACCAAGGAAACCGTCTCCTTTGTGTAGTGTTCACAGAGGCACTTGAAGTAGACTCCAACTCAAAGAGTGTGAGCTCCTTGAATTGCATCAGTTTTAACAACGGAAAATTAAAAAGACAAAAGCACCTGACAGAAGGTGGAAAAATACCCTGAAGCTTCTGTGGTGTCTTCCTCGCTTGGAGAGCACTGGGAAGCCAATAACAACAGTTTATTATGAAATATTTGTTGGATATGGAAATTAGATAGGGTAGATAAATGAGAGATTTGAAAGATTGAAAGCTCCCCCCTCCACCCATTATATACTTTTCCTTTGAAGGAGAAACCAGGAATGTAAAGACTGCTTTGGGAATATTTCATGCTGTAATTGCTGTCATTCTAGAAGACTCTGTGGGGTGTTTGGGGCTAACTGTGAGTAGTTCCCAATGACTGAGGCAATGCCATGGGCCTCTTGGACCTACAAGGTTGGGAGCCGGGTGACTGCCATCATTGTTATTAAAATTGTCACACATACTATTCCAAACTGAATCTTTAAATTTTCCATTTGTTTTCTGCCAGTATATAAAAATATTGTATGTTAAATAGTGATTCCTGTATATTGTTCTTATATTCTGCAGTATTGTTAAATTCCCTAACGAGTTCTAGTAGTTGTTTTGTATACTATTTAGAATTTTTTATGTAACTATGTGTGTCATCTGCAAATACAATTTTTACTTCTAAAAAAGACAATGCCACAGAAATGTTGGAAGAATCAGTTTACATGCAAGTATAAAATGAGTTTCGAGTGAGTAAAAATGCTATATTAATAAGGAAGTGGCATGACCCATGATTGCAATACACATGTGAGTCTATCATGTGTACATATATAGGCTCAAAGGCAGAAAAAGAGGACACAAAATAATTCATTATTGTATTGGCATGGAGTTTTTGTGTCTTTTAAAACATTCTTTACTGCAAGTACTGTGCTGTTTGGACAGTCTATAAAAATTACATATGCAGAAGAAAACAAGAATTACCCATTAGAACCTTCTCTTCCTCCTAATTTTTGCCACAATTTTCAGCAAGGCAGGATCTTTTCTCTCAGATTCATACTTTGTATTGTTCTTTTTGATTCACCTCCACAGTAGAAGCTGAGCCTTTCAGACCAGAGAGATCTAGTTAGTCTCAACTGGGGAAATCAAGGTGTCCATCAAGATTCGCGGAAGAGGGCCTCAAGCTTTCTGATCGTCTCAATGTAATACCACACACTCTGGCTAACACTCATAGGTGAGTAATTAGAGTGATATTTGTTGATAAGTTGCTACTGTTGGAAAACAATGCATGCAATGCCTGCATGGAGCTGGCTCAGCAAATTCTACTGCGTGCTCTTAAAATACCTTGGAATGTGTGCTACACTGCACTATCCTGCATTCGGCAAAGTGTGTTTGGGGCTCTATTCTGGCTCCTCTTTCTGCCATGAATTTCTTATTCTCAAAGCAATTATGACCCACATGGCTCATGAAAAGTGCAATGGTGCTGGACCTAATACAAAAATAAGAATAAAACACAAGAGTAAGAGCATCTGGGAGAATGTTGAAAATTCAATTATGAGTCTCTAGGTGCCTTCAAGGAAATAGTGAGGAATCAGGAAGATGTCAGCAGGCAATTAGGGATTGGTGCCAGTCCTTGAAGGGCATCAAAACCATCATGGCAGCCAGGGAGGGTCAGCAGGCAACTGGGAATAGCACCTGGGAGAGACCCCAGAGGGAGGTCTGTGGCAGCTTCAAGGATTTGGATGAGAGTGTAAGTGTGAAGGCTATTGCATGCTGCTGACATGCTCTTCCAAAGAACAGATGTGCAGAAATGCCTGTGCCATGGAATCATGTTGTAACAGCTGAATCAATTAGTGACCCTACTTGTAAGCATACAAACCACCCTCCCCGCCCCCCCCCCCCCGCCCCAACCCACCGGCTCTAAAGAGGGTGTGTGAGGTGGCAGTCACTGTGCTTCTTCTAGAATTATACTACTTCTAGACTCACACAATCCTCTAGCCTTCTTGGGCTATAGAGATTACTCCTTAGTTCTGAACTATATAATGTTTATGAACCACTCATATGGACAGCCCCACATTTCGGGGCTGTAGGGGGTGATTAGAATTTGTTCTTATGCTGATGGTCTGGGGAAGTGGCAAATGAGCATGTGTGAGTCCAAGCAGACTGGTTTTACTGAATATACATTTACATCCTCACAAAAAGCAGCATCTGAAGGTAGTGGAAAGAAGAAAGAATTTCAGAAACAGTACATTTCAGGGCTTCTGACTTCTGAGGTCGTGTCCTTTAAATTTAATGATGTGTACGCTGCTTTCTGTTCAAAGAAAGAACACCAAAATATCTAAGTGATAGTGAACCCCTTGGAAATGACAAATTTAAACATCATCTGACAATTTCCTGTAGGCACCACTGCATCATTGAACTTGGGAAACAAAATAAAAATAACATTCTTGTGTTGTTTTCCCTTTTTCTATCACTACAAATTTCTGAGTTTTAAGTCACCAACCCTGAGGGTAACTTTATATTGGCTCTCAGGACAATAGGGTGGAGAGATGACGGGTTGGAACTCTTGATGCCACCTCATCAGAAGCTGGGGAAAACCCAGCATCTTCTTTTTAATCATTGGAATGTTGCATCATGTATATCTCTGGAGGAATGAGGTGAGGTGTCCTATCTCATAATGGAAAGGAGTGTGTGGGATGGAAATAAGTTTAATAAATTAAAATGAGGAGAAATGCAGACAACTAAAGCATGATATGAAAATCACCCAGTTCAGAGTGAAAAGCATATTTATTATAAGGAAAAGAAACAAAAAAAAAAAGAGAGAGAGAGGTCCAGAGAATTAAAGATAGAAAGTTAATAAAATGAGAAGATAGATTTGGAGATAGGGAAGCAGAGAATGCGGAGAAGAACTGAAAGAACAAAGTGCTTCCAAAGAAAGGAGGGGCTGAAAAATAAGGCAATTTATCCACGGAGGCATAGCTCTCTGTAGAAATTAATAAGAAATTGGCAACATATTAACAGAAAAGAAAAGGAGGTGAAAATTAAAAGGTTGGGCCAAGACTGCATATCTTAACTTCTCTTCATTTAAGTCTGTGAAACCACCAGGTAAACCTGACCACTTGGAACTAGTAGTTTGGGTTTAGATTTTTTTTTTCTAGAGTTCAGATTCTCTCTTAGGAAAGCTGCACAGAAATGTCAGAATTTTGAAAAAAAAAAAACATAATGTGTATGCTTTTCTTGCCACCTTTCTTTCCTTTCCATCTCTAATCCAAATCTTTCTTTTTTTTTTTTTTCTAACAAACCACTGCTTCCACTTTTGGTTAAATAATACAAGAAAAAATAAGATACTGCTATGATATGTCTTATTCCCCATCTTTATAGGAAAACAGAAATCCTAACCACATCAGTAGTGCTTAACTGAAAAACAAATGAGTGTGTAAACACCAAAAGGTACATAAAATGCAAAGTGCCAAGCAACTCTTAGAAACATGTTGAATAAGTCCCTTTTACTATAACCGCCTAAGGGACAGAGGGGACCTGACCATCTATATCGTTTTGCTAACCTACAAGACTTTCAGATCTAAAAATAGCATGATTCCTATTATTGCTCTAATAATGTTAACCTTTCTCATAACCCCAGCTTAATACTTCTCATTCCCATTTTTGTAAATGGAATACATAGACCAATTAATGAAAGAAACACACGAACATTTCCATAGAAACCTTTTCCAGACTTGTATTTTCAGAACAGCATGTTCCACAAGGATTTATCCATGTGACTTCCACTGATGTTAACAGAAATCAGACAATTAAATCCCGTGTAACTCTTTGATAATCGACCCCCTCTGCTTTTAGTAACATAATAAAGCAGACACCCAAGGTAAGAATGGAGAATGGTTTCCTCAAGGTGGTCAAGTATAACAATTTCTCCGTAGCTTCTTTGAGTGATTACTGGTTATATGTTTTTTAAAAATGTATTTAAAATACATAAATTAATAAGATTTTAAACATTAACATGCAATGTAAATCATACATAGGATAATTAGACAAAATTTTTTTAAAACTTTCAAATTTGGAGAAGGTGATTTACGATTAAAAAAGAAAATCCCACTGTCTAGAAATTAATGTATCTTATTGATCACACTGGTTTTCCAAATTCTTTCTTTAGCTCTGATGGTCCCTCTATCCATCTCTCTCCATCCCCAAGGGGAAAAAAGTCAAGGGGAGGAATATCATAAGAACAAAGAAAGAGAAGCGCCTTTTCAAAGATAAAACTCCTCTCAGCCGCACTGGCACTCCTTAATAAGTCACACTAAAAATACTGGATTCACTGTCAACCTCACGCAAGTGCTCTGGTTAAATAAATTTATAGACTCCATTAAGGTACATTTTGCCCCATCCCAAATGTGTTTCAGGAACATTAAAGAGACAATAATCCTTTTTCCTACTAGGAGATGTTATTATGAACAATATTCTATCACAACAAAAATAGTACTACTACAAGAAGAAAAAAGCTAAACATACGCTGTTTATTGAACTTCAATGCAGGCCTATCAGGAAAGGAACTGTGGCTTTGGTCTATTTTCAAATATACATGTGTCACAGAAAATGACATCTTCCTGCCAGAGATGCCACCGAGTCCATTCCTTTGTTAAACACTCAAAAGAGAACTAACTGAAGGAAAGAGCTGCCTTGAACACAGGGTGCTCTGAGTAACATTCAGGGTCTGGTTATTCCCTGCCATCTGAACACTTTCAAAACTAGTCAGCTGAAATGAGTGTTGATGGGAACATTATTCCTTTAAATTTATAGAAATCTCTAAATCAAAAAGAAAAAAAATGAGAGAAATAAAAGGAAAAAGAGATTCCTAAATTTCTCAGCACACACAAAAAAACTAACCATACTATCCCCTTGCAAGTGGCCCAAAGGATCTGTGACCTATTTCTCGGGCAAATGTCTGAACTTTGAAAAATGTGTGTATTTGTTTGTTGCTGTGATTATTTTGTTAGGCTGTCTCTCTATCTGATTTCATAACATTTAACTACAGTTTTGCTTTTATCAATATTTGAGATGGCTAAGATATTTCCATTTAGCCTTTTACATCTTCCCAAATTCTCATCTCTCTCTCACACACATCAACACATACACACAGCCACCTAACTTGCTGTGTTCATGCTAACTTGAAAAGAGGTACACACATTATTCATTCTTTCAACATTTCTGAGTGCTGCTGTGTAGTGCAATCATGTTATATTTACTGTCTATCTCAAAATTTGGATCTGTAAACATGAATACACTAATTCTAATATTTACTAGCTATAATTCATAAGAGTCATATGCTAACTGTGAAGTATTAATTTTTGCCTGAAATGTAAACGATGTTAAATCAAAGAGTGAATTTAGGTAGGTTTTTTTTCCCTTTGAAACACCTTATGCACAGGCCAGTCATGATTAAAAATTTGTTATGACATTGCTCTCCAGATGGCAGACCATTAGCATCCACATCCCCTAGGAGTGTGCTCGAAAAGTTAAATCTCAGGACTTACCCCAGAACTACTGTGTCAAAATATGCATTTGATCAAGATCCTGGGTGGTGTATATGCTCACTGAAGTTGGGGCAGCACTGGCTACAGTAACCCTCCCTCATAAACCCACAACATGTGAGGTGGTGAGAATGGCATTTATAAGCTGTTCTCAAGAATCCAGAGAGGCATGGAAAAATCCAGTGGCTTGTTATATAGTTAGTATTTCTGACAGGCTGAACCCTCCAATTCTATGATTCTTCAGTGAAGAACTCCCTATACATAAAAGGTTTTCTGCATATGTAGAATGGAGGTTTGAATCAATGCAATCTATATCCTAAAGGTCTATGTGTCCCTAAAGATTCCTGGATTATTCTGTTATCCCATCATCAGTTAGCAAAATAACAAACAGGATCTAACATTCTCTTCCCTGGTCTTCTCTTCCCTGGGTGTTCTTCCGTAAGCTTTTAATTGACATATATTTTGAATTCATGGCAAAAATTCTTTATCTGCATCCATCATTCTTCTCTCTGATTAACGGGACAATGGGAAGCCTGTTGCAAGGCTTTGTCTCTCCTCTTTAATAGGACAGAGAAAGACAATACTCTAAGAGGTGGGGATACTCTGATTTCTGTCTTATGAAGTGGAAGGGGTGATAACACATCTCCAAATATTCTGGATATTGTTTTACTCTTGTTTGCATGCTCTCCTTATAACCTGCATGTGGTACTAAGTTCAAATACCCAAGGGCAGAATTTCACAATCAGACTTTGTCACACGGAGTAAGTCTGCTGGGTTTCTGAAACCTACATTTGTCACTGAATCTATAAAGATGGAGGTAGTAGAAGCCCCCTTTCTGGCTCTGACAAGAAAGACTCCACTGAGCAGGAGGCCGACCTTCCACAGTTTCCTCATTTAACCAAACGAACATTTAAATTCTGTCTCTACTATTCATACCTCATGATGGCTGTTCAGCAGAGTGTAAGAGAAAATCCAAGTGAGGCTTATGTTAAATACTAGTGAAAGAGTTAGTAAAGCAGCTCAAACAATTTTGAAGACCTCTGTCACTGTCTCCTGCAAGGATTCCAACTCTGCTTTGCAAGGTGGGTTGGCTCGTCATTGACCCAACACAGAGCCCTGACGGAACCAGAGCAGGAGTAAATTAAATAGGTCTAAGGAAGCCCTACAAAAGCTGCACAGGTTTTTGCAATATGATGCAATATTTAAGACTTATTTTTCATGGTTTCCTTCTGAGCTATAATTTGAAAAGTAAAACATATTCATGGAAATTGCTCTATGAAACTGATTTTTACCCAAATGAAGGATCCAGCAGATGGTTGGGAGTGGGAGAATGGCCAGGAAAGGGATTTAAAAAGCAGAGGTAAGAGGCATCTCCAGAGTTTTCATAATCTACACCAAAGGATTTGCTGCAGTTATAAACTAATCGAATTAAGGGTTCCCTCAAGTATTGTGTTTCCCCCCTTCCTGCTCTGCTGACAGTCTATCTTCCTATTACTCTACTTTCATGACATTTAAGAATCCAAGCTCTCCTGGTCTACAAGAAAATCAGCAGTTTTGGACTGCCTGTTGTAAACAGTATTCCATATTATTCTTCTACCTAAACCTAAAGTAACATTATTGGCATTAAGAAAAGTGCTAAAGCCTGGCACGTGAGGGATGTAGACAACAGTGTCTAGGAACAGCTTACCCATACCTCATTGGTCATAGGGTCTTACCTTCCAGATATTTTCATGGAATGTTTCTTTTTTTTAGGGAATCAAACATGTCTTAATTATTTGAGGAAAAAAGTGATAACATGCTTTGAATAACTTCAAAGTCTCCCCTGCATCCTTGGACTTCAGAGAAACTGGAGGTAACCTTTGCCTTGAGATTCATGTCAGGACTGGAGGAAGTCTTAGAGCTGGAGTCGTGACTATCACCTTTCAGCCACAGATAGAACTAGTAAGCAGAACATCAGCAAAAATACAGAAGATCTGAACAACAAAATAAACTGACAGGATTTTAATTGACAAGTCTAAAACATTCCACCAAACAACAGCAGAATACCCAATTGTTTTCAGGAGTTTAGATCATATCCTGGTCCGTGAAACCAACCTCAACAATCTTTTAAGAGTTAAAATCATACAGAGCATATTCTTTGACTGTAATGGAATCAGTCTAGAATCAATAACAGAAATACAACAGGAAAACCTCCAAATGCTTGAGTATTAAACAAAACACCTCTAAATAATCCATAGATCAAGGAGGAAATCTCACAGGAAATAAAAAATATATATACAGATGAATGAAAATAGAAATAAAGCACATAAAAATATGTGGCACACTCTTAAAGCAGGGCTATCGCACAAAATGCTGGCATTAGAAAAGAGAAAAAGTCTTAAAACAATGATCTCACCTCCTACCTCAAGAAATTACATAAAGCAATATAAAATAAAGCTAAAGTGTGCAGAAGCAGGAAAATAGAAAAGGCAAGAACAGAAATCAATGAAATCAAAACAATAAAACAATGGAGAAAATCAATGAAATATAGTGGTAGGTCTTTGAAAAGATCAGTGAAATTGATAAACCTAGTGAGACTTACAAAACTAAGAAATGAGAATTTAAAAATCACCAACAGTAAGAATAAAACAGGATATCTCAACATATCCTGCAGCCATTCAAAGTATAATAAAGAAATAACCACTAATAACTCTTCCACTTATAAATCCCACAACTTAGAAGAAATGAACCAATTCCTCAATGACCACAGAGGACCAAAACTCAGCAAAAGTGAGACAGATCACCTGAATACTCTTATAACCATAACAATTTCATAATTAAAGGCTCTAGGAATTATATTCACATGAAAAGTAAAAAATAATGCTTCTGAAAATCCCCAGGCTCAGACAGGGTCACTGGAGGATTTAACATTTAAGGAAGAGTCAGCACCATTTTTACACAATTCTTTCCAAAAAACAGAAGAGGAGGGAATGCTCCCCAACTTATTTTCTGAGGCCATTATTATCCTGACACCCAAACCAGGACTTATTCATCTCTACATGCCCACTTAGGCAAGTGTATAGGGCCCTACAAGCCCATTTTTGTGGCTTTTAGGAAACGTGCAGGATTGTGGAGAATGGAGAATGAAGCTACCTATACTTCTTTTTTAGTCAAACTGAGAAGGGAATTTGGACTTGGAGACGAGATTCAAGACAAATTCTTTTTTTTTTTTCTCTCTCTCTCTCTCTCTCCCTCTTTTCAATATGTGATCCGCACATAAATGTTTCAGCTGTGCTCTGTCATTTGCTGTCAGTGACCAGCTCTGCACAGGAATAGGAAAGCCTGTGGTGGGTTGGGAGCCAAAGTCCAGAGTTCCCCCATTTGTTCTGCTATTAGTCAAACTGCGTACTTGGGTAATTAATTAAATGCTATCTACCTCCGAAACATGGGCCTGCTGGTTTAGTGCCAACGTGCTCATTTCTCTGTGATTGTCCATGACAGGAAATAAAGGCAACACTAGTAACTCTGTTCATAGGATTATGATAAAGTGGTTAATGTGCAAGTTTAAAACCAGGCCAGCCTGGATTGTCCTCCCAATCTGATCAACCCTGGGACCCTAAGTAACTTATTTCTGAACAGGGGTGTTCACAGCTACTATTTCCCTTGTAAATTTGTGGTGGGGATGAGGCAATGCAGTGTTTATAAAGACTTAGCATAGCAACTAGCACATTAGAGACCTAACTGACGATGGCTAGAATTACTACTAACATGTTTGTGACCTTAAAAATGTTTTTAAACCAGGATAAAGGCATAGCAACATAGGTATTAAGTAAAAGTGATATGCTAACTAAGAAAGCCTAAAACATTATGAAATGAAAGGCTTGCTCATCAGCACTTTATTTTGGTATTTGACCCCTGGGACAGCCACCTGTTCTCAGGTGGGACACCCTTGCTTCTAAGTCTTTCAAAGCTGGAAGGATTTGAAAACCACAGCCTTTTTAGCTCTAACCCGATAAGTGTCTTTTTATGCAATTTCCAGTCATCAACAACTGCCTTGTAAAGAAAATGATCTACCTTCACTGTGTGGGTACCTGATAACGTTAAGTTGACAACACATCTTTTTTTTCCATTAGAGACACTTCTCTATTAATGGTTTTTATTTACCTTGTATGCACAGCTACAAAATTCAAAGATTACTGTTCAAATCTATCACTTAATGCCTTCAAAATTTTGTTTATAAAGAAGTGTAGGCTTCTTCTTCCAGATGCTTAGCACCTTGATCACCCACTGTTAGTGTAAAGAGTCCAAAATCACCAGGAGGAAGAATTTATATACCCCTATTGAGCCTCAGGGTAATGCAGGTGTCCTATTTAGTCAGTTGTGGAGTATCTGATTTTCTTTATAAAAATTCACTGTGTGTAATCTTAGGGCCTAGGAAAGGTGTTGTGACTCATGGAGATTTCAATTTGGTCAAGAATGTAGGACAAAGGGATGCTTTTCACTACAATTAAATAAAGACTAAGAACAGTGTTGAGAAGCAAACTCTCATTTGGTTATAACTGAGACAAATTTGCTCCATGCTAACACCTAACCACATGATGTGGAGCTTACTGTAAGCAGGCTAATCAGTACCAGATGAAGGTGGGAGAAGGTCAGATCACAGAGGAAAGAGAGCAGGAGGTGGAAGGAAGGGCAAGAGCAAGTCAGGGCATCACTGTGGGATGGTGCCAGCCCAACCCTGGTCCCAAGATCGATTTACAGAGAGAGAGGGCCTTTCCTCAAGCTCCTCCAGGAAATGTGGCTCCCCCAGGTATCCATCATGTTCCTTTGGGAAGTCTCTGTTAGTGTCACTAAACTCAGCAAAAGGCCTCCTAGCTATAGTCATGTACTGTCAAGGAGCCATTGAATTAAGCTGGATTACCAGGATTTTGTTAGCAGAGGTGATTCTTAGTGATGCCAGGGGACACCATCTGTCTTCCCAAACCTTTAGTAAATTCGACAGTGTGGTGGAAACTGTATTGAGATCTTAGGCTGATATCGGTGTCGTGGTCTCAAATGCCAAGAGCTTGAAGGTCTCATGTGTATGTTGATGCTGCCACTTTCAGGAGGACATCATTCACACATGATCTCCCCAGTCCCTACTGACCACCTTAGCTCCACTCACCTCCTTGCCACCTGAAGCACTTCTATTTTGGATATGATATTACTTTAAAATGCACCCTTCTAATTACAGTGTCATTACATTGCCGTGGAGGGGGCATTTCCATGGTGAGGTGGGAGCACAGGATAAGTCAATGCCTCCAGGCTGCCATGGAATGTAGCTGGGGCCAGTTAGGTCTCTGTAGATTGGTTAGATTGGGGGGAGCTTCTGCATCCCCAAATTCTCCCACCACGTTTTAAAAAAGATAAAAAATGTCACAATGTTCTCACTAGTGTTGACACTCACTAACAAAGTTAGTGGAGAAGGATCAAGAGGAGCATGAGGCTTGTCCTAAGTCTACTTCTGTTGCCCAGTGAACATAGTCATCCAACTTTCTCAGCCCCTCACACAGACCTGGTGTATCCAGGTTTAGTAAGTTCCAGAATGTTTGTAACCGTACGCCTGCATAGGAACTATACCCTAACACAACCCTGAAATAGCTCTTTAGGAAACTCAAATAATGGCAGTAAACTAAAATTTAGTCAGTCATTATCATTAGACATCTGCATCTTTCTTCTACAGGCATTGGTAGCCAAAAGGAAAACTTCACAGTGGACTCTGGACCAGCAGGTAGGAGTCTTAAATTCACTCTGGCAAACATTAGCAGGAGGAATGCAAGCAGCCACATTACTAGAGTACATACCTAACCTCATGGCATAGTTACCACCAAGTGATAGAAGTATAATATTTTCTAACAATCAGAGAAAATATTACCAACTCTTTTCTTCAAGTAACTATTTTAAACCCTTTTGTCTTCTTATTGCTATAAAAATGTAAAGTCAATTCAGAAGTCAATATGTATTTTCCCCCCAAACTATTACAGTGTTGAAACAAAAGGGCATCTGGCTGGTTGCTCTACATTTCTTTAATTCTTCTCCCACAGACTTTAAATAGGCCATGAGATGAACTAAAGAGTATTTACCTATCTATGATACAGAAAAATTGAGGCATTTCCCCAATCTGATAAGATGCTAGTCGTGTCTGCATTCATACTTTTGGGGTGTCTGCTCTTGGTGTTAGCCCTTGGCAAGGACTGTGCTTATTATTAGCTCATAAAAATTGCACACCTCCTGTACACCACACATGTCTGTACATATCATATGCATATACATATAATCAGCATAGAGATCAGATGGCCGAACAGCCAGCCGTTCAGGAGCAGCATTGGGAGCACGTGCTGTAGTAAAACCTACTTACGGAAGGCAGAGTCTCCCAGTCAGGCGGTCTTCGGCATGGCAATTAGTGGTTTCCCCTGCAGGGTGGTCATCAGGAAGGACACAAGCCTCTCCCTAGCACAAGTCACTCAGCCCTGCTGGGTTCCTGCTGCTCTCTGGGCACTGGCATGCCATTAGGAGTGTGACACAGTAGGGAAAGAGACCGGTTCACTGTGAGACCTGCTACTCACTCTCGTACAGTGTATCGGCCCCCCTTCCCACTGCACAGTGGCTGCCAAGCTCTGGGCGGGAGGCGTGTGGCCCTCGAGAAAGTGAGCCATGGAGTCAGAGTTCCACCGGGACATGGGCTGCAGTGTCAGGGGCCTTCTTCTAAAGACAGGACTTTTTAGGATGGTATAGAAACAACCTAACTTGGTCCCCTCTAGCCTTAGGAACAGGGGAAGGATTTTCTTCAAGTTGAAAACAAAAGCGAAAAGAAAAGAGAAAAGAAAAGAAAGAAAAGGTATGAACTAGGAAGATAAGGATGCGGTCAGCACTCTGGTTTAAAAGAAACTAAGAAGATCCAAAAATAATTTATGGAAGCTGTATTTAGCATGCATGTCTGGGGTGCCAGAGTGACGAGGGCTTCACCTTCTTGTACCTGTTACTTTTCCACACAGCATTAATCCAATGCTCGGTTATCTTCTCTGGGTAAGGGAAATGAGGCAATTTAAATTGCCAAGCTTGGATACTCATCCAAAGAGGACAGCTGAGAGATTTACATGCAAAAATCACTGGGTTAGGGGAGGACATGGAAAACGGATTCTAAGTACCTGCTTGCTGTGCTGTTTGTGGCATCTGCTGACTCCTCTGAGCACTGTACTGAACTGAGGCCAGGGGCCGGTACTGCTGCGTGGTTGAGGTAGGGTACTGACCAGATGGATAATAATACACAGACATCTGTGGAAGAGAGGAAAACCAGAGGGGATGAGAAATGTATGTATAAAAAGTAACATTTTTAAACAGAAATATATGGTCATGTTATGATGTACCATGACTGCAGTACATTGTAAAGATGGCAATGACCACCAAACATGTCACCCTGCTCTATGTGCGCATGCATGCATATTACCCTTCTCATGAAGATGTGAAATCTAGCCCCCAAGCTCTTGCCATCTGGGCTGATTCTGTGACTCTCTTTGACCAATGTCCTGAGGCAGAAATAGTGACTTCTGAGACTTGCAAGCCAGGTGCTTAAAGAAGACTTGCACTTCTGCTCACACACAAGAGGAGCACCCAGTCATCAGAAAAAGAAGTTTAGGCCATCCTGCTAGAGAAAGAGGCCATGTGGAGAAGACAGGCATCCAGTGGATGGCCTACACTGATGTTCTGGCCATGTGAGCAAGGCCATCCCCAGTCACGCTGCTGGAGCCATTACCACACGAAGCAGAGCTGAACCAGCCTTGCTGAGTCCTGCTCTAATTGCTGACCTAGTCGAGAGCAGCATAATGGTTGTTATCTTAAAACAGTGGATTTTGTGTTTTCAAAATGAAACAAGAGTGAATAGAAACAGTCATCTACAACAACAAAAAGTTTATGGTAGTTTTAAATATTCTATCTAACATGAATTATTTTTCTAATGGATACACAAGTGAGATGTGAAAATTGCTAATCTCTAGCCAGCAAGGAGCAGGGGGTTGGAATTACAAAATATGGTCAAGTCTGTCAAAGCACTTGGCGGAGTAATTGCACATAGCCAGTATCCAAAAGAATTTATGTTCAATCTGATAAAAGGAAATGATGTATAAAATATTGTTTATGTCACCTGCTGTCACTTTCTAGTGACTGGGAATGTCTGATAATATTCTAATTACTTCGAATAAGATTCCAATCAAATGTTTCTTGAAAGGCTTTCTTGCCTGCCTCAGTTCATTTATATTAAGGCTGATCTCTTATTAATCTTAAAGGTTTTTTTCATCTCTGGGCTTCTGACCATTCTTCTACCATCTTCTTTAAAGTGTAGACAGATGTATATCAGGACACATCCTACAAGTATCATGCGCACAAAATAAAATTACCAGCCATCTCTACTTGACACCTGTGATTTTAATGGGTATTTTATTTTCTGATTTGAGCATGTCAAATAGGAAACACTTTTATTCAATCTTGCAATTGAAACACACATACTGTTTTCCTGCCTTACCATAAAGTAGGAACAAAAGATAACTTAGTTTGTGTTGAGCTGTGGTTCTGCAAACCCATGAAATTGTCATGAATTCTTTTTAAAGATTTTATTTATTCATGAGAGACACCCAGACAGAGGCAGAGACACAGGCAGAGGGAAAAGCAGGCTCCCCGCAGGAAGCCTGATGCAGGGCTCCATCCCAGGACCCTGGGATCATGACCTGAGCCAAAGGCAAACACTTAACCACTGAGCCACCCAAGTCCAGGTGCCCCAGAATTTTTATGAATTATAATTCTGACTGGCAATATGGATATCCAAGGGTAAGAGACTGAACGAGTCTCCATCAAACATGGGTCAGTATCTGGCAACTAATTGATTGTACATTTTATTTATAGTGATTTTTTCCTTCCTATTCCTCCCTTTCTTTGTAAGGCAGTTAACAATAAAAACCCAAATAATCCTAGAGTATTAACAGGTTTTAGTTATGCTTTGGTAAATCATGGTGCTAGTAAAGATTACTACCATTATGCATCAGATCCTTCCTCAAATTAAGAACAACTATTATGGAATTTATTCATGTACCTATATTTCTATGTTCTTTGGGAAGAATAAAAGTTTGTTCCTTTAGGAAAGGAACTTGTTTCCTTGCTTATGGAATCCTTTCTTGACTTGGTTCAATATAAGCTCATAAATATGTTACCCAATCCTAGGGCTCTTCTCTCACATTCAATATGAAACATGAAAATACCTTCACGGATGAGGGCCAGAGTTCAAACACTTGAAAAAGTCCTGATGAGCACTAATGGTTTAGATGAAAGTATGATGTCTTGAGGGAAGCCTCAATTTTTAGTACGTAGTTGTCCTGTTTTGTTCTTGGTTTTTTCCTCCCACCCTATCTTCTTTGAAACCCTGACAGGCTGTGCTAGAGGTTTGATCACCTCCATCCAGTTCCTCCCCCAAGCAGAGCATTGGTCAGCTCTGAGGAGTTAGAGCTCCCAATTATATGAAGCAAATGGGACATGGACACGTGGCTCACCCTCATCCTCCTCCATGGAGCAAGCTGTTGAGTGGGACCAAGAGGAGTCATCAAAGGATCCAAATGAAAGGTTGGAAGGGATAAAACAGTAAAGATAGCTTCCAAAAGGAGAAAATGTATATTTTCAACAACTATGTATACTTTAAAACACATGGAGAACCAAATTATGAGTAGATTAGGAGAGGAAGGAAATAAATGAGAAAGAAGAAGGAGCCTTATTTAAAACGAAGAAAGCCTCTTCTCCCCACCTTCTTCAAGTCCCTCTTTGCCTTCTCCATGTGTTTCTTCCTTAACCTTCCAGGGGGTGCTCAGAAGGCCTACATAACACGGCAGACAAAACTGACTTCAAGGTTATTAAGTAGGTTCACTCTCTGCATGCATTTCATGTATTTCCATATGCTTGAGGATTATACCTCGAGTTCTTTTCATTGTTCCATAGTTGAGTAAGCAAGCTTTAAAATGTTTACTAAATTGAAACTCACAATGGATTATATCCTGTACCTAAGAAGTTCATGGATGTCCAGACTGACCATGAAACATGAACATTCTGTTTTGGGTTTTTTTTCCTACTCCCCTCCCTTTCTATTTCTAAATCTTTTGAAGAAGAGATGAAAGCATTTCTGTTGCAGACACACCAGGGGTTCTGAGTTGTCTTTGCTCCTGTGGTGCACTAATATTGAAATTCATTCATCAAGGATTTTTTTTTTAAAGCCTTTTAAAAAGTCTCCAATTAAATATCTTCCAGCTCTTCTCCTTGATAGCAGAAATGGGTAAGAACACTTAGATGCTGTTTAGGATAAAAGAGCTACAATATTTTTCCCATTAATTAAACTGAAAGTATTTAATTTATTACTAAAATAATTAATATATTAATGAGGCCCTTTCTCCTGTAACTTAAAATTATTTTTTCAGATCTCCTTAAATCCTCCTAGTAAAGAGATACTGCAGAGAAGACAACTGAAGATGAACAATTAATTAATCATCCAAAACAAAATGAACAACTGAATGAAAGCCATTTCATGGTGAAGGGTTCTGCATGGCTTGAAAATAAAATAATTTATTCAATATGTTAAGGCAGTGAAACAAATAATACAAAGGTGACACTGTACTTTAAACAGCTCATCCAATGCAGTATTTCTTAATTAGGATGGGATTTGCTTGGGATATATGTGCCTTGAAAATGGACCAGAAAATGCCTCTGTGCATTTTACATCTTGACAGTAATCACTTGCAATATTCTGCAAGGGATACCCAGGAGAGCACCAGAGATGTTTGGTGGTGAACAGTAACAGATAATCAGTCTTCAAAAAGACAGTAAAAATCAGTGATCTGTGGTGTCTTACATGCTCAAGTCAATTAAATATGATTAATGACTACCTGTGAGAGCACGTAGGAGCTCTGCCTCCCCCTTGGGAGAGGAAAGGACAGTGGATGTCCACTTTAGCTTCCTCTTTTTTATTCATAGGGGAGCTCCTGCCTGGAGCACCAGATTAGCTCCAGAAAATGCCTAAGGAAAAACCACATTTCTAGAGAGCATCAGGGGAGAGTTGAAAGTCCCTGAGGAGCAGGTTCTCTTCTTCCTTCGTGCTTTCAATTCCTAGGTAATCCAGTGAGCAAGACATTGCACAGGAGGGAATGCTTTCCTGCGGCTCCCATACCCACAACCTGGAAAATGGGACATTCCCTCATTGTATCACGGGCAGCTGGGTCAGTTTCACTAAACTTACTTTCTGAGCACCACAGCTTGGCACAACTGCTGAATAAGACAGACTAGGTCCGATACGTGGGAGATATCAATATGGACCAGAAAGAGCAACACAGGCTGATCTGGTGATAATCCATGTGGAAGTGGACATGTAGATGTCAAAATACCCAACAGATAAGCTGTAAGTCACAGGTGCAAGAAAAAGCATGCTTACCTGTGCTGGTGGAGGCTGTTGCACAAATCCCTGTGGTGAGGGAGGGGCCTGGAGGACTTGCTGGGAGATGGGAGGTCCAGAGCCTGAGAACCCCCCTGTAGGGAGCTGCTGGCCTGTAGAGGCAATGACGTAGCTTGTCTGTTGGGTTGGCTGTGCCATGAGGGACGGCGGATAGACAGGACCAGGTGGGGGCTCAGGAGTCTCTCCTGAGGATTGCCGGCTCAGGTTCATCTGGGTGAACTGTGTCGCCACATCGTCTCTCTGCACAGAAACAAAGAGGAAATTGGCAAGACCAGCTCAGTAATGGGAGAGGCACATGAACCACATGCTTGTCACTGTGGGTGAGGGAGGGTGTACAAATTGAAAACAATAACAGAAAGGAATTCTCTGCCCAGAACAAGAGAACATAACAAGGGACAACAGATTTTAATCATCCAGAGGATCAGAGATGGTAAACATTTGGCAAAATCTCCCTCCTTCAATGGGAAAAATAAATCATTATTTTTTAACTAAGGGTTCAAGCTCCTCTGGATGGCCCTGAGGCAAAGAGGGCTTGGTGTCCTGTCCTGAAGGGTTGGCTAGGCTTCACAGGAGTAACCACATCCTCAGCTTTCTGGAGAGAGGCAGAAGGGATTGTATTCACCATTACCCATGGCTGCTGCAGAGACGGAGCCACCACGGTGTCATCACTTATCAGGGAGTATTTTTTACTGGCCTGGCCTGAAATTTAGTGCCAATGCTCATTCTCGGTGTCCAAAGGGACTTAGTGCATTGAGGTGAAAGGAAGGGAGAGTGGGGGGTCAGGGAGCCAGGGGAATCGCCCGCATCAGTAGCACAGAGTGACAACCACCCCAACTGACTTTAGGCTGTTTCCCAAGCCATCACACAGAGTTCATGTGTCTCTCTACTTCTGGCTTCTAACTCCCAGGGCATTCAATTCCTGCTCAGCTGGTAAATTCTTAAAAGGGTACCCAATTGCAGAAGCAGCAAACATGGGGCAGACGACAGAATGGAAACCATTATTTTGGAGATGGGTTGCAGTGTTCTGGAATGAGACACTCACTCACGCCCTGTCGCAGTCAGCCCAGGGCACCCACCCAGCATCAGCCAGCCCTGCACAGGAGCGGAAGAAAGCCCATGAACATGCTGTCTCAGGGGAAAGGTCACAAGCAGGTAATACGGTACCATGGGGAACTGCTGCGTTGGAGACACAGGCAGGAGGTGCTGGGGAGGAAAAGAGACCGCTGGGTATTGCACTGACTGGGAGGAAGCCTGCAGCCCCTGCACCGACTGGAGGAAAGAAAAAGCTTGATCAGGTAATGGGGAAGCACTGGGGGTGGAAATCCCACAGGAAGTCTGTCTTATCGGAAACACACCACCCACACCACCCTACAGATCCTCTTGGCTCAGTGCACTCCAGAGAGGAAAACCAGCCACCAGTGGAAAGTCAAAGCCATGCAGACCAGCCAGCCAGCCTTGCAGGAGGCATGTTTTCTCGGAGTGAACACCACTTTAAGAAGTTACTGCCATACTTTTCATGTCATTGTTGTTAGTGAAATCTATTTGGTCTAAGAATATTGCCCAGGGACAAGAAAGAAGGGAAAAAATTACAAACGAAGTTCACTCTAGCAATCTACTCTGATTTCTGTGGCAATTTCCATGTGTGGCTCTAGGGAGGGAGGGCCACTCTGCATGTCCTGAAGAACAGGCAGGCCACCTCAGAATTAACTGGTCTCTGTCCTTCCCATTGTAAAGCATTTAATATCATCCCTTTGCAGACATGAGCACTTGGTCTAGGTTGGGAATGAATGAGCAAGGTAATACAAAGGCCTGGTTGGGGTTATGACTTCAGTCTCCAAGATAGGCTCGTGATGCATAAAAATAGCATCTAGACCTAAAAGAAAACTTGGCATTCATTTTCGCCACTGCAGCGTGCTCACCATGCAAATCATTGGATGGGGCATTCATGTCTATCTAAACCTAAGGATCCAGATGAAATCTTATCAACCTGCTATCAAGGGCCCTAGGCTGCTAGGATTTATCTATCTATGAGTGGGTGGAGGTGGCCCCAATGGAAAGTATCACCTCTTTCTAAGGCACCTTTTACTGCTCTGAGGACCACACAGCCTTTGTCTTGGAACACTTCCCCTCCCCACCTTCCAGCCTGCTCCTACCTGAGTGACCAGTGGGCCTCCCATGTGTGGCTGGGGTGGTTGCACCTGCTGCTGTGGCTGAGGAGAAGGCTGTTGCTGTGGCGGCTGCTGGGACTGCCCCATCATTGCCCCTCGCAGGGGCTGCTGGCTGGTGGGGGGGTTGTATATTGCAGGGGTTCCATCAGGATTCACGAAGGGCTGGCCTGCAAAGGAATTGTAGCTGGGTTCAGGCGAGCTTCTCAGTCTCGCCTTTTGCAGGAAAAACCATGCTGATAAGATACTCAGCAAGTAACCTAAAGTAAAGGGGCAGGGCAGTGGAAATCCAGGGCACCAGAACCCTCACCAATGTGAAGACTTTCCTGTTTATGACCTGTTCGATTAAGCTAGCTAACAGCGTAAGCCCAGAGAAATTTAAGAAGCAACAACTAAATCCACTGCCTTCAGAAAGATCTGCCAAGGCTGAGTGCATGTGTGTACAGTGGCGCCTAGCGGAGAGGGCCTATGGAGAAGCAATCTTCATGAAGCCATGTGTTTGCTGCCTGCACTTCATCGTTATCAGCAAGATTGCACACACTGAGAGATAGGGTCGCTTTCCCTCTACCCATCCCCGCTACATTGGGTTACACGTTATTTACTAATACATTTGTTTTGCTTCCACTGGCCTTTGCACCAACTCAGAACTGTGGTCGGTTCTACTGATACATACACAACAGAATATGCCACATCCACACACTCGCTCCTCTAAACAGACTCAACAATGAGCAGACAGGGGTTTAGATTTTAAAGGTTATGCATAATAAAAGTATCACAACATCATCTCCTGATGGTGAAGCAAATATGCATTGTTTCGCTTTTTGAAATAATGGAATGGCTCACTATTATTATTACTATTATTTGAGGAGTATTTCATGGTTTGCAAAATAGCATCATTGGATCCTCAGCATGACTCTGGGAGGAAGGACAGTATCATCTCCCTATTCTGCGGCTGAGATAGTGAAGGCCTACTGGAAAGGAAAGGAAGCAGGCGAAAGGAAGGAGCAGAAGGGAGGAGAACAAGAGCAGTAGATGGATGGAAGCAAGGAAAAGGAGAGGGAAAGGAAGGGAGAACAAATCAAGCTCCAGTGTGGCACGCACAGGGACAGGCACCCTGTACACACTGTCTCAGCTCTTCTGGTGACCCACAGATGTGCGATCTCATTCCACTTTAGAGACCAAAAAGAAAAAAAAAAAAAAAAAAAAACAACAGGGTTCACGTGGACTAAGCAGCTCACTCAGAAATGCCAAACCAGTACATGAGAGTCAGGAAAAGGCCCGGGTCAGAATGACTCTGAAATCCATTCACTTCCCATTGCACCAAATAACTTCAGTGGATTATCCAAGTTTACATAACATGTACACGCTCCAATGAGGTACAATGAGAAACATCCAATCATAAATGAAAATCCTCCCAAGCAGATAGGTTAGAGCCAATTGTTCTGGGATGTGGGCACCATATGATGGCTAAGGAAGGCAGTCTTTTTCATTAACAATACATATTGTTATTAATGATATATTAATCACCAGTGATGTGAGTAAAATTAGCAACAAAACAGGTCAGAGAGTGAAAACATAAAAACTGACCCAAACAAAACAGTGCTTTAGTGGAGAAAAAAATATGTAGAATCCAACAAGAATAGACTGTTATAAAATGGGAGCTAATTAGCTACTGAACACTAAGTGAAAGAAGCAGGTCCCCAAAGGGCAGCTTTTAGGGAAATATACAACTGCATTTCTTCTTTTTTAAAAGATTTTATTAATTTATTCAAGAGAGACACACACACAGATAGAGAGAGAGGTAGAGACATAGGTAGAGGGAGAAGCAGGCTCCCTGTGGGGAACCTGATGTGGGGCTCCATCCCAGGACTCCAGATTACCACCTGAGCCAAAGGTAGACGCTCAACCACCAAGCCACCCAGGTGCTCCTACAACTACATTTCTAATACATTCACGGTCAGGCGGAAGTTAATGGTAATGGGAGTCTGAAGAATGAGACCTCTCGGGGCAGGAGGGAGTCTACCAGAAGATGTCTCCTTCCAGGTAGTATTCGCACAGGGGTTCATATATATAAATACCTGCCAATGCTACATGTCAGGTATGTGCGTTTTATAAATAACAGTGAGAAGATATTTTGGAGGAGGTTTGGAAGGCAAATGGTAAGGTTGTAGTGAAGTCAAACAAATTGACCCCAAACTTGATTTAAGCCCAGTTAGGAACTGGGAGCCTCAGGTTCCCATCATTACCTCATATTTTCAGCCCAAATGTACTTGCATGTGTGTAACATGAAACCCTTAAATGCTCCATACCTGCCAGAACTAAGGAAGTTCTGATAACAGTTTCATAACCAACTATAATGTGCCATGATGGAAGAGCAAATGTGCCAGAATTATAGTCACAGAACGACTAAATTTAGAGATATTTTTTAAAAAGTTCCTGTTCTTCATAGGTGCATGTTTTCTTACCACTGTCATTTAATTTTAGCTACTTTTAATTATTTTAAATACTTTTTTCCCAAAAATAACTTTCTATTAGATTTAAAATCTGCAACTCATTTTTTTCTCCCCAAAGCATCAACTTGGGATAGAATGAAAAAATGGTTCAATTTACAAAATCCCATCAGCCCATTTAGTGTTCTAATTCTTAATCCTCCTCCCTTTTTTATGGTAAAAAGAAGAAAATTTTAGATACCTAGCATTAAAAAAAAAGCTTCACAGCAACTTTATAAGAAATCATTTCAAAATCAGTCTCATTCTGTGCTCACACACACACACACTCAAACACACAGAAATGGAAAGTAAAAATAAAATGATATTTACTATATTTTCTATGACTTCCAATTTACCCCGGTGAGAAGAAAGGTAGTGTGAAAAAAGGACCATAATTAGGGTGAAAAACATGATCACAAATTATTAAGATGTCCTTTTGTTTTTTTTTTAAAGATTTTTTATTTATTTATTCATGAGAGAGAGAGAGAGAGAGAGAGAGGCAGAGACACAGGCAGAGGGAGAAGCAGGCTCCATGCAGGGACCCTGACGTGGGACTTGATCCCGGGACTCCAGGATCACGCCCTGCGCTGAAGGCAGTGCTAAACTGCTGAACCACCCGGGCTGTCCCAGATGTCCTTTTGATAAATTTTAGATCATCTGTGTGAAATATTACTAATGGGCTATGAAATAGGCGAAAGAAACATTTCCAGATAACTGCATATGAAAAGTACTCAGAACTTGGGTACTCTAACTTGGGTACTCTACACCTTGGGTGGAGATAGGTGGCAGGTTCTTCTGGAAGAGAAGAGAAAATATAAAGTACTGCTTTTATGCTCAGTAAGGAGAGGTGGAAAGAAGTGAGAAAGTCCCAAGAAAGATAGATGGCATGGAAGGGAACAGACACAATTTCCCAAGAGAATTAGGACAGGTGACTATTGGTTTTCAAGTCAGGCATGATTCTGGTGGCCTCTCTTAGAATCTGCTACTTTGGCCAATCCAGATGTAATTATAACCGAATATAGGCTAGTAGTTTGAATGACAGCTTCTAAAGACCAGAGGGGAAAGAAAGACTAGTTGGCCCTAAGACCATCCAGCTTAGAAGAGGTTTTCATGTCAGGAATGGCTCAAGCATGCCTGGCAGGCCCTGGCATGTGTGTTGGCACAGGTAAAGGGTGTAGAAGCAGAGGTAAATTGGGGTGCCATGAGCTGGCCAATTGCTCATTACCCTTAATATGTGGCCTTTGATGGAAAGCTTCTCCACTAACATGAATAATGTGCAGTAGATATTATTTTTTTAATATTTTATTTATTTATTTGAGAGAGAGAGAGTGAGTGGCAAGGAGGAGCAAAGGGAGAGGGATAGTCTTTAGCAGACTCCTTGCTGAGGTCACAGCCTGACGTGGGGCTTGATCTTAGGACCCTGAGATCACAACCTGAGCTGAAACCGAGAGTCGGATGCTTAAGCCACTGTGCCACCCAGGCATCCTGTGCTGGACTATGTAATTATCAAGTATACTAATATATGATTATTGAGTATCTGCATGAGGACCAAGACTTGGTTATCCATTCTAGGGATGCAGAAACAAAAACAAAACCAAAAAAAAAAAAAAAAAAAAAAACTGAGTCTGATCCCTCCCCACAAAGTGCTTATAAATATATAAATACGCTGGTAGTGAGGAAGTGAACCCAATGGCAATTCATACTAGAAGCAAAGTAATAAAATGCTCTTGATTTCTAACACCAAAGCATTTCTGCCACATACTTGGCAGAAGGGTATTTATTTAAAAAGATAGAGAGGGTGTGAGAAAAAGACTTTTCCTTTCCTAGTCCTTAGGAGGTGATCAATCAAATGATAAGGATGCTGCTGTTAACAGATAGGCAAAGGTTAACTCAGATCTCTTAAAGATACATTTACAGACATGTCACATACAAGAACTTCATGGTACATTTAAGAAAGAGGTGGAAAATAATAGAAAGAGGTGGAATCAGTTTGGATAAATAGTTGCTAGAAGTCCTGTGACAACTACAAAGTGGAGTGCTGTGAGAGACCATCAGGAGCATTTGAAAGAGATGAGCCCTAAAAGGCAGTTCAAAGCAAAGTCCCAGCCAATGGCATGCCCTTACATCACACACTTGTGAATTTGTGCCAGATGAAGGCAAAGTGAAATGGCAAAACCACATATATGGGCACTAATGAGTACGTGGGGGATGTAATCCCTGTTGGCATCTCTGGATAGCTCTGAATTAAAAGAAAATTGCCAAAGATGAGCTTTCTGCTAAAAATCTCTAAAAGGATACCAAGTCTAAGACATCAGGAAGATCAAACTGGAGAGTCAAACCCAGGTCTGCCTTATAAGGAGGAATACATTATACGGGGATGACTTTGAGAAAGAACCTCTGCAGCAACTCACTCATCCAGATGCCGGAAGAGCCAGGAAAGAAGAGGCCAGAGGTCCTGAGTTAGAAGCAGACCTGCTGAAAGCTGAGTCTAAGGCCAGACAAAATAAAAAGTTGTGATTGCGTTTGAGGAACTACCAAGATTTATGCGGGTGGGTAGGTTTCAGGTTGCCAAATATTCAGTACTTAGGAAGAGCCAAATCAATTGTGCTGATAAAGGAAGTTTCATTTTGTTTCATTTAGTAGACACGACTGGAAGTCATCGTGGTGTTCTCAGATTATTGCTTGTCCTATGCCTGCTTAAGATAGATACTTTAGGAATAAACAGAAAGCAGAATCAGACCTGTAAATACAGAGAACAAACTGGTGGTTGCCAGAGGGGAGGGGAAAGAAGGGATGAGCACAATGGGGGAAGGAGAGTGGGAGGTACAGGCTTCCAGCTATGGAATCAATAAATTATGGGAATAAAAGACACAGCATAGGGAATGATAGATATTATTTCAATACTATGTAAATTGAGCACATGTTAAGACTACTTTGTTATCCACTCCAGTGAAGTGAAAAAAATAGCCAAGGATGGCCCCTTCCTACAAGGAGCTTATAAATGTGCTGGTGACAGGGTAATGAATCCAAGGGCTATTCACACAAGAAGTAAAGTAGTCATACGCTGTTGGTTCCTAACACTAAAGAATTTCTATCATGCATTTGGCAGAAGAGTATTTAAGGAAGGGTGATAAGTGTGGATTTAAGGAGTTTACAGCAATGACAGAGAAGGATGAGTTCCAGTCCAAAGAAGGCAAATTTCCGGTTTCCATAGCAGAGTCAAATGAGACCAAATTTATAGATGGATGAATGGATAGACAGACATGCACACATATACACCATAGACATATATACATGTATATGTGTATATGATACATGATGGATCTCTACACATATACACATTTGCATATTTTCAATTTACAAAAATAAACACATTCTAGGAAAAAAGAAACATCATCCACCTTACATCCCACCACTCAGTCATGGTATACAGAATATTAATACATTTTCCTTCTGATCTTGGGATATTTTATTTTTCAAATCAGAGATACGTGTATAGAGAAGCTGTTCAACAATGTTCTTAGATCCTTTTCCTCAGTTAGGATCTTGCTTCAAAAGAGATATTTTGATAACAGCTCTAAGTGAGTGGATCCAATAAATAAGAATTAGGACTGGGTACCAGAAAGCACTTTATTTCTTTTTCTATTATAAGCAAGATTATGCATGATAATATACACATAACACACACACAACCATTATATCATTACAAATAATATTTCTTCATTATGCCCTAAAAAATACTATTAAGCTTTTCTGAAACACAGCAATTTTGCTTAAAACAAATGACTCAAAACTAATGCTTGTGTGTGCTCTTGTCTGCAAGCCCTCTGTCTCAATTAAAAGTGAAGGGATTTAAGCCAACAGAGTCAGACCATACTTCTATCAGTGCCCAGAGTAATGACTATAATCCTGGTTTTCTTTTAATTTCCTTTTAGTGCTTACAATGATCCAAATAAAATAAAAGCAATCTAATATTCTCCTTAGAAGTATCTATTTTGAAAGCTTTCAAATGGTTTTCAATAAAATGATTATGCCTTCTTTTCCCTCAAGCTTACGGCATTTTCAAAATGTCTCAATCAAACACCATGCCTTGAGAATGTGCCATATGTTTTCATGAAAATGTAGCAATTATTCAAGTAACTATTTTACTATCATTCTCATGTTTCTCTGAATTTCCTAATTACTAGTAGTGCTATATACGTGAGAAGATTGAGTCAGATTGCTTTTACGAGATTCTCATTCACTTTTGCATTTTCAAGTTTAGCTAATCACAGAAATACCCTGGAATCATCAAAACCAAACCTTAGACATATTTTGAGACAATTCAATTTTTTTTCCAATTACTTATAAGGGCTTCCAAAGAGGTGACTAGTCAATGTCAAGCCTTATAACCCTAGGTTTCCCACCACGGCACTACTGATATTTTGGGCTGGATAATTCCTGTTGCAAGGGGCTGCCCTGTGCATAGTAGGATGTTTAGCAGCATCTCTGGCCTCTACCTTCTTAGATGCCATTAGCAGCACCCTCCTCCCTCAGTCATGATAGTAAAAATGTTGGTAGATATTGCCAAATAGCCTTGGAGGTGTGGGCACAATTGCCCCTGGTTGAGAAGTTTCCCCCATGAGGCAGACGCTTATTAGTCTATTTACCCCCTATTTACTGATTCTTTGGAATCAGTGTGGAAGTTAACTGACCACTGGAGAAATGAAAAAATGAAGAACCATTCATCATCAAAAAATGATCATCATGAAGTCACCATTTTCTAAAACCTCCAATTTTCCAAACCTCACCAAAAAAGTCTAGTCTTAGAATCCCTAAAATAAGTAAAAAATTTGCTCCCTATGTCCTATTTGTCACTGTCATTCCTTATTCCCCAGCTAGAACTGGGTGAAGCAAGAAAGCAACTTCAATAGGTAAGAATCTGCTGTGAAAAAAAAAAAAAAAAAAAAAAGAATCTGCTTGTGTGTCCCAATCGATATCTCAAGTTTGTGAAATATTGGATGCAAAAACCACTTTTGACATAATAACAGGCTAATCTGGGATTTAGTCTGAGAAACACAGTATTTTAATTAGTATTTCCCAGATCATCACTGTATGTCTCCGGTCTTAGCTCCGAGGAATACATGAGACACACCATGGTCAAGACAAAGAGGACAGAGAGAAGAGTGGATATTTCTGGGAAGAATCTATACTAATAACTACATATCAATATTGATATCATTATAGAGATAGAGATTACAGCAATAGATATGCTCTTCCTAAATCAAGACCCTATACACTGGTTCATGCACCTAGCTCTTTTGCTCAGGAACTTAAAGAAAATTTGCTGATGAATTTATAAGCTCAAACAGAAAAACAGAACTCTGATCTTGAGTCCCTGCCATAGCAGAGGTAAAGAACTAACCTGTATGCGGATTCAGAAGGATGCTTCCGGGTGGGATGCCTGTTGCAGCCTCAAGTGGAAGGAGGATGTAGCTGGTGCTGGGGGCTGCTTGGCCCCCTGCTCCACTCTCCGGATAGGGCACACAGCTAGGAGAGCCAGTGGCCACGCTGGCAGCCAGGGGTGTGCTCTGCAGGGGGGCGTGGGTGCGGGGCAGAGACCCCGAAGAGCCCGTGCTGCTGTTAGACTCAGAGCCTGCCACAGAGAAAAGGAACAGAAAATCATCCAACACAGAGAGCTTCCGATCTAAATGCTTAGTTTACATAATCCATCCTTAAAGAATGAGAGGTGAATACAGCAGGACCAGGGCAACATTTGGGGCTCACATTTTGAGATATCTGCAACATATGTTTCTGATGTGTTGATTTCCTAGGAAAAGGGATATTAAGAATGAGCACTCTCCTTCAGCCTCTCACGTGTCCCTAGGATGGTCCTTTGGTACCCTAAAGGTGCCGACTCAGTGCCTGGAGATGCCCAGGAGTTATTAAAGCCAGGGGGCTGTCTCATTGGAGTTAGGAGAATAAAATGCGAGGTGGGTGTTAAAGAGATTGTAGTTTAAGAAAGAGTCCAAGAATGTGCTGATCATGGGCATAGCTCTAAGGTGCTGGTCCTATAACATCCATAAAGCTGCATTTTAAAGGGGCATGGCCCAAAATAATCTTTTCCCCTCAGATGTGAGTAGAAGAACTGGGTCACTCCTGCTGAGGGTGTTTAAGGTATGTATTTCACATAAATCTTATGAATATGCCCAAAAGGCAGACCCTGAAAGGGCTTGGCCTTAACAAGAATGCTGCATCATTGTTTAGATGACACAGAAGAGTAAAATCATGGGGAGGTTTGTAGACTGTGTATTTTGTAAATATCCTAGGTAATTGGGTTCCAAGGTGGAATCTAACCCAACCGTCCCCTTCTCCCTCTACTGTGGACAAAGAAACACCTGTTATATCCCATGTCCATTAGGCTGTACCTGCCCTTCACCACCACCAGGGCCAAGCAGCTCCAGCACCGTTGACCACCGCTGTCCTGGGCACTGAATATTAACCAGAGCACTGGAGAGAAAATGCACCAAGTGACATTTTGCTATCAGTGAATTCTAACTAACAGATGATCTGGGTGATACCATAGGTTGCAATAGGAATTTTAAAAACTATGTTACCCTACAACCAACAATCGATGTCATTAAAAATGCATTCTTCTGTGTCATTAAAGGGAAATCATATATCAGAAAGAGTTAACATTGTTTTCAAGATCCTAAAATGTGTCCTTGAATTAAACTGGAGACCTTTAAAAATAAGTGATAGGAATGCAGTATGTAATTGCAAAGAAGAAGGGCCACTGGAGAGTTTAGAGGAGGACATAGTTTTCCAGGAGGAGGACAGTGATATTTATTAAGCACTTAGTATGTGTGAGCACCTGGACACACTGTGATAATAAGTACTATTACTGGCTACACAGATAGGGAAGTTGAAGGATAGAGAAATCCAATAACTAAAGCCAACTGTATAGCTATGGTCAGAGAGGGATGTGATCTGGGTAGGCTGATAGGTTTAACTGTGACCCAACACTGCCTCCTGAAAGCAATCACATGCATATGCTAGGTACTGCCATGAATGTTCTCAGCTGGGAATCTTCTCTGCTTTTCCCGAGACTTGATTATTAATAATGATAAAGCTTTAAGTTAATTCAGGATGTACCAATCTGGTTTAGAATGCTGGTGGGTTCTGAGTTATGTATGGGAGAAAAATAAAGAATCTAAAAAGAGATCTGAAAATGCTAAGAGTAGTTTTGAGAGTGTATTGCTGACACGATGCCCCCAACATGGAAGCCCCAGTGCAAATGGTAGAGTGTGTTCGTGGACTCACCCCATGTGATCTGATGCTACATACCAAGTCTGACACTAGTGTGGAGGGAAAAACAACAACAGTAATAAATGATAACAAAACTTCCAGGCTGCAGACAATGAAGTTCATACAAAATAGGTTCAGCCCACCTCTGGGCTGAGGGGTCAGACAGCAGTGGGAAAGGGTTGGGACTAAGGAGGCATGTCCTGAGTAATTCGAGGTGTCAGCTGGTGCTGGCATGGGGTGTCAAGAGAGGGGACTGATGTACACAGCTGATGTGCCACTCTGGGAAAACCCAGAGTGTTTTTTTTCTTTTTGGCTTTCAGAAAATGGCTATGCATCACTGATGTGCAATGTCATGTCCTTCTATCAACTGGAGAAAAGCAGTACCTTCAACAGGAACAATGAGAAAGTGGGGTGCAAAGACAATGTAAAGAACCTTATTCCACAGGTTAAAAGGAAGAAAGGAGACAAATTTAGCTTAAACTCTCAACACTTGCAAAGATGGAGACAGTGAACCCTCATTAGAGGGGTGGCTCAGCAATCACCATGCAGCCAGGGTTAGTAACTGGCCTTTTTTGGCTGGCTTACAACCAACTTTGAACAGCCTGTAAGCATCAGTCTGTGTTCTACATATAGCCAGTGTTACTGAAGATCTTGATCAAAAAAATGGAGGCTAGCAATGGTGATGAAATGCACAGGATTAGAAGTGTTCAAAAAATAAAAAAATAAAAAAATAAAGAAACTGATATTTGAGAACTTTACTGCTTTAGGTGTTGAGAGGCAAAGTGTGTCCAGTCTCCTTTTCTCAGGGACGGAAATGTTAACAATGGCAAATATTTAAACAGTATGTCTACATGACAAGCACTGTGCTCATCACTATGTGAATTACCTGGTCTCATTTTCACAGCAACCTCATTTTGAAAATGAGAACTGATCCTCAGAGATGTTAAGTAAATTTCCCAAATATACTTCACGTATGGCAGAGTCTGCATTCAGACCCAGGCAACAGGACCTCATGGACCACACCCTATGCCCAGAGTCACTTGAGTGACCTGCAGGTAGGGCCAGGGTCCTGACCAGGACTATTCCAAGTTCTAGGAGATACTGCTCAGAAGTGGAAGCTTGACTTTTAGGGGCAGCTGGTGGAAGGTGATGACTGATGGGGGACTCTGGTGAACACTCAAAAGAAAGATAGGAAAGGGAAAAGGGGAAAAATGGGGGGACAGTTGTATAAAAGATTGCAAGGCAAAGCAAAACTGATAACTGGTCAGAGAGGAAGGGTGTGGGCAGATTCCCTTGGAGTAGGGAGCACCCACTCCCCAGGGAGGAAGCATCCTTTTAGTTCTTGTTTGGCCACTGACTACCTTTTTTTTTGTTTTTGTTTTTGTTTTTTAAGATTTGTCTATTTATTTGAGAGAGAGAGAGATTGTGGAGGGGAGAAATAGGGAGAGGGAGAATGAAACTCAAGCAAACTCTGCACTGAGCCTGGAGCCCAATGTGGGGCTCCATCTCACAACTGAGATCACAACCTGAATCAAAACCAAGAGTCGGACGCTTAACTGACTGCATCCCCCAGGTGCCTGACTACTTCTTCAGACCTTTGTATCCTCTTTTGTAAAATATAAGTCACTGGACTAAACGGTGAGTAGCTATGAGGACATTGGCCTTAAAGTTCCTCTCAGCTTGACCAATCTTTGGATTGGCTTCTTTCAGAGGATTGTCCCTCTACCTCCCTTTTCTTAGAGCATTTCTGCCCCTTCAGGGTGTAAATCTTCCACTAGCCCCTTACCCATTTTACAATCAGGTATGTCTTTCTTACAGATTCAGGGGCCGTCTCTTTCAAATGTAATAATCAAGAGAGCAAGTGCTTTTGTCTGCCAGTTTCTGCGGGAGGGTAGAAAGAATCCTGACTTTGATACGTTCCAATTAGCAAGGATGATTTCATTGAACTTACCAACCCCTGTCTACCTTGCCCCAGTGCTTTTCCACTGGTTCACTCCAGCACTTAAAACTCCCCTACAATTCACTGTACGGGGTGGAGTTCAGTCTTTCTCTCCTTGCAATAGTTTTGACCCTGACTGCAATAGTCATGAATAGAGCCTTCTTTATCTGTTCCTTTGGTCCGATGCAATTCTTCTTTTATAAGGACCCTGAACTATAAGTAGTTTTCCCTGAATTAATAATTCAAGAAAATGTTTCTAGATTCAGGGGTCAGAGAATTCAGTAGCATGACTGAAAGCTTCTGAAATTTCAAGGAGAAAGAAATTGCATCCAGTCTGCATTAGCGCTGAATGAAACTAAATACGAAGAAGAGGACTTGATAGAGAGATGAGGTGTCTTGCACTGCCTCTAAAAGTACTCTGGAATGTAGATGAGGAAGGTGACAACAACAAGGATACACTAGGATCCTGAAAACAAAACACCACACCATGTAAAATTACTAAAACAAATCATAAGGATATCTTCTCTCTCCAGAGCAGTTGTTCTCAAAGTATGATTTGAAAACAAGCAATCTGTGCTTTCATAAGTCCTTCCGGTGATTCTGGTGCAGTTAAAGTCGAGAACCCCTGGTCTGGAGATCGAGAGAGAGCACTATAGTAAAGCAATGTCCTCTGGCCAGGGTGGAAAGAAATAGATGTCTACTCATTTTCTAACCTCATTGCTATGACCAAGAAGCAGCAGAGGGTACAGTACAAGCACTGTTTCTGTCCTCTCCACATCCAGGAGGATGTCATGACAAAATGACGCAGTCTACCTCTGTAGCTGTGCACTGGACATCTGGTAGGTGATTGTCACTAAGCTCAGTGTTGGGGATACATGAAGGGAAAGACAGCCCAGGCCTTCGGAGCATGTGCTTATACGTTCAGACTTCAGCAATAAGCTCTTTATAAAATGTAGGAAAACGTGTTCCCACCTGGAGAGAGTCTCATCATTATCTATTTAAAGCTTGAACCTATGTAATTAGAGGAGGAGAAGAGTAACTTAAATGTCACAACTCCAGGCTTGGTTTCTGAAAGGTCAAAAAAAAGTTTGCAATTCCAGTGTGAATAATGAGACAAAAAATTAAAAACTTGCGCTGTTCTGAAGATCCATGACAGCAAAACTGACAGCTTTGCTTCATAAAACCATCCTGGGAAATTGTAAGTTTGTTTTGACATTCTATCTTGATCGCCCTTAATTTTTTTTTTCTTTCAGTTCCTGCACCTTGACAAGCTTTCAAAAGGAGACACTTAGATTAAAAAGGAAAAAAAAAAAAATGTCTGAGGCACTTACAATTTCTAATCATTCTTCAAAGAACATGGTATTTTAGCGTTCTTGAAGTGTTTTAAATGTTTCCAAAGAGCTTTTCTTTGGAAGTGATTGGGGGTGGTGTATGGAGAATGATGATTAGTTTAAAAATCTTAAGAGTTCTCTTGGTGTGCTGGAATTTTTAAGTGCACCGTTTAAGGTCCTTGGTTTTTGCATTTAAAGGAGATTTAAAACTATTTAACCTTTCTTAGTTTACAGGAGCTCAAGTGCACCACAGTGGGTTTTCTTGACTTCAGTTGCTGCAATAATGGGATATAAGAGCAATTAATTAGAGTAAGAAATCAAGAATTCAGCAAATGGTGATATAACAGAAGGCAGAAGGCAGTGTGAGCCCACCTGAATCTCTCCAAGGAGCAGGAAATATGTATATACAGTAGTGGCTGTGACTAAATGCTATTAATTTTCTGCCTGTGTAGGGAAACACGAGATAATTTCTTAGGAACATGTTCAGCAACACAATTATGTTAAACCATTAGCATAATGAGCCTAGATTTCAGAGTGCCCCCTAGTGTGAGTGTGAAGCTTGGCTAGGAAAGTATCCACAGTTAGGGCAACCCATGTCTAGTCTCTGGTTGGTGTTAGCCATTCACATTCCCCTCCCTGTCCTGCAACCCCCAGTATGTGCGACATCCAGGACATGTTGATGAATCACAGCTCTCAACCTCCACCCTAGGCAAAGCCAAAACCAAACAGAAACATTACAAATCATAATCACGAACCAAAGTTCATGGATAACTACTGAATGGTCACCTGTTACCTTCCTGGGATTCTAAGAGATATTTTGACTGAGACCATTTGCAAATAATTTGAAAACGATGGTGACAGATTCTTGGGAGACAGAGGAGCTAGGAATGGCAGACCATGTTGAGGATTTCTGGACTCATATGAACTCCATGATATTAATGCTTCCGTCAGTTTAAAGTTGTTTCTAGGTCATGGTCCTCATTGGGACCTCCCAAAGACTGTCCATGCAAACTTGAACTACCTCAAAAAGATCACTATTCACTTAGAAGAAAACACAAGGTAAAAAAGAAGAGAGAGAGAGAGATGCCTGCACCTGGCTACTTGGAACTCTAAGCCTTTCTGAGGCTCACGTTCCTTATCTGCAAAGCAGGGATGGAAGCACTGAGTAACAGTAATAAAGATAAACATGACCTCATGTTTATGGAGGGCTTACAACCTACTTTAATTGCTCTGTGTATATTAACTTCACAATAACTTTGCCTTATAGGGACTACAGTTATTCCCATTTCTCAGATGAGAAAACTGAGACACAAATAGGTTAAATAACTTGCCCATAATTATACTAACAGCATACCAAAGCAGCAACCCAAACTATTAATGTTGTAATTATCTTACAGTGTGGTTTTAAGAAACCAATCACAGTATTAAATTTTTTAAAAAATAGCTAACTTTTGTTAAAAAGTTATCATGTGCAGGTGCTTTTGTAACCATTTGTATATAAATAATTGAATCTAAACATATATAATAGTTTGTTGAGGGGGAGTAACGTCATATTGTATTATAACCTACATTTCATAGTATCAAAGTTGAAATGACATAGGGTCATTTATGTCAAGAAGTTTTTAAATGGAGTCAGGAGGCCATTGAGGAGACCGGCATTAGACTTGTCCTCACCTGTAGAACTGTGAGCTTTTGAACCGGACCAGACTGCAAATATGCCAAAGACCCAGCCCAAACACCTGCAACATGCTTCAGTAAGAGACAGCTTAGTGATAGCCTTTGAAAACAATTATATTCCATCAAGAACAGCATTGTGCCATTAACACCAACAAAAAAATTCTTTGTAAATAGCACATACAAGAGTTTTCTTTTTGCTTCAAAAACCTCTGACTTCTGCTCCCAGGTGGGACTATTTGGGTTGCTACCCGTATCTGTGTACCTTGAATTGTAATGCTTTCATTCCAAATAAATGCTCTTGCTCGGTTATTGACTCCTGACAATTTCAGATTGACAACAGATAAGGAAGCCGAAGATTAGAGACCTAGGCACACAGCTAGCAAAAGACAGGATTGGTATTTAAATTGCATGCCCTAACGCCCCCAAGTATCCCAGCAATTAATATCACCATCATTAATTAACTGGAAGCAAAGGGAATAATGACCATACCAGTTGGGTGGAATCTAGAAAATACAATAGGACATAAACCCATTCAGTACTAACTACCTGCTTTGGACAATTTCCCGGTACTCCTCGTACTGGATGTGCTGTCACCCCTGGTCAGCACCGTGATGCCCCCAAAACTTGCCGTCTTGGTCATGGTGGGCTTGAGATTGCGATTGGAGCTGTCAGAGTCTGTGCTGCTCCAGGCCCTCTGGTGGTCCGACCACTTTAGCTCATTCTCCGAGCTGCTCTGTCGACTCCCAGAGGTTCTCCCGGAGCCATCTCTGTTGCCTCTGGAGCACAGCCACCGGAAAGATGCACAGGGATAGTGTTACCTTCCATGAGCAGCATGAACATAGGGCGGGACCTTTCTTGGAAGAGCCATCTCCCCAAGACCCTTCTTGCAACCCTTCCCATGAAGCCTGTTGCCTTACAAACAGTGCCACATATACTTCATTGATGTGCAGATGGATAACATATCACATATAATATGCATGTTTATAAACAGAAAAACCAAACCTAGAAATATCACACCATCCCTCTGCCAGTGAAGGAGAAACAGGTAGGAAAAAACATGGTATAAAATACAGTGGTTAACTTCTCTTGTGGAGAGGAGAAGAGGATAAATTTTCCTGACCTAAGTCAACAATGAATCAATGTTTGGGAACAAATAGGATCTCAAATGATTCTAGGAGCAACTCCCACTGAAGACAAGCTTTGTCCCTTTAGCATTAAAGAATTGGGACCATGGGAAGATGCACACAGAACCAGTGAAGCCATTTGTTATTTTCTAACTTTATGAGATGTCTATCTGAATTCATTAGGGCTTTAACAGCACAGAAATCACAGAAATTATTCTGTTAGCCTAGGGTGAGAGTTTTGCCCAGTGAGTTTAACCTTCCTGGGCAGAGGAAAGCATCTTTTAATCCTTTTCACATAGTAAAACTTGTGATAATAACAAGACCAGTATAAACACTACACTGACATGACAATTTCTGAGAGGATCAATGGAAATGACAAAGCTCCACAGGTGAAAGAACACACTGGTTCAAAATTCAAATTGAAAAAGAGTGAATGTATTGGAAGAGATCCAATAAGCAGAAGTGAATTCTGAAGACACCAGAATATCTCCATGTTGGACACAAAAAATCACATGTGTTTTATAGAGAAAGTTGATGAAATTTGCATTTTCATTGGTTTCCAATCTGCTTAAAGAAGAACTTAGTGAATATTTTCAAAGCTTTTCCTGCAGTTAGAAATAAGACATGATGAAAATACTCTAAGATTATTCTCATGGCTTACAACTAAGTAAAGGGCAACATAAATCATGGGCAATAGATACAACCTCTAATTTCATGATCACTAAGCAATGTGGCATGCTCAAGTCTTGATCCAAATCTCACAGATGTGGTCAGTAGCTTTGTTAAAAATATTCTTCTAAAAAAAAAAAAATATTCTTCTAAAGACAACAGTAGACTGTGGAGATGTTAGGAGTTCACACATGTGATTGAAATGCTCACCAACCAAATTATATGGAAGGTACACAGAAAATTTTAAGTTTTGTTTCAACTTTACTTAACGTTTTTTCTGTTTTATAAGAACTTAAGATGGTAAATAGATCCAAGAGACAATAAAAATGAAATGGCTCATCTGTGATAGGAACTTTGTAAAATGAGGGGAGGACAGCAAACTCACAAAACAAAAAGCACTCAGTGCCCTGCTGTCTTGCATCAATATTTTCTTATATTCTCTCTGTTAACACCTCAGGGCTTGCTGGGCTTAGAAAGAGGATCTAAAAAGAGACCACATTGTGAGTAGATAGAATCACACACTCACCAATGGCCAGGTGGCTTGAGTTCTTAAAACTTCTCTTAAATTCAATAAAGCCAGAGGAGGTAGGGTGGAGGGAAGAAACAGCCTTTTCTAGGGTGTGGTGTTCCATTCCTGATTATTTTCCTTTTTTTTTTTTTAAGATTTTATTTATTTGTTCATGAGAGACACAGAGAGAGAGAGAGAGAGGGAGAGAGAGAGAGAGCAGAGACAAAGGCAGAGCGAGACGAAAGCTCCATTCAGGGAGCCTGATGTGGAACTCAATCCCAGGACCCCGGGATCATGCCCTGGGCTGAAGGCAAAAAATGCTCAACTGCTGAGCCACCCAGGCATCCCTGATTGTTTTCCGTTCAAGTTCCAAATTCAACTTTATTCTTTTTGCATTTAATTCTGATTAATTTGACTTGTTTTTGATTAAAACCTGGCAAAAATCATTATTCAGCAACTATGAATGCACCAGGGATGTGACAATAGTCACACTTGTAGCTAATTTGGAATAATGCATATAGGAAAAGATTTGGGATAGTCCTTAGCCTCAGCATATAGGATGCCTCAGAAGGAGGCTCTCCATATGCAGGTGATGATCATGAACTATGCTTGAGTTTCCCTCTCCCTATGTACCTCTGTGGGAGGAAATGCCAGTGTGGCTGAGCCTGTCTGCAAAGGAGTATCTATCGCTATCCTTGGGTGCAAAGTAGTGTGCTGGAGTTGGCAGGCTTCACTCTGGCATTGGGTAACTCCTCTAGACTTGTGCCACATGCTAAGCCAATAAGGCAAACTAAGATTTCCTTAACTTTTTCTACCTCTACTCCACCAATTCAAAGCAGCATCCCAAATTAAGAGCTGTCAAAATTCCCAAAAGAGGGAATTTAGGTTGCTGCTTTAGAGTTAACATTAATGAGATTTATAATAATGCATCTAATTCTGATTTATGGATCCCCATTTATACACTGAAACAATACTTTACAGCTCCATCTACTGATTATTCACCTTAGCACTCACAAGATGAGGTCCAGAATTGAGTTTCATATCTATTTGGGAGTAGAAGCATAGACTTCATAGACAAGCATAACCACAAGTGCCTACCTATCTCCTAAGCCAAGTCTTGTTCTTTTCCTACTAGAAACCAGAAAGACAATAATAATGAAGTGTCTGCTCATCAGGAGAAGTTGGCCTTGGTGTATGTAATGAGAATTTGATCCCAGAGTAGTCATAAAGCATATATTCTCCAAGTTCTATTTCTCTGCTGATTAATATAAATAATATTTATTTTCCTTCATATCTGCACATGGTTTTGTTTTGTTTGCTTTTTACCAATTTAGATATGATGTATGCTTTGAGTTGCTTTTACCATTATGCACATGTCTTTGTGCTAACTCATCTTCCTGAGTTTCTGTGTTTGGTGACTTGGTGTGTGATGCACTCATATTAGAGTTGACTGATCTGAGTAGGTGGTAACTCTGGCTGGGGACCAGATTTGGGCCTGTGTAAAACCAAGTGGCCCACTATAGGGGCAAGAACTCACATTTCACATATTCATTGGCCTAAATAAACCAGGCTGTGGTGGGAGCATAGGAGTACTGGTAAATTCTTCTTGTTCTCTGGGTTTTGAGAAGAACAATGCCGTGTTATCTTTTTAATCTACAAATGTGATAATAAATGTTCCATTGATAACAAGGGGAAGGCAATTAGGCTATGTAATTCAATCTAGAAAAGTGAAGGAAATTTTTAAAAAGTATTTTTATTTCTGCCAAGCTGAAAAGGGAACAAATTAATTCAACTTTTCTAATGATGAGGTCCTAAATTCACATTTACTACAAAGATTTTCTGAGCACTCAATCCAATAATTTTTTTTTGGTCTTTTCTTCTTTCTAAGAGAGCAAGAGGTTTTGTTTGTAAACAAATAAGTTTTCTCTTTCCTACAACAGAGATGAATCCTAACATTCCTAAAAGCAGTAACATATTAAATATATAAAACATATTGAGTACATTGATAGCGTTATGTATTCTTTTTGCCCTATAGTGCATATTAGAGGTATATTTAATAGGATAGTAACAACATGGGCATGGTCCCTCTGTTTTCATGGAGCTTTCAGCCTAGTATAGAACTTAAAATATGCAATATTAATACATAATAAGTACATATATATCCATTCCCCTTATCTTACAAAGATCTTACCTTAAATAGTTCATTATAATTGGAAGTAACCCTGTAATTTCCTTTAGAAATAAAATCTGTGCTTGAAAAATGCATTGTTTGAAGTATTATGATGGACAGTAGTAGCCAAAACTCAACTATCAAATGGCTTTGTCATTGGTTTCTTTTCCAGGATCAGGTATGTATATATAATTGGAGACTATCAAATAAATTTTAACTTGGTGTAATGTAATTCACCAAAGTTGAACTGAGAATGTTAAATCAGAGTGCTTCCAAAGTTAACCTTTGAGGGGAAAACAAAAACAAAACCCCACCAAAAATGGGAAATCAGAGGAAGAACTCAAGAGGATTATATACAAAGCAATAATTTCCTAGCCCTGTATCTCACATTATCCAATATGGCCTCAGCGCTAGCTATGTAACAAGCTTTACAAAGATGTAACCAAACATATTTATTTCATGAACAGATATTTTACACTAATACACTTATATTTAACATTGATTCTGCCACATAATCTGAAAACACATTTTAAAAAAGTAAACCATACCAACCGAAAGAGCTGTCTTTTCTTATAGGTCTCATTGCATATGTTACTGTCTTCCAAGAGCCTACTGGAAATGAAAAACATGGTTTTTATGATATTAATCCTACTGACACTAAATGCCCTATGTTAAAAGGATGTGTACTCCTTTGTAACCTACCTCTCTTGCAAGTCAACCCCACAGACTATTGTTTTGTGTATGATGTTGAGTTTTGCAATAATAAGTTAATGACAGCCTGCATTTTCCCTATCCTAGGATTAAGGTGCCAATACTAGATAAGAAAGAAAGGAAGAAAAAATAGAAGGAATGGAAGATGAGAGGAAAACAAAATAAGCTGATGTTTAATAGACATTTAATTAAATTTAATTTAATAGACATTTAATTAAATTTAATTTAATACTAGTTGTGATTTTTTTCCCTTGGTAATATAAAAGTTATCTTTTATTAGAGGATAATACTGACATTTCAAAGACAGGTATCCAAGAAATGTTTTTATTTTTGTAGAGAATCTACTCAATTATATTTCTGTTTTTGGAAATATCAAGACTTATTCATATATGCAATTCATGTACGTGACCAATTATTGTAATGAAGAATATAATTCAATTTGAATCTAAAAGACATGTAATGTGCATTAGCAGTCTTTTTCTGCAAAATCCAAGTAAATGAATAAAAATTCGGGTGTAAGGCAGGGGAAATGATTGGCTGGATGACTAGTGAATAATGTTTTTCTCTGAATTATAAGCACTCCCTTCATCCTTTTAGTTAGAATATAGAATTTTGGGATGCTTCAGAATCATCCCGATAATGTTAGTGCTTATGGATCCTTAATTTAACTATAAATAGAGAACATTCACTTAAATCTGTACAGATTTTTGAGGTTGTTTTTGAATGCCTTCTGTAGACATGTTATCAACTTTCACCCATTCTTCTAGAAGAGATTGTTCAATTGAGAGGGTTAGTTAGCAGTTAGAAAGATTTCTAACTAAAAAAAAAAAAAAAAAAAAAAAAAGAAAAAGAAAGATTTCTAACTGCTAAAATAAAAGTTCACTTTTTTCCCCAATCACCTCTAATGCCCAGTTTAAATTTTCTCTAAGTACTGGAATTTATCAAACAGCCTCCATTTAATCAGTTTTACAGGAGCACCCATTAAGCCAACATCTGAAATAAAGTTAAGTATTGCTTTCTGAAGTGATACTATATTTACATTCCAACTTGCCCACTCTGATGTACCTCAAATGTGATTAATACAGCTAAAGTAGAATTCTTTAATTCCCCTTGAAAAGCTGCAATTAAATCAATGGAACATTTGAATACCTATTTCAGTTTAGAATTATTTCTTAAAAGTATATGTTAAATTTGAAAACCTTTGGCTCATATGCTCAAGACTTTGTATAAGTTCTATAACTCATTCATCTCACAACAACCACCCTCCTACCAACTCCCAAGTTACTAAATCTAGATGAGCTTAGATAGATTTCCAAGTTAGACTAATAGGTTGTTTACAGTGAGAAACTTAAAACAATATTATTCCAATCTTTGTTTGCATGGCCATATATAAGTATGCGGCACAGGAAGTGGCTAATAATGCTCAATATACAAATACTGTTAACAGCCTAATCCATAAGCCAATGAAATTGCAAGTTCATTTATGCCTAGTAATGCCTGGTAAAGGTAGCAGGAATTAGACTTCCGGAAGGACTGGAAATTGAGACTTTAAATAAGGAAAATGGACAAACTTATGTTTGGAAGTAACAGAGAAATATTTCCTCAAATTAAATAGTCTTTTTTGGCATGCTAGATAACACATATGTGTATGCATATAAGTATGTACGCATAGATATATGTATTTACTTATACATATATTCAAGTACACACTTATATATGGGATATATACCTATGAATATACAGGACACACATAACAGACTTTGTTCCTCTAAAGACATGAAAAAACAAATTTCATTTTACCTGTTTTCCACAAAAAGGCTTTCCTGGGAGCAAACTGACTGAAAAATAAAAAAAGGCATTGTATCAGACGTTCTGGATGTGCTGAGCAATCCCAAATCCTTGCCTGATTTTAAAACTACTTTTCCCCTCTGAGAGGAGAAGAAATAAGAAAAATATGCACAATGTTTTGAATAAGTGGAAATAAAAAAGGGAAAAAATCGGTTAGAGTTAGAAGTGTAAACCATTCTCTTTCTCTTTCAGCACACGAGTACTTTTCCATGAGGGCATCTCCAGGTTACAGATAGATTTAGCCCATTCAGCATCAAGGTCAGAAGGAGAGAGAGGTGAATGACACTGTCGGAGAATCGGAGAACCATGTGACCACTGGATCCTGAGCTAGTGGTTTCTTCTGGGGCTGTGAAGATGCAGCCCCCAACAAGAGTCAAAGGACTGGTGCAAATCAAGGCAGAGTGCGTGCACTTAGCACAATCCACCTGAGGATGGGAGAGCCGTAGAACCACAACGCTGCAGTTATTACCTGGCAATGACAGACTTGTGAGATAACAGATTGACTGTAAGACTCTCAAAATTGAAGAGATGCCATCAATCAATGTGGAGAGTGGGAAGGGTGCGCAGAAGACAAGTGAGAACAAAATGAAGCTAATTAGAAAAAAAAAGTCAAGCCCATCTAAGTCAATAAAATGACTTTCTTCATAGCTTCCATTCCCCTAGCTATCACTTCTCTACTATCCTGTGTTTAATACACACATAGGGAAGAGAGAATCCCATTACCATTGCAAGCTGGGAAAAGGCAAATCAAATTAAATTTTACCTAGCAGAAAAAGAGAAGTCTAAACAAACTATGGTGCAATGGCCCTGTAACATAGTGGCTGTGTTTGGGAATTAACAAAAAAGTTCTCAAAGTACTGAGTTTCTAAACATAAATATATGTGCCATACTATATGTGTAGATTTTCTAAATGATGAATAAATGACCTGCTAAGCAGATAAATTGAGACCTAACAGGTCCATTTGAAGAGAAAATAAAACTAAAGTAAAAAAAGAATCTTTCAATATTGAATTCTTAAATTAAAAGATCAGCTAATGTAACCACTACTCAGAGAGGCAAGCAGGATATTGGTTTCTCTGTACATTTTGTTGTAGAAATCATTTCCTTCCACTAAACCAAAGGACTAGCTTTGGGCATAACGTGTTTTCCTCAGTGCTCTGAACGTTTCAGTGAGGGCATCTCTAGAACTATTTCTGTCTTAACCTTTGCATTTAACATGCATCCTGAGTATCAAGTGCACAAAAATCTTATTTAACAAAAAGAAAAAAGTCAATTAAGAGAAAAGCGTTTCAGAAAATCTTTTTTAATTTGACATTTGTGTTTATAAATAAATATAATTTATGTACCACTGATATTATTCCTGTGAAGATCTCTTCATAGTAAGCAAAAAATCCCACCACCTTCATTTCCTTTAGTTTGGTTTTACTCCTGGTTTGATTCAAATCATGGAATTAATTGTCTCAGGTATACATTAAGAGCTCAATACTTTGCTACTATTCAGCTCTTGTAGTCAGAAAGAGGTCAATTATGTTTATAATGTTCGGCTTGGTAGTGAAGTTACTGAAACTCTACTAAGTCTTTGAAAGAGTTGATCAAAGACACACTGACCTCTTCAGACTCATTAATCCACTGGTATTTGGGGGAAAGTTAAGCTGCCATAACTCTTTGAATGAAAAAATAAGGCACCTGCAAGTTCAAGATAACTTTCCCAAAAACATATCTCGAGAGTATTTTCCAATTTTTGTGCAAAGGTCCTAAAAATTTATCACATGATCCATCCAACACATTTTCATAAACAAGACAGATATGGTTATGGGCTGTGACTCAGTAGCTGATGAAAATAAACTTTTTAAAAATGTTATATTAATAACTTTCAAATTTTAATAGCAGAGAAAGATAAAATTGTCACAGTAATTAAGTGCAGCATTCAAAGCTGTCACTTATATGCATTCTCAGATATAAAGGGCTCTTTTTTTTCTTTCTTTTAAGGAGGAAATGATTTTGCCTAATGAGTTACAGAATTGTCTCCCACACCCCCAATCCAGGTGGCACTACATGCCCTTCTCATCGGTTGTCAAAGAAGAGGGATCCCGGTGCATGCTGGGGATACTGTGGAAGAGCTCCTCCCAGAATCCCTACTTATACATAAATATCCTTCAGAAACCATCCTCCAGGCAAAACATGTCTTTCTCAATTATATTGCTTTTTCAACGTAACCTTGCCAAAGCCTGCATCATTGCACTGAATTAATCATAAAATAAGCTGAAATTCTTGGTAAAGGAAACAAGAGTTGTATTTCAAATATTTCTGACTACAAAAATACACTCATTTTTTATTTGAGAACTAAATTGTTGTGTGACTTGACTTACAACAACTTCATTCTCAAATCATAAATGTGTCTTATCTCAGGCTACCCAAATTCTCAAACTATATTGAAGTTATTTCTCTAGAAAATTCCCAAATAATCTGCATATGTTGATTGTGGACTTAAATTAAAAAAACACACATGCACATACACACACACAAACACATACACCTTAGACACCAAGATACATTTGTAAAATATTCAAGAACACTACTAATTTTAAAATAAATTTCGATTTTGCTGAAGTGTAAATACCAGGAAGTATTTCTCTATAACTATTGTGACTTCAAGTAGAAAAATAAACCTGCAACATAAATATGTTGCTATTTGAACCTGTTTGAATGATTCCACTACTTAAATAATAAGTGGCAAGGGAGGCTGCTTTTATTACCTCAGTTTTTAAATTATGAAGACACTAAATTAAAGGTCAGCTAAGAAAGAGATTAGACACCTATAACTTAGTTTCCTTATGCTGGATTCTTTGCATTTATAATTGACTTACTCTACTTGAGTTATTATCTTGTGTACCTCAACAATCTGGGAAGTAGCAATGGTCATTAGGGAATTTGGAATTGCATAGATGAAGGCTCTCCAAAGTGTTCTTCTGTCTTTACTTGAGTGGTAAAGAAGATTTGTTATTATATGTATTGAAGGAAGTTCATACTGCTATGTTATGTCCCTGCATTTACATTAATAAAAGATCCAGTGATAAACTGTTAACACATGGTGGCCCCCAGTGATCCCTGCCTGTTGGTATTCACAACATTTTGTAGTACCTCCCACATCGTACCAAGTTTGGTCTGTGCCTCCAACCAAATACAGCAGAAGAGAAGATATGTCAACTCCAGGATTAGGTTATAAGAGCCTGTAGCTTTGGGCTCTCTTTCTTTCTCTCTTAGATCACTTGCTTTGGGGAAGCTAGTTGCCATGTCATAAAGACACTCAATAGCCTATGGAGAGGCCCACACAGTGAGAATTGAGATCTCTGTATAGCCAGTGAGGACCTGAGGCCTGCCAATAACCATGTAAATGAGTTTGGAAGCAGACAACCATTCCATCAAGCCTTCAGATGACTGCAGCCCCAGCTGACAGCTTGACTCTAACCTCATAAAAGACAGCGACCCAGAACTGGCCAGCTAAGCCACCCTCAGATTCCTGACCCACAGAAACTGAGGTAAAAGCATTTTGTTTGTTTGTTTTAAGCTGTCAAACATTGGGACAATTTGTTATGCAGCAGTTAATAGCTTTAACACGGGGAACACCAGCCTTATGACTGCATTGTTTCTACAGAGCTACAGGGCTAAGGAGAAAGGTGCTGGGCAACTTTTTTCCTTCTAAGATAGTGGCTCTTAGCCTTTTAAGGGTGATGACAATTTGTAAAACTACAATAAACAATAAAGATCATTTCCTTAGAAAAATGTACCTACAGTCATAGATGTAATATTTTGCAGATGATGTTGAGGACTTTAATCTTTGAAGCCTTTCTATGAGTATACTCCGGCTAAAGGATGCCAATTAAAAAACCCTGGCCCCAGGAGATCAAGTGGAAAAGGAGTGCCAGAAACAGGCAGGTGCCCTACTTGGATTATTAACCCCAGCAGTGCTGGTGCTGGCTTCCAGGAAGCCTTTCACAGGAGCTCACACCTCTACTCTACTCCTGGAGGGGGAAGAAGCCACAGCATTTCAGAGGTTGCCGATGATACCACAGATTGGAAAGGCTATGTCAGCATCTTGGCTTTTGAGCTTTCCCACACTTTAGCAGCCTGCTTTTACTCTCTTTTCTTTTCTCTTCTTTCTTTTCTTTTCTTTTCTTTTCTTTTCTTTTCTTTTCTTTTCTTTTCTTTTCTTTTCTTCTTTTTTTAAAGTAGGCACCATATGCAGAGTGGAACCCAATTACGGACTCAGACTCATGACCCTAAGGTCAAGACCTGAGCTGAGATCAAGAGTCAACACTCAACCAGCTATTCCCCCAGGGGCCCCTCAGCCTGCTTTAACTTTTCAAAAAAATGTTAATTCAGCAGTTAGCTATAGAGGCTTGAAACCTCAGCACTTGCCTCTAATCTTTAACCTGGGACCCAGGTTCCTTGTGTTAATCTCCTTCATAGGGCTGTAGGGAAATGCAATGTGGACAGGGAGTCATACTGACCCCTCCTGCCTGTGACGACCTCCCTATGGATGTGGGGATGTCCACATGAAGGGCAGCAGCACAGGAATCATCCTCCTCACAGGTGGGCATCAGGGATACTTCTGCCACCTAGCCCTTGAGTGTTCAGCAGTGTGGCACTACTTTGAAAAAGAAAAAAACAACATACTATTTGTATATTATCTGGGTGATTAATATTTGCTTTTCAACACAACTCATTCATAAATTTTATGACTTGCTAGAATGAAAGTCAGAGGGAAATTTTGTGTCTTCATGTGTGTGCACATGTATGTGCATGCATGTGTGTAAGACAAGGGGAAGGGAGGATGGGTAGAGAGAAAGAAAGAAAAAGCATAAAAAGTAAACTAGCCTTCAGAAAACTCTCCCTTCATGAAGCTCATCAGATGGCACATGCCACCTCCCAGTCCAAGTCCACTGCAGGCATCCCTACACTATCATGACTACTATAACGGAGCCTCTCCTTACTTCATCCCTTTATCGAGGAAACACAATGAAAGGCCTACCATGTGTCAAGCTATGCTTTGCACCATCAATAACTCTGATCATAAGAAAAGTCTAAATAGCCCACACATATGCAAAATCTTCTAGAATTGCACATGGACACTATCCTTCTACAGCTACCTCTTTCATACTCTGCTAACTCCAGAGCTCTGAGCCACATTATTCAATCATGAAAGTTCTATTTTATTGTATCCAAGAAAGACAGCAAGAATCTAGAAGAGATAACAGAAACCTGTATAAACATGAAAGAATGCACTGCTGGTGGAATTTAAATTTCCTCTGGAGCTTTATACTGAAGGATCCAGCATGAGCTGGAGGACCAGAGAAACTGGCTTGGGCCTGAACCTCCAAGGTCAGAAGGCCTCCTCCATGCTAAGACAGACCTAGGTGGAGCCTAGGTCTCCAGTCTGGCTTGGTAATGGCCTACAGAGCAAATCACAACAGGAAGTAGGATGGCCCCCCTAACCCAGCAAAGCCATGGAAGATCTACACGAAGGAGCTCCCATCTCTACTTTTGCAAAGGGAAGAGCCCATGACATCTTAGGAGGCTAACACGTGATTTCACAGAATGGAAAAGCTTGCCCTTTTCACTTTCTTGCATTTAAATCCAACTGTTTTTAAAATCACTTTTTCTTTTTCTTTTTCTTTTTTTTTAAGATTTTATTTATTTATTCATGAGAGACACAGAGAGAGAGAGGCAGAGACACATGCAGAGGGAGAAGCAGGCCCATGGGACTCGATCCCTGGTCTCCAGGATCAGGCCCTGGGCTGAAGGCGGCGCTAAACCGCTGAGCCACCTGGGCTGCCCTTAAATCACTTTTTCATTTTTATTTAATTGCATTTGATTTTGGCCACAGTGGGTAAAAGGATAGAAAAATCCCCACCACATTTTCTTTGCTGGGATTTGAACAAAAGAAATCATTTTATGATTATTCCCTTGATAAACTGTTCACAGACCTAATTTGATGTGAAACTGAGGAGGATGATGAGTATTATCATTTCACTTTGATATAATAAAATGCCTGCGCTTCTAAGAATACAGAAAATTCTGTGTTTATGTATGTGATTAATAGAATCTCGTTCTTTTTTATAGGTCTTTCCTCTGCACAATATTAAAGCCAGAAAAGACAACAGTTGGCTGTCTGCAGGCTAACATAGATGTGAAGGCATTTTTTTTTTCCAATCTGGCAACCTCGCTGTGGACTTAGGGTCCATCTTACTGACCAAAATCACACCTCTGTTCCCTCTTAGGTCATATCCTGGGAACACACACAACCCTTGGCTACTTTTCCATCACTTCCCTGAACCAGGTCCTCTTCCAGAAACACCTCAGGTATGCTGCAGTTCGATTTGTCCCTGGCTCCAGCTTCCTGAGTCCTGCCAGCTCGCTGTCTGGGGAAGGACCACACTAAAGAGGCAATTAAAACAACTACTCACATCATGTGCAAATATTCTCTCCCTCACTCTCTGATATTCCTCTTCTCTCTCTTCAATTGATTTACTTCGTCTGTCATCTCTAAATGGATGCATTCTGTTTTGCTGAACAGAAAAAAGAAATCAGTACGGTTATCCAAGTTGAGCTGTTGGAAATCTGCAGTTAAGCAACTGTCAGCTGAGAATAATAAATGTTCACTTAAATAAATGGAGCATGAAGAGTCTCATTCCCTCTGGTCCCTAAGGCGGCTGTGCTGGTGTGTGTGTTGTGTGTGCATGACACACAGTGGCAGGTGTCTGCTGCTCCTGTTTGCTTCCCTACTGGATGCAGGTAGGACAGCTGTTTCCAGAATGAAGGCACCTGGATGTGCCTCAGGTGTTCAGCCAGTTCAGCTATGACGTGGGTCACAGTGATGGACTCTGTCTCCTTTGCTAACCTGTGTGCTTTGGGGTCCTCAGATGAAGGCATATCGTTGAGGAAGTAGCTGGCTAGTTCAAGGCGGTCCAGGGAAGAAATGGCTCTAAAAGCTTGGGTACTCGAGACACAGAACAAGGGAACAGAGAAATAAATGGGCAGAAAGGAAACTGGACATAATGTCTCCATGTCCCAATTTGTGTTTCTTCTTTACTCAGTGACTGACTGACCTTGTACTCTGTGTTTGGTGTAGAAAGCAGAAACTAAATTTGAAAAGCCTGTTTATTGTTCAGGGTCAGTATCAAGGTATCAAGGAACCTTAAAGTAACAATCCAAAGAACCCAGCATGAGGACTGCCTTGCATCTGCACCACTGCCTGCATCCCCCCACCCTCCGCATCGTCTTCTTGCCATTCCTCACAAGCTGCCCTGTGTTAACCAGGTTCATCCAACCATTCAACAAACGCCCACTAAGTACACGACACAGGCACATGGCTCAGAGTCAACAGGAGCTACCTGTAGCTGGATGGTGGTGGGGTGGGGGGGGTAGGGAGAAATGAGATACCAATGATGAAAGGTTTAAAAAAAAAAAAAAGTGCGTCAGAGACGCATGTACTGGCTCCCAGTGACTCACTGAGAGTAATTAAAATAACTTGAGTGAGATGCATATGGTCTTACCTTTAAGAATTCTAAAGCAGAGTCTATTTTCAAAAGATCTATTTGGATTGTCAGAGACACAAAGTGTCATTGTAAAGGCATTATGTAACTCTCTACTGTTCTAATTATTGTTTGACCTTTGTTTCCCTTCGCCATTCACTCAGCTTTCCTCCTCATCACCCTGGGTCCCACACTACCCCCAGCCCCAACCTGGAGAAGAGGTTTAGCAAAGTCTCTCTGCCCTTGCCAAGGGACCATGAATAAGGCTCCCTAGCACAATGGAATGTTCCGTCACAAGCAGAATACACAGAAGGAGAAAGTTCTGCTACGGTTCATGCAAAACAAGCACACAGTTTACATGGACAGTAGAACATGGGAGGGGGAGGGGAGACGAAAACATGAACTCGATTCTTTTCTGTGAAGACTTATTTTAGGATAGTTGCAAAATCCACCTGTCCTCACCATAACAAGGTTTGTTGTTTACAGCTACACCGGTTGGTCATCGGTCCGTACTGAGAATCCAGCTCAATTTGTGCTGTAGGGGTGGAAGGGCTGCCATAGTTACACAGACATCTGGAAATGCGATGACAAAGCTTTTCCCGACAGCTCCGGCCGCTGGCATCCCAACCCGCCCAACACATGCAGCGGGAACTGCGCCAAGCACCACCCATGCAGCCCAACACAGAGCCATTGCTGAAGCAACCAGGACAGGTTTTCTTGGCTACCCACTGAATGCCAAAGGGGGAGGCCAGGGGGCAAAGAGGTTGGAAAGAGGACAGTTGTCTCAGAGGCAGGGGGAGTTGGGGGAGGGAGAAGGGGACCACAGAACGACAAGAACATAAGTCAGCCCACCTTCAAAAACAACAATGTCAGCCACTCTCAAACTTGAGAACCAACCTGATTGTCTTCTTTATCAATACTAGAGTTATCTCGCTTCAAGATAAACCGCTTCTGGGATTCTTCACCTTTTTCATCTTTTAAATGTTCACAAAACCTTTGCTCTGGTCTGCCAGCAAAGTAAAACATATCAATAAAAAAGTTTTCCCCCCATTTAAAGTTATTTTATTAGTGCTGTTCTTCCCCCATAGAGGCATTCAACTTAAAGAAAAAAAGAAAAAAAAGAAAGAAAGAAAAAGAAGTTACACGTGGTTTCGATGCTAGAATTGCTGGCATTATACAGGTAGGTTAATAATATGTCACTTTACAGGTCTTGTTAGAATACCTTTTGTTGTTTTGAATCCATTGTCTTGTTTGCTGAATGCTTGCTTCTCACCATGGCTGAAGTTAAAAAAACACTTTAAAGGCCTGAACACATATAGCATATAGATGTTTTCTTTCATTGCTTCGACCTCCATCGCTCCTGAATTCAATCAAGTTCCCAGCCACAATGTCAAACAGATACACATGTTTAGAACTTGGGCAGACCATATTAATTCACCAGTGTCTGCAGACTACGACAACTCCTGTCATATCCTCCCTTTCGAGAGCCATCAGAATCCATGGTGAGAGAGGATCACCTATAAATTCTTTCCATCTTTGTCAAAGACAAATGCTCTGGCATCTGGCTCCAGTAGACTCTGACATCCTTGACCATGTCTTGTAAATCAGTTCAGTAATTGGGCAAACTGGACATATTTAGTTTAAATAACTTAATGGCTGATTAGCATGGGTAAAACGCTCCAAGCTGTTACACACTATTGATTAGTCAATTGATTTTTTTTTAGGTTCTCTTAATCATTCTGTATTATTACTGGAAAGGGCTCCACATTAGTGTTAATTTCCCACACTCGTCACTGCATGGCACAGAACTCAATGAATGGCTTGGGCATGGGTTCACCCCCAGCGGAAGTGCTAGAATGTGTGTCCCAGGTTTAGAAGAAGTTGTGATTGATGATTCTCATTAAAGCATCTCTGTCATGTCTGATGTATTACTTCTGAAGTCCAGTGGGTTTTCTATCCCTACTGGGTTCATTATGCATTCTGTTATTGGAAAGCCACTTCATAGTGTCTGTTGTTTAATATGGGTGACCAGTAATTAAGGGAATCTCATAGTTTCCTTCTAACTCCAAAACAAGCAAATGGCATGTTGAAAACAAAGGAGTTGTTTAGTGTATATAGTTGAATTCTTGATGAGATGCAACCTTTTCTTAGATACACGTACACAAATTACACGATATTGGTGGAAATTGGAATAATACCAGCTATAGCTTCCAGAACTCTGTATAATTTTTGAAAAATGGTATTGTCATCTTACTCAATCCTTACAATAAAACTCTGATGTAGCAGAAACAAATGTTTTATGCTCCTTTTACAGGTAAAGAAACCATCCCTCATGATCCTTCTGACTCGCAAGTTTCTAGATTCTCCTGGCAAGCCACAGGTATCAAACAGCCCATTCACATCCCTGCAGTGATGTGATTCAGCATCTCTGCTTACACAGCACACAGTGGGCTGGAGGCCCTCCAACCTTGCACTGAAGGACAAAACCCCTGCATGGTATCACCCGAAAGATCGATGGAAATGCTTTCCACAAAAATTAAAATGTAAAAGATGACACAACAATCTGGAGGTGCAAATATGACATTTTAAAGTCAGAACAACTGAGGGAAAAAAGTAAACTTGCACTTTACCGTGAAAAGGCCATTCACAGCGGAGAAGTGAAACATGCTTCACGTGCAGCATGGTCACAGAACACTTTCTACTCCCCTGGAAGGTCTTCTAATGTTCCTTGAGTACTGGGAGACCACTGTAAATGATGACAATCTCCAGGAAGTTTTTTAAAGCTTCCTGATATTTTCAGCCAATACTTAGCTGTTACCTTGTTTTTGAGGCGGCAAGTAAAATTGGGATGTCAGCTTAAATACAAATGCTGATGGCATCAATGCTAAGTAAGTCTCTCCTAAATGCACTTAAACTCCATAGTCTGGCGAATTCTAGTAGATAAAAATGCTTTGCTTGCTGCTAAGTTTACAGATCTATTTCTTGTATTTGTTGCTAATCGTCTGTAACTGTTCCTTTAGATAGAAAATCATCTCGAAATGTGAACTTTTTGACTCATGAGCATAAGATGAATGTGCTTTAGACTAAACTCTTCTTTAAGAAGAAAACCACTTTGAGATTTCAGCATACTAACCAGGGCAAGAATGTGAGGTTCATGTTGGTAGAAACCTTGTTTTTTAAATACTAAATTCTTAGTGCCTAGAACAGTGCCCAGAATATGGGAAGCATTTGGTTGAATAAATAAATTAATCATTGTATGAATGGATGAAAATTTAATAGAGATGCATATGAATCACTTTATTTCAGGGACAGATCCAAAGAGTCACTGAATAAGATATGCAGTCATAAATTTTTAAATTATAAAACAGAACTAGAGAGTTTGGTTAGTAGGATCATAAATTCAAATTTAGAACACAAGGAAAATCTTTAAAAATCAAATTTATGTTTTGGTTCAAACTGATACAAAAGAATCATGTTACTTTATAAAAGTTTTTATAATTTGAGGGTATTTTGGGAAAAGAGGTGGAAATAAGAATCTGTGGGTTTTTTCCTTTTTTAGTTTTAGAACTTCTCAGTTTAAAGTATCATAACTACAAGAGGTGTTCAAACATTATTTTTGAAATTTCATTTGCATTTCTTCATAGTGCTGGTTTATTTGTGTTTCATAGCAGGACATATTTAGGAAAATACATATAGCATATTAGAAAAGAATAAGGAGTTTGTTCTAATCAATACTGTGAACATGATTTGGAGCAAAAGCATTTCTTGTTCTGATACATACTATGCAAAGTGCATTCTCCACAATAGCTTTTCAAAAAATACCTTGTTTAAATTTTTTTTTAGATTTTAGAAGCTAATAGTCCAAATTATTAATTTGTTCATGACATTCCAAAAATATTTTGAAAATAACCATTTGAAGTTTGTTAAAAGGAAAAAAAAACTTATGAAGATTGTTCCAGGTTAATTTTTATCAAGAATTAACTATTATTCTAGAGCTAAAGGGCAATTTGCAGTTTAAACTCAAGCAAACTAAAGTATACAACTGAGTATTGCATGTGATTGAACTACAAATTACTGGTAATGCACCATTATATTAGAGTTTTTAAAAAATCCTTTTTACCACAAATTTAACATCATAGCAATATTATTTCTTAGCCATAAAATGAATGGAACTGAAGTAATATATTATGGACCTTTATTTAAAATGGGAATGAATAACTCTCAGTGTATCAATATGAGGATGTAACTCTAAGACAAACTTCTCCACGCTGCAAAATGTCATGGTATTTATTAAAATAATGATAACTAGAGTTGACTACATACATATCTCATAGTCATGTGTAACACATGCCTAATAGTTTTTTTTTTTGATGGACTTTAGTCCATGGTGTATTATTTCTAGCTTTCTCTATATCATCATCAAAAAGCAGAGGAAAAGGACCTAATATTTCTTCTTGATGAAAGGTAGTTTCTTTTTCTTAAGGCACAGTTTGTAGTAGGTATTTACTGTGAAACTCATTGTTCATGTGTGGTGAACAGTACTCGCGTTTCTAGTAGTGTCTTCGTATCTCCAATCAAACCTCTGAAAAATCAGAATGAAGTCTTCACTGTTCCTTATTAGACACAGCTCATGAACAGAGAGGCAATGTGGCTGAGTGAGAGACCCTGAGCAAGACATTCAAACTCTGTCTTCTAATCAGTCTGTTTCAATTTTAGGGTTTCTTCCCTTTGAGGCTTAAAATAAATGAACACTCATTATTATTTTTAAAATCTTTTTCATCTGGAAATATTTTCACTACCAAGTTCTTGAGACCAAATTTATTACTTTTCTTCCAAATAGTTAAACCTAATTCCCTGTCTCCCTCATATACACACAGATGAAGAATTCAATTCTACTGAATATGGACAGGCTCAAACGGGAGCCTTTGAATTTCATACCGAATAACTGAAAGACAGTCATCAATATGCATAAGTATCTTAACAAAGAAAGGTTTCTGTGCACAACAGGATAAAATATTTTGATGGTGTAAGACATCTATCAAAAATATTTTAGTAGATGAACATATTAGAGGAGTCTAGAACTGCTCCTTTAGTACTTTTATAAGTCTTCAATTAAAATATTTACAGCTGATGTCTTTTGTTTAAGAAATAAAGTCCTACATTCTTCAAGTATTTTGCAGCTTCCACTACCATTTTGTCATTTTATACCTTTTTGTTCTCTTTTAAATGAGACTACATCTTACAAAACCCATATATACAGTGCTAAGTATTTAGTTTCCTTTATTAGCATCTTTCAAACTCCCATTCTCAATTTTATCTTTGACAAATTTATTTTATTCTTCTCTGTCTCAATTGTACTGTACATATAAACAGAGACATGCAAGCTAACATGGGACCTGACCTGAGCCCTCCTTTAACATAAGGCTGTCTATCAGCAATGATAAAATTAAGCAGAATACTCCAAGACAACAATGGTACATAAGGCATCTCCTCTTATTGGCGCCAGCACCCTGAAAAGCAGGCTGGGTGCATTAAGAGACTTGAGAGTATCAGTCGGCCCTGACAAAGTGATTCCATTTCTAAGAACGAAGCCAAAGAAAACGATAACACATGCATACACAGTTTCATTTTTCAAGACAGCAAAGCAGTGGAAATCCCCAGGGGCCTGATTAAGTAGTAGCTGAAAATATCTCCATATGTAAAATGCGGCTATATAAAATGATATCTAAGGCTAAATGACTAACAGTAAAATGATGTCTGAAAGAATATACTATAATCACATTTATGCTGCAAGTATAATATCTATTAAGAATAATGATAGTAGTTGTCTCTGGATGTGAGGTAATGGGCAACTTTTACTTCTAACCTTTTATATATTTGTGATTATTATAATAAATAGCATTTTATAACAACAAATAATAAATGCTATTGGTTTAAAAAGATAGGAGACCAATTCAACAACCTACAAGTGGTTGGTATATAATCACTGGGTTGTGGACAAATAAAATATTCTTATCCTTTGAATATTTTCTTTCATGTCCTATACTATTCTATTACCTAAAATGAATATTTAGTTGTTTCATTTTTGTCAAAAACACTTTTACTGCTATGTCCTTGTTGATCAATATGTAGAGACATGCACTTACTAATGACACTCTAATGATAATAACCGATAGCGTTCAATCTCAAGACTTTTTTTTCCTCTTTAAAGAGAGAATCCAAATAGTAATGATACAGAAAAAAGATAAGATACAGAAAAAAATAAGAGGGATGAGAAAAAAAGGGAGAAATTATGAAATTTGAAAAAGAGAAAGGAATCTTATGCATTAAGACCTAGACGGTTATATACATATAACCTTCTAAATATACAGATACATATCTGTATATTTATGAATTTGGCTGTTTCTGAACAATACCGAGCATGGTATCACCAACAATACCAAAGTGGCACACACATCAGATGGGTATGCTTAACCTAACAAAACAAGCATGTTTCTGGAAGTTTATCTATAAATTGAGAATTTCCACAAATGAGAAAATTTTTTTCAAGGGCCAGATTGTCACTGAACTTTTCTGTCTTTAAGTTCTCCTCCATCCTTACATTTCACTATTACGTGAACAGTAAAAGGTAGTGGCATTAATATATGCAATGGCCAAAGCTCCATTCCCTTCAACGGAGCTTGAAACACAATGCCTTTGAATAATCCAATATTTTTATATAAAATGGATGTGAACTACCATACCTGACTTAACATAGCAGTACTTTTAATAATTAAACTAAGTTTTAAACAACTCACATGTAAATGCTGATAAGTGGGCCTAACAAAAGTTTATCTTTGCAAAACATGCATTGTTGGGCCTTTTCAGCTCTGCATCTTACTAAATGTGTTCTTTTTGCAATTTACTTGATTTCCTTAAGACAGAGGTGTTGTTTTGTTATAAAAATGGGAGGTAATAATTCTTATCTTAAAGTATTTGAGAGGATCAATGAGATATAAGATAATGCAAGTGTCAAGCCCAATGCCAGGCACTAGTACAGCACTCCTTAAATGTTATAAACCATCACTACCATTGTCCGTATCTTTCAGAGTAGTCAAAATCTAAAGGTACCATATCCCCAATGAATATTGAACCAGCATTTACATTAGTGTTAATTTTAATTAGGATAAATCCAATCTGTACTATGATATTCAAATAATGGTTTGAGTCATGAATTCCAAATGAAGCAGTAACAATTGTCTAAAAGTAATGTTTTCTTTGGAAACTGCTGAATGTGATTATTGTTTCTTGGCATGAAAAGCTTTTTGCTTACACATTACAATGCTGTGTATAAAAACATTCCATTTAAGCTTATATGCAAATATAGTATTTTACTTGCTGAGAAGGTACAGAGTGATCAGTGTGCTTTAACTGATAGAGAACGACTAAATATTTTTTGTATGTGTGAAGAAATGCTGTTTTTTCGTTTTCCTGGTTTAAAGGGCAGGTGAGTGGGAAGCAAGGGCTGTGCTCCTCTGGGAATAGTGTGGAATCTAGGAAGGCTAGGAGGGTGAAAGGAGGACAGCTGTGGGGTAAAATGTATCAGAAGCGCATCCACTTCTCGAGGTAGATACTAATTTATTGTTTGAAGATTGGTACTGATAATCTAGCATTTAAATATGAGATTCATTGGAAACCAAACACCTTCGACCAGTAAACCACAACTTCTCTTTCTACTGTATGGCCAATTCTATCTTTCCCAAAGTCATGATAATATGTTAATGACCTCTTGACTATCAGAAATCTTAACATCAACAGGACACAAGAACTACATCAAGAAGACCAGCTATTCATTATATATAGCCAGACTCAGATCTGTGAGTATGCCTAAAAACTTTCCCCAGGACACAAGTGCTGATGGGACTGTCAACCCTAAAGGTAGATCCAGAAGCAAGAAAGGGAGAGCTCTGGAACTGGGTATAATTCTGTGGCCTACAGCAAGCAAAGCTGCAGGTGGAAGATAAAACTCTTGCACATTTGGGATAATATTGTTTGTATATATATATGTACAGTGAACACCTCTCCAACTTTCCCAAACTGTATGACACAGATCATATATTTATGCACACACACAAGCATGCAGGCATGCAAACACACACAAGCCTGATCAAAATTATCTTGGTTCCTTAAATAAACTACAAACAGAAGATGGGCATATTATATAGCCTATATTTCTTTTGTTCAAAGCATGACGCTGAACATCAGAGAAACACTTTTCACTTGGCACAGTCTAGGAACATGGAATTGGGTTTTGTTTTACTTCTACATATGCGAGGACAGTTTTCTATCAAGTGTGTTCTGTGGTTCTGGAGTTTTGTTGGCACCACAGTTTTAACATCCATTTTAGTATTACTGTTGTTTCACTGAGTTTTCTGTTCAACTTTAAACATAATGAAATGTGGGGCACCTGGGTGGCTCAGTGGTTAAGCATCCGCTTCTGGCTCAGGTCATGATCCTGGGTTCCTGGGATCGAGTCCCGCAATGGGCTCCCTGCTGGAGGAGAGCCTGCTTCTCCCTCTGCCTGTGTCTCTGCCTCTCTCTCTGTATCTCTTATGAATAAATAAATAAAAACTTTAAAAAATAATGAAATGCAAATTAGGATTTTATAAGGAAACCAAGGGATAGCGTTTGGTTTTCTTCTTATGTTTTCATCATTTCAGAGTATTGCTTCTATTCACATTAGTTCTTGTTTCCCTGAACTTAGGAGAAGGGTCATGGCTGAGGCAGGAACAGCAGATTTCAGTCTTAGATCTTCTATGGATTGAGTAAGTAAGATCAAAACACAAATCTCAGTTTTTGCTCCTGTAAAATGGTCTAGCTTCATCTGCCTCGAATGTTGTGAACTAAATAAATATTTATTTATTTATTTAACATCATCACTCTGTGGAAAAGCTCTCTTAACAAAAAAGTTATATTAAAGATTCTGTTGTAGAAGGAGCATGCATATTTCATTTCCAAAATCAAGGGGTAAATCATTCATGCAACATTCCAAGCCTCATAAATAATTTTAAGTGGGGAAAGGAACGCAATAAACTTATTTTCTCTCCTCACGATATGAGACTTACCTATCTACAGGATTCATTCTCTGAGGTATTTGAGAATAATAATGTGAGAAAATATAATAGTTGAGAGAAATGATATGATGTTAACAAATTGGTCTTACTTTGAGCTTCGGTATTGATTAAAGGACTAGGTTATCAGTTCAGTAAATAAAGCTTCATCGCTTTCCTGAGATCAGTGTGATTCTTAGGTTTCTGATCTTTGGCTTCAAGTCAGATGCTTTTCAGGGCTAGTCCCATAAAAAGTGCAGAGTAAATTTATCAAAATTTAAAATAACAAGATGCCAACCAACCACTCACAGATTTACAAGAGCCACTTGATTAAATTGAGGTCTGATCTTCCGAGGATTTTTAAGCAGCAGTATCCGGATGCTACTTGGTTACTGACAGTGCCATTCACATGCCCGACCAAAAAAAAAAAAAAAAAAAAAAAAAAAAAAAAAAAACACATGTAGGGGAGGGAAAACTTGGGGTTTTACTTAGTTTGTTTTGGTATAAGCCCTGGATCACCTGCAGGGAATGAAATGCTAAGGATCAAAAATCAAGGATTCCCATCTGAAATAGCCTCTTCAGGAAAGTGAGCAGAACAGACATCTGTTGCTGTTCTGACATCTCCTCTCTGTGTCTGCTGCTGGGCAGGTGGAAGGTTCCACAGTCCTCCCTCTTTAGTCAGATATATTCTGCACTTCAGGGATTCTTAACAAAGTCAACTGGGCTCAGCTGCTTCACCAAAGAGAAGCTTTATTTGTAACTTGAACAAGTTCATGGCTCTTGTGATTTACCAAATAGCTAGCCCAGGTAATTATCGTTTCTGAAAAAAATGAACAAGCAAACTATGGTCATCACTGCAGGTGATGGGACAGGTCCACGTGTCTCCGGAATTCAGGCCTTGTGCTCACTTAAGATGTAGGCCTATCTCTGCCTTTGGGTCACTACTCATATTTCATGGTTTCTGGAGCAGGGACCTCTCTCCTCCAGTGGAGGCGCCATTTCCTTCTTTGCTCTGCACTCTGGAAGTAGGGGATTTGAGGCAATGACAGTGGGCGGGTGCCAAGTCAAAAGAAAAAAATTCAAGAGATGACAACCTTTTAACATGACAATTATCTGGGACTAGTTAAACAGTTACTCTGACATATGCAAAAACATTCAGATACTCATGGGACTCTCTTTGCCTATGACTGATCTTGGCCCTTTGGAAAACACTAATGCAAGGAGATAGTTTCAAGCCTCCAAATGATAGAATCTGAGCTTATGTCCTTTCTCTAAGATGGAGGAAGGCAGACAGAGGTGAGGAAAATCATCTAATAAGAGAACAATGGGATGCTTTGGGCTAAACACTTAAAAGAATAAGCAAATGACAAAGTATAGATCAGAAAGGCAAACAAAGCAAAGGGTAAAGTTTCTCATATAAAAATAGACTCATATATTTATAGCACTTAAATATTTTTCAATAAAATCTTTGTTCATATTTTTAACCTCAATACTAAAAACAAACAAAAACAACAGTATAGAGAGTAAGTACGTTTTAAATATCATGTGTAGTACTAAAATAACAGAGGCCCTAACATTCCTACCTGAATTCCCAAGGGGCTCATTTGATGCTACCACTGACAGTTAACAAAGAATCCCAACAGGAAAAAAAAAAAAATTAAGTGCTAGAAAGTGAAACTTATTTCTGGCAACATATGGGGGGAAAGAGGGATAAACGAAAGGGACAGAATATGATAGGGTGAGTCTCAGCTCAAAACCACCATTCTTCATTTCAACAAAAGGCAGTAAATTCTAATGAGAGGCTCCCTCAGCTATTCAGACCCAATCTGTGGACCAATCAGTGTGCTGGGAGGCTTCAGGTTACATATACTCACCTACTCTTAACCTGGCTAGCTCAGAGAACCACCAAGGCCACTGTGCTATGAGGGTCGAGGGTCGGGTGACTTCCTTGTCAATTCTCTAAAGTACCCAGGTTTGCTCAAAGGAAGGCACTTTCCTGGAATGTCTCCCACATGAGCATGGCTCTCATTTCCTACTCTCTCTGGACTACTGCATCTGTCAGCCTCATCCCATGCTCTTGTGGCTCTGGCATGAAACCCTGGATTTGGACAATTGGGTTGATTGTTACGGTAATTTTGTAATAATACAATAGGCAGGTTTACCTCCTACACTGACATTATTGATAAGTGTAGCTTTTTCATTTTTAAGGAGGGAAATGATTGGAGTAAAGCAAGGTTGAAATTGAATTGATATCATCCCCCTACCAAATATCATACCTTGTAATAGTGATAAACACAGAGGATGTAGCAAGAACTATCAAATTGTGGGAAGTATATGTTATTTACTGATACTACTGGGTTCATCTTCCAAAATATCTCCCCTTCCCCGCAGGCCCATTCATTATTTCTTATCAGACAGCAAAAGACTTAAAGAGGCAGAATTCCCAACCAATCTGGGGAATCTTGTTGAGGATTTTGCTCAAGATGTTCTGGGTGTTTTTGCTCTAAGACAGATTATTTAAGAAAATTGTTCTTGATATTTAACAAACTAACTTGGATCCCAGCCATGCTAATCATTGCCTCTCTGTGAGTCCAGATTTGAACTTGAGTGCGTGCCTCATTTTCTGCTTCTGTAAAATAAGACTCTAATTACTTAGGTTGTAAATATGTTTTCAGGATGAAATGAAATAATATATATGCAATAAGATTATCCAGTGCAATGAATAATTAGTAGGTAATGCTCTTATATCACATGTAACTGAAAAGTCAGTCCTTGGACAAATTTTTTTTCCATCATAAAGGACAGATATGTTTTACCTCAGGATCTTAGAAATACTAGATGTGAGTAAACTACATATACACACGTATGTAATCCTCACAGTACATTGTCATGAGTAAATGTTTTGAACTTCATATGAAACTATTCTATCTCTGAGAAAACTTAATATTCTCAAGTTACATTGTATAATCACTTGAACTATTTATAACCTAGGAAACAAGGATTCCAGGAAATAAACGCCAGCCATTTTGTTGCTGATAGGTATCGATGTCAGAGGATCAGTGTCATTGAGGAAGAAAAGTTAAAAATTATATTAAAACATGCTTTCTCTCTGTCAGTCCTTTAGTTCGCTTTTGTGTTCTCCATCTGCATTTTTCTGCATTTCTCCCAAGCTATGGTGCCATTTAAAAAATGCACTTTCATGTATTTGCACTAAAGTAGCATCAGACCGCCCCCCACCCTGAAAGGGTATTCCCCAAACACAAAACCCATGAGGAGTCATCTGAGGAATTTCCACCTCTGCTTCCCTCCTTCATATAAATGGAAAAAACATCTCCATCCAATAAGGCATCTATTATAATCCATCTGTTACTGTGGTCCCCACAACCAACACGTGCCAATTGCCCTGAGAGTGCGACTCTCGAAAGTTTCAGAGAACCAAAGCAAATAAAGACACCCAAGACTTAAAATGTTCTGAAAGGAATATTCCAGTTTAAACTTCAAATCCAAAAGAACATGGTAACAAACTTTTAAAATACTTTTAAACATACATCTTTCTACAGAACAACATTTCTCCTCTGCTAAAGCTGCCAACAGTGATTCATATTCTGGGGATGTGACTTATTACTATCTGAAAAATGACATTTAACTCATCCACTTCTCTTGTCCTGAAAGATATCAGCACTCCCTCCCCCTCACCCCCAAACAACAGCCACTCAAATAGAGGATCCTCAGTAAGATGGCCAGAAGAGAACAGCACGACTTGACAGCTCTGGATTGAACATTAGTAAGCTCGACCCTTCAGGAAATACCTTAACAGTCCATGATGTACAGTCATTTGTCTTTCTGTTTAGGCAAGGCCTGACTCAAGCGGGACTAGAAGGTGTGTACAAGAACAGGCACGAGGAAGAGCCAGTCCAGGCCTTGCATCACAGCAACTATACCTGAAGTGTTCTAGGCATGTACTCTCTTAGCTCCCCCTGAAGGCATAGACATGAGGCGTCTATTTCAAATTGGCCATTAGAAAACACACACACACACACAAACAGCCTAGTGTTCTCCCAGAAGTGAAGAAGTCCAATAACATGATAATATGATACCCATTAGCCAGAAAATAAAAGTTTTAAGGGATAAATTATATCCTCCAGTCATAGTTGGAAACTTGCAAGAATAACACAGGTTCAGACAAGAGCTACTCAACAGAACTTTCTGAAACAATGGCAATATGCTATATATGTTCTGTCTCATAGGAGCACTTGAAATGTGGCTAGCCTGACCAAGGAACTGAATTTTGAAGCTTAAATTTTATTTAAATTTAATTGATTTAAAACAAAACATACATAGCTATATGTAGTTAGGGGCTACCGTACTGGCATAGCAAGTTTAGAACCATCACTCAAAGCTCACGGAAAGTCTTCACATGGGGCTTAATTTTCTCAAAAACCACTCTACCCAGAAACAGGTCTCAAACACGTGTGCTAATATTGTAACCATGGGATTGCAAAAGTGACATGAATTAAAAATAAATGCACTATCTCTACTAGCTGAACCTGTATCAAACAATATACTTGATCATTGAGCTTTTCCATGTCTGTTATGGCCTAAATAGAAAAAGAAGAGAAAAACAAATGGAAAAAAAAGATTGTCCACTGCTGGCCTATTTCACAATCAGTGTGTCCCTGCACTTATGGTATGTGAAAGTCATAAGTGAAACCAGGATAGAGAATGAAAATCCACAACAGCAACAATGAGGGATGCTTGATGGAGAGGGGACATATAAAGGATGAAAGGACAGTGACTTTCATTCTTATGACAATTGAAAATGGGAGGTACATGTGCTAACAATCAGATAAAGTGGAACACTGATAAATTTAAAAATGTATTTTGCCAGCACAGTAGAACGCAACCATAGGACCCAATAATTCTGAAGCTTCGAGGACCCTTAAATATCATCCACTTTAAACTCTCCTGCAGATAAATAAGTAGTTGGAAGCCAAGAGAAGCGAAGTGCTTGGTGTCCCTGAGATAATAGCCCAGCTCCGTCCCAGATCTCTGTTTGTGTTCTCTCCACTGTGACCTTCACTCTTGTTCTGCGGAACACAGACTGAACCTTGAGTAGAGAAAGAGCCTCATCTCTAGCCCTACTTGTCCAGCCTCTGGGGAGCAGAAAATGGAGTGTCTAAAACACTCTGCTCTGCTTGACACAAAAGCTCCCTTCACTAACACAGCATTCCTAAAAACCATGCAATTTACACAATTTACTAAGCACACTGTGAAAAAAGAAATTACAAGGCACAAGTGTTTTAAGCGAATGCTTTGCATAGGGACCATTTTTCAAGTTAACACGTATCTGCTATAAAAGGGGCTTGCACTGTGCTCAAAACACACATGCTTTTAAGAGATCCAAGTGCAAATTTCCAAAGCAAATGACTACTCATCCTACACTTTTGGGGACTCAATGGGACCGTGAAGAGATATTAAGATAGAAGCAAATGATTATTTTAAGGAGGAAAAGCAAATAAACATCTTCCTTTTAGAGCTAGAACTGAGCTATTCAGCTCAAAATTCTCCTTTTACAGGTGAAAAAAAAAAAAAACGAGATGGCAGATTTGAACTGACTTATTTCAAGTCACACAGCTATTAAGTAAAAGAATGGTGACTTTAGGCACAGGATTTCTGTCTCTGGGGGGCAAAGCTCTTTGTTAATCTAGAAACCACAGTAAGACAGATGTCTATGGACCAGAAAAAGAAAGAAAAGGACAATTATCCTGTATATGTCCTTGCTGTTTTAAAATGCCTGTTTTTTTACTTGAGTTATACTTTGACATAAAATGTTCTACGCTTTTCTCTGTAATCACATGGAGTATTGATGAAAGAAAGAAAATTATGTTTCAGGAGCTGTGTAAAAGATCCAAGAATAAACCCACTTTACTGTCTAAATTTTATAAACTTTCCTGGTCCTCAGATAATCTTTTACAGATAAATGCCACATACCGCTGATAAGTGCAAGAGATAAATAACACTGCACATTTTAAATGCCATGTATTTTGAATTTTATAACATGCTCTTATAAATGAATCCATAAGAGAAAAAGAAAATGCTAAATAAATACAGCAATGGGCTTACATTCTTGTGTTGCTGGTCTTGTTGATGATAACAGATTTCCCTGTTTGATCCACATTGTGATCCAACCCAAAGTAAGCTGCCACTCGATGAACAAGCATCCTCTGATAGGATGACATCTGAGGGAACTTTTTATAATGATTACTGAAAAGGAATATAAGAAACAGTGGAATCAGCACTTGCGTTTTGGGCCTGTAGGGCATTCTATAGGTACACATGTAAAACCATTCCTATTTCATCCAAACCACTAAGCTTAGTTCATCTCTGGCATCACTTCATGTCCTCATTTCCAGACAATTTTCCACTTACTATGGATTTATCGATTAAGCTACAATAAGCATCTTTGTTTCATAGTTGCACATTTCTCTTAGCAAAGAGAACTTAATGTCTGTTGGAAAGTATTCTATTTTAGTTCATGATACCTTATCAACAGAGCCAGGCACGGGACAAATGATATGACATAGTATGTGACTGCAGATGCCTATCTGGAGATGTGTCATTACACGGTTTACACTGAAAGCAGCACAATTATGACCAGGCATAACTGACTGCAGCCAGCTGGAGCCCATTAAAAAACTATAATAAAAATGAAAAGGGTTGCTTCTTGTCACAGCTACTCTATGCTAATCAGCAGCCCCCTGTTTATAGTCATTTTGTCAGGAATTTAACAAGCAGGCACACACATGGTCCAAGCAACAATTCCCATCAATATATAGCTTCTAATCCTAATAGCATCTCCATTTAACAAATTGGCAAACATATTAAATAATGTTTTATCTATCCCTAAATCTTTCCAGAATGAATAATTAAATCCAAATACCAAACTAAGACACATCATATAAATTAATCAGCACTGCAATAAAACATACTTGTTGTCACCAATGAAATCAATAATTTCCTGCTCCATTTTCAAGAGTATCATCCTGTCCCTGCAAAAACAAATGTCAAAATGAAAAGGTTTGATGTACTTGCCATTCTCAAAGACCTAAAAAGTTCATTTGCATGTCTGAAAAAGATTGGTTGAACCCATGTGACTATAAATCTTTAATCTAGCTCTTCTCTGGAATATGCAGTCCATATACATGTGATTTTATCCTACTTAAGATTATTTCTCATCTTGTTTGTTAAGCATTTTGTAATATTGAAACTTCTGTAGTTTTAATGTTAATTAAGACATGTAAGGGATTAAGCCCATAAGACACATCAGATACGTTGTATATTTTAAATTAATAGGAAACTAGAGCAAAGCAAAGCCCAATAAGTCAGTAGGGCATAATTGGTTTCTTTAACATTGATTCTAATTCTCTTTTTTTCCTTAATCAGTATCTCTTTGTGACCAGAAAAGCAAAACTTGTGAACTATAATTTATTCTTTGAGTAACTACCCACGAATTAAGACTATCTGTAAACAATAAACATGCAAACTATTAGCAGAAAATAGAAAATATAAGAGACAGTTTAAGACATTAGAAAAGGTGCCTGCATTTTACAACTTTGTACTTGGAAGTGTTGGACAAATGACTTTGCAGTATTCTACTGGACTCTTCTAAAAATAAGAGGTTCATTTAATAATTTACCTGGAATTATTCTTTAATGTGTTAATCAGAAACTCATGTAAGTCTATGCCAGTAGAATCCGTGTATTCTTGGCTGCAATCTGAAACAAATAGCAGGATGGATTTGTCAGGAATGCTGATAAGGAAGAGGGGTGGAAAGGTTTCCCTCTTGCTGGGTATATTTTAGATAAAGCTATTGGCGTGAAGGTACAGGTTTCAAAACTAGCAAATCAGCAGTATAACACTAGAATGAAAACCAGATTTGAGATGGAGGAACCCAGTAGATCCTGAGTGTGGAAAGATCCAGCCGTCACAGGAGGGGCTGTGGGCACAGTAGGGTAGGAGGTGGGTGGGGTGAAATGTCACGTGTTCATTCCCTGCTGTCAATCAGCAAGGCCATGAGCTACACGTGACAGGTAGTACCAACCCACAGAGAGAGCTCTCAACAGCTTGAGATTCTGGGAAACCCTTTTTCTCTTAAAACAGAGAGGGCAAAAAGTGAAAGTTCTGTGATAAGACCGTCTAAATATTCATCAGTACAATAGGAGGGCACTGAATATTTCCAAGCCTTTCAAATCTTCTGATGCTGGCTAAAGCTTAATTTCTAAAGCCATTTTAGGAACCTGCACTTCTTTACTCCTGTCACACCTTGGGTTTTAGATATTCAGTAGCAGAAGTAATCATTATAAGCAGATACATGTTTACAGAGCATAATACAAGCAGACATCATTCCTCAGCTGATCAGATGCCTTGTTCTTTCTCTGTTATTAAAAAAAAAAAAGTCTACTGCAAAGCTATTTATTATGGTATTCTTCATTTTAACATAACTTAGTTTTGTTTTAACCTTTGTTTCATTTTATTTTTTTGGGTTTGATTTTTGTACCACTGTATGTATGGCAACAATCTGAAAAGTCTGGACTATGGCTTTGGGGTTTGAGAAGGTATAGCTTTTTTATTTTCTTGGAAAAAATTTTATTGAAGTAGAAATGTATATTTTTTTTAGGTGAGACATGATGTGGTGGGTTATGTGGGTTGCAGAGACCAAATCCATTTGTGGCAGATACAACGTCAATCACATATTCCCACCCAGGACATTGACTTATTTACGTCTATGCTTTGGGGACAACATCACTTGTTGGCTGTGAATTGCTAATTCATTATCTGTTTTTTAAGATAAACATGGAAGTTAAGATATAAAACTGAATACCATTACTGTACATCAGCTCAGGTTAATCAGACTAATGAACCTGAGTTAAGAGCAGATTTATACTCAGTCTTTTGTACAAACTTATCATTGAAAACAGAAGACCCAAATGAAAATCCAAAGAAATAAGTGAGCCTAAAAATAACCTTTCTTGATACACAAATAATGACACCATTAACAGAAAGGAAATAGAGTTCACATCTTTTACACACACACACACACACACGCATACACATATAGAAGTATATGCAGAGTCTGGTGGCAGGTGAATATGTGTGTAAATCGAGGATGTACTCTGTGACTATTTATCTGTCCAAATTCAGTAAGTTAAGGAAACATGTTCACATTCACCTTTTGATAACATTCTGATCTTGGGTTTTTCAGAGGTTTTATCTTTGTTTTTATCCTTTTCTTTTTCTCTTTCTGAGTCATCTTTCCTAGATTTATCATCCTCTTGCAGGCTGGGAAAACTGGAAAGCTGTAAATGAATTGATTCCTGTTGGGGAAAAAATATAATAATTTAGGGCCAGATTTAAGACTCTCTGTCTGGTTCCATTTTGCATAGAGGTTATTAAATACAGGAAAATGAAAGCCAGGAGCAGATTTTTTTTTCTTAAATGGTAAAAAAAATTAAACCTGTCAGAAAAATAATTTCCCTTTAGGGTGAATTAAACTTCAGAAGTCAATGGGAGGTCATGAGAAACATCTAGTACTAAAACTTAGCCTCATGAATATTAACTTTAAGCAAGTTACTTTCCCCTGGATCATACCTCTTATTTCCTCTACAGGTTTATTTTTAAACACTTAGGAAACATTTCCTTATCAGTCAGCTTACGTCACAGCCACTGCCATGTCTCAAAAAAAGGAAAAAAAAGCCTTTTGAGTTCTTTTTTATAATTCCTTATAAGGAGAAATCTGCACAAACATAGACAGATATTACGAATCATAATTACAGATAGAACAGACATAAAGGCCTTAATAGCCAATTTACAGTAAAAAGTCTGTTTTAGAGCTACATCAACAATGATTTCTACTATTTACAAAAACCAAGCTAGGTGCAGGAATCCCAGGTATGGATGATTATCACACCTCGTTTACAAACGCCATTAGTAAGTCATCGTAATATACGGTTAGAATCAGCATTGCCTTTTAGAAAAGGTAGAAAGCAGAAATATATTTCCCATCAATTAAATATAAATAATATTTTAATTTTTGTATCAGTCAGTTCTTTCCAAAATGTAAAATCTCTTGAACTGATGCTTTGTACACTATTGACCATTTACAGTATTGGGACTGGATCCACTTTTATATTTATTTATTTTACACTGGAAACAGATCGCCTTGTTTTAATCCACATATCAGCCATTGGGCTGATAACATGTTCACTGTTTTGAAGAAGAATGAGCCAAATCATAGCTTTTAAAAAGTTTTATAAAAAGCCTATCCTATGATTAAAACTATGACAAATTAACCAACATTAAACCTGCTTTCTCTTATGTAAGAGATCATTTGATGGGAAAGCTTTTTTCTACCAGTAACATTAAAATTTATGATGTGAAAGAAAAATATTCCCAATGACTAATAGTGTTTCTAACTAAACTAATGCTCCTGTACACGTGACTAAAGCAATGCTTGTACCTCCTCAAATTACGGCCATCTTGGGATCCTTCGGGTTCTTGATAAACCTGGCTAATCTAACAAGCATAAAACAAGACCACCAAAACCAAGTTTGTGTTTTAGTTGGGGCTCCATTGTGAACTCCTAGCTGGAATAAAAAGGCACCACAGCTGGAAAGACATATGATAGAGAGGAGGAAATAAATATTTCCTTCTCATGATAAATATTTATCTTAGCTAGATTTCCTGACATCTACGTGTTTATCCTGGGGATGGACAGACACAAAATATGTAAAACTGAGTGTAACTTGATTATAGATTCTTTTGTCATGTGATTTGGGACAGAAATGTCTTAGTCTGCAAAGGTTCAGGCTGATTTTAAGGTTTTGATTTGCTTCTGCTTGCTAAGGAAACAGCTGGAACATTTCTGGTTCAGAAAACACAGTTGGGGGTTGGGGAAGAATCAACTCAATAATTGAACAGGAGGGGAAACTGAGGGCACCAGGCCATCAGAGTGGTTGGTCTCATTGCTTCTTCAAAACCTATTGCATCCCCCAGCCTCTGTCAGTTTGAGTCTACAATCAAAGAGGCCTGGAAGCATAACTACAAGAGCAGAGGCTAAAAGACATCTTCCACCAAAAAAAAAAAAAAAAAGGACAAACTCACGCCACGTGTGGACAAATACTATTCTCAGAAAAATACCTATCTTTTCTATACGTAAATATATATTCTGGTGTTGAAAGAACACACAAAAGTGCTATAGAGTTGGTAAAAAACAATCTGTTATTTTTTAATATTTTTATTGATATGCTCAATAATAAAATACAAGTGTTAATAAATACATTGGTACAGGATAAGTTTATATCCAACAACAATAAAAGAATGATTCAAGTCACAGTAATACACTGATAGGTAAAGAATATAACATTAGAAAAGCAAAACTCCTTTAACTGAAGGACAGACTGAACCATCAGCTATGGGTCTGAGATCAAGTAATACAGGTAGCAAGAGTTTTTCCCACACAGGAAAATGAAGGCAGTTTTCAAATACTGTGAATATACAAATATTAGGGAAGCAATACAATCCATATACTGTTACTGTATACGTCTGCCAGGGTTCTCTGGGATTCAGTTCCCACATTTTGTAAGTGCCGATGGTACCTAATGAAGGCATTTGCATATAAGCTCAAAGGTCTGCTTCTTTATTCCCTAAAAAGTAACACACCCACTGGCTACCATGTGTGTCTGGGTATTTTCTGTCGGCCGCCTGCTCCCGCCACCCCTGAGCCAGTCAAAAGAGAGGTGTGCGAGTTCTAATTCTTTCCTACACAGCTAGTCTTGGTCACTGAGCTTGAAACCAGCAGGAACAAAGCACCGATTGCATCTTATTTCTCTGTACCAACTGTATGGAGAAACTAGACTTAGGTCCAGAACGGGCACTACATACAGATGATCTCTTAAAAAATTTCCTCCTGGTACCTTGTCAAATGGCATGAGAAGCAGATTAAGTCTCTAAAGGCTGTCCTCCTCTGCCTGGTATTAGGAGTAGGGGACAACTGGGGCATGACTTCTCCCAGAGTCTGTCATTCTGCAGAGTTAACATATATTGTGTGCAGTACATTATAAGCCATCAATCAACATTTAAAAATATAAGCCATGATAGTCACATCATTCCCCCTTTTCAATCTCCATTAGAAATAGAAGCACAAATAAAATGCTGAAGAAAAGCCACACATTTCTCAGAGCCCAAGTAAAATAAAGCTTGTGTATGAAACATAGTGATGGCTAGAGAAAGATAGCTGGTCCATGCCTTACGACATGAGTGGCACGGTCAGAAAATGAAGCTAGGAAAAAAAAATACTCTTAGGACAAAATCTATAAGGTATTTATTTTTGGTCCTTTTAAAGAAAGTGCTCTCAATGCTGTCTGTATCCATGAGAAGAATTTAGAGTATTTCAATTAAAATAAAAAGAGGAAGGCAAACAAGACCAAACAAAAATAATGATATCTTAATCAATTTGCACTCCCCTGGGCTCAGATAAATCATTTTGCTGTTGTCTTGACTTCTCGGATAAAATAAGGAAAATTTCAGCTGCTAGACTATTTTTTATAAAAGCTAATACAATGCCTAAAAGGCAAACAAAAATAAATATGACATGAAGTTCCCATTTGGTCACGGGAGGGTTTTGACAGAATCTGAATTTTCAGGCCCTAATAGTGTTGCTATAAGGAGCAAAAATAAGTGGAAGAGCCCACAGTGATATATAATATTAAATTCATATAAATTTAATAATATGAAATCCACCATCACCTCAGATTTCATTTCTGGACAATTTTTCCAGCATTCGGAAATCTCTAACGAAAGCCCATAAAAACATGTCTCCAAAGATTAATGCACCTTAGTCACTATTTCCAAAGTTTCATAAGAGCCAAGAGTTGTGTTTCTTATAGGCAAGTGCATTTTGGGGAAGTGAGAGGTAAGAATCTCCAATAAGGAAGGAGATGGGATGCTTAGGACTATATTTGGTTCAGTCTTATCAAGAGAGAGCCTTTGAGGAAATTCGGCACTACCGTGCTTACTTTTTAAGTTTTTTTTTTTTTTTTAACTAAATTCTTTTGAATTCCTTTCCATTTGCAGTTTTCAGAGAGTCTGGAAAAAAACAAACGTAATACTCTGTGACAAACTGTTAAGCTAGTTTAGAATGTCTCATAAGCAGAGGATAAAGCCGGAAAACTCTCTTTATTTCTTCTCCCCCAAAACTCTGTGTGATGCCAGACTCAGACCCATGCACACGAAGACAGATCCCACTCATGCAGTTAGTGAAAGTGCCAGGGGGTAATACCTGATCCTGAAGACTTTCCCCTCCTGGTCTGGCTGAGGATTCTTCACAAACGGCAAGACTGCGAGTCAGTTTACCTTTCCCTGCTCCTGACTGGGGAGGGGAAAGAAGAGGCAAGGCAAGGCGAATAAAGACAACAAACAGAAAACATTCTCGGGGCTGTCAATTCCTCACCACCCTCCCAGGACCTCCCAAACCAGATTCCTAAAACGAGCTTCAAATTGGCTGCCCCGTGCTGTCTGTCTACACCGGCTTCAAGATTCAGAGCCCCGTGTTGGTGGTGATGCAGGTGGAGGCGATTGTGAATAACGTGGATTTAAGGGGCACCTGTCGCAAATTGGGCCCCTCACGTCGGAAACATGTAAGGAAGCAACTGCTGCCATTTTGTGAACATACAAGGAGAGAAGGATGACAGAAATTAATTTCTGCTAAGACTGAGTCTGGGAGGGATCTGATTGAAAAGATGTTTAAGATGATGAGGGGAGGGACCTAAAACACACCGGCACCTGTTTACTCCAAGGGAGAAATCAACTGGCCAGACTAACACATCTGCCCCAGATTTTATTTAAAATGAAAACAAAAGAAGCTACTCATTTTGTGAAGCGCTGTCAAGTCCGCCATTGCGAAAACGGGATCAGACACATGCATCTGCGGCTATGGGAACCCTAAATGCTCTAACTGCAAAGCATACAGAGAGAGACAGAAAGACAAGTGTAGTGTCAACAGGACCTCGTTGAAAGCAGACAGGGCCAGTGGAGCCATCTGAACTGGCAACAAACCTGTTAACCCCCGTCTGAAATAAGCAACTGACAGCCATGATATCAGGTCAATGTGGCATCTCCAGAACCCTACCTTGGATTTTCTTCTTTCTTGGTTCTGAGCTGCCAACCGCCTCTGTATGTTAGAAACAAAGTCAAACAAACAAACAAACAAACAAACAGTAAACCAACAACCGGGGGGTGGGGGGAGAAGAGAGAGGGAGAGAGAAAAGAAGTGTCATTAGTCCAGAAATCAGTAACGTATTATAATCATTGTGGAAGGCTGCCCTGCCCTTTCTCCCTCAAACTTTTGACCTTTTAACTTTAGCTCCTTCTCCTTACAGCAGCAATTGGGTAGGGGGCGCAGGGAAGCCTGCCTTGAAGGCTTTGGACCATTTCGTGGTTATCTGCCTTTGTTCACTGATATACAAAAAGAGTTAACAGTTTGTAGTTTGGTTCAAATAAATCAATACAGGCTATTTGCAAGTAGTTTGTTTTCCCTCTACCAAATCTCTTGCTCTCATAAATCATGGTGTACTTAATCATATCACTCTTTCAGTACCGTCAATCATCCCTCAACCCCCCCAGTACTCCCCCCAACCACCCTTTTCTAGGGCTCGCTCTGTCTCTCTCTCTCTCTCTCTCTCTGATTGTGAATTCTAAGGCTTAGGTTTGTTTGCTAATATGAAGTGGACCTTTGCCTGCCCTCAAAGGTCCACAGAGCTCACATCTTTGATTTTTCTTAGTCTATCATGAGCTAGGTCTTTGGCTTTCCCAGAAATAGCAAATCCATTTTTAAAACTCAGCTAGCCTAAAGCTGCCTCTGGGAGAAACCATTCACAAACTCGTTGAGGTGGTCTGGAAATCACTCTGGAGATGCTGTGCACACATTCAGTCATTAAATACGATCTCTGGTTATTTTATTTATTTATTTTCATTTCAAAGGGCATTTTATAATACCTTTGGTCAGAAAAAAAAGTGATTAATATTTAGGAAAGGAGAGGAGTAGGTTTATGGATTTCCTACTCATTTACTAGTCAAACTCTTTTTTTAATATTGTATTTATTTATTCGTGAAGACACACAGAGAGAGGCAGAGACATAGGCAGAGGGAGAAGCAGGCCAGTGTGGGAGCCCAATGTGGGCCTCGATCCCCAGACCCCAGAATCATGCCCCGGGCTGAAGGCAGACGCAACCATTGAGCCATCCAGGTGCCCCAATACTACTCAAACTCTTAAGTGAAAAAAAAAAAAAACAAAAACAAATGAACAAACCTTCAAAGTATTCTGCATATGAAAGAAAGGAACTGCGCACAGTGGTGCCAGCCACAGAGACCGGGTTTCCAAGCTCACCTGCAGTTCCAGCTTCTCCTCTTCATCCAGGCTCTCGGATTTCACAATGCCATTCTCTGGGGTGGCCGAATCCTGCTCAGTCCCGCCCTCCTCCACTACTGCCCGATTCAGGTCTCCTGGCTCAGACATTCTCCCAGACACAAATTAAAACAACAAGGTGTGATGCCCTACAAGGTTAAGAAGTCAGAACATAAAGTCAGTGCGTGGTGAAGCACTTCCTATTATTCTTGTGGTGTTTCATTTCTCCCTTTGTATTCAAATTCAAACGAGCAACTCAGGCATCTCTGCCAATTTTATACGAAAGGAGAATAATAAGGCAAGATCAAATCCAGTACCCAAGTCAGATGCACGAGGCAGATTCAGCCGCCCTGTCCACACCCCCTCTGCACCCGTACACACACACTTGTGAATACACCTTCCCAGGGAAATGGGTTGACAAGTCTTAAGTGGAGACACAGAACTCCCACACATCTACCAGGCCCTATGCCTCAGGACAAAGTAGAAGAAAAAGAAAAAGAGGGTACTGCTCCAAGTCTTGAAGAGATAACCCTCAGTGGCTGAGTCAAGAGGTGGTATTGGAGTTCTGCTGCATGTCTAAGATGATTCAAAAATTATTTGCAAGTTTCAACCCATAGACAAGCTTTCCTGGGCATACGGAATACTGTGTACTCTAGAAGTAGGGGCAAAATCAATTTAAGAGCTGATAATTCTGTATAAGTACAGGTTCTAAATTTGCAATAAACCTTTCGGGCCAACATTTTTCAGGCTTCAAACTGACAGCTACATTATTAAAAGCAAGAGTGCTCTCCTGAGCTCCTGCCAGTTGCTGGTGCTGCACAGAGCCTGTGGAAGGAAGTCTCTGGCAGGCAGCTCTAATGAAGCTATAGCCACTGAACCCCGCTACTATAGACTCACAGTGTACTACTACACAGACACTGGAAATGGCTTTTCAAAGTTAAAGCCTGTTATTATTTTTTTTTCTCCCTACCTCCATACAACCCCTGACACTCCCCCTCCTGATATGCTGTCAAATAAGATTCATGAATAATTTAGCATTTACTTCCTCCTCAGTTTTTTTTTTTTTTTTAAGATGAGAGAGGGGAAAAAAGAGAAAGGAAAGAAATACAGAAGGAATGAAGGAAGGAAAAAGAAGAAAAAGAGAAAAGGGAATTGACATAGTGAAAGTCAGTTCTTCTGACCTAGAAAGTCAGTTCTTCCACAGAAATTCCCAAACAATGACTGTCCTCTTCCCAGTCATTACAACAGTAATGATTATTGGACAAATCAGGGCTATATGCGTTTGGGAGTGTTTAATCACCATTTACTAACTCAGTAACTTTATTTCCAACTGGATATAAGAAGCATAAGAAAAATCTAAACCACAGCAATTTCTGTTGCAAATTTAATAAGATCTACCATGACAGAACAGATGGTATCTAATGTTATCTTAAAAAAAAAAAAAATGCAGGCTTACTTGGCAAAGGATTATGGGAACATAAAAGGAAGAGTTTTCTAAAGGATGGTGGCTGGAGTCTGTGAGTTACTGGTGAGCAATGCTTTTAAGTGTGGGGAAATTTGAGGATATTCCATTCAGTGCATTCAGATGGATTCCTCATATTTCGGTGACACTGGCTGGGTTATGTGTGTAGTTAACAAAGGTTCTGTTTCTCCATGGCTAACAGCCTGTTTCTCAATGTATTGGGTAGAGGGAGGAGATGGGACTTCTGTTGCCCTAACTCTGTCTTCAAAGCATTTCAGCACAAAAGCAGATTGTGACTAGATTTAAAATGAAATGAACAAATTGAGCTCTAATTTTATAAACTATAAGCCAGTTGAGTCCCTGCTATAGATCCGGTCTGTTTTGGTTACACTGAATGACCTCTTCTATGCAAACAGGCACATTTATATAATAACAAAATACAGATGAGATGACAGCCAGACAACAAGGCCTTTACCTTTCGTGCAGAATTCCTGCTGTAGGTCTTGGCGACTTACTAGCGGCTTCTGTCGTTCTACACCGGGAAAATCCACACAATCGATCAGAGACAACTGGAGTCCCATGTCCCCATTAACAGTTCAGAATGCCCATCTCCATGCGATTCCCTTACACAGTTTGACACATCATCAACCTGAAAAAAGATGAAAAGTCAATAACAATAATTGCAATAGTCATGGTAGGGTGAAGGACCAAATAAATAAGATCAGATTTTGAACACTAATGACCAGCTTCCAGCAAATCACGTTCACAGCTTGATCCAGCCCCACCTGTCTCGGGCTGCCTGCTTCTTCTCTAATGAAGGCTACAGCCCGGCTGTTCAAGTCAGAGCGGCACCCACGCAGGGAGCTAAAATTAACAATTGCATTATGCACTGAAGATTACTCACTTCAATTTTAACCTTTTTTAGTGAAATCTCGCACTTTGTAGTTAAAAAAAAAAAAAAAAAAAAAAAACAAGCCTGTGTGTTTGCCTCAATGAGAATCCAGATCACCTATGCGCTAAAAAAGCCTTGCCTCCTTTTTTTTAACCAAAGTCTTTGTTTTCATTATAGATTAATATAATATACTTTAATGCTCTTTCTGAGACTCCTTTCTTTAGGAAAGTTATCCTAATGAGGCATATTTAAAGATTTCAATTTAACGGGCATTATCTATAAAAGTGAAAAAAAAAAAAGAAAAAAGAAAACTTTCACAAGGGCATGGCTGAGGGAGCATTTTCTTCCTCACTTACAGTTTGGAAAGAGTTCCTAATGTTCTCCCTGGGCAGTGAACGGGGTCCCCCCATTCCCCTCCCTCCCCATCAGGATTGTCACCACCAGCTGGGCATTCTGCTTGACAGCACAGAAAGACTGTCAGAGGGATTCAACAGATTTGCAAACTTTGAGCCTGTTGAGAAGAATCCATGCTATAATGTGCACTTTCTTTTTCTCACAACTCCTACCGGAGCAGCGGCAAAGACAGCTTGAATGCAGAGATGGATTCCTAATAATATTTGCCAAAACCAAGCGGTATCTCTCCCTTCTACTGCAACTCTAGGGCACACCTGCTAAATCCACCAGCATGCATACCTCTCCCATCACACACCCATCTTTGCAAACACTAAATGACTCTCAGTTATTTTGTCTCCAGTTGAAAAACACTCTCTGCCTCCCCCTTCTGCCCCCCTCCCTAGTTTAAATGAGCACAGCCGGTTCCTCACCGGATTTTACTGTGGTTATATTAACAACATATTGGATTACAACACCATTTGTTGTGCAAGAGAGAAACAACTGTTGAAGATGCGATCACTAATATAGTCAATAATTTCTAGCTATGACAGATAAGCGAACATGCATTGAGGACAAAAATGGATTGCTAATCAACAGTCATTTTAATTTTTCGATTTTGACCAGTTTCACCATGGCTACTATGACTAACACTTGATATTAAATAGAAGTCAACATGTCTTAAAATTACAATCTATTTAAGTAACCAGTCCATTATCTAATATGTCATAGAATAGGCACCAGTGATGAAATTACCACATGCTTTTTGGATTCTGTTTTCCTGTTCCCAAAGAAAATGAAGTTATCAAAGATCACCGAAATCTTTTTGTCTTCTTTCTCTGATCCTCATATTTGTACAGTGGCATTTAATCCAGCAGGCGAATGGCAATGCAGTTTTCAAATCTAAGCCTTAGATGCATTATTCCAGCCCCAGTAGGTGGATGCAAGATATAATTCTTTCCATGAAGAAAAAGGAAGAACAAACTGATATTCACGTAACCAACTAAGAGCGTGAACAGCCTGGATACATGTGTGTATGTAATTACCAGGACACGTTTTGAAATAGCACTGAGCTCTAAAGTCAGCGAGGTATTATTCTTGCATGCCTGAATCATAAAGTCATCATCTACCGAGATAAAAGGGAATATGGGCATATGGGAATGAGCAGAAAGGAACATATGGATCACAAATATTTTTGTAACTGATTAAAATTGTTCTCTTTGCTAAGAAAGCAGTGCCAGGAAATCAACCCTACTCCAGCTCTCTGTCCGCCAAACTACCCGACTCTTCCACTGCTATTTAATCTTAATCTGTTTAAATTTTTTCCCATGTTCACAAAAAGGCTAAATTATTTTTAACAAATATATTTTATCCGACATTTGATTAATGGATATACTGGCCAATTTTTAATTGTTATAGTGGGAGGGGTGGAGGGAGCAAAAGGAGACCCTATACAAATGCACAAAATAAAAGTTACTGTAGTTCTTTCAGTGGAAACAATATTTTAATCATAATTTAAGGGATAAGTATTTCTTTAGCAAAGGCAGTCAATCGCTTGCAAACAAGCTATAGGAAATTGATCAGCAGCACTGTCAACTGTTTACGATGAGGAAAATAAGGAAAAGCACTACCACTTCTCATTATATTTATGTTATCTCTTCTCGAGGTTACTTTAGAGTTGAAAAAAGGAGCAATTGTGGGATCATGGGGATAAGAAAGCCAGTGAAAGGGGAGCAAGGCACAATGCTGGACTGTCACGTGGAGAAAACTCAGGATTAGGTTCAAATTCCAGGAGTGATTTAGTTCTCAGCGGATATCTAAAATGGGAAATTAAAGTTGAATTCTATTAGCAAGTTGGGAAGGTCACTTTATTAGTCACTTTCCTCATAATCCCTTCAGTAAAAATGAACACAGGATGACTAATCTTATACCAAGTCAATATAGGTAATGCATGATGAAATGCTACAATCAACATGTATTTATTTGAACAATTGAAATATTTCTCCCCTAATGTATTGCTCCTTCTTCTTTTCTTTTTTCTTTTTTTTTTTAAGCTGGTCAAAGTTCTGCAAATGTATGCCACTTATAAATTGTGGTAATACAATTTGTCAGCTGGCTGTGTGAGGTTTTACCGTGACACCTTAGAAACTAAAGGTACATTCTATTCTCAAAACAGTTACTCTGTTAATGCTTTAAAATATTCTGAGTATGTAAAATTAAGTTTAAAGAGTAAAAAAAAAATTGGAAGATGATCCTTTCAGAAATGAGATCCAATATGAGATGAACAGGGTATATATACTAACATCTTCAGCAAGTTGGAAATTTTCCCAGGGTAACAAAACCATCAATAACAAATTTTCACATAAGTTTCATTCCCCCCCCCAAAATTTTCTTTATCAATACAAGAAATGGTCAACCAGGAGGTCTATCCTTTAATTAAACTCTTTGGTCAACCCCATGCACAGGCATGCTATGAGATTCTTGAATTACTCTTGCAAATACCAAAATAACCAGACAATTGTTTTGTAGAAAGACCCTAAGGGCATGTTTAAGAAAAGGAATTTTCATACTAGGGTTTTAGGGGTAAAAATATTTTACTGAATATTCTTATTTGAATTTTTTAAAAAATTTATTTATTTATTCATGAGAGACAGAGAAAGAGGCAGAGACACAGGCAGAGGGAGAAGCAGGCTCCCCGATAAGCAGGGACTCGATCTCAGGACCCCGGGATCATGACCTGAGCCAAAGGCAGATGCTCAACCACTGAGTCACCTAGGTGCCCCTCGTATTTGAATTTTAAGAGCTTTGCAGCTTGTAAACATGTAGTAGATCATATGTAGAATATCACGTTTTCTTCTTTAACCGGTATAATAAACTAAATGCTAACATAACTTAGATCAACATTTAGCAAAATTCCAATAATGAGCATAACTGATGTCACAGTTTTGGACATAAGAACAGCCCTACAATAATCACAAGTGCCTTTAAAACAAGAGAGGTCTGATCTCCGTAAAAACAGCCAATGGAAAAAAGCCGATGTTTCCATTGTTCATTCTTATAACAAGTCTTATGGAACGTATACCATGTGCAAGGGTGTTCTACATTATGATAGGGTATTCAAGTCAAGTAATACAATCTCAACAAAACACTTTTTTTCTAAAAATACAAAAGAAAAGTTAAATACCTTCTAATGGATCCACATGAGAAATTTTAAGTAATTAAGTAATTTTCATTTTCACCATCCACTTTGTGATTATTCATGCAGTGGAAAAGAAAGATGATTTTTGCTTTTATAATTCTTAAATATTTCCTCAGTGTATCTCAAAGGCAAGAAATATAAATTTGGGAAAGGAGTCTAATGCACTGGATCTCAGAGTAAGTATTTGGAAATCCCCAAAGAATGAACAAATTGATGAAAGTAATGACATTAAATGTAGCTGGGGCTGATAGAAGATTTTACATTTGGGTTCCAGAAAAACAGGTTACATCACTTAGAATTTTTAGCTTAGACATGAGAAGACTTAGAAAGGACATCATAGCTATTTTCAAATGCTTAAGGAATATTCAGAGAAAGAGAAATTAGCCTTGGTCTTCCTCCAAAATTTAGAACTAGGAAAAAGAAAGAAAAAAATAGAACCTACCTTTTTAAACATAGAACTACCATATGACCCAGTACTTCAACTCCTAGATGTATATCCAAAAGGACTGACCAGATATATGTATTTGTATACCAGTATTCATGGCAAAATTACTTCTAACAGCCAAAGCGTTCAAAACAACCCAAGCGTCTATTGACAGATGAATGGATAAACAGAATGCACTATACACATGCAATGGGATATTACTCAGCCTTAGAAAGGAATAGAATCCAGATACATGCTACAACATGGATAGACTATGAAAACATTTTGACCCAGACACAGAACAAATATTGCATGATTCCACTTATATAAAGTATGTAGAATAGGCCAGTCCATAGAAACAGAGAGTAGATGTTTTTAGGGGATGGAGGTAAGGAGGAAAGGAGCTGCTGTTTAATTCGTACAGAGCTTTTTGAGGGATGATGAAAAAGTTGTGGGTATAGATGTGGTAATGGTTATGCAACACTGTGAATGCATTTAATGCCACTAAATTGTACATTTAGGAAAGGTTAAAATGACAAATATCATATTATGTATATTTTATTGCAATGAAAAAGAAACTACAAAACCTTTTTCTTCCTGAATATGATATAAATCACAAGTAAACAAATCAATATACATACAAAGGCATCAAAGGCAGAAAATGACAGTACAAGAGGAGGAACTATCATTCTACTTTACAAATTTCCTCTGATGTGTCGATAATATATACATGTAAAGATGGGTTCTGTGGATATAAGCCGCCCAGGTTTGTACTTGTCTGACATAGATACCCAATAAAGGGGACCATCATCACCATATCACCATCTTAGCAGTCTTGTTTTTGGCAAGATAAGCTTTGCTATTTAATTTATTTTATCCAATGTGGACATTCCAAGAATAAAGAGGATAGGATGTTTCGTTCTGGTGGAAGGTTCTGCCAGAATCAGTGTGTGCGTGGCCAATGTGTTTTCACCCATACCAGGTAACAGACACTGCTTCTAACTGAAAAAAACAATTCTGGGCACATTCTTAGTGTAATGCAGACATGGGGCTGTCAATAATTTGGATGAGAGAGCTGGATGTAACAAAGCAGCTGGTCAGTAGGAGCTGGTCATGTCAGGGACTCATTTTTTGCTTATTTTTTATTGTAGAAAAGGAGAATTTTCTGACCAAAATCAATGCCGCAGAGAACAGCGCTAATAACCCTGCTGCCATAATTGAAAATAATCCAAGACTCTGAGAAAGCATTGAGGATGATATGGGCCTTACTCTGTGATCACTGGGACTGGGACTATTCTTGGAGATTTTAAATAGTCTCAACTTTCACAATCCATACCACCTTTATTTCCTATCCCATCTTAGAGCCTAGAATTTACATTTACAAGGTAATATCATCTATCTCTAGTCAGGTCCGATCTTAAAGAAAAAACAAATGTGCAAGTACCCAGAGACCCACAGCACTGCAAAGACTCTTGATATCAGCCAGTCTAGCCCACATTCCATCAGTGACCTGGGCAAGATCCACAAAAATATAGTGACCGGGTGGGGTTGAAAACACTGTCATTTTGATTGGGGATCAGAGCTCTTGTTAATACCATGTTCCTCTAGGGACGACTCTCTTAGAAATCTAGACCAGGCTCACCTAATCTATGCATTTAATTTTCAGGATAGTGCAAGAGAGACCAATAGATTGTTTTTCACTAGACCACTATCTTCCTCTCACAGGAGCCAGTAAATACTGCACAGAAATTGCACAAATACAGCGTCTGATGATGGTGTTTCTTCTGATTTTATCCCTAATATTACATGGACATATGTAGTTTTCTAGACATTTTTCTTAGTCTTTCTCTTTTAAAATCCTAAAAGCTCATAAACCATAATTATCAGAATGACCTAAAGTTATCTGCTAGCTATCTGCCCAATTTCCTCCTTCTACTTGTAGAACTCACAGTACCCATCTTTCCAGAAGCCATACAGGAAATCGCATGCCTGCAGGATTCTCAGATAAAGTGTGCTCAGGGTTTGCAGGAAGGCATTATAAATTTTTAATGTGGAACAATTAATTAGAATCTATACTGGTGCCAGAACACATGTAACCTTTAGAAATTAATGTCTCCCTCCCTGATCTTCAGGCAAAAAAATCAGGATCTTAGACTTGAGGAGTTGCCTTGTAATTCCAAGTATAACTAAAACACAATTTTTATGAACTTAAATAACACTGCTGGGATCTTGTTGATGGTGATACCATGTAACTTTGCCAAAACAAAAATGTTCCTAAATAATTAGATTTTCCAGAAATCCCACTGAGTTACACATTCATCCTACATATTTCTCTCAATATCCCTGTACTGTGATCTTCTACAACAAGCCATCCTATTTCAGGGATTGGGGGGTGATCAACTGAAATGGTACTCTTGCTTGGGTGTTATTCTTCTCACAGGTGCTCAAACATCCATATCCTAAATTCAGTCCAGTTCAATACAGTATTCAAAAATGTCCTCTTTTGGAGGATCTTGAAGCCAAGAAAATAATCCATTATCTATTCTCAGTTATTTGTACTGGAGACACCCTGTAATGGAGTGAGGATTTGTCATAAAATGCACATTCTCAACTCTGGCTTAACAGATTCAAAATTATAAAAATTCATCATGAAGCAAATAGGCACTTCAAAAAAAGAGAGGGGAGAAATATTAATTTTATTCAGCACATGTGACATGAACTCTTCGCCTTCATTCCTACAAGAAGTAAAAGAAGCATCTGTCACTTCAGAAACAATGAAACTTAACAAATGTGACGCAATGATAGGTGGCAGAGTGGGAGTCATTAAATGTTTGAGTCATTAAAATCTTTCTTGCAGAAGAGAAGAAAGGAAGAGACATGTAGATAAAATGAATAAAAGCAAAGATAAATTGATAAATTGTTACTCTGTCAGATGTTTGAAATGACCATAAAATTCATGTTTTTCCCAAATGTAAATTAGGAAAAATAAGAGGTTTTCACTGCAATGGTATCTTTGTTTTCCCTTATGTCAACATGTAGTGTTTGGTGCTATAGATTATGAATATTTCACACCTTAATGTTGCTTTTTCAGAATTATCATTAGCTAACATCGTTACCAAACCTAATCAAAAGGATTAACACAAGAGTTTAAATTACCCACCCATGATTTCACCTCTGCCTCCCCCGCACCCCCCAGCCCACAGCAGAAGAATAAAAAGGTTTTCCAAGGGAGGGAGGAAAGCAATCAAAGGGTGCTTCCCCAAAATAAAATGCTGAAATGTCCTAAGGTCTTTAGGGTCTCTGATTGCAGGACAGGCGTGCTCTACTCCCAAAAGGGAGGTAGAGAAGCAGGAGGGAGAGGTTTAGCAGAAATGGATGAATGCTGCCATCCTAAGTACAGCACGGGGAATTTCAGGAGACTCGGGCACAGAGGGAATTTCTACTTATGGAGGGTACCACCTCTCTGGGCTTCATTGTGTGTTAGCATCCTAACAGCAAGCTCTTTCAACAGAATCAACAACCCCACCAACAAATGTTTTTCTTGAGTATTTACTTTGACATGGATCATTTTGGCCTGTTTTCCCTAGATTATGACATTTTGTCCTCATATCAACCACCCCATTCACTGCCAGCCTATCACGGGGAAGACAGCAAGCTGCCTACTTGTCCTGTCTCTTAAGTGTGAAGTCTGCTGGTTGTTGACTCCTTCAATCACTGAATCTCCCAAGTCTTAGAAATGCAAATGAGTCATTTTTTAACAAGGCTCCCTATTTGAATCAAGTACTAAAAATCACTCTCCCCCCACTATTACATAAGTAGCACAGTGGTAGAGATTTCTGCTTAAGTCTACTTCTAGATTAACTTCAGTGCTATGAACAATGCCTGGCATGGAGTAGGGCTTGTTGCCTCAGTGAAGGAAAAGAAGCTCCAGATCTGTCTGCATTCTAATCAGTGACGACTGGGGGACTTTTCTGGGTTTCTGCTTTCTCCACCTAAAAGCCAAGGCATCTAATCACTCAGAGACCTACTTATCAATATGGTAAGGGTTAAGGTACTAAAAGGTAAAAGACAAAACCATGACATGTTTCTGAATGTATGGATCTCAAGACGGTTCCTGTCTGGCTTTGCTCTGATAGTGAGCCTATGCACTGGCGAGAGAGCATGGGAGCTTATTTATTGAGCATCTACTGCATGGGACATTCCATGACCTGCTGGATAGGATACCAGAGAAAGGAAAGAAATTATCCTGGACCCGAAGGAATTACCAATCTACCTAGAGAATTCGACAGACAAGAGATTCGAGAGCAAAGCAATCCAGACTAAAGCATTTAACACAAGCGACATACATGTACAAGGTTTTTTCAGTCTTCTGTTCTCAAAGGATGATTTTGACAGCAATCTTAAGGGAACCAGTAGATACAATTAACAGAAAACAGACAATCAAAGACATTTTTCCTAAAGATCAAAAGAAAATGTTGGTCCCCTGAATGGAAGATACACATGGCAGGCAAGTTTCTTCAGGTTGTTGGTAGTTTCTAAGTTTTCTTGAGAAGAGTGATGGCATCAATCAAATGCATACTTATCATAAGTCAGCTGGCCTTGCTCACATTTCCAGGCTAATGGGGTTATAGCAGTAGTGCCTCTCATCTCTTCTGAATCTACCTACCTCTTTGACTGATGACATGAGGTTTCTGTGAGTGCTCCCCCTACCGAGCTCCCACCCAAATATCAGGACGCCTCTCAGGATGAAGCGCTGTGCACTTCAGGTGCAGTGGCATTCACACCACAAAGAAGATGATCCATCTCCACCGCATGTGCCAGCTCTGCCCCCTTCTCCAATGCAAGAGCCTTTGACTTTTCCTGTTGTGTTTTTCCCTTCTCTATACCACCTAACATAGTTCTACACAAAATCACGCAGTGACAACCCTACAAACCCAGTCGTGAAAACTAAAAAGCCGCTGTGCTGAGGTCAACACATTTGCTAGCAAAGAATAGAAGTGCCCGATAAATATTTCCTGCTAGCCTCAGACTTCCATAAGATGATGCCCCTAAAAGACTGGGTAAATGAATGCCTTTGACACTGGCATGTTTTGGGTTCCAATGGGTGGCAACATTGTGTTAGAATTTTTCCTCACCACAATTAAATCTCTAGAAAGCCTATTTCAAAGGTCGATGTAGGAGAGCAACTGCAAAACCACCACAGGACAGGTGTGCGTTCAGCATCTCAAGTGCTGAAGAAGTGGTAAAAGTGCTTCAGATGATGCCTCCTCTTCTGGAGGACAGAAAAGCAGTCAGCAAGTGGAAGGAATGATTTATCTACATAGAAAGGCAGAGACTTGGGTGGAACAAATGTATAAGAAATGAAAACCAACATGCAAGGCAGTGTCTCCAAGCTTTTATTTCTAAGCCACCAAGAGTTTGGCTTGATCTAGATCCTGCTCTAAATATAAGCATTCTGAAGAAATGTTGTAGATGACTAATGTGGCCACTGGAATGTATCTTGGACTGGTGATGTGCTTAACTCACGGCAGAAATGTGATCCACACCAGTTTGTTTAAAGGAGAAGTGGGTATTTTCAGGAAACCTACAACCTAGAGTCTGCATTTTTGTGGCGCCCAGAGCAGCCAGGAGACGTATGAACTGGTGTGTGCCTGCTTGTGTTGGGTGGGACTCCAGCTCTAGGGCCATCTGTGACAATGCTTTTTGGACCCCAGATGCTACACTTGGAAAGTACATGTGGTTGGTCCTTTGAAAGAGACGGGCTGCAGTTTAAAGCTGGCTTGCCTGCGGCCACTCAATGTCAGAACTGCAATCACATGAAAGGCTAGTCAGACACGATGCTGTCTCCCTGCTTCTCCCTGTCCCAACCTCATGCAAAGTTTTTATTATTTTTTTAACAAAATGTTTTCACTTAAAGGGACAGTTAAAAGTTAAAGAGTTAGTTGCATTCATTCAAGACTACAAGCATTTGCAGGTGAATACCTTCTCCTTTGATGGACCCTCCTACCTTGGATGTTCCCTGTACAAACCTTCTGACAAGACCCTTTAACCCTGAGAAACCCACATCAAGGCAAATGGGCTTTTTGCTCTTTTAAATTCTCTATATTTTTAAATATCTAATAGATTTTGATAAACTTATAAAAATATGAGCTTTCACAAGCTCTGTGAGATATTACAGCCTGCTGGGGTTAGCCACTGATGAAGAAAGAGAACAAAATAGGTTCTCAAAGCACTCTGTGAAAGAACTGGCAGAAATGATCAATGCAATTCAAAAGACACATGAGCAGTCTCAACACAAGAGTTGAGAGATGTCAGCGTGTGGTCCCAGGGCTGACTGTTCCTGTGACTCTTGAGTTGTTTGCAGGAATTCCCAAGGCCATGGGGAGATTGAAGATTTGGGGTCATTTTATTTATGGATTCTATAATCCCTAAACTAAGAGCCTTGAGGGGGTTTATCCATGCTATACATGTGTCGAATCATTAAAATGAAATAGTCTTGAAGCTTACTTGCTTTCTAGGCACTTCAGTAGAAGAACACTGATAGGAACCTGACGCAAATTGACATTTCTATAAGGCATGAGGCCATCTCACCCACTTCAGTGTCTCTGCTAGGCAACCTTGCACTTAAAAAATCAAATGGATATAGCATCTCTACAACAAAGTAGGACAGCCTGATCCCTAGAATGAGGCTGGAAATTGATATCGCACCAAAGAACGAAAACATATGTGAATTCAGTTATTAAAAGTTTGCAAGAATGTACATCCGGGCTACAGATTGGAAATGCCAGGCTGAAATTGTCTGGGAAAGAAGCAAATTTGTGATTTGATATATCACAGAAATAAAATATTGGCCAATCTTATGTAACATGCAATACTCAGCTTTTGAGCTCCAGGCTTATATGTGATACCTTCAAGATTTTAAACATAAATAAAAAAGAAGTCAGTCATTTATTCATAATACATAGTAAGACATGCTCAGAAGTAGAATCTGTTTTGCTGGATATGGTCTCCTTCATAAAAAGTCCAAGACCTCAACACGGGGAAAAACTATACAGTGGGGAAAAATATCATAACCTTTCTTTACTCATAATGGTAAATTAGAAAGGAAGAGGAAGGAGGTGGGGATGGAATGAAAGGAAGAAGGCAGGCAGGCTGGCCCAACTGTCAGAAACAACATGTGAAATTTACCTGTGAAAATAGAACATGGACTATTTGGAGGAATGCATGATGAAGCCTGCAAAAAAAATAATTTTCACACATAGATTTAAACACAGAAAAACAAAAAGAGTCAATCATCCATTATTATTAACATTTAAACAGAGACAAGAGTGTTCATTAAATAAACAATGTGTTAGGGATAGCATTGCCCTGTATTTGCTAAAGTATGGTATATGGGAAAATATGCTCTATACTTCAAATGATTACATATTTTCTCTAAAAAATAAAAGAAGATATAAGGGAAGTAAAGAACACAAGGGGATCTTGTTACCTTCCAAAGTAATCTACATGAAGACAAGAAAAGTAATTTGATGTATAAGTGCCAATAAATTCTAATTATATTAACATAAATAACTAGCCTCACAAGGTTTACATACTAAGGAAGGATGAAAGTCTGTCTATCTATCTATCTATCTATCTATCTATCCATCCATCCATCCATCTATCTACTGAGGAAGAGAGAGTGAGGGATGAGGAAAGAATGAAGGAGGGAGGGAAAGAGGTGCAAGGAGGGAGAGACAGAGACAGAATGCATGTGTGCTTGTGCATATATAATTTGTCCAGGCATTTGAAACAATCCTCTGTGGTCTAAAACTATATTTATAACCTCCATTTTAATTCTGGAAATACAGGCTCTCTGTTGAAAACTCTACGGTCTAACTATTCCTATGAGGCTCGCACACACCCACAGATGCCAATTTCAGGTCAGGTCACAATTATTCTAATTCTCAGAGACCCCAGCATGAGCAAGAGGATAGTAACTCATGAGCAGAACATGTAGGCTCTTCCCTCTGCTGACAATCCACTGGACTCACCAAGATGCCAGACTTAAGGTGATTCTGCAAACCTCAAAAAAGTGCTGCCTATCTAGATGCTCCCTCGTGCTGTAGCATTTAGACATGAATTTAATCAGCCACATTTTGGAAGACTTTGTTCTTAAAAAAGTGCTGTGGTTACAAGTAAAAACCTTCCTCATTACCTGGCCTTCTCTGGGAGCAACCTGGTTGAATGGCCTGGGCTTTGTTGCCAGTTTTGTGACATGGCATCATTATTAAAAACTGGTTAGAAAATTTAGGAAGCTTTCTTTGAAAAGGTATTAGGATGCAGCATTTTCACATATTTTATCTTTTCAAAAGTTGTGCGAATGAGTCAGGAGTAAATTTATTGCTTTTTGTTTTTTCTTTTCTCCTTAAAGCGTTATGGCTGAATTATTTGGGCATGCCTCTTAGTGGATTTTCAAAAATAATTGCAGGGTTTTCTTGAAATAAGTATTGGAGCAAGTTTCTTTTACGACTAGCATTAATAAGTTACCGATATTATATTCACCATGGCCTATTTATTTATTTAAAGATTTATTTGCTTATTTATTCATGACAGACACAGAGAGAGAGAGAGAGAGAGAGAGAGAGAGAGAGGGGCAGAGAAACAGGCAGAGGGAGAAGCAGGCTCCATGCAGGGAGCCTGACATGGGACTCGATCTTGGGTCTCCAGGATCATGCCCTGGGCGGAAGGCGGCGCTAAACTGCTGGGCCACCAGGGCTGCCCCACCATGGCCTATTTAAAGTGTACCCTCCAGCCTTCTTAATACAAACTCTATCTACACCTACACACACATGAACACACACACACCTGGGATATATGTACATAGAGAATGCAATAAATACAATATTTCTTAGAAGTAATATATACAGCTTTCCCCAAGAATTGTGGCTGCAATTTTTTTCTAGCCTTATTTTAATAGAGATATGTTCCCACAAAAATGAATACTTCAATATTTAGGACTACTCCTCCCCCCAAAATGGATAAAACAAAGTCATAGATGATACAGGGATATTCTAGTCACCATTCCTGGTACACCACTGCTGTAAGCCCAGTATATAAAGATATGCCTTTTTAAAATCAGTGTCTATTCAAGGATATATTTGGTGTCCAAATGCTGTCCCATTGCTGGCTCCCAGAGTGCATTATTTCAGAGAGCTGCTATATTGATATCATTCAAAATTTCATTACAAGTTAAGATACTGTACCCTCTAATTCCCCATTTCAAACTAGATTGTATTTCCCTTTAACTATAAGAATCTTACAGTGCCTCTTTCCTCTTTTCTTTTAATGCAGCACCTCTCCAGAATGTATTAAGAAGTAAGCCAAGCTTGCCATTTGCAACAATGTGGATGGAACTGGAGCGTATTATGCTGAGCAAAATATGTCAATCAGACAAAGACAATTATCATATGATCTCACTCATATGTGGAATTTAAGAAACAACACAGAGGATCATAGGGGAAGAGAGGAAAAAATAAAACAAGTCTAAATCAGAGAGGTAGACAAACCATAAGAAACTCTTAGTCATGGGAAACAAACTGAGGATCACTGTAGGGGAGGGTGATGGGAGATGGGGTAACTGACTGATGGACATTAAGGAGGGCACGTGATGTAATGAGCACTGGGTGTTACAGGAAACTGATGAATCTCTGAACTCTATCTCTGAAACTAATAATATATCATATGTTAATTAATTGAATTTAAATAAAACTTTTAAAAAAAAAAAAGAAGTGAGCCAAGCTACAGATGGAGCCCAGCTTTCAAAGAACATTGCAAAAAAGACTTGTTTCTTTAGGAAGAATCCATCAGTTACTTATCTCTCTTTTACATAAGTTATTTAAAAACAGGGACTATCCCTATTTTTATTGTACTGAAACACCAGACATTTAGTAATGGTTTGAGGAAGTACTAATTTAATAAATTAACACATAAATGTAACAAGTCATGAGATTACAGTGCCTTGTCATGATGCAAAACTGTGGAGGTCTCACTTTCAAATTAGCAATTATGTCCCCATTATCATTGCCATAAATCACATTGGTAAATAAAACTATTTTTACCGTGATAGAATTTAAGATTTTACATAAAAATGAAGTTAAATGCTAATATGAACAGAGTCAATTTGAAACAATTCCAATGCATCTATTGGATACTCACTCTGTGCCTGACATTATTTTGATGAAAAATATCATATAAATGGATTAATCCTTAAATATTTCATTTTGGAGTGGAGAAAGCTGAGTCAGAGAGACATGAAGTAACATAGCCAAGATTTTACGCTAGGAAAGGGTGGGGTTAGAGTTCAAATTCTGACACATGGGTTCCCAAACTTCAACTTTAACTGCAACACTTTGAAATGAGTGAGGATCACAGGTTCCACAGGCCAGATAATAAATAATAATGGGGTCCCAAAGTGATGCCAGGAGTGACTCATGAGATGGAGGGTATGTGCATGATGATACCTTTCTAAATATTCTCAAGTGAAATTTTTTTACTCTTATATTTAAAAAAGTAAACAAAAAGATAGAGAAGAAACCAAAAAAATAGTGAGTGAATAACACTGCAAGTAACTAATTTGCAGTGTTAATTGCACTGTCCAGCATGTTTGTGGGGCAATGTAATTATCTATTTAGTCAGAAAACACAGAAGTAAAGGTAATGAAGAAAATTGTTAATAAAAGCAGAAGTATAGAATAAGTACATCTAATCCAATGTGCAATAAAAGGAGCTAAGTCTATGAAAACACATTTTCATGGAGATCAAGACAAATGGATGTCAAAGACAAAACTGATGAAAAATACCCTACACACAAACCAATGTAATAAAAATTTTAAATCTACTTTTAAAATGCCAAAATAATAAACATTTAAATTATCGCAACATATCTTTTGCACTTGGAATAAATATCAAAATCAATACAACTCAATTGCATTTAAAAATCAAGTCATCTGGGCAGGCAGGGTGGCTCAGCGGTTTAGCACTCCTTCAGCCCAGAACATGATCCCGGAGATCTGGGATCAAGTCCCACATCAGGTTCCCTGCATGGAGCCTGCTTCTCTCTCTGCCTCTCTCTCTCTCTCTGTCTCTCTCCCTCTTTCTGTCTCTCATGAATAAATAAAATCTTTAAAAAAAAATCAAGTCAGCAACAACTGCAAGTGAGACTGCCCTCAAATTTCTTAAGAATTTGAAGATATTTTTATACAGAGCCACTGACTTGAATATTGTGTTTTAAACTGACTTCCCTCTATGAGAAATCAGCCAAAAAGTGCCAAGGAAAATTAATAGTATGTAGAGAGCATGTAACTTCACTAAAAGAAATGTGATTCCCTTCTACATTGTTGATTTGGATTCAGAGAAAGGTACACGGGTGACATCTGTAATTGTATATAGCATTCTCCCTGTATACATCTATTCAACTCTTTTACTGAGCAGTCCCCATATAGGTTTGTCACTTTTAAACAGCTCCAGCCTGCAGCCACTGTTCTTTGAGGGCAAGGCTGGACCAAAGGTCTGAGAATTTGGAGAAAGACCAGTTGAGCCCTTATACCACGAGCAATGATCTGGGTATTTTCTAACATCACAACACACATCATTATGTTTTCCTTTCAAAGCCATAACAAACAGAATAAATTGAATACCACTCGTTTAATCTACATACTCTTAGTAAATACCTTGGTAGAAACAGGGGGAACAGAGACAACTAGAATATAACCCGCCTCTCCTGGAGGACTCGGACTTGAGGGGGGACTTGTATTAATTGTTTACAAAATTGGGTAGAGTCTGTTAGGTGGGCAAAAACGAGGGCGCTTCTCAGTAGGAGAGGATAGTTTCATGAACTCATGTCATGTTTACCCAGAGAATTTATTTCTGGTTTCTCAAATATAGGAAAGAACTTATCCTGAATATTTGATATGATCTCTTAACCTCCAAATGGATGTGTTTACATTACATAAAACGACTTGATTTTAAAAGACCCAGCAACTATTGCTCTGTAGAAATAGATACATAGATGTGCATGGGTATCTCAATACAGTTTTGATTCTGTAGTTTCTTTAGAGTGCCCATATATAGCATTTTGCTTAGAACTTTCCAGTTACTTTAGCTTCCTTGCTTCTCCAAAAAACAAGCTCTCATCAACTGATCCTGGAGATTATCTTCACTTAACATATTAAACAAACAAATAAACAAAAAAAGCTTAGGCCAGGGTCAGTGATGATGTCCAAAATCATGCGTCTATCTTTGTAAAGGCCACATGACCACTAGGACTTAGTCCTTCTTCTCCTAGTGCACTATTCTTCCCAAGCTGCTTCAGTCCATATGTAGAAAGACATAGATTTAAACCAAATCATGTTTATGTTAACCATGTGCATTCTGACTTGGGATGGTACCCTCAACTTTATCTTTTACAATAATTCCTCAAATATCTGCAAATCCACCGACCTCAAAAGAGTGGAAGTCTTGCTTTCTTCACTGATCTAAAATTCTTCATGTAGTTTGAATGTCAGACAATTGTCCCCTAAATTAGGCCACACACACACACACACACACACACACACAGCAGGTGGGTTAAGCCACTCAGAATGTGCAAGTGACACTTCTCACAGGCCCCTCCCCAAATGCCAGATCAGGCCACATTGCAGCCTGGGGTTGGTTCCAGCTCAGAGAACAGAGTAGCAGCTGCTGGGAGCTGGCAGCAGCTCAAGTCTCAGCTGTATTCTTGGCCCCCTGCCTCCGCCAAGCACTTACTAGGGGCGCGTGACCAAGGAAACAGCTGAGCCCCCACCTCCAAGAGGAAATGCAACCGCCACAGCCCCCACTGCCACCTGCTCTGGGGCCAAACAAAGACCACGTTCCTGCTGGCTCTTGCAGGGGTAAGACGGACTGCTGAATCACTCCTGAGCATGCCAGAGCTGATCTGCTCAGGACAGGCAAGCAAAGGCATGGTCTGACAGGTTGAAGCATCAGTCTGAACACTTTGGCAGGCCACCTGCGGGCCTGAACTTGCACGGGAATCAGATACGGTTCGGATGTTCAAATCATGGGGTCCTAATAGGACTGCTTTGGATATTCTCTGTAGCATTTTCCTGAGATACCCCTTGCCTAAACAGAAATTTTGATTTTGGTCTTGAAAAATCAAAAAACAGTGGGTTGAAAAATTGCTGAGAGCACAGAAAACTGGCAAACCATTTCCAAGTTCACTGATTTCCAGGAGTCCTCTTAACACAACATAAGTATGAAAATGAAGCAAATGCATTAAATGTCCTGTATCTTCCTTGGCCTGGGACTCACGGTGTGGCCTTCTTGGGTGCTGTGGAACGCAGACACAGGACAGTGAAAGTCCGTGGGGATGAGCCTGCCACTTCCCAGAACCAGGGCTCTGACAGCTTCAACTCAACGTCAGCACTATTAAGAGACATCCATGACTTCAAACATTGTGAAATCTCACCCTCCTCTGAGGACATGTCTGTGTCCGTATCTGTCTCAGAACAACAAGAGAGGCTACGCTTTATGCTATTAAAAAATCTTCTGGAGATGGACAAAATGTTGAGCCTTTGTGATGTGCATGTGGGGGTCTCTCATTCAATTCTGTTTTGTGTATGTTTTGAAATCTTTCATAATAAAAAGTTTGAAGTGTAACAGGTTCTTTGGGATTAAATAATCTTTGAGTACAAATACTATGCACTCAAAGAAGGCTTTAGTCGAGATGAGAGAGATTCTGATTTCTGGGAGATGATACTTGTTTCCAGGGAGAATGTGAGAGGTTTGAGGACCCATTACAGACTGTGGCTTCTTTGAAAAACTGACCCATGTCGAGTCAAGGTTTTTCTCACTAAGAGTGATACGAGACAGATTTTCTTCAACCCTGATTCATGCTTTGAAACAGACTAGCTCTAGGGCATCCTGGTGTTAATTTTTTACCTCTCTGGTCAACCTCAGGGGTAGACATAGATCCTCTTGGAGGACGGACCTCTTGGGGGATTATTTTAGCTGCAGAGAGTTGAGTGGCCCAATGGCACACTTTTTCTACAGTAATTTATATGCAATAACTGATCGAGGGGGAGTATATGATCTGGCTCTCTCAACCCTTGCAAGACAACCCGAAGGCCATTCTAGCCAGATAAAGAACACCTCATGGAGTCGGTGTTCTTTGAGATCTGTTCTCATTCTTTGGCCTGAACTGTGGCTTGCCTTCTCCCTCTGCACACTCCTTCTCCCTCCCTGCCCCTCGTGGCACTGGTTGCAAGAACTCTCCCCAGTAAACATCTGGCACACCAAATTCCATCTCAGAGTCAGGCTCCCAGAAGCCTACCTGGGACACCTCAGGACATCCCTTTGGAAGGTGGGAATCACACTGTGGCAGTAATAAAATCCAGCTTCAGAATCATTGGTTGGCTTAAAACCCTTGTGAGTTTCTCCAACCCTTGACGCTTCATTGTTGCTAATTCAAAGCTTTCAATATTTATAAAGGTACTAAAACATGTACATACAATTTGTGTTTGTATGCTGAACCGTAATTCTGAGTTACCAGTTCTTACATAACCACATATTTAGTTCTAGTCAATTAAAAAAAAATCTATGACTCTCCCCAAAGTTATAAATTCTCACTTATACATGAAATGTGATTCTATTTTTTACCTCCAATTCTCAGAGGCCACTACTCAGTTACATAATCCTGCAACCTCAAATCTAACATATGTCTCCTTGTAGGCACCTCCAAAAATTACTACCCTAAATGCAATTCCAAAACCACTGGCAATGAACATGTTGCTGCTACATAGGAGACATTAAAGGTGCCGTGATAACCTATGAGTTAATGCCAATGAAACATTAAGCAGTTTATGAAAAGTATTTCATTTGCTTCCCTACAATCATGAATAATTAGCTGCCACTGTTTCCACTCTGCAGATGGGATGACCGAAACTCAGCAGGGCCAAGAAACCTGCCCAAGATTACACAAGTTGAAAGACACTGACCAGCCCTCACTTTATCCCCAGGAGATATTTATTATTGTTGTCTATCTAATGTACTCTTTTAGAGAACAGGCAGGACACAATACGGTAAGAATTGAATATGCTGATTTTAAAAATATTACAGCCAGCTGTAAGAAATCTCTAAGTATTCTGATTTCTCTGTTCCTCCATGCAGTGTATATGCATTAGCACTTTCCGGATTCTAGGAACAGAGCAGCCTAAACAATCATAATAGCAGCTAACATTGGCATTGTGTTCCTACACTTTGAGTAGTATCCTTTGAACTTCAGTAAAGACTCACAGAGTCCCTTTATCTCTCTATCCATCTTTATGTCCCACCATTTTCCACTTCTCTTTCTGGATAGGCCTCGGATGTGAAGTTTTAATAGCACGAATCATTATTCTCATGAGCATAGCTCAATAACTAATTTTCATACTCTGACAATGAATCAATAAGAGAATATTAAATTGTATTAGGTATTTGATGTTTTACAAGGCTGAGAAGATTTGTGTTTAAATTGGCCAAAGTAAAACATGTGGTCTCTTGGAGGACCCAGCTCTAATTGTGCAGATAATCCATGTGTGTGTGATCGTGTGTGTAATCAGGCCTGTTCATGTAATGGAGTCAATAAACAATTATTTAGTCAGCCCCTACTAGGTACACAACATCCCGCTAGGAATTGTGAGAGGTACAATTTTTATAGTCCAGCATCTGCCTAGAAGAGATTTATAATGTGCTAAAAATGATGACTTACTCAACTCAGCTCTTCAAAGACTTCTCTTTTTTTCCATAAACATGCTAAACAGTGAATTCCAAATGAATCCTTATCAAGTATTACACTAATTTTCAAGGGAAAAAGTTAGATTAAACTAATTCATAATCCAAAGAAAACTCCTTTTCTTCCAATAGGATGAAGAGAGTGATATCCTGTAAGTAAGAAAGGAAATATTTACTCCAACTACTCAGTCAAGAATTAAGAATTGTCCTTTTGAGTCCAACAATTACTGATGAGAAGTGAACTTTAGGACTGTGGTTTCACATTATCTTAATCTGTTATTACACATATTGAAGAGATGGGAGCCACCTCCTTCTCTCCCTCCCAAGTATGGCTCTCTTTTTCTAAACCTTTCTCCATGGATGGGATGCAGAAATTGGAAATAAGGGCACAGGTTCAGCCAGTGGTGAGGATGCTTCAAAGGGCAGAGAAGTGAGGTTGAAGCAAGAATACACACTTAGGGCAAATATGCAGGGAGAGTGGTTGGCAAAGTTTGCTGACATCTGGAAGGATCAAACCAGAATAAGAAGCTGGAGTCAGGAACAAGCACAGATGTGGGACGGCAAATGGTCCTCTGGTGGCTAGACCCACCTTTTACAGATGTCATTTTGCTCACTGCTCAGTGTGTGAATAGACCAGTCCCCTAGGCCCTGCTAAAGAAACTCAAAAGAACAATTTAATTGTGAACTTAAAATAATTTACAGTAATTTAGAAACAATTCCTTAAGATTGTTTATAAAACCATCTTTTGCCTTCAACCAGGTCAAAAAGAGTAAGAAGTCAAGGTCTGTTAACCTGAGGATCCCTGAGAAGAACGCCAGGAAGGCTTGTCAGGGCTAGAGCATGGATCTGGCCCGTGGCAGCATGTTTCATGCTCTCCCTGTGCCAGCAGATGGTGCAATGCACACCTGCGACACGTCACAAAACAGCTCTCTGAAGTTTTTATTACAAGAATTTACATGAATCTTTACACATCCAGGGTCCAGTGTACCCGTGTGTCTCTTGATTTAGCTGCTGCTGACCTATATAGTGTTTTTGTTATAAAACAGGAAGCCCGTCCACCAGTTGGGGCCACAGCCCAACCCCTCCAATCTCCAAAGATTTCCTTCTTTGGAGAAATCATTCTTACAATATGTGAGGGATTACGACTCTAAACCTATATATTAACCAACAAGATGAGATTAAGAAGTCACCTCTTCCCTTATCAAATCTCTATCTCCCCACTGCCTATGGTCAGTCTTTCTTTGTGCGCACACTGAGCTCTATCAGGGCAAACATCTCCATTTCAGTGCTCCTCACACAGGGTCCTAAAGTTGTCGGAAGCTCAGGCTGTATGTTCCCCCATGGACAGGGACTATGGCTTGCTTATTTATGGGTCCCTAGGAACCACCAAAGTATCTGGAACATAATAAGAAATTAGCAAATGTTTCTCAAAAGATCAATGTCTTCTGTGAATGTCCTCTAATCAACTGAACCAGGAGAGGTGGATTAGTTTTGCAATCGTTTAAAATATTAACTGTTTATAGTATATCAATAGTATCATATTATAAAATATTTTAAAAAATTAAAAAATAAAATAAAATAAAATATTTAGGCGGGGATCCCTGGGTGGCTCAGTGGTTTAGCGCCTGCCTTTGGCCCAGGGCGCGATCCTGGAGTCCCGGAATCGAGTCCTGCGTCGGGCTCCCAGCATGGAGCCTGCTTCTCCCTCCTCCTGTGTCTCTGCCTCTCTCTCTCTCTCTCTATGTGTGTGTATCATAAATAAATAAATCTTTAAAAAATAAAATAAAATAAAATAAAATATTTAGGCATATGCCTTGGAAAAAACTGATCTTGGCTTTATGAAGAACACAACTAAGATCAGTACACATTTTCTAGAAATACATTGGCCACCTTATTTGAGAAGTCCCTCTTCTGGGAAAACTGGACATAGTTTACTAATGACTCACTTCATGATTTCTGAACTACTTCATCTGATTCATCTGTGAGTACCTATTGAGTGAGTAGGTTATTATTATTGTCTTCAAGGGGTACTAATTGGTATTTATTTACTTAGTAGACCAATATATTAAGATTACACATAGCTGAAGATCCAAAAGACACAGTAATGACAGATGCACTCCTTTCTACAAATTCTGGGACAGACGATAGAATCATTAAGTGGGGGCTCCTGGGTGGCTCAGTCAGTTGAGCGTCTGCCTTTGGGTCAGGTCAGGATCCCAGGATCCTCGGACTGGCCCGCATCTGGCTCCCTGCTCAGTGAGAAGTCTGCTTCTCCCTCTGCTTCTCCCCTGCTTGTGCTCTCTCTCTCTCTCAAATAAATAAAATCTTTAAAAAAAAGAAAAAAAGAATCATAAGTGAATTTGCATGTTGATCAATGTTTTTCAAACTTTAGGTTATGACCTGTGAGGAAATCATGAAGTTAAATCATTGGGTTCAATTTTTAAAATGAAATAAACAGAACACAGAATGGAATGGAGTGAAATGAACTAGACTAGAATAGGTAAGAATTAGAGTATATTGTTGCCCTTGGTAAGGCTAAGACTTCTTTTGTAAAATTTTATTTCACATATGTGTATGCAAGTGTGGGGTGTGTATCTGTGCACATATACCTATGTCTGTGTGATGGAGTTCACATAAAAACATTTTTAAAAATAAGTCTGTCAAAAAAGTTGCTGGAAGAGATCACATAATGTTTTCATGGCTGAGGAGTAAATTGAAATATATATGTAACTCATGTCTTGATTACCAAAGTCAGCGAGAGAAAATACTGGCTGTGATAGGGATCCTGCTGTGAAATCCAAACATTATTTGTGAGATGCAAAGACCTTATCATTTAAATATGACGATGGATGCCTCTGATGAAGATAGAACATCTTCGTTAAAACAAACAAATGATTATCTTGGACAACAGTGTAAACAAGTCCCTAATTCATGAAGCTGCTAATTGCTCTTCCCAGCTGCAGAATATTGGCCTGCACTCCATGTCTCACCACGTGTAAGTGTGCATAACACTCGCTCTTAAATTCAGCCTCACACGAGTCCAGCCAAACACACCAAGGTCTGGGGGCCAAAGAGGGTCAGTTCAGAAAGAACCTGTCTATAAGGTAGCTAATTAAGGCATCAAGTGCTTCATTTTATAGACATAGATTTTCCTCTATGGTTGTGATGGAATTAAACTTGTATTTAAAGTACTTTATTTCCTCACAAGACTTACTGATGTATCACCAGGAGAAGAGCTTTTGAAGCATCTTTTGTAGCCAAAGGAAATGGATACTTGCTATCCTTTTTTTTAAGTGAATCACAAAATTGGTATTGGAATAATGGTAATCACAAATTCCCCTAGTGGTTCATATTTAACTCACTTAAACACATCTGCCTTGACTCTTACTATAAAAAATAATAGTCACTATGTTTTCATATATTATATTATGTGCCAAATGCTACAAGGAATACTTTACATTAATCTCATGCACAATATTTAAGGAAGGGAGGGAGACACAGAGGGAAGAAGTGTTAAGTTTCAGAAAAGATGAGTCCCCGCCCAAGGTCAAATAACACTGATATTATTCAAATGTAGGTCTCAAGTACCCATGCCCTGTCAAATGCCTCCCCGCATGTTGTTCAACCTATGCATTTGGTATGTGTTCATTGAGAAGTGAATGCAATATCCATGTATACAATCATGAGTGTTTATTCCAGAGAGATGCCAAACCACATAATAACTACACCTTTTATTATAGCAAAGTATGAAAGTCAGAAACATGCAATTATTTTTTATTGGTAAAGCTGATTTGGATATCCCACTGAAATATAAGAAAAGCATACTCAGTACTTGATTCTTTTACTAATCTTAAAGCTGAGAAGCAAATGAGCTACAGAAGACTCATACTATAAAGTGGACGCGTGACCTCTGGTCCGAGCCAGAAAGTTACCCTGTCTGGAGAAGGGCTAGTTCTAAGGTTCATGAAATCTCATCTTGATCACCATGTTAGGATTCAGGTTTGGAAATTTCTTTGAGGAATGTGCCAGATCCTAAGATGGCGCAGTCTCAATCCACAGCTGTCTTTTGGGACTGGGTTCAAAGTAGAATCTGCACATCCTGCCTTGCTGGTGCAAGAAGGTCAATTCTGTTCAAGAGTTCATGAATAACCTCAGGGTCAGTAGGTCACATGTAGACTGAAATGCACTACTGACAATTGCAGTCTGCCTGAAAAGGAGAAAATATCACAAAAGAAAACACCACAAAAACCAGAGTGTTGTACATCTGTGAACTGCTTGGACTCTGAAGCTGGACTTCCAGAATGGAAGCCTGCTTCCTCTACTGACAGAGCAAGTTACTAATGGTCTCCATGCCTCAGTTTCCTTATGTGAAAATGGAAATAGGAAGAGCCTCTACCTCACAGATGATTGTGAGGATTAAACAAGTGAATTCATGTAAAGTACTCAGACAAGTACCTCACACATAGGGAGCATTCTATAGGTATTAGCAACTGACTCTCTCTTACTGGGACAAGCACATGCATCCATTCCAACAGAGATTTATGGATATTACTTGATTAGAGCTCTGGCTGGAATTCAACTGCCAACACTTCTGGAGACCCAGACCTTCTAGACACTTCTAAAGACTTCAGGTGTCTCTAAAAATTATAGACACTTCAAAATGATACTGGCTTCTGTCCAAGACTCTGAGGGAGCCATCACTGCGCTGTTCAAGATGTGGGTAGATGGCAATTCCTGAGGCTTCACACATATATGTAGGAGGTATCTGGATGACAGTTCTAGCATCGTCTGTCTTTTCCAGCTAGTATAAATGATAAGAACAAACCTGCCCGTGAAATTCACATTGAAAGTGACAAAGCTTACAGAGAAAGACTCCAAGAAGAAGAGCAAAGGAGGAAATGGGATGACATTGCTAGAGATGACCAACTTCCAAATTTTTCCTAGGATTCCTGCCTGCAGCAAATGGCTTTAAGAACATTTATAAAGAATCCTTCTTACAGATATCATTTGTTTCCTTTTGCTTGAGATAAAGCACACTTATTTATTTAAATAAATTGATACTTTCACTTCATAAAATGGTGCAAATCCAGTTACTTAGTGAAACTAAAAACAGTACTATTCTTATTTTTATCTTTTTTAAATTGATAAATAATTTTCATACGATCATAAAATCGTCATATAGTAAACTTGGCCTGTTGTGAGTCGGGGCTATATAGTTCCATGGGTTTTAAGACATGTATAAGTTTGTGTAAATAATCAGGCTACAGAAGAGTTCCAGCACCTGGAAGCTCCCTTGTGTCATCCCTTGCTAATCACACCTCCTCTCTGACATGTCTCTTGGCATTCATTAATTCATCCTCCTTTGTTGCTATATTTTTTTCCATTTTGAGGTGTTATATAAATGGGATCATGCAGTCTGTGACGTTTTGAGATTGGCTTCTTTCACTCAGCATTAAGCCCTTGAGAGCCAACCAAATTATTGCCTGGATTTGTAATTTGCTCCTTTTTATCACTGAGTAATATTCCACTATATGGATGCACCACAGTTTGCTCAGTCACCTTTGGAAGGACATTTCGATTGCTTCCAGTTTGAGGCAATTATGAATAAAGCTATTATAAACTGCTGTCTACACAATTTTTGCATTCATAGTTTTCATCTTTAGTGCTCACTAGTTTTTATTTCAAGGTTGTTTTTTTTTTTTTTTTTTTTTTTTTTACCCCCAGAATAACCAGTTTTATAGATTAGGGATTATTCTGTCTCCATGGACTTAAAGTCCTACACTGGAGACTCTTAGAATACAAGCTTGGGAGAAACTTTCAACTCCCTATAATCATCCAGGCTCCTACTCCTTTTTCTAGTAGAATTTGCAATTCTTTCTTCTCTTAAGATGCTATATTTTTAAAAAATAATTTTTAAATCAAAGTAAATTGAGATAAATTTATTAAAATGTATTTGTTTTGAAATGTTACAGTGTTTCTTTAATGTTTCAGATTATGAAACACCAATCATGCAAAATCTACATTGACAAGTTTTATGTTTTAGATTGGTGGTTCCCATGTTATGGTCCACAGACCAGCAGCATCAGCACCACATAGAAACCTGTTAGAAATGCAACTACTCGGGACTCACCCCAGGTCCACTGAATCAGAAACTGCTGGTTGGTCCAGCGAACTGTACCTGAATAAAGCCTCCAACTGATTCTGATGCATGTGCAGGTTTAAGAGCCACTACTTTGGGGATGCCCTTGAGATGACATCCTTGGTACTCACCCACACTTCCTCCCTTCCATAATAGGATTCACTTAAGGAATAGGATGGCTCATTTGTGTTGAGATATGGGTCCTAGATCACCAACTGACATTTATAAGACAGATGGTATAGTTCATTTTGGTCACTGGGGAAGAGCCATGGAATCAAAACCTAAAGTCTACAGAGATCCCTAAGTCTTCATTTGAAAGGATAAATTTATCACCCTACCCTCTATTTCTATCTTATCATTTTATTGGTGCAGATGGGCAGAGAACAGGGATAGATGAAAGTTTCCTCTCTTTGCTGATACCATTCTATAACCCTATACTTAATTGGTATTATTCATTATCAGTGAAATAAGTGAATTCAGAAGGAAAATTAAGTAGAAAAGCAGCTAACTTAGTTCACACCATCACTGATCTCCCAATAAGAGGGAGTATTCTTTTTAAAATATAACCAGATCCCCAATTTATATATATATCACATCTAATATATATTAGGTGTATGTGTATAATTTTATAATATAACCAGATTTCAAATGTATACATATAAATATGTATAAAATAAATGATATCATATGTAATACATAGTATATAACATATGTGTGTATATTTATGTATTTTTCAACATATACACAAATGTGTATTATTAAAAAGTTTATATACATACTTATTTTCTGTTTTGTTTTCTCTTCAGAAAAAAATTCCCCAAAATAAAATTACAGAAATCCTCTAGTCCTAGGCCAATATTTATCCAAGTAAACCTAGCTAATGCATATGATAAATTATACAGGTTAAGAAATTTGGAGCGATACTCTCTAAGGTAAACACACTGCTATCAAATAAATCCTTATATTAACCTATAGATAGTATTTCTAATATTTTCCATTTCTTCAAGTTAGCTAAAAGGGGAAAATAAATATGATTATTTTGATTATTAGTTTCCTTCGGGCCACAAAATATGGTAGAAACATTAACTTACTAAAAGCATGCATTGTTCCCAAATTTCCCTGTCCAATAACTTAAAAAAGCAATTGCCTTGACAAATAATTAATTAATAGGTTTGTCATACCTACTACGCTTCACTATTATTTCAGGATAAGCTGAAATTTCTGTTAACCTCACCACTTCCTTTATCTGAGAAACTGACACCCTGAGGGTAGAAGGGTAAAAAGGCCACTTTGATCCTGTACATCTGCCAAAAGCAACTGTCACCCTCTGTGCCAAACACATGGAATGTACAGGCCAAAAAACGAGTGTGTGGTGCTCCAGGTGTCTGGGGTTCACTTGGTAGAAAACAAATTGGGGGCAAACACTCTATGAACAAATCTCACACTGGCTAATTCTAACTCAAGTTTTCCTGAAGATAATTTCAGGGGGAACATATTAGTAAAAGCGGGTAATTCCATCCTCAATATCAGTAATTGCATAAATAGGTGTTGGCAGGTGGACTGACAATACGTTTATGCACCTGGAGTTGTCTCTTTCCCGTGGGACAGAAGGCAGAGTATAAATATACAACGTAGCACTTTCCCCAACTTAACAAGGGATAGCTCCAGAACCCTTATTTGCAGAGAAAGGTGAGCTGCCTTAACTACAAAGAATTGCAAAAGAGTGCCAACAGCATGCATTTAAAAGACCAAATCCTGTGAATCCATTAGGAAAAAAAAAAAAGAAAGAAAACAAGAAAAGAAAGACAATTCTTCTTTAAACTCCACCTACAGGGGCACCTGGGTGGCTCAGCTGGCTAGCTGAGGTCCTGATCCCAGCCAGGGTCCTGGGATGGACCCTGAGCAGGGAGCCTGCTCTCTCCCTCTCTTACCTCTTCCCCTGTTTGTGCTCTCTTGCTCTCTCTCAAATAAATAAATAAAATCTTAAAAAAAAACTCCACCTATAACTTAGTATCTTCAAATCATTTTTTTCATTTATATGCTCAAAAAATTCTTAATTAATATTTTCACTTAGTCACTTATTCCTGGTCATCTGTTTTTGTGTAAGTGTGAACCATTGGGTCCCTTAAATCAAGACATTGCTTCAGATTGTTGGGCAGTGAGTAAAGATACATGTGTAGATCTGCTGTCATTTTTTTTCTTTAAATTATTTTCCTTAACTATGTGATATGTGTTGTTAACATCTTATAAAAGCCAATGCAAAAGAATCCCACCATCCCAAAAATCATTTTATCTTTTTTTTTTCAGTAATCCATGGACACATAGAGTAGTTAATGACTCAAACTACAATTCTATACTATTTTCAAAACAAGCATGGATATATAATTTCATTACACATGTTCTTCTAGGTTTCCATGCTTTAATGGATAAACAGTCCCTATAGGAGAAAGCAGGGAGGAGATAGATAACATTTCCATTTTGTGGCAAACATTTTACATATGATAACTCATGAAGGGAGTATTGCTGCCCACAATATTGTAATAAGAAAATTGGGGGTGCCTGGGTGGCTCAGTCGGTTAGATGTCTGACTTCAGCTCAGGTCATGATCTTGGGGTCCTGGGATCGAGCCCCACATTCGGGCTCCCTGCTTGGTGGGGAGCCTGCTTCTCCCTCTCCCTCTGCCTGCCGTTTCCTCTGCTTGTGTGCTCTCTCTCGCTCACTCTTTCTGTCAAATAAATAAACAAATAATCTTTAAAAAAAAAAAAAAAAAAGGAAAGAAAATTGAAAACTTGCCTAGGCCAATGAGAGGCAGAGATGAAATTCAAATTTAGGTCACTTTGACCTTGAGCCTAGTGCCTTTCCATGACACCAGGTGAAAGTATGTCCCAAGCAGAGGTGAAATCCATTCTTGTCTCAAGGAGCAGCCACAAGTACAAATTTGAGATGCAGGCAGAAATATTTCCAGTCACTCTGTATCAGTTTTACAAGATAATTTCCATGTCTTTCTACGCCATGTCACCACCACAAATTCTTCCACTACACCTTGGTTCTCACTTCCTAATCTCTAGGTTAGCTCTAAATCCCTGTGTTTCCCATGGCTATCACATATGACAATGTAAATTACATTTCAAAGAAAAAAACTCAAGGAGGATGAAATACACGTTTTTCTTTTTCCTTAGATAAGAATTCCAAGTGCGCTAGGACAGAAGCTTTGCCACAGCTGTGTTCACAACCAAGGGTAGATTGGTGTGAACGTCACATAGGCACACAAGTCCCTTTCACACAAGAGGTGGCTCATAAATATCAGCTAATATTTACACTGCAAAACAATTGAGCAAATTATTTTTCCAAAACAACCACCCCACAAAGAGCTTTCGATCAAAAATGATCCAAAGGTAAAGTCAGAATTAATAGAGGAATGTTGATTCTTCTTATCACCATCTTTGTGGCTTCCGCAAATGATACAGGGAGAACTACCGAAATCTTGGATTTCTATGTTGATAAAGAGTTTTTGCCTGGAGAAACGAGGTAATTCACAGAGCAGGAGTAAGCCAAGTAAAGTAATTCCCTCAGAGGAAAACAAATGGCACTAATGACCTAATCAATACAGAAATAAGTACAGATTTCCTCCACAAATGGCCACTCACTAGCTTCCCTAAAAATACAGAAACATACAGCATTCCTTTCCTTTAGATTTCCTTAATGTTTATGATGTACTTTACCCGGAATACCCAAAAGTTGGCTTCCTATCAGTTCAGTACATTAGTTCAGCAAGACTTGAGGTAAAATATATAACCTCTTTCAAGTCTGCAGGTCTGGGTTCTTCTCACTGCTATGAATTCCTTGACTATCAGTGCAAACCATCTGATCCTCGCCTAAGCCCCAGGATCTAATCCATAAATGATAAAACAAGTGATATTCCCTCATTCTTTCCTAAAACATCAAAACCAATCTATTCTCACAGCTCGGTCAAAACAATGAAGTAATATTTTCTAGTGATTTTAGAAAAATTGATTTTAGAGCTCTTTTCTCTTGCCAGATCCATTGGGCAAATCTCTGATTATACACATGGCCTTCTGTTGGATATAGCTATTAGTTTTATCTGCTAAGTGTACAAATCACAAATATACCACAATTTCATTTGAGATCATTCCTAGTTCTTAGAAAAAGTCCCAAATTGCCCCTGGAAAGGTGCTAAGAGTAAACTCTCTATAGTATTTCTAGACAAATCCAGAAGGAGGCCTAGTTAACTTTCTTTGTAAAGAAGCATTGAGCCCATAATCTTATCCCAGGAGAGTCAGCAATGGCAAATAATAAAATACTACATGGGATTTTGTGTACACATGGAATTCTAAATCTTCCATGCCCCAAACTCTCTTTCCCATCATCAGGAAGAGAAGGGAGTTCCTCCTATGGTTTGGTTAGAGCTGCTCTGCTTCTGGCAGGAAGCAGGGACTGGAGGCCACCAGCTTGCCAGATTCTCTTCTCCCTCCCTTCCTCACTCCTGCCTTTTAATCCAACACAGCCTGCTCACTGAGCCTTCAGAGGAGTGAATTCTCTCCCCACATCCTGGATCACCTTCACTATGGTTAATCTCTCCACAGGCATCCGTCCAGTAAACATGAGTTGTCACTGGTTCTGTGTACCACTGATTTGGAAATTTCTTGTGAAACTGCCTTTGCCTCATCCCTTCTCTCAAGATCATATTAACTGCGTGTTGACCTTAGTTCCCTCCCATGCAGATGGACAAGTGATCTATGTATTCCGTTCAAGTGGACTGAAGTTTCAGGGGCCTTGTTATTCCTGTAGAAGCCCTAGCCAGAGCTGGAGATCTGACAAAGGGACTTCTTTATGGGAGCCCAAACAATTGTGTATGCAGTTAAAAATCCCACATACGAGAGCACCTCTTTATTCTCTTTTTCAGAAAGATGAAAGTCAAGTCCACTAAGCTGAAACTTTAGGGGGGAAAATACAATTAAAACTTTACTAGGGGCTGATTTTAAGTCCTGATTATTAGACACCATCAACAGTATAAAGATCAATTTTTAATTCAACAGATTCTAATTAAATATCTGGTACATGCAAGCAAGGACTGCTAAGGACAGTGGAAAACATGTATTAGGAAATATGTTTTTAGGCCAAATTACTTTTTTTGCTTAAGGCAAGTTAATTAGACAACTCTAAGCATGTATAATATGCAGATTCTTGATATAGGTATAGATACAGATATATGATGATTTTGGATGTATACCATATATATGATAGATGAGATACATAAGATAAACCTTACATATAAGATATATATGATGGACAAGATATTTATATATATATATAGATAGAGTTATATAGAGTTATACAGATAGATCTCTCTATATAATATTATATATATATGTAAAATCTGTCTACCCTTTCCTTGTTTTTAGTTTGCTTTCCAGCAAATATCAGAATAGTGGAGGATTATAAACTTATTCTCAGATACCTTCTGAGAAGTTTCATTAGATAACTTTCTGATTGTGTTTTCCTTCAAAAAATGGCTGATATTCAAATTATAATAGAAAATTAAGCTCAATTACCTGATAAACTTATTGCTTTGCACAGCTCACCTTCTTCTGCACAGAACACTTACTTGCGTTTTCCCATTCCCTGATAGGTGAACCAACTGATTAAACCCCACTTATGAGGGCAGTTTCTCCCCTCCTCTGGCCACTTTCACACAAGTGCAGAAATGATTCATTTCAGCAACAGTAAGAACAGATGCTCCAGAATCAGAAACCAGATCAGCAACTCAGTCCAAACAGCTCACCCGGTGCTTAGAAACCAAAGCCTTCTGTGGGGAGCCAGGGAGCCTACCAGCAAGCCCATAGCGGCACTTGCTTTAATGTCTCAGAGGTAGTTGAGGATATTTCCATCTCCCAAGCCAGCCCCAATCTGCCACTTAAAAGCTTTCACCTATTAATGCAGGATTTAAGGTCATTCCTTCATGGATCCAGTCTAATTTCTTCTGGCTCAATGATTCTGATCTTCAGCCACCCCTTTTAGATGGTAAAAATGACACAATCGAACTGCTTTGGAGAAATAATATGTTCACCTTGTAGACAAATCTGATTGGGCTACCCCTTCCCTTAGACACTGACACAAGGTACTGGCCTTGTTAGACATCAGGATTCTTACTCAGTGTACACTCTGACAGTAGTTCCTACTTTAGCTTGGCCTTTCATATTTCATAGACACAGAAAAAGAGTAAAGCTATAGTCTCCAATTTTAACCATCAAAAATGTTATAGGGTAGAAAAAAAGAGAGCTGTACTTTAAATTACTAGCAACAACAGCAAGAACAAAATATTACAGGGAAATTTGTCTTGTTTATGTCATCAGGTTAAATCTCAAAAGGTTTTTATATGAAAAGATGATAGTGGGCAGTCCGGGTGGCGATTTAGCGCCGCCTTCGGCCCAGGGCGTGATCCTGGAGTCCCGGGATGGAGTCCCACGTCGGGCTCCCTGCATGGAACCTGCTTCTCCCTCTGCCTGTGTCTTTTCCTCTTTCTCTGTGTGTCTCTCATGAATAAATAAATAAAATCTTAAGAAAGAAAGAAAGAAAGAAAGAAAGAAAGAAAGAAAGAAAGAAAGAAAGAAAGAAAGAAAGAAAGAAAGAAAGAAAAGATGATAGCTTCTCTTTAGTGAATAATACCCATGTGCCTGTGCTAAGTACTTCATTTCTGCCTCATTCCTTCAAGGTATGCCTGATCTGACTTTATAAATGAGAAAATTGAAGCAATGAGGAATTCACTAAATCGCTAAAGCTGCATCACTAGTAATTTGTTTGTATTGGCCTGGTGTTGCTCACAATTTTATGTCGCTCACAATTTTACCTGCAGAAACTGTGACACATGGTGAGGTTTAGAGTCATGGCCATCGTCACACTGTTATTTACTCAGACCCAGAAGCCAGACATCAGGATTGGTTGTTCAGGTCCTAAATTGCATATTTATGGAGGTAAGTTGTGGAGTAGTAAGATGTGGATACAACACCACATTTACACCTTGCCACCCAAGACCTTTTATTTCAATCCAAGTTTTGCACATATCTGTAACCGCAGAACCCCATGAAGGCTCCGCGGGAAAGCCTGTCTTCATCACACACAGCCAGTCACCAGCTCCCTCTCAGGTAAGCCCAGAGAATACCTCTTAGGTTTAATCTGACTTTCCTTCGGAAGCTCCACTGAATTCAAAACACCTGTCTAGAGCTCCTGATATCCTATTCAACAACAAAAAAATGACTACGTGATATTATGGTCACATGTGGAAGAAAATAATCTCTCTTGGAGGGATATTTACATCCTTGTCCTAGAATATATAATTGTTTTAATATATAAACTCTCACATTTAACTATGTATACTCTCACATCTCTTGATGCTAAAAAACTCCACTAAAAACTAAGTCATCCTTTGTTGTCGATGAAGACAATAATCATAATTAAACACTAAGGTGTCCAGTTCGAGTATCTAACTGCGCTTAGGCAGAGAGCAATGGTACGTATGCATAACATGATACCACTCTCTATTATTTTATCTTTCCAGAACTCTGTTAGTGGTTATGTAAAATTTCAGGCTGGAAAAAGACTTTAATGTTCACAAAGGAATTAGATGCCATGACCAAAGTTAAATCATCACTGGAGTGAAAAAACAATTAAGAGTCATTAATACCAGCTAGCTGTGTTCAGTGGTTCTTTTTTTTTTTTTAATTCATCTTTAGTGCTATGCCAGTTATTTAGTGGTTTCCTAAAATTCCATAATACCAATGTATCGAAGTAAGTTTAAAATAAACAAATATGAAACTATATAATTTAAAAGTATTACCTGATCATTTCCATAAGCCAGATAAAAGAAATAGGATCATAGATATGGCTGCAAAGTCCTGGAAATTAATAAATTTGGCAGAATTCAATAGCAATTTTAACTCTACTGTCTGCTGTGTTGGTTCTTTTTCTAAAAGAAAGAAAGAAAGAAAGAAAAAAGAAAGAGAAGGAAGGAAGGAAGGAAGGAAGGAAGGAAGGAAGGAAGGAAGGAAGGAAGGAAGGAAGGAAGGAAGGAAAGCAAGCCATATTTCTAGTAAAAGGTTTTTTTTTTTTTAACTCTCAATCTCATTTTTTAAAATAGTTTTTTTAAAGAACCAGTACTATGTGAAGCTTGCAAATGCTGCAGAAATCTTGATTCTGTCACATATTCACATAGAATCTACTCCCTTTCTGTCCAAAAGTTCTTTGGTGATTAAATTGAATCTAATGCCAGCAATGCTGGGATTTCCACCAAACTCACATTTTAACAAACAAAATGCTAAGAAAAACATATCAATGCAGAGTACAGCTATTTTCATATTTTCATTTCAAATTGAACTTTTCATAAAGTTCAAACTTTTAGAACTTCACGTGAGAATTTCAGCTTGTGTTTCTAGAAACATTTTAATATATAAGTTTTTATAAAAGCTACAAAAGCAATTTAATAGCTCTTTATTTTCCTATTGAGTTCATGAACAAATAACAGTTAAGCAATTATGGGTAGGCCCTGAATTCCAATGAGTTTCCATGCCTGCCTTCACTCTCTTTTGACCATGGCTTGATGCTTCTAGGCCTCTGTGACAGTGATGAGATCACCTGAAAGCAACTCAAGTTACTGAACAGTTAGAAGATAGCTAGGTCTTCCGATTTACATGTCCAGGGGTAGTATATATATGGACCTCTAGGATCTTAAAAGTTTTTGAAATTGATGTTCTATTTTGTTCTCCAAAGATGCTGCAACATTTTTACCTCAATTATTGGTATTGCTTCTTAAATTCAAGTAGATCAAAATATGTCAATATGCGTTTTTTCCCCCTCTTAAAGTATGATTCTAGGGATGAGAATGTTTTAAAGTGAGTATTGTATTTTAGCATTTAGAAAAAAAGCTGTTCATCTGGTTTCCACTTCCCTAGAGATGGTCCTCGTTCTTATCTCAAGTATTTAGTGTGTAATAAAAAATCAAGGGACGATCATACAAATATAAGGGAATGCATATCCATTATTAAGCATTCCTGCACTAAATCTAGTTAAGAATTCACCAAGTTCTTCTTTTGGTTGTCCCTATCACAAGGACTTATTTCCTAGCTTGTGTGGGTATTAGGAAGAGATTACTGGTTTATCTTGGTAGATAAGCTTTGTGAATATGTCTCAGAACTGCAGAAAAAAAGATTATGTATTACACAATGTGATTCTGGGTGGAAACATAAACCACAAAATGCCAAACAAATCTCAAACTTTGCCAAAATATTTGAAATAAAAAGTGACATAATTGTTTTCTTGTTAAAAATCCCAAATCTTTTTTCTCAATTAAAACTATATTTTTAAATTTTTAATTATCTTAAAATCAATGTTGTTATTTGCAGAAGTGATTTTGTTAACAAGATCCCAATATTTTGTGTATTATCCATTGTGGATTTCTAATTTAGGAACTGTTGTGTCATTCTGAAATAGTGTGAAATGTGAGAAGGTGGTTAAGAGGCCTGTTTTTAAAAGAGATAATTATGAGCAGATCCCCTTCCCCCTTCACCTGGAGAAAATGAAATTATTTCCTGTTGCTAGACAGAAGGAATAATTATAAACTATATTACTTTAAAAATGCATAAATTTATTATGTAAATGTGTCTTGAGTGAGAGAAATTTGGACTAATTTTTCAGCATTTTAATAAATTGAAATTGCAATTTTATCCTAATAGGCATCACTGGATTATAAAACTTAGAAAAACCTTATATAACATGTGGCATTGACATGTACATTAAGCAAGGGTATAAAAAAAACTGCCGGAAGAAATTTCCTTGGGAAAAGTGTGTGGAGGAATTCAAAATATTGATCTTCTGTGGCCATAGATAGTGATTAACACTCATTCCACCTGGCAGCACTAAGGTCTATGCTGGCAGCTAGAAAAGAGGAGCATAACATAATGCCAAAGATTCAGTTTGAAAATAGACAATTTGGTGTATTCAGGCCAATCCTTTTGTTTTTTTCAATACACTCTCCATTTCCCCTGTATAATCATTTTAATTCATTTTTTGGTTTACCTGCACAGCTATTTCCCGGGGTACAGAAATGCCCTAGTAGTATTAGACAAAAGTGTATTCAAAATGTTATATGGACATTTAATGCCTTAAGAAAATATCACCCGATGACAAAGGATTTTGAGACCAAAAGATAACAATGTTACCAAACATTAAAAGCTGCTGCATAAACATGATACTCCATCCCAAGCACTTTATTCTTTATCAAGAATATTATATTTACTTATACAATTTAAACACTTTGTGCCTCAGCTTATATCTGACCCTCATGGCAATGAAATGGTTGTGATGTAAACACAAGTAATAAATCCTGTGAACAACCAGGGCCAAGTTTAATCCAAAATGAGCAAAAATAATTTAGATAAGGCACTAAAAAAAAAAAAAACAATTTATTAGGACTTGGCATAAATGTACCTTAAAGGAAACTAACACTTAGAAGCACAGATAGTCTGAAAAAAAAAAAAAAAATCTAGTCACAGATACATCTTGCTACTATTCTTTACCTTCAATAGTCCTTCAGCACTTACTTATAGCACTGCTTGAAATTATTTATCATATGTAACTCTAAATGTTAGAATAAAACAAAACAAAACAAAACAAAGTCAGCAGAAACATAGAGCCTCTAGAACCATAGATTCCCTAAATATAAAAAAGATCCTTTGTCTAAAGAGAGGAAGTCTGTATTTTATAAGTTCATCACTCACTTAAAATGTGTCCAGAACTTTCCAGGTGACATAATGCATTTCCAAGGAAGCCAATTCATTTTCTGATTAGAATTCCACAAATTTCTAAGCACGCTACCACCGTGTGGTACCAGTTAGAACGATGCCAGTACTTACCATTTGAAGAGATGACTTTCACTGTCCACATCATCTAAGCCCCCTATTCTTTCCTAACCTTGTCACAAAGCAGATCTGCATGACATCAACTTAGATGCAAATGGTTCGTTTGCAATTTACACCCTTATGGACTTCAACTGTCTCCCATTTCCTAATGAGACCCCTCAGTCATATTCACTTCTGCCTACATTGTACATTGTGTCTTCAGTGGCTGACTCACTCCACACTCTACTCCTGTAGCTTATCATTATCTTGTCCACAGACAAATTTACATTGAATTCAGATGAGAATGCCCACTGACTTGAGAATCTTGAGAAAGGTATCGGCATTGTGGTCCCAATAGCATGACCACTAAAGACAATATGTATGACAGCCAGTCTGTAATTACTTTTCCCCCCTAGAAGTACAAAGTAGAAAACACAACGACAACAACAACAACAGCAACAACAAATTAGGGGAACTCCTTGCAGTGCATTTCTCTTAGTTTATTTGTGGGGGGATTATTCTCGGTATATACTGGCAAACTCTAGAACAACTCTGTTGGTTGCTCTAACAGGTTTATTTAACAATAATTACATAACTCACTTCCCCACGTAATAAAAACTTCTCACTTTCTCTTATGTTTATTAGTTTTGAAACTACTTAGGCATTTGTTTAATTAGCTTCACTTTGCACAAAGATATAACCTGATTACAGTATGTTGTTAATATGAAAATGAACAACAGAGACCTTTCCGATTGAGCGTTTTCAGTGCCTACCTCAAGACAGGTGTTCTGCATTACACAAACGCTGCAGACAGATGGCTTCGTATGTTTTACGCACTATGACATTAAGATATTCTCCCCTCATTATAACGTTCCAAAAATTATTAGTACTGCCTCTGCTATCTACATTTTAAAAATACTTAACCTTCAGTAAGATGATCTGTTGTGTTTATCTCAAAATAAGGAGAGAAAACAACTCAAATATTCTATCAAGTTCAACCAAAACTCCCCGCTTCACTTAGTTGCCACAATTCTGGACATAGACTCCCAAGTTTATAAAAGAAAGACAAAAATTCACAAGGCAGAGCTTCAAGTTGTAGCATCTTAGAAGGATGTTAGTTATTTCATGCCCAAAACATTTTACAAGCTCGAAACCCTTCCCTAGAACAGTATTTTAGGAATCTGAAATTATTTCTGTACTTCTCACCATCCAAGAATCTGACAGCTTGTACAAAAAAAATAGTATGTGTGCTGCAACTCCTTGGTATCTCCTTCAAGTTTTAATGCATTCAAATGATTAAGTCGTCTTTCTAAGAATTATTGAAGAGGTCTATGAAAACACATACCAGACTATTCATGTTTAATTCTCTCACTAAAATCAATTGACTCCTGTTAGTACAATACATTAGGACTAATTAAAATCACCATATCCCACAGCCAGTCTGTACCTTTTCATATATCCATCTCCAGTATCCAAAACCATGCACTGCTCTGTCTTCCATCACGCTTCTTTTATTGCTGAGTGAGGCGCTCGCTCCTTCATTAAATAGCATTAAAAATAGACAGCACAGAACTCCCCAGTGGAGCATGCTCTAACAGGGCTAATGCCACAGTTCTCAAGGTAACCACACTCAGCTGGGATCTAAGAGGGAAAGTCACTGGGAGATCGGCAATTTGCAAATCTAATAGCTCACACAAACCTGTCTCTGTCTGAGTTGAATACTGTAAAAGAGAAATCAGCGTGTAGTGAAATCAAGTCACTGAGAAGCTGAAAGTCCATTTCTGAAGCTGCAGAAGTTTCCGTAAATATGCCTTCCCTAAACCAAGTATTCTGTAGAGTAGGCATTCACCCATGGCAATTGAGTTAAATTATTATTTATCAAATAACATAAATCACATCCAGAGAGATGGAGCCATATATGCTTAGGATCTAAATGTCTTAAAAAACTACATCTAAACCAAATTATTTACAGCAAACAATCAATGTTGATAAGGAAGGGCAGTTAGCTTTTTGTATCTTTTGTGACAAAGTGTCTTCCTTAAAGAATATACTAAACTCATTCTCCAGGAAATCTAAGAATATTCTGTTAGTTGAAATGATAAAAAGAAGTAAAGGAACGTGGTAAGAGAGGAAATACAGGATCAAACACAAATACATACCTTACAAATCCATATAAACCTGAAATGAGCGCATATAGAATTTTTCACACGTGATCCGTATTAGGAGTGCAGCAGAAGCAATCACTGCCAAAATAGTATATTACTCGACTATTTGAACAGAACATAGCTAGAGCTATTGGCTTCCAAGTGACCGTCTTTTGTGAAAATGACATTAACTAAAATCCTATTAAGACATACAAGTCCCATGGTGACACAAATACAGAAGATCAAAGGAGTAGGTGCATCTATTTTAAAGTGTATGTCAAAGGTTTTCTAACTTTTACCAAATGAAAAATGATTTCCTGTCATCTACAGTTCTCTGTTTTCTTAAAACAGTCATAGTAATTTTGATCTCCAATGTAGGTGAGGAGGAGGTGGGAGTCCTTTGGAATTATAGCATTTGAGCAAAATCTTGTGCAGATTCATTCAATTTTGGGGAATGTCATTCTTTTTGGAGAAGCTAAAGTGTCATACCAGTAGCCTTTAAAAATCAGAACTCAAAGTGGAAATCTGCACTCGGAACACATTCCCAAGAAATGATTTCTACCAGCCTTGCACTGCGCTTACTAGCTTCCCTTCCCTTTGCAACTTTCAATGCCCCCTTTCCGTTTCCTTTTCGGCTTGGACTCTCTCTCGTCTCCTATCTCAAGGAGGTGACCAAGCACTGAGCCTGAGCAGCTGTCAGCAACCACATCCAGTCCAGTTCTGTTTCTATGCATAAACACTGACTGAGCCCATTTCTCTTCCTAAGAAACTTTCTGAATACATGTCAGTTCAACTCAATTCCACCACCGTATCTGCAACCTGAGTCAGAAAACATTAAATGTGGAGTTTGCGATGCAACACAGATTTCAAACATGTAAAAACCAAAGGTAACATGTGTCCACCGGGAAAGCCCTTGGGAGCAGGACCCTGAGTCCTGCAGGAACAACAAACTGATCACAACTTTTCTGCCCCTTGCATAGTGCCCTTTCAAATGAAATAAGAGGATCTCAAACTTTCTACCATGAAACCTGCATAAACCGCTGTAGATTTCTCTGAGGAAAAGAACGGCGCTTCTCGGTTCTCTTCCTGGTCTGCCTCATCTGGGGGAGGGCAGCCTACCCCTCCTTCGATGAAACATAAAAACATAAAACAGGTATAACATCAACAATTTTCCACAATACGAAGGAGAAATGCAGACGAGAAACAGACCTACAGGAAAACACAGATGGAAGACAGAGGAGGAGAAAACAGAAAAATCACAAAAGACGCGCAAGGTTCACGTCGGAAGACCTTGATCATTACCTTGACAGAACAGTGGGCATCCCCCCAGCGTCTCGGTGCCTTGATTGACTTAGTTTTTGGCTTTTATCAATATTGTTTCTCAATGATTGAATTGGCTGGATTGGTTTGGTTTGGCTTGGCTTTTTTGGCTGTTTTTGGTTTGGTTTGGTTTGGTTTTGGGTTTTGCTCGCTTTATTCAACTGCCAGCAAAAGGAGCCTCCTGCAGCGTCGGCGGCCGGGGCCGGGGTCCACGCGCGGGTGCGGCGGCCCGAGCGGCCAAGGCTGGCGACCCGGCTGCCCCCGCCGCCCGCCGGGCTCCCGACGCGCTCAGGGCGCCGCCGCCGCCGCCTTCCCGGCCCGGCTGGCCTCGCAGGCTGGGCGCACCCCCGCGCCCCGTCCGCCGGTCTGTCCGTCCCTCCGCGCGTCGGGCTGCCCGCCCGCCGGTCGCTCCGCCGGGCCGCTCCCGCGGATTCTCGCTGTGCCGCGCGGCCCCCCGAGCTGCGCTCCCGCCGGCCGCAGTCCGCGCGTGGGTCGGGCCGTGCGTCCCTCGGCGCTCCCGCAGCCCACTAGCCCCGCGGGGAGCCGGCCGCCGGCCGCCGCGCCCGCATCTCAGAGCCCGGCCGCCGCCTGCGGAGGGCGGAGGGCGGAGGGCGTCCGCAGGGAGGGCGCGCGGGGGGCTGCGCGCGCTCGCTCTTCCTCTCCGCGTCTCCTCTGCGCTCTGCTCTCCGCGGCTCGAGCTGTCTAACTGCTCCCGCCCGGCCGCTGCTGTCACTCTGCGTCCCGCCCCAGCCAGCCAGCCTCGGCCCGTCCCTCCGTCCCGCGCCCCTGCCTCCCCGCCTCCGCCGCCGGCCCCTCCGCGCGTCCCTGCCCTCCCACGCGCCCGGCTCCTCCCCGCAGCCCCGGCCGCGGCCCCCGGCCCCCGGGCCCGCCACGCCCGCCACGCCCGCCACGCCCCGGCGCCGCGGGGGGCTGGGGGCTGGGGGCGGGGGGCTGGGGGCTGGGCCCCCGGGCGCGGCCGCAGTTGGCGGGGCCGGAGCGCGGGCACCTGCCGGGAGCGCCCGGCGCGCGGGGTTCTCCGCCCGCCCCGAGGCTGGAGACAAAGCGCCGGAGCCACGCGCGGCGGCGCGAGCGTCATTCATCAGAGGGAAAGACTGGCGCCGGCCGCGTCCCCGTCCCCGTCCCCGTCCCGGTCCCCGTCCCCGACCCCGGCCCCGGCCCCGCGCCCCGCCCCGCGCCCCGCCCCGCGCCCCGCGCCCTCGCCCTCCGCGGTACCTCCCCGGGGCGCCCCCGGCCCTGCGGACACCTGCCCGGGCGCGGCTCACTCCCCTCCTCCGCGGCTCACCGTCGGCCAACTCTGCGGGGAACACCCCGCAACGGCCACACCTCACCCCACCCGGACGAAGCCGCAGCGCCGAGCTCTCCGAGACTGTCGGCGCCAAGCGAGGCCGAGAGTCCGGGCGTGCCGCGGCCCCTGCCCTCCCCGCGGCCGCCCGCGCACCCGCCCACCCGCCCAGACCGCGGCCCCCGAGCGCCGCCGCCCGCGAGTCGCCGAGGTGCCGCGGGCCCGGGCGGGGCAGGGCAGGGCAGCGCGGGGCAGGGCAGCGCAGGGCAGGGCAGCGCAGGGCGGGGGGCCGCGAACAGAGTTGACATCCGAAGAAATTAAAGCGCTGCATTTCCCATTTGTTCTGGAGATGGGCTATTTTTATTATCTGTAATTCATTTTTTTTTCATTGTCTCGGGGCACACACCACCCCAGGGGTGGGGGGAAGGAATCGCGGAGGAACGGGGCTGCGGATCCGGAACACCGCCCACCCCTCCTGAGTGAACGTGGAGCCTACTTTTCCAACATTATAGGTCACCAGCCAAGATAGATCACTCTGGCTTTCTGCCCCCAGCTGAGAGCAAGGCATTTGATTCTGGGCTTCTTTGCTAGGTTGTTATTAATGTGAAGCGAAATTATAGTTGTACACGCCTGCATGGAATTGCCAAAGCTCATTTTGACAGTATCCAGCATTTCAGTTTTTAAAACGTAGACGCTGAATAACTATAGATCTGGTGCAATGAATACTCCATCCCACAATAAATTGAAGAGGAGAAAATCAACTTTCACCAGCTGCAATTAGTAACCCTATGAATAGACAACAAATAAATCACTAGCATAAACCATGCCATGAACATTTCTGTGTCCTTTTAGTTTCATTTATTGGCATCCATTCCTAATGACAGAAATTATAAACAGATTTATTAAAGGATATGGCTTCTACTTTTTATAGGAATGTAATTTCAGCGACTGTATCCCTGTTCACATATACTAAGATACTGATTCTAAATATCACGCAGACGATATGTGTAGTTCTAGAAAACGCTATAAAAATCGGATAATGTCGTACTTGTCCTTCATGAACAGATAATTATTTTCCAAATACTGGAAACTGTCTCCCTTGGGAATCAGCTCTTGCTGGAATAAGAATGAATCCGCCGTATAAGGTTTCAGCAAAGGAAGCCCGAAATATTTAAGACTGTTATGTTGATCTATTTTCTGAGGATTGCTCCTCAGTGCTCTCCAAAAGCATTTTGACAGGCATTCCCTGTCCCCTCTCCAGCCAGCCAAATAGAATTCAAGGGAGAATTTCAAAAAAGGTATTTCTTATTAATTCTCTTTCCTTTCTTTCATCTGAAGTCATGTTCTTGATTATCTTTCTGGTAAGGGCTACACCTAAGCATCTCTTGAATGGATAGATGGGTGGTCTACTAACAAGAAACCTTAACAGCTTACTCTTAATACAAAGTTTTCCTGGAATGAATCAGATTTCACTCTGAGAGTTGACCAAAACAAAAAACAAAACAAAACAATACCACACCTCTATCCCATAGACCAGATATAGAAATTTTAGAAATTGAGTAGAAGGATGGGGCACTCAATCAGTACTATTCATACTTATTACGTAAAAGAACAAGATGGAATATTTCAAGAACTTCAGTGCATACACAGACATGATGACACAATTTGTATTTTCTCATGAATTTTAGCCTTTATTTAAAAAAGAGAGCACCTGCATGGGTGGCTCAGTTGGTTGAGCATCTGACTCTTGATTTAGGCTCAGGTCTTGATCTCAAGGTTCTGGGATGGAGCCCCATGTCAGGCTCCCCTCAGCAGGGTGTTCCCTTGAGGATTCTCTCCTCTCTTTCTCTCTCTCTCTCTCTCTCTCTCTGCCTCTGCCCCTCCCCTTCTCAAGCATGCCTCTGCAAGCTCTCTCTCACAAATAAATAAAACAAATCTTGAAAGAAAGAAAGAAAGAAAGAAAGAAAGAAAGAAGAAAGAAAGAAAGAAAGAAAGAAAAGAAAGAAGAAAGAAAGAAAGAAAGAAAGAAAGAAAGAAAGAAAGAAAGAAGAAAGAAAGAAAGAAAGAAAGAAAGAAGAAAGAACTCTAAGAAGAATAACATTAACTTGCTTCAACTAAAATTTTCTACCTGTGGCACCTGGGTTGCTCAGTCTGTTAAGTTCTGGACTCTTGATTTCTGCTTCAGTCATGATCTCAGAATAGCAAGAGGGAGCCTAGTGTGGCCTCCATACTCAGTGGGGAGTCTAGTTTAGATTCTCTCTCACTCTCCCTCTGCCTCTCCCCCTGCTTGCACTCACTGTGTCCCTAAAAATACATAAATAAAACTTTAAAAATTTTGTTTACCTGTCCTCAAAATATTTTGCCAACAAACTAGGAATTGGAGAAACCTCAAGTTTATTCAAGGCCATATAGATAATCAGCATTCAGCTCTCCGGTGTTAAATTTTCTGTCCCAAGGTGGGACTGAAATATACTTCTGGGAATATGGGGCAGGCAATGAGCAATAGGTGATTCTTCTAGATATTCAAAAAGTCTATTTCCTTAAACAAATTTGAAACAGTTGCTCTTCCTTGCAGTCCTTGGCCTGTCATTACATAGCTACTACTAGACTCATGAAAACTGCTGGGCACCTATTGGGCCTCTGGGTGACAGGTCCATAATGCTAGTTGCAGAAGCGTTTATGCATCGAAAGCATCCCAACTTTAGGGGAAGTAGTGGTAATGGGGAAGGAAGAGGTTGTGCTATTACTACCTTCGTCTGGATGCCTTTGAATTTATTTTGTATCAGATTGAAATGAAAGAGCATACATGTAACCAGGTAACCTCAGCTTGGGGAGTAGAGCTCACCTACACACTGGCAAACATTTAAGATTGTCGACAAGCTCCTTTAAACACATATTCCCCTAAGACACTAAATTAGTGCCCTTTAATGAAGCTTCCAAATTAGATTTTCAAAAGAAGGCAAATTGCTAAAATAGCCTACTACCTTTATAAGCACCTTTTCAGCTGAAGCGAGAAGTGGAATTTCCATGCTGTTGAACTTCCATCATTCCTCAACAATTAGGCTGGGAGGAATGCCCCTGTAGGGCATTCTCCCCACCACAGGAAAGGCCCACGGATCCCCTGGAGAGACTTCTCATTTGCCCTGTTTTTAACAAAACCGTCTAGGGTCTATTAAATACCGGTCTTGGGTTTAAAGCCATACAAATATGCGAGGTGTGGAAAGGCAGGGGAATCAGAAGGGGGGGCGGGGGGAGATTTGCATTTCAACCAGAAAAGTTTAGTTCCCCATTCTTATTTTGTGCTAAGCCAAAATAACTCTAAAACACATTTCAGAACATCAACAAAGAATGTTACATCACGTATGCATCTGAGCATGAAGAAATGTCACGATCAAAAACAAAGAGGATTTGGGAGACGAGAAACCAAATGTTCTGATGGCACAGATCCCTTGACGGGCAGCCACGTCTCCTCTGTAGTCTGCAGCGCACAGTGTAAGAAAATTAATCTTCACGAACCCTCGGTGTTCTCACAGGCAGACCATAAGTGAACACTGTCCTGCACACGCACACAGTGATGCTTTGCTGAGAATGCAAACCAAGAAATTTCCTCAAAAATGAATTTGTGTAGTATCTTCATGGCGATGCATCTAAATCAGAGGAGGGACAATGAGAAGGAAAGGAAGAGGCAAGTAAGGAGGTGTTTAGAAAAACTGTCGCTAAAAAATCTGAGCACCAGACGACTAGAAAGGCTGTTGCCTAAATTGTACTATTTCTTTTCCTCATGTCTTGGGACAGAAATGCGGCATTCAGACACTTCCTTAGTATTGGGGTGTTTTGTCCCCCTGGCCCCCAGAGCTGTGTGCGTCCTCATTCTCTACATTCTCTGCCCTGAGGGACCCGTGGCGTTGGCGTAGCTGAGGCTTGTGCAGCAGGCAGCAGAGTTCACAGATGCAGGAGCCCTTGCTGACTGCAGTGCAGGTGCATGCAGGCAGGATGTCTAGCAGGCCCTGTCTACGTGGCCAGCGTTAGCACTTCCCTCCAGGACCTGCTTCAGCAGGAAGTGCTCTCAACCTCCTGCGGAATCTACAAAAAGTGACTTTGATTTTTAAAAACTAAGCCCTGAAAAGAAGCAATGAGAGTATATATGAGGAGAATGGAGGTTAATGTTAGCTGCTGGAATGCAAGGAATGATACAGAGCATAACCTAACGTTTGCCAAAGCTCTGTGTGTCATCTTGCCTCTATTCTCACACTCCTGTTTCTGAGATACAGTATTTTCCTCGTAATGAACACTCTTCTCCATTTCACTCAAAGGAAGACAAAGTTTACCAAGTTATTCAGAACTTGGAATAATATAGTTGGCTTCTTGACAATGAGATAATATTAAAAGGTCTATGAATTAGCCATTAGAATAAAGCAGCAACAATCCATTTCTAATGAAATACAGGACATTTGCATTTTAAAACTATGCTTCATGACTTAAAATGGTGTGTGTGTGTGTGTGTGTGTGTGGGTGTGTTTAAAAGGTAAAATATATCCACCATGTTCATATTTCTTTTTTTTAAATATTTTATTTATTTATTTATTTATTTATTTATTTATTTATTTATTCATGAGAGACATGGAGAGAGAGAGAGAGAGAGAGAGGCAGAGACACAGGCAGAGGGAGAAGCACGCTCCATGCAGGGAGCCTGACGTTGGACTCGATCCGGGGTCTCCAGGATCAGGCCCTGGGCTGAAGGCTGTGCTGAACCGCTGAGCCACCTGGGCTGCCCCCCATGTTCATATTTCAACAGTGCTAAGATCTTATTGGAAACTTGGTTGTAGGCCATACCTGGCATCTGAAGAAGAACATTATGGCGATTTGTAATTTTGCATGAATGTATAGCTTGTTCTCCAAAACTACTCTTTGAAGAAACCCCCCCCCCTTTTTTTAAAAAACAAATGTACATTTGCAAAATCTATAGAGTTTTATTGTGAGGAAAAAAAAAGAGGTTGAAAAAAAAAAAAGAGGTTGAGGGTCAAAATTTTAAAGGAACAAAATAAAAATATCTCAAAATACCACCACCCAAACAGCTATCACTTTGGTGCTTAGCCAATCTCTGTGCATATATATCCACAAATATAAAGCAATGTTTTACATAAATGGATTGCATAAATGCATGCTACTTTATAATCTGCTCCAGCTCCCTGCTTCTACTTTAGAATAAGTCATGGGAGTTCTTTCTGTGACATTGACTATTTCCATATATTAATGAGCACATAGTAGCATATTAAATACAAGATATGTGTGTATTATGCATAAGTGAAAGCTATTGGTGAACATGGCTTCCACATTGGAGGGTTATCCCCTCTGGGCAAATCTTCAACATCTGAGTTGATCATCAAGAGTACCTATACTTTACATTTTGGCATAACACTAGATTTAAAGATGATTTATAGCTTCAAAATATATTTTGTTTTAATAACTGATCTTTATTAAAGATATTTCCTTCCTGGTATAAATTTAAAAATAAACATAACATTAAAAACATATTAAGTGTTTTTCTATGCATATTTTTAATTAAATTGTATTAAATTAAGGAAAAAATATTTGTTATGGAAAGAGAATTAAATTAAAAAAACATGTAAGTTTACTAATTATCTTTTGGATTCATACTTTTCTCTTATCACAGATACCACTATTTTTTCTTCATAAGAAAGGTAAGTATTTGAGGAAGCTGTGTGAACCTTTACTGGCCAAGAAGCTATAATTTGGTGGACTGCAGATAGCTGTCTTTTTTCATTCCAGAAATAAAGCAAATCCCTAGCAACCATGGGAAAACCTCCAAACTATTGTTTTGGTCCTCTTTCTTTGCTTATCATTTTAATCATTTGGACTACACAGAGCCAAAGATCACTAATTTGACTTACAGTATTATATATTTATCCTTTAAATCTTAGGATAGGAGTGCAGACACAGATACACAGGAATACATTTAAAAACTAGAAGCCTCAGTAGAGAGAAAAAAAAATCAGATAGGACTCATCAGCCTAAAAATTCAAAGTCACTTTCATGTTACTACATGTCATTAAAATCCATGGTTCACAATATCCAGTTCTTCCCTTCCTAGACATACAAGACACATCACTCCCTCTTGCACTCAGGAAGGGCCATGTGATGTGTTCTCATCATGGCATGTGGACAGAACTGATATATACCACTTCTGGGCTGAGGCAATGAAAAGCCTCTGAAATTATTCAGATTCTCTTTGACTCCCATGGAAAGAAAAATACAAATGAAGGACCTCTCATACAGATGAGATCAAATGTCCAGACATTCTAGCTACATGATGATGTAGATTCCATCGGCCTGGATCACTGAGTGACTGCGTGGAGCAGACTTCAACACTGACCCATATCAGACATACAAATCAAGCAAGGAAAAAAATATATATTGTATTTTGAGCTACTGAGTTTTGGGGATTGTTTGTTACTGCAGCACAATCTCGATTGCCTGATTTATAAACTCTGTGTTAGTTTAACAGCATGTGAGAGAGTAACATTTACTGTAGTAAACTGAGGCCGGGACTGGGATTTAGGAGATCAGAATTTTGGTCTTACATTAGCCACTAAATTACCATGAGACTTGAATAAGTCATTTCTACCTTAAAGCCTCAGTTACTTTTCTTTCCTGATTTTGTAAAATTAGGCAGTAGCATTAAGTGTTCATCTAACAAATGTCACAATTCTAATTACTGTGTTATATTAGGGCTTGACATCTTCCAGACGAGACCCTCTTCTTCTTTTTTTTTTTTTTTCAGTTTTACTGAGGTATAATTGACAAATAAAATTGTAAGATATTTGAAGTGTAAATCATAGTAATTTGATATATGTACATTGAAAAAGGATTCCCACCACCCATCTAGTCAATTAATACATCCATTACCTTGCATATTCATCATTTTTCTTTTCTGAGAATTCTTTTTTATAAAAATATTTATTTATTTAATTTAGAGAGAGAAAGGGAGTGACGGGGGGAGGGGCAGAGTGAGAGGGTGAGAGAGAATCTTGAGCAGACTACTCGCTGAACAGGGAGCCTGAGCCTATTGACCCCGAGATTATGACCTGAGCCAAAATCAAGAGTTGGATGCTAAATGACTGAGCCACCCAGTCACCTTGAGAATTCTTATTTTTAATAATTATTCTGGCTATATTTTTTTTACCTTTACTCTTTGTTTTTTATTTGAATCCTAGAAATAGCCTAAAACATTTTATAAAACATTTTCCTGGTAGTTTTATTGCTTTGAACTTATAAAGTGGTTGGAGAAGAACTAGCATCTTAGTTTTGACTTCCTAAGTATGAATGTAATCCGTGTCTTTTATTTACAGTCATTTTTTTAGTGTCCCTTGGTATTTATCTATATTATTTTGTTATAGCCTCATTAATTTCTAAAGCTGTTTAATTGTACCATCTCTTAACTATTTGTTGTTAATATTGCCAGAATTTTTGTATTACTTCTTCCAAATAAACAACTTTTTAAAAAAATCTGCAAATCCTATTTCATTAAGTCCTACATTTGTATTTTTCTTTCCATTATTTGAAGGTTTTTCAATTATTATTTTATAGCCTCTTAAACAGTAAGCTTAGTTCATTCAATTTTAATATTTCTTATTTCCTATTATACACACTTAATATACATTTTTTATCACAGTACGTTTTAGCTGCATATGAAAAGATTTACCATTAGTACCTTCTTGTCATTTGACTGTATATTACAATTCCCATTATAAGTCATCCTGCAGACTATATAAATGATTTTTTTCTTTTTAATTTTAGTATATAAAGGTACAATTTTATAGGGCGGCTCACTTTTTATAATTGGGCTTTAATTTTATTTCATTTTCATCAATGATTTTGAATTTGTTAAACCCTTAGTTAAGGTCTGAGATATGAACAATTTTTGTTAATAGTCTATGTGTTCTTGAGAACAATGCATGTTCTCTAATACAAGGTTCTATGTACATCTATTAGTTTGGATTTGTAAAATTAAACTGATTTGTATTTTTTTTAAAGATTTATTTATTTATTTGTGATAGACAGAGAGAGAGAGAGAGAGAGGCAGGGACACCGAAGGAGGGAGAAGCAGGCTCCATGCCGGGAGCCTGACGTGGGACTCGATCTCAAGACTCCAGGATCATGCCCTGGGCCAAAGGCAGGTGCTAAACCATTGAGCCACCCAGGGATCCCTTTGAAAAAAATCTATTGTCCTTTCAATTCTGATAGTTTGATCTATCTGTTTCTGAGAGAATAGTGCTAACATATTTTATTTTTCTTATGGATTTGTTAATTTTTTTAGGTCATTTCAATTTTGCCTTATGCATTTTTATTGTGTTTGATTAAATGGATACAAATTTACAAATAATATGTTTTCTTGATAGATTGTTTTCAATATCAACTATGCTATTTATATCTTTTAATGATTTTACACTAGATTCTATTTTGTCTGCCATTAATATAGACATTAGAAGTCTTAGAATGTGCTAATATGTATTTGATTCGTTTCAAATTTTATGTATAATACATGTATATATATTCTCTATATTGTAGTTATGTGCCATTTAAAAACATAAAACTGATGTCCTCTACAAAATATAATCTCAGAGTTTGTTTTAGTTTGTTTGCATTAATCTTTCTAGGGACTTATCTCTCTGCACAGATTTCTGTATGATTTCCTCACATCTAAATTTGCCATTTTTCTTTACAGTGTGTTTAGTGTTCTTCTTTAAACATCTATTGATTTTTAAATTATTATTTCAACAACTGTATATATTATATTTTATTTTATTCTAAAATTTCTATTTTGTTCATTTTTCCAATACTCTATTACATGTGCCTAAATTAGGTTGATCTATAGTTTTTTCTTCTTAGGCTTTCCTTATCTATTGCAAGTATCAGAGGAATAATTAGAATCACATAGTTAATGTACTAACTGACTTTCCATGATTTTCTGTCTTCCAGAAGACAGAAGTATGAATAAAAATAATTATCTGTATTAAAGTCTGATTTTGATGGCTTGGTAAAAAGTAGAATTTAAGGATACATTTCAATTTCAAGTGTGATTTCTGACATATTCTGGATTTGTAGTTTTTCTTGTATTAAAAATTTAACTTTATATTCTCCAAAAAAATTTCATTTTTTCCCCATATTCTCAGATTCTTGGTATACAGTTGTACATTTTATTCTTACACACATTAAAAAAAATTACCTCCTGTTATAGCGATGTACTTTTTATTTCTTTTCTCATACATCCTGATCAAAACAAGGGGTGCATGAATGGATGAATGGATAAGCTGGTATCAAACTAGGATCACCAACTGTGGTTCTGTGAACTGTCATCTCTGCAATTGCCACAGAGCTTCTGTTACTTCTAAAAAGCTACCACGTTTGGGAAAGAAACCCCTTCGAAGCCTCTTTTTGCAGTAAAGGTTTTGGATGACATTCTCAACTGAACCCCCCTCTTCCATCTACATTTCCTTTTCCAAGATTACTAATGCACTATTGACACTCCTTTGTAATTTCCCTATGCAATTTTGTCCATTTTTATGGATTTAGGCCAGAAAGAAGTGGCTTCAGCATATAGCTAGCATGCCATGGTAAAATTAACTGCATATCTTTTCTTTTTTCTTAGGTTTTTATTAGAAAGGAGAGAAGCTCATAAATCACTCTTTCCCAAAAAGATGTGTAATACTATATTTACATTATAAAACACGTCACTTTTTTTTTTGTTTACCTTTGGAAAGCAATATTTGCTAGGTTGGTCTATGCCAAACAGGTCAAAAACAAATATTTATACAAATATATCATATATTGGCACATATGCACACATATATAACAGCATATATAATATTATAGCACATATGGTATATAGTATATATATAAAAACTTTCAGCATGTTTTCTGATAGCTGTATAGGCTTGTATCTAACTTCAAAATTTTTCTTTTTAGTTGTGCTAATCTGCTTCTAAAATTGCATCAGAATGTGTGTGTATATATTCACATATCACATAATAGTATATATTATATATGCTGTGTATTATATATGTATATATATTTACATAATATATACATAATATTTACATAATATATTTACATAGTGTATACATATATAATATTATATGTGTATATATTATGTAATATATAAATATATATTATGTAAATAAATATACATTTGTAATATATTACATATTTACATAATATATATGCACATACATTTATTCACACAATGAAAGTTTTAAATATATAACAGTTTGACATGTAATATATATTATATAAATATGATATGTTATAAGTTACATATTATGTATAATTAGCACACACATATAGATACACAAAAATATGCATTAACTTTTTTGGCAAGTTTCTTTGATGTCTAATATATATAAGCTAATTTTATCTAAGTCTTAAGTCCGTGTTCAAACTTCTTTCTTTTTTTTTTAAGATTTTATTTATTTATTCATGAGAGACACACAGAGAGAAAAAGAGGCAGAGACACAGGCAGGGGGAGAAGCAGGCTCCATACAGGGAGCCTGACATGGGACTCGATCCCGGGTCCCCAGAACCAGGCTGGTCCCCTTAGCTGAAGGCAGTGCTAAACTGCTGAGCCACCCAGGCTGCCCCAAACTTATTTCTTACATAGCCTTAAACCCACCCAGAAACAAAATATATTCTCTTTGGCCTAATTAAGAGCAATTTTTATCCAGTAATTTAAAAAAATTCAGATAGTATAATTTTATTTTTTATTTTATTTTATTAAAATATTTATAAATACTTTTCATATTTTATGTTTATATATTATAAACATATGAAATATATTTTATTTTTATATTTTATAAATATAATATTTGTTAAAATATTTTATTATTTTATATTTTATTCTTTTACACTTTTTATTTCTTTGCTAAGATTTCCTATCTATTCATTCATTACAAATATATTTTCACTTAGCTCATTTAGCTTGGTTAGGATCGCTGTTTTAATGTTATTTACTAATTCCAAAATCAGGACTATTTGGAAGTCAGCCTTCACTGATTTTTTTTTTTTTTCTCTTGGTAATGAGTAACAATGTTCTGCAGGGCTGAAGTTTGTATATCAAACAGTTTTGGGTTGTATCATGTATCATGTGAATGTTACATTGTAGAGATACTGTGTGGTTTTAGAGTTCAATAAGGAGTGTAGATATTTTTGCTTTAGCAGGTATTAACTTGATTGGGCTCCAACTGCACACTTGACAGTTAAGTCAAGCAGCTGAAGTCTCAGATTTTTATTTTTAAATTGGACTCCTTGCAAGCTACTTCTTGCAAGTGTGGCTCAGGTATCAACTAGAGATTTTAGAAGAGTTTATAGACAGAATTTGAGGCTCCTTCTTTCTGAGTCTGTCCTTTCCAGAAATCTCCCCTTAATATTCGAGTGGTCCTTCAGATTTTTTGTGCCAATGGGTCTGTTCAAATCATAGTCTTTGCCAAAATACAGTGCTAACTTTTGATTGCCCTCAATCTACAAGCCATATAAAATGTTTAATTCAACCATACTAGTCCTTTAATTTAAGGATAAGTTCCCTTCCAAAATTTGCTTTCTTTTATTCCCCAGAGTTTATTATTGTCATCTCAGGGAGATTTGGTCTGTTAGAAGTTTATTCAGCCATACAGGAAGCAGACCTGAATATTCCCCTGAGTTCTATAAGCTTTTTTTTTTTTTTAATACAGTCATCTGGAAGACAGCAAGAGGAATTAGAATTTATAAAGGTCATTCTAATAAAATAAACTCAAAAAAATGTAGTAGGAAGGCTAATTAAGTGGTGAGACTCTTCATGGCATAGGAAAGAAAGAGGCAAATTAGAAGACAAAGAAAATACTATTCATGAAACTCTGCTTCTGAACACAAGGAAAAGATATCATACCCAGGTTCTCTTGCTTATGTTCTATTGTCAAAAGCTATGTCTCATTACCATGTCTTGATGTAAGGAAGCCTACACATTTCCAGGCTCCCTTGTCATCCTCTATAGTTGAGGAAGACTGGGTAAAGGAAGCTGAAATAGGTGTCAAGTAGATTGAAGTACATTACCTGCCACTGTCTCTACTTTGGTTTCTAAATTTTTTACACACTTCAACTTCCTTATGAAGTTTGAAGACTGGATCTTCCTCTCTGAAACACAGGCATACTTGTTTCAACCAATCTAGTTTGGATAGATTTTATGGAATAGAGTTCTTCAAGAATAGAAGAAAAGCATTTTATTTCATCAGCTCTCAGGCTTTGACGACAGCAGACACTTAAATCCTCTCACTATAAACAGGGGAATTATTTCACAGGACTTTTGGGTGTGTTTTTTACATCTTCCTGCTGGATATATTCACCACACTAGAGTAGATAAAATCCAAGCTGGTCTCTCAGATGAAGGTAAAATGTTTAAGGTTTCCTTCACTCTTCTTGTGCTTATTAACCTTAGTGCAATATAGCAGAATATTGCAAAAAGTTGTGAAGTGTGTATCAATTAGTTACAAATAATATTTAAATATCAACTATATTTAAATATCAAGTGTTGCCAGGTACTGTAAAAATACATTAAATTCAGTGTTATTTCTCTAACAATGTCGTTCGGACTTCTCACATGCTTATATGCTTACTTGAAGAGAAGGTAAAGAAGGAAATCTAAATACTTTAAATTTTTACTTGGGAATGTTTCACCCCTATAAAAAATGTTTGGCATGTCACAGGAAAGAAAAAAATGTTTCAGAACAACTGGTCTTGCTTCTTAGAGAACACAAGGAGTTCCTATCATAAATGGAGGAGTTGTTAAATAAAATGAAGCTCAAAACAAGAGGTTCTGAGTAGATGGGAGATATCAGCACCAATGTCAATGAGGACAAAAATAGATGAACATTAGTGATAACCAAGAATGCTGTATTAGTAAATATGATGTCCCATGTGGCACTTCAGTATGCCTGAAAAAAAGGTCATGACAGGAAAAAAGCAGTGAAAGTGTGTAACTTGTCCAGAATCTACAAGTCTATTAGGAGAGGGGAAATAGTGTGATGAGTCAGAAAGATATACACACCTGCCACGTGGCTTTTGAACCAGGGTAGAGAACATTTAGGTGAAAATAAAGAGAGAGAAGGCAGTACAGTGGGATCATTGAGCGGAGGACCACTGGGCCAGATGGAGGCTGGGTTCCTTGCATTGGTCATAAAACTGGCACAAGGGGAAAATACAGCCACCGTGAGGGACCTCGAACACCTTTTCAATTGCTCGAAAGTCTGATTTGCCTAAAAGGTGTGAACCTGATAAATTCTTGATGTGCCTCTCTTGCAACTTCACCCCCATAAGTAGCAGAAAAAGCCTATTCCAGGCCCAGATCTACACACTAGAGAACAAGAAGGAGACCCAAAGGATGTTACAGCCACCTTGGAATATGGTGTCTAGGGCAGTGTCAGAAGCATTGTCTGGACTTCAAAGAAACAGACCTGTAAAAATTCAGGAATATCGTGGGTACTATCTCCATGTCCCAAGTCTCTAAAAAGAAATATTATTAAAGAAGTTTGGATTAACTTACAGGAAAAAAAAAAAAAAAACCTCTAAATTATTCTACTGCCAAATAAAATTTGGTAGAGATTAATGTGGCCACACCGGCAGCTCTCTAGTAGGGTCAGATCTAAAAGGCCATGACTTAGAAATGAAACAGAACGTTACCTGAAGCTTGTGGACAATGGCAGTGAGCACAGAGGTTTTATAAGCAACATATTAAAATCACATGGCTGCTGCTGTGTATGATGTGCTGGTGGCTCCACACTCAGCTTCTGTGGTGGTGTGGCCTGGTCCCATCATTCTGAGGAGCTGGTCATGAGGTGGCACTAGAATTAATATTCATCAGTGATTATTCTTGCTCTCAGTGTCATTGCCTTGCAGGTTGCTCAGTGTTCACTTCAGGTGCCCAGTCTCTGGAAATTGATTGTTCTGGAAGTTTGCTCCCTCAGATATATGTGAAATGTATTGAAATAATTTCTACTTACCAGGAACAGGCTGCTCTCTTTAAACCGAGGACTCTGAAACTGTGGCTTTTCTTCCAGGCTATGCTCACCAGGATCTTGTGCCACCCTTTTTCAGTTAGGAAACTGAGAAAGTTGCATTAGAAAAATAGATGCCTTCAAATTTTCTATGTAGTATCTCTTCACATATCCCTCCTTGTTGACCTTAGCAGCTCCATGATGCTTTCTGTATGATGATTGTCTAATGCTTCCCAGGACATTAGTGCAAAGACGTAGCTGCTGTTCCACTGAATCAGGCCCAGTATGGCACTGGCAAAATTAAATTATTTTTTATGGAGTTCTTTTTCTTTCTCTCCTTAGTATTTATAAGTTCTCCTTTATTTTTTTTACATGGAGCTCAGGCACAATTATCTGTCAGTAAGAAAACAATGAAGTCTGATTTTTATCAAAGAACAAACAGTTGACTTGTAGAGTCAATATTTTCATTATATTTTAATTTCTAAAAATAAAAAAAGATATATACAAAAGAACTTTGAAATAAGCATAAAATTTTAAAGCAAGATACTCAAACAGTTCTAAATCCATGGACTAGACATTATCTAGAATGTTATCTAGAATATTTTCAGTATTATTGAAACCTGCCCATGACCTCCTCCAAAGTCCTATCCCATTCCTTCACTGCTAAATATCATTACTATCTTGGTTTTTGTTTTATCACGTGCCTTTTTAAATGGCTTGACACCATATATGTATGTATTTCAAATCAACATATTGTTAATATTTCCTGTTTTATTTGTATGAAGAAAATTTAAAAATACACATATTCTATCTGTAGTTTATTGAACATGGTCTTTTAAAGTCAATACTATATTTCTAAGTTTGGCTATGCTTTCTATATAGCAGTAGTTCATTTCTTCACATTACTATGTAATATTCCATTGCATGATTAACCATTTTTTCATGACAAACATTTGCATCGCTTCTGGTTTTCAACAACTTCAGGTAATGATGCTTCGAACATGCTGGTACATAGTTCAGTGTACTAGCTGTGAAAGAGTTTCTTAAAGACATACATCTCAGAGTTTACTGGTCAAATCACCTAATTTGTTCATGTCTAACTTTTGAAGACTTAAATCTATGGTCTAGTCCAAAACAGAAATATATTTTAGTTAATACTACATGTATCTCCATGATTATGAATAAATATACTATTTTTTAAAGATTTTATTCATCCGTTCATGAGAGACACAGAGAGAGAGAGGCAGAGACATAGGTGGAGGGAGAAGCAGGGAGCCTGATGTAGGACTCGATCCCGGAACTCCAGGATCACTCCCTGAGCTGAAGGCAGATTCTCAACTGCTGAGCTACCCAGGTGTCCCTTAAATATGTTATTTTAAATACTTAACACCATTAATGTCTCTATACAGACTCCTGGATTAAAACAAACAAACACAAAAATTCTAATTTTGTTCAGGGTGGCCAGGCTTCAGATGATAAAATAAACTAATTGAACGAAGTCAATCATAGCAATCTTTTTTCCTTCTGTCAGGCATTTTTGAAATATATCTCAGCCAAGAGAGTGGTGGTCATAATCCCCTTTATAAACAATAAGACATAAAGAGAAGCTTGTTGGGGGAAACCTCTGAAAAATCTTTTCCTTCTTGATAAACATAGAGAAGGAATAGTGAAGAGAGAAAAATTACCAAGCACAGGAAAAGTCTCATTAATTTCAAAGAAACAAACAAACAAACAAAAAAAAGAATCCAAGAATCAGAGGTAACGCAATATATTGCACGATTCTTCAATTACATATTAATTTTGTATCTTGTTCTGATATTTCTGGGTCTTAGATGTACAACTTCAGTGAAATGTGTAATTCAGTCCAGTAATAATGAAATGATGTCAAAATAATTAAAATTCCTTATCTGTATATCTTTAGTAACAAAATATGTAATCCATAGCAACACTCCTTAAAATCTGTCCTCAAACCCACTTCTCCTTCCTGAACAGCTACTTGTTACTTGGTCCCTCTCAGATCTTCCCCCAAATTTCTTTCCTCCTCCATTCCATTTCTATTTTTGTCTTTATTACCTTATTTTCCATATTTTTCTATTTCTATATCCCTAAGTATGAAGGCATTGGTATGGTTTGGTCAGCCCTGTCTTAGAATATAAGGGAAGGAAATCTTTTTATATTTATTGAGACATGTTTTATGACCCAGAATATTGTCTGTCTCAGTCAATCTTCCATGTGCACTTGGAAAGAACGTGTATTTTGCCATTGTTGGCTACAGTGTTTTATAAATGACAGTAAAGTGCATTGATACTGTTCAAGTTTTCCATATCCTTACTCATTTTTCTGCCCACTTGTTCTATCAATTACTAAGAGTGGATAATTGAAATTTTGCTAAGATTATGGATTTATTACTTATAGTTTCATCAGTTTTTAATTCATATATTATAAAGCTGTATTTAGGCACATATATGTTTGGAATTTTTATGTTTGCTTGATGAATTGATCTCTTCATTATTATGAAATAACATTATTTTTCTCTTGTCCTCTTTTTTTCTTAAGTTTGAATCTTTTTGACATGAGCTTAATGTAGCCATTCCAGATTTCTAAATCTAGCGGTAGCATGACATACGTTTTATCCTTTCATCTTTAACCTATTTGTGTCTTTATATTTAAAATACATGTGTTTCTTATAATGCACATAATTACTTCTTGCTTTTTCAATCAATCTTAAAATTTCTAAATATTGAATGGAGTATTAAGACCATTTGCATTCAGTGTGGCTCTTGACATGGTTGTGTTTAAGTCTGTCATCTTCCTAATTTTTTCTGTTTATCTTGTGTCTTTTTTCCTTCTCTTCTTTACATTTTCTGCCTATTAATTTCTGTATTAATTGACAGTTTTCTGATACAGTTTTCTTTTACAGACTTATTGCCTAAAACCCTTTTTAAAAAAATGTAAGTGCTTGATTTAGTGTGTATAGTACACATCTCTAAGTTATCATAGTCTGTCTACAAGTGAAATCATGTCCCTTTATGGATAGACTAACAAATTTATAATATTATACTTCCTTTCCCCCATTTCCACTTTTAATTTTACACTTTTACCAAGTGTTTAAATATGTAGGTAACTAGTAAGCTAGCTAGATAGGTAAAAGTATACATAGATGCTCTTTGTGGCATAATTTAAGAGTGAAAAGCAAGATGATCTCATTTCTAACACTTTAGCAGTATGTATACTATGTAAAGAGCTGTTAATCATAATGATATACAACAATATAAATTGACATGTAAAGATGAACACACAGACACAAAATGTGAACAGTAAAAGTATATTAAACATTAATGTGCATATATGATTCTTTTTTGCAGTTTTATAAAAATTAGAGACACAACATACAATTAGAGCCATATGAATTTCATATGTGAAATAAGTGCATAAATTCATAGATAAATTTTAAAAGAATAAAATGTGATGCAAAATTTTAATTAAAGAGAAAATGAATGCCTTATGGAGGAATTATAAAGATGGCTAAAAGAAGGCATAAAGAATAAAGCATCTTTTTTCTTCTCTTAATAGCAAACTAAGTGTAGACCAACTCTCTCACTAAATACAACTACCATCCCCATTACTATTTACCATTATTCTGGAGTTTCATCCATTGCAATAAAATGAACAAATTGGATATGGTAAGCTAAAATGCCTCCCCTACGAAGGGAAAAAAAATCCATGTCCTATAAATTGTGTCAATAAATTGTGTAAACCTGTAAATGCTACCTTATTTGGAAAATCAGGTTTGCAGATGTGATTATGAAACTTAAAATGAAAAGATCATTCTAGATTATACGAGTGAGTTCTAAATCTAATGCCAGTGTCCTTATAAAAGAACGGTACGAGGAGATTACACAGACAGAAGAAGAGAAGGCAGTGTGAAGAAAGAGGCACAGATTTATGAAAGATGGAGCAACCAAGCCGCCACCAGAAACAGTAAGAAGTAAGAACGGATTCTCCTCCCAGTGCCTGTTGAGGGAGGAGTAAGGTCAGGCTGACACTTGATTTCAGCCCATTGATACTGATTCTAGACCTCTGGCCTCCAGAATCTTGAGAGAATAAATTTCAGCTTTTTATGTCACCACGTTTGTGATGATTTGTTACAGTAGCCATAGGAGACTAATGCTCTAGAAAATAGGTATAAGCATTGGAAACAAGAAGACCAAAATGAAAATTATTTGCAAATGACTTTTATATAGATATCCTCCCAATGCAATTAATAAAACAGTTACTAAGATAATTCATTTACAAATAAAAAAGACAAAATTAAATAGCTTCTCCACATAAAAGTGATTACTCATTAAATGAATATCATAAAAAAGAAGCACAAAGATGTAACGACAATAGCACTAAAAATAAATCAACTACAACAACTAAAATAATACCTTAAGATAAAACTTAATATATACTGAAGATTTATGAGATTAGTATTATAAAATTAAAAATGTAGGAAAACAAAACAGATTTTGAATGACAGTATTCCCTATATCAGTCTATATGTATGTGAAATTCTACTTAATATCTCAGCTGGATCCCTTTGATTGAAAAGCGGAAGAGTCTAAATTTTTATCTAGAAGAAAAATGTTTCCAATTTACCACAGCAATTTAATAAATGGAATATGTTAGTAAAATAAATTTTCATATGACTATAAAATATCTTTCCAATTTTGAATCTTTATATCATCATTGCAGTGCAGCAAAACAAAACAAAACAAACAAAACAATGGGAGAAACTAAGAAGTCTGGAGATAGGTGTATATTTGAATCATCTCCTATTCACGTCATTGGTGATGGAGAGATTTCTTTTTTTTTTTTTTTTAAGATTTTACTTATTTATTCATGATAGACATAGAGAGGGGCGGGGGCAGAGACATAGGCAGAGGGAGAAGCAGGCTCCATGCTGGGAGCCCGACGTGGGACTCGATCCGGGACTCCAGGATCGCGCCCTGAGCCAAAGGCAGGCGCCAAACCGCTGCGCCACCCAGGGATCCCCGATGGAGGGATTTCTACCCTGGGGTTGTGAGGTGGTTGAACACAGGACGCTTAGCAGTGGACATTTATTATGCTCAAAAATTTCTTCAGGAGAGAAAAAACATGTGGATCCACATGGGGGCTGCATGCAGGAAAAGAGTAAAGCACCAAAGGCTGTAGGAGGTAGACTGTGTGGTATTCAGTGGGTGGGGTTCTCCCTAAAGGTTATGCAGGAGGACAAGATCGGCGTGTTTGAATAATCCCATGGCTGTTGCATGATACACACTACTCAGGTATAAGCAGGGACTCTGCTTGGCACCCTTGATAAAGAGGGTTGTTTGACCTGGGGACTCTATTCCAGGGAGCACAGTGGGGAAGGGATCTTATGGTTTGTCCACTTGAGGCCCTCCTGGTTTTACTAGATGTCAAGAAAGCATGTCATATTAGACCTTTCACCATAGAGTCACAAGAATTTAGTGTAAAGGTTGACAAAATTTTTCTTTAAAGGTCCAGAGAGTAAAGATTTTAGGCTTTTTGGGAATGTGGTCTGGGTCACAGCTGCTCAATTCTGTTATAGCATAAAAGCAGCCATAGACAATGTATAAACAAATGAGCATGACTGCTTTTAATAAAACTTTATTTATAAAAAAAAAAACAGGCAGCAGCTGGATTTGGCTTTCAGGACACAGTTTACGATCCTGATTCGGTGGATGACAGAAGTGTTATTGGAAATTATTGGGGAAATTGATTATGTAATAAATTCTATCTGGACAGTTTTGTAAAATAAAATCTTAAATATATACTAAATGTTATACTAAAATGTATTCTGCAGTGTCTAGGTGGCTCAGGGGCTGAATGGCAGCCTTCGGCCCAGGCTCTGATCTCGGGGTCCTGGGATCAAGTCCCATATCAGGTTTCTTGCAGGGAGCCTGCCTCTCCCTCTGCCTGTGTCTCTGCCTCTCTGTGTGTCTCTCACGAATAAACAAATAAAATATTTCAAAATAAAAAAAAATTTAAAAATTTTTAAATTTTTGATTTAAATTAACTATTTAATTTAAATAGTCTGATTAACTATTTAAATGTAAAGTACAAAGTGTGTGTGTATGTGTGTGTGTGTGTGTGTGTGTATATATATATATATATACACGAGATTTTAGTAAAGATTTTAGGCTTTTCGGGAATGTGGTCTGGGTCACAGCTGACCCATATGTAGTATATATTACATAGAGTATATATATATATGTAATATACCCACTCATAAGTGGGTATGTAATCTTAGAATGTGGAAAGCTATTTGAGTATAGAACTGCTATTATTCGGGTCATGCCAGGCTGTGCTTTGGTGGGAGGAAAACTCTCTAAAATCCTTCTGGCTTTCTCTAACAAATATTTATTTATTTATTTATTTATTTATTTATTTATTTATTTATTTATTTATGCGTGCTTTTGCATAATGTCTAATGTGGGTTGGAGGGGGCTTTTTTTTCACTTGGTCAAAAGTGGAGGCTCTAGAGTCTTGTGTTACTCTCTGGACACAGTCGCTGTAATTTGGGCCAGCCCAAGGATGCCACACCAGTTCTGAAATGGCATAGATATGGCATACAGTTCTGGTCACAGTCCTTGTCTAGAACTATACACGTGGCCTAAAGGGGGCCTACAAAGGGGACAGGGAAATTGTTGGAACATAGATACCTGAGAAAGAAGTGTATATCCACAGTTGAATTTATTCATGTTTACATCTGGGTATGAAGGGTGTCTACTCTGAGTCTTGTAGTTTCAAGAGCGCGGGAATTCTTGAGAACACATACACACACACACGCACCGAAGAATATAATGGGCCCCAATGTCTTTGGAAATGAAGGACTTTGCACTTCAGAGCACGACCCATAACTCTTAACCTCCACTCTCATGACTAACACCATTTCAGGTTTCAGGTCTCAAGGGGAAAACGCTACTCCAGGATTTCTGCCCTCTGACCTAGAGATAGAAGGCAACTGTGTTCAACTACCATGAAACTATTCTGTATTGCTAAATATAAACATGGGTGCTGCTTCAGAATGCAGGGGGAATTTGAGCAGTGGAAGCACTTAGTAAGAAAAAAGATAAATTAACATGTCAAATCTTTCCTCTGGATGTGAATTTAATGTTGTGTGTATATGTACATACATACATATGATTTATACATATGTAATATGTTCCCAGTATTGCCAAGTGTCTGCTTTGTTGCTACTTAGGTTTTCAATTAACCCCTCCCAAGGTATTTACTTATGTATCATCACACTATTCGCCTATTTGCAACAATTGGAACTAGTGGCTCTGGAACATGTTGCAATATTAAGCAAATTCTGTTATTTTAAAATTTATATATACATTAGGATTGCCCAATAAAATATAGTACAGCCAGTTACATTTGAATTTTAAATTTAAAAAGTGGATAACTTTTTAAGAATGAGACATCTTATATAGTATTTGGGACATACTTGTACTATAAACAATTGGTGTTTATCTGAAATTCAGATTTAATGGAGTGTCTTATATATTATTTTTAAGATTTATTTATTCATGAGAGACAGAGAGAGAGAGAGAGAGGCAGAGACATAGGCAGAGGGAGAAGCAGGTTCCATGCAGGGAGTCTGACGTGAGACTTGATCCCAGGTCTCCAAGATCACACCTCAGGCCTAAGGTGGCGCTAAACCGCTGGGCCACCAGGGCTGCCCGTCTTATATTTTCATTTGATAAAATTGGCAATATGCCTGAAGGACAATATCGATTGTTCACACTAGCAACTAGATGATATTAAAGACTAGAATTGTGAATAGTGTTATGTCTAAAAACATACTGAGAGGGGGCGGGGGGGCTTAGTCATTTGGGTCTGCCTTCGGCTCAGGTAATGAACCTGACTCCTGGGATCGAGCCCTGTGTCGGGCTCCCTGCTCAGCTGGAAGCCTGCTTCTCTCTCTCCTTCTGCATTCCCCCACTTGTGCTCTCTGGCTATATCGTCCTGTCAAAAAAATAAATAAAAAATAAAAGCATACTGAATATGATTTACAAAAATTTCAAAATATAAATGCAAATTAATTTCATTAAATTTGTGTTCAAATTTGTGATATCATTTTTTACTTCTTAATAGAAAATAATACTTTAGAAGAAAACTAACATTCCTGAAAATATAGTTTTTTGATTGTTTACATTTGTTTCATATTCAAGTAGTCTACACTTTGAATAGATATCTACTTTATATTTTAATCTTTTATATCACTGCTGTCACTTGAACACAGATTAGAGGACAAACTTTGCATAACAACATAATTATTGATTTTACCTGAAGGGAAGGCAAGAAAAGTCAATTGTATAGAATACATATACATTGATTTTTATAGTATATATATTTTCATATTAGTCATTCATATACTGTTGAGCCATCAGTAGAACACCTAGACATGAACAGTGATTATTAAATTCAGCTGTCCTTGATATTTTTTACTTTCAGTCATATAAACTATAAAGACTGTAACTTTCCATACTAATGATCATCATATAGACCCTTTGTTATCTGCTTCCCACTAGTAAAAAACAAAAATTACTCATTTGTCCTGGGAGATAATCTCAAATATCCACAATCTCAAATATCCACTAACCAACACATTTATTTCTAAACCTAGGATCTCTCAATGATCTACTTATCATTAGTAGTAATTATTATATCAGATCCAGAAGGTGCTCCATACAATGTTCCAGAAATTCATAAGTTTAAAGGAATTACCTGCTGGCCCCTCCTCCATCCCACCCCAAAATGCAAGGTTGGACAAGGAGAGGATAGCCACAATAAACATATCCATTTGGAAAGTAGAAAAATGAGAGATACAGTCACAGGTTTGTAACATTTTGAAATCCTTCTGGGCAGACATTCTTCAAGACTTTCTACTCTCTGGGTACAGAGAATTCTTTATGTCTTGATTCTGCTCTTGGAGAGAAGCAACCTTATCTTTGCTCTTGAAGACTCTAGATGACGCCCTCTGGGAGGTTCTTCCTTTTTTATAATATTTGGGACATACTTGTACTTCTTTGACCCTTCTGGAACGTCATGCAGCTTTCTTGTTGTGCCTCCTGCCTGCAAAAATTTAAGAGTCAAAGGATCATTTTTAAGTCTCAAGTTCTTTGTGGTTTCTTTGGTAGTAACTATATTTCAAAACTTAGTAGGCTTCTTATATTTTGATTTCAGTAAATTCCACATGCTAACAACTGTACTTACAGTTCTCTTGCTCTTCTTCTTCTCCTCCTCTTTCTCCCTGTTTCCCTCCTCCTCCTTCTCCTCTTTGTCCTCTTCCTCTTCTTTCTTCTCTCTTTCTCTCTTCTGCTCCCAACAGGCTATCTATAATCATAGGTATGAAGGCTACACCCTTTGTCCAATCTTTGCCCTGAAGCACATTAATCCACTGAAAAAATTTGACAATAAGTATATAATCTACACTTGTTTTAATTTTTGCTTAGATCATTTTAATTGAATGATCAACTTTAGTGGGTATTTTTCCATTCAAAACCTCTTAACTTGGGATCCCTGGGTGGTACAGCAATTTGGCGCCTGCCTTTGGCCCAGGGTGCAATCCTGGAGACCCGGGATCGAATCCCACATCGGGCTCCCGGTGCATGGAGCCTGCTTCTCCCTCTGCCTGTGTCTCTGCCTTTCTCTCTCTCTCTCTCTGTGTGGCTATCATAAATAAATAAAAATTTTTAAAAAAACCTCTTAACTTGACTCTAGAAGCAGTCTGCTTTTTTAACATTAGAACTTCTACTTTTTTTTTTCATTTCTACTCACCACCTGCTGTCTGATTGCCAAGTCAAAGCCTCCTCAGCTAGGTTTTGGTTATAGTCGTTTCTCTCTTCTGGTATAAATTTATTATAAGTTATGGCAACACCACTCTATACTTTAGGTTCCTGTGTCCAAAAAGTATTAGGCAATATGATTTAACCCCACCTCCTATCAGATGAAGAAAATAAAAACTCAGCAGTTTTATGTCACTTCACTAATTCGCATTATTTATGATGTTAATTGTAGATGTCAGGAATGAAACCCACCACATCTCTCCATTTTGTTGGCTAGTGTTCTTTTAATTTTACTAGGGGGCTGCCTTGGACACTGTGTTTCTTCTTCCCATGTTAGTCAGGTGTGATATTGGATTTCTTTCTCCAGTCAAGGTGCTATTTTGAATAATGGAAAGTCTTCAAAGTTCCATATGTATGATGAAATGGATATCCTTGATTGATAGACTGGTTCCCTCTTCATGGGAGGCTTCCTCAGTTGCTCTAGGCAGTTACTGCCACCACCATCCAAGTCCGCAGAGCACTTTACACTGTGCTTATTCCTGTTAACACACTACACCTTTACTAAATTTTACTTTGGACTATAAACTCCTTGAAGGGAAAAGCCTCTACCTTTTTTCACTTTATTGGCACTTGAAAGAGTGCTTGGGGTAGAGTAAATACATATGCATATAGAAAAAATGGAGGTAGCATAGACAATCTAAAATATTGTATGAAGCATTAGATTGGAGATTAAATGTTATAACTGGGAATTCTGGGTACTGCATTTTAACCCTCCTTCCTCCCATCCTCTAGTGTTTCCAAAGGATTTTTTTTTTCCCACAAAGGATCATTTTGTTTCCTACTAAGGATCTGGCTAGTAATTTCTAGATAACTAAAAAACTGTTTATTGGGATCCCTTTCCTTTGTGGCTTTTTGCCCCGGTGCTTGGAAAGATGGAGGCGGGGTGTCTGGCCCTGCGTTCTGAGGAGGGCAGGCTCTCCTGGCAAGGCCACATCTCAGAGCAGATTACAGGAAATACGATGGGACTCCTGGGATCCTCTGTCCCCAGAGACATTTCTTTCCTCCAGAGGGACTAATAACCCTCACCTCTAAAAACCATTTCCCCCCACTCACAGTCCTAGATAAAAAGGAAACCCAGCAAGGGCATAGGTCCATCTGCTACCACTCCTGGGCTCCCTTTCCTGCTGACCAATTTATGTGCGCGGTAAAAATGCTTGTTTTCCCAAACCAGAAACAAACAAAAATAAAAACTGCCTCCCACCCCCCAACCATCAGCTTGGAAATTTCTGTGGATGAAATATCCCAAAGTCAGAGGCACTCTCCCGGCACAATCCCTGCTCTGAAGGAGTCTCTCCACCTCCCCTTTTATAAAAAGACAACAAAATGAAACAATCTTTTCAGTACTTTCCACAGGAGCAAACAAAAAAAAGACAGGAAGCTTCCAATTATAGGTCATTAACAATAATATTGTTATTGGTAGCTCAGCGATATAGAGCCTGTATTTGACCCAGGGCATGATACTGGGGTCCCAGGATCAAGTCTCGCACCCTGCATGGAGCCTGCTTCTCCCTCTGCCTGTGTCTCTGTCTCTGTCTCTGTCTCTCTCTCTCTGTGTCTCTCATAAATAAATAAATAAATGTCTTAAAAAAATAAAAATAAAAAACCATTTATCGTTTTACCTATTATAAAGAATTCAAGATTAAATAATCTTTCTAATGTGTGCTTTCTTTTTAAAAAATATATAGGTAGGTAGGCAGGTCTATAGAGACAGAAAGTTTTTGAAGGATTTATGGGTATTATGATTTTAAGAGGAATTTATGGGAGTATGGTAAGGCTAATTTTAGTAACTTTAATAATAATAATAGTAATAACTTACTGGATATTGAATGAGAAACAATAGGAGCAAAACAATATGATCTGTTAAATCTCAGACAAAATTTTTCACACTTTAAGAGATGGAGTTTCCTAAATATATAAAAATATTTTGGAAGACACAAAAATATTATGAAAAACATTAAAGATTGATATTAAAAAATTTTATTAGCTCCATGCTTCAATTTTGAGCAGTATTACTAGACTCTATGCTAAAACAGAAGTAGGCATTCTGTACTTCTGTCCATCTGTACATCTCCCAAATTTTTGTTATTCAACAGAGTTGACTGTCAAACACAAATCACACAAATCAATGATCTTTTCCAATATTAAGCTTTACTAATAATTTAAATATACAAGAATTAAGATATCCAAGCAACGCAAAAAGAAGCCCCAGAGATCTTGCATGGTTCCTCAGCTTCTTTCTTCCTTTAAAGGACAAAATGTCTTTAGGCCAAAGTAATATGTAAGCCTCTTATTGAAATTTGTCAAAGCCTTACACAATGGAAAATGTTTTAATCATAAACATATACTAACACATGTTTTAGTCGTATAGCTTACAGGATATTCCTTAGGAACCATGCTTCATAAATTCATTTATACTAGTCTTGTCCATCATAAGCAAATCTAACTAGGGATATTCCACTAAGAATATTCCATAGATAAGAACTCTTTCTTCTGGGGATCCCTGAGTAGCTAAGTGGTTTAGCTCCTGCCTTCAGCCCAGGGCCTGATCCTGGAGTCCCGGGATAGAGTCCCACGTCGGGCTCCCCGCATGGAGCCTGCTTCTGCCTCTCTCTCTCTCTCTCATGAATAAACAAATAAAATCTTTAAAAAAAGAGAGAACTCTTTCTTCTAACAAATATCACTAGTCTATTTACCAAGGCATTTAATTACCAATATGCTTAAAAGAAGTTTAGATAGATTTCACAGACTCTTTCCTTCCCCAACAATATCCTCCCAATAATCGTGGGTCAGCTGTTTTAACTTATTTCTCCTTAATACATTCTTCATTTCCACGGTCAAATATAAATTATGTACATTCTGTCCTTTAACTATAATTGGTTACTCTTATTCAATTTTTCATAGTTTCTTTAATGCAGGATTGCTTATTTTGATTCATCTCTTGGTTGTCTGGATTTTATCAAATAATTATTTGAAGAATTTCTCATAGATGCTTTTTACCTTGACATTTCCCAAGTTTAACAGTGTTGGCCAATTGCCTTGAAAAATAGCTTCCCAGATAGAGTATTAATTCAATGTTCTCCTCCAAACCTACTAGACATTGGTCAACTTTCTTTCTTATCTTGACTGATAATATTTTAAGCAAGGAGGGCAAATAGGTTTTAACTGAAGGGCAGACTGTAATCAGTTGGTAGCAACTGACTCAAGCAGTATATTCCAAGGTAGCATCTGGACTCTGCAGGTAGGAAGACCTTGATCAATTAGCCAAGTCTGGCAAAGGCCCAGGAGTGAAGAGAGATGGCGTAAATACCTTGTGATTGCTAGGCCAGCTGGAAGTATCACCTTTTCCAAGGCTGATGGCATTTCATTAGAACATTTTTTTAAAATAAAAATCTATTTGGATACAGAGTAATTCATTTCTAATGATAGAGTTCTGAAAATGCAAAAAGAGATTTTGCAATATAGAGAGCTTAAATGGGAGAATTCAAAGGAAAAACCTAGAAATATAAAAGAAGAGAAAAATAGCAAAAGTATCAGAGTTAAATGACACAATAAATATGATCAAATACCTCTCTAGAGTAGTTCATACCTTTCAAAGAAGACATGTGCATTCTTCACAAACATATGAAACATTATAAATACAGATTATGTGCTAGGCAAGAAGGAATTACCTTTCATTAAAAAAAAATAGACAACATATTTTCTAACCCTGGTGAAATGAAATTAGAAAGCAATAATACATTCGTGGCTAATACCTTTCAAAACATGTTGGGAATTTAAATTTCACGCTTTCAAATGATAAACTGAATAAAAATGCAATATAGAACTACTTAAAATAAATGACTTTTTTTTCCAAGCCAGTGGGAAGTAGCTAAAGCTGTTCTCAGAGGGTATTTCATAGCCCTACATATGATAGATATGGATAGATAGAATATTGAATAGTGATTATCTAAGTATCCATAGAAAAATATAGAAAAACAAGTACAGTTAAACCAAAATTTAAAATAATATAAAAGGATAAGACCAACTTACTATAATTTTATTATAACCAAAACAATTTTTTTTCAAAACAGTTTATTCTTTGAAAATCAGATAATTATCTAAGAAAAAAATAAAGAACATACAAATAAACACTCTTAGGAAGTAAAAAGTTAACAGTGCTATAAATATGAAGGGTTCCTTTTGTTTAATTCTAAAGTAAGCTACAAACAACAAATGATTTTTAAAAGTCTGATGAAATGGGTATCTTAAAGTATAAGGAAAAAAACCCCACAGAAAGTAATTGAAAAATGCCCCACCCACCTCAAAAAATCCCCCATTGCTCATTAGTTGAAAAGAATCTCTAGCCCCAAAATCTCTCTTCCTAAAGGAAACCCATGGGATGAGAAGCATGTTTAGCATTAGAACGTTTAAAAGACTAACATATATTTTTATTATTACATTAAATTCATGTATTGCTCATTTACTTTAAAGTGAATAAAAATGTAATTTAAAAACAAGGAAGCAATAGATGCCTAACTATAGAGAACATACTAATGATTACTAGAGGGGAGGTGAGTGACTAGGGGAGGGAAATTACAGAGTGCACTTGCTGTGATGAGCACTGGATGGTGTATGGAAGTATTGAATCATTATATTATACATCTGAAACTAATATTACACTGTATGTTAACTAACTGGAATTAAAATAAAAACCTAAGAAATATAAAAACAAGAAGCAAATAAGTAAAATGAAGCAAGTGTCTAGCTTCTGCCTCCACCTTCTCAGTTCCATTCTCATAACAGTTCATGTCCTGCTCTTTTGCATTCAGACTCAGAAATCAGGCTCTTAAAATCAAGACACAAGCCTATTCTCCATATCTCCCCTCTCTATGACTCTTTCTTCGTCTTATCTGATGCCTTTGAATTCTTTTTTTAAAGAATTTATTTATTTATTTATTTATTTATTTATTTATTTATTTATTTATTTATTTATTTATAGTACAAGCAGGGGGAAAGGCAGAGAGAGAAAATCCCAAGCTGACTCCCCGCTCAGGGCTCCATCTCATGACTCTGAGATCATCACCTGAGCCCCAATCAAGAGTCAGACACTTAAACAACTGAGCCAGCCAGGCATCCCTTGTCTGATGCCTTTAATGTTCATTTTAAAGAGGTTTCTTCTACACCAGAGCACCTACGTGAAGGAAGTTCAGCACATTGCTACTCACACAACATCTTTTGCCTGGCAAACACCCTAGGGGTGAGCCTGGATGAGGGATGGCATCCCTTGGGGTGGGGTAGAGAAGTTAACTGAAATTCCACTGCCCTAAATGCCCTGCTCAGTGTTGATTTTAAGATGCGTGCAATCACCGTTTCTTCAAGCCACTCAGCTTTAGATTTAGTAATGTTTTCTGAAAATCTTTCACGTGCTCACAACTGTGCTCCTGGCTGAATAGGCTGATCTTCACAGAAATCTCTCTTTAACTACCATACTGGCTTCCTTTACAGATCCAAACTGTCTCCACTTGAGTTCCCCAGAAGCAGATTCTGAGCTAGAGTTTCATCTGTGGCATATTTATTAAAAAGAACACTTGGGATCTACTCCTATGGAGGGGTTGGAAAGGCCTGAGGATTGGAGACAGACATCGAATTGCCATGCAGTCCTGCTGACAGCCTCAGCTGACCTTTATGCACATACCCATGAGGAGCCCTAGAGCTATGATGGCCCCTCAGAGCTGCTCCTGCTGAGTGGGATGCCTATGCTTTTATACTCCCATAGCCATCAGTCATCAAGCACGGCCTGTCTCAGGAAGAGCCATGACCTTGTACAACCGAAGTAATCTCTGAAAGGCTGACAAGACTGTCTGCTAATAGTCCTCCCAGTAACTGGGGTAGCTGTCCTTTCTGGAAGGGAACTCTGTGCACCATGTCTGCATGTGCACTATATATGTCCTACTGTGGACATCTAAGGGACTGTAGCAGAAATTGCAACCCAACTTTCTGCCTCCAGGATTGTAAGACTTTCTATTATTTCCCAGCTGTCTCTGTGGCCTTTTCACTACAGAACATTCATCTGTGGGGGTGTGGATATTTCCAAGTGAGTCATGTGCGAAGTAGCGTGGTGCAAATGAAATTAAAGAGAAAAGAGTTTAAATCTTGACTCTTCAGTGATTGGCTGTGTGACTTTGAGGGTACCAATCATAAGAGTGAACATTTGTTGAGCCTTTATTATATATTGGTGACTGTTTTACGTGTATTAATCTATCTGATCTTTGTGTCCTTGATTATAGGCAAAATACCTGCTGAACAGCTTTGTAATGTGAATTAAATGAGCTAACATATTATCTAAATCTCTGCATAGATTGGGCTTATAACAGATGTCAGTCTATTCCTCCCTCTTCCCCATAATGCATGAATGATCTAGATCCCTGACATGTATGGATTGTTCTATAAGCCTTGACATACAATAACATTTATAATAATGGTTACTATACCTGCCTTTTATTGAGAGTCACCATTTTCCAGTGTGCTACACCTTTTACACATAAGGACACATTGAGTCCTCATACCCTTCTCTGGCAAGGATTTGATCCCCTTGAGTCTTTTTTGCACTGAAAAGAAACCCAAGAGAAGAATATTTCTCTTCCCAAACTACTATCACTATTGTTATTCATTCCCTCCCCTTGAGCACACACACACACATACGCTTCATCTTAATTCTCTTTTTTTAATTGCCTTCTTTCTGTTTCTCTTTGCCTCCATCTCTAGACATATTTAATTTTTTTCTATTGTTTTATATTCTGAATTATTTCATGCTCAAAAATTACAGTCTTGGAGAGAAAGAAAAGAATCCTCCCCTTTGCAAAGCTCAGCACGAGTGGGAATCCTGCCATTGAACAGTCTGTCCGTGTTCAATTTTAGCATCATATAATTTCCTGCATAATTGTTTAAATGTCCTCGTTCTCATCCCTGTCGCTCTCCCCACACTTTGCTATTTTTTAAAGAAAGCATCCAAACTGCATGTCTGGTTCAGGAGGGAATTTTACAGGGGACAAATGCCAAGATGCATCATCTGCCTCGACTTACCGCAGTACCTAGGAAAACACTGGTGTGACCAGAAGAGAAGTCCTCCTGCCGCTGCTGCCTTTGGTGACCTCTCTTCTCTGCCAGCCGCTTCAAGGCCAGGCATGTGAAAATTCCTTGTGTGTTTGTGTCATTCGATTCCCAAATATCACATAACCAAAAATATTAAAATAAAACTGTTCATAACATTTTCCTGAATGCCATCTGGGCCCCACTGGAAGCTGACACTATCTGTCAAGCTCAAGAACCACATTTTTTCCTCCTTTGTATGTGTTAATGTTTGTCATAATGGATTTCACTTTAATGCCCCAATTACATTTATGACATTCTTTCAACCGAGTGGCACTAATGACTTTCATTATTATTTATGCTCCTCCTTAATTATAAGACTCTCACCTCTCTCATTACACACACTCCTTCATAACCCCCTCACTTGCATACATGTTCTCTGGTATGAGGCTAATGTGCCTTGGCTTCCAATTTCGGAAAACACAATGATTAATTACTCTTGTTAAATCACCCTACCCTAGGGTGATCAGATTGGCAAAATGAGAAGAAGGGCCAGATTGCTACTCCAGAAGGATTTCCCAGGACACCTGTCAAAAAGAAAAAAAAAAAAAGGAGGAGCCCTCAACTCCCAAATAAATAAATGCATGGCATCCATGCTTATCTTAGCTCTGGATGAGTCACAAGGAGACGCAAGTTTAAATTAAAATAAAATAGCAAAGATTCGGTCCAAATGTCATGCTTTGTAGATGATGGTAGTAAAATCACAGTGAAATCACAATGAACTAAGCATTGTCTTGCAGTATAGTGCTCCTTCCATCAATTAAAAATAGTCTCCAGATCTCCTGCTGTGGGAGATTACAAACATTGCACCAATTCTTTCAGCTCCTCATCAAGGAAAGGAATTTCTTTTACACCCTTTAAATCTAGGCTGGGTTTATGATTTGATTTAGCCCAAAGAATGTGGCAGAAGCAACATTGTATTTGTCCCTAGCCTGGGTCTCAAGAGATCTTACAGATTCCACTCTGCTTTCTTGGTCTCTCCACTATTTCCATGGGAAGAAATCCCGGCTCTTCAAATGGATAAAGGGACATTGTTGCAGACAGCTTCAGTTGACTTACCAGCTAAATGCAGATGCATGGGCAAGCCCAGCCAAGAGAAGCCAAATTCCTAACACACCACCAGCTAAATCCAGCCCAAATTGCCAATCTGCAGAACTCTGACCTCAGGAAATTATTCTTGTTTCAAATGTTTTGGAGTGGTTCGTTACACAATGCAAGCTAACTGGTATACTTGTCAAAAGAAAGGCATCTGGGCATCAAATCTATGATGAAGTTTGAGGAGAAAACTAATTGCTTTGCAGCAAGTGCTGAAAAGAAAAAAATGAACTCAGCAGATCTGAGAAGGAGCTAGTGTTCTTATCTTCCTCATGTTGTAAAACTAAGGCCCAAAGGTGGCACACCATCAGACTGATGAAATAATTTGCATGAGATCTTAGATGTGAAAGCAAGGTTCTAGGACTCTTTGGATCCCAAGATGATACACATCCAAGCACCACACTTGTTGGCACACAGACCCAGACCATCCCACCATAGGAAGAAGCATTTCCTGTGTTCCTGTGCTTTCCCTACTGCTCTAACCATGGCTGGCAAGAAGAGATAGCTGGGGGCAGAGAGGGGGTAGGGCAGGTAGTAACACATAGCTTCCTGGTTCTGTCCTCATCAGCAGGCAGACTTGTCCCCTTCACATCTCTTTTGTAAACTGATGGAGTTAAGAAGAGTTGGGGACAGAGCTACCTAAGCCACAGCCATTGGCACATTCAGGCAGAACTATACATTTTATCAAATGCCAAATTTCAGTGAATAAAATGCATATGCTCAGAGGTATGAGTTACGGTTAAAGAGTGAATGTCTGCTTAATGGACTGAGCATTTTTTAGGACAGCCCCTAGAATCACTGTTATTAGCATGCTGGCCCTTTGATCCTTCTTTGTGGAAAATTTTCCATCTAAAATCACAGTGTCGGGATCCCTGGGTGGCGCAGCGGTTTAGCGCCTGCCTTCGGCCCAGGGCGCGATCCTGGAGACCCGGGATCGAATCCCACATCGAGCCTGATGCCACCTATGAATGGGCCCCACCTTAGCCCTAATCAGTCTCTATAAACTATAAACTGTTTGATGTTTGAGATCCCTTTGAAATCTATAAAGCTCATTATTTTGTTTTAAAAAAAGGCATCTCTACTTCACCTACATTAGAAGTAGGCTGCAAATACATTTGGATATTGAGATTTTTCAAGAGATTTAGTGGCCTTAATTTTGGAGGCTAAATTTTTTTATATGTTTTTATTTCTTTTTAAAAAATGTTTATTTATTCATTTGAAAGAGAAGGCAAGAGAGAGCATAAGTGAGGGGGGCGGCAAGAGGGAGAGGTAGAAATGACTCCTCACTTAGCAGGGAGCCTGACCCTGAGATCATGACCTGAGCAGAAGGCAGACGCTTAACCAACTGAGCCACCTAGGTGCCCCTTTAAGTTTTTATTTTAATTCCAATTGGTTAACATATAGTGTTATATTAGTTTCAGATGTACAATATAATAATTCAACACTTCCATATATCACCCTGTGCTCATCAGGATAAGTGCACTCCCTAATCTTCATCACCTATTTTGACCCCTTCCCTTCCCCCTCTGGTAACCATGAGTTTGTTCTTTGTAATTAAGAGTCTATTTCTTGCTTTGTCTCTCTCTCTCTCTCCCTTATTTTCTTCCTTTTCCATATATGTTTTGTTTCTTAGATTCTACATATGAGTAAAATCATATGGTATTTATCTTTCTCTGACTTTTGTTTAGCAATATTCTCTCCAGCTCCATCCATATTGTTGCAAATGGCAGGATTTCACTCCTTTTTATGATTGAGTACTATTCCATTGTGGATATATACCACTTTTTTATCCATTCATCTATCGATGGACACTTGGGTGTTTCCATATCATGGCTACTGTCAATAATGCTATTAAACAGGGCTACCTATATCCCTTTGAATTAGTGTTTTTTGTATTCTTTGGGTAAATACCCAGCACTGTGCTTGCTGGATCACAAGGTAGTTCTATTTTCAACTTTCTGAGGAACATCTATGGTGTTTTCCAGAGTGGCTGCACCAGTTTGCATTTCCACCAACAGTGCACACGAGTATTCCTTTTTCTTCACATCTTAGCCAATGTATGTTGTTTCTTATATTGTTGATTTCAGCCATTCTGATAGAGATGACCCCTTATTGTAGTTTGATAATAAATGATGATGAGTATTTTTTCTGTGTCTGTTGGCCATCTGTATGTGTTCTTTGGAGGAATGTCTATTCATATCTTCTGCTCATTTTTTAATTGGGTCATTCATTTTGCGGGTGTTTAGTTTTATAAATTCTATACATGTCTACCCCTTTATCAGGTCATTTGCAAAGATCTTCTCCCATACTGTAAGCTGTATTTTAGTTTTGTTGTTTCCTTTAAAAAAAAAAGATTTTATTTATTTATTCATAAGAGACAGAGAGAGAGAGAGGCAGAGACACAGGCAGAGAGAGAAGCAGGCTCCGGGCAGGGAGCCCAACGTGGGACTCAATCCCCCGACTGCAGGATCACACCCTGGGCTAAAGGCAGGCACTAAACCACTGAACCACCCAGCCAATCCCATTGTTGATTGTTTCCTTTGTTGTGCAGAAGCTTTTTATTTTGATGTAGTCCCAATAGTTTATTTTTGTTTTTATTTCTCTTGCCTCAGGAGAATATACCCAGAAAAAAAGTTGCTATAGCTGATGTCAAAGAAGTTACTACCTGTGTTCTCTTCTAGGATTTATATGGTTTCAGGTCTCACATCTAGTTCTTTAATCCATTTGAATTTATTATTGTGTATAGTACCAGAAAGTATTCCAGTTTCATTCTTTTGCATGTTGCTGTCCAGTTTTCCCAACATCATTTGTTGAAAAGGCTTTTTCCCATTGAATATTCATTCCTGTTTTGTTGAAGATTGACTATATAATTTTGGATTTATTTCTGGATTTTCTATTCTGTTCTATTTCTCTCTGTGTCTATTTTTGTGCCAGTACCATACTGTTTTGATCACTACAATTTTGTAATATAACTTGAAGTCTGGAATTGTGATGCTTCCAGCTTTGCTTTTCTTTTTCAAGATGGCTTTGGCTATTTGGAGAGGTTCCATACAAATTTTAGGCTTGATTGTTCTAGTTCTGTGAAGAGTTTTGTGCATATTTTGATTGGGATTGCATTAAATGTGTAGGTTGATTTAGGTAGTATAAACATTTTAACAATGATTATTTTTCCAATCCATGAGATGGAATTTCTTTCCAATGTTTTGTGTCTTCTTAAATTTCTTTCATCAGTGTTTTATAGTTTTCAGAGTACAAATCTTTCACTTCTTTGATTAGGTTCATTCCTAGGTGTCTTATTATTTTGGGTGCAGTTATAAATGGGATTGTTTTCTTAATTTCTCTTTTCTTGCTTCATTTTTGGTGTATGTGCCAGATTCTGTACATTGTCTTGTATCCTGTGACTTTACTGAATTCACATATCAGCTCTAGAAGTTTTTTTGGTGAAAATTTTCAGGTTTTCTATATACAGATCATGTCACCCTCAAATAGTGAAAATTTTACTTCTTCTTTACTGACTTGGATTCCTTTTATTCCTTTTTGTCTTGCAATCCAGGAATAAGTCCCACTGGATTGTGGTGGATGATTTTTTTTAATGTATTGTTGAATTCAATCTGCTAGTATTTTATTACGAATTATAGCATCTATATTCATCAGGGATATTGGCTTATAGTTCTCTCTTTCAGTGGTATCTTTATCTTATTTTGGTATCAGGGTAATAATGACTTCACAGAATGAATTTGGAACTTTTCCTTCCTTTTCTTTTTTTTTTTTTCCTTTCTTTTCTATAGTTTGAAATAATTTAAGAAGAGTGGGTATAAACTCTTACTTAAATATTTGGTAGAATTGGCCTGTGAAGCCATCTGGTTCTGGACTTTTGTTTGTTTGAAGTTTTTTTTATTTTGTTTTGTTTTGTTTTATAGACTCAGTTTCTTTACTGGTTATCAGTCTGTTCAAATTTTCTATTTCCTCCTGTTTCAGTTTTGCTAGTTTGTATGTTTCTAGGAATTTATTCATTTTTTCCAGGTTATCCAACAATTTGCTGTCATAGTTTTACAAAATATTCTTCTATGATTGTATTTCTGTGGTATTGGTTGTTATTTTTCCTTTCTTATTCATGGTTTATTTGAGTTTTCTCTTTTTTCTTGATAAGTCTGGCTAGATACTTATCAATTTTATTGATTAAAAAAAAAATAAAACTAGCGGGATCCCTGGGTGGCGCAGCGCTTTGGCGCCTGCCTTTGGCCCAGGGCGCGATCCTGGAGACCTGGGATCGAATCCCACATCGGGCTCCCTGCATGGAGCCTGTTTCTCCCTCTGCCTGTGTCTCTGCCTCTCTGTCTCTCTCTGTGTGACTATCATGAATAAATAAATAAAATCTTTTAAAAAATAATAAATAAAAAATAAATAAAAAAATAAATAAAAAAAACTAGCCCTTAGTTCCATTGATCTGTTCTTTTTTTTTTTCTATATCATTTATTTATGCTCTAATCTTTATTGTTTCCTTCCTTCAGCTGGCTTTAGGTTTTATTCATGGTTCTTTTCTAGCTCATTTAGGTGAAAGGTTAGGTTATTTCAGATTGTTCTTGCTTCTTGAGGTAGGCCTGTATTGCTATAAACTTCCCCCTCACTTTTGCTGAGTCCCAGAGGTTTCAGACCATGGTGTTTTCATTTTCATTTGTTTCCATGTACTTTTTTATTTTTGTTTTTTTGATTATTTAATTGATTTCCATTGTTTAGCAGCATGTTATTTAACCTCCACATATTTGTGGTCTTTCTAGATTTTTTCTTATGGTGAAGTTCTAGTTTCATGGTGTTGTGGTCAGAAAAGATACATGGAATGACTTCTATCTTCTTGAATTTGTTGAGGTTTGTGTGCTAATATGTGTTATATTCTGAAGGATATTCTGCTATTTGAGGCCTGAATGTTCTGAATATATCTGTTAAGTCCATCTGTTCCAGTGTCATTCAGCCACTATTTTCTTGTTTATTTTGTTTTGATGATCTGTCCATTGATGTCAGCGGGGTGTTAAGGTACCCAGCTATTATTGTGTTATTATCAATTAGTCCCTTTATGTTTATTATTAACTTTTTAATGTATTTGGGTCCTCCTATAATGGGTGCATAAATATTTATATCATCTTGTTGCATTATCAATTGTTGATACATTGATAGCATCTTGTTGCATTATCCCCTTTATTACTATCTAGTGTCCTTCTTTGTCTATTGTTATAGTCTTTGCTTTAAAGTCTATGTTCCCCAACAGAAGTATTGCTACTCTGGGTTTCTTTTGCATGATAAATCTTACTCCATTCTCTCACTTTTAACCTGTAGGTGTCTTTAGGTCTAAAATGGGTCTCTGGTAGGCAGCATATAGATAGGTCTTGTCATTTGATCCATTCTGTCATCCTTAGTCTTTTGATTGGAGCATTGCTCCATTTACATTCAAAGTAATTATTGATAGATACATATTTATTTTCATTTTATTACTTGTTTTGTGGTAATTTCTGAAAATTTTCTCTGCTCCTTGTCTTTCTTTCATGTTTTATTGATTTTCATTAGTGATATATTTGGATTTCTTCTCTTTATTCTTTGCATATTTATTGTGGTTTTTAATATATGGTTACCATTAGCTTTGTATATAACTTCTACATATGACAGTCTATTTTAGGTTGATCATCATTTAAGTTGGAACCATTCTTCTCTGCTCTCTTCTCCACATTTTAGGTACTTGTTACTGTATTTTATATCTTTTTTTTGTGAATTCCTTGACTGATATTTTTAAAGATTTTATTTATTTATTCATGACAGGCACAGAAAGAGAGAGAGGCAGAGACACAGGCAGAGGGAGAAGCAGGCTCCATGCAAGGAGCCTGACATGGGACTCAATCCTGGGTCTCCAGGATCACACCTGGGGCTGAAAGTGGCGCTAAACTGCTGGGCCACCGGGGCTGCCCCCTTGACTGATTTTTTACGGAAAGATTCACTTTGACTGTTTTTATGTTTCCTACATCTATACTGAAGCTCTTTATTTTGGAGGCTGAAGTTTTACTTGAGCATATCCTTACTATCAGATCGTTACATATAGAGAGATAACTAAGTGAAAGTATTAATGTGATTCCTGTAGCCTTCAGCATTGGACTTTGTAGTCATGTGATAATGTACATGTCAATTAGTTTTATGCAGAAATCTACACAATGCGACTGGTGGGAATGCCCACAGCTCACCCAAACTAGAGTTGTTGATGAGCTCTCTATGGAATTCTTCCATGGGTGAAATTATCTTGTCCTGCTGTAAGTTTAATATCACTCACATATTCTTCTATACTTGCACTTCTAAGTGCCAAAGTTTTATAAGTCACAACTTACCTAGAATAAGAAGTCCAGTGACAAATCCTGACTGTTGCCTGGTGGGCTACATCAGAATCACCTGGATGACCTTGTAAAATATCTGACCTCATGTTCTGACCTAGAAAATTTTAACTTATTAATTCCAAAATGGGGCCAAGAATTCTGTGTTGTTAACAAGTTTTTGAGACATTTTCTGTTTGATTATTTCATGTGAGGAGATGAAAGAAAGAAATGAGCTTTATTCTAAGTGGCAGAAATGTTATCCTTCTCTTTGTGCCCAACCTCTGATATTTGTTACTAAGGAGACCTGGGACATTAACCATGGTAGACTAGAAGGTGACATGAATGTGGGGTTGTTATCACAAATCTTTGCTGTGTGACCTCAAGTAATCACTTCACTTTTCTGGGTATCAATTTCCTCCCCTGTAAAAAACAAGGTTTTAGATAAGACTGCAATCACTATTTTTGATCAGGTGACAGGGAGCTTCTTTCAGGGTCACTCCAGCTGTGAGTCTGAGCAGTGGTTGAACAGATTAGATCATACAAGAAATCCTTAAGTTGAGTACTCCTCTTTGATTTGTTTACAATGTTAAATGGGATTGTGTCTAGAGAAAGGGCTCCAATGATAAAAGTCTGGACAAGATGTCTCCAAGGGCCATTGTGGTTCTGCCATTCTGTACAAATAGCCATTAAAAGGAGAATTACACCCGAACAGGATCACTTGAGAAGTAAGGTTGATAACAGAGTCAGACTCACAGTTACAGAGCAATTAGTAGCAGATCTGTCTGAAAGACTTACAGAAAGCATGGTCACTCATTGATTTCTGCAGCTATTAGAAACTAACTCCCTAAGCTAAGGAAACAAGCTTGGTAATCATGATTAGAACTCAATAATTGTGATCCTTTACTTGTCATGCTGTGCCTCTGTTGTTATACAAGGCAGAGTACTAACTACAGTTGCTTCATAATAACCTCTCATACTACATTTTCAGTGTTCAGAGAAGGTAGCTTAGCATATTTTTCACACTCCTACTCATTCTTCAAGATCTTGCTCACATGCCACCCCATCAGTGAAACCACTTCTCATCCTGCACATCTCCACTTAGGGAAGAATTAATCATTCCCAAACATGAGTTTTCTCAGCATCTAATGTGAATAGTAAATAAAACAACAATAATGACTATCATTTATTCTCTTCACTAGGCTTTCTTTCTTATCTCAGGAATTGCCTATGTTTTATCCAAATAATAGTAATAATTTCACTTTAATCAGATTTTCTCCATCATCAAACTGAGTGCTGCCTGTTGTTTAGCAGTCTTTTTGGTTGATGAATGAATGAATGCTTTCTTTATTCCTTCTATATTTTCATTCTCCCAATCCTCCTAAACTATCTTGGTTCCAAATCAAGGCTCTTAGTCCTGATTCAGTGACTCAGCTAGGCTGTGATCTAATGAAAAAAAAAAAAAAAAAAAACACTGAGGTATGGCTGACCAGTGGACTAACTCATCAGATCTTTACTTCCCCCAAGAGAGACACGTTAGCTTCCCTAACATCCAAGTCGTGTTACGTGTAAATGCAATATTTTGGAGCTCAGCTTTCTTGCTTCCTGGAATGACTGTATGATCCTTTGTCCTCTAAAATCCAAAGCACAAAGTTTCAGTTTCACACTGTCCTTTTCTAAATGTTCCCGCTATTTGGTTCCCAAGGAATTTAAGCCTTCATATGCTGTCAGCTCTATGATGTCATGGACTTTGAACCCTTTTTGCATAAAGCACTTAGCAAAGTAAACCTTCATCATACTCACTAGAAAATATGATTTGCTTCTTAAAGATTGTACACTGTGAGTGGAGAGAGGAGACTGGGGAAGTATAGAGAAACCCTTTTATTGGTCCTATCATCATTGGGGTTCTGTGCTTTTGAGTTAAGATGATTTTACTTTGTAAGTAGTATTTTAGTCCCTATCTGCTAATTCCCGTGTGACTCTGGACAAGTGCCTTATAACATCTAAGACTCAGTTTCTTACTTACAAACTATGTGACATTAGCATTGATCTCTTTGTGTTTTTGTTACAATTTAAATGAGGCAATGGATATAAACATTGTATTCAACCTTGTATCAAGAATGACAAAGGAAATGTTCTAAGCATAGAACAATTACAATTAGATATTAAACATTACCCTTTGTTAATACACTGAATTCTAAATATAGATTTTTAATGTTAAAACATCTTGTCATTTCTGGGGTAGTTCCTGATTTCCAAAATTAATTTGTGATTTATCTTGGATTTGACATGTAATGGTGGAGAACCCTAAAAGCAGTATCAGAAAACAATAAAGACGATAAAGTGGATTGTTTATAAAAATGACTGCAATAATTCGGCTCCAGGCATCAGACATCTTTTCTAATATTATTTTGGACTTCCTCCCATCTGGTGGTGGACTTCTTGAATCTGGGCTGCGCTTGTGACTTACTTTAGACAGTAGGCTGTACCAAACAGAAGTGTCAGTTTCAAGCCTAGGCCTTAAAGTTTTCAATGCTGATGTTTGCTCTTTCAGAAGCCTGCCTGATCACCATGAGAAATTCTACAGCAATGATGCTGGAGGATGAGCAAAGATGCACGACACTGTTACCTCTATATCACCCCACCAATAGTAGGCAACTTTCAGACACACAGTTCTGCAGAACTGAGGCTAACGATATATTCAGGGGAGAGACCTACTGAGACCAAAGGATCACTCAGCCAAGTCCAGGCTAAATTGCCAACACACAGACTTGTGAGCTGCATAAATGGTTGCTATTTTAAGCCACTGGGTTTGAGAGTGTATTATTATGTAACAGTAGTTAAACTAAAACACAAGGCTTGGGCTTTGAGATCTGCCAGTCAGATATTTAATAAGGTTTTCTACACCACAGAAATGTAACTGATGGCATGTTGTTTGATACTGTCATATGCGTATTGAACTGGATTTTCCCCAATTGTAGGATACCCATACTTCTCCTATGAGTAGGAAAAGGCCAAGAGGGGTCAGATAGTTTGGGCTTGACTACTTACATAGTTCAAACTTTATTCCAACTTAAAAATGCAACCTCAAACACAGAAATACACCCTCATGTTTGACTTTTTCATAAACTCCTAGAGACCTTCCTTGCTAGATCTGTAAGGTTGCAAGGTGAGACTTTATAATTATGATATGTAATAGTAGAATAGCTAGAGAGTAAGGAAAATATGATTTAGGCCTTGCTCTCATTCTGTGAATCACAATTCCACTCTATCCCAAATTTGTTCATTGTTCTCAATTTACTGAATGCCAACAAGTTCAATCAGATAATGTACACAAAGCATAGTTTAATCCCCAGAGAAAGGCTCTCTTTTTAGAAGATGTTTTATACAAAGAGGGTTGTATTCACTCTCCCCTATACCTGTTGTCTCCCTTCTTTCCTTCCCTTCTTCCTCTCTCCTTTCTTTCTGCCTCTTTTTTAAATTTCCCTCTTCAATGTAGATTGCCCACTGTGGTTGTAAATGAATAGATTTGTTGATCACCCATGCTCCTTTGTTTTGAGTAAAGTTACACTTCTTGTGATGTCTGATTTTCTTAATTAGTGCATAATCAGAAAGGTAGAACATAAAAGTCAAGGGCAGTATCTTCCCATCAGCAATTCTATATGTAATCAAAAAACCACTGAGTGAGATGAAGGTCAGAGGAAAAAAACAACAACAAACAAACAAACTCAAAGACCAGAAGAATTAGAGGACGCTATAAAAAAATCAAGTCTGCTTTCTGAAACAGTGAAAATCCTAAAGGACATCAAACTTACATCAAAGATAATCCCAAAAGTATAAATGAGAAGAATCTGAGGACTATAGAAAGTTATTAACTTTAAAATAAATTTTATATTTGATATTGAAGAAAACTATAAGTTTTTTTGAGCTTTGCTTTGAAAAATCACTGTAAAAGTAATACTGGTATTAAATACTAATTTGATCTGTGCTAATGGAGTTAAATAAAAATTAAGCTTGCCTCCATTCCCTCCCAAACTAGTTTACTCCCTAGGAGTGAACATAACCATTTCAGGTGATCAACACTATACTTCAACGTGTGAGCTCTTTCTGAGATCCCTGACTGGGATCTGCCATATTCCCTCCTCCCTCTCCTTCTTTGTTTTACTTGTTTTTCTTTGTTGTTGTTGTTGTTTGTTTGTTTTTGTTTGTTTGATTTTGCCAGAGTTCACTTTTTTTCCCCATGAAAGTTAATAGAAATTAAATTTGTGCATCCATTTCTGAGTAAGTCTTTATTTTGCCTTCACACTTTATTTTGTTCAGTGTTTGTAATTGAGGCTGATCCTTGAAGAATGTTCTCTCTGGGAAGTCAGTCATCATGTTACAAAGCATCTCAATAGAAATGATGAAAAATAGGCCACCATTTTAAGTCACTATAATTTAGAGGTATTTGCTCTGGAGCCAGTTGTCCACCGTTAGACTAGGACCCTTCATTTCCTCCAGAAAGATTATTTTATTTTTATTTCTTCACAGAGGATCACTCTGGTTTCATTATGGAGGTTGAATGAGCCATATCATTGACTCTTGATAAAGGATAGGAAAAAGAAAAGATGTGATTGACACATTTATTCCATAAGTAGTTTTTAAATTGATCATTTTGGTTTTTATCCCTCTCATCCCCATTGTCTGACCCTCACTTCTCCAAGTTTGAATTTCTCTATTCATAGAAGAGCATTTCTCATCTTCTTCAGCCACTTCCAAAGGGCACTAGTAGCTGTTTCTCTCTGCTCTAGTTTGTCCATCAATCCATTTCCAATCACTTGTTATTGTCCACAAATTTGTCTAAATTTTCAGAGCTGACAGGGACATGGCCTTTCTCTCTCATCAGTGTTGTTTTCACTCTTTCATCTTAAGAAGACATAGACTTTGACTACACATATATAATCATTGTTATTTATCATATCTCTACTATTGAAATTGCATAGAGAGTGCCTGATTGTAGCACAGTTTAATGTCCTAACCAGGCAGTTACATCCAGAATAACAAATATATGGCTGTGGTATCTTTTCAGATCTTGAATTATGATTTGTTCTCTTGTCCGCTGCATGACTGCATGAGCATGCTGAAGAATTTAAAATTCCTATCACGGGTATCTTTTGTCATTTTCTACCATGGTTTTGTAGATATACTTTAAGAGGATTCATGATCCAAGGCTTTTCTCAGTTACTTTTTTATACAGTAAAAAAGTTTTTTTTTTTGGCTTTTTGAAGATTATCCCCAATGCCTTCCTCTAGTCACCTGTATAATTGGGTTAAGAATCTTCTGGATGACTAGAGTAGTTAAGAGTTGCCTAGATGATAGGTTGTATTTAGTTTTAAATTGGAAAAGTAGTTAAGGCTTCAGGAGCAGGAAAAATGATGACAAGAGTAATGTCCATCTCATCATCACAGAGCCTAACATTTGAAATACATCACTGGTCTTATCCCTAACCCTCCCTTTCATATATCCAATTCACCAAATCAGACTATATATGTCTGATAACATATAACATATGTTATATGTTTTCACTTATAACAGATACCTAAAGCTACAGGCCTCATGTCATTATTTAGGAGATTTTTCCCATCTGAAAGGCATTGCCAATTCTATATTTCCCTGTAAAAATATTCCTAGGTCAACTTAAATGTTGCCACATTCAGAAAGCCTACGCCATTCTGCCAGCTGAATTTTCTATCTCTTCTAAATAAGCTGTCATAACATAACATCTATCACTTTTTCTAGTTTTCTGTTATTTGCAAATATTTTAAGATATTCTTTATGTATTAAATTGTATGTGATAACTCCAGTATATAAAGTCTTTGCTGGTCTGTTTCCCTTGCCTTAGTTCTTCCTCATGGTATCTTTTTACTTTGTTTGCTTGGTTGCCTTCACAGTGGGATGCTTGTTATATTTGTAAAACTATTTTAGGAATATCAGGTCATGGGTGAAGGCGTGCTGTTCTAAAGAGGATATGCACCTTCTTTTCCCAAGTAGCTGAAGGCACTCACTGTCTTAGACCACCTTAAATCAAATTCAAATCATGAAGTCCATATGAACCAGGCTACAAAAATGCCCATGATAATTTGATTCAATCTTATCCCAAGGCTGTAGTGTTTTAGGAGACAAGATATTTGTGGGTTTATGTTCCCCTCATTGTGTGAATTCTGATCTTTAATTATTTTCTGTCACTCAGGGTAAGATATCAAAAGTAAAGTTCAAATGCCCAGGATCAAATGCCCTCCAGGAAAAGCTAAATTGCTTACCTCTGAGTTCCCATTTTCCTTTCAAATTTTCTGATTGTATAATACATTATTATTTTGTTAGTTTTTGCTGCCAAATTTTTGAAATACTTTTATTTAGCATTTTATGTTTATCATCAGTTGGTCTGAAAAAACTTAGGACATCAGAAGTGCTCAAAGTAGAATATCTACATAGCTCCAATTCCCTATTTTACTTTATCTCTTATTATAGATTTATGTCCATTAATTAGTCTACCAGATTGCAAAGTCCTTCAAACAAAAGGCAAATTTTAATCACTTTTGTATCCTTTCCTTACTTCTTTATTTCATAGACACTAGAAAAAGAGATTGAAAATTGTGTCAATTTTTATGTTTTCCTATAATTTATGCATTTTGTATAATTTCCATATATCATTGACATAAAGTTTTTCAGAATATCCTACTATTTGTTTATAAATGTAGGATCTGTAGTGATGTAACTTTTTGTTTTGATTTGTTATTGAGCCTTGTCTTTTATTTTTCCTTAATTAGTTTTGCCAAAGCTTTTCGATTTTATTATTTATTTATTTATTTAGTAAAGATATATTTATTTATTTTAGAGAGAGCAAGAACATGAGCAAGAGAGACAGAGGGAGAGTGAGAGAGAATCTGAAGCAGACTCCATGCTGAGTGTGGAGCCCAATGCAGGGCTTGATCTCAGGACACTGAGCCAAAACCAAGAATCAGATGCTTAACCAACTACATCACTCATGTGTCCCAGTGCTTGTCAATTTTAATGTCTTTTCAAAGAACTGAACTTTGACTTTGTAGATGACCTTTATTGCATGTTTTTCCTATTTCACCATATTCTAAATTTATCTTTATTATTTTTTCCTGAAATTAAGTTTATTCTTTTTCTAAATTCTTAATATAAATGCTAAGAATATTGATTTATGTTTGAGTGTTCCTCTTTTCTAATATATGCATCTTAGGCCATAAATTCAACTGTAAAAATGACCTTAATGACATCTCATTTCCATTAAGGTATATTCTTTTTCGTATGGGTTATTTAGAAGTGCATTTAAAATCCACAAATACTGGGGATCCCTGGGTGGCTCAGCAGTTTAGCGCCTGCCTCCAGCCCAGGGCGCGATCCTGGAGACCTGAGATTGAGTCCTGCATCAGGCTCCCTGCAGGGGGCCTGCTTCTCCTTCTGCCTGTGTCTCTGCCTCTCTCTCTCTCTATGTCTATCATGAATAAATAAATAAAATCTTTAAAAAAATAAATAAAATAAAATCCACAAATACAAAAAATAAGCTATAATTCCATCAATACTAGAATGGATAGATGGTGAAATATTCATAGGATGAAATGCTACTTGCAAATACATTGAAAGAACTCTGTTACATAAGGTGACATGGAATAATTATATCTGTAACAACAGAAAACAAAAAAATAATAAACACTCTTATCTATGAATATGTATTACACATAGAAAGATACAAATAGTTAAACATAGACATAACTAAAATACTGCAGGGTGTTAAATGCTGGGATAGAGATCATCAGTATAAGAGTTGATAGATATAATTGGCAGGCTTTGAGAAGTGGCTTTCCAGGTACTGGTGATACACTAATAATATGTTATTTAACCTTAGTGATGGAATATATTCACTTTACATCATCTTACCATCCTATACAACTACAATTTGTGCAATTTAATGTTTGTAAGTAAAATGCTTGAAAGAGTGTTGGATTTATTCAATCAATGTTTTTGAGTCATTATTACCAGCAAGATATTATACTGGACATCAATGGGTATAAATGGTGAATAAGATACAGCTTCAACCTTTACAACATTATAAGTTAAATGGGAAAAAATGATATAACATTTCTATGACACCTATTTAAATAAGTGTCATAAAAAGGACAAATATGGGACCTATACACAAATGGGAGAAGGAAGGAAAACTTCTATCAAGATAATTTAGTCTGATGGGAGAAATACCAGTAGATTTGGCTGTGGACACCCAACCTGGAGGGTTGGGAAGTTGGCAAGTAACAATAATCTTAACAAGAGACATTTACTTTTTACCTTTACAACAATCTTGAACAGGTACTACTATCCTCATCTTACAATTAAGGAAGCTAAAGTACTCATAAATGGAATAACTTTTACACAAGTAGCCTTTAAAAAGAGAGTCAGGAATCAAATCCAGGCATGTTTGCTGTAAAGCTTAGGTTTATAGGCAGTCCTCTTTACTGTGCCTTATGAAACAACATGTCAACAATACGTAAGAGTTAGCAAAGTGTTGCATAGGAAAGCAAATACAAGGCATAATTCAAGGAAACAAACATTTCAACTTATTATTTTGTACTTATAAGGAAAAAGCATTCCTCTGAGCACCTCTCTCCAGCCTATTCCGTTCCATGTAGTGAGGCTTGATTAAGGACAAGCTACTTCAGAGGCTTGTGGTTCATCTCTATGTTTTTGAGTTTTACTGCCTTAGACTTAAGGAGCTGACATCCCACCAATTAAAGTGGATTCTTGAATTTGTTTTGCAAAATGCATCGGGGAAAAAAGAAAAGTATGAGTAGAGGACAGAGAGAAGAGCCAAGCTCTGTAGGCTTTAGCACCCATTTCTTTTTTCCTAGTTGATGCAAGTGTTAATTGAAAATGATCCACTTATTTCTCAGGAGAAAAAAAAATGTCTAGTTTTCTGGGTCTGACTTCCCTCAAAGCCCTTGAACTTGACCCCCTCTTTGGTAGGCTTTCAATGGGCAAGCTGTGTTGAATCTGTCTTTAACTAGTAAATTTTTTTTTTTTGACTAGTAAATGTTTTTAAATTTAAAAGAGCAAAGCAAAGCAAATTAAAATTAAGCCTTTCTAAGGAATGAATATAGGTTGTATCTCCTCCATAGGCACCATTCCTGGTTTTTTACACTCAACTTACATCACTTCACTTTCATCCTGTCTAGGTGCCACTGAGCATTCGAGTCTCCCATTTCTGCATGAGGGTAGAATTAATGCACCTAAACTTTGGTGCCAGAATACATGCAATAGAATCCTTGCTTTCTGTGATCTTAGGTAAGTTACATGTGCTACTGAATCTCTTTTCCCATCTGTATAGTGAAATAATATCTCTTTTGATTTTCTGTGTATAGAGTTCTTAGCACAGTGCCTTGCATAAAGTAAGCTCCCAATAATTGTCACTCCATGTTGCTTAGGTTGCTTCTATAATTACAGATAGTCTAGGGCCCCGTTTATCAAAGCTTTTTCCTCTCTCGTGATGCCACTATTCCCAGGGCCTTTCCACACTGGCCTCCTATATTTATTAAGGCTCAAATATCCAAGCAAAGTTAACTTTCTCTAACTTGAGGTCTGGCCCTTGAGAGTTTTCAGTGTGCTGAATTTGCTTCTATAATAAACTCACTCTTGCTAACTAGGGAAAGATAGAGACCATGTCATGGACCAATCACACCCATTTTCCCATGTAGCCTTCTGACATCAAGTTTCTTTATTATTATTAGCTTACCCAAAGCAATGACTGATGTTTCAAAGTCCCACCTGTAATAACATTAATCCTGTAGTTAAAATATAATTACATGATTCCTAGCTTACCAGAATATTGCCTAGCTTTTATTTTAGCTATTTAAATAACATAGAAGTGTAAACCAATTCTGATTTTTCTTAGGTTGCAGAGAGATACACAATCCAATGACAATTCCTATATTAAAATGCAGTAGAAAACTCTGAGGTCTTAAAAATTATGAGGTTTTAAGCTGAAGATTTCTCTTGATGAAAAAAAAAAAAAGCATAGAGGTCTTGAAGTCTTTCATCTCTTTTATAAATACCTTAAAGTTTAATTCCTTATTAAAAACTTAATAATAAGCCTTATAATCAGGTCACTAGATTTATAGTATTTAATGTTGCTTTCATGATGATGATTTTCAAAGGAAGTTCTTACTTATATTGTATGTAAAATCAAATGTTATGTAAAAAAAAACCCTTTCATTTAATTCAACAGAGGGTAAAGCACAGTGAATTAACTTGTCATTGTATCTTTGCCCAGTTATGCTAGATTGTTTGCTAAATAAAATAAAAATAACTGAATCTTACTTAGAACTGACAAAATAATTCATAATTTTGCCAGATCATTATTCACAGTACCCATGGTATAGAAACAATCTAAGTACCCATCAATGGATGAATGATTAAAGAAAATTATGTGTATATATATATATATATATATATATATATATATATACATATATACATACAGAATATAATTCGGCTTTAAAAAAGATACAAATCCTGCCATTTGCAAGAACTTGGATAAACCTAAAGGGTATTATGCTAAATGAAATAAGCCAGACAGAGAAAGACAAATACTGCATAGTATCATTTATATGTGGAATCTCAAAAAAGAAAACAAAATACACAGAATAGGATGGTTGCCTTGTCAGGGGTTGAGAGATGGGAGCAATAAGGAGAAATTGTTAAAAGGTACAAATCTTCAGTTATAAGATGAATAAAGTATGGGAATATAATGGATTATATGGTGACTATCATTGATAATATTATATTGTATAATTGATTTTTGGTGAAAAAGTAGAACTTAAGTGATCTCACCGAAACAAAATAACATCAACAACAACAAAGAAAGGTAAGTGTGTAGAGTGACAGATGTGTTAATTAACTTGATTGTGGGAATCCATTTACACATATTCATATATCATCATGTACACTTTAAATATATTATAATTTTGTCAACTATATCTCAAACTAAGAATGTATATTTAATGTACAGATTATATAGAATATGGATTATTTTATAGATAATATATTCTTTCATATTTTATTTTGTTTAAAATGTATATTTTATTTTACACCTTGTTTTATATTTTATACCTTAAGAATACATATTGTATGTATAAAAATATATACATTCTTTTATGTTTTATGGTATATGTCATTGAAACCACCGTTGCTGAATTTTTCCCTATGGATATCTTTTTGATTACTAATTCAATTTCTTGTTATACATTTATTCACATTTCTATTTCTTACTGATTCACTTTGTAGTATGTGCCTTTCTCAAAATTTATACATGTATAACTGTATCCATGCTATCTAATTTGTTGGCATGTGATTGTTCATAGTTTTTATGATTTTTTTTCATTTCTATATGGGCAGTATTAATATTCCCTCTTTAATTCTTGGTTTTAAATTTTTTTAAATTTTTATTTATTTATGATAGTCACAGAGAGAGAGAGAGAGAGAGAGAGAGGCAGAGACATAGGCAGAGGGAGAAGCAGGCTCCATGCACCGGGAGCCTGATGTGGGATTCGATCCTGGGTCTCCAGGATCGCGCCCTGGGCCAAAGGCAGGCGCCAAACTGCTGCGCCACCCAGGGATCCCAATTCTTGGTTTTAGTAATTTGAATCTCCTCTTTCTTTTCTTGGCTAATAGCTAAAGTTTTGTCAATTTTGTTGACTTATCTGAAGATTCAAGTTTTGGTTTTTCTTTTTCTTATTCTCTCACAAATTTCCAATGAAATCTTTACCATTTCTTTTCTTCTGCTTTTGTTAGGTATATCTTGATCTCTTTTTCCAGTGGATTAGAGTGAAAGGTTAGGTTATTGACTTGTGATGTTTCTCTTTAATATGGGTGTTTCAAGCTATAAATTTCCCCATAATCATTGCTATGTCCCATACATTTTGTTATACTGTGTCTTTATTGTCATTCATCACCAAGTATTTTCTGATTCCCCTTCTGTTTCTTGAGTCTTTGGTTATATAGAGTATATTATTTTATTTCCAATTTCTAACTTGGTTTTTGTTATTGATTTATCATTTTATTCCATTGTGGTTAAAGTAGATACACTACATGTTTTCAAACTTTTTAAATCTATTGAGGTTTGTCTTGAAAAATATGATCTATTCTGGAGAATGTTCAATGTTCACTTGAGAAGAATGTACGTTCTGTTGGTGGTGGGTAGTATGTTCTAAAGATGGCTTTTAGGTCAAGTTGACTTCTAGTATTGCTCAAGTCTTCTGTTTCCTTGTTGATTTTCTGTCAAGTTGTTTTGTTTATTATTGAGAGTAAGGTATTGAAATATCCAACTATTATTTTAAGACTTTATTTATTCATGAGAGACACAGAGAGGCAGAGACACATAGGCAGAGGGAGAAGCATCAACTATGATTTTTTAATTGCCTGTTTTCACTTCAATTCTATCAGTTTTTGCTTCATGTATTTTGGGGGCTCTGTTATTAGGTGCATATATGTTTATAATTGTCATATCCTCCTGAAGATTGACATTTTTATCATTATATAAAATCCTCCTTTTTATCTCCTGCAACATTTAATTTTATTTTAAAGTCTATTTCGTTTGATATTACTGTAGCTATTCCAGCTTTCCTATGGCTTCTATTTGCATTGTGTATCTTTTTCCATTCATTTACATTCAACCTATTTGTATCTTTGAATATAAAGTGTGGGCCTGATAGTCATCAAATAGTTGGATCTTCTTTTAGGATCCATTCTGATAATCTCTGCCTTTTGGGTGTTTAATCGGGTCACATTTAATGTTACTATTGATATAATTGGATTTATGTTCTCCGTTTTACTTTTTGTTTTGTTTCCTATCTTTTTGTTTCTGTATTCCTCTTTTATTGCTTTCTTTTGCATTAAGAAAATTAATTCTAATATAACATTTCAATTCCTTTCAATTTTTACAATTTTTTCAGTGTATTATTTGGAACTATTTTTAGAAAATGTTTTCTAGGGCTTATTCTGTTTATTTCTTGAGGAAAAAAAAATTTCTGCAATTCCTCAACTGCATATGCATGCTAACTCTCCTTATTCTTACAGTGGTGCTGATGCTGAAAGACAATGGACTGTGGGTGTTTGCCAAACCATCACTATTCGTGTGTGTGTGTGCCCTTGCACCCATCTGCTTATAAGCAAACATGCTAACATGGTGGAAACAGGTTGGTGATGTAATAAGGAGGTATGCACTCAGAAGTCTTTTAATTAGTCCCCCTTTCCATGGGTGTTTGACAGAGACCTAGTTGAAACCTGCTATCATCTCAACTTACATATAATTAATTCTTCTGCAGCCAGTGGGAATGACCAGTTGCAGGAAGCAGTCTGTGAACAGCACACTACCAGCAAACTATCATTGCTTTCTCTTGCTCTCCCTGCAAAGCATGGGCAAATTAATGAAGGGCTTTATCTTTATCATAAAACAACAGTCTCCACAGCACTGAGAATGCAAACAGTAACATAACAGAAGCATGCTGTAAAGATTAGTAGCAGAGAAAAGTAATGAATAATGTAACAAGATCTTAAACTAGATTATCACACCAAGGTAGCTTGTCAGAGCGCTGGGTAGCTTATTTGACAATCCATCTTCCTCAGCAGTAGCTGAGCATGTGTTGGCCAGCCTCATTAGAACTCTTCCATGCAGCTCCTGTCCAGTATTCTTATATATTAAATTCATGCCACAGAAAAAGCTGTGATGTATCAATGGTTGAAGCCACAAATTACATGGCACACTGTACCCATATCCACATAAGCCAAGAGATATTGACTTGGGGGTCACCAAAAATAAATAAAAACATAAAATAAAACAAAACAAAACAAAACTGTTTTTCCATTATAAGCATTTCACCAAAGAAGCATCTTAAGTACTCATAAAAATTTCCACTAAATATTCAAACAACAGAAAACTGTTTTGGAGCAATTAAGACAGCAGCTGTCTAGGCCCATGCTAAATTAGTGGAAACAAATAAACAAAACTATGCAGTTAGACTAGCCATTTTATTAGCTGGTTCTAAAACTTAAGGTATCACTATCATGGTATGCAAATGTTTTCTGAAATATTTATATTCCCAGTAATATTTTGTCAGAATAAATACCACCTAGTTATGCCAGAGTCCTCTGTTAAGTATGCTAAGTGCTACGCAGGAAAAGGAATAGAAAGTAATAAACTTTACATTAGAAAAGTATAACCTGAACAGAATTCAGTCCAAGGTCAAGAGGCTTAAGTTTCATTTGGTTGGCTCTTTCCAAACCAGAATATCTAAGTCTGATTCACAAACAAAACTCATTCCAGTTGAGCATGGCTATATCATGCAATTCTATCCTGCTAAGCTTTGTATCATCCTAGTAGACAGACACGGGTGGCCAGAAGACAGAGCCATAGTACAGTGGTTAGGCCAGGAAGTGGCATAAATCAGTCTCCACTGAACTATGATTGGGAGCCAAGAGTGCAGTTTGTTTGTTTGTTTATAACAAATTCTTCAGATTCTAAAAAATATATATATATATTGTGTGTTTCCCAGAAAGGCTTATATTTACTGTCCAGGGTGAATCATAACAGCAGGTTTAGCATTCATCAGCTAAGAGAATGTAGAAGCACAAAAATCTCTTAACAATCAGGTGTGGACAATTTCTCTTCTGTGGATCAGAAGCTGATCTAAGTTTTATAGAATCTAGAACATTCACCATCCTGAATCTGTTAACACCATTATTATAATATTTCTAATGAATTATTTAAAATTGAATTTTTTCTGAAGTTATATACTTATAACTGTCAACCTTTGCTAACAAATTTCTTATAATGGCCATCTTTGAGATGGAATCAAGTGAATTTTACTTCAGAACTTTTCCCAAATTGGAGATATCTTAATTTACTGAATTTCCTTTTGAAACTCAATCTCAGCTGTTAAGGATTGGAAACCTCAGTTTAATATCTTTCTTAAGAAGTATAACAATTAGAGCTTAACCAGAGAAGTAGAACCAGTAAGATCTACATCTGTATTTCTATCAATGTCTTTATTAATGTATCTTATCTCCTGAATAGGAGATTTGTTATAGGGATTTGACCTTGCACAATTGGCTTCTGCCCTAATGCTGAGTCTAAAGTGAGCAAAGCAGGCAAATAACAGTTCTCAAATATTCACAATTGTTAGCTGGGTACCAGCTGCACTTGGAATATGAGCGTAAAGTAGGTGAGAACAAGAACAAACTGGAAGCAGTGAAAATGTGCTGACATTTGTGAGGACAAGCTGGAGCCCCTGTCAGTCTTTGCTTTGAAGTGACCAACTTTGATGATGCAGGTGGCTTGCACTACGGAATTAAGCACACAATTGGCACGGGAGTGGAGATGCCAAAGGAGGAAAAATAATGATTGCTGGAAGAGAGGGGGACCCCACTGTTGAGCCTCACTTGGCCAATAAAGGTGAGCCAGCAGGTGTATGGTATGTGCATGAATAGCAACAGTGCCAGACATCACAGACATCACACTGACTTGCCAAGTATAACCATGGCTGCTGTTTTGCTTCCACCTTCCAAATCTTGAATTTCTCTTCTGGTCAGTTCTTATCCATAACCGTACAGACAGAGGAATTCTGGAAGACATCATTCTGAATTAGCTAAACTGACACAGTAGAAAGTCACAATAGTAAGAAACATGTTTAGCTCAAATACTCCACTAATGAGTTGTCCCATTTATGTGTCACAATTTAGTTAGTTTTTTTTTTTTTTTTTTTTAGTGATGGAACAGATACTTATCCACTAACAGGAATATGACAAAATGGAATAAGTAGCCATAAAATACTATTGATATAGAAAGTAGACCAAACCGTATATCATCTATCTATCTATCTATCTATCTATCTATCCACACACACATGTGTATGTATATATATATATATGTGTGTGTGTATACCATATATATATGTATGTAGTAGATATATATATACTCACACATATAAGGTATATATACATATAAGGTACCATATATATGTGTATATATATATGGTGTATATATATATACACACACACACATATAAGGTATTTTAAGAAAAAAATTTATGAAAAGGTCCAAAACGATCCTACTTGTGTTAAAATAGCAATAGAAACTTATACATAGAAAAAAATTAGATTAGTTGATATTAACATACCTTTTTTGAGCAGGTTAATTTTCTTGTTTACTTTTGTAGTTTTCTGTTAGAAAAAATCCTATCATTTCCTATATTTTGTAATGGCTCCAAATGGTTTTCTAAATTAACATAAGTAACAATGGATGCATTTGAAATTAAGTCAGGAGATTAGTGTTAATTCAGTGCATACAAGGCACTGGGCATTTCTTGGAGATTATATCATTTGCTCTATGGTTTAAGAGCAATAAAACTATATTTGTTTACAAAAGGCAGTGCACCTTAGTAGCTAAGACTGGACATTCAAGTGAGATTTCTAGAATTTCACACCCTTCACCTTCCACTTACTAGATGGGTAATGCTGGACAAATCATTTAACTGTGTTCTTCTTTTAAAATAGTGGAAATAATAGAAACCGCAAAGGTTGCTGTGTGGCTTCAGGGAGTTCCTATATACACACGAAGCATTTAAATGAAGCATTAAATGAAGACAGGCATTTATTTATTTATTTGTTTGTTTGTTTTTAAAGATTTTATTTATTTTTTCATGAGAGACACAGAGAAAGAGAGAGAGAAAGAAAGACACAGGCAGAGGGAGAAGCAGGCTCCATGCAGGGAGCCCAACGTGGGACTGGATTCCGGGTCTCCAGGATCAGGCTTTGGGCTGAAGGCGGCGCTAAACCGCTGAGCCACCCAGGCTGCCCCCAGGCCTTTATTTAAATACAAGGAAGTTTCACACAAGTGCTACTATTTAGTGCTCTTATTGTTATGTGGGATAAAAAGATATACTAATTCACATTTTCTCTTTAATTTTGGATTAATGAGATTGTTCTGCAGAATTTTACACATATATTAAGTACTATTTGGCAAGTTCCAAGTTTCTTTTTTTTTTTTTCCAACAGTTTCTTTAAAAAAGTGTACAAATATGTATTTAGGGACACCTGGGTGGCTCAGTTGGTTAGGCATCTGCTGTTGGCTCAGGTCCTAGTCCCGGGTCCTGGGATCAAGCCCTGCAGCAGTATCCTTGGGCTCCCTGCATGGGTAGTCTGCTTCTCCCTCCCCCGTTGCCCCTCCCCCAACTCCTGTGAGTTCTCTCTCTCTCTCTCAAATAAGTAAATACATCTCTTAAAAAAAATGTATTCACATTTATCCAACATTCTTAACTCATAAATACCAGATTATAAGCAATAGAAAATAGGACAAATTCAGAATTATGTTACAGTCATATGTTTTCTAAACCAAGCTTTGCCAGCAAATCACAGGACTAATTCTTTCTCATTCCCTTTCTCTGCTGATGTGCTTTGTAATCAAGAGCAATTTCAAACTAATATCTTGCTTACTAATTCTTTTCCACCGGCTCCAAGAAAGGAGAAGGAGAAATCCAAGATACTATTGGTTTAAGAGCTGACTGTTAGTCCCACTGCCTCATGGAGACAGTGGGAACATATTGTGTGGTCATAGTCTCAAACGTCCTCATTCGATGGCTGAAATGTCCATACCTAATTAGAACTAATAAGCAATGAGACCCGCTCAGTGAAAATGAACATAGCCCTAAGGCAGACCAGAAAAAAAGAAAAAGATGCAATAGTAAGCACAGGTTGCCCACCCCCAACCACTGGATTGTTTTTGGACATCCTTCATTGGTAGATTCACCTTCAAATCTCTACTTGCAACAGTTCTTCCAGAAGCCCACAAGTCCTTTTCAGATGAGTCTAGGAAAGGGGGGTAAACAGTTATCTACCAGTTTATTTTGTAAGAGTGCAAGGCCTATAAAGCAAAGCAGTGCACATTAATAATAAAAGACATACAGGGCAGGATCTGTTCTGCTCACTATTATTTTTCTGCCATGCTTTTTTGAAGTTTTCTTCAGCAGCATCAGGTTTACAAAGCCATAAGGGAATAGTATTTTTTTTATGGAAGATTTTTTTGAGAAAAGTTTTGGAAGAGTATTAGAAGTTTGAATACAATGGTATAAAGGCATAAATTTTAACTCAGGCTTCATCATTTATTAGCAATTATGAACTAGCTTGAACTTGCTAAACATCAATCTATTCATATGTACACTGAGGGAAATAGTGCCTTTCCCATGGAGTTGTTAAGAAAATGAAATTAACTTAACTTTGTAAACACCTAACATATTCAGCAGTTACCCAGTTGATGCTAGGTCCCTCTATTTAGCTTAAATATACTATTAATATCTATATTAATACTTGGGAATCCTCATTTTTCTTTCTTTAGCCCTCTAAGACTAGAGCACTTATTTTTTGTACATCTGTCCTCTGTTTTCTTTTGCTGGACTAATATAGTGGATGTTCACCCTCATGCATACATCCTCTACTTTTCTTTTGAATTTTCTCTTATTTTCTAACTTTGTATTTTATACAGTATTTTAGATTTCTTCAAATTCTTCTAACTCTTGTCTTGATTATTTGAAATTTTGCTACTGTGTATTTTTTATTGTGTATTTATTTATCTCTTTTTTGTACTCCGACTGTTTTCTTTACTTTGGTATTTTTGTTTCCTATTCTGGTTGCATGGCTGCAGCCCCTTTTCTTACCTTTCTGGAAATATTTATGATAAAGTCATATTTTGGACATTTTATTCTGCTTCCTGTATTCTTTTTTTCTCTTTTCACTTTCATTTCCTTTGTTATATTTGATTATATTTTTCTCTAGCTCTTGTGTTTGAGACATCCACCAAATAAATGTCTTTGATTATTGGTTGCCCCTTTTGTTAAAGAAAGGCACTAAGCTATCTATTGGAAGCTCTGTGTCTGTATGGGAAAGGGAGGACTGACTGAGCTCCTCAAGCAGTGATAAGGTAGGGATGAAACATTTTGCTATTCCCTTAACTGAGGAGATATTAGGCCACTTGCCTAATTTCAGGAGCCATCATTTGCAATTCAGCACCCTGTTTGCCCTCTCTGCATTCCTGGTTGTTCTGTTTCTTTATAGAATTATCCTCTTGCCCTTCTGGGTTAGACCTGGTTATGTGGAGTTTGGAGCAGAGCCAGGGATCTAACTACTCTTCATAGAAACTTCCAATAGTCCTCTAGGTTCATAGCTGTAATAACGCTATTAACTCATTGATTCCCAATAATTCTGCATCTTTCAAAAATTAGCCACTATTTCCCATCGGCTATCTGCTGTCTTTTCCTCTTTGTCTTGCCATCATTTTAGTGGGAAAAAGATAAACATGTGTGTTTCACCTATAATCTTCATCTGGAAATATTCTGCTGAGGCTTTTCTACCACTGCATATTGCAGAGGAAATATCTAGGCAAATCAGAGTTGTAAACAAATCAAATGGTTTATGTTTATGAAAGTTCAGGTGGAATAGAATTAGGTGGCACTCCCTCTCTCTCCCTTTATCACTAGGGCAAAATTGAGGTTATTCATTAATTCTAACCAGTCCATGATATATGTTATCTGTGACAATTAAATGCTACTGTGGCTTGCAGCCTTCAGGGATGAGAGAATTTGGTAATTCCTCAAACATTTTGTAGCAAGTGATCAAGATAGACAAGAAAACCAAATAAGCCAAGATTAAATTTTGACATGGCTCATATGAGGTCTGAAAGCACTTGAGGCCACAGAATCACAGTGAGGAGCCATTCAGCCCACACAGGGGCAAACATCATAGCTACAGGAAAATGTTGTATCAGTTATCTGCATAACAAATGGTTCCAAAACTTAGTGCTTAAAAGAACAGTAAATGTGTATTGTCTTTCACAGTTTCTGGACCAGGAATTCAGGAGTGGTTTGGCTGGGCAGAGCTAATTCAACATTTATTCTGAGTTCAGTTAGATGTTGATGAGTGCTGCAATCATCTGAAGGCTTGACTATGGCTGGAGGATTGGCTTTCAAGGTAACTCACATGGCTGCCAAATTATCCAGGCTGTGAGCAGGAGGCCTCGGCTCTTCTCTCTCTGGGCCTCTTGAGTGACCTTACAACATGGTATCTATTACTCCTCAGGGCAAACAATCTAAGAGAACAGAACAGAAGCCCCAGGGGCCTTAACTGACTAGTCCTAGAACTTGTTCATTGTCAGGCCTGACCAGCCCTGATTCAGTGTGTAGGGAGACTTGCAGGGGGTATAAATACTATAAGATAAGATCATTAGAAGCTAATTAACAACAGATGTCAAATCATTCTATAAATGTGGAGAGGTGAGCTGGAGCTAATGGGAGGTGGTTAGGGGTTGGTTATAAACACGATCAAGTAAAAGAAAGAGGCAGGTAGGAATTGCAGCAGGAAGTGAATCTATAAAGGTTGACAAAGAGAGGTTGTGAAGTTTTCAGCTCCCACAGGCCAATCAGAAGGGTGTCCTCAGCTTGAGAAAACTATGATGACCTGAAAGACATAGGGCATTTTAAAGGCAGGAAGATGATAGGAAGTGGAACAAACTTTAGAAAATGTGTGCATCTTTCTCTGTGCTACCTTCACTTTTGCTTCCTTTTGGTATTATTGAAAGTTGCTGACCGTGTTCTGAGGTTATACGAATCTTTGAAGAAATATCATATGAAATATTCAAGAACCGCTTAAACCTTAAGAAATCAGTCTGTAGGAATGTCACGATGCTGTTTAACAGGTGTGAACACATTTTATTAAAGGTGAACTGGGGAACCTCTGTTCCTCCAGCAGAGCCAGTATTTATTTTTTGCTTATTAGTTATCTCAGTTACTGCTCTGAAAAATGAAAGGGCCATCTGGCTTGGAATAGAGACCAGAATGGAAAGGCTCTGAAGTTCATGGGATCTGCTTTTATTATTATAATGAGATTTAGAATGCTGACAGTATCCACATGGAGGGATTGGGGACAGGAAAATGTATGGCCTCAGCCTCAGTGTCTCCTGTTTGTCTGTCTCTTATCTCTATTTCTCGCTATCTCTCTGTCTTTGTTTCTCTCTGTTTTTCGAAGTATCTTATAAGAATCAGCTTACAATATATTTTCCAAGTTGATGTGTGTCTCAAAGTAAAGTAAATTAGAAAAAAGCCTGATCTGTTCCAGTCCATTCTGTGAATGGGGCAGAGAACCCTTGCTTCTTCCAGCATATCAATGCTTCCCCCATATACAAATCACTATTTCCATTGTTTTCTAGCAAATCCTGTTTTTATAAATGGACCAGAGGAGAGAGAAGTACAGTCAACCAAGGGTGTGCAGCTCTGCCACTTGCTAATGACCAGGTCATGTGACCTCTTGCAGCTAGCTTTTTCATTTTAAGTTCCCCTTCAGCCACTCTGTCATCTGTATCTACAGAGACTTTCTCAGGTATTTGGGAATGAGGTGGTAATACTTTCCTCTGTAAGAAAATGCATGTGTAAAGGTATACGATATAGATGGTCATTGTCTATTTGCTGATAATTAAATTATCTACTATAAATTTTACAAGACCAGATTATGGTGTTAGGGAATGCAGGGAACAGGGTTCCCTAGAGATTATAGAACAGATCATTTTTGATAAGAGTTGAAGGAAGTAAGAAACAGTTTTTGAGACACTGCTCAAGAATAAAACTGAGGGGTAGTGAATTGATTAAGGGAGGTGTGAGCTCCTGGAAACACAATGACATTATTAAGTGAAAAAGTAGAGAACCACTAATAACGAACTTTGATTACTTTATAATTTTGCTTTGAGCGGTCCAATAATATGAACACTAAAGCTGGCTGAAGTGGCTGACAGCTTAACAACTTACTCTGACCCTACCTGGCATTGGTTTTATAGCAGTACTGTCAAGACATAAAATTTTTTAATGTATATGATATTCAGAGATGTCACTTATGACAGGATGAACAGTTAATAAAACAACAACAAAATTAAAGACAGACTAGAAAAGCTTTCAAAAAGTCATGTCTGAGAGTATGGATTATTTTTAATTTAGTCAGAGGTAGAATGAACACTGTGAAGAAAGATTTTCAGATTCGTGACAATCACTTTATACAATCTGAGTCCACAAAAAAGTCTACCTAAGGCTTCAGAAAAGACATTTTAGAGAGCCAGTCCCATCAAAATATTAACTATAAAAGTCAGGAATGTACAGTTGAATGTTAAAAATAAAAGCTCTTTATTATTTCATGAATATAAAGACATGTAGTCATCTGGAATGATTTATAGCAGAATAGCACACACACAAAAAAATCTCTAAGAAGAGGCAGGTTTTTGGAAATCTAATCAAAGAAGTTTTTAATGGATTTTTTCCTAATTATATTAGATATTAATACATGTTATTAATAACTTGAAAATATGAAGAATATAGAGAGGAAAATAAAAATTACCACCTACTACTATCAACACTATGGGTCTTCTTTTCCCTGCAGAATTATAAATTTGACTATATTAGGCATGAGGGATTAAGCCATTTGCGTTTTGTGAATTATTCATATTTTCATAAGTTTCATAAATATACATTTCTTTTTTTCATTAAAATGTTTAAAACTGCAGTTGAATATGGGAACAGTAATTTTCTATAATGTTATTCTGTCAACTTGAACAACAAATTCTTGTTTACTAAATTATTTATTTTAATCTATTTTAAATATAAATTATATGTATTACAGGTGTGTAGCATGATTATTTGATATACATAGTGAAATGATTACTACAGACAAACTAATTAACATCTTATCTCTTTACATGGTTACCATTTGTGGGTGTGTGTTGTGAGAGCACTTGTAACCTACTCTTTTAGCAAATTTCCAGTATTTGATGCAGAAATATGAAGTATAGTCATCACATTGTAAATTAGATCTGTTGACTTATTTATCTTATATAACTGCAAATTCTTTTTTTTTTTTTAATTTATTCATGAGAGACACAGGGAAAGAGGCAGAAATATAGGCAGAGGGAGAAGCAGGCTTCCTGTGGGGAGCCGGATGTGGGACTCGATTCTGGGATCAAGCCCTGAACCAAAGGCAGATGTTCAACCGCTGAGCCACCAGTTGCCCCTGCAAATTCTTGTTTAAAGTATTCTAGATACTATTATTAGGGCCTTCCATGTGCAGCATGATTAATGTTACCTAAAAGATTTTTGATATTTATGATGGATTTCTTAGTAAGGAATACATGATAGTAAGAAATACATTTCTGATATTTATAATACATTCCTTAAAAAGGAAAGCACATATAGGCCCTATACACTGGGAAGTTTGATATGAATGTATGAAATAACTTTAAGGCTATCTGTTTAGTTCTTCCAAGGTCAGCTTTTTCTCAGCTCTTCTCTCAAGTCAAAAACTAAACTGTAGGATCTTAGCAAAACAGAGCTGCACCTGAGTCCAATGTGGAAGTATAAACAGGGGGTTTTAACATCCAATTGCTTTCCCTTCACCCCTAACCTCATTCCTGGCCTCTAATATGCCATCTTTTAATTCCAGAGCCTTTGGTCAAGGCTATGCCCTCGAGTCATGTCTTCTTTTCCTTCACACCAACTACTGGGAACATGTGTTCATAAAGGAATCATCACTTTCGCAGCAATTGGGTAGATTAAATATTTCAATTGAACCAAATAGACTCTCTTTTCCATTTCTTAGTGAAAAACTCTCCCTCTCTGGGGCTCGGGCAGCCTGAAGATAAGGTCTTGCCCTTATCATGCAGACCCAAACGAGGGAGGCTGACCCACATACAGAATAGTATTGCAATGTGGTAATAGAAGAAAGAATAGGGGAAAGGTCCTTAGCTCACAGTAAGCGGAGAGAAAAATTGACCCCCAGAATCATCCAAACTTCTTTGATTATGTTAGCTTGGGGTCTTTCTTTTAAGGATGGCTGCTAAGAATAGTATTTTGGTTTTGTTTTTTTGTTGTTGTTGATGTTTGTGCTTTTTTTGTTTGTTTTTCTCTAAGGAATCAAGTGAAAAAGACTCCATTGGTTGGTATTTTATAAGACAATTGTTTTTGCAAATGTGGCTAGTTAAAAACAAACAAAAAAAAAAACACAGTCTAAATAGTTTTCAGTTTACTACCCATCTGAGACTTGATTTAGCTCAACTAATGAAAAAAAAATCCAATAATACTTTGGCAAGATAACAACTTTTTTTTTTTTTTTTTACCTAGAAATCTTTCTTACATTACCAATAAGAAAGTCAAATAGTAAATGTATTTCTAATGACCTATTGAATGAAAAGAAGGTTTAGTTTTCTTCTGCTTTGATCTTTTGTACTTCACTATCTTGTCACATTAGTAGTTGTGGCATAAGACCTCAGAGATCAGGACTTATTTCTCACATGTCTAGTGACACTATATGGCCTATAGTAACTAATAAAATAGAAGAAGTTTCTAGATAACCAATGAAGCATTTGCTTCCATGAGGACTGAGCTATGTCATTACCACTTCTGTGTAAGTGAAAATCTTGCAAAACAATATTTAACTGGTATTCCCAATAGGCAACAACTCCACCCAACACATCAAATAATTAATATGAAAGCATATACATAGGTGTCAGGAAAAGAAAATACTGAATGACCCCTGTATCTTTACACCATATTGTGTTACAGCTTTCAAAATGAATTGCTAAAAAATATCATACTCAATGAAGTCATTCAAAATTGCTGCCCAGTCCATCAACTGTCTTGGATACCGTACATATATTTTAATATTATATATATTTTTTCCTTTCTTAACCACAACATTCTAAGGCAAAGAAGATGTAACTGAAAGAGGTATTGGGGAAGTTTGATGGCCTTGAAGATTGATCCAAAAATAATCAATTCTTTAGTATGTCTGTAGAGCAGCAAGATTGTTTAGTATCAGTCCAGTATTTTAAAATATTTTATTTAAGGAACTTTTACATTCATGACTTCACGAACCTCACTGAGTCTACATAAAGGAAGCAGGATAGATATTATCTTTTAAATCATAAGAACAATATATTCAAGAATTTCATAATTTTCTCAGGTTCTAAAGCAAGACTAGAATCTAGGTCTCTCATCTCCTTCCCCTGGGAGCAATGGTAGCATAAGGAAGTAGTTCTCATTAATAAATGGACAACATACCTGTCATCACAACTTAAATATAATATACCAGTCCCTCAGCTAACATAATCCTGTAAGATTCCATCATTTCTTGAAAATAAATGTAGAAATACATATTTGTTAAAGAGGTGATCTGTGCTAAGCATGATTCAAAGTACTTGTTAAATAATTTCAATGGGTAAGTCTGGGCTCAGTTGTTGATGTCTTAGACTGGGACAGTTTAAATAAGGTATCTATTGCAGATCCTTCCACCTTTAAGATGACATGATTCAGTGACTTGAGATTCCAAATTAAAATATAAAACCAAACTAAAAACTCACATCCTTTCTGAAGCAAGCTAGTAAGTCAAACACATCTTTCCCATTTTGCACACACCTGTCCTTGAATGTACTTATCCCACTGTCACCTGTCATGGTCAAAGTGTTTCTAATTGGGCAAAGCTGCTGCTTGTATATTTGGATTAAATGTCACCACAGGATAGTAATTTCATCCCTGGACCAAAGATTTCCTATGCGCTCTTTCTTCTCTTGAGACCATCTGGATCTAATTAATGTCCTATATCTTCAATTATCCAAGAGCACCCCCCACAACATAAAGGTCAAGAGGGTAAAAATTTTACCTCTTTTGTTTATTGCTGAAACACCAACACCTAAAATTGTGCCTGAAAACATAAGCAGCTCAATAAATATTTGTTGAATAAATAATTGGTTTACAAGCTGATTATTCTAAGGGCATCTGGGTGACTTGGTTAAGTGTCCAACTCTTGATTTTAGCTCAGGTCATAATCTCAGGGTACCAAGATTAGCCCTGCACTGCCAGGCTCCACCCTGGGCATGGAGCCTGATTAAGATTCTCTCTCCCTCTCCCTCTGTCCTTCTCTGCACTTTCTCTCTTACTCTCTTTCAAAAAACAGAAACAAAAAAACACAAAAAACTTATTACTCTAAATCAGAGATGGGAAGACCAACCAAGGCCCTAGATTATTTATCAGTTTCTACTTTTGATCTACTACCTGAGTTAATCTGAGTTTAAAAATTTAACAAAGATAAGAATCTCATGTTGTAACATAAAGCATTTATAAGAGACACAACTTAAATATTAAAATGTTTAAATTTAGGTATAGCATAGATTTCCCACAGGCCTTACCTCCAATGGTAGCAATAAGGATGGTGATCATGCTAATCTTGCAATCTTCCCATGCATTATGTAGGCCTTAATCCTCTCAGTGCCAGTCCACAATATAAGGGCAGAACTAAAAATAGTGCTTTTTCCCCCTCTTTTCTTCTGTATGATCTACCTTGTGACATTATGCTTAATGATTAATCCTGTCTAATTATAAGGTGCTTTGTTAGTGAGGATAAAATTAGATAATTGATAGGATGTCCTTTGAAATGTGAACTGTGAAACATTCAATCCCTTGCCATTCCACAGGTATGTAGTGGCTTTTATTTAAATCAAAGTGTGGTTCTCAGCATTTCCTAGTCACTGTGCAGGATATAGAAATGTTCTCTAGAGCTATGTTGTAGGATTTCTTTTTCTTTAGTGCCTGTGGCTCTTGGTCACACTGCTTTGAAGAATGGAGAGATAGACTGTACAAAGAGTGGTGCACCCCAAAGTTCTGAGTCTATGGATTTTTATGAAATTTTGGGGGGCTGTTTCAATCTGACCAACTTTCCATGCATCCGCCACTCAATCAGATTTTGGTCCACGTGCTTACCTACCTATCAGGTAGTTGTTTACTGTGGGAAAGAGTAGAGGGCTCCTTCCAGGGTGGTGTTAAAATACTTTTAAGGTTAGTTTCCTCTTGCGGGGGGGGGGGGGGCAGTGTGTGTGTGTGGGGGGCTTGTCCCTAATAGTCTCTCTCAGACCATCCTTCACATTTAGCTTGATGTGAACTCTTCTCACCACTACCTCCTACCACGTGCCTTCTCCATTGCCCATGATGTGCAGTCTAAAATTTTCACCAGAGATCATTCTTTAGGGCTTAGAAGCTGTTATCTGAGAACACACTATTTTCTTACACAGTCAGCAGGACTGACAGGTGTTTCTATAATGGGATAAGAAAGATAAAGGGGGAGAGTTAGTTCTGGGAAGCCCTAACATGATGGCAAGGCCTCAGGGATCTGAGTGGATACAAACAGAAAGGTCTCCTGCATACTTTTGTTAAATTCTAACTTGGGTAACCCAAGTACCCCTTTGAATTAAAGTTCTAGCATGGTCTATATGCTGCTGGGTATGTGGAAAGTCCATTTGTTTTACCCTTTTCTCTTGGGACAGCAGTTTATAAATCATGTTATTCAGAGAGAGAGAGAGATGAGGCTCAAAATGTCTAACAGACTTGTTGAGGGCATCTCATTGACTGAACAGATCTTAGAACTGTAGTCCCCACATGCCTTCTTATGCCCATGCAACCGCTGGCTTGATTTCATTTAGAACATGAAAGCCTAGAATTGCCAGGATTGGACACAGACTGCTATTTAACTATGTATACAAGGGCTTTGCCACCTTCCAGATCCCACCTGTTTAACTTGTGTTCCTGTTCCCTCCTCTTCACTTCAACCTGTACATCCAATACTGAAAAGAGGAAAATGAACTTGTAATGAAGCCCATGAACCCCAGCGAGTACCAGCTGTCTCTAGAGAGTATTTGAGAGAAAACTATGCAAGCCTTAAATTGTTCCTCAGAGTTTAATTATTGAAAAGCACTTGAATATCTTGGTTTGGGGATGTTCTCTACTCATCAATGCATTTTTATGACTTCACAAAAGGTATTCTCAGAAATGGAGCAAAGACGTTAAAATGAGTCTTTTAAAAATAGTGCATTTTTGTGGTGTTCTATTTAACAATCATTTATTGAGTATTCAATAGGTCTAGGAACCAGGGACTAGGCATGTAAAGATAGATCAAATTTTTCATGTTGTTATAGATTTTACAGTTAGAAACAAAGTGATTAGGCATGATAAGGTATGTGTTGTATCAGTTACTTAAAAGAGAATGCTATTAAGAAAAAAAAAAAGACTAACTGGTGTTAGCATTTCTTTTCTGCACCTCTACCTCCAAGAAAGCAGTCATTGTTGAGGTTCTAAAAGCCAACTATTCTGTTGGGTTTGGATTATCCAGGGTAGAGGGAGGGTATGGACCAGAATATCTGATTTAGAGAAGTTGTAGTAGCTGGAATTTCAATTCCAGCTTGTTGTGGAGCAAGAATTGGGCACTGAGGGGGAAATTGAAGACAGGTGTCCTTCTGGCACCTTCTTCTCTGGATGATGGGGTGACCGAAGGACCTGCTCCTGGTCTGATGTGGTCTCTACTATGGGTCCTTTGGTCATTGCTCTTCGGTCCATAGTGCGGTGGCAGATGGGGTGACAGAAAGACAGCTGTGATGTGGCATCTGAAATCAGCACTGTGGAGTAAAGAGAGATGACCAAAGGACCCACATCAGATCAAGAGCAGGGCTCTTCCTTCCTTTTCTGATGACAAGTAAGTTCTGGTTTCTTGTATACTTCAGAATAGGAAGAGGAAGACTGCAATAACTCAGATTAAATAATATGTCATTCAGATGAAAAGGAGGCTCTCTGAGCAGATTAAGTATGATGATAAGTTTAAAAAAACATTTCTTGCACTTGAGATTTGGATAAATGAAACCTCATCTGTGGCTCCTTCTTGTTCACCTTCATCATCCTTGTGGTTTCTGGTGTATGTTTTTACCCACTTCTTTTTATCTAACTTCTGCAGGATTTTGTCCACAGAACAAGTCAGGGCTCCTTGATTGTAAGCAACAAAAATTCAGCCCTAATGCATTTAGGCAAAATGAAATCCCCCAGAAGGATATCAGGAGCTGAATTGATTAGATTAAAGGAACAAGGTAGGAAGTAGGGCAGTTGGCAGAAGTAAGAAGCAGAATCACAGTCCTGATTGCTCAGCACACATTTATGGGGACCAAATGGATACCAGACATTTTAGTCTTTTTATTCTTCTAAATTTCAAATCCCAGAGAAGAAACTCCAAGTGGCCTATGCCACTTTTTGCTAGGAGAAGGCCCCTAAATTACTGACTTCAACTTACTCTACTTATTCTTCTATCTGATGTCAATTAACTTGAATGTAATTGGACTCTCTAGGTTCTGAATTGTGCTAGAAAGATCTGTGTAGGCTCCACTCAACATGACCAGCAGTTAACTCACTAAGGGCCTCAAGCTGATTATCTCTACCTCTCAGATCCCATTTCACTAGGTACCAGCCATGGGTCTCCTCTTAGGACAAGAGCACTTGTGTCTGAGTCAACTAAGTGGGTAAACTGTTCCTGGGATCAGTGAAGCTGTGCCAAAGCCAGAATATTGAGAAAGAAAATAAGTTTTGACAAAATTTTAATGTGTAATTCAGACCTTGGAAGGACTGCTTCATAGTTTAAGCTAATCATGTATCATTAGATACTTCCGCAGCTTCTCTTCAAGGTTATCACAAGGCATTGCTTTTAACTGCAACCTTGATTCCTCCCCATTAGTTACAGTGCCCCAAGTAGAATGAGCAATGTTTTGTGTACATTAACTCAGTCCCTACAACATTCCTAACCAATTCCACACCTAAATGAGATACTTCTACCTGGATTGCTTTAGTATCATCCTTAGCCTCTGGCTTCAAATCAAGGATGGCTCCAAGCTTCTGAGGGACTTCTATAAGCCCATAATGAACAAGAGGTCTCCATCTAAATTTAGTTGGAGGTTTCCAACTAAATTGAATTCCTGCAAAAACCAGGAATGGTAGATACAGAGCCACCACTACTAGTTCATTTTAGTCAGAGACTGTGTTAGGATGAGATACCAAGCAATGAGCACGAAACACTCAAAAACACTTAAGAAACCTTTAACAAATTCAGATTGATCATGCTCCCCTCTATATTTCTGCCTTTAAGAAAAACAACAACAACAACAACAACAACAACAACAACTAATTTTTGCAAAATAATTTACTGCAAGAATTACTTCAGTCATACCTTAAGCTCATTTCTGAAAACCTTCAATTGGGTTTTTGCTCCCATGACACCATCAAAATTGTTCTTATAAGGTCAATAGTAACTACCATGTTCAAAACCCAAAAGATTCTTCTCTATGCTTGACCTCCTTCTTTTCTTAGCTGCAATTCACAAAGCTGAATATTCTAGCCTCCTTAAAGACCTCTCTAAAGGTCACCTACCCCTTTAACCCCTCTTTCTCTTTCCCCTCTATTAGTTTCTTCTTTTCCAATCTATATGCTGGTTCCCTGGGTTTGATGCTAGGCCCTCCTGGTGTTAGTGATTTCATCTATTCTGGGATGCTTTAAAATGCCACTCATGGTGGGCTACAACAGAGAGAATATGTCTACCTCGAACTTGTCCTCTGTATGCCAGAATTATTTATCAAACTACTATTTGATTTCTCCATTTGGAAGTTACACATCCATCTCAAATTAACAGGTCCAAAATGGAAACACCAAGTTTCCTATTTTCTTTCCTATGTTTATTTCTTTTCTAGTCATTCCCACCTAATTAAGTGACATTAACAAATACTCAGTTGCTTAAGTCAGAAACGTAGCATCATCCTTCATTCCTCCTCTTCCCAAACCCCCATCTACTGCATCAATTAGTAAATCTCTCTATTTTACTTGCAAAGATATTGCAAACATACCATTTCTCTCTACCGCCAATAGTTTGGTTCAAGATATTCTCTTCTCTAGCCTGATACATTAGGTGTGAAGAGGATTTTTTTTTTTTTTTTTCTCACCTGCAAGTCACTTTCATATTAGCTAGTTTGGGGAAAAACTCGGAAGTTATCTTCCTGCCTCACATAAATTCTGGCCCCTCCCTTTCTGTTACTACCTTCTTCCCAATGGTACCTTTAATCTGCTTATATTCCCGGAAGACTCTGGCTTCCTTTTTGCTCCCTAGTGACCATGCCTTCTCACTGGCAACCCTCAGAACCAGAAAGTATGCCATACCTCCAACTTCCCCTTGCCTCCTTCCTCCATCCATTCTGACACCCTAAATACTGGGTCAAAATATTATCCCGTTCTTCTGAAACGACCTTTTATTTTTAATACATGGGCAGCCCAAGCCTCACAGAGACAAAGGCATTAACATAAAAATATGTGGCTTAGACAAAAATCCACTTTTCACTTTATGAACCACTAGAGAATTCTACCAAGAAGATGGGAAACGAGCTTAATTGTGTTTATATATAAGATATTTAAATAACACGTATGTGCCTTAAGAGAGGGGCATGACGGCAGAAGACTCGGGTCCCCAAGTCACCTGTCCCCACCAAATTACCTAGATAACCTTCAAATCATCCTGAAAATCTACGAATTCGGCCTGAGATTTAAAGAGAGACCAGCTGGAATGCTACAGTGAGAAGAGCTCGCGCTTCTATCACGGTAGGAAGAGGGGGAAAAAGAAATAAAGAAACAAAAGGCCTCCAAGGGGGAGGGGCCCCGCGAGGAGCCGGGCTGAGGCCGGGGCGAGTGTCCCCAGGACAGGAGAGCCCCGTCCCGGAGGAGCAGGAGCTGCACCGACCTTCCCGGGGGAAAGGGGCTCCAGGGAAGTGGAGCAGGATCCGGGAGGGCGGGGATGCCCTCGGGCTCCGGGGACACTGACAGACACCTGCGCCCCGGGAGAGTGCGCCGAGCTCCCTAAGGGCTGCAGCGCGCACGGGGGGACCCGGAGCAGCTCGGGGGGCTCGGGGGCGGATCCGCGGAGGGGGCTGCGGGGCGGGAGCAGCTCGCGGGGGGCTCGGGGGCGGCTACGCGGAGGGGGCTGCGGGGCAGGAGCAGCTCGGGGGGGCTCGGGGGCGGCTCCGCGGAGGGGGCTGCGGGGCGGGAGCAGCTGGGGGGGCTTGGGCAGAGGAAGAGGCTCCGCGGAGGGGGCTGCAGGGCGGGAGCGTGAATCCAACAGCGCAGGCTCCGGAGCACAGGGCGCCCGGACACAGCCCAGGATCCGGCCTCCCCCGGGACAGGCAGAGGCCGGGAGGGCCCAGGACAGCGAGGACGCTCCTGCCCCGAGCTGAGCAGATCAGCGCGCTGCCTGGAGCCTCTAGGCCCTGCAGATGGAGAGCTCTGGAGCTACTGTGGGAGCTGACTCCAGGGCTGTAGAGCTGGCCCCGCCACTGGGGTTGTTCCTCCTGGGGCCTCACGGGGTAAACAACCCCCACTGAGCCCTGCACCAGGCAGGGGGCAGAGCAGCTCCCCCAAGTGCTCACACCAGAAAATCAGCACAACAAGCCCCTCCCCCAGGAGACCAACTAGACGGACAAGTTCCAGGGGAAGTCAAGGGCCTTAAAGTATACAGAATCCAAAGGTACTCCCTGTGTTTTGTTTGTTTGTTTGTTTTTTCTTTTTTGTTTTTGTTTTTGTTTTGTTTTGTTTTTGCTTTTTGATTTGTTTGCTTCCCCCACCCTTTTTTTCACTTTCTTTCTTTTTCTTTCTCTTTTTCTTCTTCTTTTTTCTTTTTTTCTTCCTTTTTTTTTTCTCTTTCTCTTTTCTTTCCTTCTTTCTCTCCTCTCTTTTTCTCCTTTTCCCAATACAACTTGCTTTTGGCCACTCTGCACTGAGCAAAATGACTAGAAGGAAAACCTCACCTCAAAAGAAAGAATCAGAAACAGTCCTCTCTCCCACACAGTTACAAAATCTGGATTACAATTCAATGTCAGAAAGCCAATTCAGAAGCAGTATTATACAGCTACTGGTGGCTCTAGAAAAAAGCATAAAGGACTCAAGAGACTTCATGACTGCAGAATTTAGAGCTAATCAGGCAGAAATTAAAAATCAATTGAATGAGATGCAATCCAAACTAGAAGTCCTAACGACGAGGGTTAACAAGGTGGTAGAACGAGTGAGTGACATAGAAGACAAGTGGATGGCAAAGAGGGAAACTGAGGAAAAAAGAGACAGATTAAAGACAATTAAAAGACCACGAAGACAGATTAAGGGAAATAAATGACAGCCTGAGGAAGAAAAACCTACATTTAATTGGGGTTCCCAAGGGCGCCGAAAGGGACAGAGTGTCAGAATATGTATTTGAACAAATCATAGCTGAAAACTTTCCTAATTTGGGAAGGGAAACAGGCATTCAGATCCAGGAATAGAGAGATCCCCCCTAAAATCAATAAAAACCATTCAACACCTCGACATTTAATAGGTAAGCTTGCAAATTCCAAAGATAAAGAGAAGATCCTTAAAGCAGCAAGAGACAAGAAATCCCTGATTTTATGGGGAAGAGTATTAGGGTAACAGCAGACCTCTCCACAGCGACCTGGCAGGCCAGAAAGGGCTGAATATTCAGGGTCCTAAATGAGAAGAACATGCAACCAAGAATACTTTATCCAGCAAGGCTCTCATTCAGAATGGAAGGAGAGATAAAGAGCTTCCAAGACAGGCAGGAACTGAAAGAATATGTGACCTCCAAACCAGCTCTGCAAGAAATTTTAAGGGGACTCTTAAAATTCCCCTTTAAGAAGAAGTTCAGTGGAACAATCCACAAAAACAAGGACTGAATAGATATCATGGTGACACTAAACTCATATCTTTCAATAGTAACCCTGAACGTGAACGGGCTTAATGACCCCAACAAAAGGTGCAGGGTTTCAGACTGGATAAAAAAGCAGGACCCATCTATTTGCTGTCTACAAGAGACTCATTTTAGACAGAAGGACACCTACAGCCTGAAAATAAAAGGTTGGAGAACCATTTACCATTTGAATGGTCCTCAAAAGAAAGCAGGGGTAGCCATCCTTATATCAGATAAACTAAAATTTACCCCGAAGACTGTAGTGAGAGATAAAGAAGGACACTATATCATAATTAAAGGATCTATCCAACAAGAGGACTTAACAATCCTCAATATATATGCCCCGAATGTGGGAGCTGCCAAATATATCAATCAATTAATAACCAAAGTGAAGAAATAACTAGATAATAATACACTTATGCTTGGTGACTTCAATCTAGCGCTTTCTACACTCGATAGGTCTCCTAAACACAACATCTCCAAAGAAATGAGAGCTTTAAATGATACATTGGACCAGATGGATTTCACAGATATCTACAGAGCTTTATATCCAAACTCAACTGAATACACATTCTTCTCAAGTGCACATGGAACTTTCTCCAGAATAGACCACATACTGGGTCACAAATCGGGTCTGAAAATGTCAATGTTACCCAGGGCAATTTATATGTTTAATGCAATCCCTATCAAAATACCATGGACTCTTCAGAGAGTTAGAAAAAATTATTTTAAGATTTGTGTGGAATCAGAAAAGACCCCAAATAGCCAGGGGAATTTTAAAAAAGAAAACCGTATCTGGGGGCATCACAATGCCAGATTTCAGGTTGTACTACAAAGCTGTGGTCATCAAGACAGTGTGGTACTGGCACAAAAACAGACACATAGATCAGTGGAACAGAATAGAGAACCCAGAAGTGGACCCTGAACTTTATGGGCAACTAATATTCGATAAAGGAGGAAAGACTATCCATTGGAAGAAAGACAGTCTCTTCAATAAATGGTGCTGGGAAAATTGGACATCCACATGCAGAAGAATGAAACTAGACCACTCTCTTGCACCATACACAAAGATAAACTCAAAATAGATGAAAGATCTAAATGTGAGAGAAGATTCCATCAAAATCCTAGAGGAGAACACAGGCAACACCCTTTTTGAACTCGGCCACAGTAACTTCCTGCAAGATACATCCACGAAGGCAAAAGGAACAAAAGCAAAAATGAACTATTGGGACTTCATCAAGATAAGAAGCTTTTGCACAGCAAAGGATACAGTCAACAAAACTCAAAGACAACCTACAGAATGGGAGAAGATACTTGCAAATGACGCATCAGATAAAGGGCTAGTTTGCAAGATCTATAAAGAACTTATTAAACTCAACAGCAAAGAAACAAACAATCCAATCATGAAATGGGCAAAAGACATGGACAGAAATCTCACAGAGGAAGACCTACACATGGCCAACACGCACATGAGAAAATGCTCCGCATTACTTGCCATCAGGGAAATACAAATCAAAACCACAACGAGATACCACCTCACACTCAGTGAGAATGGGGAAAATTAACAAGGCAGGAAACCACAAATGTTGGAGAGGATGCGGAGAAAAGGGAGCCCTCTTGCACTGTTGGTGGGAATGTGAACTGGTGCAGCCACTCTGGAAAACTGTGTGGAGGTTCTTCAAAGAGTTAAAAATAGACCTGCCCTACGACCCAACAATTGCACTGCTGGGGATTTACCCCAAAGATACAGATGCAGTGAAACGCCGGGACACCTGTACCCCGATGTTTCTAGCAGCAATGACCACAATAGCCACACTGTGGAAGGAGCCTCGGTGTCCATCGAAAGGTGAATGGATAAAGAAGATGTGGTCTATGTATACACTGGAATATTACTCAGCCATTGAAACGACAAATACCCACCAATTGCCTCAACGAGGATGGACCTGGAGGGTATTATGCTCAGTGAAGTAAGGCAATCGGAGAAGGACAAGCCTTATATGTTCTCATTCATTTGGGGAATATAAATAATAGTGAAAGGGAATAGAAGGGAAGGGAGAAGAAATGTGTGGGAAATATCAGAAAGGGAGACAGAACATGAAGACTCCTAACTCTGGGAAATGAACTAGGGGTGGTGGAAGGGGAGGAGGGCGGGGGGTGGGGGTGAATGGGTGACGGGCACTGACGGGGGGCACATGACGGGATGAGAACTGGGTGTTATTCTGTATGTTGGGAAATTGAACACCAATAAAAATTAAATTTATTATAAAAAAACACGTATGTGAACTTTAGTAATGGATACATTTATATATAATTAGAGATTCAAAATTTGATGGTAAGAATGGAAATATATCTTTGCAGTATCTGGTTTTAAGTCTATGCTTTATAAATAAGCATTTTTAGCTCAGGGATGTTGGGCTCAGAATCCCTCCCTCAGTGAGTAAATGGCACTGTGGGGCTGGGCTCTTCATCTCCTGGGGTTACTGCTGTTTCCAGAATGTCTTGCTGCCTCCATTGCAATTAAATGCTATAACATTACTTTATAGTACAATAAGTACAGGAAATAAATATTTAATAATAATAATATGTATTATTTACTTCAATATTCAAGGCATATAAATGTCAACTTACTTAATTCTTGCAAACACATTCATGTATAAGTTAAAATTAGTATTCAGATTTTATAAATAAGGAAACTGAGGTCCAGAGAATAGTACATTGCCCAGTGGCAGGCAATATGCAATGCTGACATTGCTGGCTAAACTAGAATTATGACCACACTCAATGAGGCAGCTATCTCAAACACTCCCTATGGTCAGTCAGAAGTAATATTCATTACAGATGCAGTGAAGATCGAGACACCGGCACCCCAATGTTTGTAGCAGCAATATCCACAATAGCCAAACTGTGGAAGGAGCCTAGGTGTCCATCGAAAGGTGAATGGATAAAGAAGATGTGGTCTATGTATACAATGGAATATTCCTCAGCCATTAGAAACGACAAATACCCACCATTTGCTTCCACGTGGATGGAACTGGAGGGTATTAGGCTGAGTGAAGTAAGTCAATCAGAGAAGGACAAACATTATATGGTCTCATTCATTTGGGGAATATAAAACATAGTGAAAGGGAATAAAGGGGAAAGGAGGGAAAATGAGTGGGAATATCAATGAGGGTCACAGAACATGAGAGACACAAACAAGAGGTGGTAGAAGGGAGATGGGTGAGGGGTGGGGTGACTGGGTGATGGGCACTGGGGGGGCACTTGATGGGCTGAGCACTGGGTGTTATGCTATATGTTGGCAAATTAAACTCCAATAAAAAAATACAAACACACACACAAAGTAATATTCATTGATCACTTGCTTTGTTCCTGGCATTGTTTCAACCACCTCTATGCAACTCAGATATACCTGTCACTGGTGACAAATTCTATTGCACTTGTGGCAGAAACCCATGATTCTTCTGGAATCTTACACATAGTTTACTTTTGAATCCCCCAAAACAGACGCCTTCCCAATATCCATTCACTAGAGTTCTAAGAATCAAAAACTCCCCCCCACCTTTGGGGCAGTCTTTTATTGAAATTTGTGGATAATGGGTGTCAGTATGCCACACTACCATGCAACCAGGAAACAGATTAAAATTGGCTATTATTAGATGGTTGCTTTCTTAAGAAGGCCTTGAGCTTCTCTCCTTGGCTGAAATCCACACCTTTCTCATTCTAGAAGGCTCCTTTCTCTCAGTTCTGAAACACAAATTCTGATTTATCCTGTACAGCAATTTAACCTTCATTTCACAAGATTTTTTTTCTTACCATGCCTTGAGGCCAATATTATCACAGCCAAATATCCTATCATTTTGTTTTGCTAAACAAAAGGTTACCTGCCCCAGGGAGAAAAGACAACCACTTCCTTAGGGGGTAGAAGCTGTAGCTGTCAGTTGTGCTTTTAAATAACAAACTTCTCCTTTTGTCTGTCTTTCTTCTTTCCTCTATCTTCCTATCTTCTTTCCTCTATCAGGTAGGAAGGGTTAGCCACATTTTAGCAGAGAGGAAATGAAGGTTTAGAGAGGTTATGTGTGACCTGCCTCCATTGTCCCCTTAGAAAATGGAGAAAGAGGTTCCTTCTCAAGATTCTCCTTTTTTCAAACCCTCTGCTCTTAAAACTAGCTTTTCCTCTCTGTTTATTCTCTATCAGCAATTCTAGATCCAAATCTCTGGATGATCTGTCATAAATCTGTACATGTTCTCACACCTTCTCAACATCCTACTCAACTTCTTTGTAAATGTATATCCAATCTTTTTCAAAATTAACTTTGTAGTAAAGTAATTTGACAGTGTAGGGGCGGAAAATGTTTTCCTTCTTCCCTCTAGCTTCCTTGGCTGGTCTAATAATTAAATTGCTATAAAATAGATTAACAGGAGAAAAACAAATTTAATTTCATATCAGAACCCCAAAGGTATGAGGCTCAAGGGCAATCAGGCAGTTGAGGTTTATATGCCATCCTGAGCTATGGGATAGGATAGGGACCTAGGACTTCAAAAGAGAGGAGAGTAACTCACAGGATGAAAAGAAGAGCAGACGTTTGATAATTAGATGTTTGCCTTGCCTTACAGATAGACCTTTCAGATAAAAATTAACTCTGGCTGTCTTTCGGGACCAAGCTCCCCATATAAATTTTTTTTAGATGGTTTAGAGAGAGGTACATGTTTTTGTTTGTTTGTTTGTTTGTTTGTTTTTGAACCTGCTGGGTCTGGACGGACTTCAGCTCAAAGTAATCCACATGCCAAAGTGGCATATTTTGGGGCATCACATTTGGGGTTTCCTTTCAACGGTAAATTTGTAAATGTAAAATTATTGGACTTAGTTTATACTTCCAGATTCACCTACTCTCTAAGATATTTATCTTTTTTAAGGTAGCAGTTAAAAAAATCTTTATAATCGTTATTTTGACAATACCCACCAGTTTCATTCAGCTTTATACTCCTAATAATTTGTATTTTAGATATGCAACCAATAAATGAATACATAATTGCTGCAAAAACAAAAATAAAAATAAATCATGCAAAAGTGTTCATCCCCACCCACGGCCAAACCCACTCTGTTCCCAGAGTTATTTTACTTGTCTAGTGTGTTGCCTTCTATGCCTCTCCTGAGGGCCTTTTAAATAAGCATTTACACACACTCACACACATACAGTTTATATTGTGTGGTTTGAAAGTACTAATTTTGCTATTTTTACATAAGGAGGATCACACATTAGACATGTTTTGCTTTCTCTTTTTTAAATCAACAATATGCCTTGGAGGCCTTTCCATATTTTTCTCTACAGAGCTTCCTTCCTCATCATCGTCCTCTAGACATACAGCAAGAGGCCCCTAAATATTTCTCCTCCTCCTCGCTGCCAACATGGTCTTTAAAAACATAACCATGATGGTTCTTTGTTCAAAGCCTCCAAAGGTTTCCTAATGCAATAAAAATAAAATCCAAACTCCTTACCTTGGCTTCTGATCCTTTTTAGGATCTGCACTTTTCTCCCCTGGAATTTATCTCCTGATACATTGCCACTCTAGTTTTGCTCTTAATCAAAGATTGTGTCTTCCTTGCTAGTCATATTGGCTGGAATCCTCTCTCTTACCTTACTTTGCTCCCTGCTCACATGCTCATGGATCCAAAGGCCCTTCCCTTGGGCAGCATCTTTCTATCCTATTGCTTTTCCGAGTATTTCTACTAACTACGATCATACTATTTGTTTGTTCTGTCTCCTCCATTCAAATGTTACCTCTAAAAGGACATGAATACTGTTTATTTTGTTCATCTCCATATTCTCAAAAGCTAGAACTGTGTCTGCACATTCACAAAGGATTTACTGAATACTTCAGTTTTAATCTTATAGCTGCTGCATAGTATGTCACTGAATGTACCTTACTTTATTATTTCCTTTTCTAGCGTGTTTATTTAATGTATTTATTTGTTAAGCCATTACAGGCAAGATTGCAGTCAACATCAAGAGAAAGGTTACTTTTTGGTGGGAAGATAAGATCTTCTGCATTAGCTTGCAAAGTTCTATTTAATCTGTGTTGTTTGATAACAGTATTTGCTTTATAAAAATTCACTATTCATTTGTTTTGTCTGGTATTCTGTATCTGAGTTGTATTTACAATCAAAAATCAGGAGAGTGAGAAAGAGATAGACAGACAGACAGATAAGTTTCTGTCACATAGTTGATTGCAGCCCAAACCTCAGACCTGTGGGGCATGGAAGAGGAGGTAAACCCAGGTACACAAATTCTCAATTTAGCTGTCTGCTGGGGTGAAGCTATTGCCATCATCTTTTTATATCTCTTTAAAAAGATTATTTCCCTAGTGAATATCCATGTAAGATTCTCTCTTCTTGATGAATGAGCCTGGAAACTCTGTCTGGTTGCTTATTATAGCTGAAAAAAGAAGTTCATATGATAAAAAAGATTTGAGTTGGAAAGGGTCAGTGGCACCTGAATATCATACCTCTGTAAAAACAAGCCACTGTAGCATGTTCCCAGTGTATCTGCCCTGACCTAATCTTCAATAAATTCTAACAAGGTTTTCATGAGTCACTGGTGTAATTTTACCTATTTATTTATTATTCCAGCTCATCCCACTTAAATCTTTTGATGAATCCTCCCTTCTGCCTGGGTTCCTATTGGGATTTGTACTGCTCTAAAACCCTACATCAAACCTCCCGTTTTAAAAATCCAAGAGCTAAGTAAGAGAAGAATTTATTTTAAGAAGAAGGAAACATATGTTGATGAACTCTGAGCACAAATTCACGGATTACTTTCCATTTGAATGTTTAGGGAAATTGTTTTACACATACAATTGAACAGGTATAAAGCTATCTCTTTCTAGAAAGTAAAATTCACTGTCATTTTAATCAAATGAATCAGGGGAAGGGCCCAACAGTTCTAAATTAAAAAATGAAAAACCTTTGGCATAGAAGCAATTGCTTACCTACAAAAGAAGAAAAAATGTTGAGTGATATTACACCAAGTTCAGTTAAATTCTTAAGCAGGGTTTTTGCCTTTAGGTAGGATTATAATATGGTAATATCAAAAAAAGTAGCTGTATTGCTTTAGTTAAGTCACTTTTTTCTCACTTGAAATGAGTCACTTGATCTCTAAGATTCCAAATATCTTAATACATTTTTGAATAGTTACTTTTTGGAGCTATTTAATATATAGCTTTACAGATGTAGGTGTTTCTAATTTGAGAAAGTTTTGGGGGAAAATCCCTTGAAATAGACTTATTTTTCAATTTAGTTTTGTGAGAATGTTTCTAGCACAGTGAAAGGACGCTGACCAGACCCAGACTCATGTCCTATTTCCAGAAGTAAAGATTAAGTCTGTTATTACTTTTAAAGGAACAAAGTTGTTGGAACCAACCACTTCTTCCCAGTGTTTTTAAGTGGATAGAGAATGTAATTACACCTCTTGATGTTATTGTTATTTATTGATTTATAAACCATCCCTCACAAGATTAAAAGAACTGCAGAATTTCAAGTAGCTCCTTTCCTTTCCTAAGACTTGCTTATTATTTTTCCAGCAGTAGCTGGTTACAAAGGTTAAGTATGTATAGCTTTGCTTTCTTTTTGATGTGAGAATCAATCCACTATCATCCACTGAACTGGGCTTAGGGGAAGCTAAAATTCAAAATCCAGGCATACACTCCAAAGTGAAGTACTTCCCCAAGTTGTCATTTATGTGATGGGTATTCTGCTGAGGATTTAAATTAAGGTAGGACTTTACTGCTAGTGCAAGTGACTTTTGTAATAGAAAATAATTTTCTTCTTGAAGCAAATCCACTATGGATGTATTTTATGGGCCTATATTATCTTTTCTTAGACTGTGAGCTCCTCAAGGGCAAGACCTATGACTTATTCATGTTGTGTCCTCAAAGATTTTTATCCCTGACATGCAGTATGTGCATTATAAGTTATTTTGAATGGATTGCTCATGAATTCTCTTTTAATATGGAGCCATGTTAATGTACAACAAGCAAATGGCTTGGTCAACCTGCACATTTAATTCTTTCATTCTTTCATCAAAATTATATTTATATCCTTGATATGTGCAAGATACTTTGTTGAGTAAATATGTTATATATATAGTAATATAATACATATACATATATTACATATAAATATGTATATGTGTATATATATATGATACAACTATGTTGTATACATTTATATATATGATAAGGACAAAGATGTAAATAGATAATTATAATAAGGTTACATAAGAGAGAAGCTGGCATTATGATAAAAATTTTAACATGTTACTGCAAGAAGAGTAATATGATTAACAGCAACAGTGAACTTCAAAGATGTATGTTTTGGAGTTGTGCATTAAATATCCATGCAGATAGGTTTTTGGGTGGGATATTGGAAAAAGATGGGGACTGGATACAGTTTGGGAGTCTACTTGCCTACAGGTGCCACTTGGGATCATAACTTTGCAAGCAAGGCTGTAACCCAGGAGACTGGAAATCTTTAGAAGATAGGAAGAAGTTTTAGACAGAGTACCCATAGGTGAATGGCAAAAGCACAGCACAAGACAAGTAAGAGAGAAGGGGCTCCTAAGTAAGAAGTCGTGGTGTGAAGTACTGAAGACATGTGCACAGATATCATTAGATCTGGTGATTGGTGATTATGGTGATCTGAAGATCAGTCTCTGCAGATTGTTGGGGACAGAAGTACAGTTCACACAGATTACACAGGATATCAGTCTAATCTCTTTGATGATCAAAAGAATTCTTTAACAGCATTATGGATATCAACGATAAGTGACTGGCATTTGAAAGTTGTAGGAATTTGTGAGGAATTCATACTCATCCTTGAATTTATTAGGTCAAATCTTATAGTATCCAGTGATAAGGGAATAAAAGGCAAGCTGAGAGAAAAACACAAGATTATACCCTGCAACCCAACTTCCCCCCTGCAGCTGGGATATGTATGATATTCTTGTGTTACTCCTGGCTGCCCAAGAACAAAGGAAAGGGAAAAACAAGTGGTGAACTGATAGAGACCACAGTCAAGCAGGATGAGTCTTCAACAGTTTGCAACTGTCTTAATGAAATCATTAGGCAATGAAAAAAAGCAATCTTATCAATAGCTAGAGTTCCACAAACCTATAGACTCAATCTCCTAGTACCCTAACATCACCTTCACCTCCCTAGGATAGAAAATCTTATATAATCAGTCACTCTTCAAACTTGTAATGCAGCTTTTTCTGCCCTTGGCTCCTATCATCTCAAGAATTATTTCTTAACTGTCAGCTTCAAACCCCACCACCCCAAACCACATCACTAGGACAGACAAAATTTAACATTTATTATTATAATTAATATTTGTCTCTTCAATAAAGTCTAAGCTTCATGAAGACAGACTCTTATTTGTTTGCTCACCATTGTATTCCTGATGTAGCAGTATCTGCCTGGTATGAAGTAGCACTTAAAATATGTTGGTCATCAAAACATTTTATCTGTTTTTTGTTTTTGTTTTGTAATCAGCACAAAAGATAGGTCTTAAAATTTATCTACTATTTTAGAGTTTTCAATTCTTGTTTTTATTTATTTCATAGAATAATAGTTTATGACTTCAGGAAAGTTTTCAAAGAATAATACACAGCTGCCATATTCTCTGAATGTTTGTACATCTGATAATGTATTTTTGTTGACTTTCTTAAGGTTAGAATCTTCCAATAGAAAACTGTCTTCTCTCAAAACTCATTTTACTCATTAAGGTTAGAATTTTGCAATAGAAAACTGTCTTCCCTCAAAACTCATTAGATGTCATGTCATCAGAAGTACTTTGAGTTATAGAGAAGGTTGATGCAGAGTGCAATTTTATTTTAAAACTAACATATACTCTATCACATAAAATTAAGACATGAAATAAAATGAATGTTTTATGTCTCAGGTCCAATTCTTAGGAACCAGTAATCATGATATATTAAAACTTGTATGCACATGATATATTAAGTGCTACCCGGAGACACATGTAAGTAAGTCAGGGAGCCAGACAAGGAAGCACAAGGAGGCAGTCAAGGGTATAATCTCAGGTAAAATTCCATGGAAGATGGCTACAGGCTGATTTCATAGGTACATTTAGGGACATAAGTTATAACTCAGAGGTATCCTCATCCAAGGCAAAGGAACTGGGTTTCCATAGTTCCATAACAACAGTTATTTTCAGAGGGCCAGTGAGAAGATGAAATCCTCAGGTGCCTCTGGCTCTCTACACATTTAGGAAAAAAGGGCTATAGCAGCCTCATGGCAGTCCTCTGAACAAGAATCGAGGGGCTAGCTTTTGTTAGTCAAGCTGGGGTGTGCTATAGTAATAAAGGAATCCTATCCAAAGGAACTGAGTGGAGCACTGGAAATGTCTGTTACTTACACTAAAGCATAAACCTACATGACACTATCCTACATAACGTACCTTACATATATTTTCAAGCAAGCTATCCATATATTTTTTTTATATACAGAATCACACAGTTCAAATTATTAAGAGTTTTTCTTCTTTTTAAATTTTTTTAAAAGATTTTTATTTATTCATGAGAGACACACACACACACAGAGGCAGAGACACAGGCAGAGGGAGAAGCAGGCTCCATGCAGGGAGCCTGATGTGGGACTCAATCCCGGGACGGGACTCCAGGACCATGCCCTGGGCCGAACGCAGGCACTAAACCATTGAGGCACCCAAGGATCCTAAGTCTTTCAAACTAAATATTCCCTGATTGGCAAGTCCAATGCCTCCTTGTTTAGAGTGGCATGATCAAAACCCAAGAATTTCCCTAAACCTGGTATGAAATAATGGGCTGTGAGAAAAGTGTGACTTAACCAGTGAACATGCAGAGATGCCCTTCGTACAATGAGCTGGCCATGAGTGTATGGGGCAGATGAGTTCCTGTGTGATAAGATACAATGCTGCTCCTGGTCCCAGGTGGAGGAAGAAAAAGAAGGCTAAAGAATCTCATATGACCGACTCTTTCCTAGCCTTTTGTAAATCATTTGTCCAGTAACATCCACTCCCACTTTGAAAAGGACTTACTGTATTTCCCGCTACACACAAAGGACCGAATACATGATGGCTGTCTTTGTTTCTTTCCAAAATGAATTAAATTATGAAAATGAAATACAAAGAGATATAATCAGGCAAAGGCAGCAAGAATAAGAGAAGGAAAAACATGAATGTGAAAGGATAGGATGAGAAGGAGGCAAAGGAGAGGGGACTGGCATCTAAGTGAAAGAAGTTAAAACTGAAGTGACTATACCAGAGGCAATGGAGAAAAGGTGATCTTCCTGCAGGAGTAGAGAAAGCCTTATCCTCTGACATGCTAGGTCTCCTGGAAGGCAGAGACAGAGCACACAAACCGAATAGTAGAGAAGTCACCTAAGTTACTTACAAATAGTTAGCTCATTCACATCTCTCCATATCTTCTTCTTCCAGGGTTCTAGAGGTTGACTCTGTGGAGAAACTGAGCCATAGAAGATCAAGATCATGGAGAATGGGTTATAATGAAACTCTTAGGGAATGGAAGCTGTGTTAGAAGCAGCAAAAAGCAGATTCTCCACTGCTATAAAAAACAGAGGTATGGATGATGACAGAAATTTAGCAAAATGATATGAAAAATAGTACTTTCTGAAGTTCTTTCACAAATATACAAACATATTTGCATGTTGATATATTATCTGGAATGTTTTATAATATATTAACTAATTCACATCACTGGCCATTTAGATTATTTTATGGATCTAAGGTTAAAAGCGTGACCATGAGATAGCTAGGTGCAATGCAAATACCTTTCATCATTTACTATGATATACAGCCTTTCTCATTTTCTTAGTATACATTGTTAGAATTAGAATGACCATATTAAAAAGAATATACATGTCTAAAATATTTTAATAAATTTTGCCACAATTGCTCTACAAAAATAGTATTCAAACTCTAATCAGCAGTCATCTGCTATATAAAAGAAATCTTTCCAAACAAACAAACAAACAAACAAACAAACAAACTTTTAAAAGATGTTGTATAAAAATAACAGAGGGATGGTTGGGTAGCTCAGCAGTTGAGCGTCTATCTGCCTTTGGCTCAGAGCATGATCCTAGAGTTCCAGGATGGAGTCCTACATCAGACTCCCTGCATGAAGCCTGCTTCTCCCTCTGCCTGTGTCTGCCTCTCTCCGTGTGTCTCTCATGAATAAATAAATAAATAAAAATCTTAAAAAGAAAATGACAGAGAATCTCCTTAACTGGCAGTTCAAATTGGACATTGTTTGCGTTTGCTTTATTTTTATTTTTTTTCTTTACAAATTGCCCTTCTGGGTCTTATTTTTCATTTTCTTGTTGTGATCTTAATTTTTAGATAAACAATGTGTATTAATGACCTTAAACACTGCTTATTGTTTGTTAGCCATTTTTCTTGGTTCACTATTTGTTTTTTAAGCTTTCATTAAGCAATTATTTAATGTACAGAAAATTCAATTTTATTTTATGAAATTACTAGACAACTGTAGTTTAAAGAGTAAAACAGAAAGTATCACAAAGCTGAAAATGAAAATAAAGTGGTCTTGTATCCAACATTACTTCTAACTCTTATAATTTTTCCTAACATTTTAGCGATTTATTCTAGTATTCCTTTCATACTTCTAAACAGATTCTTAGGGTACTATCTCATGATTTTCAGTGGTATAGATGATGTAGTGACTTCCTAACACGGACACTGAGGATTCGTATTTTTTACATTATCCTCAAATTCCTCCTACACTTTCCCTTCCCTTCATTCATTCAACAAATTCTTTTCAAGATGGTCTCAACATCAATTGATCACTCAGTTGCATTTCTTGTTGCTCTCAATCCTGCCCTGGGAACTTTCTGGTCCTCTATCTTCTGGCTTCAATCAAAACTAGATACTTTTTAAGCCTTATACTCTACTATTGTTGTGGGGCAATTTTATTTTGGAATTTTTTTTTTTATTTCTTAGCCATAATGGATAGAGTAAGGTTTGTTAAGACGGTTATTTAAAATGGAGTCAGGAGGACATTGAGGAAATTGGACCTATGCACATCTTCTATTTCAAAATCTCAGAATCTTGGCTGAACTCAGCTGAAAGTCAAGACATCTGCTGCATGTTAAAATGTACATAAATGGACTGTACATAAATGCTTAACACTAGCCCTGACAACCAATCACATATAGATGAGTGTAACTGTAACTAACGCCAAGCACCAATCGCATTTTATTCAAAACAAATGATGTAGGTTCCTTCTTTGCTCCTTATAAACTCTAACTTCCTTCGTCTCTCTGGAACAGACTTTCAATTTTGATCAAATTGTAAGCAGAAAGAGTTAGTTAGGAGTCCTCAGAAAGAAAGACTAGATCTACCTGTAAAACGTCATTTTAGGTGCCCAGCTATTTTCCATGCTCTATGCTTGGCTCTACTTGGCCAAGCACACTTCCTGCAGACCTTCCTAGGAGATGTCAGAATTTCAAGAAATACAAAAACCTCAGTAGTTAAGGATTTTAAGGAAACAAAGGGAACAGAAAAAACCAACAGTCTCTATCAGGCCAGGAAATAGCCTAACCATATCAAAGACAACAAAGCAGTAGTAAAATTCCCAGTACTGTTTCAAAAGTAAGCAAGGCCCTACACTCCTTATCAGAAGATAAGGAGCCCAAGACCACATCTAGTTTATACTGCCTGTGGGAGCTACCACAAAGTGCCTTCCCCTTGTCCACAGTTACCTCTGGTTCATTATAATGTTAAAGTCTTTGCTCTATGAGGAGCACGAATTTCATTAACATAACATAGGATGCATATACAGGCATGTTTTATAAGTATACCTGCATAACCTTATGTCAGGCTTGCATGTGATGACCAAGCTCCCTTTTCTGAATATTCATCCTAAACCCTAAGTAATAAGAACTCACTGACCCCTGCTTACCAAGTTAGGGGTTGGGAAGTTATTCCCTGTGGTCTTATTTACTGCAAATAGTTTCCTTTGTGTGACAACTCCACTTGGTGTAGTTGCTATCTACAACTCACCATGGAGGGACTTCTACATTAGCTCAGTTACAGAATCTGCGTCTCCTGGATTGCCATCCCTAAGACCCCAAATAATCACACGTTTTATTTTGCAGCTTCAAGTCTTGTTTTGTTGGCATCAGTATTATTGCTATTGTTACTTGGTTTAATCTTTTGTGATGATGCAGCATATCTTCCTAAGAGTAGTTGCCTATATATCTTTTTCCTTTATCAATAGCTTCCCTAGTTTTCATGTCCATCTTTTTATTACCTTCTTTCAATTTACTTGTCAATTTTTGAGATTACTTTAAAAATCACATTTTGAGAACTTTACCATTTTGCTTACTACTTTTTGAAAAGATGTCTCCTACTTTTACTCTTGAATTTTCAATTTTTTGCACGTTTTTTCTCCAACACCCATTGTTTATTTTAAGAGATATGGTGGCATTATGATTCTAATACTTTTGCATGTGGCTTGTTATTTTTCTTTATTGGAACATTAAAACCTTGTTTTTAATCCAGGCTTCTGAAGTTTTTCAATAGCATGTCTTGCTGCTAGTTGTTTTTATTTATTGTGCTCATGAAAGTTTTCAATGTGGAAGTTCATTTCTCTCAGTTCTTTAAGGTAATTTCATTAATATGTTTATAAATTCTTCCTATAGTTTTTCTCTCTTTTTGAGGGACAGGGTAGCTTACTTTGATATCATACTTTCTGGCTGATTTTCCATTATCTCTTTTGTTTTATTGGAGGGAGGATTCTCATTTTATTTAAATTTCCACAATTTTTTTTTTTAAGATTATTTATTTATTCATGAGAATACACAGAGAGGAGAAAGAGAAAGAAGCAGAGACACAGCAGAGGGAGAAGCAGGCTCCCTGCAGGAGCCTGATGTGGGACTCAATACCAGCTCTCCAAGATCACGCCCTGGGCTGTAGGCGGCGCTAAACTGCTAAGCCACCAGGGCTGCCCAAATTTCCACAAATTTAAAATGTCACCATTTCATTAAGTATTTTGTCCATAAAGGAAAACTTTTCTAGAGATCTTTCATGTTGTTTGCTTTTTGTAATATCCTCTTCTTTTTCAAGGATGCAACATCCCATCATTGAGAAGGTATTAAGTGTAGCATTTTAAAATTTTTCCTTCAATTGTCCTGGCTTTTTTTTCAAACTACTTATGCTTGTTTATTTTAGTTTAGTTTTGTTTTGTTTTCTAACAGTTTATAGTCTTTCCTTAAGGGTCTAGTGATCCTTGCCTGACTGTTTATATGTAAATGTAAGTCATTTAAGAACTGATTAGAAGCAAGGCAGATGTGGAAGAATATCTTCCTCAAGTAACTTTCTGATTCTTTTACTGGTGCCTTTTCCATTGGGTTTATCAATATCCCTTATACAGAAAATCATATCATTCTTATAATCAGGTTTTTCAATATATTTATTTGCAATTTCTGCTCTTTTCATGCTTAGAAACTCCAAGACTTCTCCACTTCAAAATTTACTTTTTTAATTACATTTTTTAAAAATTTATCTTTTTATTGAAGTATAATTAATAAAAAATGTTGGTTTCAGTTGTACAATATGATTCAACAATTCTGTATCCCCTCTGGAAACTGCTAGTTTGTTCTCTGTACTTGAGTCTGTTTTTTTGTTTGTCTCTTTTTTTTCTTTGACATTTGTTTTGTTTCTTCAATTCCACATTTTATTTGTGAAACCATATAGTTACATTTAGATCTTAATTATATCAATAATATATTTTTATAAAATAAGGAATAAGGAACATTATTTTATTAATATGTTTATAAACATATAATTTTTTCACTTTTATTTTTTTTAATTTTTTAAAATAAATTTATTTTTTATTGGTGTTCAATTTACCAACATACAGAATAACACCCAGTTCTCATCCCTTCAAGTGCCCCCCTCAGTGCCCGTCACCCATTCACCTCCCCCCCCCCACTCTCCTCCCCTTCTACCACCCCTAGTTCGTTTCCCAGAGTTAGGAGTCTTTATGTTCTGTCTCCCTTTCTGATATTTCCCACACATTTCTTCTCCCTTCCCTTCTATTCCCTTTCACTATTATTTATATTCCCCAAATGAATGAGAACATATAATGTTTGTCTGTCTCCGAATGACTTACTTCACTCAGCATAACACCCTCCAGTTCCATCCACGTTGAAGCACATGGTAGGTATTTGTAATTTCTAATGGCTCAGTAACATTCCATTGTATACATAGATCACATCTTTATCGATTCACCTTTCGATGGACACTGAGGCTCCTTCCACAGTTTGGCTATTGTGGCCATTGCTGCTAGAAACACCGGGGTGCAGGTGTCCCGGCGTTTCATTGCATCTGAATCTTTGGGGTAAATCCCCAGCAGTGCAATTGCTGGGACGTAGGGTAGGTCTATTTTTAACTCTTTGAGGAACCTCCACACAGTTTTGCAGAGTGGCTGCACCAGTTCACATTCCCACCCACAGTGCAAGAGGGTTCCCTTTTCTCCGCATCCTCTCCAACATTTGTGGTTTCCTGCCTTGTTAATTTTCCGCATTCTCACTGGTGTGAGGTGGTATCTCATTGTGGTTTTGATTTGTATTTCCCTGATGGCAAGTGATGCAGAGCATTTTCTCATGTGCATGTTCGCCACGTCTATGTCTTCATCTGTGAGATTTCTGTTCATGTCTTTTGCCCATTTCATGATTGGATTGTTTGTTTCTTTGCTGTTGAGTTTAATAAGTTCTTTATAGATCTTGGAAACTAGCCCTTTATCTGATACGTCCTTTGCAAATATCTTCTCCCATTCTGTAGGTTGTCTTTTAGTTTTGTTGACTGTATCCTTTGCTGTGCAAAAGCTTCTTATCTTGATGAAGTCCCAATAGTTCATTTTTGCTTTTGTTTCTTTTGCCTTCGTGGATATATCATGTATCTTGTGGCCGAGTTCAAAAAGGGTGTTGCCTGTGTTCTCCTCTAGGATTTTGATGGAATCTTGTCTCACATTTAGATCTTTCATCCATTTTGAGTTTATCTTTGTGTATGGTGAAAGAGAGCGGTCTAGTTTCATTCTTCTGCATATGGATGTCCAATTTTCCCAGCAGCATTTATTGAAGAGACTGTCTTTCTTCCAATGGATAGTCTTTCCTCCTATATCGAATATTAGTTGACCATAAAGTTCCCCTGGCTATTCGGGGTCTTTTCTGATTCCACAAAAATCTTAAAATAATTTGCTCTAACTCTCTGAAGAAAGTCCATGGTATTTTGATAGGGATTGCATTAAACGTGTAAATCGCCCTGGGTAACATTTTCACAATATTAATTCTGCCAATCCATGAGCATGGAATATTTTTCCATCTCTTTGTGTCTTCCTCAATTTCTTTCAGAAGTGTTCTGTAGTTTTTAGGGTATAGATCCTTTACCTCTTTGGTTAGGTTTATTCCTAGGTATCTTATGCTTTTGGGTGCGATTGTAAATGGGATTGACTCCTTAATTTCTCTTTCTTCAGTCTCATTGTTAGTGTATAGAAATGCCACTGACTTCTGGGCATTGATTTTGTATCCTGCCACGCTACCGAATTGCTGTATGAGTTCTAGCAATCTTGGGGTGGAGCTTTTGGGTTTTCTATGTAGAGTATCATGTCATCGGCGAAGAGGGAGAGTTTGACTTCTTCTTTGCCAATTTGAATGCCTTTAATGTCTTTTTGTTGTCTGATTGCTGAGGCTAGGACTTCCAGTACTATGTTGAATAGCAGTGGTGAGAGTAGACATCCCTGTCTTGTTCCTGATCTTAGGGGAAAGGCTCCCAGTGCTTCCCCATTGAGAATGATATTTGCTGTGGGCTTTTCATAGATGGCTTTTAAGATGTCGAGGAATGTTCCCTCTATCCCTACACTCTGAAGAGTTTTGATCAGGAATGGATGCTGTATTTTGTCAAATGCTTTCTTTGCATCTAATGAGAGGATCATATGATTCTTGGTTTTTCTCTTGCTGATATGATGAATCACATTGATTGTTTTACGGGTGTTGAACCAGCCTTGTGTCCCAGGGATAAATCCTACTTGGTCATGGTGAATAATTTTCTTAATGTGCTATTGGATCCTACTGGCTAGTATCTTGTTGAGAATTTTTGCATCCATGTTCATCAGGGATATTGGTCTGTAATTCTCCTTTTTGGTGGGGTCTTTGTCTGGTTTTGGAATTAAGGTGATGCTGGCCTCATAGAACGCATTTGGAAGTACTCCATCTCTTTCTATCTTTCCAAACAGCTTTAGGAGAATAGGTATGGTTTCTTCTTTAAACGTTTGATAAAATTCCCCTGGGAAGCCATCTGGCCCTGGACTCTTGTGTCTTGGGAGGTTTTTGATGACTGCTTCAATTTCCTCCCTGGTTATTGGCCTGTTCATGTTTTCTATTTCTTCCTGTTCCAGTTTTGGTAGTTTGTTGCTTCCCAGGAATGCGTCCATTTCTCCTAGACTGCCTAATTTATTGGCGTATAGCTGTTCATAATATGTTTTTAAAATCGTTTGTATTTCCTTGGTGTTGGTAGTGATCTCTCCTTTCTCATTCATGATTTTATTAATTTGAGTCTTCTCTTTCTTCTTTTTAATAAGGCTGGCTAATGGTTTATCTATCTTATTAATTCTTTCAAAGAACCAACTCCTGGTTCTGTTGATCTGTTCCACAGTTCTTCTGGTCTCGATTTCGTTGAGTTCTGCTGGAATTTTAATTAACTCTCTTGTTCTGCTGGGTGTAGGATCTATTTGTTGTTTTTTCTCTAGCTCTTTTATGTGTAAGGTTAGCTTTTGTATTTGAGTTCTTCCAGTTTTTGAATGGATGCTTGTATTGCGATGTATTTCCCCCTTAGGACTGCTTTTGCTGCATCCCAAAGATTTTGAATGGTTGTATCATCATTCTCATTAGTTTCCATGAATCTTTTTAATTCTTCCTTAATATCCTGGTTGACCCTTTCATCTTTTAGCAGGATGGTCTTTAACCTCCATGTGCTTGAAGTCCTTCCAAACTTCTTGTTGTGATTTAGTTCTAATTTCAAGGCTTTATGGACTGAGAATATGCAGGGGACGATCCCAATCTTTTGGTATCGGTTCAGACCCGATTTGTGACCCAGTATGTGGTCTATTCTGGAGAAAGTTCCATGTGCACTTGAGAAGAATGTGTATTCAGTTGAGTTTGGATGTAAAGTTCTTTAGAGGAGGGGAGGAGCAAGATGGCGGAAGAGTAGGGTCCCCAAATCACCTGTCTCCACCAAATTACCTAGAAAACCTTCAAATTATCCTGAAAATCTATGAATTCGGCCTGAGAATTAAAGAGAGAACACCTGGAATGCTACAGTGAGAAGAGTTCGCGCTTCTATCAAGGTAGGAAGACGGGGAAAAGAAATAAAGAAACAAAGGCCTCCAAGGGGGAGGGGCCCCGCGAGGAGCCGGGCTGAGGCCGGGGCGAGTGTCCCCAGGACAGGAGAGCCCCGTCCCGGAGGAGCAGGAGCTGCACCGACCTTCCCGGGCGGAAAGGGGCTCGCGGGGAGCTGGAGCAGGACCCAGGAGGGCGGGGATGCGCTCGGGCTCCCGGGGACACTAACAGACACCTGCGCCCCGGGAGAGTGCGCCGAGCTCCCTAAGGGCTGCAGCGCGCACGGCGGGACCCGGAGCAGCTCGGGGGGCTCGGGGGCGGCTCCGCGGAGGGGGCTGCGGGGCGGGAGCGCGAATCCAACAGCGCAGGCTCCGGAGCACTGGGCACCGGGACACACTCAGGATCCCGCCTCCCCCGGGACAGGCAGAGGCCGGGAGGGCCCAGGAAAGCAAGGACGCTCCTGCCCCAGCTGAGCAGATCCGCGGCCCGCCCCGGAGCCTCCAGGCCCTGCAGACGGAGTTCCTGCCGGAGCTGAATGCAGGTTTCCAGAGCTGCCCCGCCACTGCGGTTGTTCCTCCTGCGGCCTCACGGGGTAAACAACCCCCACTGAGCCCTGCACCAGGCAGGGGCACAGCAGCTCCCCCAACTGCTAACACCTGAAAATCAACACAACAGGCCCCTCCCCCAGAACACCAGCTAGACTGACAACTTCCAGGAGAAGCCAAGGGACTTAAAGTACACAGAATCAGAAGATACTCCCCGTGGTTCTTTTTTTTTTTTTTTTTTTTTTTTTTGCTTTTTGATTTGTTTCCTTCCCCCACCCCCTTTTTTCTCCTTTCTTTTTCTTTCTCTTTTTCTTCTTTTTTTTTTCTTTTTTTTTCTTCCCGTTTTTTTCTCTTTCTCTTTTCTTTCCTTCTTTCTCTCCTCTCTTTTTCTCCTTTTCCCAATACAACTTGCTTTTGGCCACTCTGCACTGAGCAAAATGCCTAGAAGGAAAACCTCACCTCAAAAGAAAGAATCAGAAACAGTCCTCTCTCCCACAGAGTTACAAAATCTGGATTACAATTCAATGTCAGAAAGCCAATTCAGAAGCAGTATTATACAGCTACTGGTGGCTCTAGAAAAAAGTATAAAGGACTCAAGAGACTTCATGACTGCAGAATTTAGATCCAATCAGGCAGAAATTAAAAATCAACTGAATGAGATGCAATCCAAACTAGAAGTCCTAACGACGAGGGTTAACGAGGTGGAAGAACGAGTGAGTGACATAGAAGACAAGTTGATAGCAAAGAGGGAAACTGAGGAAAAAAGAGACAAACAATTAAAAGACCATGAAGATAGATTAAGGGAAATAAACGACAGCCTGAGAAAGAAAAACCTACGTTTAATTGGGGTTCCCGAGGGCGCCAAAAGGGCCAGAGGGCCAGAATATGTATTTGAACAAATTCTAGCTGAACACTTTCCTAATCTGGGAAGGGAAACAGGCATTCAGATCCAGGAAATAGAGAGTTCCCCCCTAAAATCAATAAAAACCGTTCAACACGTTGACATCTAATAGTGAAGCTTGCAAATTCCAAAGATAATGAGAAGATCCTTAAAGCAGCAAGAGACAAGAAATCCCTGACTTTTATGGGGAGGAGTATTAGGGTAACAGCAGACCTCTCCACAGAGACCTGGCAGGCCAGAAAGGGCTGGCAGGATATATTTAGGGTCCTCAATGAGAAGAACATGCAACCAAGAATACTTTATCCAGCAAGGCTCTCATTCAAAATGGAAGGAGAGATAAAGAGCTTCCAAGACAGGCAGCAACTAAAAGAATATGTGACCTCCAAACCAGCTCTGCAAGAAATTTTAAGGGGACTCTTAAAATTCCCCTTTAAGAAGAAGTTCAGTGGAACAGTCCACAAAAACAAGGACTGAATAGATATCATGATGACACTAAACTCATATCTCTCAAGAGTAACTCTGAATGTGAACGGGCTTAATGACCCCATCAAAAGGCGCAGGGTTTCAGACTGGATAAAAAAGCAGGACCCATCTATTTGCTGTCTACAAGAGACTCATTTTAGACAGAAGGACACCTACAGCCTGAAAATAAAAGGTTGGAGAACCATTTACCATTCGAATGGTCCTCAAAAGAAAGCAGGGGTAGCCATCCTTATATCAGATAAACTAAAATTTACCCCAAAGACTGTAGTGAGAGATGAAGAGGGACACTATATCATACTTAAAGGATCTATTCAACAAGAGGACTTAACAATCCTCAATATATATGCCCCGAATGTGGGAGCTGACAAATATATGAATCAATTATTAACCAAAGTGAAGAAATACTTAGAAATAATACACTTATACTTGGAGACTTCAATCTAGCTCTTTCTATACTCGATAGGTCTTCTAAGCACAACATCTCCAAAGAAACGAGAGCTTTAAATGATACACTGGACCAGATGGATTTCACAGATATCTACAGAACTTTACATCCAAACTCAACTGAATACACATTCTTCTCAAGCGCACATGGAACTTTCTCCAGAATAGACCACATATTGGGTCACAAATTGGGTCTGAACCGATACCAAAAGATTGGGATGGTCCCCTGCATATTCTCAGACCATAATGCCTTGAAATTAGAACTAAATCACAACAAGAAGTTTGGAAGGACTTCAAGCACATGGAGGTTAAAGACCATCCTGCTAAAAGATGAAAGGGTCAACCAGGAAATTAAGGAAGAATTAAAAAGATTCATGGAAACTAATGAGAATGAAGATACAACCATTCAAAATCTTTGGGATGCAGCAAAAGCAGTCCTAAGGGGGAAATACATCGCAATAAAAGCATCCATTCAAAAACTGGAAAGAACTCAAATACAAAAGCTAACCTTACACATAAAGGAGCTAGAGAAAAAACAGCAAATAGATCCTACACCCAAGAGAAGAAGGGAGTTAATAAAGATTCGAGCAGAACTCAACGAAATTGAGACCAGAAGAACTGTGGAACAGATCAACAGAACCAGGAGTTGGTTCTTTGAAAGAATTAATAAGATAGATAAACCATTAGCCAGCCTTATTAAAAAGAAGAGAGAGAAGACTCAAATTAATAAAATCATGAATGAGAAAGGAGAGATCACTACCAACACCAAGGAAATACAAACGATTTTAAAAACATATTATGAACAGCTATACGCCAATAAATTAGGCAATCTAGAAGGAATGGACGCATTCCTGGGAAGCCACAAACTACCAAAACTGGAACAGGAAGAAATAGAAAACATGAACAGGCCAATAACCAGGGAGGAAATTGAAGCAGTCATCAAAAACCTCCCAAGACACAAGAGTCCAGGGCCAGATGGCTTCCCAGGGGAATTTTATCAAACGTTTAAAAAAGAAACCATACCTATTCTCCTAAAGCTGTTTGGAAAGATAGAAAGAGATGGAGTACTTCCAAATGCGTTCTATGAGGCCAGCATCACCTTAATTCCAAAACCAGACAAAGACCCCACCAAAAAGGAGAATTACAGACCAATATCCCTGATGAACATGGATGCAAAAATTCTCAACAAGATACTGGCCAATAGGATCCAACAGTACATTAAGAAAATTATTCACCATGACCAAGTAGGATTTATCCCTGGGACACAAGGCTGGTTCAACACCCGTAAAACAATCAATGTGATTCATCATATCAGCAAGAGAAAAACCAAGAACCATATGATCCTCTCATTGGATGCAGAGAAAGCATTTGACAAAATACAGCATCCATTCCTGATCAAAACTCTTCAGAGTGTAGGGATAGAGGGAACATTCCTCGACATCTTAAAAGCCATCTATGAAAAGCCCACAGCAAATATCATTCTCAATGGGGAAGCACTGGGAGCCTTTCCCCTAAGATCAGGAACAAGACAGGGATGTCCACTCTCACCACTGCTGTTCAACATAGTACTGGAAGTCCTAGCCTCAGTAATCAGACAACAAAAAGACATTAAAGGCATTCAAATTGGCAAAGAAGAAGTCAAACTCTCCCTCTTCGCCGATGACATGATACTCTACATAGAAAACCCAAAAGTCTCCACCCCAAGATTGCTAGAACTCATACAGCAATTCGGTAGCGTGGCAGGATACAAAATCAATGCCCAGAAGTCAGTGGCATTTCTATACACTAACAATGAGACTGAAGAAAGAGAAATTAAGGAGTCAATCCCATTTACAGTTGCACCCAAAAGCATAAGATACCTAGGAATAAACCTAACCAAAGATGTAAAGGATCTATACCCTAAAAACTACAGAACACTTCTGAAAGAAATTGAGGAAGACACAAAGAGATGGAAAAATATTCCATGCTCATGGATTGGCAGAATTAATATTGTGAAAAAGTCAATGTTACCCAGGGCAATATACACGTTTAATGCAATCCCTATCAAAATACCATGGACTTTCTTCAGAGAGTTAGAACAAATTATTTTACGATTTGTGTGGAATCAGAAAAGACCCCGAATAGCCAGGGGAATTTTAAAAAAGAAAACCGTATCTGGGGGCATCACAATGCCAGATTTCAGGTTGTACTACAAAGCTGTGGTCATCAAGACAGTGTGGTACTGGCACAAAAACAGACACATAGATCAGTGGAACAGAATAGAGAATCCAGAAGTAGACCCTGAACTTTATGGGCAACTAATATTCGATAAAGGAGGAAAGACTATCCATTGGAAGAAAGACAGTCTCTTCAATAAATGGTGCTGGGAAAATTGGACATCCACATGCAGAAGAATGAAACTAGACTACTCTCTTGCACCATACACAAAGATAAACTCAAAATGGATGAAAGATCTAAATGTGGGACAAGATTCCATCAAAATCCTAGAGGAGAACACAGGCAACACCCTTTTTGAACTCGGCCATAGTAACTTCTTGCAAGATACATCCACGAAGGCAAAAGAAACAAAAGTAAAAATGAACTATTGGGACTTCATCAAGATAAGAAGCTTTTGCACAGCAAAGGATACAGTCAACAAAACTCAAAGACAACCTACAGAATGGGAGAAGATATTTGCAAATGACGCATCAGATAAAGGGCTAGTTTCCAAGATCTATAAAGAACTTATTAAACTCAACAGCAAAGAAACAAACAATCCAATCATGAAATGGGCAAAAGACATGAACAGAGATTTTACCAAAGAAGACCTACACATGACCAACAAGCACATGAGGAAATGCTCCGCATCACTTGCCATCAGGGAAATACAAATCAAAACCACAATGAGATACCACCTCACACCAGTGAGAATGGGGAAAATTAACAAGGCAGGAAACAACAAATGTTGGAGGGGATGCGGAGAAAAGGGAACCCTCTTCCACTGTTGGTGGGAATGTGAACTGGTGCAGCCACTCTGGAAAACTGTGTGGAGGTTCCTCAAACAGTTAAAAATATACCTGCTCTACAACCCAGCAATTGCACTGTTGGGGATTTACCCCAAAGATACAAATGCAATGAAATGCCGGGACACCTGCACCCCGATGTTTATAGCAGCAATGGCCACGATAGCCAAACTGTGGAAGGAACCTCAGTGTCCAACGAAAGATGAATGGATAAAGAAGATGTGGTCTATGTATACAATGGAATATTCCTCAGTCATTAGAAACGACAAATACCCACCATTTGCTTCAACGTGGATGGAACTGGAGGGTATTATGCTGAGTGAAGTAAGTCAGTCGGAGAAGGACAAACATTATATGTTCTCATTCATTTGGGGAATATAAATAATAGTGAAAGGGAATATAAGGGAAGGGAGAAAATGTGTGGGAAATATCAGAAAGGGAGACAGAACGTAAAACTGCTAACTCTGGGAAACGAACTAGGGGTGGTAGAAGGGGAGGAGGGCGGGGGGTGGGAGTGAATGGGTGACGGGCACTGGGGGTTATTCTGTATGTTAGTAAATTGAATACCAATAAAAAATAAATTAAAAAAAAAAGAAAATTCATGATATGTAAAAAAAATAAAAAAAAAATAAAATAAAGTTCTTTAGATATCTGTGAAATCCATCTGGTCCAGTGTATCATTTAAAGCTCTCGTTTCTTTGGAGATGTTGTGCTTAGGAGACCTATTGAGTGTAGAAAGTGCTAGATTGAAGTCACCAAGTATAAGTATTATTATCTAAGTATTTCTTCACTTTGCTTATTAATTGATTGATATATTTGTCAGCTCCCACATTCGGGGCATATATATTGAGGATTGTTAAGTCCTCTTGTTGGATAGATCCTTTAAGTATGAGATAGTGTCCCTCTTCATCTCTCACTACAGTCTTAGGGGTAAATTTTAGTTTATCTGATATAAGGATGGCTACCCCTGCTTTCTTTTGAGGACCATTCGAATGGCAAATGGTTCTCCAACCTTTTATTTTCAGGCTGTAGGTGTCCTTCTGTCTAAAATGAGTCTCTTGTAGACAGCAAATAGATGGGTCCTGCTTTTTTATCCAGTCTGAAACCCTGCGCCTTTTGTTGGGGTCATTAAGCCCGTTCACGTTCAGGGTTACTATTGATAGATGAGTTTAGTGTCATCATGATATCTATTCAGTCCTTGTTTCTGTGGATTGTTCCACTGAACTTCTTCTTAATGGGGAATTTTAAGAGTCCCCCTTAAAATTTCTTTCAGAGCTGGTTTGGAGGTCACATATTCTTTCAGTTCCTGCCTGTCTTGGAAGCTCTTTATCTCTTCTTCCATTCTGAATGAGAGCCTTGCTGGATAAAGTATTCTTGGTTGCATGTTCTTCTCATTTAGGACCCTGAATATATCCTGCCAGCCCTTTCTGGCCTGCCAGGTCTCTGTGGAGAGGTCTGCTGTTACCCTAATACTCGTCCCCATAAAATCAGGGATTTCTTGTCTCTTGCTGCTTTAAGGATTTTCTCTTTATCTTTGGAATTTGCAAGCTTACCTATTAAACGTCGAGGTGTTGAACGGTTTTTATTGATTTTAGGGGGGAACTATTTCCTGGATCTGAATGCCTGTTTCCTTTCCCAGATTAGGAATGTTTTCAGCTATGATTTGTTCAAATACATATTCTGGCCCTCTGGCCCTTTCGGCGCCCTCGGGAACCCCAATTAAACGTAGGTTTTTCTTCCTCAGGCTGTCGTTTATTTCCCTTAATCGATCCTCATGATATTTTAATTGTCTCTTTTTTCCTCAGTTTCCCTCTTTGCCATCCACTTGTCTTCTATGTCACTCACTCGTTCTTTCACCTCATTAACCCTTGTTATTAGGACTTCTAGTTTGGATTGCATCTCATTCAGTTGATTTTTAATTTCTGCCTGATTGGATCTAAATTCTGCAGTCATGAAGTCTCTTGAGTCCTTTATGCTTTTTTCTAGAGCCACCAGTAGCTGTATAATAGTGCTTCTGAATTGGTTTTCTGTCATTGAATTGTAATCCAGATTTTGTAACTCTGTGGGAGAGAGGACTGTTTCTGATTCTTTCTTTTGAGGTGACGTTTTCCTTCTAGTCATTTTGCTTAGTGCAGAGTGGCCAAAAACAAGTTGTATTGGGAAAAGGAGAAAAAGAGAGGAGAGAAAGAAGGTAAGAAATGAGAAAAAAAAAAAAAGAAAAGAGGAAGATAAAAGGAAAAAAGAAGAAAAAAAGAAAGGAGGAAAAAAAGGGTGGGTGAAGGAAACAAATCAAAAAGCAACCCTGCCCCCCCAAAAAAAACCAAACACAAAAGAAATAAACAAACGAAAACCACGGGGGAGTATCTTCTGATTCTGTGTACTTTAAGTCCCTTGAATTCCCCTGGAACTTGTCCCTCAGCTGGTCTCCTGGGGGAGGGGCCTGTTGTGCTGATTTTCAGGTGTGAGCACTTCGGGGAGCTGCTCTGCCCCTGCCTGGTGCAGGGCTCAGTGGGGGTTGTTTACCCCGTGAGGCCCCGGGAGGAACAGCCCCAGTGGCGGGGCCAGCTCTGGAGCCCTGGATTCAGCTCCGGCAGGAACTCCGTCTGCAGGGCCTGGAGGCTCCGGGCGGGGCCGCTGATCTGCTCAGCTCGGGGCAGGAGCGTCCTCGCTGTCCTGGGGCCTCCCGGCCTCTGCCTGTCCCAGGGGGAGGCCGGATCCTGGGCTGTGTCCCGGCGCCCTGTGCTCCAGGGCCTGCGCTGTTGGATTCGCGCTCCCGCCCCGCAGCCCCCCCCCCCTCCGCGGAGCCGCCCCCGAGCCCCCCGAGCTGCTCCCGCCCCGCAGCCCCCTCCGTGGAGCCGCCCCCGAGCCCCCCCGAGCTGCTCCGGGTCCCGCCGTGCGCGCTGCAGCCCTTAGGGAGCTCGGCGCACTCTCCCGGGGCGCAGGTGTCTGTTACTGTCCCAGGGAGCCCGAGGGCATCCCCGCCCTCCTGGGTCCTGCTCCACCTCCCCGCGAGCCCCTTTCCGCCCGGGAAGGTCGGTGCAGCTCCTGCTCCTCCGGGACGGGGCTCTCCTGTCCTGGGGACACTCGCCCCGGCCTCAGCCCGGCTCCTCGCGGGGCCCCTCCCCCTTGGAGGCCTTTTGTTTCTTTATTTCTTTTTCCCCCTCTTCCTACCGTGATAGAAGCGCGAGCTCTTCTCACTGTAGCATTCCAGCTGGTCTCTCTTTAAATCTCAGGCCGAATTCGTAGATTTTCAGGACGATTTGAAGGTTGTCTAGGTAATTTGGTGGGGACAGGTGTCCTGGGAACCCTACTCTTCCACCATCCTGCCCCTTTATAAACATATAATTAATAAGGAATAAGGAATAAGGCATATCACATTATTTATTTACCCATTATTTTTGTATCATTTATAATGATTATCTGTGTTCCACTGATTTTAGATTACAATTTTCGTAAGCATTTAGAGATTGCATAATATAATGTATAGAAAGACAAATTATTACTTAAGATGTCTCATTTTTCCCCTTTGATAATGAGAATGATAATACTAGGACTTATTTCTAAGGGTTGTAGTGTAGAATAAATTGTAATTGTATATAAAGCCCTTAGAAAATTGTCTAGCACATAGCTACTGCTTAATAAGTACTAAGTATTATGCTTTTATTTTCTTCTAGATTTTCAACATGTCAAATTAAACCACTCATCTATTTGACACATTCTATTGTAATTTTATAGCTATTTATTAATTTTTTATATTGCCTCTATTTCTCATTTGGGTTCAAAATTGTCTTAAATTTTAAAAATTGTCTTAAATATTCCAAAAAAATATTTTTCTAAATGAAATTTGATTGTATTACAAGTGCTCAACATTGCACCAAAATTAAAACTCAAAATGATTTAAAAACAACAACACAGCAAAAATAGTGACATATTGATTATAAATTATGGTGTATGTATAAGTTTTCATAAAAAATAGATATTTTACAAAATTAACTCTCACCTCCTAGAGATGTGGTACAGTTTTGCATTTGCATTTACTCAAGTATTATTTGATATCCATAATTAAAAGTTTGAAATGTTATTATGAATTTGCATATTTTCCTTATTTTTTTATATTATATAGCTTTTTAGCTATTGTGGGAATACTTTTCATTATGTTTTGTAAATGGCTAGCACTGATTAATTTTTATACTTGGCTATTTCCTTGATTATCATGTTTTCCTTTTAATGTATTTTTAGGTCATAAAATCAGTAGAGTCATGCCTCTTTTCTTTCTTTTTTTCTTTCTTTCTTTCTTTCTTTCTTTCTTTCTTTCTTTCTTTCTTTCTTTCTTTCTTTCTTTCTTTCTTTTCTTTCTTTCTTTCTTTCTTTCTTTCTTTCTTTCTTTCTTTCTTTCTTTCTTTCTTTCTTTCTTCTTTCTTCCTTTTTTTTTTTTTAAGATTCTATTTATTTATTCATGAGAGACAGAGGTTGGGGGGTGGCACAGAGACACAGGCAGAGGGAGAAGCAGGCTCCACGCAGGGAGCCCAATGTGGGACTCTATCCCAGGACCCCAGGGTCAAGGCCTGAGCCTAAGGCTAATGCTGGACCACTGAGCCACCCAGGTGCCCCCTGCTTTTTGTTTTTAAGATTTTATTTATTCTTTTGTGAGAGAGAGGGAGCACAAGCAGGGAGAGGGGCAGAGAGAGAGAGGGAGAAGCAGAATCCTTGCTGAGCAGGGAGCCCAATGCATGGCTCAATTCCAGGACCCTGAGATTATGACCAGAGCTGAAGTAAGAGATTTAATTGATTGAGCCACCCAAGTGTCCCTAATAACTTGTTGTTTTTTTCTTAAACCAATGAAAAGATCCCTTTAAAAATTGTATTAATATAGTTAATTATATTAGTCGCTATTCTTATATCAAACAACTCTTTATTTCTTTCAAAACACTATTTACTCACAATATGATGAGTCACTATTTACTCTAGTTGAGATGGGTCTTTACATTTCCTGTTGGGCTTTTTCAAATCTAATTGCATTTTAGGGTTTTGAGAGCTGTATAATATTAATGGGAAAGCTGGGATTGTCTATGTTCTAGAACTTCATATTGCACTTGGCATTGTCATTTTTTGAAGGTTTGATAGACTTCATCCATAAAACTACCTGGGCTGAGGACCTCACTTAAAACTAATCATCATTGCAAATTTACCTTTGCAAATAAAGTATGACAATTTTAATAAAATTACTTCCTAGAGACACACACAGAATGAAGCCAACATCTATAGTTTCCAATAGATTCCATTTATTTATCCAACCATGTGTACTTTTTGAATAAATGGAAGTGATTAGAGCTTGTATTACTAAGGGCCAGCAAAGAAAATTGACTTTTAAATTTCTTAAGCAATATTCATAATTCTAGCAGTAATCTTTTTTAAAATTCAAATATATTTCCTATAATGCATTACATGTCTCAGAAAAAAAGCAAAAACTTTTTAAATAAATACATCGATATTATTTTTCACTCATTTAAAAATATTACCCAGGAAATAGATGTCCATGAAACATTTCTTTGGGTACTTTAGACAAATTTTATAATGTTCTTCCATGTTATTAATCTCTTCTCAAATCAGTTCCAGTAATTTACAATCTTCTAAAAAAGATATTTCACCCTGATTTTCAAATGTATTAGCATGGGATAGTGTACAGTGTGTTTTTATATTTAATCTTTTATATGTCTATGATTATAACCTCAGTAGTATTTAAAAATTCTTGTAATTATTTAGTCTATTTGTATAATTATTTTATACAATTATTATTTTTTAAACATTTTTATTATTATTATTTTAACATTTTTATAAAATAAACATCCATGTATATTTATTTTATATGTATAAAATAAAATTCTTTTAATGCTTTAATATTTATTATAAATTACAAATATTATTACTTTATTATTATTTTTCTCCCTCTTTTGAAGATTTGTCTTATTCTTTTTGTTTTCATCTTTTTTTTAACATTTTAATTTGGATACTTAGTTCAATCACTTATTCTTATTTAATAATCAGAGACAAACCACTCAGCAGAAAAATGACAAGTATATAAACTAGCAATTATTGAAAAAATACAAATGACCTATAAACATATGAAGAATATTTCATCTGCACAATAAGAAACATGCAAATATTTATAATGATTTATGTGTCTACCACCATTGGTTTGGTAAAGATCAAAAAAGTAATAATAGTGCTCAATGTCAGTGTAGTTTCAGGGAAAAATTAACTTTCATATTCTATTAGTAGAATTAAATGTTGGCATCAGGTTTCAGAGAGCATTTGTCAATCAGTATCAAATTCCAAAATTTCTCAGTCTCTGGGCCAATTTCTACTTTTAATAATTTAAGTCTAAGGTTAGAACAATTGTGAAAAATGAATTTTCTTACAGCCTTACTCTTAACAAAAATACAAATTTCCATCAATTGGAGAATGACTTCAGTAGTTACATAATATTCATGTTATGGAATATTATTAAATAGTTTAAAACTTAAGTTGATAATTATTTTTCCTTTTAAATAGCTTTTGTCAACCACTGATCTTTAAATGTCTTCATGATTCTGTCTTTTCTAGAATACAATATAATTGAGATTATAGTGGTTTCTTTCACTTTGTAGTATGTATTCAAAGCTCTTCCATATCTTTTTATGACTTGATAGCTAATTTCTTTTTAGCACTGAATAATATTCCATCATGAATGTACCATAACTTATATGTCCATTCACCTACTGAGGGATATCTTGGTTGCTTCCAAGTTTTGGTAGTTATGGATATAGCTGCTATAAACCTCCATGTGCAGGATTTTCTATGGATATAAGTTTTCAAGCACTTTGAGTAAATACCAAGGAGTGCAATTGTTGGGTTGTATGAACAAAAGTATGGTTTAGTTTTGTGAGAAACTTCCAGTCTTTGAAAGAGTCTACACCACTTTACATTCCCAAAGAAAATTTCTTTTGCTTCACATCCTTGCCAGCATTTGGTCTTCACAGTGTTCTGGATTTGGGTCATTCTAATAGTTGTGTAGATAGTATCTCACTGTTGTTTTTAACTTGCATTTTTCTGATGACATTAAGCCTCTTTTCATGTGCTTAATTATATGTTTATTTGTCAGTTGTGCATCTTTCTTAGTGAGGTACTTGTTTAGGTCTTTTGTCCATTTTTTAACTGTGTTGTGCATTTTCTTATTGTTGAGTTTTAAGAGTTCTTTGTCTATTTTGGCTAACAGTCCTTTTTCAGATTTTTCTGTTGCAAATATTTCTCCCAGTCTGTGTCCCTTTGTCTTCTCATTCTCTGGTATTGTCTTTCACAGAGCAATTTTTAAATTTTATTTTAATAAGTCCAGATTATCAATTATATTTTTCTTGGATTTTGTGTTTAGTGTTGTATCCAAGAATTCATTGCCATGTCCTACCTTATCTAGATTACCTTCTAGATATATTCTCAGAGCTTTATCCTCTTGTGTTTTACATTTAGGTCTACAGTCAATTTTGAGTTAATTTTTGCAAAGGATATAAAGTCTGTATCTGGATTCATTGTTAGATGACATAGTCTCTAGATGTCAATTATATGCAGTTGACTGTATTACTGATTTCAACTGTATTCTTCACTGATTTTCTATTTGATATGTTCACTTGTGATAGAGTAATGATAAAATCTCCAGCCAAATAGTGGATTCACCTGTTTCTCCTTATAGCTTAACAGTTTTTCTCAAGTATTTTGATTCTTTAATGCGTATGCATTAAAGATTGTGTTATCTTCTTGGATTATTGATCCCTTTATTATTAGGTAATGTACCTCTTTATCCCTTATAATTTTCCTTGCTCTGACATTTACTCTATGTGAAATTAGTATAAGTACTCCTCGTTTCTTTTTAGTGTCAGCATGGATTTTTTTTCTCAAACTCTTTACTTTTCATCTGTATTTGTCTTTATATTTTAAATGGATGTTCTATAGACAAGATACAGTTGGGTCTGTTTTTTTAATCCACTCTGATAATTTCTTTTAATTGGTATATTTAGACCACTTGTCTTTAAAATGATTATTGATATAGTTAGGTTAATATCTACCACATTTGTTAGTGTTTTCTATTTGTTGCTCTTGTTTTTTTGTTCCAATTTCTGTCTTCCACTCTTTTATGGCTTTACATTGTCTTTTGTGGTTTTAATTAAGCATTTAAGTGATTTAATTTTCCCTTTTTTTCTTAGCATATCTCTTTCACTTTTGATGAGATCAGGCACATTCAAGATGGTATGGCTGTAGACTTCTTTTTTGAGGAATACTTTTGTGAGGATGCAGAATTTAGAGTTGGTGTGTTTTTTCCTTCAACACTTAATATTCCACTACACTCTCTTCTTGACTTCATAGCTTCTGAGAAGTGTAGGTATTTTTTTACTGAGGTGAAAAATAAAAGTAAAATAAATCGTGATACATTCATAAAACCTGTTGCATTTTTAAAATGTAGATCTGTATACATTGGCATATAAATATTAAAATTTAATGATATGATGTTGATGATGTAAAGTAGCATCTACTTGGAAAACAGAAATAACTAGAGTCCTGAAATTGGAATTTATTTTCTTTAAGATTTTATTTATTTATGAGAGAGAGAGAGAGTCAGAGACATAGGCCGAGGGAGAAGCAGGCTCCATGCTGGGAGCCTGAAGTGGGACTCGATCTGGGTCCCCAGGATCACGCCCTAAGCTGAAGGCAGGCGCTAAACTGCTGAGCCACCCGAGCTGCCCAGAAATTGGAATTTCTAAACTGACAACTAATTTCTAAAGCTATGGCTGCCATAGAAGAGCAGTACTCAATGATCATGTCAGGAGGAAAACTCCTGGGTTAATTGTAAATACACCAGGGACAACTGGATTCTAGTTTAAAACATAGAACTCTCAGGAAAAAAAGAAAAAGCCACAATTGACCCTGCTAGGCACAGAGAACAAAATGACCATGGGCCGAATGAGTACATCACAGAGAGCCACCTTGGTAGAATTGTCTTTTCAGGAGAAAACGTGAACTGACCACATAGTAGAAGGCCATGAGGCAGACTTTATGATAAGACCCATGGAAGAGTCTTTGACAATATGCTTCCTATAGGCTGTAAGTGATATAGTGTATCTGTAGGGGATACAGGATTCTATGGGATTATATGTATCCAAAATTTAACTATTATTAACTAATACTATTTCCTAATTTTCTCTTAAAATTAATCAAATTAAAAACACTATCAAACAAACAACATTTAAAAAAATCCTAATATATCTAGCTGATATTTTCCCTTCCCTACGCTCATCTCCCACAATCTCAGCCCACTCAATTTATAGTTAAGAGATGCCAAAAATAACTGGAGCTTTTGGTGCTACTGCAGTCCCTTATACAAGGAATAAATAGGTAGAGACACTGTCAGATTTTTTTTTTAACCTTAATGTGTTTTCTGGACTTGTGTATAATTTCTTACCCCCATATATTTTCCAGTTGAATGAATTCTTCAAAGTACTTTTGTATTGTGGAAATGGACATGTGTGCTGTTTATCTGGGCTGCAAATAAGTATTTTCTTTCAAGTAGGAAAAGGAGTGGAAACCCATTTACTTGTTCAAAAGCAATTCAATTTCCTTGTTGACTGTCAAACAAGCCAGGGATGAAATTGATCAATTTCAGGAAAGTAATGAAAAGAATTGTCTAGGGATTTTAAAGGGTCTATTTTGGGAGAAAATCAGTATGTAGATATACTCCAAGCTAATGAAATTATAAGCAAACTGAGTAACTACAATCTTTTTATATCAACATCATTAACAGAAAAACATTTATTGGGTTTCTTACTACGTATGGCATAGATTTGAGCCAACATTCTTTGTGATTCCTCATCTGCTAAGTTCCTCATGTAATACTTTGGTCTTGAAGTTATTTCAGCTGGCAGCACTGATGAGATTTCTGTTGGCTAAAAGTAAACTGAATCTATGTGTGTGGATGTTTGCACTGAGGTAGGATGAGCTGCTGTAAAGAGTGAAGTAGTTGCCAACAATTGGGTAGAGACAACAGATGGAGGGTTTTGTTACATCGAACTTATGATGCCATATTCAGGTATATGGAAAAAACAAAAGAGCTTTTTTGATCATAGTAGGAGACATTTTTCCAAAGTGGTAGTTTGACATCAAGGAAGAACTTAAAATGTAGTTGGAGGAATGAATTATATCTTGGAAATACTTAGTGTTGATCATTTTTAAATTTGAGATTAAGACTATGATTATAGCACATAAGGAAGATCTATCTAGTACCAAGAACAAAATTGATTACAGTAATAATCAGTGAGAGATAGAAAACAAATAAACAAAAACTCCAGTGGCATCAGTTTTTATGAGAAGGCAACAGAATGCACTTAAGTGCTGGAAAGGATATAAATAAAGAAGGAAAAGTTTAAAATGGTTGTGACTGTGATTCACCACAGCAAGAACTAAAGATAATGTGGCTTGTGGGATCAGACTTCCTTTGATACCTGGACATTGGGCTTCTAGGTCTCAGAGAATCTGGTTTCTCTTTCCAGCAGTGACATCCATTAGCTGTTGTGTTAGAAAACTAGATATTTAAACTTTAAAAACCTTATATCCTTCAACTGATAAGAAGGAAAGTGGAGTAGACCAAAATGTGCCATTTCTAGTTTAACTGACCTCACTATCTCATCCCATGACTGAACCAGACATTGTTAATAATCATGGAGCTTTCCTATTGGGTACAAATAAAGCCTCATTATCCTTATCAGTTAGATATCTAGATAGTCAATAACAACTGAAGAAATGGTGCATTCACAACAGAATCAGTTTCCAATGTAGAATATAGGTAGGTGTTTTCTAACATCTCTTGTTGTTCTGGTGTTTTTATCATGGTTCTATCATTTGCAGTTTATGCAAACAGGAATAGAAGACCCTTTGATGGACATAGGAGAGTTGAGAAAAGTGGAGGATAAAAGCTGGAGAAGGGGTACAAAGAGCAGGCTTATTGTCACTAGGTCTTAGAAGTTCTGATTTGAATGTCCATGGTTACCACAACAATAATCTTTTAATCAGAAATAAGAATGCTCGATGGAATAAGTACTGGGTAAAGAGTAGAGCAACACAGGTTACTGCACTAAGAACCTAATAAGAAATTAATGTCACAATAAGCAGGTATCAAAATGAAAGTCCTTTCCTATTGCTGGAGAGAAGAAGATACATATTATCTCTCTCACTGAGAAGAGCAGTTGAGGAATCAGGCAGTTTGTTGGGCAGAGTAAGGGTAATATGAAACCAAGTGGACAAAAGCAAGGGTAGATAGGTCTAGACTTGGACTCTGTCAACAATTCAGAGATAAAGGATGTTGTTTCATCATTTAATGTCTGATTTTATGATACTTCTAGTGTGAGTTAGTTTCTTATGCATATTTGAATATGTGGCATAGAAATCAAATTGGTGCCTCCTCTCAAGTATATTCATTCCCTACTTGCTGGATGGGCTTTGGCTAACACACACACACACACACAAACACACACACACACACAATTCTAATTGCCTGTTTTATTTCCAGTGAAGAAAACCCAAGTCAATAAGATTCCAATTTTGTAGCCTGCAGACTAATGTCCATGATATAGTACATAATTATTTCAATAAACTATTTCCATAGAGGGCTTTACAGCCTGTCCTGAGTGTAAATGAAGGTGATGTACAAGTGGAATTAACTGGAAGTTTCTGATCTTAGACTTTGGATCTGTGTAAGCAAATCCCATCTCATTTTGTCTTCATTAATAAATTCCTTCCCTATTTTCATTTTTTTATGAAGGAAGAACTTTAATAAAGTAGTTTCATTAAATTCTACATTAAATGTTAATTGAATAGACTAATAATCCAGATGTTACAGGTTTATTTAAAATATATCACATCTCTTAATTATAAGTAACTATACAATATGACTATTAAGCTTATTTTCTAGTTATGCCAAATGATCTTAACTTTTAAATTGTGATATCTCAGTTTATTTCTTTACATGCATGGAAGATATTTGCCTCTTCTTACATGACTGTATTCTCTAATAATAGGTCTTTATTATTTTGTCAGGATCTTATATATTCTCCATCTTTTTTGGTTTCACATAGAGCTGCTGGTTTCCTCAGTTTTGTTTAGAAGTAAGTATATACTTCCCAGGCATTAGCTTTTTCTCTCACTTTCATTCTCTTCTCTTCTACTTTGATACATACCTGCATTCCTAAGAATTTCTCACTAGAATCTTTCCTAGTTTCAACAAAATCACTCTTCTTCCCTAGGACTTCATGGAACTGCTTAATTAATTTACTCATTTCCTGTTGTTACACTGACCCTCTGTTTCTCCATATTTTTTATAGATAGATAATGATCAGAATCAGGATCCAAACCTATCAGTCCTTCTAATAGTAAATGCATTTCTTACACTGACACTCAGTGCTTATATATATTTTTTCTGCTTTCTCTTAATTAGGGATGCCATGGAATCTGGCTTTCTTTCTTACTGGTCTATCAACCCTATTTTCTTTAAATAAACTTATTCTGATAAAATTAATGCATTTATGTGAGATCTTCTTTCATTTGGTCTTAAAAATACCATCTACTTACCTACTCTTTTCTGAGACATTCTCTTCAATTTTACTTGCAGAGATCCTCACAGTGAAATTATGGGAGGAAATTAGAGAGACAACAGAAACATTGCCATGAGCAGCACTTGAAAACCTAGGATCAGTTTCCTCTGGGGGGCTCCCAAAGGAATGAAGCCCTGTCAATACTTTGATTTTAGCTCAGTGAGACCCATTTCAGATTGAGATCCTGATCTTCAGGATTATAAGACAATAAATTTGTGTTCTTTTAAGCCACTAATTTGTGATAATTTGCTACAGCAGGAATAGAAACTTAACATGCTAGATTCTCCTTTGTGCAACAAATTGGATAGTGGTATTATTTATTGGCATAAGAAACACCGAAAGAGGACCTGGTTCAGGTGCCAGGTAAAAAACTAAGTTTGGATATGCATATAGATGTCTTTGGAGATATCAAATAGCCACCAAATTACATGAAAATAAGGCTTAGGGGTATATGTTTGGCAATAATATTAGCTTTCATTAATTGGACTCCTTAGATTTCAGGCACTGTTGGGGCACCTGGGTGGCTCAATGGTTGAATGTCTGCCTTTGGCTCAGGTCATGATCCCAGGATCCTGGGATATGGAGTCCCACATTGGGCTGCCTGCTCAGTGGGGAGCCTGCCTCTCCCTCTGCCTGTGTCTCTGAGCCTCTCTGTGTGTCTCTCATGAATAAACAAATAAAATCTTAAAAAAAAAAAGATTTGAGGCACTGTTATAAGCACTATATATATCACTATATATATGTAAGTGTATATATATGTACATTTATATATGAATCTAAAAATCTATATAGTTATAAATATATTTAGATATAGATTATATGTAGATACATGTACATGTATGTGTATATCCATATTCCTAGTAACCCTAGTAACCACTCATCCCTGTGTAAGATGGTAAGATGGCCTATGCCAGTCCTTGCAACCACTGCATGAATAAGAATATTCTGTGTATTGGTGTAAGTGAAGTGGGGGTAAGGAGGAGACAGAGCTCTCTAGAGAATTTAGAGAGACAGTGGAGGAGAGTCCAAGACCTTATCCACTAAGATGAGGATTAAAAATGGGCACCCAATTTGACCTTTAGATATACAAGAGGCTGCCTACTTCTTCACATACTGGCCCATATAGGAAATTATTTTATTTAACCTTCTACTATGAACAATTTCAAAGACCTAAAGTGGGGAAAATAGTATAATGTATTCATCACATAGATACAATATTAATATTTGGACATTCTTTTGCTTCATCTCTTCTTTCTGAAGTGTTTAATAAAACTATGATATCATATTATGTTTATCCCTCATTATTTCAGTTTCCATTTATAATACACAAGGACACTTTTTTATGCAACCACTGCATCATTGTTGAACTCAATAAAATGAACAGTTTGCTATTATAATCAAATACCAAGTCTACACAGTCAAAACATCATTTTCTCTCTTGTCTTAAAAATGACCCTATTCAATGGCTCATTAAACAGATTAAAATGTAATCTTTGCAAATTTAAAAATATTTGCATATGAGCATTGTGTCTAATTGTTTTATTTGCACTTGGTTCTTAATAAAATTTAATACATTTTCTCAACATTATTTGTATTTCTTTTTCAGTGCACTGGATTTTCTTATTCTTTGACTTTTTTTCTATAGAGTGACTGTTTATTAATATTGACAAAAGTTCTTTGAAATTTATTTGTAATTATATAAATATAAAATATGTGCAAATTATATCTTTAGTTTACTGTCTTAATAAAAATCTGTCATTAGTATCAATGTTTTAAAATATTTGCTTCAAATTTATTTATTTATTTTAGAATTCATGCTATCATTAAAAATGCCTTCTTCAGGTAAGATACAAACCAATCACTCATGCTTTTTTACAGTTCTTTTAAATACATTATATTTAAATTTTTAAAAAGATTTTATTTATTTATTCATGAGAGAGACACAGAGAGAGAGAGAGAGAGAGAGAGAGAGGCAGAGACATAGGCAAATGAAGAAGCAGGCTCCATGCAGGGAGCCCAATGTGGGACTTGATCCTGGGACTCCAGGATCACGCACTGAGCCAAAGGCAGATGCTTAACTGCTGAGTCACCTAGGCATCCCATACTTAAAATTTTTAAATTGAACTGCTATTGTAGTCTAAAGAGAGAAAGATTATGCATTTTTTTTCTCTTTTTCACATCATTTGTCTGAAATATTGTCCTTATCACACATTTATTCCAATATTTATTTAAGGCTGTGTGAAATCTTTAAGTCATTTCATTGATTTTTATGTCTCTGAATGCCGGAATAAAACAAAAATTAAGCTTTACATGGTCTATTATCTGCAGTTATCTTTCTTTTTTGCACATTTAAAAAAACTTTTTCCTAACAATTTTACTGTATTATTTTCCAAGTCTATTTCCCTGATTGCACGCCCTTGGTGTCTTTTCTCTCTCTCCCAGCCCCTCCCTCTGACTTACACACACACACACCACCATCTTAGGTATACACTAATAAACTAACAAACTTCCTATAAACTCATTTGAAATGGAAATGTAAATTTTATGGCATGGAATACTGGCAATGTTGAATTTTCTTATCCAAAACTAGTTAGTTAAGTGTTCTGCTTTATTCAAGCCTTCTTTGATGTTGTTAAGTAGAGTTTTAAGTTTTTCTTCATATAGTGTTTTACTTACTAACTTCATTCAGAAACATTTCATTTTTTCTGGTCACTTATGTGAAAGGAACTTGTCTCATTATATTCTGAACTTGTTAATTGTTTGTATAGATGAAATACATTGATTTTGCAACCACTCTATTGGATTCCTATTTTTTTAAAAATTTTTATTCTCTCAATATATGTTTTCTGGCATATATTGATAACATCTTCAAAAAATAATAATTTTGTCTCTTTCAATCTCTATTTTCATCTCTTATTTTATACTCTTAACTAATTGCTTTGGTATAACGATGATATTGATAAATCATAGTGATATTCCTGGGCATTTTTAAAAGTTTCTAGGCATTATCTGTATGTGTGCATTCGTGTGTGTGTTTGTAAATGAGAGAGAGAGAGAGAAGTCATGTCAAAATTGCCCATCTGTTTCTATTTCTTTAAGAATATACAATCAGGAATGGCTATTGGATATTTTTTTCCAAAGCATTTTAATAACCTTTGTAGTTAATTAAATTAATTTCTATATCTTTAAAAAAATACCGAAAATGTGGTATATCTATTCAATGGAATATTATTCTTCCATAAAAAATAATGAAATCCTGTGATTTGTGACAAAATGGATGGACCTACGCAGTATTATTCTTTTTTTTTTCAAAAAATTTTTAAAGATTTTATTTATTCATGAGAGAGATGGGGGAGGGGGAACAGACACAGACAGAGGGAGAAGCAGGCTCCATGCAGAGAGCCTGACGTGGGACTTGATCCCGGGTCTCCAGGAATCATACCCTGGGCTAAGGCATCACTAAACTGCTGAGTCACCTGGGCTGCCCTTTTTTTTTTTTTTTTTTTTAAGATTTTATTTATTCATTCATGAGAGACACAGAGAGAGACAGAGAGAGGCAGAGGGAGAAGCAGGCTCCATGCAGGGAGCCCAATGTGGGACTCGATCCCGGGGCCCCAGGATCATGACCCGGGCTGAATGCAGCACTAAACCTCTGAGCCACCCCGGCTGCCCCACAGTATTATTTTAAATGAAATAAGTCAGATAGTGAGAGAAAAATACCATATGATTTCACTTATATGTGGAATTTAAAGAACAAAACATGAATAAACAAACAAGAAGCAGAGACAGACCCACAAATAGAGAACAAGCTGGTGGTTGCCAGAGGGGATGAGGTAGGGGGATAGGCAAAATGGGTGAAGGCCAGTGGAAGATAAAGGCTTCCAGTTGAGGAATGAATGAGTTATGGGGATGAAAGTTATAGGATAGGGAATATAGTCAATGGTACTGTAATAGTGTTGTAGGGAGATGGATGGTAGCTACACTAGTGTTAAGCATAGCACGATGTATTAACTCACCAAATCACGGTGTATGCTTAAAACTAATATAACATTGTGCGTCAACTACAGTTCAATATGAAAAATACACATTTATAGAAAGTGATAACTATAGATTTTAGAAGGGCATTTTCTATAGAATCTTCTCACATAAGTTTCACTTTAATAAAAATCTAAGTGATTATTAAAAAATAAAAAAATTTAAAAAGATAAAAATCTAAGTGCACAACTCAGAAAATCCTAAAGGTTCTGTAAAAGTTAGGATTCAACAAAGTTGGAAGATTAAAAAAGATTTAAAAAAATCAACACACAAAAATCAGTTGTCTTTCCATACACTAACAAGGAACTATCGATAAAGGAAATTAACAAAACATTTCAATTTACACTAAAAACTATAAGGCATTTCTGAAAGAAATTGAAGGAGACAGATAAATTGAAAGACATTTCAAAAAAATACACATAGATTTTGAAACTTTGCCTATGGTTTTATGATATATTTTTTCTATTCCGTAAGATATGATTATTTACCTTTGCTTTTTTACTAATTTGTGATTGGATTCCCTTTTAAAATTTATTTTTAAAAGCTAGATGTTATTAGATTTTAAAAATCAGTACCTAAATTTATATATCAAGGCTATTTTTATTACCTGAGTATTTACTAAATAATTATTTTCTGTGTGTTTCCTTTTACTAGTTTTCTTCTTTTTTTCAATTGCATTGTTCTTTTTCTTAATGAGTTTGAAAAAAAAGTCATTTATTTTCTCCTCTCTTGTTTAATAATGCAAGTGTTTAACATTCTGCAATGTCTTTTCATACAGTTTAAATGCTTGATTTCATATTCAGAGACTTTATTATTGCTATTTTTGTACTGTACAGTTGGGATTTTGATTTTCTCTGCAATCCAGAAGTTGTTCAAGAGAAAGTTTTAAAATATTTCCAAGTAGATGAGTTTTAGAACTTTTCTAATTATGCTATTATTTACCAAAATAAAAAGTCATTAAATGGTGATCTATAATATTCCTAGTCAAATGTATTTTGAGTGGTTCTTTCCTGATTAATTTTGTCTTTTTTAGTCCCTATAAGTGCCATCATTTTTTTTGTCTTATTTGAAGGTTACTTTTCTATCTACTCTTTTATTGCCAAGAGCAGCAATGAAGGGATAGAAGGAAAGAGAAAATAGACAATGCTTTAATGTTTTGAATATAGAACACTTAATCATCATTGGAAGGGAGATTTTCAAAAGGCATTTTCCATGTGTTTTTACCGATTAATTTAATGATTAGCTTAATCATTTTTTAACGATTAGTTCTTTCTCTGTGCTCATTCCTGCATTTCTCATAGCCAGGGAAAAATAAACGGCAAATTAAATAATTCTCCCTTTATCCTTTGAGTTATTGATTATCCACAATGGCAGGTAATTTTGTTGCTGTTGTAGTTGTTGTTTTTGTTTTTCTAAAGGGGCTTTCAGATTCTTTACATCTGTGTCATAAATGCAATACCTTTTGTTCACATCCTTCCTTGTAAAGCTATTAGTGAGGTATATCTGATTTTTTTGTTTTTAAGGATTTGATCTTTTTGCCTTATTGATTCATTAGTAAAAGTTGAATCATATATGGTTTTGTAATATAGATACATTATTAAATTGTATTGGTATGTTTTGCCAGGTTTTGGAGGAAGTGGGTGTAAATTTACTTTTGTGTCATTATTTCCTTCCTTTTTCATAATCTTGTTCTTGGTCATTAAGTGATGACAAAGGCTAGTCAAGCAGGCTATAATTTTCATCATGAAAATTAAAGACCCTGTGCTCTTTGAGCCTATTGAAAAGACTCCTGTACATCAAAGGAAGCCCTTTGCCACAATGCAGATAGTACAGAACCATCTTTTCAAATTATTGCTCTCTTCTGTCATAATAGAGTAACTATCTACATTATATGACAGCGTGGGAGAGAACATTATGGTAAAGCCATGATAAATTAATTCAATAGTAAAGATTTATTAAATCCTAACTAGGTGACATGACTTAGGAAATGGTGAGCAAAATAGATATTACCCTGATGCAGCTTACAGTCTAGTGAAACAGATGGGCATATAGTCACACAAATTATAGAAAATTACAATTATGTTAATTGCTAGTGAAAAGATGCACATATTGTTAAATGCTATAATACTGAGATTAAATCTCATCTAGAAAACTAGGGAAGGCTATTTTGAGCAAGTAAAAATTGACCTGAGGCCTAAAGGTATAGATAGAGTTAACTAGGGGGAGAGAGAGAGATAGGGAGAGAAAGTTTTTGTGTTAAGGGAGAATACTTTCAGGTAAAGGGAAGGGAAGTGTATGTACAAAGATACTGTGGTGGAAGAGAGCATATGGCATTGAGGAACTGAGAAAAGTGCCACAGTGGCAGGAATAAAAGATCTGGGTATGGGTGATATAAACTGAAGATGTGGGGTGGAAACAGTATAAATTGAAGCTGAAGAGGTATGTATAGGTCAAATAGTAAAAAACCCTAAGAACATTTTTAGAAATTTGGACTTTATCCTAAAGCAATGGAAAATGATAAACAGTTACCAGAAAGAAATGAAAGAGAGAGTTTTGTTTTGTTTTTTAATACAACTTTGGCTTTTGAATACATAAAGGATTGGAAGAATGAAGGATACATCATTAATCATAATAACCTGTCCTTTATCTTTTAAACTCCATCTATTCTTCTCAAGACCTGCATATAATATGCATATAATACTGATGAATTCAGTCATTACTAATACATTGATATTTGATCTCTTCCTCTGACTTGATACAGCAATTCTTCATATGAACTAGGGACAAGGTAGAAAACATTTTAAGACAAAATGATTTGAGGCTATCCCAGGGTGTCTCTCTTCAATAGGAAGCAGATTCAAAATTACTTAATGTAGACAATTAGGGAGCAGAAATAATGGCTAAAATTTCAGATTCCTGATTCTTATGTAGGATGCCGAGGTCTTCCCTCTACTTTATTTTTTAAAAATCTATTCATGACAGATAGAGAGAGAGAGAGGCAGAGACACAGGCAGAGGGAGAAGCAGGCTCCATGTAGGGAGCCCGACGTGGGACTCGATCCCAGGTCTCCAGGATCAGGCCCCGGCCGAAGGTGGCACTAAACTGGTGGGCCACTGGGGCTGCCCCCTTCCCTCTACTTTAGAAAGAAGCTATTCTAACAATTTTGAGATGCAACTTAAGACAATTTGGTGTCTACAAATGAATTTCTCAGAAAAAAACTTGGTTTGGAGTAAGCGAATAAAGATCATTTAGTTACCACTAACAAAATACCAAAGTAGTTAGTCATGTAATGCTGGTAAGTCTAAGACAATTAAAACAGAAAAAAAGGATGCATAAGTTATTAAAGAGGAAAGAATATAGATTACTAAAACATAATCTTGGCATGCCTGAGTCACTCAGGAGGTTAAGCGTCTGCCTTCAGCTCAGGTCATGATCACTGGGTCCAGGGATGTAGCCCCGAGTTGGGCTTCCTGCTCAGCAGGGAGTCTGCTTCTTTCTCTCTTTCTCCCTCTGCCTCACCCCACCACTTATACTCTCTCTTGCTCTCAAATAAATAAATAAATAATAAATAAATAAATAAATAAATAAAACTTTAAGAAAAACCAAAATCTCATTAGTTCCAAACCTAAGCATCTTTTTGCTGGTATAGTTTGAGTTATTGTATTTCACTATAGATAGTGACGTCACTCTTCTTTAATACAAGGACACAATTATAACATTATGTACTCTGAAGTCTAAAGTATAGTAGTCTTTATATAGTAAGAGCTTATGCGGTATTTTTTGAACAAGTATAGTTATTTCTGAATATTTTGGTCACACTTTCCAAGAAGTAGTCTAAATTAATGAGCCCTACTTGTTTGAAAGAAATTAGTCTTTCTGAGAGACAATGTAATAGACATAAATCACTTCCCCTGAAAAATTCATTCTGCAGATGTACAGTAAGAGAATCTCAGACCAATGCACAAGGGGAGAATTTTACTGTCAGTCAGTTGGTCTGGTAGACCTCAACTTGAGGTAGTTGCATTCAATGAAATGTGTAAATTAATTTTTTTCTATACCGTAGTGTTTTGTTAAAGCTAAAAAATTTGGAATATATCTCCAGAACCTTGTCTTTCCCCACTCAGTTGGCTCTTATTATATCATTATCTTTTAAAATTAGTAAGCATTAGAAAACATCATGCACTTCAAAGCTTTTGGTGAATTTACTTCTTTAAGAGTATCGTTTGTGTGCTGTGATACAGACAGGTAGCCATGATCAGTACTTACCTTGCATGTAAGCTATCTCAACTTAAGAGATGTGCATAGTATTTGCCTTATAAAAAGATAAATGTTAGGGAAGAGAGAAATGAAGAAAAAGAGACTAGAAAAGTTAAGAAAAGAAAAATAACTTATTTTCATCTTTTTATAGCTATAAGATATATTAAATATAAAAATACATTAGTGATTACCATCACTGCTGAAAGGTGGCTTTCAAGATTTCTATGATCTTATTCGTGCCTTGTGAAATTCCTGCCTCTCGACTGTGCTTGGGACTTGTGTCTTGCTTCTAATCGGTAGAATATGGAAAAGGTGATAAAATGTCATTATCATGATGATCTTACTTTCGCTCATTTTGCTAGGAGACTTTCTTGTAGGCTTTGAAAAGCAAACAGTTACTTTTTTTAAAATTTAAATGCAACTTAGATAACATATACTATATTATTAGTTTCAGGGGTAGAATTTAGTGATTCATCAGTTGCATATAACACCCAGGCTCCCTCCTTAATGCTTTTCACCCAGTTACCCCATCCCCCCACCCCCCTCCCCTCCAGCAGCCTTCAGTTTGTTTTCTAGGGTTAAGAGTCTCTTGTGGTTTACCTCCCTCTCTATTTTCATCTTATTTTATTTTTCTTTCCCTTCCCCTATATTCATCTGCTTAGTTTCTTATATTCTACATGTGAGTGACATATGGTATTTGTCTTTCCCCAACTGACTTATTTTGCTTAGCATAATACCCTCTAGTTCCATCCATGTTGTTGCAAATGACAAAATGTCATTCTTCTTGATGGCTGAGTAATATTCCATTGCATATATATACCACATCTTCTTTATTCATTTATATGTCAGTGGACATCTGGGCTCTTTCCATATTTTGGCTATCGTGAACATTGCTCCTATAAACATTAGGGAGCATGTGTCCTGTCAAAACAGTATTTTTTTACCAATTGGGTAAACATCTAGTGGTGTAATTGCTGGGTCATAGGGTAGCTCTATTTTTAACTTTTTGAGAAAACTTCATACTGTTTTCCAGAGTTGCTACACCAGTTTGCATTCCCATAAACAGTTAGGAAGATTCCTCTTTCTTTGCATTCTCACTGACACTTGTCATTTCCTGACTTGTTAATTTTAGACACTCTGACCCGCAGAGGTGGTATCTTGTGGTTTTGATTTGTATTTCCCTGATGCTGAGTGATGTTTAGCATTTTTTTATATGTCTATTAGCTGTCTGCATGTCTTCTTTGGAGAAATGTCTCTTCATGTCTTCTGCCCATCTACTGATTGGATTATTTGACTTATGGGTATTGAGTTTGATAAGTTCTTTATAGATTTGGATACCAGCTCTTTATCTAATAAATCATTTACAAATATCTTCTTCCATTCCATAGGTTGTCTTTTAGTTTTATCGACTGTTTCCTTTGCTTTACAATTTTTTTTTATCTTGATGAAGTCCCAATAGTTCATTTCTACTTTTGTTTCCCTCGTCTTTGGAGACATGTCTAGCAAGAAATTGCTGCAGCTGAGGTTAAAGAAGTTGCTGCCTGTGTTCCCTCTAGGATTTTGATGGATTCCTGTCACTTTTAAGTCTTTCATCCATTTTGAGTTTATTTTTGTGTATGGTGTAAGAAAGTGGTCCAGTTTCATTCTTCTGCATGTGACTGACTGTCCAGTTTTCCCAACATCATTTTTTTGGTGGAGTTTTGGGTTTTCTACATAGAGTATCAATCATTTTGTTTGCAAAGAGTGAAAGCTTAACTTCTGCTTTGCTGATTTGGATGCCTTTTATTTCTTTTTGTTGTCTGATTGCTGAGGTTAGGACTTACAGTACTATGTTGAACAAGAGTGGTGAGAGTGGGCATCACCGTCATGTTCCTGACCTTAGGGGAAAAGCTCTCAGTTTTTCCCTGTTGCAAATGCTATTTGCTGTGGGTCTTTCATATATGGCTTTTATGATATTGAGGTGTGTTCCCTCCATCCCTATTCAGCAGAGAGTTTTAATCAAGAAAGGATGCTGTATTTTGTCAAATGCTTTTTCTGCATCTATTGAGAGGATCATATGTAGTTCTCTTTTTAGTGGGGCTTTTGTCTAGTTTTGGGATCAGGGTAATACTGGCCTCATAGAATAAGTTTAGGAGTTTTGACAAACAATTTTCTTGAGAAGGCCTAATGGCAAGACACAGATGAAGGCCTGTAGCTGACAGCCAACAAGAGATGGAGAGTCCCAGTCCAATAGCCAAGGGACTAAATGTTGCCAACAACCACATGATCTTGGAAGTATATTCTTCTCAAATGAGCTTCAAATGATACTACAGCCCCAACCAACACTTGGATTTCAGCCTTGTGAGATCATAATGCAGACCACCCAGTTAAGCTGTTTGAAAACTCCTATCTAATAAACTCTGAGGTAATAAAAGAGTGCTATTTTCAGCCACAAGTTTGTGGTAACATTGTTATACAGCAGTATATAATGAATATAACATTAAATATAATTTTATATATCTATATTTTTAAATATTAAATATTATTTTGTCTTAGGCATCACAGTAGATTAACTTCTACAGTGTTTTATCTACAAAATGACCAAAAATGTGTAACTCAAATGAAAAGGGTTTGTGTTATAAACACATATTTTTGAGTGATTTCTAATATTACATTCTTGTATTTCTGGGATAAGCCAAACTTAATAATCAACATTAAATTTAGAAGACTACACAGTTTTGGTGCAGTGTTGGATTTGATTTTCTAATGTTGTGTTTAAAAATTGTACAGTAATATACATAAGTGAATTTGACTTGAATAATAAAAACCAGAGAATGGCATAAAAGAAAGGAAAAACACAGATGCACTCTGTCATGTTTGATTTATTATTGAGACTATATTTATTTGATACTTACTCCTGAATAATGTTTCTAGACATAAAATTTCAGGTTGATGATCATTTGTCCTCATAATTTTACAAATATAATTGAACACTTTTAATCTTTGTTTTGCTTTTGAGAAATCTGTGTCATTCTTACAATCTAGTATTTACTTCCTGTCTTTAAGCTTTTCTTTTTCTCTAGTGTTCCACACTTTTCCTAGTAGGAGAGGATTCCTTTTTATTTACTGTGCTTGGGATGCGTTATGCTTTGTAAACCTAAAAACTCATGCTTTTCGTTAATCCTAGAAAAGCCCATCTTTGTTTCTTTTGCTCCAGTTCCTTGAATTCTTTTATCATGGATCACTCATTATTGGGTATGCTAAGTTTTATTTTTATGTCCTCTCTCATTTTTCTTAAATTCTCTCGTATTTTTTATCTTTTAATTCTTGCTGTTTCTTTCTGCATAATGGCCTTATATGTATCTTCAACTTCACCAATGATTTTATACTTTTTATAACTTGTATATATTATATCTAAATGTTTAAGTATAAATATGTATATATATATGTGCATATACATATATACTTAATTGTATAATTTTATGTTGACCTTTTTCTTCTCTTCCTGATAGTATTTTGTTTTTTCTTACAGTTTTTATTTGCTTTTTAGCTTTAGTCTTTTTAATCATAATTAACAAGTTGTTAATAAATTAAATCACATGAATAACATTGTTCTCTGTAAATCTTGATTCTCACCCACTTATCTTGTAATTGTAGTAGGGCTCTTGCACTCATAACAATCCTGTAGATCTGGGTTAAGGATGCATGACTGCCTCTGTCAGGTGTTCCAGGTGTATGGCCATGTTTATGTTAATTTCTTTGTTAAGAGTTTCCAGACCACACAGGCTGTTTAAATTGGAATCTCAAATCCAGGCAAGATGATCTAAGTAAATTCTATGTAGATTTTGGTTTTGTTTTTGTTCAATTTCTACCATCTCCTTTGTCCTCCCTGCACCAACTGAAAAAGGTTTATTTCTTGCTTGTACTTGGACTGCACATGGGACATTCTGATGTATCCTAGCTTAAGAGGCTGTCTCAGTTCCAGGGCCACCCCTTGAAAGGGCAGAATTTTCCATCTCTTCTCCCTGATTGTGGAGTGTGGTTTCCTTCTTATCCCCTTATTGCAAGGAAGCTGTGGAAGTAGATTGTGAAACTGCTTTTCTGGTTTTCAGTTTTCTTTATTCTGCTCTGGTCCTTGGCAATTTTCTTTGGAGGCTTGTTGAAGCCATTTGTGCATTTAAAAGACTATTTGTTATATTTTATCTAACATTACTAGTTATTTCTATATAGAGGTTTCTTAGAGCATCCAGTTTTCCAGAAAGCCTTTCCAAGGTGCAGGTGGAAGTTTAGCCCTGTTAAAGAGGTACTGCAGTGATATTAGGGATTTGCATAGAATATAAGATAACCCTTTCTCCATAACAATCTCTTTTATAAATTACAATACTTTTTCTGTTCCTATGATGCTGGGCTTTCAATTAATTTACTGTGAATAGGGAACCCTGGGTGGCGCAGCAGTTTAGCGCCTGCCTTTGGCCCAGGTCGCGATCCTGGAGACCCGGGATCGAATCCCACGTCAGGCTCCTGATGCATGGAGCCTGCTTCTCCCTCTGCCTGTGTCTCTGCCTCTCTCTCTCTCTCTCTCTCTCTCTCTCTGACTATCATAAATAAAAAAAATAATACTGTGAATAATCACTTACCAGCACAGAGACAGAAAATAAGCTGACATTGATAAAAAGATGCCCATGTACATACTCCAGTTCCATTTCTATGCAGTTTAAGAACATACAAAACTAATCAATGGTTTTAGAAGATAGATGGAATTACTTCTGGGTTTAGTGACTGGGTAGAGATTGAGTGGGAACTTCTGGAGTATTGCAATGTTTACATCCTGACCACACTGATGATTTAACATCCCATATTTGTTATAGCTCAATTTTGTTGAAAAAAAGATATCCAAGATGACTTAGATAAGCCATACACAGAAATTTCAGCACCATTAGATTGATCATAACCACATTTAAAAAAAAAATTTAGTTCAGTTTCAATGTTTTTAACACTTTTAAATGTTAATGATTTCCTCAAAATGAAGTCTCAGCATTGAAAGAATTAGTGTCCTTTTCTAGAAGTGAAGGTTGGAATTAAGATTCTGCATAACTGACAACCTTCCCATTTAGGCCATGACAGACATTATTAATCTATCACAGTTTCCTTTCTCTTGTTTCTGTGCAAAGTCTTATAATCCTCTGAACATAGCTAATCTGGCAGCCATCATTAATCAATTAGGGTTGGAGAGTGAGAATAGCTGTATTTGAAATGCCTGGATTGGATAATCTCTAAGGGAAAACCAGTGTTGTACTTAATGGTTATGAGAAAAGCTTCAGGAGAAAGTGAATATTTACTGTTGACCTTTTGTCTTTCAAAGCAAGCCTTCCTATAGTGATTTGTTAATTGTCTACCCTTATATGAATTTGTTCTTAAAACTCAAGATAATACTGGTTTGTCTTCAAATTTAGTCATTTCCAGGATGTTGATTATGCTGAGTTGATCAATTACAGTAAAGTACAGAAAATTGAAGGAAAAAAAAAAACAACAGAGAAAACCATTGGCTCAAAATGTATAATAATTTAAGAATACTGTAATCCACTCCAAGGTTTACTCCCATTGCATTAGTATGAGTTATTTCCTTTCTTTGAGCTGGTCTCACCAGAAGCTCCTTGGTATAGGCAAAGTGTCATGGGTCTTTATTATTTGCTTGGCAGAAGTGGATAGAGGTATGAGGGACAGTGGCAGAAAGCAGCAGCTGAAGGGGAAAATCAGTCTCTTGAGCTGTGCTTGGTTTGTGATATCACATAACTTAGAAGACTCAAATTTTTGTTAAATATTGTTTTGAGACCAATTATTTGTTCTAATTCCATGTCGAGGAAAACCTCTAAGAGGAATCAAATTTCAGAATCGACTGATTTTCTGTTTTGTCCCTTTTGTTGAAGTTCGTGATTTTCTTTTCTTTTTTTTTTTTTTGAAGTTCGTGATTTTCAATTACAAATTATTAATCCTTAAAGAAATGTCTCTAATATTTATTTATTTATCTATTTATTTATTTATCTATCTATCTATCTATCTATCTATCTATCTTTTTTTTTTTTTTAAAGATTTTATTTACTTATTCATGAGAGACACAGAGAGAGAGAGGCAGAGATATAGGCAGAGGGAGAAGCAGGCTCCATGCAGGAAGCCTGACCTGGGACTTAACTCCGGGTCTCCAGTATCATGCCCTGGGCTGAAGGTGGCGCTAAACTGCTGAGCCACCTGGGCTGCCCTGTCTCTAATATTTATAAGTCTATATATTGCTTTTATCTTCATGTATATAATCTTTTGAAAGAAGCATGTTCACTCAAAAACTGCATTTATTCATTAACTCATTTTGTCAATTTTTATAAACCACAGAATATTTTCTCCCCCCCTCCCAATGTTTTCATTGGGGTCCCCTACAAAGACAATCTGAAAGACTCCAGTATTGGAGGTTAATTAAAGAAGTGATGAAGTGATCCCAAGAAGCAGGAATGAGGGAATAGAGAGCGTGAGAAAGAAAAGGAAGAAAATCCAGATAAAAGTTAGTCATCAGTATCCTTCCTAGAAGCAAAAGGGTCTTGATTCTATCAGACCTTCCTGAGGAGGAGGTAGGATACTCTTCAAGGTTCCATCTTCAGCTGAAGATGGAAAGCCAGCATGGGCATTAATCCACTGACTCCACCTCCTTGGATGAGGGTTACTTCTAGGGCATTAAAGAGTTATGTACTTCCAGAATAATCTTGTAAACCCAGCCCAATGAGCACAGGAACTTCAGAAAAGGCCCTTAGCAGAATCCAGAGAGGCCTTGGTACTTGCTCTATATGCCAGCAGCACAAGGCGGCAGATAGAGGAAATAGGACGACAAATACCATGGTTTCACTTAGATGTGGAATCTAACAAACAAAACAAATAAACAAAGAAACTACCTCAAATACAGAGAACAAACTGGTAGTTGCTAGAAGGGAAGTTAGTCATGGTGGAATGGGTAAAAGAGGTGAAGAGGATTAAGAGGTACAAATTTCCAGCTATAAAATAAAAAAGTATGGAAATGAAAATTACAGCATAGGGAATATAGGCAATGGTACCGTACTAAAGGTGTATGATGACAGATGGGAGATACATTTGTGGTGAGCACAGCATAACACGTAGAGTTGCTAAATTACTATGTTGTATGCCCGAAACTGATGTAACATTGTATGCCAGCTCTATGTCAATTATCAATCAATCAATCATAGAGATGAAAAAGAGATGAAAAATATAATACAGGGAATATAGCCAATGATATTATCATAGCTCTGCATGTTAAGCATTGAGTAAGGTATACAATTGTGAAATCACTATGTTGTGCACCTGAAAATGATATAACACTATGTGCCAACTACACTTCAATAATACATAGAATAAATAGAAAGTAAAATATAAAACAAAGAACTGCCCCTGTAGATGTGGCTGAAAACAGAGGTGAGTTAAGGGGATACATCACACAGTAACAGAGGCACTAGAGCACACATGCATATGACAGCAAGAACTTCTCATTAATAGTAGAGAGAGTGAATCTTACTAAATCAATAATATTCTATGCAAAAGCAAATGGATTTGATGAGTTAGGGAAATTTACACCCATTATTCAACTTTCTTTATTATTTCCTACAGCATCTCTAATTGTTACAGCCAGACCTAGACTATCCTGAAGAGCTACAAACTGCATCCATGTCAATTCTTCTTCCCTGGGAGTACCAATTGTTCACACTAAGAATTTCAGCTCAGTATTAAAACCAGTCAAACGAAACTACCAGACTGTACAAAGAAGGGCACGTATTTAAACTTCCTGCCAGTAGTTATTTTTTAAAAGAAGGTACTAGTTAACCCATATAAATCTCTACATGGCAGCATGAAATAATAAAGTAAGAATATGTATGTAATATTTGAGGTAAAAAATGGGTATGTTTGCTATTTTTTTCTTTCTTTTTTTTCTTGGAAAAGGAAGTGTTTTACATGAATGTGTGTTTTCTTTGGTTTATTCACTATACTCCTATTGAAAAAATAATGATGTGAGAACATGAGTACTTTTTTTTAAGTGGCTTCATTTCTTAAGAGCAGTTTTATGTTCATAGTAAAAGTGAGAGAAAGGGATAGAGATTTCCTATATACTCCTTCTTGTCACCAGATGCATATCTCCCCCATTACCAATATTACTCACTGGAGTGGTACACATGTTATACTTGATGGACCCACACAGACACATCATAATCATACAAAGTCCATATTTCTCATCTGTAGGTTTGGATGAATGTGCAATGACTAGTATTCTTCATTATAATATCATACAGAATATTTTTACTGCCCTAAAAGTCCTCTATGCTCCAACTACTCATTCTCCACCCCAACCCCAACCCTTGAAAACCACTGATCTTTTTTATTGTCTCCATAATTTTGCCTCGTGAGTACTTTTATAAATTCAAAGTTACATATATTTAAAAAATATTTTATTTACTCATGAGAGAAGCAGAGAGAGGCAGAAACATAGGGAGAGACATTGGCAGAGAGAGAAGCAGGCTCCCTGCAGGGAGCCTGATGCAGGACTCAATCCCAGAATCCTGAGATCATGAACTGAGCCAAAGGCAGACGCTCAACCCCTGAGCCACCTAGATGCCCTAAATTCAAAGCTATATTTGGATAGTGAGTACTCTCCAAACTTCATATCAAAGTAGTATCCAAGTAGATAGCTTTTATTTCATCCTGTAAAATTCCAATTTCCTTTACAAAAATGTGTTAATTGTTATGGTAATTACTTGTGAAACATCATTATTTCTTAAGAAATAATATGCTATTATTTCTCTCCATTTATACTTTTTCACATGGGCCAGTAAGTAATGTAAATAAAGGTTACAATGAAATTGTCACTTTCAAATACATTCAACTGAAACTAGAATAATGTAACAAGATTGTTTTTCAACTGTTACAATAAAGATACAACTTAGAAAACTATCATCTGATGACATTGCTTGAATTTATACCTAATCGATGCTTTTACTTGCAAATGAAATAGCATACAGCACTTTCAATTTTTTCTTCTTTGATATACTTTGCGAACAGCATTCATAGGCATTTTTCTTAAGATATTAATCCTCATGAAATTATTGAGAAACACGTAGATACTCTGTAGATCCTATCAGAGATGCAGACAGTGTTCAGGAATGCTTACTATAGTATTGTTTATAACAGGAAATCTAAAATTTTTAAAGGATTTTTATTTTTATTTTTAAAATTTTATTTATTTATGATAGTCACAGAGAGAGACAGAGAGAGAGAGGCAGAGACATAGGCAGAGGGAGAAGCAGGCTCCATGCAGGGAGCCGGACGTGGGATTTGATCCCAGGTCTCCACTATCGCGCCCTGGGCCAAAGGCAGGCGCTAAACCGCTGCACCACCCAGGGATCCCTGGAAATCTAAATTTTAATTGGGGATTGGTTAAATACACTAGGGCTCACTAACCCCATAAAATATTCTGCATGCATTAAAATTATGTTTTGAGAAATACTTAATCACATGGAAAATGATAATGATATGTATACATATCATCATGAAAGATCCTTACTTTGTAAAATCCACAGACATAAGCAAGCAGTTGACATAATTTGGAACACATCAATATATTAATTAAAACACTGATATTTAAGTTTTATTTGTATGTTTTTCTGTATTTTCCTTTTTTATACTCATACAAATATTAATCATTTTATTTATTTATTTTTTTAAAGATTTTATCCATTTATTCATGAGAGACACAGAGAGAAGGCAGAGACACAGGCAGAGGGAGAAGCAGGCTCCATGCAGAGAGCCCGATGGGGGACTCGATTCCAGATCTCTGGAACCATGCCCTGAGCTGAAGGCAGACGCTCAACGGCTGAGCCACCCAGGCGTCCCATATTAATCATTTTAAAAAAAGAGCCAGCTGAACATCTCTACCCGAATTTAAATTTGGATTTTAAAGCCTCAATCCACTTGACCACGGTTATCCAATGCTGTTGGGGAAGGTCATCAAAAAGATGTGATCACTTGTTGACCCATGAGCTGGGCCTGGTTACTTTGGAGTCCTATCCCCTTTCTTGCCTTGGAATGTGGGTTCTGTTTGCCTTTCCTGCTCCCAGAGGCTGCTTCAGGGACAGTCTTGAGATGATTTGTGGTGTTCAGGACATCTGCACAGTATATGTAACTGAGAGCCTCTTTATAAACTAAGATATGGCAGGTATGTGTGGGGATCCTCTTGTCTTGCTGCTGCTCAAGACAAGCCACCTGTGTAGGTTCCCTTTGTTTATTATACCTGCATCTACCAACCTGGAGAAGCCTGCCTCTTTCTTCATCTCTCCTTGTCCTCTGCATACAGGGGGCCACCTTCAGATTGCACCTGGGATGCTTTAAGGAGGTTACAAACCATCAAATGCACACTGTATCTTGGAGATGTTGAGAATCAGAAAAAAGAATTTGAAAGAATTTCGTTTTAATAAATCAGACATTAGTTGTAAAATTATCATCATAAGTAATAAAAGCTTACTTTTCATACTATGAAGGGTCAGTCATCCCACGTAATTCCTGAATATTGTGTCTAATAATCCCACTTCCCCATTCTATTACCTTAAATATCAGACCTAGTGATATTAAACCAAGATAGTTTCTGCTTCTGTTTGTAAGGGAGTTGGATAATAAATTCCTGATTTTTTTTTCTCATTAATTTTTTAAAAAGATTTTATTTATTCGAGAGAGAGAGACAGAGATAGCAAGAGAGATCAAGAGCAGGGAGGAAAGGGAGAAGCAGGCTCCTCACTGAGCAGAGAACCTGCCAGCCTGGGATTCGATCCCAGGACTCTGGGATCATGACCTGAGCTGAAGGCAGACATTTAACCCACTGAGCCACCCAGGCCCCCCTCTCATTAATTCTTATATGATATATTCAGAATATTTTATCCAATTACTGAAAGTAATATTAAGCAAGATACATTTGCATTATCCCAGAGGCCTTATAATCACTGTGCAGCTGATGTCTCATTCCACAATCAATGAAAGCAGAAAACAAAGTTTTTCCTTTGTTTCAAGTATTTTGTTTGTAAAAGGAAAAATCCAAGCTGACAGAAATTTTTTAAGAACCAAATAACAAGCACAATAATGTACTTGTTCAGAGCAGGAATTTCTGTTATATCATATACCATATTTGCTACATTACCATAGGAACATTCATACATCCATTTATTTATCCTTTTTTAAAGCAAATATTTTATTTGCACTTGAGAGGCTCTCTAACTTCTGATTAGGTATGGACTCTGAACTGGATCTCCTGGGCTCAGGTCTGTTCTGTACTATTCTTGTGTGACTTTGACCAAGTTACTTATCCTCCTTTGCCTCCATTTTTTTCACCTGTGAATAGGAATAAAACAATATTTCTCTCAGAAGATTGTTCTAAAATTATATGTAGGGACGCCTAGGAGTCTCAGTGGTTGATCCTGGAGTCCTGGGATCCAGTCCTACATCAGGTCCCCTGCGGGGAGGCTGCTTCTCCCTGTGCCTATGTCTTTGCCCCTCTCTCTGTGCCTCTCATGAATAAATAAATCTTAAAAAAAATATATATAATATATATTATTATCTATATCTCTCTATATATCTATATGTGGAGAGATATAGATAATAGATATAGATATAGAGAGATAATAGTTCATAGTAGCACATAGTAAGCAACATATGTGACTGCCATGAGTACTATTATAAGCTCTTTGGGTTTTCTTTTCCATAACATGCAGTTAATATTACCTATTTTAGAGTGTTATTGTTTGTCAAGTCTTGGTGTGGTGATTAGCAACTAGCAAGAGCCCAGTGGACTTATTTGTCACCAATGTGATTACCATAGTTTTATTTATATGTAAAAACTGGAGGTAAGGAATTCCTAATGCTGCTTGAAATGCTGACAGTTCCCAAGTCCTGACTGAAGCCTGGCTTGCCAATACAGGATGATTTATTGCTGAGAGTTGATAAAGAGAACTCAGGCATTCTAGCCACAGAGCCTACTTTGCAAGGGTCGGAGAGTTTTGTCATCTAAATGATTGTTTGGACATAAGGAGTCTACTGACTAATATTCCTTTTAGAACTTCCTCCAAGGCTGAGAGTCACATACGTCACTTATGTCAAAAGACTGAGGACATTCTCTCCTTTTGAAAATAACAATAAACTGGAAAAGCATGAGATTTTCTTCACAGTATCAAGTATTTCTCAGTTGTTCTCAGCGGATGGTTTCACATGACTACTGATGCCTCTCACTCCCCACTACCCAGCTTCCCAGGGCAAATGGGAGGTGTGGTCAGCTGGGTGGGAAGCATGTGAACACCAAGGACCTTAAATCAAAGGCTGAATTACCTTTAGGGTGGACTGACTGATTTCAAACCAGAGCCCAATCTTGACTTGATTGTGATCAGGCTATGCCTGGGCAGAGACAACTGCCTCAGAGGAGACACAGATCCTTGCAGTTCCCTTTAAACTTCCCTTAGGTATTTTAGGTGTATGCTCACTCAGAAGGAGAGCGGGGAACAGAATGTACAGGCCACCTGCCGTCTGCCGTTACAGTCCTGAGTTTGTTATTCATGTTGTTCTTGTCAGGTGTAGGTCATTACATTTGATCTCCCATCAAACCATGTGCAGATGAGAAGACTTGAGTAGCAGTGAGGAAACAAGGGATAAAGTCAGAAAGTAGATTCAGATATGGGTATACCCAGGTAACTCAGAGCTGTTTAACGGATGAATACTCATCCTGGATCAGCTTTGGGGTATGTGACCTTGGGCAAATCACTCAACTTCTGTGAACCTCAGCATCCTCAAGTGTCAAAACAGAATCTCTGCTTTGCCTATTTGATATGGCTGTTGGGAGACTCATAGATCATTGAGTCTGCTTGATCCTTACTTCAGACAGCCATTTTGTTCTAAAGAGAGAGAGAAAGAAAGCACAGGTGGGAGGGACAGAGACAGAGAGAGAAAGAGAAGGTTAATCAGATTCCACACTCAGCATGAGCCCAACTTGGGACTTCCATCTCATGACCTTGACATCATGACCTAACCAAAACCAGTGCTTACCTAACTGAGCCACTCAGGAGCCCCTGGGCAGCTACTTTTTAAAACATCTATATTGTAATTGTCCTGGATCATCCTGTTGCCCCACAAAATTTTTTTTAAATTAAAATAAGTTTTAAAATATGTTTAAAAATTAAAGCTCTTGTTGCCCCATGAGTCAATCATATTTGTTGGGGTCTATTGTATGCTCCTGAGTCTTCTGCTGCAGGGTACCCAGCTTCAGAAACAAGGGGAAAACAGAATATTTCCAACACGTTTTGTTGTGAGTAGCACATGGAAATTGATGGCTGCTTGTATGTGAATAAGGAGGTCAGTTTAACAAAGGACCGATAAGGGTCCTTTGTTTTGATAAGGGCATATGCCTATGCCCCTGGCCCAGCTGCCCTGAAAATGCAGATATTTTATCAGGGTGCCCACCACTACTTAGAACCCTACAGCACCTGCGCATCTGTCCTAGATTTCCCCTTTAACAACAGGTGCATGCATAAATGAGAGATAGTTTTATTGCATCTTGATGTCATGACTGCAGCTGCTAGAATATAAATCAACTGGAGGCTACTCTAGGACTTCTTTTTTAACCTAAGTAAGACTTACCAAGAGGAAATGTCTTAATATTTTCTAGCTTTGTAACAGACTAGGAGACTGCAATAACTTCCTTTCCAACTGGTTTTAGTATCTCAACTAAGACTCAAAGTCAGTGATTTATTTGTGGATATCATGTGACCATGAAAGAGGAATAAACTAAGTATAGCATATATCAGCAGGGGCTAAGTTATGGTAGTCAATTATTATTTTTGCCGTCGTGCATGTGGATTTTACTCCAATGGTATCCTTTTTATGCTCCTTTTTTTTACTTCTAACTTTTGTATCGTGTAATACTGAGAGGTTACAATCTGAAACTAGTTCATTTACAGGCAAAGGAAATCCCAAACTCACTGGTTAAACAACATACTTTTCATTTATACTAAATAAGGTAAGAGAAGATAAGATGCTACCCTTGGACTCTTGGAAAACTGTTGTGTGTGTGTGCATTACCAAGGTTCTTCCCTTCTTTCTGTGTGTGTGTATGTGTTTCTCTCTTCACCATTGCTGAAATTGTGAGGTTTAATTTGGTAGTGCAATCTCTAGTCTGTGACTAATAGGAAAATTAGTTATGGTTCTGAGGAGCTTTCAGAGACTGGCTACAACAATGGAGTACTACACTCTGCCACCATCCAGTCTTTGAGAATGGAAGAAACTGAATTTTAAGTAACTCTTTCAATACTTCCTTTTCAACACATGTTTAATAGTAATGTCCTTTAACCAAAGAACACAGATGGTACAATGAGGTTTTAATTAGATTTCACGTTCAATGCAATTAGTTACAGTTGCAAATGTAAAATCCACAATAGAGTATTAAGAAATAACTTTATCAAGTCACTTCAATTTGTTAGGTCACTGGCCTTTGTGGATTGTAGTGGGCATATAACAGCTCAAGATAATAGAAGTGTGAATTCATATTTTAAACATATGCCATGGGTCAAAATTGTGTCTGATTTGCAGGTCTAGCAATGGTCTTTCTCAACTTCTCTGCAATTGAAAATATGAATAAAGATGAAAATCTCACCAACACTGATTAGAAAACTCTACTTCCTAGGCCATTCTAGAACTGGAGGGAACTCATTCTAAAAATGAGGTCAATTGAGCTGAATTAGAGACTAAAGCATAGCCACCGACATCTGAAATGCACCTCATGACATAAATAGATTAGTCTTCATAAAAAAAGAATTTGGGAGGGGATGGGGGGCAGTGCAGGAGTTAAAAAGACAATTGGCATATCTCCCACAATTTTGTCTTGACCAAATATTCAAAAAGTAAGTAATGAAAATTGCATGCCCACTTAGACTTCTCCTGCTCCTGCTCTTACTGTGTGTTGCTTTTTGAGATGTCTGAGTATCGTTTATTTACTATGCCTCAATAGTGCCTCCTACTTCCATGCCCTCATCCTTACTTAAAAAATCCATTTAAAGTAAGAATTGGGGGGGGGTGGGGGATAGGCCTAAGAAGTAGGGTGGGGATGGTCAGTGAGTTAGGTATTACATTTTAATGGGCTGTAGCTCCTACAATTAAAGTAGGAGATGCTGACAAGGGAGGTCCTATTAGCAGTGGATGTTGCAAACAGTGATGGTCCCTATACTCTAGTTATTTCAGACAAATAGAGAAGAGGGGGGACAATGAGTTCATATCATTCACATGGGATGAGAAATAGGAAATATACTTCTGGGGATATACCAACTTTGATTAGCTGACAGTGTGGGTCCTGGGTCACTGTTTTTAAAAAAGTTCTGTTAGTCCGTTCTTAGTAGGAAGAATTGTGTGAGAAAATATCACTGTCTACCATGGGTGAGGAGGGGATAATTGATTGTAAAGTTCCATGTATATAAAAATCACCTAGAGGTGCCTGGGTGGCTCAGTCCATTAAGCATCTACCTTTGGTCAGGTCATGATCCCAGAGTCCTGGGATTGAGCCCTGTGTTTAGGCTCTCTGCTTGGCAGGGAGCCTGCTTTTCCCTCTTCCTCTGCCTGTCACTCCTCCTACTTGTGCTCTCTCTCTGCCAAATAAATAGAATCTTAAAAAAATAATAAAATAAAAATCACATAAATATCTGCCCATAACATTTAATTCAATAAATCAAAGTATACACATTATAATGGTTAATTTGTATATGCTAGGCTAGGCCACAAGGTACCCAGATATTTAGTCAGATATTTATTCTGGTGTTTTCATTCTCTAGGCCACAAGGTACCCAGATATTTATTCTGTGTGTTTTGGGGAGGGAATAACACTCAAATCAATGGATTTAGAATAATGTCGATTGCTCTCCATAACGTGGGTGAGCCTCATCTAATCAGCTAAAGGTCTTAGTAGGATGAGACAACAAACCTGCCCCTGAGTAAGAGAGAAATCTACTACTGACTGCCTTTAAATTTCATCTGCCACATTGAATCTTCCTGCCTAATGGCCTTTGAATTGGAACATAAGTTCTCTCTGCATCTCCTATACCTAGGCTCACCCTACTGATTTTGGACTAAATGAATCCTTATAATTATATGAGCCAATTCCTTATACTAAATCGATATCTTTTTTTTCTTCCCCTACATACACAAACCACACTGATTAGATGAGGCCCACCCACATTATAAGCCTCTGTGTGTGTGTGTGTGTGTATTTACATGTATCTTATTCGTTCTGTTTCTCTAGAGAATCCTGACTTCTTATGTACATATTAAGAAAGAATCATCTTATTATTAAAATCACATTGTAGAGAATATTTAAGCTTAGAAAACATTCATTATTTGATGTAAAGTAAAAAGGATGAAAAGCAGTACTGTCCATACAGTATTATTGCATTTTAGGATATTTGTGTATAACACAAAGAGAATTTGAAGGAAATTTAGTAAACATTAATAATGGTCAGTTCTGGTTATTAGGATTATTGAGTAATTTCATCTTTTTTATTTGTTCAAATTTCCAAATTCTTTATAGTGAATATGCAGTGCTCCTTAAACAGTATGGAAAATGCTATCATTTTTTTAATCATGTAAATAGCCTGAACATCAAACATCATAGTTAAGATTTTGCCGTATGCAAGGAAGGATAAAGAATAACTCAGTTCCCACAAGAACAAAAACAAAGCATATGTCAAAAACCTCAAGTAACAGTTTCTTTCAGCAGGTATCCTATCTGAGCAGATGGTATTTAAGAAGGAAATCACTACATCTTAATAAAAGGTAGAGGCCCAATTTCCTCACAAGGCGACATTGAAAAGATATGGCATTTGGGGACACCCCTGTGCCTTTTTTCAATACCCCATTCTGTATATATTTGTAGCTGTTCCTTTCACAGAGATTTGTTTTCAGGGGACAAGCATTCCTAATCTTCAGTTCTTGGTGTTGCATAAAACAAAAGACACAAAAAGAATAAAATTAAAGAAAAAGAAGACTTCATGTTTTCTACTGTGAGGTTATGATTTACTTTTTTTTTTTTTTTATTACAGATCGGTAGAACATGGTTTAATGTAAAACCGAATAGAAATTCTGCCCTCGGACTGTTCTTCATTCATTCATTTATTCATCCATTCATTTCTATTAATGTAACATAACTTACCAAAAGCTTAACTTGCATGTGTATATGAATAATACAGATATTATTATATAGAGATATAATATATATCTCTATATTTGTACATGCCTATGTATTTGTATATATACAAGACCTATATCTGTGATGTACGTGATATATATATTATATTATATGTATATGTATATATATTTGTTCTGTCTTCTTTCACTTTCTTCCTTTCTCACTCATGGTGGTGACTCTAATTCTGTACTCTTTACCTCTTACTCTTTAAATGAAGGGACCATATGAGCTGGTGTTGGTTTCAGAAGTTTAGCACTTACAGATTGCTGAGTATTTTATTTGGCTTGTTTCTTCATGATTTGAAAAATAATAAACAATGAAATGTTTCTTCTTCCTCTTCCTCACCCCCTTCTCCTCGCTTTCATTTTTGAATATCTAGTTTCTAGTGTGTACCTTGCTGAGTGACTAACCATGGTTTCCCGGTATAAATTGGGGATTACAGGTGCAACCTTGTAGGGCATTGTGGTTACTTAGCACCTAGTGAAATTCATCTTCAGGATGGTTCTGGGTATTAGGAGCACTGCCCAAACATGTGTCTTTCCTACCCTTTTCTTTCAGAAAAAGAATCTTATTTATTTTGTTTTCAACTCATTTTCTCTGTGTTGTAACTGTTTATTTATCTTTTGTACTTTTCTCCCCCACCTGCTTCATAAAATCCATCTTCTTTCTTCATTCCTTTTCTACCTTTTCTATACAGATTTAAGAAAAGACATAAAATGCCCTGATTGCCGTCAAGAACAAGGGATGGGTGCAGCTCACCATCTGGCAGAAGCCCAGAAGTCGCTCACACACAACAGAACAACTGGGTTGGAGGCAGGTAAAAGTAGAAGCGTAAGAACTTGGCCATCTTGGGTGAATACTGATGCTACTAAAAGCTGCCTATGTGACTTTGAGTAGGTTCTCTTGCATTCTCTACTTCCTTTCTTTTCCTGTAGACTGGGGATAATAATGACCATCTTCCTATGGAACAAATATTAGTTTTAAATGACTGAATATTTGTGAGTAAACCAAATTAAATGGCTGGTTTTGTGGGCAAAAACTAACAAATATTAGAGGTTCTATATGTTTCAGCCAAATACAGAATTCTCTTATGAGTTATGGGCCCCTATGAGGCTAATCACTCAATAAATATTAGCTCTCCTTATTTTTAGGGCCGTCATGCAAAAAAACAACAACAACAAGTAAAATGTCTTATTTGGAGTATCCACAGTGTCTGAATGGATCTGGGAATGTGGGCATTTTATTGGGCTGAGAGTGTGTAGTGGGTGGAACAGCAGCCTTCCCAGAAGATATGACCACCTTCAAATCCTTGGAACTTGTGAACATTACCGTATCTGGAGAAAGAATCTCTGCAGATGTAATTAGTTTAAGGATCTTGAGATGGGGACATTATCCTGAGTTATCTGAGTGGGCCCTAAATCCAATTACAAATGTCCATTTAAGAATGAGACAAAGGGAAATATGACAGAAGAGGAGGAAGCAATGTGACACAGAGGTTAGAGCTGACATGAAGTGTGACAAAATAAGGAATGCCAAGAGCCACGAGAAATTGAAAGTTGCAAGGAATGGATCTCCCCCTAGAGTTTCTGGAGGAAATGGCCTCCAGAATTGTAAAAGAATAAATATTTGTTGTTCTGAGTCACCAAGTTTGTGGCAATTTGTTCCAGAGGTTCTAGAACAATAATACAGAGGGCAACTAAATTCTGTGGCCCAAGTCAGGGGATTCATAGAAAACAAGTTCCTCCTCCGAAGTTCTAATCCCTCCAACCCCACCAGATCTCATTTTCAATTTCATGGATCCAATTGACTGCTGCAGTAGACCTTCAGGAAAACCTGTGAAGTTAAAAATTGACATTCACCTAAATGCCTACGAGTGTAGTGATATATGGCTATCTCTCCTTGCCCGCAAGAAGACAGAACCCAGCATGCTCTGTGTGTTGAACAGCTCAAAGACAGGAAGAATAAAAGCCTCAGAAAATTCAGAAACAATTCTACAAATACCTTGCAATTTCTTTGTATCTAGGAGAGTGCTGTCCAGCCAAACAAACTTATCCGATTGTTCCTTCATTACATCATAACAATTATTACCGAATGAAGTCTTATGGAAAAGTGAGTTCTGACATGCACCAGGTTTCACACTGATCTAACTTGATTCTTTTGGTGGTTGTTCAAGTTTATTACACCTGAAAACTCTCCCTTGTTGATGTACTAAAGATTTAAAATATCTGTCAGGTACTTAGACTCATATATCATGACTGGAACTTTAAACAGAGCTTGCTGGCTTTCTTTCTTTCTTTCTTTCTTTCTTTCTTTCTTTCTTTCTTTCTTTCTTTCTTTTTCCTATCTAGAAGAAAGCATGAATTGATATTTACCATGATGTTTGAGGAGTATATGAAAAGTGTTTCTTCTTTTTTTTTTAAGATTTATTTATTTATTCATGAGAGACACAGAGAGAGAGGCAGAGACACAGGCAGAAGGAGAAGCAGGCTCCATGCAGGGAGCCCAACGTGGGACTCGATCCTGGGTCTCCAGGATCACGCCCTGGGCTGAAGGCGGGGCTAAACCGCTGAGCCACCAGGGCTGCCAGAAAAGTGTTTCTTCTTTATATTGACTTTCTATTTCAAAGTTTCTAAAGACTAGTTTTAAAGTAAATGTCTGTTTTGATCATTGAAAGACACAGATGCTGGTGGGGCAGGTTGTTTCTTTGCCATGTGCGCAATCATGGGTAGCCAGTCACCTGTGTTATATCCTGTCCATAGTCTGTCTAGGTCGCTATAGAAATTCCCTTTGTCATATTGACCTCTACTGGATGGAATGTCACACCACTCCCTCTCAGTATAGAAACTTCCTCCTATTGCTTAAGGTTTCAGCCTGAAAACCCAAAGGAAATTAAATAAGGGGGGGGGGGGGAGTGGCAGAGGGAAATACAGTGAAGAAAAGGAAACAAGCAAAGGAAACACATGGTGATAGTGTAGGACAAAGAAGGTTGTAGTGAAGCAAAAAAAAAAAAAAAAAAAAAAAGGAACACGTAAAAGGAAGAAAGTTGTGCTGAGGAAGAAAGCTTACAACCCCATCAATCTCTAGCAGTCTCTGCGAGATCAGAAGACAGCTTTCTAGTTAGTTTGAACATTTAATTAATTGTCATAACCTTGATCATTTTGGTTATTTATTTATTCGTTTGTTTAGATTGCCCGAATTAGTCAGATGAATGTCTCTGCTGATCAGACATAAGGGCCCTTCTTAAGTCTCCATTTGGCAAATACCCATCTCTCATTGGGCTCTTCAGACTCTTCCTAGAAGGGACCCAGCAATGCAGTCAAATGTTTCAGCAAAGGGAGATGCATATGCCCACAGGCTTAATGACCTAAGTCAGGTATTTAATGATGGATCTGACAATGGGACTTTGAAAAGTCCAGCTATATTCTCCAAAGATGTATACTCCCTGCCCGCACCCTGTCTAGATAGGAAGATGTTGGGGAATGTGAGATTTACCCTTTGTCATCAAAATTCCTCTGCAGGTGGCTAAAATTTCCTTTTCTAACTTTCTGGCAGCATGCCACTCTGTGTCATTGGGTTGCCTGTGTTATGCAGGAAGGCTTTTCCCCGTCAGCCCTGGGGACAAGGAAAAGTGTCAATTCTGCTATCAATCTTAGTTTCCTTGTCCTGTTTGCCACGTTTTGAAGCAAGGCCCTTCATACCTGCTTTCTGTATCATCAAAAGAATCTGTCCAACAGGGCTCCTTCTCAGGATTGTTTAAAAAAATAGAAAACTAAAAAAACCAAAAAGACAAAAAAAGCCTCTCCATCTGTCACTCACTTTTGTCTTTCTTTCTTTCTGCTCTTCTTAAGTTTTTTTTTCTACCTCAGCATTCTACCTTTGAGAAAGGTATGCTCTATAATGCAGCTTGACTTAAATTATGACCCTGCTGCACTATTTCTTTGAGCTGCTATTTTCCCTGCCTGTTCCAGCTGCTGAGCACAATTGCTACAGCTCAATTATTAAAGAGATGCTAAAAATAGCCCAGTGCAAGGCTGTCGACAAAGAAAAATCATTCAAACACAGCAAGAGACGCAACCTGGGCAGCGAGCTCTCACTGTTATTAGATCCTTAATTCTCCCCACCCTGTCTCCCCCCTTTATGCTTTTCTTTTCTTTCTTTCAGCAATAATAAAGTAATAGGCAGCTTAAAAGGTCCCCTTTTTTTGTGCCCATAGGAATTTGCATAAGCTGATGACTGCTTTGCCACTACAAAGTCTTCTTAATAAAAAAGGAACAGGCTGGTTTTAGGAACCAGGTTGCATAGCTGCATGCAGAGGAATTTACAAACAATTCTCTTGGTTGCAAGTATTTGTTTGTGGGTCCCATCCACAGGGGCCAGGCAGTCCTTCACAGTGCCCATCCTGAGATGCATTCCTGTGAACTGTGGAAATCAAGACTTTGTCTTCTGTGGCTCATTTTTGAAAACTATTTTTAAATATTAGAAATTAGAAGAACTAGAAGTATTAGAAAAGATAGCCCCGTATTTTATAGTTATAGTATTTAGTATTTTCCCCCTGGCAATGTATTATGTGACAGTATTTAACACAAATTGTGTACTCCCTTGAGCTTTACCAATAGATATATTGGTAAATATATCAGCTTTTCCAATAGATATATTTTCCCATATATATATATATATATTTAAATATAAATATATATTTAATTTTTTAAAAAGATTTTATTTATTTATTTGAGAGGGAGAGCGCACAAGCATGTGGTGGGGGGGGGGCAGAGGGAGAGGGAGAAGCAGGCTCCCCACTGAGCAGAGAGCCCAATGTGGGGCTAAATCCTAGGATCTGGGATCCTGAGTCTGAGCTCAAGGCAGACTCTTCTTAACTGACTGGGCCACCCAGGGGCCCTCCCATAGATGTATTTTTAAAAGCACATTAACTGAATATATTCCTTTTCTCATAGAAAAGAGAGAAGTACTGTAGTCTGATCAGCCTGGGAGAGTTGTAAAATCTTCTGTGCTTTAGTTCACCAATCTGTAAGTGGGGTATGATACCCACTTTTGAGGTCATTGTGAACATGTAACAAAAGAAATGAAGAAAAGATAGAAGAAAATAAATATTCAAATAAATAATACCAGATGTTTCTGAGAATAAAGAAAATGTGTTTGTTAGTAGAAATTGCTGAAATTCAGGTAAAATGAAGGAAAAGAGACTAACACAGTAACAATTGAAAAGCTGTAATTGTTTTTGTCCACAAGTCTAGATAGGAACACACACACTCATACTTAAAAAAAACTTGATTATTGTCCTACAGTGAAAAAAATATTGTTGGCAACAGTTTTATGCAACACTAAGTACTAGTTTAAAAAATGGATAAATTCTTATCAGTTTTGAGGAAAAAATAATTGCGTGTGCAAATAAGTTACTGTATTTATGAACAAGAAAATAATCATTACAGTTATCAGGTTCAGATAATTTATCATTCTTGTTCTTTTCTTGAAAGTGTTACCTGAGGAAATAGAGTGGCCAATAAGACTAAATAAAATAAAGATATTACAAATGGGGAAGAAATAGCATTGAGGATAAAAAGGACCATGAACAACAAAAACTATAAAAGTAGAATTCCTGGGAATCCCTGGGTGGAGCAGCGGTTTGGCGCCTGCTTTTGGCCCAGGGCGCGATCCTGGAGACGCGGGATCGAATCCCACGTTGGGCTCCTTGTGCATGGAGCCTGCTTCTCCCTCGGCCTGTGTCTCTGCCTCTCTCTCTCTCTCTCTCTCTGTGACTATCATAAATAAATAAAAATTTAAAAAATATAAAGTAGAATTCCTGTTTTATTATTTGTTAATCATGTATGATACAATATAAATATCAGAAATAATTTCTTAAAGAAAACATATAAAAGACAAAAAGAGGAGAAAATATTCTTCTGTGAAGTCTTGTATTCTTAGAATTAATGTGAGAAATTGGCATCAGAAAGTATAATGTGAACCGTTACAATTTTAATTACTCTTGACCTTTGTAGAAATGCATAGGTATACAGGTTTTGGTTTTTATATTACACATACTGTTACTAAAATAAAAATCATATTAATAATTTATAAATTAATGGAAAAAAGAACATATGTATCTTAAGCAATAGGAAACATGTAAGAATTTTACAAACCAAAGAGGAATGAATGAGAATATAAACATTTAAGATAAGGAGAATAAGATCATGTCCATTGGCTATCACAGTATTTGGGTTTGAGGTAGAGGGAAGGAGAAAATAAATGTCCTCTACCTTTCTAAATTCTTGGCTGAGACCCCTGTAACAAAAGAAAAATTTATGAAAGAGAAAGAATCATGATTTATTAACATGTATACCTCATGTATACATGGGAGGTATACAGGGAAAAGTAAGTGTCTCTTCAAGGTGACTTAGGGTTCAGCTTTAACTATCAGCTTAATAGGAAAAGGCCAGGGATGTGTGCTCTTCCTAGGAGAGAGTAAATGATTTGTAGGAAAGATGAATGGACCCTCAGAACAGTTGGGAGGTGTCATAGTTTGTGACCAAGTGTGTCCAGGTGTGGTGGGACTTCTAGTCCCCTCTACTGTGGCAAGTGCAATGTTCTCCAGTTGTTGAAACTCCTGGGGTGAGGGGAAGGGAAGGGAAATCTATGTCATCTGAGCTTCCTTTGGAGGCTCTGTCTTGAGGCAGTTAGGGAGAGTTCAGAGAAAGCCTCCACTATATTTGCTATTTCTGAAGGGCCTACAGCTCAAAATAATCAATATCTCAAAAAGGCACAAATTAGGTGCCATGTTCTAGACTCCTCTAGTCATCTTTTTTAAGTGACATATTTTGGCATCTATCAGAGCATAATTTCCAGATTAGAAACAAAGACTTTCAGATCTGTAAAATAAATAAATAAATAAATAAATAAATAAATAAATAAATAAATAAGCAAGCTTTCTGTATCTAAGAAATATACCTAAAATAAGGTGATATAGAAGGGTTAAAAATAAAAGAATAAAAAAAACACAGATTGTAAAAATGATAGATTTTTTTAAAAAGATTTTATTTATTTATTCATGAGAGACACAGAGAGAGGCAGAGACATAGGCAGAGGGAGAAGCAGGCTCCATGCAGGAAGCCTGATATGGAACTTGATCCTGGGATCCCAGGATCACACCCAGGGCCGAAGGCAGACATCCAACCACTGAGCCACCCAGGCATCCCCCTAGAATTTTATTTCCTCTGAACTATCCTTAGAACAATAAGAGAAATGGAGATTTGCCAAGTTAAGACTTAATATGTGCCCATATATCTGATCATTGGAGAAGTTAGAACAATAATGCAGATGAGGATTGTTGGAGCAATATTGCACCAAAATAACTGAATTCATGACCCATAAATGATTGGGCTTCTGCTTTGGATAATGAAGTAGTAGTAGTTTGTAGCTGACCATTGCCTGTTTGAAAGTACTGGAGAGCTGCTGAGGCAACCAGGACAGGAAGAGATGGAATCTCAGAATGAAATAAGACTAACTTTCTGCATACCACATTTCTCCTCAGGGGATGTGCCCATTCGTGGTTTATGGAGAGAGGCTGAGAAGTTGAGGAGAGGAAAACTACTAAGGGTCACAGAAGTCGGAGGACTTCGAGCAATCCCAAATAACTGGGAAACAAAAGTTGTATTTGTGGTCTACCAACACATCCAGAACTTGAGAGGTCAATATCCTAGACAGAAGGGAAGTGAGAAGTAAGTTCAATATTTTTGGACTTTCTTCTCCAGAGAGTGACTTATATGTAAGTTTTCTGGGGTAAGAGCCTAAAAGCTGTTGAGATGATGGCCAAAAAGAAAAACAAACAAACAAAAACAAAACAAATCAAAACAACAACAACAACAAAAAAAAAAAGCAAAAAAACCCAGCAAGAATTTCAGCTGTCTCATTGTGTTGATAGCAAAGATGGAGTTCAGGTCTTGCCAAGGAGAAGGGGCCCTAATAAATTCCCTGGTTCTCAATTGGAGTCCCTGGTGGATTCTGTGTGGTTAAATCAAAGTAGATTGAGCCTTTCCAGAATGGAACTATAGCCTAATATAGGTGATTTTCTCTTATTCTAGCTGCCTTCCACTGGGCTGAAACTATCATTTAGAAGTTCTACAATTTTTCATTTGATGCATTTTAATCCATAAATCTATTCTTACATTTGACTTATCTCAGATTATAACCCCAAAATGCTCAGGTCAGGGATCTGGCAATCATTCTCCCTTCTCTCCTTTTTTCTTTCTACCCATCATCCAAATCCATCAGTAAATCCTGTAGATTGGGCCTATCAATTTCTGTCATCTCTTCACTTTTCTTTTTTCTTAAATTTCTTCTACCCTACTATTTTCTATCACTAGCCTAAGACAAACCTCATTTCTTGTTTAGATTGATATTATCCAAACAAAATATAATATGAATGACATATGCAATGTTAAGTTTTCTGGTAGCCAATGTTGGGCTAAAAATAATATGTAATCCAATCTATAAAAGTATGTTAATTTCAGAATATAATCAACATTTAAAAGCATTTATGAAATATTTTACATTTTTGTACTAACTCTAAAATTCCATGTATTTTAGCACACCTCAATTTGATTGTTAAATCTTCATCAAAAGTATATGATCTGTATTTACAATTTATAAAAGCTATAGTTGAAAAAGTAGATGGGACACCTGGGTGGCTCAGTTGTGTAAGCAACTGACTCTTACTTTTGGCTCAGGTCATGATCTCAGGATCATAAGATTGAGGCCCGATTGGGCTCCATGCTCAACAGGGAATCTGCTTGAGTCTCTCTCTCTCTCTCTCTCCCCCTTCTTTTCCTCCTTTGCCTATTTTTTTTAAAGTAGTTTTTCAAATCCAAGTTATTCCAAATATACTCAAATGTTTTGCAAAATCTGAATTAGTATCAAAAAATCCTTTTCCTCTAATATTGCAATCTTCTTAACAAAATACATTTATTGTTTTTAGAGTATTCAATTTGATTTAAAAGTAAGAATATCGGGCAGCCCTGATGGTGCAGCGGTTTAGCCCCACCTGCAGCCCAGGGCATGATCCTGGAGACCCTGTATGGAGTCCCACATCGGGCTCTCCGCATGGAGCCTGCTACTCCCTCTGCCTGTGTCTCTACCTCTCTCTCTCTCTCTGCATCTCAATGAATAAATAAATAAAATATTTTTTTTAAAAAAAGTAAGAATATTAGTTTTAACACTGTCCAATTCAAGTAAATTTTTAGTTTATATAGAAGCTCAGTTTTGTCAACATCAAATTAAAGACATATTCTATACAGGGAAAAGTAACTATAAAATTATCAATATCAATTATCAATATTTTTCAATGCCTCAATGTTTCTTATAGCTTTTTAGTCAATTACATGACAACTATAACTGAAATCTTCTGCATTTTTATTCATGTTACAAAATGTATAGAGCTATTATTATTATGAAAAAAGCTTCAATTTCAATACAAATTCACAAACTTGTATAGTTAAGTCATAAGTAATTTCTTTACTTAGAGCTCAAATTTAGGTCATTTATATGCAATGTAATTTAAGTGAGAAAACATAAATTACACTGCCACTTTCATTTCTGATTCCTTTTTGAATATATAAACTCTACAACTATTCAATTTCTCAAATAATTAAAAGTTGAATGAACAAGCATCTCTTTGTTCCAAAAACTAGTGTATGGGATTCAGTGGTAATACAAATCTGTCAATCTCTTCCACAACTCAACCAACAAGCATTGGCAGAGAATTGAATGCCATGTCTTCTATTTCTATGAACATTTCCATAAAATATTGATTTCATGTCATTTGAGTTTTATATTGATAGATTTTAGTAACTATATCCATGATATTTTTCATAGAGTCAGCTGTACAAAACAGAGCACAAATGTTTTAAGATGTACCATATTGTGCAATAAGGGAGACTTCCAGTTTCTGATCCAGCATGTAAGAAACTTAGAAGTTACCATTTTATCTTAGCCATAAGTAAATAGCTGAATGATCTGAAGAATGACAACTCTTCTTAGATCAGGCAGAGAAGTAAGTCATGGGGAAAATGCTGTCTCTCAAATAGAGACACGTGACAAGTGTTTTAAGAAGGAAGACTAACCAGAGCAGAAACCTCTGGTGGAACCAGGGTTGGGTAGTGAAACTTGAACTGTAATTGACAAAGTGCTAGAGGCTCAGTGTGGACAACCCTGAGAGTCAAAAACTATAAAAGGATCTTTTCACTGGAGACCCCACTCCTTCCTGAGTTTTACCACCTGGATCTCTAGAAGGTTCTCACAGTAAACATCAGAAAAAATTATCCAGAGCTTCCAGCATGGGGTAGGGGAAAGGCATCATTTATAAAGACACCAGATTCATTTCTTCTTAACAAGGTCTATTCTCTTGAGAAACTACTCAACCAGACCATACCCTGCTGGGGTTTTATAAGACCCTAACTGGACAAAGGGAAATACTCAACTCCACCCCACTCTAGGTATCCTGTCCAACCAAAGGATAAGATGAGGAGGGGAAGACCGAGAAGCTTGTGAAAAGGCCACAGTCCAGAGGCTCAAGTTCACTAAAATACTGAGACTTTTTTTTTTTTTTTTTTTTTTTTTTACTTATGATAGTCACACACACAGAGAGAGAGAGAGAGGCAGAGACACAGAGAGAGAAGCAGGCTTCATGCACCGGGAGCCCGACGTGGGATTCGATCCCGCGTCTCCAGGACCGCGCCCCGGGCCAAAGGCAGGCGCCAAACCGCTGCGCCACCCAGGGATCCCTAAAATACTGAGACTTAATCAAGAACTGTAGGATGTTTCAAACCCTTCAGTTTCTCAGCAATTACTCAAAGCCTATTTACAGAAGTTCTAATTTATCATACATGGCTATTAAGAAACAATTATAAGGGATTCCCTGGGTGGCGCAGCGGTTTGGTGCCTGCCTTTGGCCCAGGGCGCGATCCTGGAGACCCCGGATCGAATCCCACGTCGGGCTCCCGGTGCATGGAGCCTGCTTCTCCCTCTGCCTGTGTCTCTGCCTCTCTCTCTCTCTCTCTATGTGACTATCATAAATAAAAAATAAAAATAAAAAAATAAAAAAATTAAAAAAAAAGAAACAATTATAAGACATACCCAAAGTTATCAGAATCAGATTCAGATATGATAACAATGTTAGAATTATCAGAACAGGAATTTGAAACAATTATGGTTAATTTACTAACTCCAATGGATAGAGCTGACAGCACACAGGAGTAAGAGAGCAATGGTCAAATAAAGTGCTTCAGGAGAAATTTAATTTGAAATAAATGAAAACAAAAATACTACCTATCAAAATTTTGAGATGCAGTGAAAGCACTGCTTAGAGGAAAATGCATAGTATTGAGTTTATCAATTAAAAAAAGGAAAAAAGATCTATAATCAATAACCTAAGTTTTCAACTTATGAAAATAGAAGAAGAGCAATCTAAGCCTAAAGCAAGCAGAAGAAAGTAAATAATAAAAACTAGGGTGGGAATTGATGAAGTTGTAATCAGAAAAACAATAGAAAAATATCCATGAAACCAAAAACTGGTTTTTTTTGAAAAGGTCAAAGGTATCAAACTTCTGAATAGGCTACTAGAAAGGGGAGAAAGAAAACAAATTATGGATATTAGAAAAGCAATAGGGATTATTACTGCTGATTACATGGATATTAAAGGGATAATAAAGGTATGCTATAAATAACTTATGGCCCCATATATGATAAATCAAGTAAAATGAACTAATTATTTGAGAGAAACAAACTATCAAAACTTATGCCAATAAATAGGTAGTCTGAATATGCCTATAGTTAATAAAGAAATTGATGTTATAATTTAAAAAACCCACCATGTCCAGATGGTAATTCATTGGTAGATTCTTCTTTATATTTAAGAAAGAAAATATACTTACTTTCCACAATTTCTTCCAAAACAATAGAAGCAGAGGAAATAGTTACTAAACATTCTAGGAGATCAGTATTATTTTAATTCTAAATCCAGATAAAACTATTATGAGATAAGTTACAACTCAGTATATCTCATTAACATAGGAGCAGAAATCCTCAACAAAATATTAACAAATACAATTCAAAAATGTATAAAAAATATATATCATGACTACTTGAGATTTATTCTAAGGTATATGAGTTTTGCCCAATAATTTAAAGACCAACTGATGTAATGCACCATATCAATAGGCTAAAGAAGAAAAATTATATGACCATATAGATGAATGCAGAAAAAGTATTTGACAAAATCTAATACCTATTCATGATAAATGTGCTCAGTAAATTAGGAAATACTCATGGAAAACAGTATTACTATCCCCTTAAAATTGGTAACAGATAGGCAAAGATAACCTCTCTTACCATTCCTATTTGACATCATACTCAAAGTCCTGGATAGTACAATAAGATAAAAAAAAAATGAGACAAAAGGTCAACAGATGAGGAAGAGAGAATTAAAACTGTTTTTACTTGCAGATAACCTGATTATGTAAAAAATTCTAAAGAATCAGACAAACTCCAGGAAATGAGTGAGATTAGTAAAGTCACAGGAGAAAACCTCATATAAAAAGGCTGATTGTTTCTCAGTGTATCAGCAATGTGAAGTTAAAAATCAATAACACATAGCAACCCCCCAAATTAAATACTTAGATATTAATCTAACAATATATGTGCAGATTCCAATTCCATGCACTGATAATTATACAACTCTGATGAAATGAATCAGAGAAGACCTAAACATATGTAGATTGGAGTAGTTAATATTGTTAAGATGTCAATTCTCTCCAGTTCTGGTATATAGATTCAATACAAACTCTATCAAAACACCAACAGATTATTTTTACATCATGACAAATTGACATTAAAGTTTATTTGGAAAAGTAAAAGACCTGGAATAGAAAACATAATACTGAAATAGAAGAACAAATTTCAAAGGATCACAGTATCTAACTTTAAGATTTACCTTAAAGCTACAGTAGTCAAGACAATATAGTATTGGTGAAAGAATGAATATATAAATCAATGAAACAGAATAAAGAGCTCAGAAATAGACATTCATAAATATGGTCAACTAGTCTTTGACAAAGGAACAAAAGTTATTCATGGGAGAAAACATACTCTTTTCAATAAAGGGTACATCAACAATTGGATGTACATAAAGGAAAAATAAAAAAGTGAATCTGGACACAAAGATTTTCACAAAAAAGTGAAACACAAAGTTATACATTTTTTTAGAAGAAAATATAGTAGGATCTAAGTAGCCTTCGATTTGGAGATCATTTTTAGCTACAGCATCAAAAGCATGATGAAAGAAAGAAAACAACTAATAAGGTGAACATTTTAAAAATGAGTATTTCTGCCCTGAGAAAGATAGTGTTAAGAGAATGAAAAGATAGAGCCACAGATAACCTGCAAAACATATATGTGATAAAGAATTTTGTCAATAATATTCAAAGAACTTTTAAAATCTAATAATAGAAAGCAATCTAATCAAAAAATGGGCAAAGAACTCAACAAACACAACAAAAGAGATACATGGATGGTAAATACTCACATCCATTGATACTCAAAACCATTTGGCATTAGAAAATAGCAAATGATAATGACCATCAGGGACCAATACAGACCCATTAGAAGACTCAAAATCCCAAAGTGGCGATCTCAATTACTGGCAAGGAACAACAGGAACTCTCATTCTTTGCAGGTGGGAATGCAGAATGGTACAGCCACTTTGGAAGACAGTTTGGCAGTTTTTTCTGTAGCTAAACTTAGTCTTTACCATATGATCCAGCAATCACACTTTTAGATATTTATCCAACTGATATGAAAACTTATGTGCGCACAAAATTTCCTATAATGTTTATGGAAGCTTTATTCATCATCCCCAAAACTGGAAGCAGCGAAGATGTCCTTCAATACATGACAGGGTAAACAAACTCTGACATATCCATACAATGGGATATTATTCTGCATTGAAAATAAATGAGCCATCAAACAATGAAAAGCCATTAATGAGCCTTAAGAACATATTGCTAAATGAAGTAGTCAATCTGAAAAGGCTAAATAATTTCAAGATTCCAATTTTATGGCAATCTGGAAAAAAATAAAACTATATAGGTGGTAAATAGAGCAGGTGGTTGCCAGTGGATTAGGAAGAGGTGGGTAAAATTTAATAGATAAGTCACAGGGTATATTTTAGGGTGTTGAAATTATTTTGTATGATATGATAATGCTCCATGTATTATACTATGTATTTGTTAAAACTCACAGAATTTTATAGCACCAAGAATGAATCTTAACTAAATTAATTTAAAATTTTAATTTAATTAAAAAAGTGATTTAGGATATTGGGAGAATCCCAGTATGGAGTACAGAATATGATGAAACAATCAACCAGTATTATAAATGTATAAAACAATCTCACTGAAAGGGATGGAGGAGAAATGTGTGACATGACTTTGGAAATGTCTAAAGTCTATAAGACTAAAGGCAAAAGGAAATAATTCATAATCACTACACTGTAGTTGATAAAGTTGATTCTCATAGGTATATGAGTTAATTTTGACACTGCTATATATATATATATATATATATATATATATATATACTGGAATTGAACAATTAATTAAATGGATGGCAGATGATAGGAGCCAGGTTTCTCTCACTGTTGGAATAGGAGTTTACAGATAAGCAAGAGGGAATAGATGTGGATAATCCTTGTGGTAATAGAGTTGGAGACATCAATATAAACTCAAATTTGGCTAAAATAGATATGGATGGTTACATATGGAAATACTTAGGTATGTGTAATACACAGGTTACTATATATACATATATTTCTTTGCTCTGTTTGCTGGGGAGGCCTTGAAGCAAAGGTATCCAGAGCAATGAATACACCCAGCACTCAGGGTTGGTTTCTGATATCTTTTCTAATTAAAAGGAACCATGGGGGCAGCCCCGATGGCTCAGCGGTTTAGCGCCACCTTCAGCCCAGAGCCTGATCCTGGAGACCTGGGATGGAGGCCCATGTCAGGCTCCCTGCATGGAGCCTGCTTCTTCCTCTGCCTGTGTCTCTGCCTCTCTCTCTCTCTCTCTCTCTCTCTCTCTCGCTCTTTCTCTCTCTCTCTCTCTGTCTCTCATGAATAAATAAACAAAATCTTAAAAAAAAAAAAAAAAAAAGGAACCATGACCCCTTGAAGAAATGTCTTATTCTAGGATTGGTGTAGGCAAAGTAAGTGTAAAAATAAGTCCATGGGTGTAACAAAATGGAAACAGAAACTAACTAAATGAACTTACAATAGCCAAAGCTAGAAAAATCTGAGCAACAAAATTAGGTAGTGCAGGATTACAATGCAAAGTACAAAACATATATTCATGAGTACATACCGATATAAAAATAAATGTGGAGAATAGACAAATCTCCCATGAAGAGGAATTTCAAACAATTTAGGTAGACACTTGACGCTGAACAGGAGCTTAGGTATCATTCCTTAAGTGTCAGCTACCTCTAGTGACTTACCTGCAGAGAGTACACATAGTGTGGAAAAGGGAAGAAAAAGAACTTTATAGTGAAGAGAACTGCCAGGTAATGAAAGTTAAAATAAACTGTGATAAGTATGTATCCTTGATATGATGTGATATAATAGCATTTTTCTGCTGTTGTTTTTTCCTCCAAACCTATCACTGCACTCTAATTATATTGACAGCATCACACAAATCCTACTTCAAGTAGGACATGCTACACAATATCTTCTAACCTATCAAGGTCATCAAAAATAAAGAAGATCTAAGAAACTGCTACAGTCCAGAAACACCTATGGAGACATGAAGACTGAATTTAATGTGGTAACCTGGACTAGATTCTGAAAACAAGACAGTAGGGAAATACTAAGGAAGTCTGAAAAAGCATGGACTTTAGTTCAAATAAAGCAACTAATCCACATATATGAAGAAATTACAAAATATTTTTCTAGGTATAGATATGATATATAGGAAATGTTTAAGAATAAAGTTAAGAAACTTGATTACAGATATATCAAATTTTCTGTTTTTGAAGGAATTCACATACTTTTTGAATGTTCATGGGATATTTAACAAAATTAATTGTATCCAAGTTCTTAAAGAAAAACTCAACACACTTTAACTTCACAGTCTATTTTCCAGACACAACTCAGCAAGTTGCAAAATTAATAACCAGGGATAAATTAATTAATTAAATGATTGGAAAATAAACATACATATAGTGACACAGAACTGTGATGTGGTTATCACTCCATTTCTCTTTCCTGGACATGAGGAAGACTACATTTCCCAGCCTCTCATGTTGTGAGGTTGGGACCATGTGGCTCAATTCCTGTCAATGGGATTTGGAGAGAAGAAACATATTTCTTTATATTATGGGAATTTATAATAGTCTCAATTTCTACCCCTTTGAAGCTGGGAAGGAGGGACTCTATGATAATAGATTTGCAGAATGGGGGGGCACCTGGATGGCTCAGTTGGTTAGGTATCTGCCTTTAGCAGGTCATGATCCCAGGGTCCTGAGATTTAGTCTAACATCTGGCTCCTTGCTCAGTGGGGAGCCTATTTCTCCCTCTCTTGCTATCTCCTGCTTGTGATCTCTTTCTCAAATAAATAAAAAAATGTAAGAACAAAACAATTGTAGAATGGAAGTAGACCAGATGCCTGCACCACCTAACCTGAATTGGCGGTGATGTGTCAGAGAAATAAGTAAGCCTTTGTCATTTGAAGAAATTGAAGTATTGAGCCTTCTTTGTTACTGCAGCACTAAGTAGTCTATCATGAAATACCCCCTACACATCCACAAATTCACAAATTTCTAAGAAATTAAATTAAATTGAAAAGGTAGCTTCAATACAGATTACTTAAATAGAAGAAGTTAATCATAAAACTGCACATCAAAACAAGTGCTTAAACAAATATTATTCTTCCCTAGAATTTCATGTCTTTATTGATTTATTATTCAAGATAAATGAATATATGTCTATCAAGTATTTGCTCCAATAAGCAAGAATAATATAATAATTCTGAGAAACAAGTAAAAGAGAATGAGTAAAGATGAAAATAGTAATTTAAAAACATAATAGTGAAGTTGGTAACAAAACAACGTTTATTCTTAAGAAAAACTAATAGAGCACCTAAGCTTTTAGCTAAGTTATCAAGTAAAATCAGGAGAAATAAGTAAACTATACCAATTAGAAAGATGGTATAACTGCAGGTGTGAGTGAATACTAAACATATATGAAACCCTAAATTACCAATTTGACTAAAACAAATATATATATATACCTAAACAGAGTAATAATAATTAAATAAACTTAAAATGTCCAAAATTAATAATCTAACTTCCTACATGATCCTATTCATATAATTTTATGAGTGAAATATGTCATATAATTTGTTACATTATATGCTTTAAAACAAAATGATGTAATGTTTTCCAATTAATTTTGATGAAAGTAAAATTTCTTGGTTAAATCCCATTACCAAGTAATATTTTTGGAGTAATAATTTTGTTTTTCTTTTCTTTTTTTTTTAAGATTTATTTATTTATATTTTGAAAGAGAGAGTGAGCGAGAACACATGTGTAGGTTGGGGAGTGGTAGAGGGAGAGAGAGGGAGACAGAATCTCAAGCAGACTTTCTGCCAAGTGGGGAACCTGATGTGGGGCTTGATCCCCCAATCCTGAGCTGAAATCAAGAACTGATTGCTCAACAGACTAAGCCCACCCAGGCGCCCCTTGTTTGTGTTTTCTAATGTAATTTAGGTATACAATACCTTGTATACATTTACTGAAGGAAAATTTATTAAAACAGAATTCTTTAACCAAGGAATTAATATGACTTCTTAAATACTATATTAATTTTAAGAAAAAAAGACTATCATAGTGTTTCTATTTAATTTCATTTTAAAACTTTTTAAAAAAATATTTTATTTATTTATTCATGAGAGACACACAGAGAGAGAGGCAGAGACCTAGGGAGAGGGAAAAGCAGGCTCCATGCAGGGAGTCCGATGTGGGACTCGATTCCAGGACTCTAGGTTCACACCCTGAGCTAAAGGCAGACATTTAACCACTGAGCAACCCAGGTGTCCATATCATAGTGTTTTTAAACTGTGATATAACCTCATTATACTGATATAGTAATAGGGTTACAATATATTGATATATCGCAATGAAAAATGCAATCTTTATGATAGATACTACTAAAAATGTTAAAATGCATTTGATAGTACTTACTATATGTATTTTATAATGAGAAATTTTTATTATAAGAGAAATTGCATATTACTTGTGCATTCTATCTCAAACTAATAGTTGATTTTAACTTAGAAGTAAAATAATTGATGCATTCCCAATGAAGTCAGAGATAAAGATAGAACACTAGAACTGTGACTTGACATTGATCTAGCTCTTATTGGCTAGAATACTGCAATCAGACAAGATTATATAACAGATCATTTAAATTGTCATGTGATGTCATTAAACAAGTGCCAAATATTTGTATAAAACCTGGTATATAATATATGCATAATAAATAATAGTTATCAGCAGTAGTGTTTAATTAAAAAGTAAAGATAATAAATTGCAAAGGTATTTTAACTAATAATATAATTCTTCAAGATGCAGTTTAAAAAATGACATACAAACATGAAGAGCTTGTAAGAATATTAGATGTGGATGGGATGGAGAAAGGTCCCATTATGGAAACAAAAAACAAAATGCTTAATGTAACAATAATTGTACAAGGCCTTTTTGGAAACAAGAGTTCATTATTTGATCAATGGAAAATTTCACATAAAAATAGATGCTTCTCATGTCCTTGAATGCATAAATTCCATCCATCCATACTTAAGAAGAAATTAATTCTTCTTAAAATTTTATTTGGATTATATTAGAAACTTGACAAAATTATTCTATACTTCGTTTTCAGAAAAAAAAAATAAAAGAACAAATTGAAAACTTTGTGAATAATAAAAGAAGAACAAGGGCAGAATTTGGTACAGAAAAAGACAAACAGAGCAGTGAAAATGACTATGCAGTTGAAAAATAGGCCCAAGAACTTATTATAACAACTTATTACATAATACAATTGGAATTCCAACCAATGGTTAAAATAATTAATTCAATAAATTGTGTTTGGACAAGAGAGGAGGTATGTTAGAATTCTTTCTAACATCAAATTAAGTGTAGATGTATTAATATACTCTTGCAATAAAATACATTTATAAAAATATGAAAGCAGAGATATAATTTTGGGTTGCTGAAGGTATTTCATATTATGACAGTAGGCTCTGAAGCTGTAATATAAAATACTGATGGATTTTATTACCTAAAAACTACCATATTTCTCTTAATATAAAATAGCTGTGAACAAAATTAAAAAGCAAGTGACAAAGAAGAGTCAATGTCAGAGAGAGATTATATTACATATATGCACATATATAAACACATATACAATATATACATTTATTTGAAAAAAATGGAACTCTAGTGGAAAAAAATGGTGAAAGAATTTACAGGAGTATTCAATGAAAAATCATTGTAAATCACTATTAAACAGAGTGATATTTTCTCATTTACAGTAATTCAAAAAGTAAGACTTCAGAGAACAAAATTATCTCATTCAGTTTTTGACTTTTGGCTAAGTTATAACTATTGATTAACCATTAGTGCCTGGGACAGTGCAAGGTAATGCACAGCCTCACATAAATTACAATTACAAGCCGGTGTAAATTTAGTAGAAAGTGGTTGTTGAAATGTAACAGAAGCTTTAAAAATTCATATTCTTTTAATCTGAAAATTCCTCTTCTGTGTTTACTTCATTAATATTGAATTGAAATATTCATCGAAAGCTAGTATAAAACAACAAATAAGGGGGAAATCCCTAAGGTAGAAGTAAATGCCAGATAAGGCAAATGTGTCAAAGAATGTAATGAACTATAAGGAGCTTTAAAACAAGTGCTCCATGATCTGAACCATGATTTAAAACCTTAAAGCTGCTAAAAATGCATTATTATATTTTTGTAAAAAAAGCTGTATGATACTATAGAAAAAAATCTGTTATTCTCTATATCGTTACATGGAAAAAGAAAATAAAAGTAAAATTACATTTTCTCATGTGTATGTTCATATAAAATATAAAAGAATATATGTGCCAAATGAATGTGTTGATGCATGACACTGGGATTGTGCTGGACATATCTGTTCCCAAAGTGTTGTTTTTGCTTATAGATTTTTTTCAAATTTTTACCCCAGAGGTTAATTATAAAATACAATGAATAGAAACAAAATTTACAGTAGCAAAGCATCACTTCAGAGAGATGAGAAGTATGATCTGAACAAGCCCTCCATGTTAATAACTGTGCTATCATGTTTCATGTTTTTACTAAATAGTGCAAGTACACTCAAGCTGGCAATCATCTTGCAGTGACATCCTGACATTTGATTTAACTAACTGAAATGGCATATAAGAACAGTTAATGGTTAGCGGTTAACTTTCAAAATCTTCAGTCGCCAATATTTAGTAGACTGAGGATTCTACTGTATGTGATGAGTGTCAGAGCAGCAAGCATAAGAGCTAAAATAACTCCAAGCATAACATCACTGTGATAGCCAGTATCCATATTCATCTAGGAAGATACATTTTCACTATAGCATCCACACATTTCATGCTGGTATCTGGTGTGAAGATTTTTAAGAATTTCACTTCGCCAGCTTACAGCTATAGTCTTCTGTGTGGATGCTCAGTCCCATCCTACCTTTATAATATATTGTGAAATCAATATAAATCAAGCAGAACATCATTCTCAGGAAGCAAACATATCAGTCACAGCTCCAAATTTGAAGTTTTCTGACTTTTCTGTCTCTACAGTTTCCAATTGAAAATTCCCTCTGCTATAACTTTTCTTTATTCTCTGAGTCTGTGATTTAATCCTACTGGTCACCAAGGACAGGATGAATGCAAGAGTAGAGAATGGCAGATAATTGGAAGAGAAAGAAAAAGAAACTGAAGGCACATCATCTTTTTATGTATAATTCAGCCTCCTGGTTAGGGGACAGTGACTGAAATACTTCCAGGTGAAGGATGAAGGGGACAAAGAAAATAGCCAGATCATAACACAAACTTCTGGTTGGGATTCCTCATGAGCCTCACAAACCATCCAGGCAGCATAACCCCAGAGGAAATGTGCCTTCAGAACAGGGCACGTGGGATCTGATGAGTGTTGGGCACAAATAGAATCTAGCTAGGTTCAGCCCTTCCTAGCTCATACCTTTCCTACATTCCCCACAATCCTTTCTAGCATGTAGCTAAACACCCTATTCAATATTTATAATTATCAATATGGTATTGGCTGAAGACCTGGTCATAGACATTGACATTGACAGAAATCAGAAGGAGAAAAAGAGGATGAACAAAATAAAAGAGAAAGCATCCCCCGGGAGAATTCTTACTCCAGGAGATGAAAGAGTCCAAATAGTTTTCCATAGTGCCAGGAAAGAGTAATGAAAACATGTTTTCTCTGAAATGGAAATCAGAAATGTTGATGAGTTAAAATAGGATGACAAAAACCACAGGTGATCAAAATGAACTCAACAAGATTGGGAAAGAAATGGAAGTGAAAAGTAAAGCCACTGGGGAGATGAAAGCCACGTGGGAAGAAAGGTAAGTGGGAAAGCAAACTGTCACATGTCACATACATGTTAGGAAACTTTTAAGTCACACAAAGTAAAAAAAAAAAAAAAAAGAGGGAAAGGGAGGCCGTGAGGGAGAGATACTGAACAGTTGAGAATAATAAGGAGAGAGACAAGGAGGGAAACAGGCATATATGACATTATTTCTGGAAATAAAAATCAAAGAAATGGAAACAAGAACGGAAACATTAAAATTAAAAAGACAGTACTTTCATGGTAAAGATCTACATCCATGCATCAAAGAGGAACACAGTTTCCTAACAATAACTAGCATCAAAACACAAAGTGCAACACAAGAGTTTTGTAAGGAGACAAGCCATGCTTCCATTTTGGCAATGATCTGACAAGGTCAAATACAGAGGATTGGGGAATATGCTGTTGGTGAGCCTTTCTTGAATAATAATGCAAAAAAAAAAAAAAAAACTGTAAAATGAGGTCGATACAATTGGAAGATGAATAAACATCAGGAATTCAAAAATGTCAAAGTCATGGTAAAACAATGAGCAGTGTGCAATAATCCATTTAAATATTAAACCAAAGCTAACTTACTCTGTGAATTTGGGTAGAAACCAAGTGGAAATTCTACAGATCGTGATACTGTTAAAGTGGTAATATCCCTAACCAAAACTGGTAGGGACAGAGGACAGCAAGGGGCAAGGTAGGAGTGTTTAATTCCTTGTTATCATTATTAGTGGAATCTATAAACCTTTACGCTTTGAAACAGAAAAAAATAATGATCCTAAATTCCAGATTTTGCTTAAAGCTTTACTATTTAAACTAAAAGGTAAAATTAGGAAAAAGATATATATGAATTTCAGCAATACCTTTGGTTTCATTTTAAATCCTTAATTTTTGAAATTTAGATTTCGTTTTTATACAAAAATGCATTGCAGAATATGTAAAATTTGTTCTAAAAGCTATATATAATAAAAAAGATAGCATTCTTTCCTCCAGGTCAATTCCATAACTTCTTTCCACACTCTGGAAATTATTACTTTTAACTATTTTCTTAGCTGTTTTTAATTTCTGCAGTTGCATAAAATTTATTCTTTTTTTTCTGTTTCACATATTACATTTTTTCATCCTAATATAAAAAATGGGAATTTAGCTTTGTGGATTATGTTTTCATGAACATAATTTTCTCCTTTCAAATCCCCAATATTCCATAATGTAGATATTATCTTAGGTTTTTTATTAAAGCATTGTACAAATTATATTCTATTATAAATATATTTACAGCTGGACCAAGTAGTAATGTTCTGACACATTTCTATCTTCCCAAATTGCCCTGCGTATTTATTACTGATCAATTCCATGTAATCCACTTGCTTTGTATACCTACTGTACAACTCACCTTTGGGATTTCCTTTTACAAAAATTCCAGAAATTCCCTCTCCTATCTTACATTCTGAAAACAATATTTATAAGTTACATAAACTCCTGTTTCTTGATTCTTTCATTTTGGTAGGATAATCATGCTTTAACTTCTGGATAATGGGTGCATAAAAGGAATAAATCAAGACTTTTACTCTCGATTGACAGTTTGAACAGGTATACAATTCTAAGATACAAATCATTTCCTCTGATTTTAACATATTGCTTTATGGATTTTCAAATTTTAGTCATTGAGAATTTTAATAACTGATCATTTGTATCTGACACCCATCTTTTATCTCTATCATTCTGAAATTTTGTAATAATGAGAATTTGTGTGTGTGTTTCCATTCCTTGAGTTTGTTCTAGCCTTTTCCCCCCCTTTTCTTGCAAGACGCTTAGCTCTAGGCTTTCTAGATGTTGGAGGTTTAAGCTCTTGTATATCTACTTTCTAAACTCCAAAATTGCGCTGATAATCTCTCTTTCCCTATTGTTTTTGCTCTTGTTTTCTTCCTACTTAAAAGTTTATGACCATTTTGTCTACATAGTGTTGTTTTAGTGATCTTTTTAAGAGACGGTAGAGTTAAAAATATTTAATCTGCCACATTTGCTTTATATTGTCTTCAATTAATTTCTAGTAAAATTTACATATTCTTCAATTAATTTCTGGTGAAACTTAATGAGCATTTATAGAAATCTCATGTATGTGATTATATTTTTTAAAAAGGCATCTATCTACCCATTTTTTCTGTATGCAAATTTTGATGTCTGCAATGATGTTCATCAAAAACAGAGAGTGAATGCCTATATGATGGAATTTTGTGTGATTTCATATCACAAATATGAAAACATTTTTAATTTTAATGTATACATATCATTTTTCCAGTAACAGGATAGATTTTTTTTTAATTACACCATTAGAGAAAAGCATACATTTGTTTGAACCATTCAAGCATGTAATTCAATTTACAAAGGAAAGATAATTTGTTTAGGTTGTTACCTTCTATTGGTTATCCAAGTTGTAGTAAATTAGAAAGATAGCCTTTGGTTTTTTAGTACTGTAAGAAGCATAATTATATTATAAAACATAGAATTTCAATCTAGCAGTTCTCAATAAGTCTAAGACATAAGTTTTGTAAACTTTATTTAAAAAAATTTATCTAACTCTATTATCTTCTATTATCTATCTGTCTGTTCACCTATTTATCATCTATCTGAAGTGAGGGGAAAAGCAGTATGCATTCTCTTCTGATGCCTGGAGGGGCTAGGACTGGGGAAGGAATTCCCCTCAACCACCCAGATCAGGTATCAAACTCCTGCTCTCCTCAAGCTCTTTCCAGAGGGCAAGTCTTTATTATGAAGAAGGCTCTGGGTGGATCTCACAATGATTATTCTTCACCACTGCCAGGGCCATAGAAGACTTTTCTTTTCTCACCTGGAGAACCTGGTAGAATTCATGAAGAGAGAGTCCACAGATATGTAGAGGGACTCCTAACATTGCCTCTTCAGGAGTTTCTCTCTCTCACTCTGTTCCATACTCAGCCTCCAGCAATTCATAAACATTACCATTGAAAAGCTCTTATTAGTTTGTGGCTAGAGTAGATCTTGGTGCTGTCTCTCCGGATGCACCTGTCTTTCCATAGATAAGGGTGACAATATAACTTTTGACCTTAGTTCTCTAATGGTTGCAAGAAAGATCTAAGGACAAGAGTGCCAACTTCCAAGCTCTTTACTTGTGGGTGCTCATGTAGCTGTATATGGCTTTTTATATGTATATAAAAAGAATATAACTATTCTATCATCCTTCCTTCCTTTCTCCTTCCCTCCCTTTCTTCCCTCCTTTCCTTTCTTTTTTATTGCTTCTAACTTTTACTTACTTTTTGAAAGTCAGTGTAGCTATTGTTGGACATTGCTGCTAGAAACATCGGGGTGCAGGTGTCCCGGCGTTTCATTGCATCTGTATCTTGGGGTAAATCCCCAGCAGTGCAATTGCTGGGTCGTAGGGCAGGTCTATTTTTAACTCTTTGAGGAACCTCCACACAGTTTTTCAGAGTGGCTGCACCAGTTCACATTCCCACCAACAGTGTAAGAGGGTTCCCTTTTCTCCACAGGAAACCAAAAATGTTGGAGAGGACGTGGAGAAAAGGGAATCCTCTTACACTGTTTCTATATTTTTTGAGCTTGTGATTCACTCTAATATCTAATGGAGCCATAATCCAAAATCAATAAAAAATAAACCAAAAAGACTGTACCTTATCATCTCTAGTAGATAAAATTAGGCCTATTATTTTGGTCTTTTGATCCAAGTAGATAGGGTTAAAAAAAAAAAAAAACCTTCAGGAAGAAATGTCTTATGGGCAAGGAAGATTTTAAATTAAGATAAATACATATACTTGCCCATGTGAAACAAATAAAATCTGAGCCCCCTACATCTACTTAGCCAGTTCATAGTAGAATATTTGACTCTTGGATTTATGACTTTGTAGCACAAGGAAGAGTTGATTGAGTACTTTACACATTGGATAAACTTCAGGTTCATGCATAACCATGTGCTTTTCATTATGGATTAACCTATATTTCTTTACAGTTGCATTAAATCTGCATTTCATCTCTTCTTAGTATTGTTTTTGCTTATCAATTTTTATTCTCTTACAACTTTCTTTTTACTTACATAACTTTATGCACCCAGTCTTTATTACTGAATCATTTTAAAATATCATCACTTTGTATCCTACTAGGAAAATTAACTTTTCCTTTACTACATATTAAGAAATTGGCATGAGGATCATCAGATTTCTTTGTTTTATCCTTACTTGCTTCTTCTGTTAATCATCAACACATTTATGTCCAAATATTTATTGAGAATTTACTATGTATCAGGCATTGTGCTAAGCTTAGAAATATAGTGGTCAGTAAGACAAATGCTGTCTGTGACATTGTAGAGCCAAAGAGTTACTGTTAGATTTTACAATTTATTATAAATATAAAGGTGCTTACTAACTCATGTAAGTCTGTAGTTTAAATAAAGAATTATGTGGGGAGAACAGTGATATAAAATTAATGAAAAACCCAATTTTCAGCCTTACTGAAGGTAAGTTATTTGTAGGGACCTATTTCTCATTTTTGAATTCTGCTTCATACATGTTTTCTCCTTCAAGATTCTCTTGCTTTTGGGTCTATTTTCATTTCTATGTTAATATTTGAATAAGCCAGTCACTGTACTTACCAAAAACAACAAAAACAAACAACAACTGGTATTTCAATTATGGTTGCAAGGAATGTAGAAATGATATTGGGGAGGGGACAATATTCATCTTAAAAATATTGAGATAGAATGTAGGAAGAGAATACATTTTCCCATCCGTTTTTTTCTTTTAATAGTGTTAGTTCTAAAATAAATTGTGGTACCATTTTTTTTTGTATCTGAATATTAAATTTAAATTGACCTGTAATTTCCCTTCCTTATTATGCACTTATTATATTTTTATACCACGGTTATAATGGCCCCATAAAACAAACTAGTCAGTATTTCCTTTTCTCTCTTCTCTAGAAGTGTTTGTGTGAGATTGATGAGTTAAATGTTTGATAAATTCACCAATGAAATTTTGGGAACCTGAAATTGGTGTTTTACTTTTTATGTCTGAGTGTCTTAAACATTTCTTTAACCTTGAAATTCAGTAGGTCTCTATATCATATTTCATTTTTGCAGATTCTTTTTTGTCTCACTTAGGCTGATAATCTCTGTGATACAGCATCCAGCAGAGTTTCAAAACAGTCATGTTCACTATCCAATAGATGAAATGTGAACAAAGTCGGCTGCCAAATGTCTTTCAATTAGGTGCTCTTCTGCAACCTTGCCGTATACTTTGAAACTTCAGAATTGAATTACAGTAGAGGATACCTTCACACATGCACACAGAGGCATCACACACACTCACACAGGTACCGTACAAACAATGGTTCAAAAAAACAACTGAGAGAATAGGGTATTTACAGAAAATGGGATGAGAATCTGTTTTATTTTCCCTCAGGTTGAATGATTTAGGATAAAGGAAATGTCAGTGAGAGAAATTCTCTCTCTTTCACTTAAATTTAAGTCCTCTTTACTCTGATGGAAATACTGAAAAGATCGTCCTCACACACCAAAAGACAGGAAGTGACAAGAAAGCATCTATTTCTGAGCTTCTCACATCATACCTTTCCTCATCCTTCTAACAAAACTAATTTTCTGTACACACCTGCTCGTTTTTCTTTCAAATTCATCTTTTCTTAGGAAGAGGCATACACAGAAAGAGGGGAAGGAGTCTTGATAAGGTGGCAATTTGAATGTTGGCAAAAATCCCAGTTGGAGTCAGTAATGGATTATACTAGCTGATCACAGTGCTAGAGTGGAAAGAGTTTTTTGTTTTTGTTTTTGTTTTTAATAGAGGTGGCAATTTCAAAGTTCACTCTACTTGAATTGTCTGGTTACTCTTGCCAATTATTTTATTTATTTAAAAGATTTTGAAAAAAAATCAAAATTAGTTCTTAAAGCAGTATAAATTCTTCCATGCCAGCATTTTAATCCCTATGTGTGTTTGCTATGGATATTGAAAAAAAAAATAACAAGTTAACGCAATTCTCTTTCTTTCTCTTCTCTCTTGAAGGAATTGGAGACAGTCCTAAATCAATTACTACGTCTAAAATCCAGACCCAGATTGTCCTGGGACATTTAATACTATGCCATAAACTGTCAGAGAGTTAGATAAAGATTGATGAAGGAAAGACTTAAGAGAGTCCTCCAGGTGTTGATTTATATAAATGTGTTTGCTTTGCAGCCTGGAGCATTTCCTTGCATGCAGGATACAGCCAGAGATGTACAAAGTTGTCTGTCTTTATGACAAGGAAGCTCTATATGTAGGAGAGGCCATCAATCAGTTGATTAACAGGTACTTGTTGAGTGCCTACTAAGGGCTAAAAAGACTATTCATTCCTATGTCAGTGACTATTTCACATATATCACACTTACTTTGTAAAATGGTGAACACCTTTTCTCCCCACAGAGGAAATTTTGGTTTGTTTTGCAATACTTTCTTCTGACTTTAAATATAGCTTATCCCAAGTATGGCTATTAAAATTATAACCTGAGATCTGTATAATATTATAACCTAAAACTCAAAAAACAATAAAAATAAAATAAATCCTGTTAACTTTTTAAAATATTATTAAAACATAAGGAAATTTTTATCTTAAATCAGACTACGTAGAAGAGTAGATAGAGCAAAACTCTTTTACCCTTTACTGACTTCAAAAGGAAATTAAAAAAAATAAGTTTATGGTAGACTTTTTGTGGGGTAAGAATGACATTTATTTGTAGATTTCATCTTAGTATCCAGTGCATGCATCTTCAAATGCTTTCCAAAATAAATCAATAAGAACATCTTCTTTTACTGAGGGATTATAACTTTATGTTTTAAAGTCTACATTTGTCACTATTTAAAGGTAGTTATAGTTATCTATTGCTGTGTTACAACCATGCCTACTCTCCAAATTTATTACAATTTCTTATAGTTCTATGGATTGGAGGGGTAAGATGGGGGGTGGTCCTTGCTTGGAGTTGTCGTGCGGATGTCTTCAGATAGTAGCAGGAACTGGCATCATGTGAGACTCCATTGGACTAGGTGGTTTCTCCACAGGGTTGACAGTTGGTCCTCATTGTTGGCTGGTACCTTAGCTAGTCCATCGCCTGAAGGACCTATATATGCCTTCTCTGTGTGGTTTGAGTTTCCCACAGTAGAATGGCTGGATTCCAGAGGCAGCAAACAAAAGGGAGATAGAAGTAGAAGATTTTGTTCCAGGAACAAGAAATTGTCATAAGGTCACTTCTATATGCTGTTGATCAAAGTAGCCACAGTTCATATTCATGGGGGAAAGGACATAAAGTGCACTTCTTGATGGAAAGACTGTCAGATAATTTGTGGTCAACTTTAATTCAACATAAAGCTCATTTGAACACCAGCATGAATCTGGTACTTCCTAAGCCACTACATTTGCAGATTGCCATGTTGAAAACATCCCTAATAAGAAGGTTAACTATGCACAGAGATCTGAAGCATAGAGAGGCCACAGATGTAATGATCATTGCTCTTTTTCATGATTTAGCTAGTTTCTAATCCATGCTCCTGTGTTCTTTTGCAAGTCAATTTAAACCAATTTTCTGGGTCATATTTCATTTCATACGTTGGCAGGCATTTTACTGATGTCGAAGTACAGAACTTCACTTTTGTTCCCTATTCTTTATATATAGCAAGAAGTGTTTTTAAGGAAAAAACAGTAATTTGATTTTAATTTAGACAATTAAATGTAGTAATTCTACCTCTTCTCATTGTTGCTTTTGCATACAAGATACTGTTTTTTATTCTTTACTAACTGTTCAAAACTGTATTTATTTTTTCACAGTGAAACTTTTGTTGCATTAACCTTCATGAAAAGATAGGGCAAGGGATTTAAGTCAGTTTAGCAGATTCAGAGGAAACAAACAAATTAAACTTATAAATTCTACTGATTAGAATATTTTTTTACCAGCATTACCAGAGTATCAGTAGCCTGAAGGATTTCATTCCCAGTTACAACTCAAAATTAAATGAAAATGTGTTGTGTTTATAGAAACATTGCTTTTAGTTTTTGTTATTTTCTTTTAAGCACAATAGGCCTGTCTTCCATGGAGAGACATGGGATCATGTTGCTGTATAAAATATTTGGGTATACATTTTACTTTTAGCTTAACGTAAATGATGAGAAGGACTGTGGTTGTCTTATTTCAAGATACATGTTTGTAAGGGGTTTTGCTAACTACCAGCATATTTTTAGGGAAAGAATAAAGTAGTCTAGGAATAAAGGGTCTAGGAAACCAATTTAGTGTATAGAGTGAGTCATTTTAAAATGAGGATATTTAACACAGAACAGAGAAACCTCACATCAGAAGTAATTACTGTCTTCATATGTTCTAAAGGCTCTTAGATGAACTTTTTGCATGATTTCATAAGACTGAATAATGACCAATGAATAAATATTTAAGGGAATCAAATTTTGACTCAAGTTAAATATATACATATATATATATATTTTTTTTTTTCCTCCCAAACCCTGGTCTGCAACCTGCTCTTTCCTCAAAGGTCTCAATTTTAGTAAATTGAACAGTTACTCAGATTAAAAATTTGTCTCCTTAGGTTCTTTCATAACTGTGAAAGATCATTTCAAAAACAGAGCAAGAAAGCCTTGCTAAGAGATACTCTTTTAAAGTATGTTAAAATGGAAGAAGAAAAATATGCACATACACATCAGAGGAAATATGAACTTGTTGTCAGCTGCAAGCCCTTCTTAAACCTGGATATAACCCCCTCTTTACCATGACATCTGAATTGTTCACATTCTTCATTTTAAGAGGAGCTAACTTGATTGGACATACTTTTTGGTGTTTTTTTTTTAATTTTATGTATTTATTTATGAGAGACACACAGAGAGAGAGGCAGAGACACAGGCAGAGAGAGAAGCAGGCTCCATACAGGGAACCTGATGTGGGACTCCAAGATCACGCCCTGGGAGGAAGGCAGATGCTCAAACGCTGAGCCATCCAGGTATCCCAGCCTTGTTTCAATCCCTATTTTAAATAACAGACTTGATTGAGAACTGCCCTTGTAACCTTTCTCTTTTATAACCCAGCCACATCTTCCTCTTCCTGGGAACATGAGTCAGATTTTTAATTGTATCTCTATCTCCTGAATTGTAATTCTAATTGCCCAAATAAATGATTGGTTGCTTCAATTTTCAGTGAATTACCTCTTGGTCAACAGAACATACATTAAACTTATCAGTAAATATATTCAGAATTTTACCATTTATGATAATTCTACCCTGTCATTGTCCTTGAAGCCACCATTAGTTCTAACCTGGATTAAAACAAGAATGTGCCAAATAGTCACTCTCTACCGCTGTGGTTTATTAATTTCCCAGAAGCCTAGATGACCCCCTGCTGTAAATCATCTGATGGGTTCAATCCCAAAGCCTTTCCTTGTCCTGAAGGCTCCACTGGTGCTTGACTTTCTCTTCTGATTCCCATCTTCTTCTACTTCCCCTATTGCTCACTAGGCTTTAATCATATTGGCCTCTTTGCTGTCCACTACTCTACCAAGTAAACTGTAGGGAAGGAAAAATAGTTTTCCCTCTATGATTCTAGGTTGTTGGCTGAGATGCCCCTATAATAAAAGACAGCCCGACAGAAGAAAAACAAAGAGAAGTTGAATAACATGTATACCTCCTTATACCCCTGTGAGATTCCCGGAAAAATCAAGTAACTCCCCACAGTGGCCCAACCCATTTCCTTAAATACCACCTGCACCTAAAGACAAAAAATGTTGGAGGGGGAGAGGGATGCCAGTTATGAAGAGGTCAGGAGAAGCACAGGAAACAAGGGTCAGGTTGTTATGCAAAAGTAGGTCTTTTCCACTGATAGTGTTACACAAACACACAAACGTAAGCCTTCTTTGTACAAGAGAGGGACACCCTCACAAATGGAGTTTTCCTTTATAAATGTAAACGTATCTTACAAAAAGGTAACTTTTACTCAGTTTTTAGAGCTTCTGCTTTATCTGCTGGATTTGTTTGTTTGTTTTTAATAACCAGCTCAAGATAATCCTTATGCCAAAGAGGCATATTTTGGGTAGCAAACTCTGCTTTCCTTTGTTGCTTCTACCTTAGGACTTTTGCACTGGCTGTCCACTCTGCTCAAATGCATTTACCTTTCTATCCCACTGACTATCATATTTATCCCACTGTCCACTCTGCTCAAATGCATTCACCTTTCTATCCCCTTTATAGTTGTTTTTCTTTATCCTATCACCACAGCTGCTTCTATGATTTATTTCTGTTAGAGTTTTCACCACTATCTGACCTAATATTTGTGTGCTGACTTATTTTTTTTTCTCTCCCAGTATAATCCAAGCTCCATAAATGCAAAAACTTTTTTATTCGTTGTTATGTCAGCTATATTTAGAGCAGTGTCAGGCCCACAGAGTTGGTGGATTATACATATGTGTTACATTGCTTTTAAAATGAAACAATGAAGTCTATAATTAAGTGGCTGCCCAAGATGGCATGTCTTCTCAGTAATGACTAGGATCTGGTGCTTTCTGCAGTAATATTTATTAATACATGTGTCTTGCAAGATATTAAGTTTTGTAGAATTTTGTTTTTTTTTTTAAATAGATTTTATTTATTTATTTCGGAGAGAGAGAGATTAAGAGAGCAATGGGGTTAAAAGCAAAGGGAGAGAAGCAAAGGGCTTAGGTGGAGCTCTAGCCCATGACCTGAGATCATGACCTGAGCTGAAACCAAGTGTTGGATGCTCAACTGACTGAGCCACCCAGGTGTCCTCACAGAGTTGTTTTGAAGTCAATTTGGGAAGTATTGTCAATCATAACTGAAGGGCTTCACAAATCTACTTCTTGCAAAACCTTGGTGCACTCCTTGCCTGTCTTCTCTTTTAAAGACTGAAACACTTTAAGCATGAATAATGGCACTATTAATACATATTGTATAGTAGGACAACAGGTACTATCTATGTAGTATAAGGAAGCATTTGAAAGCAAGAGACAGTAAGAGACAGAGAAAAAGGTGATATGATCAGTAATGCAGGGTTCATGAGTCCTTGGGGGATTCACAGATATTTGGTATTGGGTTATGAATTAAGTGAACTGGAAAGACAGAAAGATGGTAGGCTAAGTTTGAGATTATGGAGGGTTTAAATAACTGGCAATGAAAAGGTTTAGGTATGACCGTAGCTTAGTCAGAGTGGAGGACAAAATCACTTGAGGAGAGGAGGTCAAGGAAGTGAAAAACTACTAAATTGGAAGACTATGTGAATACTAGCATCGCCAAGGATAATGGCCGGCAGAACATAATGAAGATGGCTATAAACCTGGAGCTTAAAATCTTCAAGGGAAGTAAATGTCCTAAGTCTCGATAGTTTAAGAACTGAAGGTAGTAGAACATGAAGATCTCAAACTTAAAGATGGTTTTTCTGGAGGGAGAGTATTCTAAAAAATGTTACGAGGGCCAAGGAGCCCTGATCCTTAGAAGTTTACAGCATTGGATGATCTCTCTACATACAGTTGCTGCTGACATTTCATAGAGGTAAAATGCAAAACATTCTAGCAATATTTAAAAAACCATTGGATTTCCCTTTGAATCTTATAATAATATGGAAAAAGTTCCCTCTTTCTGAACTAGTTTCCCTTCTCCCATATCTGCCTCAACAACCCAAGAAGAATCTAGAGGCAAATATTCCTGCGGGCTGGGCTCATTAGCTCTCATGCTTTCTCCATATCCTGGTTCTCCTTGCAATCAGCATGCGCAGCTTCAGACTTTATGCTAATGTCCTGAGTCACAATGTAACAGTTAGCTTTCCACATTCAGAGCTCATTTGGTGGTATGGCTCATTATAAATAATATCCTTTTATCAGTAGAATTGAAATTCCCATTACTTATTATAGGTGCTTAAATAGCTACAATTTCATTAACTAATGATGTCTTTCTGAGGTCATTCAAATGGCATCTTATAAATTATAATTGTATTTTCACAGGCAGTTACCAGGGCATCTCTGAGAACAAGAGACTGAGGTTGTGGCATGCTCAGATTCTTGGTCCAACCCTGTTTTTTGTCTCAGCAAGGAGGGATGCTCTGTGTACACGAGTAAACTCTCTGGATTCCTGTCTTACCTGAACTCTCTGGATTCCTGTCTTACCTGAAAATGTTGAATTTTATCTTTATTTTATCAAGTTGTCATTTTGCGTTGAATTTGTATGTTTCGTTATGACGTAAGGTTTTTATATTCTTCTTTGTGATTGAGGTATTATTAGTGCAGAATTCTTCTCTGGATGCTCTTAAAAAGATTTTTCTTGAATTGAGATGTTTCAAGTCACCAACTTGTCTGAAAAAATGTTCTGTATCATTGGGATAGTGCCAAATTTCACCAAAAGATGCTCCAGAGAGATCTCCATACATAAATGCTGCTTTTTAAAACACCTTTTGGTAAGAGTCCCCATTGTGGTAATAGAGAAAGACTGAAATTTAAGGGACTGAGAAAAGCCTAGTGCCATGTGTACATCTCCATAAAATATTTCTCTTTGAGCTAGCTAGCCAGACTAGTCTTACCCTGGTTATGTTACCCTTGAAACTCCAGAGGGCCCATAATAAGTAAAGATGGCAATATAAATGAATATAAATGTACATATACATTCTGCATATAATTGCCTAAGTTAATGGTTACCTATATGTATATGATTTTTGCATACATCATTCACAAGTGGTTTACTTAAATGGTTCTACCTCCTTGGCAAAAATAAGGACCAGGTCTGGGTATTAATTTCTTTATCTCTACTACTTTTATTTGGTTCTTACTGGAAAAAAAAATGGAGACTCAGAACAGAGACCCATTGTTTTAGGACAGGGATCCATTTTCTCATCAATAGTACTTTTGTCTCAGCTTTTTAGGTTGTTGTGGTAGAATATATTTGAAAAGTACTTCCTGATCCTTTTGTATATTTTCCTTGTATTAAGATGCAAATTCCCAATCTTGTGGCTCCTCTTTCTCATTGTCTACTTGCCTCTAGGGGCAAGCCTTGAGTAAGTCTGACTTTAAAGTACCCAAACTGTCAAAAACCCAGAGGTAGACAAAATTAAAACAGATCAGTAAAATAGTATTTAATGAGTTTATTGTTCACAAAAGAACAGCTCACAAGCTGTGGGTCTTCAAATCCAAAAATGAAAACTACCATGAGTTATCACTTCACACCTGTCAGAAGGGCTAAAATAAAAAAATACAAGAAATGACAAGTGTTGGTGAGGTTGCAGAAAAAAAGGAGCACTTATGCACTGTTGGTGGGAATGCAAACTGGTGCAGCCACTCTGGAAAACAGTATGGCGGTTCCTCAAAACATTGAAAATAGAACTACCCCATGATCCAGCAACCACACTAGTGGGTATATACCCAAAGAATACAAAAACACTAATTCAAAGAGATACATGCACCCCTAGGTTTATAGCAGCATTATCTACAATAGTTAAATTATGGAAGCAGCCCAAGTGTCCATTGATTGATGAATGGATAAAGAATTTTGATTTTCATTTCAAAATAAATGAAATCTTACCATTTGACATGACATGAATGGAGCTAGAGACTATAATATTAAGTGAAGTAAGCCAATCAGAGGAAGCAAAATACCATATAATATCACTCATATGTAGAATTTAAAAATCAAACAAATGAGCAAAGGAAAAAAAGAGAGAGAAACCAAGAAATAGACTATAGAGAGAAGAAACAGCTACCAGAGATGAGGTGGGTGGGTGGATGAGTGAGATAGGTGATGGGGATTAGAGTATACTCCACATCATCTGTATCCAATAATGTATGGAATTGTTGAATCACTATATTGTACAGCTGAAACTAATATAACACTGCGTATTACTGAGGGGGGCACCTGGCAGGATGAGCACTGGGTGTTATGCTAAATGTTGGCAAATTGAACTCCAATAAAAAAAAATTAAAAAACACTGTATATTAACTATACTGAAATTAAAATTTTTTAAAAAAATTAAAATTCCACCCTGCTGGATGAGATAGTTCCTAGGGAGCCACAGAAATGTGCATTTGATACACAAGGAATAACTCTCTCGGAGAGTAGAACTTATTTAGTTCACTCCAGGGAAAAAGGGAGGAAGTAAGAATCCTACCACTGGGACATGCACAAAACAAAAAAGACAAATCCAAAACTGATATGAAGCTGAGAGGCATGATATCACAGGATGGCTAAATAAAGTGAAAATGAGGAAGGTGTTTTAACCTTTATATCATTGGTTATTACAATGGGGGTATTCAGACAGCAGGAGATTGGTTAAAAGTTATTATCTTACACCATTTTAGAAAGATGTTTCTTTTATGATAATGAGAAGCATTTATAAGAAATAGCCTAAGTTAAGTTTTGTTTATGATCATGAAATAAAGTAGATTTAGTTTTGTTTACATGGCTTAAGTGACAATATCTGTTGGAGGATTTTCAAGCCTGCTCTCCATTTGGTTTGATTTTAACAACACCTCGCCATGTTGGCTACAGCATCAGTACCATCACTTCTATTTCTGGTCATTTAAGTACCATGTCTATCAGTTCTCCCTAATCTCAGAAACCTCTTGAGCTACATAGATTGTTCTCAACATTGATCATTGAATCCGTGTGGACTCCTGGCCAGGTCTGGCATGCACTGAGTGCCTTGCTTCTCTGACTTTCTGGGATTCTACTCTTTCTTGCCTTGTACATACTGGTAAAGTTTACTTCCTCAATGCACCCTCTGGAAGGGGCTGTGTACCTACCCTCCTGGAATAGCTTGGGCTTCAGCAGAAATGTCCTTTCTAAGACTACCTCCTCAGGAGAAACCAGGACCCATTTGTCACTGGATATGACTCTTTTCCCTCTCATATTTTTGTCTGTTTATTAAAATTCATATGCATTAGTCCTAGAACCAGGTTCACTTGAACTTTACAGGAGGAGAACACATAAGCCAAAATCAGAACCCCTTAACCAAACGAAAGAACTTCTTGCATCATCATGAGATTTGGTTTCCAGCACCATCAATCTGAGAATCTTTTGGCCAGGAATATATTTACTGACGATCTCTGAGACACCCCAAAAAGAAGTAGAGAAGATTGTCTACAACTGCTATTTAACAGTTGGAATAAATACTGTGGTGGAATAATTCAAGCCAAAGGATAAAAAAAACCCCATAAATATCTAGACACGTTGATTTTTAATCTCTCCTACTTGTTATGTTTTAAAAGTGCAGCTATTTTTATATGGAATTTAACTTCTCACACACTTTTTTCTTTTTTCAACTCTCATGATCTCTCTCTCTTTTTTAAAAATGAATCACAGAACTTTACCATACTGTAAATGAATTCCAGTACCAGAAGCCCATCAAAAAAACCTGGACGCAAATTCAAGGAATAGATATAATTTATTCCTTATGCATTCAGAGTAAAATTTAGGCTCATTTGAAAACTACCCTGTGAATATTAAAATTATGCTGAAAGTAATTTTGAGGCAATGTAGGTAATGGAGGAGTCATAGCTGATGAGTGCCTCTGTTTGCTTTTTATAGTACCAATATTATTAAACCTGGTAAATGGTTGTACCTACTGAGGTTTGCTTACAGCAGAAAACTGAAATGAACAGAATCCCAGAATTCTGTATTAGCAGCATCATTTCCTCCACTGTTGTAAACGCTTTAGACATCAACTTTTTAAAATTCTAAACAGTAGGTAGTAACAGAATCTAAAGAAAATCTCTGGACTGGATTAATGATCCAACCATGTGTACCTATTTAAAACAAAAGAACTGGGCATCCAGGTTGAAAATAATGGCAAAAACCAGCATTTATCCCTTTTCTTTTGAGAAATGCTCTAAAAATATCAACGAGGATAAGAAATAAAAATGTAAATGTGTTTTGAGTGAAACATGGAGAAAGCTGAAAATATAGACAAAATAAGAGGAATGACTGCCCAGAGTAGTTGAAACTGAACAGAGGAATAGGAGGAAGAACTTTTGAATACACATCTATGGGGGATCCCTGGGTGGCTCAGCAGTTTAGCGCTGGCCTTTAGCCCAGGGCGTGATCCTGGAGTCCTGGGATCGAGTTCCACATCAGGCTTCCTGTATGGAGCCTGCTTTTCCCTCTGCCTGTGTCTCTGCCTCTCTTTCTCTGTGTGTCTCTCATGAATAAATAAAATCTTAAAAAAATAATTAAAAAAAAATAATACATATCTGTGGCTGTAGAGTTTAGGAAGAGCCAACAAATAACAATTCTAAAGGTGAGGGACATACTGACAGGTCAAAGATAAACCTCTCCTTCCCAAGGATGGAAATGAGGTGTGTGAAGCCTGGGGAAGACCTTTCCTAGACCGAGTTCAATGTTTTAAATCAGAAGAGGGGGGCTGAGAGAAGTTTTGCACAGAAAAGCTAAATTTGAAGGAAGCCATCTTCTGTGTGTCAGAAGAGAGAGGCTTTGCCTAGAAAATAACCTTGCCACCATCTTCCTTGGCTGGGAAAAATGAAAGACTGAAATAACTCACTTGCATAAATATACATGAAAGACAAAATGTCTCCTAGGTTTGAATCCTGCCTCACTGCAATTTCCTACAGCTCCTCCCCCAAGTTGTTTTAAGTATCACTTCCTAAAAATATGAGAGGTAAAGGATTTAGTATAGGAAATCCCTCCACACTTACACACACACACACACACACACACAAACTTACACACACACACAGGAAAATAACACAAAAGATAGAACAAGGGAGAAAAACTGTGAGTCTTGGACTTATTTTAGTAACTGTATCTGGGCTGCCTTAGCTTTTCTTCTGCTATAAAACCACAGCATAACCAATGACTCAAGAACTTTATTATTCGGAATCTTCAAAATGTTTTTGGCATAGTCCTTCAATTCAGGAAATGATCTCACTTGGCAACTTTTGGAACACTTAAAAATTCTGTACATCTTTTTCATATTTCCCAAAATATTACAATTTTTGGTATGTATGCCTAAAAGCATGAGGCTGTCCCATGGAATTGTAGATGCTTTCTTTTATTTTCAGCAACACAAATATGATGAGTTCCAGTGAAGTTCCTAGCCTATTATTGTAGAATTAAGTTTGTGTTAGCATTTATAATTTGTTTCTATTTATATATAGATAATCTGAATGTATAGATAGATGATATAGATATCAATACAGATTATATATATAACTGAAGCCTGGGTACCTCTAAATATATGTAGGATACAACTGTGGGCAAACCCAAGACCCAATAGATATGTTTTCTAGTGATGCTTAGGTGTGGGATTTTTGGCTGCTTAGGATAAAAATATCTCACTTGTGCCACTTCTATAAGCAGCAAAGATTCCCAGTTGTATATCAGAGTGCATTTGCCATATTATGAATTATTGAAAAACTGGTCATTCTTTTGTCCCTAGGAACTCAACTCCTGAGATTTTCCTTCCAGAAAAAAATCCAAAAGGAAATATGCTCTTTAAAAAGAAAATTTTACTTCATGATTTAATAATATGAGGGATGAATTGGGAAACATCTAAATCTTTGGGGTAATGTAGGAGTCCACCATATGAATGCCTGTGTGGGGAAATAGAATCTAAACAGGCAGGACTAAACTGAAGAAATACCAATTAGAGTTTAAATCTACTGGGGCAGATGGGATTTTAGGTGCAGGATACTACAGAAAAGTGAAATGGAGCAAAAAGGTCATGAAAATCTGAGTAAAAATTGATCTTCAGCTGCTCATGGTCCAGGGTGAGACTGCACGGGAGGCCATGCAGAGCATGGCTGCTGGGAAGCTGACCAGAATTTCAGAGATCTGATAAGATTGGGCAGAGTGAACTAGATGGAGTACTCATTATGGATGTCTTCCTAAAGGGTTTACTTGTATGAAATTCTGACAATGCTACAAATCATAAGGATTTCATGTGTAAATTAAATTGTAACTTCCATACATTATTGAGTTAACCAGTAAATAATCTTTGGGTGCTCAGACAATTTAGAAGTAAAAATGGACACAAAACGCTAGTTACTAAACATACATTAATATACTTTTATCTCTTAAAAAGCTACAAATTGTAAAAAATATGCAAAATAAGTGGTCACTTTATATAACAGCTGGACAGGTATTAGATTTCTGTCCTTTGACTAGAGAACACAAAATCTGATTAAAGATAATGATTATTGTGGACATCGCTGCTATAAACATTGGGGTGCAGGTGTCCCGGCGTTTCATTGCATCTGCATCTTTGGGGTAAATCCCCAGCAGTGTAATTGCTGGGTCGTAGGGCAGATCTATTTTTAACTCTTTGAGGAAACTCCACCCAGTTTTCCAGAGTGGCTGCACCAGTTCACATTCCCACCAACAGTGTAAGAGGGTTCCCTTTTCTCTGCATCCTCTCCAACATTTGTATTTTCCTGCTAGCAGCAATGTCCACAATAGCCAAACTGTGGAAGGAGCCTCGGTGTCCATCGAAAGATGAATGGATAAAGAAGATGTGGTCTATGTATTCATTGGAATATTCCTCAGCCATTAGAAATAACACCCACCATTTGCTTCGACGTGGATGGAACTGGAGGGTATTATGCTGAGTGAAATGAGTCAATCAAAGAAGGACAAGCATTATATGTTCTCATTCATTTGGGGAATATAAATAATAGTGAAAGGGAATAGAAGGGAAGGGAGAAGAAATGGGTGGGAAATATCAGAAAGGGAGACAGAACATGAAGATTCCTAACTCTGGGAAACGAACTAGGGGTGGTGGAAGGGGAGGAGGGCAAGGGGTGGGGGTGAATGGGTGACAGGGCACTGAGGGGGGCACTTGATGGGATGAGCACTGGGTGTTATTCTGTATGTTGGGAAATTGAACACCAATAAAAATTAAATTTATTATTAAAAAAAGATAATGATTATTATAAACTTTTAACTATGCTAGTTTAATAGTTCTAGAAAAATTTGAATATGTATACAAAATAATGAGTATTATTTTCTATTTGTTTATAAAGCTGTTGTTTATAAAGATTGATCTAATATTATAAATACATTGTTTTTTAACATACTGATATTATATTTTAAAGCTATAAATTTATCATCTACTTGTAAGTTATTTTTTGGTAACATTTATAAAGTTTCTTCCTTGGCTCCAAAATGTCCTTTTAGTTCTCTGTGCCTTTTTCATATCCTTAAATCACTGAAATACTATTTCTTACTTTTTAAAAGCTTAATTTTCAACAATCGTTTATTGTGTATGTTTTTTACAATGCTCATTATAACTATTTCTTGTCTTCAGATATTTATGACTTAATCTTGTATCTTTGGTAACAATTCTTCATTTGCCTGACCATCATTCCTCTCTCACCCAAAAAGGGACAACTCCATATTTTTTTACTTTTGTTAAGAAGAAACTACACATACCCTGCATAGACCTTCCAGAGGCTTTCTTAGATAACTCTGATTTAATTTTGTATGTTGACTGTTCATACTTTAAGAGAAAAAAATAAGGATTGTCAAGCAGACTATGTTATTTCATATCTAAATTCACATTTAAAATAATAAGCTTTCCCCTCAAATGAAATAGATTTGGACTGTAGAGTTGATTGTCCTTTGCCTGGACCTACTAACAAGCAAAATATAAAAAGAGAAGTATTTATACTAAGTGCGGGCATAATTTTGGGTTTGTCCACAACTTTGTAACATTTAGGAAAAGATAGAGGTTTCCACAAACCCCTTTAAAATCAGACATCAAATTGAAGAATATTTAGATATTTTGCTGCTATAGTAGAACTGATAAGTTCCTGGGATCAGCTTAATTGGCTGGTTCAAGGTCTTTCATGAGGTTGCTGTGAAGCTGTTGCTGGGACTACAGACATTTGAACACTTCCAAACTCATGTGGTTATTGGCAGGCCTCAGTTGCTCTCTGGCTGTAGACTGGAGACCTCATTTCCTTGCCACGTAAGCTCTCCATAGGCTGCCTGAGTGTCCTGAGGACATGGCAGCTGGCCTCCCCAGATTGAGTGATCCGAGAGACAAAAACCCAAGATGGAAGCTACAGCCTTTGATACCCTACTATTACAAGGACATGCCATTACTTCTGCCATACGCACAGTAAGTGACCATTATATAGTATACCATACAGACACAATATGCCTAAGAATATAAATAATAGTAAAATGTAGTAAAAACAAAATTAGGAAGTGATACATTTTGAGTATTCATTACCTTTATTTTTACTATAATTTAATTAATTAAGTTTATGAAATTTAACTTTTAATAATGGCTGTGTTTAACAACTGGCTAAAAAGACTCCCAAGGATTGGATAGTTTTGTCTCACAAGACAGTACAAACTACTCCAGCACACCACTGGTTCTACTCCAAAGTGAGTGTTCTCCATTCTATGTCCAGTTTTGGTAGATTCCTAATGGAGTCTTTTGTCTGCTCTTTTAAATATCTGTTATTTTGTATCATAATGAGAGTCAATTTGGAATTTAAGCATATGGGTGTGTGGGTACGTGCACACACACACACACACACACACAGGCCCCAAATGAATAAACTGGCCTATCCTTCACCCACTGATGTTGTGTGAGTTGAACTGAAGTAATGCAGGTAGTTTCCCCTTCTAAGTAATGTGGCTTTTTCACATTCATTACCTCATGTAATCCTGACAACAGCTCTGTTTAGTATACATTAATAATTTCTTGATACCAAAAGTCAGAAGGGTTAAGTGACTTGCCCAAGGTCACAGACTAATAAGATTGCTCCGTAAATACAGGATAGAGATGACAGTGTTGGCTCAAGTAACCTTCCTCAAGAACTGAAACCAATGGATAGGCTATTCATTATATTATAGCAGGAATAAGTTCTATAGGACAACAAAGCTTTCCCCTTATCAATGAGGTCCCTTGCACAGATGTAAAATCAGATTTAATTAAATGAAAAATCCTACCAAAGTAAATCCTTACACACACTGCTCCTTATTTAGCCACCACAATGAATAATGTGATTTCTTCTGTCTTTACTGTGCAAGTGACAGAAGGTTATAGGTCAAAGACTTAGGTCTCCCAATGCCACAACCTCCTCAATTATGTGACAGATATATTCCTACTGATGCCTGATCAGGGGCAGGATCTGTTGTTATCTCAGGCTGAAGCGGAGGAAGGGGTGTTTCCTAGAAAACATGGGCTTTTTGTGTTATGTGCCACGTGAGAGCCACTTAAGCAAAGAGGAGAGTCCTCTCAAGTAACTGTTTGGTGGTTTCTAGTTGTGAATGATTATCCCCACATTAGTGACAAATCTGGGTGTGGGGGCATGACAAGGGTACCTCTTAGATGTAATTGCTAAGTCAATAAGCCAAAATAAAGAATTTTTCTTCCCATCACAGCCTAGAAATGGTTCTAGAACTCATAGAAAGGGAGGGCAAGTTATATAGCCAAATGAAACAGGGCTGGAGTATTAAAATAGTCAAAGGGAAAACCAGCCTACCATAAAACACCTGAGGTTGCTTTTCTTGAACTTTCCATACCCAGATGCTCCTAGAATATTCAAAGGGATCACAATGGAGCAAGTTAATAATGGCATTTGGCATCCAAATATTCTTCATGGTGGTGTGTATTCAGATGAAATGAGTCTGGAGTCATTCTTTTCTTCCAGAATCATATAGTTACTTAGATACTCTGCTTCAAGGTAATATTTTGAATGCACATAAGCTTGTATGTCACAAATTATTCATTTATAGGCAGCTTATTTAGTACTTTTGTAAGCTTTCAGTTATTTGACCTTCAAATTATTATATGAGAAAGACAAAGATATTATCTTAAGCCAAATTTACGGACAAAGAAATTGAAGCTTAGAGAATTTTTTTAAAAATTATTTAAGAACTTACACTTTAAATGGTGAGCTAGGGTTTACACTGAGTCAGAATGTACACGATAATGAAAAGCTTAAAGCTATGGGTTTTATTCTTGTGAAAAACATGTTTTTTTCTCTCTTAAGGCCACAAACTGAACTTTTGACATTTAGTTTGGAATGGCTGACTGAGATGAACTGTAGATAGATAAGAACATGTCTGTTCCTGAAATCAGGTCCTTTGAAGTTCAGTATAAAAATAGATAATAGATTCTACCAAACATTTAAGGAGGAAATTATGCCAATTCTCTACAATTTCTTTTACAGGATAGTAGCAGAGGGCACACTTCCTGATTCATTCTGAGTCCAGCATTACCTTAATATAAAAACTAGACTCTCACTTTATAAGAAAACTATGACCAAAATCTCTCATGAAAATAGATACAAAATCCCTCAACAGAATATCAACAAAATGAATCCAAGAATACTTAAACAAAATTATGCACCATGCCATGACCAAGTAGAATTTATCCCAGATAGTAAGAGCTAGTCAATGCTTTAAAAAAGTTAATGTAATCATATCATTAGATTTTAAAAAAGTAAATAATATGAACATATAGATGCAGAAAAATTGGCAACATCCAATACATAATCATGATAAAATTTCTCAGTAAACTAGAAATTGAGAGAAACTTTCTCAACTTGATAAAGGCAATGTACAAAAAACATACAGCTAACATCATACTTAAGGGTGAGAAACTTGAAGCTTTTCCACTAAGATTAGGTATAAAGCAAGGTGGTCCTCTCTCACCACTCCTTTTCAACACTGTACTAGAGTCCTTGCTAATGCAAGAAGGCAAGACATAGAAATAAAAGGTGTACAGAATGGGAAAGAAAACATAAAAGAGTCTTTGTTCACAGATGACATAATTGTCTATGTAAAAAATCAAAAGAATTGACAAAAAAAAAAAAAAAAAAAAACCTCCTGGAACTAATAATATGCAATTACGGCAAGGTTGCAGGATACAAAGTTAATATACAAAAGTTAATCATTTTCTTATATGCCAGCAAAGTACAAGTGGAATTTGAAACATAATCCTATTAGCACTTCCCACAATGAAATAAACAAGTTTCTCCCAAAGGATAACATAGGAGAAAACCTAAATGATTTTGTATATGGTGGTGATTTAGATTCAACAGAAAGGCATGATCCATGAAAGAAATAATTGATAAGCTGGACTTCATTAAAACTAAAAATTTCTCTGTGAAAGATAGTGGCAAGAAAATGAGAAGATAAGTGACAGACTGGAATAAAATATACAAATAATTCAAAATTTAACAATCTGATTTAAAAATTGGTCACAAACCTTAACAGACTCCTCACCGAAGAATATATACCAAGTAAGCATATGAAAAGACTCTCTGCATTATAGGTCATCATAGAAATACAAATTCAAACAACAATGAGATACCGCTATACACTTGAGAATGGTACACATTAGAATAGACAACATTGAAAACACTGACAACACCAAATGCTGGTACAGATATAGAGCAACAGGAGGGCTCATGCATTGATGGTAGGAATGAAAAAATGGTACAGTCATTTTAGAAACCAATCTAGTGATTTCTTACTACATTAACCATACTTTTACAACACAATTCAGTAATCATGCTTTTTGGTATTTACCTATAGGAGTTGAAAACATATCCACACAAAAATATGCACATGGATGTTTACGGCAGCTTTATTCATAATTGTCAAAATTTGGAAGGAGCCCACATTGTCTTTCAGTAGCTAAGTGAATAAATAAACTGTGGTACATCCAGAGAATGGAATATTATTCAACACTAAAAAGGTATAAGCTATCAAGCCATGGAGAGACATAGAGGAGTCTTAAATGTATATTAGGAAGTGAAAGATAACAATGTGGAAAGTCTACTTAGTGTATTATTTCAACTCTGTGACATTTTGGAAAAGGCAAAACTAAGGAGATAGTAAAAAGATCAGTTATTGCCAGGGGTCCAGAAGAAAAGGAAAGATAAATAGGCAGAGCACAGAGGATTTTCAGGGCTGTGAAGCTATTCTATATTATCTGTAATGGTGATTAAGTGTCATTATGTATTATACAAACCCATAGAATGTACAATACTAAAGTAAACTATGGACTTTGGGTGATTGTGATGTGTCAACATAGATTCATCAGTTTTAGCAAGTATAACACCCTGATGGGGAATGTTGATAGGAGAAGCTGTGCGTGTGTGGGGGCAAGAGGCGTGTAAGAAATCTCCACACCTTCTCCTCAATTTTGCTGTGAACCTAAAACTGCTCTGCAAAAATGAAATCTTAACTAAAAAGATAAGTAACAAATAAGTAACGGAAAACAACAAAACACAGCCAACCAAATAAGCACACTACTCTGTAAAATGAAAGCTGTCCAGAAGAGGAATTTGCTTTTAGTTATCTGGGGATTTAGTAAGCTGACACTGGAGGCTGCCATGTACATGTCGATCAGTGTGTGTCTGCTTCCTGAAAAGGGCACTTATCCAACTGGGAGAAACCTAGACTAAGTGACATTCAAATAGGTTCCAATACTCAGATTATGGGAACAAAAATGTCCACTTTGTAGGGAAATGTGGCAGGAGCGTTATATAAAAGGACAGTACAATATGCTCAAAGTGTGACCATGTATACTGTGAAAGTCCTCACAGTACACTCCTAACATTTCTAAGTAAAGCAGTAATAAATAAGCAAATAAGTGAGAAAAATATGAAATTAGAAATGGCAAGTAAATAAATGCTGAAAGAAAGGTAGAAATAAGATTAAAAGGGAAGTTGGCATTTGGTTGCTTTGAAAGATGGTGGCATCTTCAAAAATAATAAAGCATTAAACTATTTACATGTATATGTCCAGTTTTGGTTACTGCCAAAGGTGCTTCTTTCTTGTTGTTTAGTACCCTCCCACAGAACCCAGCAAGGTTATCAATAAGTGCTTTCTGAACCAATTAAAACACATTTTACCAAAATATTTAAAGTCGACGTTAAACGAGCCATGGCTGTGTTGCCAAAAATTAAGAAGTCCTTTTCTCAGTTGGCCTTTTTGCTCTTTGGTTTGTTTTTGGATCCCCACTCCAGTTAAGACATTGCTTTTTTTGGGTGTTGGTACATTGCCTGATGGAGGTAGAGTTACAGGGAATGAAAACCTGTCAGCTGGGCTAATTTATGTACCTCACTATGATGCAGTAAACATATATTCCTCTATTCAGGCATTAGGGACACTTGAAGAACCCACTCAGATTTCTCAGGAAATTAGAGAATCTTGAACATTTGAATTTGGTACCGGTGTATTGATTTCTATTACCTATACTACCCACATTAGGCCTTGGGTTTGTGGTATGATACTTGTGAGTGTTCCACATTTATTTAACATTCATTTTCAGGATGCCTGGGTGGCTCAATGGTTGCGTGTCTGCCTTTGGCTCAGGCTGTGACCCCGGGGTCCTGGGATTGAGTCCTGCATCAGGCTCCTTACAGGGAGTCTGCTTCTCCCTCTGCCTATGTCTCTGCCTCTCTCTGTGTGTCTCTCATGAATAAATAAAAACTTTAAAAAATTCATTTTCTGAGGCCACCAATGTGTCAAATAAGGCTGTTAAGATACCCTTCTACTGGGACATGAGTGAACTATGTTCACTCAACTTAAACACAAGACAAACAAGGTTGTTAGAGAGAATCAGATAACTGTGAATTCAGAGGTACAACAGGTTTCTCCCAGCTGAAGAGGACCAGGTTAACTATGTAAAGTAGGTGATATGTTAGTGGAACCTTAAAGATAGGTAGACTCTAGACAGAGATGGCAGTAAGAGCAGAGTGGAAGGAAAGAAGGCCATCTGGGGAGGAAAGCATATATGCGTGCACCAAGGGTGAGGGCATGCATGTTCATACACACAGATACACACATACACATCCCAAGGTAGTACTGAATCTTAGAATAACACAAAGTACTCTTTGTCCTGACTCTTGAAGGGGTACATTATACATGTTTGTAACCTACACTACTCTTAGCCTGAACTGCTCTGGTTACAATATCAGAGAACAATTGCACTCTATTTTAGTGGGTTGTTTGCAGCTTCATTAAACCCAGTGTTAGGCCTGTGTCAAAAATTTTGTTTTTAAAATTTTAAAAGGTTATCTTTCCCTGAGCATTTCAAACAGACATTCAGCCTACTGCACACACAGAGCATCTATAATGCTGTTTCCATGGTCACCGCAAAGAAAGGAGACATGAGTCAGGTACCCTCGATTCGAATATCTTGGCCCAATTGGCATCAAAGGAACTTGAAGCTTACTCTTCCCACTCTTGAAGTGGACAGATTTTGCATCAGCCAAGTGGATAAAAGCCACTGTTCATAAAGCTGAATGTGGGAAGGGCAGCACCATGTTTCTCTTGCGATTTATCAGCTGCGCACCAGGTGGGATCTACTAGCAAAAGCTGCTCAGAGCACCCAAATGTGTGAATGTATAAATCAAATCACTCGGCGAAGAGAGCTCTGCCGTATGGTCCATCAGCGTGTGACAATTAAGACTACCAGGAAATGCCCAGGGATGGCTGGAAACACCCGATCTCCTCTATACTTGAATATGATTCCAGATAGTAGTTACCAGGATAGGAGAAAGAAGAGATTGAAAATAATAATGTTAAGGATAATCAGACCATTGTCTGCTATGTTCCACACAGGCAGCATTTAAGTGGCAATATTGTCTCAACAACTAGAAGAAATTTAAATGTAAATAGATCTGTAGTATTGTTTTTTCTCTCTGAGGGCAAATGTAGCTATAAAGGGACACTGATGGGTTACTGCAAAGATGCTCTCCGTTTATTTAGAGTCTTTCTTGCTCATGTTATTTTTGGTGAGTTTGAAACACCAACAAAGATGGATATTTTCTATTATTATTTTGACTTTATTGATTTCTCTCCATGAGCTTTGGGGATTAACATCCCTACTTTGGCTGAACAGTTTGAATTCACATTTTTCTTTCTGCTCCTCTTCTTCTCTCTCTGTGGGTCAGAGAAGGGCTACGGCTGGCATGGCTTGTTTGCTTATTCTCATCAGTTGCAAAGTCAGCAGGAAGATTCACCAGGGATGGTGGTTATTAAAGATACCTTTATAGGAACCAAGGAAAGGTGATTTAACACATATAGAGGTATTAAATGATTTCTACCTTATGCAGTCCTATTACTTTGCAATTATTTTCAGATACCTTCCAATAATCTTTAAAAAAATCTTGGAAACAGTATCATTCATGTCATAATACATTTTTATTGGACAGGAATGCTATATTAGTTAATTGTTGAGAATGAAATGTAATCTATATATGATTGTTTGCTTCATAGATTATAATGTCTTGAACTGTTATCATATATTACATGCTGATACGTCACAAATACTTATATGGTATGTTAAATATCTTAACACTAAGAATTCCCTGACCTTCCCCATTTTCCTTGACCAAATTCCAGATAGCTATAGGAGATTGGTAACCATAAATGAAAGAGAATTATAAGAAATTAATAGTAGTTACCAATCTCTGAGCTATTGAATCAACCCATCTTATTTTCATGTAGATTGTGTTTGCTCTCTGCAACGGCCAACACAAAAGGTGAGGTGTTAGTATCTATTTTACAAACAGGAGTCCAATGTCCAGAGCAGTGTAACTAAGCAAGGCCAAACTGTGGGGCGAGAACCCAAATCCAACTCGATCCGGCACCACAGCCCCTCCTCTTTTGCTACACCCTGCTGCTTCATATGTGTGTGTATCGTTCCCATACACAGATTATGTATCTCCATTCACCAATTCAATTAAACATCAAATATTGAAGCAGCATGCCTTCGAGAATGCAAATGTGGAAATGTCATGGTTGTCTGCCCTTGTGGACAGAACTAATTATACCCAAGGTAGGTATAAGTGTCTGAAGAGGAGACTCAATAAAGTCTTACATGGCTTCAGGAGGCAATCTGTCACATTTGGGCTGAGGATCTAGAAGCACTTTCTGGAGAAGCCTGTGTACTTATATGCTGGCCTATTATCCTGAAAGTTGTTAAAGATTAAATGAATTTTGACTGTTATCCAGTTTTATTTTTTTTTCTTTTTAAATAAAGACAAAGATGAGGTCTTTATTTTTTTAATGTTGAAATTTCTTTGTGTCATTGTCAAAACTTTGTTCCAAGAGAGTGAGTAGAATGTTGGAAAGTGAGATGCAGAGCCAGAGCCTGCTAAGAAGAGCCTCCCTTCTTGTCTGCATTTAGCTGTATCTTCTTCACAAAGGCCACCTAGCCTCATTCAGGTGCTTGTATTTTCCCCTCACAGAGCACTGTGCTTTTCCTTATCGAATGAATGAAGAAAGGATCAGAGTTCTGATCTAACCTCTTAAAAGCCTAAGTGGAATTGTGGTATTTTACTAATTTAGTCAGTCTCAGTTGTCTTATTTGTAAAAAAGAAGGAAAAGTCATTTATGACACAGGTTTGTAAAGATCTATTGGAAAACATAATAATGAAAGCACCTTGTCAAGCACCTTAGTCAATATTTATTATTTTCATTGCCATTGTAATTTGTCATGAGCATAGATCCAGGAGCATATGCTAAACCTGAAGGTAATGCCGAATGTAAAATATGCTGCCCAATTTCTGAGGTGACAATGTAGATCTTTTTGAGAGGATTGGTGCTAGAAAGCACTATGGTGCCAAGCTGTCAGTGAAAACCTTTAATAACCCTCTATTTATGTGCCATCATGGCTTTCCCCAAAATTATCTTCTGGAACCATGACTAGCCCTCATCTAAGGGTTTGGTAATTGCTTTTGCCCAATCTGAGTACAATCTGTTCCGCTACTTTTGAGTTATGCAAGGGTGAAATAAATACAGAACAAGCTTGCAAGTTACATTAAAGAAAGTCAAGATGTGCTTTGCAGACGGATAAAACTTAAAAATGCCTGAACTTTCAAAGTCAAAACTTCTACAAGGAAAAGTATCAGAAGTAAAATTTGGAAAACCCAGCAGAAACAGCCTGTGGTGCTTTGAATACAAGAAGCGATATTTAATCCTCCGACTTGACTTCTCAGTGTGAAGCTAGACCCCTTTCCTCCTTAACAAAATAGGGAAATAAAGGATAGCTTTAATCACTTCTGCTCCCTGAAAGACCTGCTTCTCAAGAGGAATATCTATATATATTTGTATTTTTCCCCCGTCAACGACAATGTAACTAATCACATTTCTTTTTCTTCCTCAAAGCAATATTAGTAATTTGCAAAATGCCTCACTCTCTTGACCTACTTTAAACTGTCTTGTATTTTTATATTATTTAAATTATCCATATTTGGCAACACATATTGTATTTTTAGTTGTATCATTTTTGTTCTAGTTTGATTCCATTGTGACCTTTTTGAAACAGTATGGAATACAGAATGTTTAAGAGCATACAGAAAATAATTTCAATCATAAACTGTTAAGCAAGTCAAACTCTGGTAAAACCTGAATTAAATTAGTAATCAGTTAAAAATGACCTATGCTCAGGAAGAGTCTAGAAATTTATGACTGAGAATGTGTGACATTGCTGGATCGGTTAAAATGCCCAGGGCAAAAACCTCAGGAAGATGAAATTTACCAACATACCTGATAAACCATAATTTAACCAATTACAATAAATGTATAAAATGGACATAGTCATCATCAATTCTAACAATGAGGCCTGAGTATACCCTTATTGGTGATAGCAATAATATTAATGTATGAGAAAGCATTAACAATAGAAATGACAAACAACAAAAGCAATAGGTATAATTACTAGCTTTATCCAGTTTAAAATATATAGACCTATTATCACTTAACAGAGTTCCTAGTAATACTCTTAATTAATTTAAATTGTAAAGATAATTAACAATCATGTTCTTCTCAAATACCGAATTTACTGAGTGCGTGATTAAACTCTTTTAAGAGTTAACACATAGTAATCTGTGGTTAGATACTGGAAGTAAATTAATCTCGGTGACTTTTCCTAAATTGCACTGTCTATAGATTTGTTTCACAAGTAAACTCCGTGTCTCAGAATAGACCAAATATTAGATAGTAGTGAAAATCTTCCTTCTCAGGAACAATAAGCACATTTGCTGTATTTGCTGTTATTAACTTGTGCCCCCAATATCTAGCGCTACATGGATCACAGATGTAATATATTTTGCTCATATTTTGTTTTTCATGTTGATTGTAACTTATTGACTATTTACATTGAGCATCCATCTTTGATTTGTCCTGCATTATTTCACTAGTTTTTATATTTCCAATTGTTCTTTTCCTTCTTTTACTGTTAGAAATTCTTGTACAGTTTCTCAAAGTTCTTACACATTTTTAGAGGTCTTAAAGTTTAAAAACATGTAATAAATTAAGGAAATGCTCACCTACCAATTTATATGTTATTTCAAATTTTAATCTCTATGAATTTTGAAATAGTTGATGTGTTAAAAAAAAAAAGTAACACTCAAATGCATGCAATTTTTAGAGTGGCTTCCTCCCTGCCACCTCTCAGTGATCAGTACTCGATTACCACAAGTTTGCATAGTTATTGGGTTGAATGGCCACATCAAAGCAATGTGTAGTTGAATCCAGGTACAAATATAGCGGAATGAGAGAGAGACAGAGAGAAAAGCATAAACAGAGAAAACAGTCTCTATGTTTTGTTGTGTGTGTACTATGTGCTGAATGTAGGACTAGGTACATTATCTCTTCTACTCTCACAATATAACTGAAGATTAGGTATTGCTTTTCACATATTATGAAGTAGGCTAAGAAAGCAATCAAATTGTTTGAGTTGCTCAAAGTCATTCATAAGTAAATAAATAATAAGTAAATAAATAAGTAAATGCTGGCCTGACTCCCAAACTTACTTGTATGGTGAATTGCATTTCATAAGTTGATGTGTTTTGGGCCACAAATGAAAATGGCAGCCTGAATGGTGCTCAAGGAAAGATGAGCAAAGATAAAGTAATTAGTGACCATAACAAGAATGTCTATGAGAGATCCACTCCATTGAACAAGGCAAGGTACTTTCTACATCCAGGGAAAAAGCTCTGAGGTGAAGCAAAAACATTTCTGCTGGTTTTGAACTGATGAGTTATGCCTATAACCTTCCTTCCTACTGTCTATGCCCTGATATCATGTTTACCAGATGTCTTTTGGTCTTATATGGCTCTGATTACCCTAGAGAGGTGTATAATTCAGTGGACATGAAAAATTGGGTCAATTCAGAGCCATGGAAATTAAATTAGTTTCCTGGTTTGTTTATAATCCATTTGAGAGTTCAGTTAAGATAGTCACTTCCTGTGAGTCAGCTCCAGCACCAGGACAGCATCAGATTTCCTGACCAGTACAGTTGAGTTCCAGAACCAGGACTGCAGTGACCCAAATAAGGAGCTTCTTTTGAAATTACCTTAGCATTTAAAGTATGTCCGCAGGCAACATCTCTCTCGCTCTCTTTTGTTCTCCCTAAACACAAACTGAAGTCTAAAACATGAGGACAAAGCAGAAAGGACTTTGAGTCATAACTTCTTTTGTTGAGGCTTTGTGCCTTACCTTATAAACATCTTTATCATACCAGAAGCTCCTAATAATGATCTGCAGAAAGGACTGACATTTCAGGGGACCTACTCTCTGAGTGTTTTAATCTGCAAAGTTGTATTACATCTATCATCCAATCAAATGTACCTACTGAGCTAATTCTAGGCACTCAATAATGTTCTAACTATAAAACCCAAAATGTTATTTTTGTTTCCTCCTTAGTGTATCTTTCTTTGACTTTTAAAGGGAAGGACTCCTCCTTAACACTACCTTTATTTTGATAATATCCTTTCCAGATTCTGCCTCTACCTCTCTGATATGACTCTAAATTCTTGGGACATTTTTCTTCTACTGTCTGACCCTAAATTTTGCTGTTCCCCAGCAGACTGTTTCACTACTGTCTACATTCTGTCATCTCTGAGTGGGTTCTGACACCTTGTATGAATTTAGTACAGCAGGTATACTGCTGACCACCCCCCACCCCAGTCTATACCATTAGTACAGTGTCTTCTTCCCACCTCTTATTGAGGATCCCTTCAAGTCATCCGTACAATCACCCAGAAATGACAGTATCTCAGGCCCAGTGTATTCCAGCTGAATGCATTATTCTCATTCTAATGTATTTTTTAACAGTTTATCTAATTTGGCATTTCGACTATAAACTTTATTTTAAAAATGTGCCCTCATCCTGTCTCAACAACAAATCACTTTAAAGTCATGATCATCTTTACCATCCAGGTATGTCTCTTTTCCATCCAAACTTTCCGTGTGGCTCAGTCTCCCATTATATCTTACCTACAGTACTGCACTAGTCTCAAAAAGCTCTCCATGCTCCAGTGTTCTTCCTCTCAAATCGCTCCTTCTGCAGTTAGGAGAATGATGGTTCCAAAATACAGATCTATTCATTGCAACCCTCCAAATAAAACACTTCGATGTCCTCACTATATACAATATAAAATGCAATCTCTTTAAAGAGATAGGGACTTCTTAGGATGTAAATAATAATAATGATGATGAAAATACTAATTATTATTATTATATCATCATTATTTTATATGCAACCATCTTTTTTTAAAGATTATATTTATTTATCCATGAGAGACAGAGAGAGAGAGAGAGGCAGAGACACAGGCAGAGGGAGAAGCAGGCTCCATGCAGGGAGCCTGATGTGGGACTCGATCTCAGACTCCGGGATCACATCTTGAGTCAAAGGCAGACACTCGACCACTGAACCACCCAGAGGTCCCTATATGCAACGATCTATAAGGCAAAAAAAAAAAAAAAAAAAAAAAAAAAAAAAAAAACCTCTACAGACACGAGTTGTTCAGAAAACAAGCCAGCAAGCTTCTGGAAGGGCAATTACAGTAAGAGACTCAGAAACAAGCAGAAATGACATTTCTCTTCATCTCTCACTTCTGCTTCCTTCTGATATATAGCATCATCCAGGCTCCTTGCTGTCATCTGGCTTTCATCCCATGATAAAAAGCATGGCAGGTCACAATGTTTCTATGCTTTATACCTTACTTCAACTACCTTGAAGAAATAAAAACAATAATATAAAATAAGTGAAATAAATGAAATATGTGTCAGTCCAAAGAGATGCTTGGTCCATTTCAGTTCAAGTGCCAGCTGCTTAACCATAACTATCAAAGCATTCAGGACAAGGTCCTAGCACAGGAATCCAGTGGCTATCAAGAGTCAAGCATCTCATCTCTGTTAGGCAAAGTATTAGGCATTTATATGCACATCTTTTCATTTAACACTTATGACAAAAGTATAAAACCAAGAGATGGAATTTTTTGTCCAGGCTTCCACAAGTGATGTAGCTGTGAATCCTAGATGTTGGACTCCAAATTCCATCTATATGAAAATATTTCTATTCCTTTCTTGCACAAAAGTTTATTTAAAAAGAATAGATGTTCTGTGTTGGGATGGGGGGGACCCAGTTACCAATTAAACTTATTGGTATAATAGTATACAAATTTCATAACAACAGTAAGTCCTGTTGGCTTTACATCTTAAATGTTTCAAGAATCTGATGTGCTTTTGGTATCTTTAAAATCACCACCTGGAACCAAGATATCACCTTTCATCTGTCTCATTGCTTCCTAATTGACCCACTAAAGCTGCTGATTGTTCACCCACTGCTTCTCTCCCCAACCTCTGCCCCACCAATCTAGTCTCAAGATAATAGCCAGAGAGATTTTGTTAATATGTAAGTCAAAATATATTCTTACTTGGAGTAAAAGCCAAAGTCCTTACCATGGTCTTAAAAACACTACAAGGTATACTGCTTCCTTCTGTCTACCTCTACACTTCTTTCAGGTGGTTGAAATTAACAAGCACACTTCTACCACAGTGTATTCATTATTCACTCTTCCCTCTGTCTAAAATGTTCTTCTCCCATACCTCCTCCTATTCCCCTCCTTCATTTGCTTATACTTGTGTGCTCCATTACCCTGTTGTCTAAAATAGCCACAGCTTGGACCAGCAGGGCCATCCTTTCTCTCACATCTAGAGGGGGGCAACACATACACAGAATGCAATGTATGTCAACCTTGAAGTCTAATAAAGTGTTAGATCCTCTATATCCTCTGTACACTGCCTTATTTTTTCATAAACTCATGAAACTTGAGGTTTTTATATGCATTTGTCCATTTGTGTAAAAAGTAAATTCCACAGAAGAAGAATTTGTTGTTGTTTTACTCTTCTAACCCAAAACCCAAATATTCTAGCATGCAGTAAATAGGTAATAAAAAGTGAATGAATTAATGAATAAATATGTAAAATCAAGTAATCAGGGTTCTTTGGATCATACTAACTTACCTTTAGTCTGTGATTTACCCTTGGGAATGTCATAAACTCCCTTACCCTTTCACTTATCTATCAAAAATGCCAGCCTTGCATAAACCCAAATAGTCACTTTTTATATGCCTACAAGATGAGAATTTGAGCACTTATAGAGAATCCTACCTAATAGCATAAACTAATTTCATTATAAGTTTGTGATAACCAATTCCAAGTGGGTATGCAACACTGCACACCTGTCCTACTATATTTCTTAGTCAATTTAGTATCTAACTCTCTATGTAACATTGCACTATTTTTTATTAAAAATAGTAGATTTTTAGGATTAATAAACAAATCTCTATATATCTATTCTACTTATCCTTTCCTTTTAATTAATTTATTCCCATGCATTTAAGCCTGTTCAAGACTCTCTCATTAAAAAGAAAAAGAAAAACTCTCTGTTCTTCTTTCTATTTTCTACTTTTTTCCTTTCTTTTTTTTTTTCAAATAGATTTTATTGTTAGAACAATTTTAGGTTTACTGCAAAGTTGAAAAGTAAGTATGGAGAGTTCATAGATACCACCCACCCCCATATATGCACAGTTTCCTCCATTACCAACATCCTATACTACGATGGGACATTTGTTGTAGTCTGTGAATCTGCATTATTGATACATCATTATCAACCAAAATCCTCATTTCATATCAGGTTTGCTCTTAATTTGTATTCTATGGATTTTGAAAAGTATATAATGATATATATCCACTATTATAGTATCATAGACAATAGTTTAACTCCCTCCCTTAAAATCCTCTTTGCCTTGTCCATTTATTGCTACCGCCCTCTAATCCTTATTAGCCACTGAATTTTTTATTGTCTCTACAGTTTTGCCTTTGCCAGAGGGTCATACAGTGGGAATAATACTAGGTATCCTTTTCACAATGGTTTATTTCACTAATAATATGCAATTTACTTAGTAATATGCATATTCCAGGTCTTTTTGTGCCTTGATAATGTATTTCTTTTTACTTACTTACTTTACTTTTATCTGAATATAGTTGACATGCAATGTTAGCATTAGTTTCAGATATAATAAACCTTGGTGATTCAACTTCTCTGTATCTTACGCTATGCTCACCACAAGTGTAGTTCCCATCTGTCACCACACAGCACTATTATATCACTGATTATGTTTCCTATGCTTGCGTTTTGTTCCCATGACTTATTCGTTTCACAGCTGGAAGCCTGTATCTTCTACTCCCCTTCACCATTTTGCCCATCCTTTTCTCACCTCTCCTCTGACAACCATCAGTTTATTTTCTGTATTTTCAGGTTTTTTTTTTAATAAAATAATTTTTTATTGCTGTTCAATTTACCAACATACAGAATAACACCCAGTGCTCATCCCGTCAAGTGTCCCCCTCAGTGCTCGTCACCCAGTCACCCCCACCCCCACCCTCCTCCCCTTCCACCCCCCCTAGTTCCTTTCCCAGAGTTAGGAGTCTTTATGTTCTGTCTCCCTTTCTGATATTTCCCACACATTTCTTCTCCCTTCCCTTATATTCCCTTTCACTATTATTTATATTCCCCAAATGAATGAGAACATATAATGTTTGTCCTTCTCCGATTGACTTACTTCACTCAGCATAATACCCTCCAGTTCCATCCACGGTGAAGCAAATGGTGGGTATTTGTCATTTCTAATAGCTGAGTAATATTCCATTGTATACATAGGCCACATCTCCTTTATCCATTCATCTTTCGATGGACACCGAGGCTCCTTCCACAGTTTGGCTATTGTGGCCATTGCTGCTATAAACATCGGGGTGCAGGTGTCCCGGGGTTTCACTGCATCTGTATCTTTGGGGTAAATCCCCAGCAGTGCAATTGCTGGGTCGTAGGGCAGGTCTATTTTTAACTCTTTGAGGAACCTCCACACAGTTTTCCAGAGTGGCTGCACCAGTTCACATTCCCACCAACAGTGCAAGAGGGTTCCCCTTTCTCCACATCCTCTCCAACATTTGTGGTTTCCTGCCTTGTTAATTTTCCCCATTCTCACTGGTGTGAGGTGGGATCTCATTGTGGTTTTGATTTGTATTTCCCTGATGGCAAGTGATGCGGAGCATTTTCTCATGTACATGTTGGCCATGTGTAGGTCTTCCTCTGTGAGATTTCTCTTAATGTCTTTTGCCCATTTCATGATTGGATTGTTTGTTTCTTTGGTGTTGAGTTTAGTAAGTTCTTTATAGATCTTGGAAACTAGCCCTTTATCTGATACGTCATTTGCAAATATCTTCTCCCATTCTGTAGGTTGTCTTTTAGTTTTGTTGACTGTATCCTTTGCTGTGCAAAAGCTTCTTATCTTGATGAGGTCCCAATAGTTCATTTTTGCTTTTGTTTCTTTTGCCTTCGTGGATGTATCATGTATCTTGTAGCCGAGTTCAAAAAGGGTGTTGCCTGTGTTCTCCTCTAGGATTTTGATGGAATCTTGTCTCACATTTAGGTCTTTCATCCATTTTGAGTTTATCTTTGTGTCTGGTGCAAGAGAGTGGTCTAGTTTCATTCTTCTGCATGTGGATGTCCAATTTTCCCAGCACCATTTATTGAAGAGACTGTCTTTCTTCCAGTGGATAGTCTTTCCTCCTTTATCGAATATTAGTTGACCATAAAATTGAGGGTCCACTTCTGGGTTCTCTATTCTGTTCCATTGATCTATGTGTCTGTTTTTGTGCCAGTACCACACTGTCTTGATGACCACAGCTTTGTAGTACAACCTGAAATCTGGCATTGTGATGCTCCCAGCTATGGTTTTCTTTTTTAAAATTCCCCTGGCTATTCGGGGTCTTTTCTGATTCCACAAAAATCTTAAAATAATTTGTCTAACTCTCTGAAGAAAGTCCATGGTATTTTGATAGGGATTGCATTAAACGTGTAAATTGCCCTGGGTAACAATGACATTTTCAGAATATTCTTCCAATCCATGAGCATGGAATATTTTTCCATCTCTTTGTGTCTTCCTCAATTTCTTTCAGAAGTGTTCTATAGTTCTTAGGGTATAGATCCTTTACCTCTTTGGTTAGGTTTATTCCTAGGTATCTTATGCTTTCGGGTGCAATTGTAAATGGGATTGACTCCTTAATTTCTCTTTCTTCAGTCTCATTGTTAGTGTATAGAAATGCCATTGATTTCTGGGCATTGATTTTGTATCCTGCCACGCTACCAAATTGCTGTATGAGTTCTAGCAATCTTGGGGTGGAGGCTTTTGGGTTTTCTATGTAGAGTATCATGTCATCGGCGAAGAGGGAGAGTTTGACTTCTTCTTTGCCAATTTGAATGCCTTTAATGTCTTTTTGTTGTCTGATTGCTGAGGCTAGAACTTCCAGTACTATGTTGAATAGCAGTGGTGAGAGTGGACATCCCTGTCTTGTTCTGATCTTAGGGGAAAGGCTCCTAGTGCTTCCCCATTGAGAATGATATTTGCTGTGGGCTTTACGTAGATGGCTTTTAAGATGTTGAGGAATGTTCCCTCTATCCCTACACTCTGAAGAGTTTTGATCAGGAATGGATGCTGTATTATGTCAAATGCTTTCTCTGCATCTAATGAGAGGATCATATGGTTCTTGGTTTTTCTCTTGCTGATATGATGAATCACATTGATTGTTTTACGAATGTTGAACCAGCCTTGTGTCCCGGGAATAAATCCTACTTGGTCATGGTGAATAATATTCTTAATGTACTGTTGGATCCTATTGGCTAGTATCTTGTTGAGAATTTTTGCATCCATGTTCATCAGGGATATTGATCTGTAATTCTCCTTTTTGGTGGGGTCTTTGTCTGGTTTTGGAATTAAGGTGATGCTGGCCTCATAGAACGAATTTGGAAGTACTCCATCTCTTTCTATCTTTCCAAACAGCTTTAGTAGAACAGGTATGGTTTCTTCTTTAAACGTTTGATAGAATTCCCCAGGGAAGCCATCTGGCCCTGGACTTTTGTGTCTTGGGAGGTTTTGATGACTGCTTCAATTTCCTCCCTGGTTATTGGCCTGTTCAGGTTTTCTATTTCTTCCTGTTCCAGTTTTGGTAGTTTGTGGCTTTCCAGGAATGAGTCCATTTCTTCTAGATTGCCGAATTTATTGGCGTATAGCTGCTCATAATATGTTTTTAAAATCGTTTCCATTTCCTTGGTCTCCTTTCTCATTCATGATTTTATTAATTTAAGTCTCCTCTCTCTTCTTTTTAATAAGGCTGGCTAATGGTTTATCTATCTTATTAATTCTTTCAAGGAACCAACTCCTGGTTCTCTTGATCTTTTCTACAGTTCTTCTGGTCTCGATTTCGTTGAGTTCTGCTCAAATTTTAATTAACTCTCTTCTGCTGGGCATGGGGGTCCATCTGCTGTTTTTTCTCTAGTTCCTTTATGTGTAAGGTTAGCTTTTGTATTTGAGTCTTTCCAGTTTTTGAATGGATGCTTGTATTGCGATGTATTTCCCCCTCAGGACTGCTTTTGCTGCATCCCAAAGATTTTGAAGGTTGTATCTTCATTCTCATTAGTTTCCATGAATATTTTTAATTCTTCCTTAATTTCCTGGTGAACCGTTTCATCTTTTAGCAGGATGGTCCTTAACCTCCACGTGTTTGAGGTCCTTCCAAACTTCTTGTTGTGATTTAGTTCTAATTTCAAGGTATTATGGTCTGAGAATATGCAGGGGACGATCCCAATCTTTTGTTATCAGTTCAGACCCGATTTGTGACCCAATATGTGGTCTATTCTGGAGAAACTTCCATGTGCACTTGAGAAGAATGTGTATTTAGTTGAGTTTGGATGTAAAGTTCTGTAGATATCTTGAAATCCATCTGGTCCAGTGTATCATTTAAAGCTCTCGTTTCTTTGGAGATGTTGTGCTTAGAACACCTATCGAGGGTAGAAAGAGGTAGATTGAAGTCACCAAGTATAAGTGTATTATTATTTAAGTATTTCTTCACTTTGGTACTAATTGGTTTAAATATTTGGCAGCTCCCACATTTGGGGCGTATATATTGAGGATTGTTAAGTCCTCTTGTTGCATAGATCCTTTAAGTATGATATAGTGTCCCTCTTCATCTCTCACTACAGTCTTCGGGGTAAATTTTAGTTTATCTGATATAAGGATGGCTACCCCTGCTTTCTTTTGAGGACCATTTGAATGGCAAATGGTTCTCCAACCTTTTATTTTCAGGCTGTAGGTGTCCTTCTGTCTAAAATGAGTCTCTTGTAGACAGCAAATAGATGGGTCCTGCTTTTTTATCCAGTCTGAAACCCTGCGCCTTTTGATGTGGTCATTAAGCCCGTTCATGTTCAGAGTTACTATTGAGAGTATGAGTTTAGTGTCATCATGAGATCTATTCAGTCCTTGTTTTTGTGGATTGTTGCACTGAACTTCTTCTTAAATGGGAATTTTAAGAGTCCCCCTTAAAATTTTTGCAGAGCTGGTTTGGAGGTCACATATTCTTTCAGTTCCTGCCTGTCTTGGAAGCTCTTTATCTCTCCTTCCAGTTTGAATGAGAGCCTTGCTGGATAAAGTATTCTTGGTTGCATGTTCTTCTCATTTAGGACCCTGAATATATCCTGCCAGCCCTTTCTGGCCTGCCAGGTCTCTGTGGAGAGGTCTGCTGTTACCCTAATACTCCTCCCCATAAAAGTCAGGGATTTCTTGTCTCTTGCTGCTTTAAGGATCTTCTCTTTATCTTTGGAATTTGCAAGCTTAACTATTAAATGTCGAGGTGTTGAATGGTTTTTTATTGATTTTAGGGGGGGATCTATTTCCTGGATCTGGAATGCCTGTTTCCCTTCCCAGATTAGGAAAGTTTTCAGCTAGGATTTGTTCAAATACATATTCTGGCCCTCTGGCCCTTTCTGCGCCCTCGGGAACCCCAATTAAATGTAGGTTTTTCTTCCTCAGGCTGTCGTTTATTTCCCTTAATCTGTCTTCATGGTCTTTTAATTGTCTCTTTTTTCCTCAGTTTCCCTCTTTGCCATCCACTTGTCTTCTATGTCACTCACTCGTTCTTCCACCTCGTTAACCCTCGTCGTTAGGACTTCTAGTTTGGATTGCATCTCATTCAATTGATTTTTAATTTCTGCCTGATTAGGATCTAAATTCTGCAGTCATGAAGTCTCTTGAGTCCTTTATGGTTTTTTCTAGAGCCACCAGTAGCTGTATAATAGTGCTTCTGAATTGGCTGACACTGAATTGTAATCCAGATTTTGTAACTGTGTGGGAAAGAGGACTGTTTCTGATTCTTTCTTTTGAAGTGAGGTTTTCTTTCTAGTTATTTTGCTCAGTGCAGAGTGGCCAAAAACAAGTTGTATTGGGAAAAGGGTAAAAAGAGAGATAGAGAAGGAAAGAAAAGAGAAAAAGAAAAAAGAAACAAGGAAGAAAAAAAGGAAAAAAGAGAAGAAAAAGAGAAAGAAAAAGAAAGAATGGTGAAAAAAAAAAGGGTGGGGGAAGCAATCAGAAATGAAAAAGAAAAAACCAAAAGCACGGGGGAGTATCTTCTGATTCTGTGTACTTTAAGTCCCTTGACTTCCCCTGGAACTTGTCCGTCTAGCGGGTCTTCTGGGGGAGGGGCCTGTTGTGCTGATTTTCAGGTGTTAGCACTTGGGGGAGCTGCTCTGCCCCCTGCCTGGTGCAGGGCTCAGTGGGGGCTGTTTACCCTGTGAGGCCCCGGGAGGAACAACCCCAGTGGCGGGGCCAGCTCTAGAGCCCCGGATTCAGCCCCCGCAGGAACTCCAGAGCTCTCCTCCGTCTGCAGGGCCTGGAGGCTCCGGGCGGGGCCGCTGATCTGCTCAGCTCGCGGCAGGAGCGTCCTCGCTGTCCTGGGCCCTCCCGGCCTCTGCCTGTCCCGGGGTAGGCCGGATCCTGGGCTGTGTCTCGGCGCCCTGTGCTCCGGGGCTGCGCTGTTGGATTCTCTCCCGCCCCGCAGCCCCCTCCGTGGAGCCGCCCCCGAGCCCCCCGAGCTGCTCCCGCCCCGCAGCCCCCTCCCCGGAGCCGCCCCCGAGCCCCCCGAGCTGCTCCGGGTCCCCCGTGCGCGCTGCAGCCCTTAGGGAGCTCGGCGCACTCTCCCGGGGCGCAGGTGCCTGTTAGTGTCCCCGGGAGCCCGAGGGCATCCCCGCCCTCCTGGGTCCTGCTCCACCTCCCCGCGAGCCCCTTTCCGCCCGGGAAGGTCGGTGCAGCTCCTGCTCCTCCGGGACGGGGCTCTCCTGTCCTGGGGACACTCGCCCCGGCCTCAGTCTAGCTCTCGCGGGCCCCTCCCCCTTGGAGGCCTTTTGCTGCTTTATTTCTTTTTCCCCGTCTTCCCACCTTGATAGAAGCTCGAACTCTTCTCACTGTAGCATTCCAGCTGGTCTCTCTTTAAATCTCAGGCCGAATTCGTAGATTTTCAGGATGATTTGAAGGTTATCTAGGTAATTTGGTGGGGACAGGTGACTTGGGGACCCGACTCTTCGCCATCCTGCCCCTCCCCTCCTGTATTTTCAGGTTTGATTCTGATTTTTTTATTCATCTATTTTGTTTTTTTAAATTCCATATATGAGTGAAATCATATGGTATTTGTGTTCACTTAGTATAACACCCTATAGGCCCATCCTTATTGTTGCAAATGGCAAGAATCTCATCCTTTTTATGACTATGTAATATTCTTCATGCATGTGTGTAAAAACACACATCACGTCTTCCTTATCTATTTGGCTACCTATAGGTACTCAGTTTGCTTCCATATCTTGGCTATTGGAAATAATGCTGCAATAAACACAAATTAGTGTTTTCATTTTTGGGGGGTAAATACGTGGTAGTCGAATTACTAGATAATATATTTCTATTTTAATTTTTTAAGAATTCTCCATACTGTTTTCCACATGGCTGCACCAATTTACATTCTCTCCAATGATGCCCAAGGATTCCTTTTTTTTCCACATCCTTGTCAACACTTGTTATTTCTTATCTTTTTGATTTTAGCCATTCTGATAGGTGTGAGGTGGTTTTTATTTGAACTTCACTGGTAATGAGTGTTGTTGAACAGAAAATACATTTCTTTTTAACACTGAATAATATTCCATTGTCTGTTTTTACCACAGTTTATCCATTCACTGAAGGACATCTTGGTTGATTCCAAGTCTGGGCAATTATTAATAAATCTGGTATAAATATCTTTGTGAGGCTTTTGTGTGGCCATAAGTTTCCAACTACTTTGGGCAGATACCAAGGAATATAATTACTGGATTATGTGGTAAGAATATGTTTGGTTTATAAGAAACTGCCAAAGTGTCTTCCAAAAATAGATGTGTGTCATTTGGCATTCTCACCAACAATGAATGAAAGTTCTTATTGATTCACAGCCTCACCAGCATTTGAAGTTCTCAGCGTTTTGGATTTTAGCCATTTTTATAGGTGCATCTAATAGTCACAGCTCATTGTTTGATTTTCATTTCCCTGACTGTATATGAAATGGAGCATCTTTTCATATACTTCCTTGCCATCTGTATATCTTTTTTGGTGAGATGTTTGTTTAGATCTTTTGCTCATTTAAAAAAATGGATTATTTTCTTATTGTTTAATAGTAGTTTTTGTTTTCAATTGTTTTGTTTTTTTGAGGGGGCAGGGATATTTTGAATACCAGTCCTTTATCAGATATGTCTTTTGCAAAGATTTTTTCCTGGTCTGTGGCTTGTCTTCCCATTCTCTTGATCTTTACTGCTTTTTACACCAAAACTTCTCTTTCCCTGTACTCCATTCTCAGCCACTTTACTCTCTCCTTCATTTGCACTTCAAGCTGAATTCTGCTGCTATAATTCTACCAAAACCTAAGAGTAGTGATGGCTATTAAATTTAGTGATTATTTTATAGATCTTATTTTATTTGATAATTGAGCAGCACTTGGAACTTTGGGCTTCTTTAAATAGGCTTGTGTCTGGGTGTCTGTGGCATATTATTCTCTTGGGGTTTTTTTGTTTTATTTTGTTTTTTTGTTTTTCTTCTTTGAATATTCCTCTTCTCTGACTCATTTACATTGTTTTCTCTATGGTAAAAGTTGGAATTTCTCAACATTGGGCCTGTGGTCAATGGGGTGTTTACTCTAAATGACTCCTTTTTTTAAATACCACCTTCTGAGATTTGTCCTTCAAATTCTAGCCTGATGTAATAGACAGATGACCTCACATATTCTCTGGGATATTTGAGAGATGCAAACACAGTACCTCCATATTCCTTTTCCAGATCGACCATCACAGGAACTCCCATAAGCTTCTTCAGTTCTTCCCATCTTGGTGAAGGGTTCCACCACTCATGTACTTCAATAAGCCAGAAATGTAGTTATTCTTACTTCTTCCTTTTTCCCAATCTTATCATTTAACAAAATCCATGTACCTTCAATTTCTTTACTCCTTAACCTCTATCTCTCTACTTTTTGTTAGCTTAACTTATGTGCCCTTTAACAAGCTACCAGCCCCATAGCAGGACCCACCATCCTCATGCACCCTCCTCACTCTGAATGCCTTTCTATACTAAAACCACAGAGACTTTTTCAAAAATACATATCTTATTTACTATCTGTATCTATCTTTAATTAAGACACTACATTTGCTTTTCGGATGAAGTTAAAAATCACTTAAGGAGATTTAACAAAATCCATGTCTGACTTTTGCTCAGTTTCATCTTACACTACATTCCCCGCCAGTTTTGTCTTCCAGTCATACTGCATATGCAGTGTTCTTTCTTGTCACTGGGACTCTAACCATGCTGTTCCTTCTGCCTACAGGAGCTCTCTCTCTCTCTTTCTTTCTAGTATTAGTTAGTTAGTTCACTTCTAACTGAATGTAATGCCTCATTACATTCACTTCTAACTGAATGTAATGCCTCATTATGTTATCATGCTTCTCCAGAGAAACAAAACCAAATAGATAGATAGATAGATAGATAGATAGATAGATGATAGATAGATAGATAAGAATAGAGTTATTACTGGAATTGGCTCACATGATTATGAAGGCTTTGCTATGCTATGATATGCTGTCCATAAGCTATGGAACCAGGAAAGCTGGTGGTATAACTCAGTCCAAGTCCCAAGGCCTGAGAACAAGTGGGGCCACTGGTATAAGTCCTGGAGTCCAAAGTCTATAGAACTAGTAGCTCCAATGTGCAAGAGTAGACGAAGATAGATATCCCTGCTCAAGTAGAGAGTGTGAGAGAATTTGCTCTTCCTCCACTTTTTTGTTCTATTTGGGCCCTCAACAGATTGTATGATATCTGTAATCATTAGGGGGCATACTCTTCAGTCTACTGATTCAAATACTAATGTCATCTGGAAACACCCTCATCGACAAACCCAGAAATGTTTCACCAGCTATCTGAGCATCTCTCAGCCCAGTTGTGTTGACACATGAAATTAACCATCTTGTTCACCTTGAGCATTACATTTTTAGGCTATCTTCCCTCAATATACCAGATCCCTATAACATTGTAGTTAAATTTTCAAATTTTTTTACTTGTTTAAATTTTTCATCAATCTCTTCACTTAGAAGAGTGTATGCTCTATCAGGAATTTCGATGTTTATGTTCTTACTTATGTTCTGTATCTCTAGAACCTAACTCTGAACCTGGGTCATTGAATAAATGAATAAATCATCTTTATGCACTTGATGTCCATAAAGCCTCTTGGCTCTTTTATGTTCATATCCAAGTATAGTATTGAAATGGTGGTAAATTAATGTTATTTTTGTATCTTGACAGTTCTATTGCTTGAAATGTGTTAAAATCAGGTGAGAGTTATCATATTACTGGGCTTTTCTTACATTTGGCATTCCCCATTTTTCTAATTGTGAAGTGCACATCCTACTGACTTAACTCCTGGGATTGCTATGCAAAATAATGTGTGACATAAGACATTTTACTCTTCCAAAGTGCCACACAGAAGCTCAATGATGGACCATCATCATCATCTTATACTATAAAGTCTTCGTGCTCTGAATCCTTAGGAATAAAAGCCAATAATTCCATCATAGGGGCTAACAGAAGAATATTCTAAGACCTATTTACTTTTGGTTTAATGATTATTTTATTCATATAATGTATATGGTAAATGCAAAATATAAGTTAACAAGAAAATAAGGAGTTAATAAAAGCTCCAAATTAATTTTTTTCTACTGAGGATAAGGTATTTTATCATAAGGATTCTGTGTTGAAAATATTTATTTAAGTAGCCTTCTGACACTTTTGCAATCAAACATGGCATTTACAAACTTATCAAGTGGTCATGTTCCCTTAAGCATCGAGTATTGTGAATTGAGCCAGGAACATTGGAAAAAAGCTGTCTTTGAGGACTTGCTCTGTTAGTGACTTCTTGCACAATCTTGGGGAAAGCACTTCACTTTCTGAGACTTACTCATGAAGATGTGAAATCACAAGGCTTCCCCACTAAGTTTGCTGGGAAAACTACAAACCAGTATTTGAGATAGTATTTATTACTTACAGACTGTTGTGTGGTTATCCCCTTCACTATAACCAAGCCTATCAGGTTAATTGTGAATCAGAAGAGGCAAGGATAAATGTGGAAGTAGTTTTCCTTCTCATCTAAGGAGAGAGACTCGGGACTGCATCAGAGTTCTTTTGAACTCTTGTAACATAGATTTTCAAAAATATTCTCTTAAACGGTGAGAAACTACCCACTCCCAACTGTATTGTCTATGAGGTACATGGCACTGAAGTATTTGAAACATATTTCAATCTAAATATTCTATATTTTAGACACAGAGCTGAACTGATTGCTTAGTCTCTTATTTCTTAAAGTACCTTGATCAGTTTCTTTTCAGCTCCTCTCTAGTCTTTCACAGCTCTATTTCCTATTTAACAGATGAATAATCAGATTCAGAGAGATTAAGTGGTTTGCCGAAAGTCACTCCTCTGTAAATTTATTGCTAAAATCTTCTAATGATTATAATATAATCTGATTTCCAGAACAGGTATCCTACACATTCTCTCACCCATAAGCCAGGCTGCTCTCTGAAAACAGCCTGACTTTTCATGATGAATTATGATCCTTTCTAAAGAGGCTTCTTTGTTTTTGCAATTATTTTTCCTCCTTAGAAGCCTAATTGGTTCTAATTAGCCTAATTAGATAGACTAATTGCCAGAGTGCTCATCACCTTCTGACCCCATCTCTAGTATAGTAAGAACATTTTATCTCTTGTACCACCTCTAGTCATCAGATAGTAATTTTCTGGAGGTCTGTTCAAAAAAAATTCTGAAAAAAAAAATTTGCCAAAATCAATGAATTGCATCTGCCATGAAGTTAGAAGAAGATTAGAGTCATTTGCCATCCCAAGGTCAAGTATGTATGTGGTCAACAAATACAAAAATATTTTTTTAAGACAAAGGTGTTTGTGGGATTCAATGGAATTTATAAGGCCTTGAAAAACTACACATAAACCATAGTATATCTAAATGGAGAACCAGGCTAGAGCTCTAATAATAAAAATATGACAACACTCCAACAATAGCTCAAATATATTTTCTTACTATGTATCAGATACTGTGCTAAGTTCATAATATATGGGAATATAAATATATTCTTATTTTATCTTCAACAACTCTATATCACAGATATTATTTTTACCCCTATTTTACAATTAGAAACAGAACCAAAGAGAGTTAAAGAATGTGAACATTATTAGTCATTTGTGAAAGGTGGGGTTTGTGATATTTTGACTCCAAACTCAAACTTCAGAGCTACACTGCACTACTCTATTTATTCTCTGTGGTAGATTACAAGAATGGTTGCAAGCTTTTGCCCACCTATTGAGAGTTGGAATCTATGTCGCTTTTCCTCTTCTAATATTTGATTTGAATTGTTTAATAAAATGCAATCAAATGTCATTTTGTAAGTTCTGAGGCAGTCTCAAGAGAACTTGTACATTTCCTGTCAGCACTGGGTTATCCTGCCCTGGACTCAAGTGAGTAGGCCTGGTCTTGCCTGCCGAAGGATGAAAGAGCAAGTGAAACCAACCAACAACCTGGGCCACCTTTGACCAACTAATCCACAGCCAGTCTGGAAGCTGACTCCTGACAAATGGATGAGCCCAGTTGAGAACAACCAACCCTGGCCAGATAAGCAGAACTGTTCAGTTGAGCCCAGTGCAAACTGACAATGCATAGAATTGTGAGCTTAACAGATGGTTATTGTTTTAAGTCATTAATTTTGGCATGACTTGTTTTATAGCCTAACTGATAAATGTCTCAGGAGAGAATAAAAATATGTGTTATGATATCCAGGAAAAAAATAAAAGAAGAACAAACGTGTCCTTGAATCATAGGAAAGAAAGATGACTATAGGATAAGGAATGTAACAAAAGCTGCAGAGCTTCCTTTTTTATTTTTATCTGAGCTCCCCTCCCTTTCCATTCTTTGATAGTATTTATTGTGTGAAGGACCTGAAAGAATAAGCAAAATCATAGCAGTCAAGACTTATTACATTTAGGAAAAAAAAATAAAGAATTAAAGGATGGAAGAAGGAGTGAAAAATGGCAAAAGGAAAAGAGAGGAGAGCAAAAAGATTATATACGATAAGAGGCAAATGTCAACTTCTCTATTATTTTTCAGCATTTCCACATCTTACAGTGTTCCCAGGTGGTTAAAAACAACAACAAAAAAAGTTACTTCCTTGGAGAGAAAAAAAAAAAGTAGACAAGAAAAAGTTAGAACAAATGTGCTGATGTTAGGTATGCTCGCTTATGAAAGACCAAAAGCCAGATTTGAAAATATGGCCAAAGGCCAACTGCAGCTCTATGTCCTATATATAAATCCCCCGGGTGGAACTTTACTTGGGGATGACAGCACTTGCAGAAATGGCATCTCAGAATATAAAGAATAATTTTGGGTGTATAGAACAGGCTCTCTTTTAACCAGGGGATAGATAATCCTAAGGAACTTCTAGTCTTACTTGGGGTGAGTAACCTCAGTCCAGAATTCTTAGACACTATGACATACTGGACACAAATGTGCTGACTTCCCATTGTTTGTCTCTGGGATGCCTCTCTTAGTTCAACTAAAAGAATCTGGGGGTTTATGTTTAAGGCAAGAGGATGCACACCAAAGAAAAACTCTAGACATGTAGTCAGTATGAAAGACCTTTTAGTCAGGATCGAACACTTATTTGACATTGGCTCATCCATAAAAAAGAAAAAATGTTATCAACGTCTTGAATGTGGAGAAGCCTTCAGTTGGTATTTGACCCTTATTAGCTATCATCAAAGGCACAGCAAACAAAACCAATGCACTGAACATGGAGAATTCTTTAGTCAGTATGTATATCTCTTTCATTATCAAAGAACTCATACCAAGAAGGAATTTTTTGAATATAGAGGATATGAAAAAACCCTTTAGTTTTAAGGCTATTTCCTTATGTCCTCTTCAATTTCTTTCATAATTGTTCTATAGTTTTGAGAGTATAGATCTTTTACTTCATTAGTTAGATTTATTCCTAGGTATGCAACTGTTTCTGGTACAATTGTAAGTGGGATTGATTCCTTAATTTCTTTTTATGCTGCTTTGTTATAGGTGTATAGAAATACAACAGATTTCTGCAGAATGACTTTACATCCTGTGACTTTGCTGAATTCTTGTATGAGTTCTAGGAAGTTTTTGGTGGAGTCTTTCAGGTTTTCTACATGGAGTATCATGTCATCTGCAAATAGTGACTTCTTCCTTGCCAATTTGGATGCCTTTTTTTTTTTTTGTCTGATTGCTGAGGCTAAGCCTTCCAGTACTATGTTAAATAGTAGTGGTGAGAGTGGCCATCCTTGTCTTGGTTCCTGACTGTAGAGGGAAGGCTCTCAGGTTTTCCCCATTGAGGAGGATATTAGCTGTGGGTCTTTTGTATATGGCCTTTATTATGTTGAGGTAGAGCAAACATTGTTAAAATGTCTATACTACCCAAAGCAATCTCTACACATTTAATGCAATCTCCATCAAAATGCTACCAGTATTCTTCATAGAGTTAGAACAAACAACCCTAAAACTGTATGGAACCACAAAGACCAAATAGTCAAAGCAATTCTGAAAAAGAAAAACAAAACTGGAGACACCATGATTCTGGATTTCAAGCTATATTACAAAGCTATAGTCATCAAGATAGAATGGTACTGACACAAAAACAGATACAGACATCAATGGAACAGACTAGAAAACCCATAAATGGACCCACAACTACATGGTCAACTAATCTTCCACAAAAAAAAGGAAAGAATATTCAATGGAAAAAAGACACTCTTCAACACATGATGTTGGGAAAACTGGACAGCAACATACAGAATAATGACTGGACCACTTTCTTACACCATACAAAAAATTAATTCAAAATTGATGAAAGACCTTAATGTGAAATGGGAAACCATCAGAATCCTAGAGGAAAACACAGATAGAAGTCTCTGACATCAGCCATAGTAACTTCCTACTAGATACTTACTTCACTCCAGGCCAGGGAAACAAAAGGCAAAATGAACCATTGTAACTTCATCAAGATAAAAAGCTTCTGCACAGGGAAGTAAATAATCAACAAAACTAAAAGGCAATCTTACAAATGGGAGAAGATAATTGCAAACAATGTATGTGATAAAGAGTTAGTATCGAAAACCTTCAAAGAACTTATGAAGCTTAACACCCAAAATACAAATAACCCAATTAAGAAATGGGCAGAAGACATGAATAGACACTTTTCCAAAAAACACATCCAGATGGCTAATAGACACATGAAAAGATGCTCCATATCACTCATCATCAGGGAAATACAACTCAAAACCATGATGAGATACCACCTCACACCTGTCAGAGTGGCTAAAATTAACAACACAGGAAACAACAAATGTTGGTGAGGATGTGGAGAAAGGGGAACCCTCTTGCACTATTAGTGGGAATGCAAAGTGCTGCAGCCACTCTGGAAAACTGTGTGGAGTTCCTCAAAATGTTAACAAATAGAACTACCATATGATCCAGCAATTGCCCTGCTAGGTATTTACCCAAAGGATAGAAAAATACAGGGATCCCTGGGTGGCGCAGCGGTTTGGCGCCTGCCTTTGGCCCAGGGCGCAATCCTGGAGACCCGGGATCGAATCCCACATCAGGCTCCCGGTGCATGGAGCCTGCTTCTCCCTCTGCCTGTGTCTCTGCCTCTCTCTCTCTCTGTGTGTGTGACTATCATAAATAAATAAAAATTAAAAAAAAATTAAAAAAAAAAAAAAAAAAGGATAGAAAAATACAGATTTGAAGGGATATGAACACTCTGATGTTTATAGCAGCATAATCAACAATAGCCAAATTTTGGAGACAGCCCCCATTCACTATTGAAGGGCTAAAGATATGATATGTACAGGACAGGACAGTGGGGTTACAGGATGACCAAGGTAAATAATTTATAGGTTGGCTCAGTCATTCCAGCTCCTTCTCTGGTGAGTTTGTAATCCCTTGGATTTATGTAGCCTCCCTGTCTAGCAGATTTGCAGGATGAGAGTCACTCTGATTCCATATAATATACATTAACTCACTGGGAAGATAGTTTGATATTTTCACAGTTTAAGAACTAAAAACAAAATTGCTGATCCATCTTGTTCTCTCTAATAGTGGCCTAAATAATGTCAAGGATCTCAGTGATTCTATAGACACAAAACAAGGTTTTCTCAGAACAGGTCCCTGTCTCCAAGATAGGTGTTGCAAAAATATTACACAGTACATAGAAATATTTCCAATTATATTCTTGGCCAAAATGACTAATTATAGAGTCCTCAGTCAATATAGACTGTTTTATTTTATGTAATCTGAAATCTTAGTTTATATAAACTGAAATTCAGAGCAACTTTCCTGAATTCATTCCAGAAAATGTTAAGTAAAATGTAGTGCTTTGTTTGAAAAGCACCAACTCTCACTTTAGAGACAATTGTTAACATACTAAAACAGATTCTACCCCTGCAAATGCCCAAACTGAGGATTTGTGCAGGAGTAAGAAAGTAAGAAAATTAGAGCAGCATCAGACCAGATAGCAACAGCAACAGCTATATCTTCTACGAGCTCTGAAGTCCTAAGCAGAAATGAATACTGTACTTAAATATTTCTCTATTTTAAGATCTTATTTATTTATTCATGAGAGACCCACAGAGAGAGGCAGAGACACAGGCAGAGAGAGAAGCAGGGTCCTGGCATGGAGCCCGATGTGGGACTCAATCCTGGGTCTCTAGGATCACGCCCTGAACTGAAGGCAGATGCTCAACTGCTGAGCCACCCAGGCGTATCCTGTACTTAAATATTTCTGAGCCAATGACACAGAGAAATATTTAGGAATAAAACCTGACTTATAATATGAAACTTCCATTGCAATGAACTTCAATCTCAGAGTTAACTTTACAGCTTCGTCAGCGTAAATGGTTGGACGAGAAATTTATCTTTCAAATTCTTTCCCCCCATGCCACAAACTGAGGTCAGTTACCTGTTCTGTGACTTCACGGTTTATTTTGTTCATCCTTTCTCATACAAAGTCCAGGGTTAAGCTGATAGTTACTGGAACTAACCAAAATAGCTTAGGTTTCCTGGTATCATTACACCCATTCCCTCCCTTTATAAGTCACCTACTTTAACTTTGGCAAATGTACTATTTAGTTAATTGTCCACAGATGAGTAATGTTAACTGATTTCTGTATTCTAACCTTAAAACTTGGTTATTGAATTGGTTGGTGATATCATGAAAGATTAGAGTGGTACTGTTTCTATAAAACTGTGTATTAGGTAGTTAGGCACATACAGATTTCTAGAGAAACCTGTGCTTTACCTCATGCTCAAATGATAAGTTATCATGTGGATGATACCATTGGATGGTGGAGATTTTTAAATGGTCTGTGTATTCAACATACATGCTCTTTTGCTGTTACCACAGGCACAGAAACTCATCCTAGATTATTAAGGTACATCCCATGGCTGTGTGGTTCAGTTGGCAGAAGGGCTCTGCATTTCTTCTCAGGACTCCCTCCATTACCTATCTCCCTCCTTGCAATGTCAGTGTCTAACTTTTTTTTCCCCACAAGGTCTTCAAGATAAGTCAGGGAGGAATGCAAGGACTGAGACCTTCATAGAAGTCTGAAATCATACAGGAGTATCAAAAAATACAGTCAAGCACTTAGCATTATGATTAATTTTCTGTACCTATAGCTTCTGTATCTTATTCTTTTAAAAGATTTTATTTATTTTTTCATGAGAGACACAGAGAGATAGAGAGAGGCAGAGACACAGGCAGAGGGAGAAGCACGTTCCTCCCAGGAGCCTGATGTGGAACGCGATCCTGAAACTCCAGGATCACGCCCTGAGCCAAAGGCAGACGCTCAACCACTGAGCTACCGAGGAGTCCCTACTCCTTCATCTTATTATGCTGGAAGAGAGTCTAGATACTTCTTAGACTTGAAAAACATTAAAAACCATCCCATTATTTCCTTATTCTCAGTGAGGTCCAGAAAAGATGAGGAGATGGGCAAGAACTGGAGAATCCATTTCAAGTGGCAAAGTAATAGAGAAGGTAGAGTGAATGGCAAACCTGGGAGTCAACCAGTGGCAGGCACCAATGCAGACCTGTCCATGAATTCCCTGTTAGGGTCTAGGTCTCTGAGGGAAAGGATCTGAAGTTCTATACTGTCCTTAGCAACTGGCACTGTGTTTGGCACACATTAGAAACTCAGTAAAGAGTTTTGGATGATGTATTTTTAAAAATACAACAAGTTACATGTAGGCCAAATTTCCAATTGGTACAGAGATGAACATTGAGCTCATATCTATTTATTTTCCCTAGCTCTTAATTCACTAGGTCATAGGCCATCTGAAGAACATAAAAAAAAATAAAAAATAAAAAGATTTGAATCCTTTCCCCACAAAATGCAACTATAAAATTTTGAATATCACTTCAGGGGTTCATGTATTCTCCAAAGTCCATCTGAAAAATTCATAATCCATGGGAGTAGTAGGAAGGCAGTATCCTCCTCACTCTTGCAAAATGCTACAAAATGTCTGCTTGCCAATTTTATTCAAATAAAACATGAATCTTTACTTAAAGATATAGATATACTGATTCTATCTTATTGTTCTCATTTTCTACTGTACTAAATTGCTTTGCAATGCTTCATAAGCATGCACAGAGGTTAGATTCATCCAGCTATGAAAAAAAATGATGGGGCATCTACATATATTTCTCATCTTTGATCATGAAAGGAAAGCCACCCTAAACCCTAAACCTGTGATAATCTGTGGAGACATTGAATGGTTCTAGACTGGCCTGATATTTTTCATATTCTTAAGATATTTGCTAGGATTCCAAAGACTTCTATAAAGAAGCCCAGGATGGGGAGAAGGAGGAAAACACAGAGATGGCACATATAGAATCTAGCTCAGGCTGCAGTTAGTGAATCAGAATACCGCAGCACATCACACTCAGACCTAATTTTTGGAAATAGTTGTTGGCAACTCAGGAAGCAGAATGTACTTGCTGTCTGGAGATGTCTGCTGATATAGAAATGCAATGGCTGTACAAGAAAACATCAGAAAAAAGAACTCCTTCAGAGAGCCAAATGATTTTTGACCAAACAAACTTGGCATGTTTGACATAATCATAAACTCCTAGGAGTGTTGTAAAACAGAATTCTTAATAGAACAAGAGAAAAACACCTTATTGTTCCTTGTGTTTGAATTAAGTCAGAAGTCAGGAAGGAACCTCCTGAGAACGAATGTTACAAACTGTGAAATGGGTTCACAAAACATAAAACTTGTCAATTTTAGAATTCTTTCAGAATTACCTAAGGGATTAAAAGTCACATATACTCTAGTTTCCTTTCCCCTGCTCATAATCTGAGAGGAGCCTGGGAAGTAAGTGTTGGACAAAACAAGAAGGAAAACAACATTTAGCAGGCTTTACCCTGTGCCTCTTTAACATTTCACCTTTACTATGTTCATACTACATAAGAATGAATGTCCCTGGAAGGAGACGTAATTTTCTGACTTAAATAAATTGACTTAGAAAACATGGCCTGGGTTCAAATGCGGATGTTCTCACTTAGGTCTTTATCTTTTTCACACTTCAATTTCACATCCTAAAATGGAGATAGTTGTAGTCTGAGTTACTGGGTGATTATGGGCATTAAAATGGGTGAATTCATATAAAGACCTTAGAATGGAATTTGTCATAGAGTGACCATCAGGTAAATGCTGGCAATTACTCTTAGCAAAATTTTACAAGTGGGAAAATAGGAGGTTTGGAAGGTTAAGTGGTAGTTAGCTGAGGATCTGGAGATTTTTAAATGGTTTTAGCACATTGATAACCACTTGGGGACCCATAAAATATAGCCTTGAGGTGGGAGGATGATTTGCTATCTTTTCAAGAGCATGCCAGACTGTATTTACTTAGAGTAAAGGCTAAGTAAGGGAGCAGGGCTATACCTTTTGGGACATTTAAGTGAGTTTCCTTTTTGGAAGTACAAATAATAAGAGAAAATAATGTCACAATTATTTCTGTGAAAATCATCTTATTTAATATGAATAGATGCTTTGCTTGGCTCATGTGCTTCAACCCCGTGTATGCACATGAAGAAAGCCACCTAACCATTTTCTAATGCTCTGGCTTTGAGAGAGGTGAGGATTCTCAGGATCAGCGTCCCAAACCAAGCCTTGCTCTAATTTCATTGCCCTAATAGTTCTCCTAGCCCTTGCTCCTGAAATTTGGAAAATACTGATCACCACAGTGGTCTGCAACTCTGAATATCAGGCCTCCTTGTTATCACTCTTGACCAATTGACTAGACCATCATAAATATTCCACATTAATAACCCATTCCTAGCCCCAGCAAGCTTTTCCCTGAGCACAGAGATTTGGGGATTTTTCTCTGGGCTCTAAATTCCAAATTACTTTCTCAGATCTGTTTCCTGTCTGAAACTTTGCTTCTGATCTTGCTCTCACTCTGGACATAAAAGACGAGACTTTCTCGTGCTTGCTAGAGACTCTTGCCTGGGACACAGATTTCATTTTCTCCTTGCTTCATGTGCCATACTGAGGAGTCATGGTATCTCTCTTAAATCTAGTATCTTGCATAATCTTTCCTTGGACAGAGGTGAACACTCACCGAACCTATTTGATTTGGTTTGATTTGATTCAGCTTAATTCAATACAACTCAAGAATTCTGAGTATCTGCTTTGAGACCAGCCCTACTTTGGGCACTATTTGCTTGAAAATCAGAGGATAAAAATGCATAATAAGAATAAAATATCATGTATTAATGTGAATTCCTCTACCTCTTTTTTTCTCTCAACTTCAACTTCGAATAATTCCATCTATTCACTTTCTTTTCTTTCTTTTTTTTTTCTCCCTAGAACAAGCTATCAGGCTTTTAAGAGTCTTTGTCACATAAAAGGCGAGGCTCTGGTTTGAGATATTACCAGAGATCTGACAACTGCTTTGGAAGCAGAGTAATAGCACGCCTTTCCCATGGGTGCCCCGGGCAATTTGATTTCTCTCATGTATGTGTGAGAGTGTGTATGTCTGGGACTTTTGCTTTAAAAATGCAGCTGTGGGAATGAAGCTACTTCTACCTATGTGCACCAAATCTCACGTTAAATTCCACCATTCAAATTCTGCTCCTGCTTGGTGGGCAACGGATTTAAAAAACAGTACCAATCCACACACACTCCTACGCTCACACAGTCAGATCCTCCCTTGTAGCTCGCACACTGGCACGTGCGGCGCCACTGCATCTGCTAAATGTCTGCACCACTGACATCTGATACTGTTGTGCCAGTCACTTCCCCAGAGGTGGGACTTACACAGCAACAGACTCAGCAAGCTCCATGAAATCTCTTCTTACCCTTTCCACAAGGCAGTAAGTGCCCATTAAGAAATCCCAATGACTCTGCATACCCTTCTGAGTCATCACTTAGACTTTCAGCTGGCTGCCTGGCCAGCTGTGCTTCATGCCTGTGTCTCTCTCAGGGCCGGGGCGGGCATGTGTGACCACACTTTATTAAACATTCCTCAGTCAGAGGTTGGTGTAACAACTTAAGACAGGCAGAAATCTATGTGGTGGTAGCAGTGACCCGCTGTTGGTGGTAAACTTGTGGTTACCATCCAGGCAGTCACTGCTAACACTAAGGGGCCAGGACAAAATGAAATGCACCTTAGAAATGAGGTTCCAACACAGTGAGATGGTCCAAATCAAATATCTTTGGAAAAACTTACCCTCAAAACTCTTCTCTTAGAGAAGCATTGTTCACCTTAGTCTATTGAAGGTTCTGATAAGGTTTGCAATTGAAAATCTACTTAACTTTGCTTGACACAGTCCTTCAAAATTTTGACCTTGGAGAGACAGATCCCAAACACATATACATACTTAAGCAGACATACCATGTATTGCACCTTAGCTCAGGCTGCTGTAACAAAATACCATAGCCTGGATGGTTTAAACACCAGTTTCTTTCTCACAGTTTTGAAAGCTAGAAAATCCAAGATCAAAGTGCTAGAAGATTCAATTCCTGGTGAGAATCCTCCTCCTAGTTTGCAGACAACTGCCTTCTGGTTACACTCCTACATGGTGAAAAGAAAGCTAGTCTGGTATATTCTCTTTTAAAGACACCAAAGCCATCATGATGGCCCCACCTCTGGGACCTCAACTCAACCTGAGTATCTCCCAAAGTCCCTATGTCCAAACACTATCACACTGGGGCATAGAGCTTCCACATATGAATTCTGGGGGAACACAAACATTCAGTCTGTAACAGATTCTGTGTACTTGATTTTTTCTAAAGCTTATTTTCCTTAATAACTTGAGAGGTATATTACACAGTGTCTAGGGCACAGATTCAAGAGCCTGCCAGAGCTCCATGGCCTGGCAGGGTGACCTTCAGCAAGTCTAAAAATAATGACTATCTTACAAGGTCATTGCAACAGTTAAATATATTAACAAAAGGACCAAGATCAGCACCAGGCTCCTCATAAGCAGGCAATAAATGTTAATTATTGTTAATTTCCTGTGTAGAAAATATTTTAGGAAGCACTAAACTAAATTATGCTTGCTGGTCCACATTGTTCACTTTTCCTGCACCAAGTCAATTTTGATTTCTGATTTTTTAGCATCTGCCAAAATGGGGTCTGTTATCAGTATTAAGCTCAGCATTTAATTTTTTATCAGCAAGGTAGCCAATGCAGTGACCTCCTGGGAACCCAGCCACAAACATATCATGCTCTGACTCAAGCAGAGCTAATGCTGGTCAGGAAACACAAGGGCTCAGTTCCTGCTGTGTCATCTGGGTTCCACTTTACTTGGTGTGCATGGCTTTGAATTGATATTCTTGGGAAAATGGAGGAAGGGCTCTGGACCACCCTGTGAAGTGCAACTCGTGCTGCTGAGATAAAGGGTCAAGAGGGATTTAATGGAGCTCATTGGGCCTATCGTCATGTAAATCGCAGCTCTGGGGAAGTGACTGGCCAAACAATGTGAGAACAGAACATCTCCATCTCCTCTCTTCAATCCCTAATTAAGATTGTCCATAGCTTGCTGTCAAAGTAAATAAAAACAACCAAATAAATAAAAATCTTGCAAACAACCAAACCAAATACAATCATTCCAGTTAAGCTCTGGGCTTAACAGACTTTGTGTTCTGCCCTGATGTTTTCAATTTCATGGAACAGTAGGAGGTTCTTCTACTTCCATGGCCTTGTAAGGTCCAATGGCAGAGGCCTCCCCTACTTTTTGAACACTTCTGGTATCTGCTAGCTTAAGCCAGATTCAGACTGCTGAAAAATGAGATTGAACATATGAAGATGATCATGGAGTTACAGAGCCTGGAATGGGATGAGGCAAGTAATACACTCAACTTGGGTGCAAAATTAAAGAATCCTCAAAAAACTTCAGTAACACAAACGTAACTTAAGCAGAAGGTTTGGAAGGAAGAAGAAACTCATGACGTCCGGAGGGTCCTTCCTTAGAGCGCGTGCCTCGCTTGCTTCGTCTGTCTTTTTCTTTATTTCTTCTTCTTTCTTTCTTTCTTTCGTCTTTCTTCTTTCTTCTTTTTCTTTTTTCTTCTTTCTTTCTTTCTTTCTTCTCTTCTTTCTTTCTTTCTTTCTTTCTTTCTTTCTTTCTTTCTTTCTTTCTTTCTTTCTTTCTTCTTTTTCTTCTTTCCAAAAGTAAGCTCTACACTCAACTTGGGGCTTGGACTTATGACCCTGAGATCAAGTGTCACATACTCTACTGAAAGTGAGGAAAGTGTCCCTCAATGTAATATATATATATATATATATATATATATATATATATATATAACTTAAAATTAATGTAGAAAATTCATGATGAACCAAATATCAAAATTTTAGGCTAAGACAAGATCAGCAATATTGAATGTTCCCTTAGCTCTGGATCTAGCATGGCCTCACTATGAGATGGAATAGGAATATGTGAGTGATAGAGAAAGATTAGGTCAATAAGTAAAATTAATGAATGATTTCCATCAGACTATCTTATGTTTCTCAAGCCTGGCAAATTTAAAGAAGCTGTATATAACAACAAAGGTAGTAACATCTTTCTAATTGTCATAAAGCAAGATCAACATTCAAGATTTCCATAAACAAAGCTAGAAAATGAAGCAGAAAAGAAAGAAGATTTATTGGATACTTGTTATTCCCTGATACATGATCCTTGACACTTCATGACAACTCCAGAATTAGATATTTTTATTACCATTGGATTGCTGGGGGACGCAAGCCTGGAGAGGAATGCCTGAACTAAAAGCTAATGTGAAGATAGAGGCAAAATTTATGATGGATCCTCTTTGCTCTAAAGCCCTTGTTTTTTCTTCCATATTGTTCTGTGTGTGCCTTGGCTTTTTTATTTGTAAGGCAATAATAGCACCAATTCCTGCCATTTCTTATTAGGGCTTAAATAAATACACTTTTAAAGAAACTTAAAAAGCACTACAGAAATATAAAGTTCGTTTATTCCTTAATTCATTCATTGCCTGTTTGTTGAGTACCAGTGAGTTAACTATTTTGAGCTGGAATATTGCATAGGAGGATAAAAAGCCTATCATTTGATCTTAAAGTTTTTACAGATTTGCAGATTCTGAACCCTGGAATTGACTGTTCTTACTTCTCCTTGGTTTTCATGCCAGAAACAAAAATGTATCTAGTTTATTTCTGTCTAGAATTGTTTATGAAGGCAGGTAAAGTATTCTCTAAATAATTGTTCAAATGTTTGTTTGTTCTTTGCTACTAGAGATTTGGCCCACAGGTACAAATGAAGCTTCACATCTTAAAAGTCCCATTATTTTCTTTTGGTTCTTCAGTTTACCAAATACAACAAGATTTCTCCAGGTAGGGTGACTTGTTGGCATTCTGTAGGCATATCTCGAATGAGTAGACAAACCTCATATTTGTCTTCACAGCAACTGGAAATTGAATTCTGGTTTCAGAATTCAGTACTGGGTTTCCTGAGCTGGTTATAAGTTCATGAGCAGAGTGGGTTGTGAGAAATGCTGCTTCAAGTCTTCAGTTGGATAATTTAATTATATTTAATAACGTATGCCAGCACATTCAAAGTGTGGTCTTTTATAGTGAATATCTCTGGTAGATAGTTTATTATTTATTAAACTAATGACTTAAAATTCTACAATAAAAGCTTTGGTACATGAGATTGTCTAGCTTTACCTGAATGACTACTAATGGGTTGTTAATAACTGTTACACTGGTAACAGGTCTATTAAATTATGTAGACTAAAATTGCAGTGATGACCTCAGGTGAGCAGCTCTTTTGGGAATGGAGATACACTTGAGCAAGCAGGAGCAAAATCAGAATGCTCAGACAGGTTCTTTTAAATACAATATCTCCCTTGACAAAAACGTTCAGGTGAAAAGGACAGTTTATACGAGAATCTGGACTTTGATGTTCTTTTTGGAATTGTACCTCAGGAAAAAGTAGAGCAATACCATAGAGTTAAGGAATGGGCATCAAGAGCAGAACATCTGTCTCTAAATCATTATTCCTTCATTCACAAGACTATCTACTATAACCTTGGACAAGAATTTGACCTCTCTGTGACTTGCTGTCCTCACATGAAAATATAGTTATGGTATCTAACCCATAGAGTTGTCAAGAGAAGTAAATGAGGTCACAGGCTTGTGAGAGGAAAATATTAATAAGGAAGTACTAAGATATTCATGCCTTCTTCACTCTACCGAAAAGAATACTTCAGTTGTAACTCCAAATTTCCAGTGTTTGACCCATATTTAGAGTACATCTCTGCCAGAGAAGTCTTGTGATACAGAATAAGCCCAAAAGAATCAGACTTAAGACTCAGAGTAAGAGCCTATCAGATGGGAAGAAGATGGGAAGAATTTAGCAGAGAAGTTAAATGAATAAACAACAGAGTAAAGAGATGGGAGGAGGGCGTATAATGAAAGCCTGGGGAACACAGGAAGGCCAAGAGCTAGGAAGGTGAGGAAAAGAGGCAGACTAAGTTTCCATTTGTACTCTTTGAGAGATTGGAATAAGGAATTGGTCTCTTCATTTTGTTTTGTTTTATTTCATTCTGTTGAATTCTGAAGCTTTGCATATGACCTTATTAAGGAACCTGTCCAAAGGCCCTAGATTTCAATGGCTGTAGATGTAAAATGATTATTATAGAATATGGCACAAAGGAACTAGTGAATACATTAAAATGTTTATAATAATAGCTACAGCAACAGTGATGATGATGATGATAATGTTGATTATAATTATAATCATCATTATTATGTCTGAAGTGAAATTCCAACAAAACATGTGTGTTCTTTGGGCACCTCATTAGAGAGAATAATGATATTTCATTATCCCTTTCCTATTTGAAATATATTTACTTAGGAAAATATTGGAGGACTTTATTATTGATGAGATGGAAAATGAATATAGGCTGCTGGATCTCCTTTCTTAAAATCAGAATAATACAAGGGTAAGAGGATTTGGGGGAAATATAAGGCTATCATGCTCCAGGGTGTGTGTGTGTGTGTGTGTGTGTTGTGGGTGAGGGTGGTGCTAGGGACTTGAGGCAGTTAAGAAGCTAGACATTTACGGAGCTATTTCTTGACCTTTTCCCACAGAAATTGCAATGACCAGATTGTTGGTGTTGAATGTTTAGTATAAGAGCAGTATAAAAGAGCCTGTGGGGTGAAGGCTTGATTAAAACAACTCTTGAGTATTCATTATTTTAGCCCCTTCCGCCCAATTCTCATGGCTGGTGGATTACAGTAATGAAAAATATCTTTATATCATTTTACCTTAAAAATCTAAAAGTGATTTGCTGACTGGCAGCATTGCTTGTGAGTACATCCAAAGCCATTCTGTGGTATCTCAGTGGGGATACACACCAAGACCAGACCTTTTACCCATTACATTATACATTATATATATATGATATATATATCAAATCAACATGACTAGACACCTGAAAGTTACAAGTGCTTTATGAAAGAAAGAAATAGTCAAACAGATGACTTTTTAAAATGAGTACAATAAATATTCCTCAAGTGAGGGAAATACTGGCAATATGAAATGAGGAAGAGAAGTCTTAAATTTTAAACAAGTAAAAATATTTTGTAGCAAATACTTAGTAGACAAAATATAATATTTGGTGGATGGTATAAGTACCAAAATGGACACAGATGAAACTGGTTAAAAAAGTGAAAGACAAGATGGAAGAATTTTCTTAGAAGATAGCAGGGTATGATACAAGGAAAGTAAGGTGAATTAAAGTAGAGGTGGTAAAGACTGGATAATAATGTTCCAAAAGGAGTCAAAGAATGGATCATAGGAAATACTTGATGAATATACATTTTCCATAATTAAATAAAAATAAAAACCTAAGATGGAAGTGGCTCATAGAAAGTCTAGCAGGACTAAGAAGGAGAAAATGCATGTTTCAGCATAATGAAGTAAAATCCCAGAACAGAAGAGACACAAAGAATGCTCTAAAAGCTTTCAGAGAATATAGACCATGTACAAAGAAACAAAAATCAGACTGACATCAAATTTTTTAACAGAGCCTTTTGTACTCTGCCATCCTTCCTGCAACTGGTGGCTTGTCACTCATCCCAGCACAACTGGGACTGTGCACTATCACTCATTCTTGAGTCTGGATGAGTTTTAATGACTCACAGTCAATAAAACATGGCAGAGTGACACAATTCCTCTGAGGCTAAGGTCAAAATAAGTTGCAGCTTCTGCTTTGATCTGTTGAATTGCCCATACTCTAAATCATCCCTCTCTAAAGTCAGTCCCCATGTTGACAGAAGCTCAAGTCCCATGTGGGAGTTCTCCTAGATAAGCCCAGACTTTCAGCAATCTCCAGCAGCACTACACTTATGATTGAAGAAGGATCTTGTAAGTGCATCCCTCAATTCCATATCTTTCAGTGTCCAGCTGTAGAAGTCATCCCCAGTTGAGGCTCCAGGCATTCAGGGGAACAAAGAGCTCTCAACACTATACTCTTCTTGAATTCATGACTCACAGAAATCTACCAGTATAAAATTTTAAATGATTTTTTTTTTGCCACCACATTTTAGGGTTATTTGTAATAGAACTTTAGAAAACTTCAACATGTAGGGTGTGCTTTCTCACGAGGCACTTTTTAGCAGATGTGAAGAAACTTAGGTAGGCCTATTGTGTCTCATTCACATGTTCATCATTCATTTGCTCATTCATTGATTCATTCAATTATGCCCCAAATATTTATTAATCATGTCCAAAGTGTTAAGGATATAATAGTGAACAAGATAGACACAATCACTGAACTCATAAAAAGTATATCCTTTTCTTCCTTTTCTGGATTCTTGGGGGAGAATAGAGCTTGACTTAAAGCTGAATTCACACACACGCACACACACGTATTGTATATTGTACACAATAAGTTAGATAGTTTCTTTGAATAACAAGCTACATAATCAATAGTAAATGATTACATCAATAATACTTCTAGTGGAGGTTTTCTTTTTTTCTTTCTTGCAACAGCATAGTCAAGCTTAATCATGAAGAACTCTAGAAGTATACTCTGTAAAATTCCTAAGACTCATAACATTGTGAAGCTCACATTAACCTTTGTGCTTGCTGAGTCCAACCCTTTCATTTTATAGCTGGAGCAACTGAGCCCCAGCAGTATGAACTGGATGGGTCATACTATCAGTGGTGGTGCCGAGCAAGCTAAACTCTGTGAGGTCGGCTGAGGTCTTGTGTAACCCAGAGGAATTCTGGCATGAATTTCAAATCGTTTTCTCAATTCTGGCACCATTTCTAGTATCCATATGTCTGTGCATACATAGAAGCTGAGGCAGAGAAACTCGTGAGAATTGCCAAGGTCTTAGAATCCTGAAAACAGTTGCTATGTCCTGTTGCCATGACAACCCACTCAGGAAAGTACCTAGGTGCCAGACTTAGATGTTTTTTTTTTTTTTTTTTTTTTTTCTTTTTGGGTCCCAGAGGAGTACCAGAGTGAGTTCATAACTCTTTTATTGCTACCTGGAGAGAAGCCTTTCCCACTCAGTGTGGCATCCAATGGCAGATCAACACTCTTGGAATGGTAACTGATGTGACTGTGGCTGGATTTATCTTGTGTAGAGACAAAGGTCACTAATGATTATTGTGTTATGAAAAATAAGGAGCTTGTATAAGCTAATATGTCTGTGAAAACTTGTGATTTCTTTAGCCCCAACTTCCTCCGCATTTATGAGTCTCCCTGCTTTATTTCCCCCCTCCTTGTTTTCCACCAGAGCATCTGCTCCTTTCTGCAGAGGAAACATTTGTACTGTTCAAATGGTTGGACTATGAGTCACAGATTAAGCATAAGGGACTTTTCTGAATGATGCCGAGCAAGGCCATAATTAAAAGAGAGGAAGAAGTTCTGGTGAGTGGGAGCAAAGTTGGGGTGTTGAGAGCTATGCAGAGTGCCAGCTTCTCCCTGGGTGCCACACTTTCCTTCTGGCAGGAAAGCATCATCTACTTTTAGGATGTACAAGATATTATACATTCTCTGGAAATTCTCAGATGCTACCAGACTGTCCACCTGGATGTTGGAATAAGATAATGATTGCCAACACTCCCATTGTGTTTCCTATATGTCAGACACTATTTTAAGCACTCTTACATTTTAATGCATTAAGTCTTCACAATAACTCAATAAGGTAGGTACTAGAGAGGTAATGTCTCAGGATGGTAACTATGTGACTTGGCTGGTTTTATTTCCTCTAGAGATTAAGGTCTCTGATGATTGTTGTGACATGAAAAATGAGAGGCTTGTGTAAGCAAACAAGCCTATGGACACTCAGCAGAATAAGTGGCGATTCCAGGATTCAAATTCAGGCAAAGTGTGCCCTCATCCACCATATCATGTCACCTCTGCTGGTTCATCCAGTTGGTGTTAGATGGAAATCATATGCCTACATCACCATATGTTCAGTAGACCACCACTTTCATGTTCTTTGCTCTTCTCCAAAACTCCTTTGGCCACCATCTTCTTCATCTCTATCCCCCCATATTCTACATTATGCCCTAGTTAAAGTATGAATTCTTTCCTCAACTGGACAGTCCAACAGCCATGTATCATATCCTCCTGTCTCTCATGTTGGTTTTGTTCAGTCCATTCCCCACATTATAGACAAAGAGATACTTTGGAAATATATCAGATATGTTGCCACATCCTTTCTTAGATCTCAAACCTTTGACAGACTATCCTTGTGTCTTATGCATACTTTTGCTATAATTGGGTTCTTCTCTATTTTATTTGTCTATTTGTTTGGGGTTAACTGTGATCTAATCCAAGGCAGAATTTTTGTTCTTTATCCTTTTTTCTCCACTTCCTAAAATACTTCCTGACCTCTGATAAACATAGAAGAAGCCAAGGGAGGTTGATTTAATGGCTATTGAATTAAAACAGCTAGTTAGGCCTTGGTCTCCATGTTAGGAAGCTATCATGATACACTCCTGGTTGTATTTTAAGCCTCATTATGGCATTAATATTTTAAAATATTACATTTATCTCAACAGAGCAACTAAAGAACATGAATCTGACAGCTGCAATTAGTATACTACTCTGAAGACAAAATTTTCTCAATCATAAAAAAAGTGGCTTTCAGTCTCAATCCAGGAATCACTCTCAGAAGCATGTTTTTGTTTTTGTAAATTAATACCTGCCTTTTCCTTAGGTACCAGAAACTGTGCTCATTCTGCTCAGCTAACATTGCTCTAATTGCTTTTAATGTACATGATCCATTAATGTCATATGTCATAATACACCTCATTAGAGATCATTGTTTCCTGGTCTCAGTCATCATCAACCACATTTTTGGGCACATTGTATTGAGAGCCAGATATTAGGCCATTATTAGATGGTTCAGTGAGGAACAAACAGGAAATGCTCTCAGTTTCTTAAAGAGAATTTCCTCATTTCACTTGGTGCACCTTCTTCTTTGCAGCCATCTGTCTACCATTTTGGGTCTTCCTTCTCCCTCAATTACCACATTCAGTGGCAGATCAACAGCTTACATGGCTGTTGAACACTCATCCTCCTCATCTTCACTGCAACTGCTTTTACCTGGCCTGGCCTCCTTAGTGGGAACTGCAGTTTCCTCTTAACTCTTGCCCCTCCTTCCTGTCTTATCCATTCACAATACCTTTAGAGTGTTCCCTATAAAGAGCAAAGCCTACTATGTCATTTCCTCATTTAAATCCCTTTTTAAACTTGCCGTGATCCAAGAACTGTACCCTAGCATTCAAGGCCTCCTATTGTTTGGCTAACAATTAAAGATTATTTACTGGGTGTTGGGAACTAAAAAAGTACAGCACTTTAGATATATTGACTCATTAATCCTTACAACACTTCTATGAGGGAAATGCTATTTGATCACTCCCTAACTCTCAAGTTTCAAATTTTTCCCACTGTGTGATTTGATGTACCTTGTAAGATTTTGTTCATATTCCTTCCTCTTTCCATTTGCTTCCCATCTTACTTCTCAACTGGTTATTCATCCTTTAAAACTCATTATGGGTCTATTATTTTCTTCCTAAAGTTCTGTTCTTCCCTCTCTCCCTAAGGCAAGCAAGAAGTCATGTCTGTGCTTCTACAACACCTTACGTAAAATCTGAACATGGTATTCACTCTGCTGAACTTTCATTGCCTATGGACATGTAATTATCTGAGTCTCTAAAGGACAGGGGTTTTATTCTGTATCTGTATCTGGCTTTGTATCCCACCTCTTCCCAGTGGAGGTCCAATGAATACTTTTAAAGAGAATGGGTACTTTGAATGAGTATTCATGAAAAAGAATATTTACCACTAGTGTAAGAAGGATGTTGGCAGGGGCAAGAAAGAGAAGTAGGTAGAGATTAAAGTAGAAAAAACAGGTCTAAATCATGTAAAAGATTTGAAATAACAGGGTAGTAGATAAAAGAGTGAAGGAAAAGAAAAATTACTGCAGTGGCTAGTTTCCTGTGGTGTATTTGTAAGATGTTATTAAGGGATGAGAATAGGATAGGTTTTACCAAGCTATAGAGAAAATATTTGGGAGAATGGTAGTGCTATTGAAGAGTGCAGTAAAATATCTTAAATATTAGCCATAGAAGAATTAGTGTTATTATAGGCAATGAAGAGCTACTTATGTTCCTAAGCTGGCAATTAAGAAAGATTATTTAAGCAGCTGTTAGGCAGAGGAGATCAAATAAGATTCTATAGCAAACTACAAAAATTAATTATGGAATATTTAAGTGATAGAGTACTATATAGCAGTGAAAAAGAATGAACTAGAAGTACATATGTCACCACAGATGAATCTCTGAAGCATAATGCCAAGAATTAAAACAGCATGATAACACTTACATGAAATGTAAAACATGAAAAATATCAGTTACTGCTTAAAGAAATAAATATAAACAAAAATGTATAGCTTTACTTTGAAGTCATGCATGGGAAAGATAAAAAATGAATTTAGTAAGTCGGTTGTTATTTGTGGAAAAAAAGACTGATCACAGAAGAGTGCATAAGGGGCTTCAACATTTTCTAATATTGTGTTTCTCATTCTGAGTGGTAGGTATATGGATATTAGATATTTCTTCTCAGTATACTTTATATTGCAGAAATATTTTATAATAAAAGTACTAATGAATAATCAGAAAACAATGGAAACATATCTTAATGTATTTCAATATACTTTGTTGCAAATGCAACTGCAGGTGGAAAACGTAAAGAAAGATCCAAGGAATTAATTAGTATAAGAAAAAAAAAAGTTAAGATCTTTGATGAAACATTCCAAGGGAATGAAAGTAAAGAGTGAAGACAGTAGAATAACTTAGGCAAGTGATATCCTAGTGAGAGAGTTCCACATTTCTAACAGAGTTATGACAGATAAAAAGAGATTGAGAAATAGCAAGGAATGTAAAACTGTAGAAAGAAGGAGAAATGAAGAAAACCAGAGGAAGCTGGGTACAATCTGAGCCTGGGTGATAGCTACAAACACATGAGCAGGGAGTTCATTGAGGGATAGTGCCTTGAAGAAGAAACTAAAGAGCTTGGAACAATGCATCGTTAGTGAGCCTGCCAGGAAGGGGAGTCAGCAAAGGAAAAGTGTGTTTATTTGCTGGCAAAGGCTCCAGAGACAAGTCAGCTCTTTATTGAGTTCGAACATAAGGAGAAGTACCCAAGAATGTAAGCCTTTCATCACATTTGTTTCATCTGTCACTTTATTTACTTTCTCTTGAGAATTGAAATGGAGAGAGATCTGAGTGAATTTGAAATTTGGTATTTTATAATGTTAAGTCCAAAGCTTCTAAATAGTTTTGAAAAATCATCAGGTCTGTTAGAGATTTATTTAGAACACTTTTAAAAAATGTGCCCGACTCTTAAGTTTTAAGTCCCTCTTCCATATTTTACACATTGTCACCTTCATTTGACTTTCAATAAGAAAAAGATTATGATCACCACTAATATTTGTTGGGAGATTTCTGTAAAACAATACACAATGCCAAACCTTGTGCATAGGTGACCCCATCTAACCTTCACAGCTTTATAAGCAAACAATTATCTAATTGGCAGCTATTTATTGAACATGTATTATGTGCAGACACTGCTCTGGGTGCTGAACATACTGCAGTGAACAAAATAGATCCATATTCCTGCCCACATGGAGCTTACATTCTTGTGGAAGGAAAGAGATCATGATATAAATTGGCATAATATAGCATATAGTTATTTTTGTATTGACAGAGGTAATGAGAGAAAGGGCACGGTGTTCAACTTCCAGTAAGATGGTCAGAGATGGCCTCACTAGAAAACAGTCTTATTAGAGCTTGAGTATAAGGAGTCAACAGTAAGGATAATGTGGGGAGCAAAGTTGGGGCCCTGAGAATAGCAATAACTAAAGCTCTCACAGTTCTAGCACATGGTGGTTGATTGTCTAGAGAGGGAATTGTACTCTCAGGGTGAGCAAAGCAGTAAGAAACAGGGTGGAATAGAAGAGAAAGTGAAGGAAGAGAAAGCAAGCAGGAAGGTGAGAAGGATCCCAGAGACACTTGAAGCCCCTCTAAGTGAGATGAGAAGGCCTTGGCAGGTTCTGAGCAGATGATTGTGATGTGAGTTCTGTTTTAGCAGAATAAGTATAGGAAACAAGGGCAGAAGGAGTGGTGTTCAGGGAGAGAGCAGGTACAACTTCAGGGTGACTTAGACCAGGGTGGGGGCAGTGGAAGTTGGAAGAAGTGACATGTTTCTGGCAGAGCACTCTTTGATGTGATATAAATATGAAATTGCTTGCTAATCCATGTGTGATTTTAAGGCTAGCATACTTGTAAGGTCTATGTGATGGGACCTTTTATTTTTCTCTCTCTCTTTCTTTTTCCTCCATTTTTTTTTTTAACAGTTGGGAAACCATCACTGTCCTACATGCTATGGCTACACTTGCATGCCATGACTTTCATTTTTTGTCTATAGATGGTTGCATACTAAATTATTTTCTATGCTTTTGTTGTTCATTAGACAACAATGAAATTAATTCCATTGCCTCCTTTACATTGGCATTTTCATGATGTCAAATCAATGCCTCATTTTATTAAAAACTTAACCACAGAATCTCATTCTGTAGAACTATCCTCTGATTGTGAGTTATTATTGTGAGAAGAAGTGTATCTACATTACTGGTAATTTAAAACAGATGTAGGCCTGAGATGACTTTGGACAAGTTGACATTAAAACACACCCTCCTGATGTCAGTCAGGTTTGCTTACCAACACATTAATAGCTAAATGCTGTTACTATGAATACTTACTTGGTATCAAAATAATTGTAAATATCAAGCAAATGCAATCACTAAAGTAACACAATGACTCCTATAAATAAACCGGCCAGACAGATGATCCAGGATATAACTTTGTATCTTTTTAAATTCCTTTCCATCAAAAATTATGAAAATAAATAATAATAATTAGCTCAGATAATGATTAATAACTTACTGACTTATAATTGTAAAAATAGGATATTATTTCTTTAACTCTCAGAAAGAATTTGATATGTTAATCACACACTACTACACTAATACCAGGTAACAAATTACTTCTAAACTCAGTCTCTTGTAATAGCAATCATTCATTTGCATGGATCTCAGCAGTTGTAGGTCTGTCTGCTCAAGCTCCGGGAGACGTTAGCAGGGAGGTTCTGCTTCAGGTTGCAAGCTTGTGAATAAGCTGGGAGACACTGCTTCATGTCTTTATTCCCCTTGAACCAGTGAGCTGGCCCAGATGCTTTCTTCTCAGAGAAATGGCAAGGATGAGGTGGAGCATGGCCAATGAGAAAAGTTCATTTCAAGCAGAGGTGTGCTGCAGCTGGTTGTACTTATTTATAAGAGTTGATTGTTACGTTTTCAGCCTTTTGTAGGCTGATTGTTAAAAACAGCCATTATTAAGACTTAAATTATATACAGTTAAATACATTGAAAACAAATATTCAAAACTCACCATTTCTGCTGATTTTTTTTTTAATATTCTCTTATTATCTAGAAACTTGAGGTCATTTAGGTCTATTGTATCTGTATGGTAGGGGCCAAAGGGCAGGCTGACTCCAAATGTGCCACTTTGGCAAGCTGATTATTTTAAATACAAATTACTTAAGAGACAGCCTGTGCAGGAAGGACACTAAGACCCTCTGTCCCTCTGACAGCAGGAAATAAATCTCCATGTGAAAGATGTCGTCCATGTACCAAGAGGTAAAGAGACATCCTCATCACCAAATATGGAAATTTAGAGCTGAGAAGTGTATATATAAACAACCCTGTTTCTTTTTATTAATTTATTACCTCAGTCCAAATAAGGCTCAGAATTTCTTACTAATTGAAGCTCACCTAAGTTAAGTTGTCTTTGTTCTGTCAATTTCTCAGATTGATTATCTCTTTGTCTAAAAAGTATAAAAACTGCCTGCCTTGGTCATTTCTTTAGGTCTCCATTTCATTATTGGGACTCAGTGCACATGTAATAAATCTTTAGGTTTTTCTCCCCTTAATCTGTCTCACGTCAATTTAATTCTAGTCCAACTGGAAGACCTTGAAGCGTAGAGGAAGGATGTTTCCGTCCCTTCATTGGACATCCTATAAAATGGTATTGTTACTACATATTTCTTCCCAGTTTCACATTCACCAGTGTCTCATGGGTAGCTTGAAACTGGCTATGGTGGGAGTATTTATATCATAGAAATCATTAACTGCACCAAATCAGAAACTTTTTCCTTAAGTTGTTTAACAGTTGGTTCTGCCCTTAAGCTGTTAAATAAGCAGAGTCAGTTAAGCATTTTCAAGCAGCATTCAGAGCCTTTGCTTGCATCAGATCTGCAAATATCCCATTGTCCAAAATCAAGCAGTGGGAAACGCGCTCTACCTTTAGTGAAAGAGACAGCAAAATGACATGGCAAAGGTGCATACAGATGGGAGGATGACTTGTTGAAGGTAATAGTTCAATTCTAGCACATTTGGGAAAAGGTATAATAGGCATGTAAACAGGCCATCAGTGTGTCCGTGTATGTGTGAATGAGTGAGTGTGTATAACTTTGATATTCCTAAAAAGTGATTCTTCCTCATTATTTTTAACATTTCTCAAAGGAAAATAAATATTTTAAAGTGATAATCTGAATTACAAAATAGATTTTTATTTATTTGCACTTATAAAATGCTCTTTAATTATAATAGTACACAAACCTAAATAGGCTGGCAAGAGTTTCTCGTTTATGATTCCTGAGCTCTATAAGCATACTTCGTAGTAAAATTTTATTCCATTCTAAATCTATCATATTCCACCCCAACCATGATTCTTTTCAGACATGGGAAAGCTGATGTAGCCTATGAGAAAAAGCCTCCAAACTCAACTGTAGAATGTTAATAGTCTTACTTTCCTTACATGGAGATTTATCTGTTAATTGGAAATAGCATTCCCAGCTGCACTGAGAATGTTTTCTGAACAAAGGGAGGAGGACATCTTAAAGATTGCAGTGGAAGTCAAGGCAAACCATAATTTACATTTCAGAATATGAATGCTCCCGGGAAGCCTTCTTCCCCGGCTGCCTAGAACTTTGATTGACATTTCAATAGGACTCTACCAAATTGGAGGTTGGTCCCAGGAAACCCATCCTCATGGTTACCAATGACTGTAATTCCAGGAGTCTGATCTGAAAAAAATAATGTCTAAGAGAACAGGACATTTAAAAAGTCAAGACGACTGTGAAAGCCAATGAGAACCAACCCGAGGAGGAGAGCCAGGACATGAGTACTGAGGATATGTAGACGATTCATTCTGGAGATGACATGTATTGCTAATTTAAGTTAATCTTGCTTGTGTGGTTGCCAATAAAATGGCAAAAAGCAAATATATTTCACTTATCCCCACCCCCAACTCATCTTCCCCAGAGAGGATTATCTACCATAATCTCTTTTTAAACTTAAAGCATTATAAAAATTGTAGTTCTGGGAATATAAAATTGCTAGAATTTTTTTAATAAAAATTCTTTTTTACTTCCTTCTTTTCTTTGGTCTTTAATCATTTTTATGAAGATAAAGTAATCTATGTTTTTATAAATACGAATAAAAATAGGAACATACAAGAATATGCCTGCTGACATGGAGAAATCTAGTTTGCAAGGTGAGAAAAATAAATCTAATAGTGTTCCCCCAAAGGTTACCAATAAATTATCAACATATTAATTTATTAAAGAGTCTATTTTGACCTCAGTGATTTAAAGTGTGAAATTAATCATAAAGATCATTTTCAGTTAGTTATTCATGGGTCTTTCTCCATGGAGTCTGGCATTTACCTATCTATTCGCATGCTAATATTACAGTGGACTAATTATTGTTTCTTTAGAGTATTTTTTCTGCATACTGACAAAGATCTCATAATTTCATAAACATTGTCTTGACTTTTCTTGCACTTTTTTTTTCTAGTGGAGCAGATAAATTTTAAAATATCCTTTCCAAGAGTCTTTAAAAATTCTTTTGGGACTTCAATCATGATGAATTTGGAAGGGATTGACATCTTTATAATTTCACATTTTACCATCCCATAATGTGTATGTCATATTTCATTTCAATCTTATTTTATGCTTATTTAAAGCTTCATTGTTGTTTTCTCTTTGAGAGCTAAATCAAATTTTGGAGTTTTCCTTAATCTTAGGCTAAAATCTAGCTTTCCAAATGAGCATTTTAAAAAATCACCAATTGTATTCTTGCCATCAATTGAAATGACATATTCCTACACTTCCCACAAACATTTCACTTTGCTATTGTAGGGAGTTACATTACAGATGAGATTCTTACTCAGAATTTTTGCTAAAATTATTAGGAAAGAGAAATTCACTTTTACTTGCAATTGCTATACTAGTAGGATGCAGATCTGGAAATGCTTGATATTGTTTTTGCCAACAAGCATAAAATCAACACTTGAAAAAGACCACATAGAACCCAAGGCTGAAGAGACAAAATGTGAGGACATCCCTTGAAGAACTTGGACTCATTCATGTCTCAACTAAATCCACTCAATGGACACTTGCATATGGTGAATCCTAATTGATTAAGCTTCTGTCATTTACATACGTACAGTGTTTTGTGTTCAATTTTTTGATTTTGTAAAATTATTATTATAAAGATAAATCCTATTTTGCAGAAAGATGGAAACAAACATACACTTTCCATCTCATTCTCCAGGGATAGTTTACATTAAAACTAATGCAGTTTGCCTGTTATATTTTCTCTGACTACTTCTGACTACATTTTGTGTAACCAGGGACAATAATTTAAACTTTCAGTGGAAAGATACTTGGGAGCTCTATTTTTTGTGTCTGTATGTTCATTTCTGTGTCATGGTCAGGAGAATAGCATTTATGATTACTGCTTTTTGTAACTTGTGAAGATTTCTTTGCAGCCTAATATCACATCATATCACATGTGATGTGGGAAGTATAGGCAAAAGAAAAATTAAATTTTCTTACTACTTACAGCCCATTCACAAGTTCTTGAAACAAGCAGAGCGACCTTCCTCTATGAACTCAGCTGCCTGGATGTTAATACATTGCTAAAGGCAAAAGATATCTTAGCCCAACCTCTAGGATCCTGTAAGTCCACTTTCACATGTAAAAATTCCTTTGGAAACTTCCTTTATCTCTACCCCCTAAGATGCATGTTGGCAATCATCCCCCAAGCATATGACCTACCACTATACATCTGAAGGGTCTTATGACTACGGTTTTATTAGACAGCAATAAATGACATTTCCCCAACAATAGCCAGTCTTTCATGGCCCTGGAAATCTTTATTTTTTTTTTAAGATTTTATTTATTCATGAGAGATACAGAGAGAGAGGCAGAGACATACACAGAGGGAGAAACAGGCTCCATGCAAGGAACCTGACATGGGACTCAATCCTGGGACTCCGGGATCACACCCTGAGCCAAAGGCAGATGCTCAACTGCTGAGCCACCCAGGCATCCTGGTCCTGGAGATCTTGCTTCTAAAATTCCTTAGAGACTTATGCTGCCCTTGACCCCCTCCCAACTTGAAGGTCTATAATGGGCCAAGCCTGACGACCTCAGTGCAGCTCTTTCTACAATCCCTGTCCTCGTGTTTTAATAAAACCACCTTTTTGCACCAAAGACATCTCAAGAATTCCTTCTTGGCCATGGGTTCTGAACCTCACATCTTTCTTACATCAACATGTATTTGATATCATAAATACATTTGGTAAGAATTAGCATTCTATATTTACTGGACTCAAAGATTCTTTCCTTCCTTCATCTTTCTTTTATTCTTACTGCATCTATGAAATAAGACTTGTTCATTTTTAGTGTTCAAATTTCCTCTCCCTTTAGGTTTTTTATTTTCTGATCTGCCAACTTCTGAGAGAGGGACATGAAATTGCTCTATTATTATCATAGATTTTGCTTTATTGATATAAAAGATATGTTGCAGAGGCCCTAAATATTGGAGGGAAATGATTTCTCTTCAAATCCTTTATCCTGCTTGCCTCATGTCAATTTTGGCCAATGTTAATATTGCTTCACTTTTTTTCTGTTCAGCATTTCCTTGGTATAACCTGTATGTGTGTGTATGTTGTGTTGGGTTATGAAATCATGCATGAATAAAATACCCATTTAACATGCAAGATAGAACAATGAGTTTCAATATAACAGTATGAAAATTTTCATTGATATGGTTTCAGATTCTACATTTTAACTAACATTTACAAAACGAGCACTTGAGAAGAGTGGCGTGTTTCAAAGAAGAATATCTGTATTTACCTGAAAAGGCTCTGAAAATCACCCTCCCTTTCCCAACTGTATATATGTGAGGCCAATTTTTTTTTCACTTACTTTAACTAAAACAAAAGGCCACAAAACATTTCATGCAGAGGCAGTATGAGAAACCAGTTGTCTTCTTTCAGTTGGAAATTAGAGATATTTGTAAAAGGTAAAACTGTGTTTTCTTCTCAGTAAATTCATTTCGCCTTGGGGAAATATAGTTATTTTTTAATGTGTCATTTCTGTTAAAATTTAACAGGTTTATTCATGTTATTTTAAGATAATAAGTAAATATTTTCAATTATTTTTAGTTTTAATTCTGAAGCCATGAAATAGCTATAACCCACATGAACAAGAGAAGTGGAGGCCACTTGGTGAGTTCTTCACAAGTTGGTCACATCCTATTCCTAGTCTCTGTCATCTCTAGACTGGAAGTACCAATGGGGCTACTGTCTTCTTTTACTGCCACTTTTTATGGAAGTCCTCTTCTTAGTATGTTTTGGGATGTTATTTCCTCAATCATGTGGGTCCCATTAAAGTTTCATTACCAAGATAATTTTCAGCAACTTTGGTATGCCTTACGAGATACAGTACAAGGAGCAGAGAATGTTCCACATCCTGTATTTGATCCTAAGCCACTATTTTAAAATATACAAGTATAAAACATACTAGTGATTTTGGAGAGATAATGATGAAGGGGATATTTTCTTTTGGTTGACCATTACTCAAATCAGAGTGGGGATTCAGCTAATATGCACCAGCTTATCCACACTAGCGGTGTTTAGTCAGCACCTATTTTGATCAACTCCTGCCCATGCCATGCCTGTTATTAAATAGTATGAATATCATATTTAGCTGCGGTGCTTGCAAGGTATGAAAAGAACAATCTGACAGTCTGGAAAAAAATGATAAAGAAATAACACTTTGGAAGCCCTTGTTTTTATTTTATTTTATCTTTTTTTTTTTTTTTTAATTGGTAAAGTTGCCAACATCTTCTCTGCCTTTTTGCTACAGGAACCTACCAAGGGATCAGAGGAAGATGTGCGTATGCATTGAATGGAAAGTGATATGTAGGGTAGACATCCCCAACCAAACATCTTGTTTCTTATGCTGCTGCTGCTGAGCCTTACTTTCTACCCAGTAGAACCACAAAAAGTGGTCTCATGATTTTTGTTTTCTTCTAGTTATCTATTCTGATGTAGCCTAATGCCTATATGGCCCCAAACTTTAAGCAAGCCATTCCCACATAAATCTGCTTGTCTTTACCTACTGGGGTGAGAGGCAAATACCAGAAAGGATTAAATATCTTGCTCAGCATATCACTCTCTTGTGTTTCCTCTTTGATTTTATTCTTAATGTATCACGAATGCTATTTTTTGAAGATGGTCAGGGTCTGCTGCCCATGCTCTCATACATCTGCAGCAGACTGCCTGGAGCTCACTCTGAGTACATCTCCAAGGAGTCAGAAATAAAAAGATTTAAAAAAATAAATGGGAGTTCATGTGTTGGAATCCTAGGCAACCAAAGGGAAAATTCTGGAAATATCATTTTGTCTTGAAGAATGAAAGCTTGAGATCTTTGGGACACTGGAGGTGGTTAAAAGGAACTTCAAATTGCAGGCTTGGAGATTTCCTCAAAATGCCTCCTCCACAGCTGTCCTCCTAATGCACCTTTCAGAGGCTCAGCTGTGTTCTGTAATGGTTTTTAAAAGGTTACGTTCCTGTGTAAGGATTTTACCCCTTTTTTCTGTAAGCAACTATTATTGAAAGTATAACAAAGTAGGCCTTTGAAGTGGGGAAAAATCAAACACTGAAGACATACAAAGAGCGATTTCAAATTTGGAAGATGAATACCTCCTTTAGGACTTCATTTTGGGGGGCCAGTCATGTCTAGTAATTTCTGATGGCAGTTTGATGGCACTTTGTGCTGGGCATTGAAAATAGGAAACTTGCAGATAAGACAATACCACCAATATGCTGATTTTGGAGCTGTAGTAACTGCTTCCAATTGTAGTTAAACTAATCTCCATCAACAGTGGTTCTCAGAGTGTCCCTGGTTGAGCAGCATCCGCGTCACCTGGGAACCCACTGGAAATGTTCATTCTTAGGATCTATCCCACTTCTACTCAATCAGAAACTCTGGAGGTGTATCTCATGACCAATTTTAACAAACTCCTGTGTGGGATTCTGTGACACACTACAGTTTAGGAAGCACCATCTTGGAATATGTCCCCAGGAAGAATGTCCTCAAAGGTCACAGCTGTCCTACTCTCCCCTTCGATGTTTCTATATCTTCTTTACACATTTCTTTACAATTAAACAATGTCTATGTACAACTGCAAAGAACTGGCAGAAATTTCCAAAGTACCAGAAACTGAGAGGGGCAAAGTTGCCTTTTGACAAATAACCTGGGCCCTTGATCTCCTCACGGGAGAGACATGAGGGCTCCTAGCATCTCCCTGGTGCTGCCCCTCTAGCATCTCATACCTGCTCCGGCTGCATCCTTGTTTGGTGGCCAGTTCGATTTCCCCTGTTCCACTGATTTTCTCACGTATGTGGATCTTTTGGTTTGTGCTCTACCCTGCTTGCTTCCCCCACTTTGCTGTCAATCCTTCCACCATCTCTCTGGATGGAAAGAAGCTGAGCTGCAGGGGCACTGTTATGAGAGCAACCTTTCCCAGGAAGGGTAATTAACCCTCTTCTTTCAGCTCCCGATCCATTTTTATTTAAATTTTGCATCTACCGGGTAGCCCAGGTGGCTCAGCGGTTTAGTGCCGCCTTCGGCCCAGGGTGTGATCCTGGAGACCCGGGATCGAGTCCCGCGTCAGGCTCCCTGCATGGAGCCTGCTTCTCCCTCTGCCTGTGTCTCTGCCTCTCTCTCTCTCCGTGTCTGTCATGAATAAATAAATAAAGTCTTCTTTAAAAAAGATTTAAAAAAAATTAGCATCTACCTTTTGATGTCTCTAATGCAATTGCCATTTCAGGAATGAAGAAACCCCGGCTGACAGAAGCTCAAAATTACTCCCAAGCAACACAATTCTCAAATGCTTCATCTGGGAGCCAAAACTGTTTTCACCTGCCTGCCTGCCAATCCCTCGTTGCCCGTTCCTCACTGCTCTACCTTCTATGTAGCAGCCTCTGGTGTTGTCTGTGACACCTGTACTATACTTCTGGTCTGTGGGGACACATATTTGAGGCTTGAAATTTACAGGTGTTACTGAGTTAGCTTAGCTCTACTTATAAATGAAACAAAGCCAAATGCTTTTGTTTCCGATACCGATCACCAGGAAAACTGCAAGACAGTTCTTAATCACTTAGCATTTCTTTCCTCTTCTTTCATAGTCCCTCTGTGTTACTTTTTCATCTTCACTTTAAAAACACCCTTGCCCCTTAGGACTGCTTTTGAGATACCACCTCACACCAGTGAGAATGGGGAAAATTAACAAGGCAGGATACAACAAATGTTGGAGAGGATGCGGAGAAAAGGGAACCCTCATACACTGTTGGTGGGAATGTGAACTGGTGCAGCCACTCTGGAAAACTGTGTGGAGGCTCCTCAAAGAGTTAAAAATAGACCTGCCCTACGACCCAGCAATTGCACTGTTGGGGATTTACCCCAAAGATACAGATGCAATGAAACGCCGGGACACCTGCACCCCGATGTTTATAGCAGCAATGGCCACGATAGCCAAACTGTGGAAGGAGCCTCGGTAGTCCAACGAAAGATGAATGGATAAAGAAGATGTGGTTTATGTATACAATGGAATATTACTCAGCTATTAGAAATGACAAATACCCACCATTTGCTTCAACGTGGATGGAACTGGAGGGTATTATGCTGAGTGAAGTAAGCCAGTCGGAGAAGGACAAACATTATATGTTCTCATTCATTTGGGGAATATAAAAAATAGTGAAAGGGAATAAAGGGGAAAGGAGAAAAAAATGAGTGGGAAATATCAGAAAGGGAGACAGAACATAAAGACTCCTAACTCTAGGAAACGAACTAGGGGTGGTAGAAGGGGAGGAGGGCGGGGGGTGGGAGTGAATGGGTGACGGGCACTGGGGGTTATTCTGTATGTTAGTAAATTGAACACCAATAAAAAATAAATTAAAAAAAATAAAAATAAATAAATAAATAAAGGAGTAGGTATAAAATAAATAAATAAATAAAAACACCCTTGCGAAATGCTATTGAAGATGAAGGGAGGAGAGAAAGATGGGCTTATCTTGGCGTGCTTTGCAGGTCAAATGTAAAACAAAGGAGGAGCATGGAACATAGGAAAGGGGAGAAAACATTTGTATCTGTGTTGCTGTTGTGTTACTTTAAAATGTGAGTAGGACAAAAAGTAGTGAATATTTTTAAGTTGAAAATGAGGGTGCAAAAGAGGAATATTTTTGGTTATCTTTATCTCTCCTGCACCAGCAGCCCAGGGAAATAGGCTTCAAGCTGCAGCAGGAAGGATGGGAGCATGATTAAGTCAGGAAAGGAGGGCCTGGGGTTGCTGTCTGCACTGCTGCAGGACCAGTCCCTAGGACTTAAACACTAATCTTCCTCTCGGCTCGGCTCTTTAATTGCGTTGCTGCCTGTGGGCTTCTCCTGGATGTAGACCTTTCCCGGGATGGCTTCTATAGTTACTTGCAGAATAAGGATCTCACGGCCAATACCAACCTCAATTCAAATTATTTAGGTTCTATTCATTCTGATCAATGTGATGTGGGGCATATAAAACCATATCTGAGATTCTTACTTTGTTACCTAAGAGTGATTTAATGCCTTGATATGATCAAACTTCCTCATTGTGGGACATATTTGTGGGACTCAATATCAAAGGAAGATGAGAAATACCTTGTTCAAAAATTATTGAAAATGTCCAGACAATTACAGCAAAGCATTAAAGCAAGTATAGGGCCTTTTTTAGTGCAGAGCCCTGTGGGTCTGCACAGGTCATATGCCAGGCAAGACTGCTCTGTACCCCATATCCCCTAGATGATCATCCATGAATCCCTGGGGGAGGGTATGGCTCAAGAAGACCCAGATTAAGCAAACATAACTTGATGTGCTACCCTCTGCCAAGGGCCCAGCAGGCTTCGCACAGAGCTGCTGTGACTAGGTTAAGCAATGGTTTGAAACACGTGCTCCGTTATGGATATATTGAAATAGATCTAAAATCTCTCAGCTCCATTTTCTCCCCCAATTTGAACCCTCAGAATGAAATGAGATAACAAATGTAGACTGCATGGCCCATCTAGAAATGAATGAATACATCCCCGATTTGGTCCTGGAATGCCCTGCCTGAAAATCGTAAGGTGGCTTGTTATGGTGCAGTCCCTCAAGTTCCACAGCAGAGCTGCTGAATCAAAAGCTCTATGGCTGCAACACGGGAACCTGCATTTTTAACATGTATCCCAAGAGATTCTTATGCTACCAAAACTTTCAAATACTATATAAACTCCATACCCACCAACCCCCTCCCAATTTCAAAGATAATCTTACTACATAATTCCTGTTTGGCTGAAGCCTAGCTATTACCAAAAATATGTGAATCTCAGGAATGACAACTTTTATTTCCTATAGCAATGACAATTATTGCAATAACTCTAACGACACAAGCAATGGCTCACAAGCATTTTCTATGTGTCAAGTGCTTATTAGGATTTCATTTAATCCCATAATGACTTCTGAGGTGGGTATTGCCTTTCTTTGTTATAGGAAAGGAAATTGATACTCAGAGATTTTAAAGGATTTGCAGCTAGCAAGAGGAAGTGCTGTGATAAAAGTCTCTCTTTGAGGGCCCAACATCCACAGTGTTCCAATACACTAGGCTACCTTTCTAAGTAGGAAAACAACAACAACAACAACTATGAAAGCAGGTAAATTATATCCATAAATTTATTTTCATTTTTTTGTTATGTAGGTGCTCTGGCTTTCCTTGCAGTAAATTTGGAGTTTGGAGAAAGAATCCTCTGAAGAGCTAAAGCATCTCTTGCCCGGGAAGAGGTACTCAAAGGAAGAGCATTATTGAACTGCACTGTTTTCTCCTGTCTGAAGCTAACCCCAGCATGCCTAGTAGGAAAACTGTAAGACTACTTTTTTTACTTAATAAATCTGGCTAAAAATATCCCAAAGATGACAAATGCAAGAGACAAAGAGATTCATTTTTAAAATTCTGAATGGAGGTATGAGAAATAAAGCTGCATGAGGCAGCTAAGAAGTAAAATACCAAAAGAACTTTTGTATTATATCAATTTCTCTCTTTACAGAATGAGCCATAGAAATGAATGAGCTATTTTTTTTTACTTGTTTTGTTTAAGTTTTTATTTCAATTCTAGTTAACATACACTGTTAGTTTCAGGTGTACGATATAGTGATTCAGCACTTTCATAGAGCACCCACTGCTCATCACTACAAGTGCACACCTTAATCCCCATTCCTTATTTACCCCATCCCCCCCACCTGCCTCCAGTCTGGTAACCATCAGTTTGTTCTCTGTGGTTAAGAGTGTTTCTTGGTTTGCCTCTTATTCTTTTTTCCCCTTTGTTTGTTTTGTTTCCTAAATTCCACATATGAGTGAAATCATATGATATATGTCTTTCTCTGACTTATTTTGCTTAGTATAATACACTCTAGCTCCATCCACATCATTGCCAATGGCAAGATTTTATTCTTTTTATGGATGAATAATATGTTCCATGATACATATCATGGAAATATATATATCTATATATATTTAGATATCTATATATATAGATATCTATATATATAGACATCTATATATCTATATCTATATCTATCTATATCTATCTATATCTATATAATCACCTCTTCTTTATCCATTCTCAACTGATAGACATGCAGGCAGCTTCCATACCTTAGCTATGCAGATAATGCTGCTATAAACATAGAGGTGCACGTATCCCTTTGATTAGTGCTTTTGTATTTTGGGGGGTAAATACCCAACAGTATGATTGCTGGATCACAAGGTAGCTCTATTTTCAACTTTTTGAGAAACCTCCATGTTGTTGTCCAGACTGGTTGCACCAGTTTGCATTCCCACCAACAGTGGACAAGGGTTCCTTTTTCTCCACATCCTCATCAACAACTGTTGTTTCTTGTGTTGTTGATTTTAGCCATTCTGACAGGTGTGAGGTGATATCTCATTGTAGTTTTGATTTGCATTTCCCGGATGGTAAGTGATGATGAACATCTTTTCATGTGTCTGTTGGCCATCTGGATGTCTTCTTTGGAGAAATGTCTGTTCATGTCTTCTGCTCATTTTTTAATTGGATTATTTGTTTTTTGGGTATTGGGTTTTATAAATTATATATTTTGGATACTAACCCTTTATCAAACTTGTCATTTGCAAATATCTTCTCCCATTCTGTAGGTTGACTTAGTTTTATTGCTTCCTCTGCTGTGCAGAAGCTTTTTATTTTGATGTAGTCCCAATAGCTTATTTTTACTTTAAATGAGCTAATTTTTAATCTTTCCTTTTTGTATACCTGTAGAGAGAGAAAGGAAAAAAGAGACTATGTACTGCTTGGTCATCTTTTTATTTTAGCTTTCCTTCCTTACTCTTTATTGTATGCCACAAGGCAAGACAGAAATCTGGAAATTTGAAATTAATATCATGTATCAAACTCCAAAGTTCTAATATCCTCCTGCTTAATCAATCTGGGTTAGTAAGAATTGCTTAGCCTATCTATTCATATGCCTCATGATTATCACACCTCAAAAAATTTGATAGACATTAGCGAAGAAATAATATACATAGTAAGATTTAAAACATAAACACCTATGTTTAAAGTCAATACCTGGGCAGCCCAGGTGGCTCAGCGGTTTAGCATCGCCTTCAGCCCAGGGCGTGATCCTGGAGACCCGTGATTAAGTCCCAGGTCGGGCTCCCTGCATGGAGCCTGCTTCTCTCTCTGCCTGTGTCTCTGCCTCTCTCTCTCTGTGTGTCTCTCATGAATTAATAAATAATAAAATCTTAAAAAAATAAATACCTATTCTTATTTAGCATAAATTGATAAATTGGAGTTAAATAACTGGCCAAAATAAATTTATTATGAGCTTTTTTAAAGATTTTATTTGAGAGAAAGAAAATATGCACAGGTGAGAGAGTGCCCAGGAGCAATGGGAGGGGGAAAGGGAGGAAGTGGGGGAGGGGAAAAGGAGAAGGAAAGAAGGAAGGAAGTAAGGGAAGAAGGGGGGAGGGGAAGCAGACTCCCAGCTGAGCAAGGAGCCGGATGAGGGCTCCATTCCAGGACCAGGGATCATCACCTGACCCAAAGGCAGGCTTAACCAACTAAGCCACACAGATGCCCTAAACCTTTTAAATTAATTTAGGAAGCTTATGAGTACTGTTCTCTCTGTGTCTTCAAATTGAATTTTTCCTTCTGCCACAAGACTGTATGATCAGTGGTGTGCCAGTAAATGTTCAACAACCAGCTCTTCAGAGGCAGAAAAAAATATTTGTAACATTTGCTGATTTTCATGCTGTAAAAAATCCCATAAGGCTAACAGCTCAAAATTTTTACCATGAATATATACAAAATTTTGTGATGATTTGTCTTTATTGAGGTGATGATATTTTTTTCTCTTTTGTATATATAGTAAATTGCATTAATTGACTTTAAATATTAAAGCAATCTTGGATTCCTGGGATAAGTTTGACCTGACCTTGATGCATTTTCTTGTTTATATATTGTTGAAATTGATTTGCACATATTTGTCAAGGATTTTTATATCTGTGATCAAAAGGGATAATGATCCTATAGCTTTCTACTCCTCTAATACATTTTTCTGAATTTAGTATCAAAGTGATGCTGGTCTTTTGAGCTAAAAAGTGTTTCCTTTTCCACTAATTTCCAAATGAGTCGGTGTAGGGTTGGTATTCTTTCTACAAATGTTTGATTTAATTTACCTGTGAAGTAATCTGTGCTTAGGTTTCTTCAGGGAAATTTAGCTACGTATTTATTTTACTAGATTTCATAGATATAGAGTAACTCAGATATTTTATTTTTGTATCAGTTTTGGTAATTTGTGTCTTTCAAAAAATTTACCTGTTTCATCTAAATTGTAGGACTGCTTGGCATAAGATTTTTTCAAATATTCTCATATTACCCACATAATTCTCACGGGAATTGAAGAGCACTCCATTTTTATTCCTGATATTGTTAATAAGTATATTTTTGCTGGTTATACAACTTTAGACTATTGTGTTTTTACTTTCAATATTTTTTTGATGTCAATTCATTGACTCTAGTTTCCAGTGTTTCTGATGGAAAGTCAGCTGATGTTTTTAATTATACCATGTACTTAAGCTGTTTTAAATTCAAAAAATTTTTAATTTTAAATAAGTCTTCTTATTGTAGACTATAATATTATATAGAAAGAGCACTAGAATCAACAATGAGCTATTATGACTAATAATAGATTTCAGTAACTTTTCCAGATATATGATCAGACTAAAAGAAAAACAACAACAACAACAACAACAAAAACCCAAAGATCAAAACAAAAACAAAAACTTGATCTAAACCTCACACCTTCCACAAAAATTAACTCAGGGTAAGTCATGGCCTTAAAACGTAAATTATAAAAGTCCTAGAGAAGAATATAGGAAAAAATATCCAAGCCCTAGAACAAGGCGAAGAGTTTTTAGAGTTGACACCAAAAGCATGATCCATTAAAAAAAAAACTGATAAATTATACCTCATCAATATTTAAAACTTTTGTGCTGTGAATGACCCTGTGAAAAGGATGCAAAGACAAATAGCACACTAGGAGGAAATACCTGAGTCACATACCTGGCCGGGATCTAATATCCAGAATGTATTAAATTCTCCAAACCCAACATTAAGAAGACAAACAATCTAATTAGAAAATGGGCAAAAGACCATAAACAATTGTTTCACCAAAGAAGATATACAGATGCCAAATAAACTAGTGAGAAGATATCAAACATCATTAGTCATTAAAAAAATTAAAGTTAAAACTGCAGTGAGATATCGCAGTACATCAATGGCTAAAATTAAAAAAAATAGTGATAATAAAAGCTGGCAAGGATGTGGAGAAATTGCATCACTCATAGGTTGCAGGAGAGACTGTAGTCATGCTGAACACTAGCTGGGCAATTATTTTCAAGACTAAAAATGGATTTACTATAAGACCCAACAGTTGTACTCTTGTGCATTTATTCCATAAAAATGAAATCTTATTTTCATACAGGACCTTGTACACAAATGTTTATAGCACTTTAATTTATAAGAGCCCCAGACTGGAAATTATCCAAAAGTAAAAACAAACAAACAAAAACTGTAAATAAAATATTTGGTTATTTTTCAGAATTTCATTTTATCTTTAGTTTTCAGTGGTTTAATTATGATGCTCAAGGTGGAATTTTCTTCTAATATATTTTGGTTGGGGTTCACTGAATTTCTTGCATATGTGGGACAATGTTTTGCACCAGTTTTGGAAAATCTTAGCAATTGGCTTCTCAAAAATATCATCTTCTTCATTCTCTCTCTTTCCAATATTCTGGCAATTCAATTAATCATATATTAAACCATTTGAAATAGTTCTCTATTGTTCTATTTTACTTCTTCATTCTTTTCCCAAGCTGTCTTCAGTTTGGGAAGTATATAGTGGACCTTTTTTTTTTTTTTTTTTTTAGTTTCACTAATCATATTTATTTGCTTCTATTTTGCACATCCAAAAAATTCTTAACATCAGATATTAAATTCTAGAATTTCTACACATTTATCTACCTATCATGTATTTATTTATTTGTAATTAATAGACTTTATTTTTTGGGGAAGTTTTAGATTTACATGAAACTGAGAGATTAAATAGGTTTTGGGTCTTGTTTTTGTTTTTGTTTTTTTAAGAAAATGGGGGAGAGAGAATGGAAGGGGAGAGGAAGGGAGAGAATCGTAAGCAGGCTCCATGCCCAATGCAGAGCCCAATGTGGGGTCCGTCCCACAATCCTGAGATCATGACCTGAGCTGAAATCAAGAGTCAAATGCTTAACTGACTGAACCACACAGGCACACCTGTAAATAGGGTTTTTATATGCCCTATGAGCCTACTCCCAGTTTCCTTCTTATTAATATTTGTGTGGTCATTTGTTACAATTGATGAATGAATATTTGTACATTATTAACTAAAAATATATAGTTTATATCAGAGTTCACTCCTTGTGTTATATATTCTATAGACTAAGAAATGTAAAATGATCTGCATCAATCATTATAGCACATAAAACAGTTTCATTGCACTAAAAACTCCCTGTGTTCACTTATTTATCCTTCTCTTCTTCCCCCAGAAATCCTGGCAACCACTGATCTTTTTATGTCCCTATAGTCTATCTTTTTCCAAAATGTCATAAATCTGGAATAATATGGTATGGAGACTTGCAGACTGGCTTCTTTTCACTTAGCAATGTGCCTTTGAACTTACTCTATGTCTTTTTGTGGATTGATAGATCATTTTTTTATTGCTAAATAATATCTCATTGTATGGCTATACTACAGTTTACTTATCCATTCACTTATTTTACTGAAAATCATCTTGATTTCTTCCAATATCAATCAGTTATCAATAAAACTGCTAATCTAAAAATGAAACGGATAAACAAAGAAAGTAGAATCAGACCTATAAAAACAAAGAACAAACTGATGGATCCCAGAGGAAAGAGATCTGGGGGATGGGCAAAGTGGGTGAAGGGGAGTAGGAGATAGGGACTTCCAGTTATGGAATGAATAAGTCATGAGAATAAAAGGTACAGCGTAGGGAACACAGTCAATGATACTGTAATAGAGTTGCATGGTAACAGACTGTAGCTAGCTACACTTGTGGTAAGCACAACATAACATATAGAGAAGATGAATCACTTATATACAAACTAATATAACATCGTGTGTCAACTTTACTGAAAAAATTAAGATAAATAAATAAATGAATCTATAAATATTCATTTGCAGGTTATTGTGTGAATGTAGGTTTTCAGCTAATTTGGTTAAATACCAAAGAGCATGATTGCTGGGTCCTGTGGTAAAGGTATGCTAAGTTAGAAATGTCTAAACAGACTTCCAAAGAGCTATACCATTTTGCATCCCCACTTTCAATCAAACTTTCTGTTGTTCCACATCTTTGCTAGCATTTGGTGTTGTCATTGTTTTGGATTTTGGCCATTTTAATAGGTGTATAATGATACCTCCTTGTTCTTTTAATTTGCAATCCCCTGATAACAGAGGATATGAAGCATTTTTTATACGGTTGTTTTCTATCTTATTTCTTATTTATCTTGTATTTCATATCTTACTCTGTGATGTGTCTGTTAAGGTCTTTGTTCCATTTATTTAATCTGGTTATTTGTTTTCTTATTGTTGAGTTTTAAAAGTGTGTGCATATTTTAGATACCAATCCTTTTTCAGGTATGTGCTCTGCAAATATTTTCTCTAGTCAGGGGCTTGTTTTTTTATTGTCTTAACCAAATCTTTTGAAGAACAGATATTTTTCATTTTAATGAAGCCTAATTTATTAATTTTGCTGTTGTGTCTAAGACATTATTGTCAAAATTGAGGTCATCTGGATTCTGTCATATATTATTTCCCAGGAGTTTTATAGTTTACATTTGGCATTTAGGTCTATGATTCTACTTGAGGTAACTTTCATGAAAAGTATAAGGTCTGTATCTAGATATCTAGATTAATTTTTTTTGCACATGGATGTACAGCTGTTCCCAAATCATTTATTTAAAAAACTATCCTTCTCCATTGAATTGCCTTTGTTCTATTTACAAAAATTGATTGATTACATTTGACTCATTTCTGGGCTCTCTGTTTTGAACTGTTCATCTATTCTTCCTCATATATTTATATGTATGGTATGTAATATACATATATATACATATGTAATACATATTTCTAAATATTTACTTTTCTGTTTCATTTTTCTTTGCTGAAATTCTCCATCATCTAACACATTTTTGTCCATTTTTTCCAATAATTTCTTTACCAGATTTATAATACTGATTTTCAACACACTGTTTTAAAATTTTAATGTCAGAATATGTGTGGGTCTGCTTGTACTGTATATATTTACCTTTGCTTATGTGTCATATTTTCAAATCTTTTATGCTTTTCCATACATTTTTGTTGTATTCTGGACATTTGGTTTAAGTACAAACAATAAAGACTGGAGTAAAATTTTTCACCGAAAGGGCCATACAAATTCTATGGTCAGGAAGATAAGGAGAAAGAATGTTCTCTTTGATTTTTTTCAGGTATTGAACTGTGTTTGAGTTGTGTATAGCTTTAATTAGTTTCAATTCACATTTGGTTTTTAAAATCTTCATTGTGCATATATCTTGCTTTCTTTTAAATTTTAGGACTCTTCCTCTTGAAGATTTTTGGGATATAAATACTTCATGGCTATGAGAGATTTCCTTCTTGTAGCACACGCCCACCTCTCTGCCACCTCTCCTGCAATGCCAGGTAGTCGGCCAGAATAGCAGGCAAGCAGGGAGGATGAGATCTATATTTGGGGAGCTTCCAGATTCCTTTTATTGTACATGGCCATTACAACTCTGAAGCTTTTTTCTTATCCTAGCAATGTCCTGGGAAACACGACCCATAATCACAGTGCTTTAAGCACTTAAATATATATTGACTCATATAATATTAATGACAACATTGTATGAGATATACTATTTAATTCTCACTTAGGAAATGAGAAAACTGAGGCAAAGAGATGTTTAAAAAAAAAGCCAACGTTGCCCAAGGTCACATAGCTAGTAAGTGGTTCACATGAAATTCAAGTTCTGCAATCAGTGGAATGAGCTTGCTTTCAGAACTACCCCTAGAAAATTGCTTTCTGTGGCCTGGGCACTACAGTTATCAGTAAGAGGTATTTTATACATATCTCAATCTATCTTTATTTCTTTGAGACCTCCAGGTATAGTTGTTTCTTTTCTAAACAACTGTTTGAATAAAGAAGTTCATGCCATTTCTGTGCCTTTTCAGATTATACCATGAATCATACACTATACCGTTCCACTAGCTCAATTGATTGGCTTACACTTTCTCCTGATCATCATCTGTGCATCATGTGTGCCTGCTTCCTGATTCTACCTGGCTTTGACTCCTCTTGTCTTAGCCTTGTGCTTGTGCTTTGGGCAGATGGGGCATCTGGCTGTTCATTATCCCATGATCCATCTCACAAAGCCTTCATCCCTCGGGGCTGCTAGTCAATGGAATGCTCTTTCCTTGGCCCTGGGATCCCACATAAGCTTGGTCTCTTCAAGGTTTTGGTTAGGAGGAATTTTGATGAAAACAGGAATATAGCAGTAATAGCTTAGATATATTACTTATTAGACATTCAAGTGTGAATCACATGCTAATAAATATTATTCTGAGTGGAGAGCCAACTATACTACATTATTAAATTTTATATTTTGTGTTTTCACACAAAACTATTCAACTATAAATGGAGCTAAACCTAAATTCAAAAAACCCAGAGGTTAGATAATGTAGATAATAATATTTCATATCTCAGGCTTTGGGCAAGATTGAGGATGAAATAATTCATGTTGAAGTAATATTCCAAGTGTTACCTCACACCAAGCAAAGAGCCACTGTTCGCACAAGAAGTGGATATTCCACCAACACTCACATGTATGAGTGTGAAGGACCATCACTGGCATTTAGAGAACAAATATTCACAGTCAGAGCTCTCATCTTCATGACAAAGATCAGAAAGAAAATGGAAAATATCACACTATCAGTTATTTTTCCCAAAGTACAAGAATATGTCTCTAATGCCTTCTGTTCTTAGGAGCACATTTTCTTTAAGATGAAAAATGACAACTCAACATGATTGTTCTCTCCACAGAGCTGAAAACAAAGTCCACAGAGAAACATACTAATTTTCTAGCCAATGAGTATTTTGGTGCTTAAATAATCTAAATACTATGAGCAACTGCTTTAGTTGTAGAGAAAATACATTGAGAAATGAAGTAGCCATCCCAGCTAATGACAACTGCAGCCCACCCTCATTCCTGCATTTAGTGAAGGCCTGTCAGGCTGTCTTTTCTTTTGAAGTTCCACAGAGAGTCACATTAAGGGGGTGAATGCTTCCATTTCAGGTTCCATTTAGGCCACCCTATTAACTTTCTGTTAAAAGCTTTTTCTTTTTCTTTTTTTTTCCTTTCCCCCCCCCCCCCATTTGAACATTTTCTTGTAAAATCTCTGGCCGGAAGAAAAATTCCTTTCAGAAAACTTTGACTGAAATATAGAAGCAGTTTTTAAGTTACAAGCCTTTGAAAAGAAGTGTAGGTTCTCCAGCTTTCTAAAAAAAATCAGTTCTATCTGGTATTTTATATAAATATAGTCCGATATGAATATAGTCTGATATAAAACTCCAAATCTGCATTTATTTTATTGTACTCACTTGAAGAGCAGTGGGTAACATTTTTGGTGAAATTTAACTTATTACTTTTTTTAATTGAAATTCCTGAGCATTGCACCCCTCGGGTGATGCTATTTGCTGCTTTGTCCTATATTTGCAGGAATAAAAATGGCAGAATCGTTATCCTGAACCAATTCCCTAGATGTCCCCTGTGCAACATTTGTAAAGAAATCACTTGGCATCTCATAGAGGCTCGATAATGACTTAAATTATGATTAGCCAGAACAGCCAGTAAAGGGGTGATTCGAGGATGCCTATTAGGACCTTCTGCTCCTAAATACCAGGTGTGCTATTTCTTCTTATTATAACTTAAGTCCTTTGCATGCTGAGGACCTCAGAGAGGTTTTTGCAGTCATTCGTGGATGTTCAGACCTCTGGGAAGTACTCACTATTTTTTTTTTTACATTTTTTAAATTTTTATTTATTTATGATAGTCACACAGAGAGAGAGAGGCAGAGACATAGGCAGAAGGAGAAGCAGGCTCCATGTAGGCTCCATGCACCAGGAGCCCGACGTGGGATTCGATCCCGGGTCTCCAGGATCGCGCCCTGGGCCAAAGGCAGGCGCCAAACCGCTCGCCACCCAGGGATCCTGGAAGTACTCACTATTAAGAGCTAAGACCACATTAACGAGAATCCTATAAGAGTGATAGATTAGTCCTGTTTTGAGGAGCTTGGTACATAGAGATTATATTCATTTAAATCTTGATGATGAAAGTTCTTCAGTCAATGGAGGTAATGAAGGATGCTCTTACAGAGGAAGTGAAATATCCAAACAAACTCTGTTCCCAGGGAAACCACAGTATGCAAACAACATGGACATGTTTGTCAGAATGGTGGAGATGGGTTTACAAATGAGACAAGGGGTCATGTAAACCAGCTAAGAAACCTGGGTTCATCCATAGTCCTTCAGCAGGTAATGGAAGTATCTATGGAGGAAAATGATGACATATTTGAATTTGGAAAGTGCATTCCAACCTGGAAAAATCGGGAAGAGTAGATCAGCAACAAAAATCATGGGAGAAAGAAAACCTATCAAGAAATTTGTAATATGAGGGATCCCTAGGTGGCGCAGCGGTTTGGCGCCTGCCTTTGGCCTAGGGCGTGATCCTGGAGACCCAGGATCGAATCCCACATCGGGCTCCCGGTGCATGGAGCCTGCTTCTCCCTCTGCCTGTGTCTCTACCTCTCTCTCTCTCTCTCTCTCTCTGTGACTATCATACATAAATAAAAAAAAAATTAAAAAAAAAACAAAAAACCAAAGCCCCTGCAAAACCTTTAAAAAAAAATTGTAATATGAATGGGAAGGAATGGAGTTAATATCCTCTGGAAATAAAGAATATGATGTGGTCAAAGATGATTTGAAGATTTTATATGGGTAGAAAAGCAAAATTGCAGAGATAATTTTTAGTATGTTTATTGAGCAGTAATAATAAAGTGCTATAGAATTCTGTACTTACCTTCCATATCAAACTGGCTTGTCCTATCAAACTTCATTTGTCCTTCAGGTTGCTAGATCTTAAATGCTTTGATTTTTAGACATGAGTATCTGGTACTTCCTAGAACTTTTCCATGAATGTTAACTTCTATTCATGTGTCTACTAAATAGTACCTATTGGAAGAAATGGTACCATAGGACAGATAAAAGACAGGTTTTCAGAAACTATTTATTGAATAGATTGACTAGGAAATAATAACAATAAGCATCACCACCATGGCAATGTCTTTATTATACAGTTTATAGAATACATCTCACATGCATTATCATCTCATGGGATTGTATGTGAGCCAGGTAATTTTGTAGTTGGGAAAACTTCAGAATAGTTAAGAAACGTTCTCAGTGTAGGAGTGATGATGATACGGGCTCTGGTTTTGCCTCTCCATCTTGTTCATGCCTGCCCAATGACTTCTCTGGGGGCCATGTGTTCTGAACCTCATGTGGGTTAATGAATGCTCTGACCAAAATGTGGGGATGCTTGTTCTGATCTTCTCCAAGGTAGTGCATAGATGGCACCGTTTTAGACAACTACCTTGTGACCTTACCACCATGCCCTTTGCTCTATATGTAGGCTGGGGATTATGGCTGGGACTTGGCAGAGGATGGAGGAGCAGAATTGTGTAGCTGCATGGATCATTCACCAGCCCAATTCCCTCTTGTCAGTAAGTTACTCTGAATAAATGTTTGTATAAACAGTATGGAGTGGCTTCCCTCATTTTTGGTCTCAAAGTGCCTTCTCAATATGAAGGACACTTTACTGACTCTCTTCCAACTTCTAACACCCAAGATCACAGAGCCTGCAAATCTAAGGGGTGAGATGAGAATCACATTTTCCAGGTTTCCATTATACTAACTACTTCACCAACTAATGTTAAAACTGATGCTGAGGATTCAGTAATATTTACAGCATATTTCAGCATCAACTGAGTAGTCTAGCATTGTTTGGGGGTATTTCTCATTGAATATTTTTATGCAGTATTTCTTACTAATGGCCCGTGTTTCATGCTTCTTCCCTAGAAATGTTACCCCTTATAGTAGTATCAACAGTCAATTTGTCTTTGTTTTTACTTTTCATTAATCTAACTTAGGTGAATTTGTTATCATCAATTAATTTGGCAGAGCTATTTCCACTGTCTCCATGGATTCTCAGATAGCAAGTTTATAATTCTCATAATCATATACTGACATTTCTTTGTCACAATATCAATTAATCTTCTGAAAATCACAGTACTATAAAAAATACAATCCTAAAAGCTAGGTTTATTTGCAAACACATTGAGATGAATAATAATGAACAGTGACATAATAGTTTCACCTAACATTATTTTAAAAAGGATAATAGTAATACACACTATCATGAAACATCAAAGGAAGGAGCAATTAGGGATGAATAGGTTAATTGGAAGTGACAATTTGATTTTAAAAGAGGAGCAAGTTTATCAGGTAGATAAAAGGGGAAGGGCACTGCAGGCAAGGAAGAGATGATGACAAAGGTACATTAGACACAAAATGGCATGGCAACTGTGAAAGCCGCTTATAGTTGATTATACCTGAAGTGAAGCAAGGGAGCAATTGAGACTATAGACTTGGCTGTCCAATAGAATCTAGTGCCATATGTTTATTTGAATGAAATAAAATTAGGGCAGCCCAGGTGGCTCAGCGGTTTATCGCCACCTTCAGTCCAGGGCCTGATCCTGGAGACCCGGGATTAAGTCCCACATCAGGTTCCCTGCATGGAGCCTGCTTCTCCCTCTGCCTGTGTCTCTGCCTCTCTCTGTCTCTCTCTCTGTGTCTCCAATGAATAAATAAAATCTTAAAAAAAATTTAAAATTCCATTTCTCAGTCACAGTAGCCACATTCCAAATGCTCAATGGCCATTTGGCTAGTGGCTACCATATTGGATAGAATAGTAATAGAACATTTCCATTATTGTAGAAAGTTCTTTGGTACATCTCTAGTAATGGACAATGGCCAAGTGACAGCTTTGTAAGCTCATTAATAGTGTGAATGAAGACTAAAGGAATAGCAAATGAGAATGTGAAATTTTGAACCACCTCATCAATCCCATCTTAAACACACTATTTTATCTCCCTCATATTTATCCAGATTTACTTAAGCTACTATGTATATTTTTATAGCATTGTAAATGCACTGGAGCTTTAATTTTAACATACAAATGCAAAAATCTAGTCATTATAAATAAAACCCATAGAGAACATAATTTCTTACCAAAGTTATTTATTATAAACACAAACGCACAAGTTTCCAGAGGAACAAAATTAACTGATTCATATCATATAATTAGTAAGTGGGACCATCAAATGAAGACTTTGTTTCCTCCCTCACAATGAAGACCTGGGTGCACAAGATCATAATGCATCTTTGGACCTGGATTTTGAAATTTGAGGGTTATGACAAATTTCAATTGCCTCTGCCCTCATTTCCAGGATATTGTGGGATTTAACAATAATAATGTAGTAGAATCTCAACATCTATGCACCCCAAATAATTAGATTATGTGAATCCTGAAAACCTGGTATCTGGTTCAGGAATAAGGTGTGTTCTGTGAGCTCTGGGAAGGTTTTATTTTCTCTCCAATGAAAGAAGCACAAGACAAAAGTGACTAATTTTTGTTCTACTAGGTATGCTAATATGCACCTCTTGGAACTTCTATGCTCCGATAATACAGCCAACACAGGAGAATGGCAGAAGAGCAGAGCTGGAGGCCTTCCCTTCCTTCCACTTCTGGAGGTACTTGCCTCATTCAGTGAGATAAGGACTCTATTTTTGTTTATAACCAACAATTATAATTAATTTTGTGTACTTAAGAAAAGACATAGTACTATAGATTTTTCCTCCCTAGGGCCACATATATCTTTAAGTACACATAACATACAACCCAAAGGGAAGGAGATTGGAATCAAACTGGAATCAGTCAGAAAAATAGATGTGCACAAAGGCATAGAGGTTAGGAAGCTTGGTATATTCAAGGAATGCTCAGGGTTCATTAGTTTTCAGGGATGAATAATTATGGCACAGTCATGGTAGGTAAAGATAGGTGGGCAAGGGGAAAGTAGGAATAGATTCTGAAAGCCCTTGGTTGGCATACCATGACTGAGTTCATTTGTTTGTTTGTTTGTTTTTTTTAAAGATTTGATTTTTATTTGAGAGAGAGAGAGAGAAAGAGAGTGAGAGAGCATGAGCATTCAGGGAGGAGCAGAGAGAAGCAGAGTCTTTGCTGAGCAAGGATCCCAATCTTGGGCTCAACTTAGACCTTGGGATCATGACCTGAGCCAAAGGCAGATGCTTAACTGACTGAGCCACCCAGGTGCCCCAAGACTGTAGACCTTATCCCAGAAGTAAAAGCATGAACTCTATCAACAATCTCTGAAGATGGTCATGTACCTCCCATTTGAGTAGCACTCATGGATGCCTTGCTAGAGTAAGTATTCAGGCTGAATTCCTTGTTTAATAATAATATACCCTTAATTACAACATATTGTAATTTTCTGCGTATATTGTTTTAAATGTTTGTATTAAGACATCCTACTATAATATTAGGAAATAGAGGTGGTGATTTGTAAGATAAGTGGGAGAGGAACTGCTAAATCCCAAATGGATTCTGTAAAGGTCAGTTTATCTTTGCAATTCTCAAAAGGGTTAGAAATTCAAAAGCTCCTACATCCTCACGAGAAACAGTAATGATAAAGTAAAAGGCTAGACGGACCTATTATTTTAGATAGAAAAGATAGCAGGATTAACTCCATGCTCTTTTGGTTCATGACTTCCAACTTTAGAAAGGACACCAACAAAACCTCAGGCAAAGAGCACACACAGTTATCACCGAAATGTAGGTATTGAGATGTGAGTAAAAAGATCTAATTCATTTGAAAAATTATTCCTGCTTGTGTGTGGGTATACTTCTAGCTTTTAGACACATTTTCACAGTATAAGGAAAATGCTGGCCTCGGTGTATGCTTTAAGCAGGAAGTGTTCCTGTCTCTTGCATTTATGCTATTACTTAGTCATCACTAATATGGGTATGGGTTTTAAAAAGCACTTTCGGTCTGCTGTGCTAATAATTTTGTTGTTTGTGAACAAAAGAGTGAATTTTTCAGACAGTACATTTGAAGCTTAAGAGATACAGTCTTTGGCTATGAAGCCAAGGCTTTTCTTGAAAAAGCTCAGGCTCATTATTACCTAAATGCTACCTGTTCAATAGTTCCGATATGCTCAGCATTATGTAAGATGTTATGGGGGGGACACCAGAATATAATTAAAGGATAGTGAGTGGGATAGTGCCCCCACTCCCAAATTCACATCCACTGGGAGCCCCAGATTGTGACATAATTTGAAAATAGGACTTTTGCAGATATAATTAGTTAAGTTTAAATATGGTCATACTATAGTCCTAAATATTCAATGACCAGCATCTTTATAAGAGAAAGGAGACAGAGACTTGGAAGCAGAAATCCGAAGGATACACACAGAGGGGAGAAGTCCATGTAAAGACTGAGATAGAGATTGGAGTGATGTAGCTACAAACTGTGTCAAGAATGTCAAGAATTGCTGGCAATCACCAGAAGTTAGGAAGGAAACGTGCGGCAGATTATCCCTCAGAACCTCCAGATGGAACCCACCCTACTGACACCTTGATTTGGGATTTCTGGGCCACCAGACTATCAGAGGATACACTTGCAACATTTTAAGACATCCAGTTTGTAGTAATTTGCCATGTTAACCTTAGGAAACTGGTAGAGAAAGTAATCAGAATCTGCAGGATTCATGTTATAGGTCATCATGTTTATGCCAGACCGTCTGTTGTTCACTAAATACTCATAGGGAGTTCTACTCTTGCTTCACAGATGAAAGAACCAAGACTCAAAGAGGTCAATGCATCACTCTCTTAGCAAAAGATGGTCAGAGCCTTTGTTTCTTCTGTTAAGCTTATCACCTTAAATGCCTTGTGCATAAATGTATTAATCTTAAAAGTGCTGATGCTTTAGGGTTGTTCAGAGAACAACTTATGAATGGCTGGGGTATGAGAAGGCTTCCTCTATGAGGAAATGGAGCTAAGTGGAGGGCTTTGAGATTTCAGGAGAATTTGGACGATAGACAGGTCCAAAAAGCTTTTAATGGGCAAAGCTGTTCAAATTCTGAGTCCAGTTCTATGGTCTAAGCAGTCAAATGCTGATGCATCGGCTGAATTAAACCTTTTCTGTATAGGACTGCAACTATGGTGTTTCACAGATGAGGTACAGAGAAATGGTATATAATTACCTGTTCTAATTCTTATGGTCACCCTGTGGCATAGGAGTCTCCTCTCTCATAGCATGAAAAAGGAAATGAGTCTCTTAAAGCTTAATTGATTTTTCTTCAAAGTCACATAACTAGAAATTGAGGACAGGGAATTAAATCCCAGTTGTTTCTGACTCCAAAGTCCATGCATTCCGACTATGCAATAGTAGAATGATTCTTCCTCCTCCCTTCGCCATTCCTTCCCTTCTTCTCTTCCTTTGAATTTACTTAGTATTTTCAGAATAGAAACAGCACCAGTTAGAACAGAAAACTGTATAAGACACAAATCTCAGTGGGAGCACAGCATATTCACGTCTTTCTGAACATAAGAAGGTTGTAAAACCCAAATATCTGTATGCATTTGGTAGGAGGAACAAGGAATATTAATTACAACTGTGGGAATGCATGGCTTTTTGGAGGGGTCTTGCTCTTCAGCTTTGAGCAACACAAGAGTCAATGGTAATTGCTCATTTATCTCTGTCCTGCTAAGCTGACAGTTCCTGTGACACGGTTTCTGTCATCACTATTGCTATACACTTGGCTTCTGGCTGTGTGCCTGGCACATAGCATGTGGGCAGTAAATGTTTTCTTGAATGAATGATTATGTAGCATGATAGATAATCCATGTTCCTGTAGTCCTTACTGATTATTATCCTTCAAGCAGTTTATAATACACATGAAGCATCGAAGCTAAGACCCATAATTAAAATGGAGTTCTTCATGCAAACAAGTTTTACTAAAAGATTATTAAGTTATATTTAGTATTTACAGGTTTGGTAAAAATCTAATTTTCTTAAAAAAATAAATAAAATGGTCAACCTCTTTCTACTTTGATGTGATTGTCCTAAATATCAGGGTTCTCTTGCTTTCTTTTCACTTCTCTTCCAGTGTATTAGCAGTCTAGACATAACTCACAGTTAATAGGGAACACCTCAGTATACATGTATAAAAGGAAAAAAAAAAAAAGAGGAAACCTAGTTAAGAAGCCATACAACCTTTCTACTAAATCCTTAATTCTTTTTTTAATGATTAATTTATACAATCCAGAATGTAAACACATTTAGAAAGTTTTCTGATAATTTAAATCAGAGCTCATCAGAATAATTGTATTCCCATCATGTGTTTAGGAATCAGTCTTCCCAAACAGTATTGTATTAAGATAATGAGACAATATGCATATGCAAATTGCTCAAATCAAAAATTACGTTCCTGGACACATTAAACGGGAGATATTAGATATAATGATGATTTGACATACAAAATATCTTCATCTACTCAGAAAAATCATGCAAAAAGATACCACCATCACAACCTATGTTGCTTATTATCTACTGAGAAAGTGCTAGAGAAAATGAACCACAATGCCAGTGGCTTTATTTTACATTATGAAAAATATAAAGCAGTATTCTTTTTGCAATTTTGATGTGGAAAACTCCCAAATCCTTTCTTCTGCCAGTGGATCAAAATGCCAAGTGTACTGAAAGTCAATTGTGCCCTGATCCCACATGAAAGCTGCCAGGAATCAAGACAGATCCATAGGTCAGTTTCCCCTTCTCTCTCCTAACTCCTCTTCTGCAGTGTTCTGCATTATTTCTCTAGATCTCTTGTTGTAAGTTGAATCTTAGGAAACATTTCTTTGTATCAGTCTGCTTATTTACCTAAGCAGCCACCTGGTCCCCTTAGATTCTTTTGGTCTTCTGGGGGACATGGTTAACATAGAATGGCATCCCCTGGGGCATCACAAGTTGTTTCTAGGAGTGGACTGAGGCCCCCTTGGCCTTCTTCCATCCACACTGCTTTGCACAGGCTAAGGAAGAAGCCAGTTTCCTGTGGAGAAATATTTTCTCACATACAGGGGAGATGTGTCAGGAAAATGGCCTCCCAGTAACTGAAAAGAAAAGGAAGATTTTTTTTTTTTCCCAAGCTTATTTTGTTCCAGACATTGTTCAAGGACGTCAGCAAAACTCAGGAAGTAGGTATTATTATCTCTGTTTTTCAGATGAGCCGGTAATTTGCTCAAGGTCATAAAGATAAGTAGAAGGTGTAGAATTTAAACTTGAATTTATCTGTCCTCAAAACTCTTTCCACCATACGTACTGACCCAGGAATATACCTCCAGTCAGGGCAAAGCAAGCAGTTCCATATCAAGAATCTTACAATAGTTATATGACTTGGAATAAGAGAACCATAGTACTGGTGGGGAGCTTAATAATTACTTAGTCCAGTCCTCCCCTTTACAGATGAACACTGTGGCTCTAAAAGGTTGAGTGTTTCCAGTAAGGTCAGATGTTAACGAATATAATTCCCATCATCTGATCAGTTTGATATTTGCTGTTATAAACTGATTATTTGTGCATGTGCCCTGCCCCTACCCCACCCCCAAATTCATGTGGGGGAAAACTAACCACCCATGTGAAGGTATTAAAATGTGGGGCTTTTGGGAGGTGATTAGTAGGTCATAAAACAGAGCCCCCCCTGAATGCGATTAGCACCATTATAAAAGAGACCCCAAAGAGCTCCCTTTACCCTTCTGCCAAGGGAGGACAAAGAGAGAAGACCGGTGGCCATTTATGAACTAGGAAATGGGCCTTCACCAAACACAAAATCTGTTGGTGCGTGGATTTTGGATTTCCCAGACTCCAGAACTGTGAGAAATAAATTTCTGTCATTTATATATTACCCAGTTTATTGCATTTGTTATAGCTGCTTGACTGGATTGAAACACTCATCCTAATGATATTCTATCTTTCACTTGACAGTTTGGTTTACTTTGATGTCATTTATTTTTTTTTCCTTCATTTTTTTATTACCTTTTCTTATCCTCTATTTCAATTGATCATCTTCACTGATGAAAGAAACAAAAATTTGTGTTCACCAATTCTCCTATTTTCTTATCCTCTATTTCAATTGATCATCTTCACTGATGAAAGAAACAAAAATTTGTGTTCACCAATTCTCCTATTTATGACCATGTCTAATTTTCTAAGAATTCCTTAGAAAAAATGCACTTGAGATTACCATGAATTCAAATGAATGAGAACAAATATCAGAACTATTTGAAGCTTAATTCAAAATTGTGAAGTTTTCTACTTTCAACTTCTTTTGAACTGATTTTAAAATGTCATTAATGTTCTTACCACTTGCCAGTCAGCAGGTTTGCAACTTGCCAGTTTGCCTCTGCTCAAGTCTTAAAAATAAACAAACAAAAAGCAAGCAAAAAAAAAAAAGTCAATAAAATAAAATTGCATAGCTGCCTGACAGACAGACGGCTTCAGTGTTATCTTCAAGTCAATTCTGTCTGAAGATGCATTGCATTTTCCCTTGTTAGCCAATTTTCTGCCATCTTGGGAATAGTTAGCAATCTACCCATCACTATGCCTGGGCTACATAAAAATGGGAATGCTTGTAAAGGTCTTTTATTTTGCTCCCAAATGATGAGAGGAAACAAATGCTTGTTGTCTCTCTTAATGGAACTTGAGTGAGTGATATTAAAAATGGAATACAGTTAAGGATATATTCAAATATATCTCACAGGGAATTATAAAAATCTTATTCTCCATTTTGATACTGGTTTTTTGAAAAGGGTTTTTGTTTTGATATTTTACCTCAGTGCATTTATCGCTCACTCTGAACATTCTTGCTGACCTGGGATTGCATTTGGAGAAATTAAAAACAGGCAGAACACATTCCAGAGATAGAAGTGTTATGAACACCTTGCACAAAAGTTAGTTCCAAATTGGAAAATAAAGTCCAAATCCATAGTCATCACTGTTTGTCACCTTACTATGTGACTCGGTGTCTCCTTTTCAATGGATAGGGAGAAGTCCTACAGCCAACTGTGGTGGTTCCTATAGAACACCACTGTGTTCTCCAGTACAGGTGGAATTGGGAAGAGATGAGTAGAAGTTGAAGAGCAGGGAGACAGGAGTTATGGCAAGGCTGAGGTCATATCAATAAGAAATACGTCTGATTCATCATTAAATAATGACTTTTATGAAGCATTGGCTTAGATCAATTGTCCTAGAAGCAAAGCCCAAGATGAGAATTTTTTTGTAGAAGTGATGTATTTGGGGGAGAAATAGATGAAAAAAGCAGAATAGGTAAGGGGTAGACGCTAAGAAGTGATGTGGTCTTCACTAGGGATTGGCTTTAAGCTGATCTTATAAGGAGCTCTGGTCCTGCAGCATCTAGTAGAGTGGCCACTAGCCACATATAGCAGTCAGGTGCTGGAGATGTGGTTAACTTGAGCTGAGATGTGCTGCAAATGTAAAATATATACCAGGTCATGGATACAGTACAAAAGAAAAGTAAAATATGTCATGGATAGTTTTTTATTGATTACAGGTTGAAATAATATAATTGTGGATTAACTAAAGTATATTATTACAAATCACACCCATTTGGTTTTACTTTTTAAATGTTTTTTTTTTAACTCTAACTCTTATTTATTTATTCATGAGAGACACACATAGAGAGAGAGAGAAGCAGAGACACAGGCAGAGGGAGAAGCAGGCTCCATGCAGGGACCCCAAAGTGGGGCTTGATCCCGGGTCTCCAGGATCAGGCCCTGGGTTGAAGGCGGCGCTAAACCGCTGAGCCACCTGGGCTGCCCAATTGGTTTTACTTTTTAAATCTGACTACCAGAAAATTTGTCGTATATGGTTTGCATTTACTTCTACTGTATAACACTGCTGTGGAATGATAATCTGGATTTATTTTAGTCTAGAAAGTCTGATACAGTCATGTAATACCTTCATCCTTGCTTCCTTCTTTCTCCCTCTTGAAGCTTAATTCAAAATTTCCTTTATTTCCTCCCAAATTCCCTAACCACAAATGTTACTGAACACCTAGCAAGGCAGGATTGTTTTCCAGCTTTCTTCCACAAGTGACACACAGGCCTGTGATCTCATCATTCAAACACCCAGGCAAACATATCCATAAATGCACTACACTAAGCACGACTACAAAATGCTCCTGACAGCTTGGTGGTGGGAAGAGATATTGGCAGCAGCTCTTCAAAATAAGCAGCTTATCCAAAGTCCAAAAACACATTATCAACTGACTTCCAAATGCTACCATTTTTTCATCTGCAGGCCCATTTTGTTGATGGTGGGTGAGTTATTGTTGCAGGATATTTAAACAAAAAGGACCTCACCACATTCCGTTTCTGAAGCAATGTGATTTGCAGGCATCCAGAGGACACTTAAATATTCAGTAACAGCAGCCAAAAGCCAAATGATATACTGTAAAATTCATATTTATGTTATATCACATTACACTGCAATTTATACCACCATTTCTACCCCAGACTCATTTCTCAGGAATGTGTGAAATACGTTGGTGCATGCTCATTTTCTAGAAGTGCTTGATAACTGTACTAAATTCTTGCTGGAAACTTTTTATGACATAGGCTCATCTTCATCATTATCACCACCGTGTCACCACTGATAATGTTTTGCAACTTTTGTTGCAAATCTGTATTAGGTAAATGTAGGATACTTAAATCTGTATTAGGTATCATAGATGATTTATAATGTTGGACACTTGCATAAAAAGACAAACATTCATGTGGCAAATAAAATCAATAGTTTAGTCATTTTCTATCTACTTTGGCAAATTTTAGCTCAAAAGAATTGGAGGATAGGGAGCAATTCTAGAATATGACCTAACAGCATAGAATACTGGGCAAATCTTACTCCTTTGTCTTTTCTTGCAATTTCCTTGTATTTTAAAAGGCAGGCTCAACAGCCAGTCCTGCAGCATGACATACAGAGTAGGCAGCCAAAACCCCATTGTTAGTGACGGTAAATACAACAGTGGATACAGTGGCGGAGCAGGGAGGGACAGGATACAGTGCAATGATTTCTAGGTATATTAGGTATCTGAGAATTAATGAATATTTAGTAGGCCTACTAATATTTGATCTAGCAAGTATTAATAGTGCCTTGGTTTTAACATTTGGAACTAACAGTAATTTATCTAATCTCTGTGTCAGATTATAATTAATTTTTTTCAACAAAGGATGGAAGCCGTACCCCAGCCAAATAACAAAATGTTATTTGTATATGCAAAACAGTTAATTATGTGATGCAATTAAACTAGTATCTCAAGAGCAATCTGAAAAGAAGAATATCATTGTAAAAATGACTTCAACAAAAATTTAAAATATAGAGCTTATCTTTGCTGTGATTTTGAGGGAAAATATGCAAAATAGACCAAAAAATTAATCTTCAGTGTTTAATGTTTATTGTTTCCAAAAACTCAGCTCTCTGAGGGCAGGGCATATTTCCCAAGCATATCACTCTCTGGACATTAGCTCTTCGAATCTTTTTGAGTACTATTTTGCTAGTAATTTCTTGAACTAGAACCTTCCACTTGACTCTAATTTAATAAAACAATAAGCTCTCACATGTCACATGTCAGATCTTTTCCTCAAATAATCTCAAAGGACCTTCCTAACAACCATATTACCTTTTACAGAAATCCCTAGATATAAAGTAGCTCATATTTGGGAGCGACATATCTAAATGCCAAATACATTTTCCAGAGACAGAAAAGCCAGTGACTTAACCCAAGTCTCAGATGAGCTCAAGTATAAAATTCTGATTTTCATACCCCTGTATGATATTCTACTTCACTGTGACCACACTGTCCCCCATGAAGTTTAGTAAATTAATGATCAGAGCTTAATAAATTAAGTTCAGGGGGACAATGACAAACATTAGAACAGGACTAGCTTTTGGCCATTTTGTGGAAGAAATCATGGCTACTAGAGAGTACTTCCAGTTGGTATAATGAAATAGTCTTCTCATAAGTTAAAAATACTATGTTCTTCCAGTCAGTTCAGTTCAATTAAGTATGTACTGACCCTTTGCTATGTAGCCAAAACTGCACTAAGTTATGTTCTCAGGATACTGAGCTCATACTCCAAGATGAAAGTTCAATATGTATTTGTTTCAGCTCATCTACCTTAGAATATAGCAAATTTCCATTATTTGTGTTAACTGGTGTTATGTCAGTGCATCAGAATGGCTAGTAAGGATGGCCAAAACAGTGACTTTATATATTATTTTGAAAGATTACCTACCCTTCCAGTGGGGAAGAGTGATGAGCCAACAGAGTAATGGTTAGCCTTTCTCAAGGCATGTACACAGCTTCTATTATTATGGGATAGAAAGTTATAGGTAAATAGGTAGATATCTTAGGATACTTGGAAATGCATATCCACAGGGGTCCACAGTTGTCTGCATAAGACTCATGGGAACGTTTACACATCTGAAACACTGATGATTGGAAATGTTACTTTAACGAAGAATATTATAGCTATATGGGAAGGATTTCCAGATGCTTTTACTCCCATATCTGAAACGAGAACTCCATAATTGTTGACCAGTAAAACAAAACACACACACACAAAACAGAATATGACTGAGAATTGTATCCAAATTTCACTTAATGTTTTACCCTTCTATGCATGTCACTTGAGGCATCCTTGATGAATTGATGGCCATGCTTGCTCAGCTCCTCACCATCTCAGATCTATTTCCAATCTAATGCCCTAGTCCTCTCATTAAGAGGCAGACCTAATCATGGGACCCATAGGTCCTTATGTAAAGACCCATTACCTATGAGTAGCATACAAAAGCCAACTTATTCTGAAAACCTATTCCCAACTGTCAATTGTATTGATTGATACTATACTTTTTACATTTCCATGAAAACACAATACCTTGCAAAATTGTAGGTATTCCTGAAAGAATACCTTTCTTTCAGGAGGGTTACTCTTACTTTATCTGTCTGAGGAATGTATATGAACTTCCTGGTTAGCCATCTATACTATACTAGGAACATAACTGTATACTCTATAGAACTCTATACTAGGAACATAAATCCTTGCTTTTTTTTTCAGAAATACACATTCTGTATTTACATTATTAATTTCAATTATTTAAAGTTGCTTTAATTTAATTATTTACAAACTAGTAGCCATTGTTAACATATGAATTATCACATAGCAAGTACTTGGGCATTTTGGATGCTCTTAAATGTGTGTTCGTTTGCCTCCCTCTCTATTTTCATCTTATTTTATTTTTCCTTCCCTTCTCTTATATTCATCTGTTTTGTTTCTTAAATTCCACATGAGTCAAATCATATGCTATTTGTCTTTCTCTTACTGACTTATTTCACTTAGTAAAATACCCTCTAGTTCCATCTATAGGAAACAAAGTGAGGGTTGCTGGAAGGGAGGTGGGTGGAGGGATGGGGTTATTGAGTGATGGGCATTAAGAGGCCACTTGATGTAATGAGGATTGGGTATTTATGCAACTGATGGATCACTAAATTCTACCTCTGAAACTAAAAATACAGTATATGTTAGCTAAACTGAATTTAAATACAATTTTAAAAAATATATGTTGATCTGAACTAATTGTATTTAGCTTCATTATCTTTCTCTTTTATAAATCACCGATCAAAGAATACTCTCCTTTATGCAGATACTTAACAGGGAAAATATACACCATTGTTTCAGAAACTGATTATGCAGATTGACTCTCATACTAAGAAATTAGAAAATTAACTCGGCACCACTGCTGTGGGACTTAAATTATAAAACTAGTTATATTTTGGAAACTTTGAAAATCTGCCAAAAGAGAAAATTATGAGATTGATTCTGTAAATGATGCTGTTCAAAGTTAAGCTACTTCTCTAATGGATTTGTTAGAGAGGAGTTTTTTTTTTTGTCCCAGACATATCTTTTGTTTTCTTACTTTTGATCAGTAGGTATCCTTTGTTTCATCCTGGAGTGAATAATTCCACCTGCAGAAAAATGTAAACCTATAATCATTTGTAAAAGGCAAACACAGTCCTCGATTAAGTAAATCAATCATAAATAGTCTCAATACTTCAAATAACACAACCTCATCCCACACTTCTTATTTTCTTGAGTATTGTTCCTAAAATAACAAATATGAGTGATGGAGGGAGAGACTAAATTCCTTTTTTTAAAGATTGTCCTGAAGTGAGGCACTTTCCCCACATAGAACACATTTATTCGTTAATTTGGCTTTGAAGTGATGATACACACAGGAAAGTGCATATAGCATAAGTGTAAAGCTTAATACGTTTTTACAAATGTAACACACAATGTACTAACCCAGAGAAGCCCCCCTCATGCCTCTTTCTAATCATGATCTTTCTTTCACCGCAGGGGAGCCATTATCCAGACTTTTAACATCATGGATTACTTTGCCTCTTTTTGTACTTTATGTAAATTGCATTTGAGATAGGTACTTTTTTTCTTTCTGGCTTGTTTCCCCTCAATACTATATTTGTGAGTGGCTATATTTTGTTCATTCTCATTGCTATATAGTATTGCATTGTGTGAATATACCATCATTTATTTATCCATTCAACTGTTGATAAGCCTTTGGGTAGTTTCCAGGTTGGCTTTATGAATACTGCTGCTATGAATATTCATGTGAATGTCTTTTAGTGAACATATGCATGCATTTTTCCAAATGCTAAACCGACCTTATATTCCTGGAATAAACCACACGTTTCGTGATATATTATCCTATTTATATGTTGCTGGGTCTGATTTTCTAGGATTGGATTTAGGATCACTGCATTTATGTGGCTGAAAGAAATTAGTTGGTAATTTTCCTTTCCTTTAATATCCTTGTGAAGTTTTGGTGTTGGATTTCCCTGGGTCTTACAAAGGAGCTGGAAAGTATTCCTTCTTTTTCTTACTTGCTGGATAAATTCGTTCAATATTAGTGTTATTTCTTCCTTGAATCTTCAGAAGAACTGACTTTGAGGCCATGTGGGTTTGGGTTTTTCTTTCTGGAATTGTTTTTAATAACAGATTCAAATTCTTGATTTAGATTTAGATGAGATTAAGATTTTCAGTTTCCTTTTCTGTTAACTTTGTATCAGGATTGATGTCATTCATCAATTGTGGAAAATGTTTGGTGATTATCTCTTTATTTCTAATTTCTACCATCATGTTCATTCTCTTTTCTTCCTCTGAGACTCCATTTACACAACTATCAGACTCATTGAATATGTGGGACGTGTCTCTCACCCTTTTTCCCCTGCTTCTGTCTGTGCATCAGTTTTGTATTTTTCATTTATCTGTTTTTCTATTAACTAATCATGCTATGTCCAATTTATTGTTAAATCCACCTTAAAGTTCCTAATTTCAGGTATTTACTTTTTGGTTCAAAAATGTCCATTTGTTTTTTATAGGTTTCAGTTTTGGGTTGCAATTTTCCATCCTCTTATCTCTCTTTTTTCATTTTTTTTTTTTGTCTATCCCGTGAGCATATTTTTCATAATTATTTTCATATATTTCATAATCTTCTCCTGCTAATTCATATATTTCATAATCTTCTCCTGCTAATTCCAATATCCATGGGTCTTGTTCTATTGACTATTTTTTAAATTGTTGATTACAATTCACATAGTCTTGTACTTTTTCAAGTTTAGTGTTTTGATTGTGTAAAAAAGAACCACAGACTCCAGATTATGTAATAGTCAGCCAGACGGGTTTAACACTGTGCTCTGTTAGGCAGAAAGAATGTGGGGCTGACAACCTCAATATAAATCAGGTTACATTTTGGTAAAGAGATCTTTGATTGCCTCTATTTCTAAGGCAGGAGATTTTCTGTCAGGGCCAAGTCTGGATTTCACCTCCTCGCTTGCACACTGATACTCTCTGGTGTTTTCTAAAGACCAGGATGCTCCTTTGCCATTTAGAATGCTTAGGCTTATTTCTTTAGTTTTCTGTATAGCTTCAGGAATCAGAAATTTTAGAAGCAAGTCCACAATAGTATAAGAGGTCTCTCCATGTATATATTCTTTCTCACTTTAACTCTATATAACTGGTGAAAGATCTGCTGTCTTCTCTTCCCTAGGAAGGTCCCCCTGCCTGAAATGTGCCACACATCTCAATTCCTAACCTGCACTCAAACCTAGTAAATGTCACTAGAGCAAAAATGACTAGGATCTTCAGGTCACCTCTGCTGGTCTCTCCTCTCTGGACTTCTATTCCACTAGCCCTCATTTTCTTACAACCCTTGATGCTTTAAAATATAAGCAATGTAATATATACATATATATATTATATATATAATATATATATAATAAGTAATTTTTAAAACAGAAAGATAATTAAATTTTATTAAATAATTAAATTTTATCATTTTATTGGGAGTTGATTTCATCATAATTTTTTGGATGATCATTAATCAATGTATGAAACCATGCCTTCCTTTTTTTTTTTATTTTTTATTTTTTTTTATTTTTTATTGGTGTTCAATTTACTAACATACAGAATAACCCCAAGTGCCCGTCACCCATTCACTCCCACCCCCCGCCCTCCTCCCCTTCCAACATCCCTAGTTCATTTCCCAGAGTTAGCAGTCTTTACGTTCTGTCTCCCTTTCTGATATTTCCCACACATTTCTTCCCCCTTCCCTTATATTCCCTTTCACTATTATTTATATTCCCCAAATGAATGAGAACATATAATGTTTGTCCTTCTCCGACTGGCTTACTTCACTCAGCATAATACCCTCCAGTTCCATCCACGGTGAAGCAAATGGTGGGTATTTGTCATTTCTAATAGCTGAGTAATATTCCATTGTATACATAAACCACATCTTCTTTATCCATTCATCTTTCGTTGGACACCGAGGCTCCTTCCACAGTTTGGCTATCGTGGCCATTGCTGCTATAAACATCGGGGTGCAGGTGTCCCGGCGTTTCACTTGCATCTGTATCTTTGGGGTAAATCCCCAGCAGTGCAATTGCTGGGTCGTAGGGCAGGTATATTTTTAACTGTTTGAGGAACCTCCACACAGTTTTCCAGAGTGGCTGCACCAGTTCACATTCCCACCAACAGTGTATGAGGGTTCCCTTTTCTCCACATCCTCTCCAACATTTGTTGTTTCCTGCCTTGTTAATTTTCCCCATTCTCACTGGTGTGAGGTGGTATCTCATTGTGGTTTTGATTTGTATTTCCCTGATGGCAAGTGATGCAGAGCATTTTCTCATGTGCATGTTGGCCATGTCTATGTCTTCCTCTGTGAGATTTCTGTTCATGTCTTTTGCCCATTTCATGATTGGATTGTTTGTTTCTTTGGTGTTGAGTTTAATAAGTTCTTTATAGATCTTGGAAACTAGCCCTTTATCTGATATGTCATTTGCAAATATCTTCTCCCATTCTGTAGGTTGTCTTTGAGTTTTGTTGACTGTATCCTTTGCTGTGCAAAAGCTTCTTATCTTGATGAAGTCCCAATAGTTCTTTTTTGCTTTTGTTTCTTTTGCCTTCGTGGATGTATCTTGCAAGAAGTTACTATGGCCGAGTTCAAAAAGGGTGTTGCCTGTGTTCTTCTCTAGGATTTTGATGGAATCTTGTCTCACATTTAGATCTTTCATCCATTTTGAGTTTATCTTTGTGTATGGTGAAAGAGAGTGGTCTAGTTTCATTCTTCTGCATGTGGATGTCCAATTTTCCCAGCACCATTTATTGAAGAGACTGTCTTTCTTCCAATGGATAGCCTTTCCTCCTTTATCGAATATTAGTTGCCCATAAAGTTCAGGGTCCACTTCTGGATTCTCTATTCTGTTCCACTGATCTATGTGTCTGTTTTTGTGCCAGTACCACACTGTCTTGATGACCACAGCTTTGTAGTACAACCTGAAATCTGGCATTGTGATGCCCCCAGCAATGGTTTTCTTTTTTAAAATTCCCCTGGCTATTTGGGGTCTTTTCTGATTCCACACAAATCTTAAAATAATTTGTTCTAACTCTCTGAAGAAAGTCCATGGTATTTTGATAGGGATTGCATTAAACGTGTATATTACCCTGGGTAACATTGACATTTTCACAATATTAATTCTGCCAATCCATGAGCATGGAATATTTTTCCATCTCTTTGTGTCTTCCTCAATTTCTTTCAGAAGTGTTCTATAGTGGGAACATTCCTCGACATCTTAAAAGCCATCTATGAAAAGCCCACAGCAAATATCATTCTCAATGGGGAAGCACTGGGAGCCTTTCCCCTAAGATCAGGAACAAGACAGGGATGTCCACTCTCACCACTGCTGTTCAACATAGTACTGGAAGTCCTAGCCTCAGCAATCAGACAACAAAAAGACATTAAAGGCATTCAAATTGGCAAAGAAGAAGTCAAACTCTCCCTCTTCGCTGATGACATGATACTCTACATAGAAAACCCAAAAGTCTCCACCCCAAGATTGCTAGAACTCATACAGCAATTCGGTAGCGTGTCAGGATACCAAATCAATGCCCAGAAGTCAGTGGCATTTCTATACACTAACAATGAGACTGAAGAAAGAGAAATTAAGGAGTCAATCCCATTTACAATTGCACCCAAAAGCATAAGATACCTAGGAATAAACCTAACCAAAGATGTAAAGGATCTATACCCTCAAAACCATGCCTTCCTTTTTAATACATAAGCTACAATATTGTCTGATAGATTTCATTACTAAACATTCCTAAGGAGAAGATAGCTCCCCCAAATGCTGATTTAACCCATTCAGTTGTTTTAACATAAGTTTCATTTTTTTTTAATAGTGGGGAATAGGCAACTATGCCAGTAAATGGTACTGTCTACATTCAGATAAAAATAATGTAAACTCTGAGATTTATTTTATTTTATTTTAAAGATTTTATTTATTTATTCATGAGAGACTACAGAAAGAGGCAGAGACACAGGCAGAGGAAGAAGCAGGCTCCCTGCAGAGAGCCAGATGTGGGACTTGAACCCAGGACTCCAGGATCATGCCCTGGGCCAAAGGCAGACACTTAACAGCTGAGCCACCTGGGCATCCCAACTCTGAGATTTATATATAAAAGATGATAAAAGGAGGATGCCAGGGTGGCTCAGTGATTGAACATCTAACTTAGGCTTAGGTCATGATCCCAGGATCCTGGGATCGAGTCCCGCATTGGACTCCCCACAGGGAGTCTGCTTCTCCCTCTGCCTATGTCTCTGCCTCTCTGTATGTGTCTCATGAATAAATAAAATCTTTTTAAAAAGATGATAAAAGCTATATCCTAGCATATAAAAATCTGGGATTCTAAAGCTCTGGCAAATATAAGGGAAGAAAATAAATTTGTTTTTTTTTCTTTTTGAATTTTAGAACTTAGTGGTAGGCTGGTGTATATGGAGTTTCTGTTTTGAAACATAAAAACATGATTTTCCCACTATATTCAGTAAAGATCTTCCTTTCCAAAATGTGTTTTGAATAATGACATTAATCAGAAAGAAGAAAGACTTCAAGGAATGGTGTAATTAAATAAAACACAAACATAAGACAAAATGAAAAAAGGCTGTCTATTCCTATGAACAACTAGAGAAAAGTTGTAAAAGATAAAAGTTCTTGTAATTTTGAGTTCTCTTATTTGCCCTCATTTTCTTATCCTTCTTCATCTTCATTTCCCTTTATCAGTATTTTCCAAATTTACTCCATTTTGTCTTACTTTTACTTCTGTCTTCCACCAATATCAGGAATGTTGTGCATCAAGAATTATTAGAATTATTTGCTTCCATATTTCTCCCCTTTTAAAAGAGGCTCTATTCAGTGACTTGACTTCTGGCTCGTTTGATTTTGTCAATGTCTTCTCTGAGTTCCCCTTGTATTCAGTTGACATAGAAATAGAGCAACCTTCTTTCATCAAAATAAGATACATCATGGAATTTATCTTATTGTCTACATCTGGGATTTTTTGTGGTCATATAATGCTACATGCCAGTATTCATTTCTTATTTGCACAGTTTGCATGGTTGTGAGTGGATAACAAATGATAAGAATCAAATTTGTAGGACTTTGGCAATGAATTCTGTCCTCATCAAGACCTTTCATATTGTACAAGTCATGTTCTACAGGAAAGAAATGTTTATAGTGAAGAATGAAGTGCATTTATGATAATATTAACTTGCTTGTATCATGTCTCAGACACATGAACTTTTGTCATTAGCATTGATTGGAAAACTTGGATTGGAGCTATTTGTATGCTTATCCAGTTGTGGATTGTTTCTTAAATAGACATTGGAATTAAGAACTTCAGAGGCCAAATGAGTTACCTTCAGAAATAATTTCCTGCCTCCTTCTTGAAGAGAACAAAAACATAGATGAATTATGTTGCTTTGTGTAGTTGATTTTGTGAGACCATCAGAATCCATAAAGCTCAGTACAGAACCTAACTATAAGTCAGGCTCATTTATGAACACTGATAACAAAAATAAAGAAAATATGAGAACCAAATCCACCAATTACAAAATTATAATTAATACGAAGTATGATTCCTCATAAAAACTATAATGGTTAACATTTATTGACTGCTTAATATGTACCAGGTACAGTGCTACCCAATTTACGTGTATTAACACATTGTACCTGTTGAATAATCAAAATACCATATTATGATTATTATCATTTTTAACTGAGAAAATTTGGCACAGAGAGATTAAGTTGCTTCACCAGGTCACATTCTCTCATTCTTAATCTACAGAGACAGAAATTAGCTCAAAGCTAAATACATAGGCAAAAAGAAAAAAAATTAAACATATTTAAGAAATCATGGGTTAATATATACAATATATCATGGGTTAATATATATAAATATAAAAATATAATAAAAATCAATAAAAGAGCCCAGGGATAATCAGGCAAATATGAACAAGTAGGCCAGCTGAGGTGGCTTGGCGGTTTAGTGCCACCTTCAGCCCAGGGCATGATCCTGGAGACCCCGGATCAAGTCCCACATCGGGCCCCCTGCATGAAGCCTGCTTCTCCCTCTGCCTGTGTCTCTGCCTCTCTCTCTATGTGTCTCTAATGAATAAATAATAAATAAAATCTTTAAAAAATATGAACAAGTAATTCACAGAAAGAGAAAAACACACCAATAAATACATGAACCTATACCTAAATTCACTAGCATTCAGAGAAACATAAATTGATAACAAATTATTAGTTCTCATTCATTAAATTGGAAAAAAATCATAAGCATTGTTAATGTTTATATTGATAAGAATGTGAAGAAACAAGATATTTTCATTTACTTATGGTGGAATATTAAGTTTGTTAAGCATTCAAAAGGAATGCTAGTTAGTACTATTACTAACTAGGTTAGTACTAGTAGTGAAATTTAATATTTGATGAATCCAGTATTTTAAGGATTCAGGTTTTTTTAACAACACATGTCTAGAAATGTGCCATAGGAATATTTTCAATGCCTAAATAGCACAACTAAGATTTGTTATTACAGATTCATTTTAGAAGTAATTCTTGGGACAGAAACACTTATCCATAAAGAAACGTTTTTTGAAATATATATTAGAAAAAAATGATTTATTTCAACCCAGCTGGACCAATCGGCTATATGCTATGTTTCCATCAGGGACTACAAAGAAATGGAGATTTACCTCATGTGGGGATTTCTATCCCTGGCTATTCTCAGGCTTGAAGTCCATTCCTTTCTTTGATGTTTTGGAATTAGACTAAGGTTATGCAAATCATCTAACTTCGAAACAATGTTCTGATATTTTTTTCATTCTTTTGTTAGGACTGTGTCAGTGCCAGATTTTGTGTTGGTTGCCAGTGATTCAAGATTGAACAATGTACAGACAGTCCCACCTTTAAGGCATTATATGATCAAGACCTTGATTCACACATAAAAGCTTCCCCCCAAATGGGGTAATCATTCCTAAAAGAGAGAAAGTGGAGGAATAAAGCCTTCACCGAAATATTATAACCATGAGACCAGAATATGAAGGAATTCCTGTCCTGTGCTAGAATATTTTAGAGAAAATGAATTTGTCATCAATAAATTTTCAAAGTATTTTTTAAAAATAAAATCTACATTTCCAGTTTATTTAAGGTTTTTAGCACAGCAGGAAGCATTAGGGTCACTTTCCCACATGGCAGCAATTATCTGAATTTCAATGATTAATGCACTCTTTAGAATAAGAATGTACGCGCCGTTTTTTTTTTTGTTTGTTTGTTTGTTTGTTTTTGCAGAATTTTCACTTCTAGATGATTATTCTCTTTTCCCGTCTTCCACATACACATATCATATTTATATATATGTCTTTTTACCATGCTCCTTGTCTAAAGAATGTTCTTGCATCTTACCAGCCAGTTTACTTTCTACCATCACCTCTTGGGCTCCTGCAGATTTTTATATTTTGTCACTCTTGTCCTAGATGGCAGAGTTAAAAAAATAGCCTGGATAACTTTAGATGATACAACAGATTAGAAAAAGATTTCTCCACGTTAATCACTTTTGCAAGAGGAGAAAATGCATTAGCTACAATTAGAGTTACAATATCAAAATATCTGTGTTTCACATCTTAATCTAATTGTGAACTTCATAAAAAATTAATAAAAAGTTATCATAAAATAAGTTCTTAGAAGAATCCATTTCTTCAGGTTTTAATACTGTATGTTCTCCTGTGGGCTTTTTCCTTAACTTGTGTGTCTTTCCTCAAACCATTTCTTCTATTTAATATAAAGAAAATGGACAACTTTTCTGCCTGAGGAGGCCTACTATTACTTGAGATACTTTGCTCTGTGCACTGGCAAAGAAAATAAAGAATAAGTCCCTCATTGAAAGAAAAGAATCACATAAACATAGTCACTGGTTCACCTGCATAGCATTTTAAATATGATATTTAGGATTCCATTATAAAGTTTTACTTGGTACACCAGTAAGCCTATAGAGAAATCTACAGTATTTGGTTATTTGCTCACGTTCTCTGGTCTAGTGGCTGCTTTCCATTATTTTAGTCAAGTAGAGTGTGGCAGATTTCATCTATTAAAGATGGCTGTAACAAACTCTCATGCCCTTCAATGCAACTTTGATCCTCCTTCCATTGAGGAATGTGTCTCTATGTTCCCGCCTCTTGAACTTAGGCAGGCTCGTGACCCAAGCAGAAAGAAACTAATTGATTTCTGAAGGTAGGTCATACAAAAGTGATTCAGCTTCATCCTGGGTTTCTTGGAATGCTCACCCAGAGAGCACAGCTACCATGCTTTGAGGAACCCCAGGCCACGTGTCAAGGTAACATGAAGTGTCACAGCTGAAAAGTCCAGGTGAGCTCCTAGCAAATGGCCAGCATCAATTATCAAATATGTAATGAAGATAATATTAAAAAAAAAATTCTAGTCCCTAGCCAATGAGCCACCTCAGGCTCTGTCTGAGTCTTCCAACTTTGAGATGACAGTAGTCACAGAGCATATATTACCTGTCCCAACTGTGTTCTGTCCATAATATAAAACTGCTATAAAGATTAAATTATTTTATCTTAAAAATATTTTATTTTATATATTTTAATATTTAAAAAATCTTAGTGTCAGATTAGCTCACTCAACAGGTAGATATTTTACATACTAAATGCTTTGGATTATTTAATAGATCAGTAAATTTGTGAATCTGCTATTAGGATCACAGTTTAACTCTTGTTTTATTTCCAGCACTATGAACTAAGATAAATCACATACCTCTGTGGGTCTCACCTGAAGGAGAACCTTGTAGGAGAGGGCAGGGGACTCTTTCCCTGGTGATTCATGTGGAATTGGCCTGACATTTATTCTTGAATACACATTCAGGAACTGCCAGACAAGTTGGTTTCAAAGATGGGTCATCAGTATGCTAAGATGTTAAGCACATTCAACTCCCAGTTTGTCCTTTTTAAAATAATTCAATGGACAGGGCAGCGCCGGTGGCCCAGTGGTTTAGCGCCGCCTTCAGCCCAGGGTGTGATCCTAGAGACGGAATCGAGTCCCACTTTGGGCTCCCTGCATGGAGCCTCTTCTCCCTCTGCCTGTGTCTCTGCCTCTCTCTCTCTCTCTCTCTGTCATGAATAAATAAATAAAATCTTTAAAAAAAAAAAATCAAGGGACAGAGAAGGGGTGTGTGTCTTAGATTATTTATTTGCTATTCCTTAGAAATGTAATCATGTCTACCACTTCCAGGGTCTTCCTGAAGTACCCTTCATTTAAATGTCAAATATGATGTTCTTTCTAAAAGCATGCTTTATGTTGTGCCCAAACTAGAGTCCAGTTAGAACCTCCTTTTAAACTGTCTGGTGTCACTGACATGTGACAAAGCATTTGACACATTAACTGCTTCTGAAAAACAGGAACATGTGTCCAATAAAGCTGCTAAGCTAAGAAAATAAAAAAAAAAAATGAGGCTGAATCTGAGACATACCAATGTCCCAAATTGAAACATTTCATGCCAACATAATGCCTCCCTTCTGTGCATGTATGAACGTCAAATGCATACAAAGTACCTGTTTATCTGCTCATAGTCAGTCCATTTTTAAAGCTGAGCAGGAACACAGTTGCTGACCCAGGAAACGTAAATGACATCATTACCTAATGAACTGTTGCAGGATTCATTTGAATGTGACTGTCCTTTTGAAAAGTATGAATCTTTCCAGTGATTAAAGTGATTTAGACAGGAGTAGTTCAGGGTAGACAATATTAATTTAGGAATGAGTCATTATGTTCAGCACCAGTCTGGAACCTAATGAGCTGATTCAAATTCATTTAAATCACTTGGAAAATACATACAGAGGTTGCACAATATACATAATTTGGAACCAGAAGACAGTTCCTCTAAAAACCAATATATTTCAATCAGTAGAAATAAAATAAATCCATGGATTTTTTTTTTCCCAAATTGATGGGCTTCTTCAGTCCTGAAGTTTTAAAATTAACTAAGACTATGGAAGCACCTGAATTTAAAACTTCTTTTCAGAAGTGAATGAAAAGGCTGATTAATAATATTTCAAGGATGCTTGAGTGGCTCAGCAGTTAAGCGCCTGCCTTCGGCCCTAGGCATGATCCTGGAGTCCCAGGATGGAGCCCCACATTGGGCCCCCTGCATGGAGCCTGCTTCTCCCTCTGACTATGTCTCCACCTCTCTCTGTCTCTCTGTCTAATGAATAAATAAATAAAACCTTTTAAAAAAAGGAATATATAAAAATAATAATATTTCATTATTTACTTAAAGTGAGAGATTCACAAGATGTGGTGTCATCTCAACTATGAGAATTATTTTGTGTCTTGCCATGGTCAGTTTGGGAAGTGTGCCAGCAATGTCAGTTCCATTGGCAGAGAGATCAGAATTAGAATATTCATTAAATAATTACTAAATATATTTATAAGATATGTATATCTTATATAAAATATATATATATGTGTTATTTATAAGTGTTAATATGCCAAAATACATAAAGAAATGTGTCCATTTTGGTATTTTAGACAAGAACTTGTATAAGAGATGAATGGAGAATATGAAAATTTTTTTCCAATTTTTGAGGAATCATCCTGCATTTAAAAACAATGTGATTCCATAATGATTTTGCAGACACTGGCTATTCAAGCTTGGTTTTACATGTTTTGTGGGCTACTCATCAATCCCAATCACTGAATGTTGATTAAAAGGAGTTGTCCATAGGAATTCCTGACTTGACCAGTGATTATTTTGATACGAGCACAGAACACAACCCTAGTCAATGAGACATACAAGAAAATGTTAGAGGCCTTCTGGGAAGTTATTTTCACTTGTAAGGAGAAACGCAAATCTGAGATCTCCCTATCCATGTTTTGGATATGATGCTTGCTATCTGACAGCAACCTTACAATTCTGAGGTAGTCACAGGGAAACCAATGAGAAAGCCCTGACATCATTGAACCAATCTACTCACTGGTCCTGGGCCTACTCTGCCTCTCTACTTCTTGTTACACAAGGCTATCAAATTCCTATTTCTTTAAGTCATGTTTATTGGATTGCAGATATTTGTAGCTGTAAGCATCCTAATTGAGATCAAGACTCTCATAAATAGGAATCATCCAATCCCCTTCATGTAAATATTCCAGTGCACTGAACAAACTTGGTCAGTAATATTTTCTTATGTCTACCTTCAGTGTAAAGAGCCTCTAGGCTTATCCTTCTTTATACTGCAAGATGATTAGGAGAATACTTCTATAAATTCAAATTTAACTTCTGCTGACTTCTAGCTTCCTGTGTTACGTTATATAAATTTGAAGAAAGCAAATTTTCTCAGGGTGAAACTAATTGCATTGACCTAGAGATTAACATAAAGTGATACTGAATTCTTCTCTCTAAGCTCAGCCATAGACAGTAGCTATTGCTCACCTCTTATACAATACTTGTCACCATGTTACCTTATCGGATCTTTTCCCCTTGGGGATCCAAACTTGCTCTTTCATTCCTGAAAAGCAAATTCCCTTATCCTTAATATGTGGATAAGATCACCTACCTTGATGAATGAAAGGAAGAATTAGAAGCAGTGTTTATATAAATGTCTAGGGCAATCGCTGTCTCCTAGATGCTTAATGAGAATGACTTTTGCACTTAGAGTGAATTTTCTGAGATTATTGGCAGTAAGAAAATGCCAAATAACCTCCCCACCCCACCCCAGTCCCACCTTAACCCTCACCAAGAAATACTTGCTTTTAGAGTAGCCTTGGTTTGGTTAAGGAACAGACCTAAAGGAATATTATTATACTAAAAGATAACTTTACATTAAAATGGTTTAAACCGAGTCCTCTTCTCCTGAATAACACACAGCCTTTTACAGAAGACATGACACATAAGAGAATGGTAGAAGCAAAATTTGGGTTGAAGGGAGTATGCATTTTAAATTTTGATAGATAATGACAAATTTCCAAGCACACTTTATATTATCACCAGAACTGGATGAAAGGATTAGTTTTCTACATGCTTACCAGCACTTGTAAAATCAATAGTTTATATTTGCCAATTTGTTTGGTTAAAAAGTACTATCTCATTATTTTAATATATATTTATTTAATTCAAGTGTTTTAAAATTATTTTATTATAAGAAATCCTTTATTTGGGGGGCCTAGGTAATGAAGGATAGTTGAAAGGCAGGCAGGGACAAGCACCCCTTACCCCAATCCCAAGAGGAAACTATCCTTAAAAGGACTTTATACCAGTCTGTAAGGAGCCCAGTACCCTTTCCCGAGTCACAAAAACCGGATTGGATGACAGGCGCAGGGAGGGTTAATCAGATTAAAACAGCCAGCCAACAAGCCCATAAACGCCCCTAGACTTCGAAATGCAGGTAGCAGCCCTCTTGAGTCCCCTCCCTCCTCTGGAGCTTTGTACTATCACTTTCCTATTCCTCAATAAACCTTACTTTTCTTCCCACCACTGTCTGTTCTACCTCTTCATTCTTTGAAGTTGTGTGAACAAGATCCGCGGGCACCAGCAAAGAAAAATCCTGTAAATAGATGGCTCAGCTGGTTAAGCTCATGTCATGATCCCAAGGTCCTGGAATAGAGCCTGGGTGGGGCTCCCTGCTCAGCCGGGAGTCTGGTTCTCCCTCTCCCCCTGCCCCTTCTCCCTCTTCCCCTCCTGCTCTCTCATGCTCTCCCTCTCAAATAAATAAATAAAACCTTTAAAAAAAATTCCTTTATTTATTTTAGTTTCTGTGAAATATTTTTTCATATCTTTCCCCCATTTTTTTCCTGGATGAATTTTTTTCCTTATTAATGTCAGAGAACATGCATGATTTAAGTGTAAAGCTGGAATTAATCCTCTGTAAGGTATACATGTCAAAACTACTATTTTCCCATTTTTTTCTTTTAAAATTTTATTTATTTATGATAGACACAGAGAGAGAGAGAGAGGCAGAGACACCGGCAGAGGGAGAGGCAGGCTCCATGCTGGGAGCCCGATGCGGGACTCGATCCCGGGGCTCCAGGATCATGCACTGGGCCAAAGGCAGGCGCTAAACCACTGAGCCACCCAGGGATCCCCCTATTTTCCCATTTTATCGTTTGTCTTTTGACTTTATGTTTGTCACCTTATATTTTAAAAAACAAGGGTAGTAATCTTTAATGCTCTCACTCTGTTATGCCTTCTGTGTTCTCACAGGTTTTTTTTCACTATTTTCATGCTTTCATGCACCATTGTTTGAGCAAGAAGTAAGATAAATTGGCTTTACCTGTGTTCAGATTTTTTGTGCCTCTGTTTGTTAATGTTAGCCAACCAAGTCCTGCTGCTAGGCTTACATGAAGCCAGACACCTACACTGTTTTTTTTGTTTTTGTTTTTGTTTTTGTTTTTGTTTTTTTTTTGTGGCGGAGAAGAGGTGTTGTGGCAGGGCGCCAAGCAAGGGGAGTGGAAGAAATTTTTCAAATCCACCTCTGAGAGGATAAGGGGAACTGATTATTTATGGGATTCTATGGGTTTTGAAAGTGGATGCAGGTGATTGGAGGTTGGGAAAAGGTGAGGTAGGGAGAAAATATGGATGTGTCTGTGAAGGTGTCACCCAATGATCTACAGGTACATACCTTGTAAGTACAAAGTGGCAGCACTAGCATGAAGGAAGAGCAAGATCTCAGGTTGTGTTAGGTTACTTTCCTTCCCTCTTGGTCCCTTCTGGCATCTGCAGGATTTCTATCCATTTCCTCCAGCCTTTGGTAGTCTTATAGGTGGTTGGGTCAACTACTGCGGAACAGCTCATAAATCAAGTTAGCCAGAATTTCTTTAGGGTAGAATAATCAAGCATTTGGTAACTTAGGCTGTAGGTTTCATTAACTGATCCATTTCTTTCACTGATTTGGATTGTGAATCTCATTTTATGTTTATATCTACTTGAGTCTATTTCTATACTTTCTTTTTTGTTTCAAAGGGTATATTCCTGAACTATTAACATATTCTTTTAACTTCATCTTTTTTTTTTTTTTTTTTTTTTTTTTTTTTTAATTTTTTTTTTAATTGGTGTTCAATTTACTAACATACAGAATAACACCCAGTGCCCGTCACCCATTCACTCCCACCCCCCGCCCTCCTCCCCTTCCACCACCCCTAGTTCGTTTCCCAGAGTTAGCAGTCTTTACGTTCTGTCTCCCTTTCTGATATTTCCCACACATTTCTTCCCCCTTCCCTTATATTCCCTTTCACTATTATTTATATTCCCCAAATGAATGAGAACATATAATGTTTGTCCTTCTCCGACTGACTTACTTCACTCAGCATAATACCCTCCAGTTCCATCCACGTTGAAGCAAATGGTGGGTATTTGTCATTTCTAATAGCTGAGTAATATTCCATTGTATACATAAACCACATCTTCTTTATCCATTCATCTTTCGTTGGACACCGAGGCTCCTTCCACAATTTGGCTATCATGGCCATTGCTGCTATAAACATCGGGGTGCAGGTGTCCCGGCGTTTCATTGCATCTGTATCTTTGGGGTAAATCCCCAGCAGTGCAATTGCTGGGTCGTAGGGCAGGTCTATTTTTAACTGTTTGAGGAACCTCCACACAGTTTTCCAGAGTGGCTGCACCAGTTCACATTCCCACCAACAGTGTATGAGGGTTCCCTTTTCTCCACATCCTCTCCAACATTTGTTGTTTCCTGCCTTGTTAATTTTCCCCATTCTCACTGGTGTGAGGTGGTATCTCATCGTGGTTTTGATTTGTATTTCCCTGATGGCCAGTGATGCAGAGCATTTTCTCATGTGCATGTTGGCCATGTCTATGTCTTCCTCTGTGAGATTTCTGTTCATGTCTTTTGCCCATTTCATGATTGGATTGTTTGTTTCTTTGGTGTTGAGTTTAAGAAGTTCTTTATAGATCTTGGAAACTAGCCCTTTATCTGATATGTCATTTGCAAATATCTTCTCCCATTCTGTAGGTTGTCTTTGAGTTTTGTTGACTGTATCCTTTGCTGTGCAAAAGCTTCTTATCTTGATGAAGTCCCAATAGTTCATTTTTGCTTTTGTTTCTTTTGCCTTCGTGGATGTATCTTGCAAGAAGTTACTATGGCCGAGTTCAAAAAGGGTGTTGCCTGTGTTCTTCTCTAGGATTTTGATGGAATCTTGTCTCACATTTAGATCTTTCATCCATTTTGAGTTTATCTTTGTGTATGGTGCAAGAGAGTGGTCTAGTTTCATTCTTCTGCATGTGGATGTCCAATTTTCCCAGCACCATTTATTGAAGAGACTGTCTTTCTTCCAATGGATAGTCTTTCCTCCTTTATCGAATATTAGTTGCCCATAAAGTTCAGGGTCCACTTCTGGATTCTCTATTCTGTTCCACTGATCTATGTGTCTGTTTTTGTGCCAGTACCACACTGTCTTGATGACCACAGCTTTGTAGTACAACCTGAAATCTGGCATTGTGATGCCCCCAGCATTGGTTTTCTTTTTTAAAATTCCCCTGGCTATTCGGGGTCTTTTCTGATTCCACACAAATCTTAAAATAATTTGTTCTAACTCTCTGAAGAAAGTCCATGGTATTTTGATAGGGATTGCATTAAACGTGTATATTGCCCTGGGTAACATTGACATTTTCACAATATTAATTCTGCCAATCCATGAGCATGGAATATTTTTCCATCTCTTTGTGTCTTCCTCAATTTCTTTCAGAAGTGTTCTATAGTTTTGAGGGTATAGATCCTTTACATCTTTGGTGAGGTTTATTCCTAGGTATCTTATGCTTTTGGGTGCAATTGTAAATGGGATTGACTCCTTAATTTCTCTTTCTTCAGTCTCATTGTTAGTGTATAGAAATGCCACTGACTTCTGGGCATTGATTTTGTATCCTGCCACGCTACCGAATTGCTGTATGAGTTCTAGCAATCTTGGGGTGGAAACTTTTGGGTTTTCTATGTAGAGTATCATGTCATCGGCGAAGAGGGAGAGTTTGACTTCTTCTTTGCCAATTTGGATGCCTTTAATGTCTTTTTGTTGTCTGATTGCTGAGGCTAGGACTTCCAGTACTATGTTGAATAGCAGTGGTGAGAGTGGACATCCCTGTCTTGTTCCTGATCTTAGGGGAAAGGCTCCCAGTGCTTCCCCATTGAGAATGATATTTGCTGTGGGCTTTTCATAGATGGCTTTTAAGATGTCGAGGAATGTTCCCTCTATCCCTACACTCTGAAGAGTTTTGATCAGGAATGGATGCTGTATTTTGTCAAATGCTTTCTCTGCATCCAATGAGAGGATCATATGGTTCTTGGTTTTTCTCTTGCTGATATGATGAATCACATTGATTGTTTTACGGGTGTTGAACCAGCCTTGTGTCCCAGGGATAAATCCTACTTGGTCATGGTGAATAATTTTCTTAATGTACTGTTGGATCCTATTGGCCAGTATCTTGTTGAGAATTTTTGCATCCATGTTCATCAGGGATATTGGTCTGTAATTCTCCTTTTTGGCGGGGTCTTTGTCTGGCTTTGGAATTAAGGTGATGCTGGCTTCATAGAACGAATTTGGAAGTACTCCATCTCTTTCTATCTTTCCAAACAGCTTTAGGAGAATAGGTATGATTTCTTCTTTAAACGTTTGATAAAATTCTCCTGGGAAGCCATCTGGCCCTGGACTCTTGTGTCTTGGGAGGTTTTTGATGACTGCTTCAATTTCTTCCCTGGTTATTGGCCTGTTCAGGTTTTCTATTTCTTCCTGTTCCAGTTTTGGTAGTTTGTGGCTTTCCAGGAATGCGTCCATTTCTTCTAGATTGCCTAATTTATTGGCGTATAGCTGTTCATAATATGTTTTTAAAATCGTTTGTATTTCCTTGGTGTTGGTAGTGATCTCTCCTTTCTCATTCATGATTTTATTAATTTGAGTCTTCTCTCTCTTCTTTTTAATAAGGCTGGCTAATGGTTTATCTATCTTATTAATTCTTTCAAAGAACCAACTCCTGGTTCTGTTGATCTGTTCCACAGTTCTTCTGGTCTCGATTTCGTTGAGTTCTGCTCGAATCTTTATTAACTCCCTTCTTCTCTTGGGTGTAGGATCTATTTGCTGTTTTTTCTCTAGCTCCTTTATGTGTAAGGTTAGCTTTTGTATTTGAGTTCTTTCCAGTTTTTGAATGGATGCTTGTATTGCGATGTATTTCCCCCTCAGGACTGCTTTTGCTGCATCCCAAAGATTTTGAACGGTTGTATCTTCATTCTCATTAGTTTCCATGAATCTTTTTAATTCTTCCTTAATTTCCTGGTTGACCCTTTTATCTTTCAGCAGGATGGTCCTTAACCTCCACGTGTTTGAGGTCCTTCCAAACTTCTTGTTGTGATTTAGTTCTAATTTCAAGGCATTATGGTCCGAGAATATGCAGGGGACAATCCCAATCTTTTGGTATCGGTTCAGACCCGATTTGTGACCCAATATGTGGTCTATTCTGGAGAAAGTTCCATGTGCGCTTGAGAAGAATGTGTATTCAGTCGAGTTTGGATGTAAAGTTCTGTAGATATCTGTGAAATCCATCTGGTCCAGTGTATCATTTAAAGCTCTCGTTTCTTTGGAGATGTTTTGCTTAGAAGACCTATCGAGTATAGAAAGAGCTAGATTGAAGTCACCAAGTATAAGTGTATTATTATCTAAGTATTTCTTCACTTTGGTTAATAATTGATTTATATATTTGGCAGCTCCCACATTCGGAGCATATATATTGAGGATTGTTAAGTCCTCTTGTTGAATAGATCCTTTAAGTATGATATAGTGTCCCTCTTCATCTCTCACTACAGTCTTTGGGGTAAATTTTAGTTTATCTGATATAAGGATGGCTACCCCTGCTTTCTTTTGAGGACCATTCGAATGGTAAATGGTTCTCCAACCTTTTATTTTCAGGCTGCAGGTGTCCTTCTGTCTAAAATGAGTCTCTTGTAGACAGCAAATAGATGGGTCCTGCTTTTTTATCCAGTCTGAAACCCTGCGCCTTTTGATGGGGTCATTAAGCCCGTTCACATTCAGAGTTACTATTGAGAGATATGAGTTTAGTGTCATCATGATATCTATTCAGTCTTTGTTTTTGTGGACTGTTCCACTGAACTTCCTCTTAAAGGGGAATTTTAAGAGGCCCCCTTAAAATTTCTTGCAGAGCTGGTTTGGAGGTCACATATTCTTTTAGTTGCTGCCTGTCTTGGAAGCTCTTTATCTCTCCTTCCATTTTGAATGAGAGCCTTGCTGGATAAAGGATTCTTGGTTGCATGTTCTTCTCATTTAGGACCCTGAATATATCCTGCCAGCCCTTTCTGGCCTGCCAGGTCTCTGTGGAGAGGTCTGCTGTTACCCTAATACTCCTCCCCATAAAAGTCAGGGATTTCTTGTCTCTTGCTGCTTTAAGGATCTTCTCTTTATCTTTGGAATTTGCAAGCTTCACAATTAAATGTCGAGGTGTTGAACGGTTTTTATTGATTTTAGGGGGGGATCTCTCTATTTCCTGGATCTGAATGCCTGTTTCCCTTCCCAGATTAGGAAAGTTTTCAGCTAGAATTTGTTCAAATACATATTCTGGCCCTCTGTCCCTTTCGGCGCCCTCGGGAACCCCAATTAAACGTAGGTTTTTCTTCCTCAGGCTGTCGTTTATTTCCCTTAATCTATCTTCATGGTCTTTTAATTGTTTGTCTCTTTTTTCCTCAGTTTCCCTCTTTGCTATCAACTTGTCTTCTAGGTCACTCACTCGTTCTTCCACCTCGTTAACCCTCGTCGTTAGGACTTCTAGTTTGGATTGCATCTCATTCAATTGATTTTTAATTTCTGCCTGATTAGCTCTAAATTCTGCAGTCATGAAGTCTCTTGAGTCCTTTATACTTTTTTCTAGAGCCACCAGTAGCTGTATAATAGTGCTTCTGAATTGGCTTTCTGACATTGAATTGTAATCCAGATTTTGTAACTCTGTGGGAGAGAGGACTGTTTCTGAATCTTTCTTTTGAGGTGAGGTTTTCCTTCTAGTCATTTTGCTCAGTGCAGAGTGGCCAAAAGCAAGTTGTATTGGGAAAAAGAGAAAAAGAGAGGAGAGAAAGAAGGAAAGAAAAGACAAGCGAAAAAAAAAACGAAAAAAAAAAAGAAGAAAAAGAGAAAGAAAAAGAAAGGAGAAAAAAAGGGGGTGGGGGAAGGAAACAAATCAAAAAGCAAAACAAAACAAAAACAAAAACAAAAACAAACAAACAAAAAAAGAACCACCGGGGAGTATCTTCTGATTCTGTGTTCTTTAAGTCCCTTGGCTTCTCCTGGAAGTTGTCAGTCTAGCTGGTGTTCTGGGGGAGGGGCCTGTTGTGCTGATTTTCAGGTGTTAGCAGTTGGGGGAGCTGCTGTGCCCCTGCCTGGTGCAGGGCTCAGTGGGGGTTGTTTACCCCGTGAGGCCGCAGGAGGAACAGCCCCAGTGGCGGGGCAGCTCTGGAAACCTGGATTCAGCTCCGGCAGGAACTCCGGAGCTCTCCGTCTGCAGGGCCTGGAGGCTCCCGGGCGGGGCCGCTGATCTGCTCAGCTGGGGCAGGAGCGTCCTCGCTGTCCTGGGCCCTCCCGGCCTCTGCCTGTCCCGGGGGAGGCCAGATCCTGGGCTGTGTCCCGGCGCCCTGTGCTCCGGAGCCTGCGCTGGTGGATTCGCGCTCCCGGGCCGCGCAGCCCCCTCCGCGGAGCCGCCGCCCGAGCCCCTCCGAGCTGCTCCTGGAACCGCGCAGCCCCCTCCGCACGGAGCCTCTTCCTCTGCCCGAGCCCCTCCGAGCTGCTCCCGGGGCCCCGCAGCCCCCTCCGCGGAGCCGCCCCCGAGCCCCTCCAGCTGCTCCGGGTCCCGCCGGGTCCCGCCGTGCGCGCTGCAGCCCTTAGGGAGCTCGGCGCACTCTCCTGGGCGCGCAGTTGCTGTTACTGTCCCGGGGAACCCGAGGGCATCCTCGCCCTCCTGGGTCCTGCTCCACCTCCCCACGAGCCCCTTTCCCCCGGGAAGGTCGGTGCAGCTCCTGCTCCTCCGGGACGGGGCTCTCCTGTCCTGGGGACACTCGCCCCGGCCTCAGCCCGGCTCCTCCTGGGCCCCTCCCCCTTGGAGGCCTTTGTTTCTTTATTTCTTTTTCCCCGTCTTCCTACCTTGATAGAAGCGCGAACTCTCCTCACTGTTGCATTCCAGCTGGTCTCTCTTTAAATCTCAGGCCGAATTCATAGATTTTCAGGATAATTTGAAGGTTTTCTAGGTAGTTTGGTGGAGACAGGTGATTTGGAGACCCTGCTCTTCCGCCATCTTCTAACTTCATCTTTATAACACATTTTATTGCCCAGTAGGATATACTTTGTTCCTCATGCACAAATATGTTATTTCATATTTAATTTATAATCAGTTTATTATCATCATTATTATTGAAGTATATTTGACATACAACACTATATTAGTCTCAGATATACAACATATCGATTCAACAATTCCATACATTATTCAGTGTTCACCAAAATAAGTGTAGTCACAGTCTGTCACCATATAATGTTATTATAGTATTGCTGACTATATAGTCCCTATGCTGTAGTTTTCATCCCCATTATTTATTTTATGTATGGAAGTATGTACCTCTTAATCCCCATTATCTGTTTTTCCTACCCCCTCATCCACCTCACATCTGACAACCACCAGTTTGTTCTCATATTTAAGAGTCTGTTTGATTTTTATTTATTTGTTTGTTTTGTTTTTTGGATTCCACATATGAGTGAAATCATGTGATATTTGTTGTTCTCTGATCAATTTTATAGTAAAAAATCAAATATTTCAGTTAATTTTGTTTTAATAACTACTTTTAAAATATGACTATCATCTATCTCCAAATTAGGTGTCTTATACCATTTATTCAAATGTTCTTTATTTGCCTTAGGTTTTTTATAAATCCTAAATTTTGTTTTGTTGTTAATCATTTACATCTAATTGCCTTTAGTTGCTCCTCTGGGGCATTTAAGTTAATGATCATAGTAATTTAAAAATATAAACTTTTTTTCTTTTTAATTTATGTATTTTAGATTTTAATTCAATAGTAAATATATACTGAATTAGAGACAAATGTGACCCTTGTGGAGCTTAAATTCTAGAAGAACTTGTATCTTTCTCTTGTATAATTCCTCTTAGAAGCTTTTCAGTATCAACGAAGATAATATCTTTACTTGTCATATTTTGTATTTAACAAGAATGTTTCCAATAATGTGATCATAAGCATGATTGTGACTCTCAGCTTGAAATACATATCTCAGCTTGACATACATATTTTTAATGTTAAAATAGTAACTATTACTTTTTAAATTAAGAGTTTTCATCAGGAATGGATGTTGAATTTAATCAAACACCTTTTCTACAACTATGAAGATAATTGCTTTTTCTCCCTTCTTAACCTTTTAAATAATGTAGTATCTTAATAGATTTCTTAAAATTGAATGGTTAGTGGTCTCTTGAAAAGAAAATGCAATCTCAGCTGACAATTTTTTTTATTGTGTTTATAATTTAGCCATATGTGGTTGAAATCCTTTGTATCTTAACTTGATTGAAATAGCTGAGTTTTGTTAATCATGTTAACAATTTTTAGGAAGAATTAAAGTAATCTACAAATACAAAATTCTGCATATTCTAAATTCTATTTTTATAGTACAATTTTATCCAGAACTGAGCTCATCCACACCCCAAAAAACAAAGTAAATATTTTTATTTATATTTATTGTGTCTGTTTATTTTCCAGAGATTGATTTATTTATTTATTTTGTTTGTTTGTTTGTTTGTTTCCTGAAACCAAACTTTAGTTGATTTTAAAACATCAGAAGCTTAGGATTCTCAGTCTTCTCCTTAGCCCTGGTTTGTTAAATGCTACGGGTTTATTTTTCACGGCCTAACTAATTGGAGCTATTCGGGCTTAGGTTAATAATAAAACATTTTGGACAAAAGATGCAGGATTTGAAATGTTGGATTAGTTTATGTCAAAGGTTCACTTTGTATTCCTTTAAAGGAATAGTTTATTAGCAATGTGGTCTTGGATTTCTTTAAAGATTTATTTGAAATGTTTTGCCTCTGACCACATTACCTCACCACTCCACCAAAACAAAACAAACAAAAAATCCAGCCAGATTCTTAAATATATAACTTAATCTATGTACTATGTCACCTGTTTCATATGTATGTTATATAAATATACACTGCTCTGCAGTATTATCATATTTCTTTCTTTTGTTTTTATTAACTCAGATTCATTTAACATTCTGAAGTCGCTAAGTGTCACTTCTGCAAACAGCATCAAAAGATATAATCTCATTTTGTATTGATTGTGTAATGAGTTCAATAGGTGTCACTTAGAAAATAGAGTCTATATTCTTTAGCAGCAATTTGTTATTCAGAATCCATTTCAGAGCCTTCCACAGTTACATAATAGTGTTTATTTCAGGCCTATCTGCAATCTACATTACTTGCTAAGACAAATTAATTCATTACATCTTCATTATGAGGACAAAACAAATTCATTCATTTCAGAAGGACATTTTAGGGCTTACAATATTGGTCTTAATCATTCTCTGAACTGCACACAGTATGCAACTGTAGAAATCATTTGTGTTCCCTAATTTTTGGTGTAGAATTTGTAAGATTTTAATAGAAAAATTGAGGATGGATTGTCTGGAAGATACACATGTAAGTTTTCTATTTTCTCAGTGACAATTGTCCTGGAGAAAAATTAGAAGACAGAGGCACTCGCATGTCTTACCCGTATCTAGCATAACAATGGCACTGACAATGACACTAAAATCTCCCATCTGGTGACCTCTGCTTTGTCATTAGTAAAATGAGGCAGTTGAATTATGACTATTCTTCTCTGAAAGCCATATACACAAACTGATCCTCCGACTAATTTGGATTGGCTGGTCCAGGGTTGAAAAAACACTCTTCAGTTCTCAGGGCTGATCCCTGCTACTCATTTTTTAGGCAGTTAAGTTTGTGTCCCCATGGATAGTAGCTGATTCCTCAAAGTTCTCAAAATTCTTTTTTTTTTTTTTAAGATTTTATTTATTTATTCATGAGAGACACACAGAGAGAGGCAGAGACACAGGCGGAGAGAGAAGCAGGCTCCATGCAGGAGCCTGATGTGGGACTTGATCCTGGGTCCTTGGGATCACGCCCTGAGCCAAAGCAGGCGCTAAACCGCTGAGCCACCCAGGGATCCCAGTTCTCAAAATTCTAATGATCTCTAATTCTACAAGCAATACTCATCATTTTGTTTGTCAATAAATGCGTATACTGACATTAGGTTAAAAGTAACCTTACCATAAAGTTACTTTTTAGAATGACAAAAATTTTAAAAATTCAAATGACAAATAGACGTTTGTGGGGTTTTGTTTGTTTGCATTTTTTTCCCATTTTATTGAGATGTAATTGATATATGACATTGTATAAGTTTAAGGTATATGATGTGTTGATTTGATATATATTACAAAATCATTACCACTATAGTGTTAGCTGATACACCAATCTTATCTCATAATTATCATTTCATTTTTGAGGTGAAAACATTTAAAATCTACTCTCTTAGCAACTTTCAAATATATAATACAGTATTATTAATTATAATTATCATGTGATACATTAGATCTCCAGTACTTATCTTATTACTAGAATGTTGGGTTCTTTGAACATCTCCCATTTTCTCTACCTCTTAGCTCTTAGTAACACCCATTCCAGTTTCTGTTTCTGTTTGGCTTTTTTAGATTCTACATATGAGTGAGATCGCACAGCATTTGTCTTTCTATGTTTGACTTATATATCACTTAGCATAATATTGTCAATTCCATTCATGCTGTTACAAATGGTGGGATTTCCTTCTTTCTTGTGGCTTTATAATATTTCATATATATAATATTATATATAATAAATACATAATATATTTATATACTTCTATATAATAATATATATTTTTAAAATTTAAAATATATATATTTCATTATATTTATATAAGAATATATCTCTACATAATGATATAAGTAGAGTATATAAGTATACTTTTATATAAGTATAATGAAATACTATATATTATTAAATATATTTCACATATATATGTGTATATGTATATGTGTACCACATCTTTATCCATTCATCTATTCATTGATATTAAAGTTGTTCCCATACCTTGCCTATTGTGAATAATGCTGCAATGAACACGGGAGTACACATATCTCTGTGAGATTCAATTTTCATTTCCTTTTAATATATCCCCAGAAGTGGGACTGTTCTTTTCCTATACTATATTCTTGGCTACTTTGTCATGAGTCAATTGACCATGCCTGGGTTTATTTCTGGGCTCTCTATTCTGTTTCATTGATCTGTGTATCATTTTTACCATACTCTTTTGATTACTATAGCTTTATAATAAGGTTTGAAATCAGAAATTGTGATGTTTTCAGCTTTAGTCTCTCTCAAGTTCCCTTTGGTGATCCAGGATACTTTGCAGTTCCATACAAATTTTAGGATTTTTTTCTATTTCTGTGAAGAATGCTATTGGAATTTTGATAAGAATTGCACTGAATTTGTAGATCACTTCAGGTAAATGGATATTTTAGCAATCTTAATTTTTCCAATCCATGAGCATGGTGTATCTTTCCACCTATCTGTGTCCTCTTCAGTTTCTTTCTTCAGAATCTTATAGTTTTCAGTGTACTGATCTTACACCTTTTTGGTTAGCTTTATTCCTAAGCATTTCACTCTTTTTGATACAGTTGTAAGTGGAATTGTTTTCTTAACTTCTCTTCCTGATAGTTCATTATTAGCATATAGAATTACAACTGATTTTTATATATTGAATTTGTATCCTTCAACATTACTGAATTTGTTGATTAGTTCCAACAGTTTTTTTGGTAAAGTCTTTAGGATTTTCTATATGTGATATTATGTCATCTGCAAATAGAGATAATTTCACTTCTTCCTGTCTTTTATGGATCCCTTTTATTTTTTTTTTCTTCCCTAAAAGCTCTGGCTAGAACTTCTAGTACTACATTAAATAAAAATAACGAGAATGGGCATGCTTATTTTAAGTCTAATCTTAGAGGAAAAGCTTTCAACTTTTCACCAATGAGTATGATGTTAGCTGTGGGCTTATGACATACAGCCTATATTATGTTGAGGTATGTTCTCTCTATACCCACTTTGTTGAGAGTTTTTTCATGAATGGATGTTGGATTTTGTCAAATACTTTTTCTACTTCTATTAAGATGATCATATAATTTTTATCCTTCATTTTTTAATGTGGCATATTCAGTGATTGGTATGATTTACAGATGATTGAATCATCTGTAAAAATCTCACTTGATAATGGTGTATGATTCTTTTAATGTACTGTTGAATTTAGTTTGCTAATATTCTGTTGAGGATTTTTGTATTTATATTCATCAGGGATATTGCCCTATAATTTTCTTTTCTTGCAGTGTCCTTGTATGGTTTTGTTATCATGGTAATGCTAGAGTTGTAAAATGAATTTAGAAGTCCTTTTTTTATTTTTTGGAAGAATTTAAAAAGGATTGCTATTAATTCTTCTGTGAATGTTTGGTAGAATTCATCAGTAAAGTTATCTGGTCCTGGATTTTTGTTTATTGAAAGGTTTTTGATCACTGGTTCAACATCTTTGCTAGTAATTGTTCTGCTAAGATTTTCTATTTCTTCCTGATTCAGTCTTGGAAGATTTTGTTTCTAGAAATTTGTCCATTTCTTCTAGGTTGTCTAGTTTGTTGGCATATAATTGTTCACATATAAACATTTAAGGAGATCTGTTCTTCTGAGCCACAGATCCTGAAGAACAGCATTTGGGAAAGCCAAAGGACTGATTGCTGTTCGTGTGTGTGTGTGTGTGTGTGTGTGTGTAAAGTTCTGTAATCCCAAACAAGAGCATCACATACCAAATACAACATGTTTAACTTATCCATGAGTTGATGATAATGTGAAGTGGTTGACAACATGATATTGTGAAGTTAGATTTCACAGGGGTCCTTGAGAACTGAAAAAGAAGTCACCAAATTCATGATTCATTTTTACATTCATATGATTTTGAAACTATTTTTCCTCTGGGCAGAGAAAATTAATTATGGACTTTGAAGAAATAACTAGTTCTGTACATAAGTTCATGGACATTTTATAGATAAGGAAGAACAAGAATGTGGGACCAGGTCAGAGCAAGACGGAGAGTTGATTCCACATTTACCTTCATTCTCTTCCAAGTTCTCTCAGAAATGACCAAAAAATAAAAGAAATGGGCAATAAGTAAGCAATAAACTTTTCAACATTTCTGGAAGGCATTGTGCAGGTGTGATGGGATGGAAAGAGTTTTGAATACCAGCAATTTCACACATGCTTAAGTAAAGTTCATTTGGGAAGCAGTGGTATGGGGATAAGCAGAACCCCAAACTGTACAACTCAAATTAGAAGAGACTAGAGCAAACCTGGTTTGTCAAAGAAACATCGTTAAGAGTTGCACATGGTATTTACCAATCCTTATGTGGCTTTATAATGGCTGAGGCAAAAGTAACTTAGGATACCAGGTATGCATCACAAATAATACCTGCAGCCAGAACAACTGGATTAAAGTTAATGAGTCACCAGCAGCAGGGAAGTTGCAGCCTATCTGTGGCTCAGAATTAAGACTAGGGAGGGAGGCAGGTCCAGGTGCAGTTGATGTGGTTAGATTTCAACTGGAAATGTACCAGCAATAACCTGAGTTGCCGTTAGCTTCAGTAAATATACCCAGCTTTACTAGCATGGGAGCCTGCTAAATAAAGCAAAACTGTTGGCACAGCTCTCTGAGACACAACAGGCTTAGTAGTTGGAGTAAAGACAAGGCTCCTCAAGTTAATTTTTGCTGATGACAAGGGGTGAAGATATGTTCTATAAGATTCCTTTGGCAAGAGTTTCCTCCCTTTTACAGGCCACTGAAATCCTAAATATGCAAGATTTAATTATGAAGATATAACATGGGGATGTAGGAAAGTGTCCAACATGGACAAAACATAATCATAAGTCCCAGTGCTAGACAATCAAAAAAATTTTCTATGAATGCAATGAAAATAAAAACACTTAATCAGACATATGATAATAATTCTAAAATAAAAGGAAAATTCAAAGTAAAAAAATTACAAAAAAATAGAATTTTAAATTTTATTGTTTGATCAATAAGATGTAAAAGAATATTGAAATGTTTAGCAAGTATAAACTCAGATCAAGATTAAATGAAAATAAGAGTATAGATAAAAGCAAGAATATTCTTGAATTAGAGAAAGAATAGATTGTGAAATCTAAAAGGCATATCATATTCTAACAGCATATTTGTACAATGAGTACACAGACACATGTTTAAGTAAATGAATTTTAAAGACAATGAAAGACTTCTTTAAGAAAAAAGGAAGTTAAATGAAATTCATAGTCAGGTTGAGGCTGGGGGAACACTCTATGCAATCTTCAGCTGACCCCAAATCCAGGGCTAGATGGAACTGAGTGAGTCTCACTATATCTAAGACATGGTTTGATAACTAGTTGCACATTGGAATCAACTGGGGAGTTAACAAAAATATATACAGAAAAAATAAAGACAAAACAAAAATGCTTGCTCCCCACCTCCACAGATTCTGATTTATTTGGTCTGGGAAGCAGCTTGGGCACTGAAAGATTTAAAAGCTCTCTAGATGATTCTAATATGCAGCCTGATTTGAAAAACAGTTTTGAGGAGAACCAATGCAAAAGTATAGTATACATAGTCAAGTTATAAGTTATATATAAGATTGTCAGGTAAGTTTAGTCAAACCAAAAAAGCTCAGGACCACAGCAACAAAGTAAATTATGATTAATCACACACACACACACACACACACACACACACACACACACACACCAGTGTGCATGTCTACCCAACAAGAGTTGAGAGAAAAACTCTTGATAATTATAGGTGGGAATGACTTCATTAGAATACAGATTTAGTGACATATCAACTTTGCAAAATATTTTTTAATAAAGTACAAATTATAAAACTTGAAAATGTAAATTCAAACAACAGTGCAACAGGGGTGCTTGGGTAGCTTAGTTGGTTCGGCATCTGACTGTTGGTCTCAGTTCTGGTCATGATTGCATGGGTCATGAAACTGAGCCCCACATTGGACTCTATGCTCAGTGGGGAGTCTGCTTGAAAATTCTCTCCCTCTGCCCTTCCCCCCACCTGTATGCTCTCTTTCTTTCCCCATCTCCCTCAAAAATAAATAAACAAATCTTCAAACAACAATGTAACAAACCCTCAGAATAGATAGAAAAAGGAAGAAAATATAATAACATTGGTTTAAAAAACCCAAAAACACAGTGGTTTTAGTATATTGTATGAAGAAATGAAAGAAACTCCAGAAAAGAAAAAAAAAACTGGAACTAAGAATATAACCACATAAAACCAGTAAATGAAAATAGGTAGATTGTATGTCATTCTATTTTATAAAACTAAAAGTAGGAATACCATATAATCTAATAATTCCACTATTGTGTATTTTCCAAAGAAAACAAAAACATTAATTTGAAAAAAATATATGCACCTCTATATTTATTGCAGCATTATGTACAATAGCCAAGATATGGAAGAAACTCAGGTGTCCATGGATAGATGAATGGATAAGAAAGTCACTTTATACACACACACACACACACACACATATATATATGTATAGTCTATATAGGCTATAGATAGACTTACTCAGCCATAAAAAAGAATGAAATCTTGCTATCTGCAACAACATAGTGGATGTAGAAAGTATTATGCAAAATGAAATAAATCAGATAAAGACAAATACCATATGAATTCACTTATATATGGAATCTAAAAAATTAAACAAACAGAAAAAGAAGAAACAGACCCATAAATACAGAGAACAAACTGGTGATTGGCAGAGAGGAAAGAAGTGGTAGATGGGAAAAATGTGTGAAAGGGAGTGGCAGATAATAGGCTTCCATTTATAGAATGAATAAGTCAAAGGGATGAAAGGTACAACGTAAGGAATAAAATCCACAGTATTATAATAGTGCTGTATGATGACAGATGGTGGCTACACTTGTAGCAAGCACAGCGTAACATATAGACCTGTCTAATCACTATGTTGTACACAACATTGTGTCTACTTCAATAAAAGAAAATAGAGAGAGGAAGTGGGACTGATATGATTGTGCTAATTTTCTCTGTTCTCCTAGTATATCCTAGTAGTCCATGTATTCGGACAACTAAGACAAGAGCTGGATGAGTAGAGTCCACTCCGGTTTACAACAGTAACTACTAGAAGCTCTTATAGGAATCCATTACTTCCAAATTAGCAGAGGAATATGCTTATTCAAATATAAAGTACTACAAAATAACTGGAAGAAAATTTATACGATAAATCATGGAAGCATAAAACAAAAAAGGTATAAAAAGGATTTGAAAGGAAGGAATAAAGGCAATTATAAAATATAAATAGAATGTTTGTACATCTTAAAATAACCAGATTTTCTCAAATTTTTAAACCCAACCTGTATGTTGAATACAGGATTTTTCAAAATTCAAAGAATAGAAAAACAATTGCTAAATTTAAGTTAATAAGATAGTTGGAATGCAATAAAAATAGCCAATAAATTTGATTTCAGGTCTAAAATATTAAACAAGAGAAAGATAGTATAAGATAATAAAGGTAAAATACACAATTTGAACCCATCCATGGGCATCACAGTATAAATCAATTTAAATGGATAACTCAGATGTTGCAAGAAAAAATTGACAGAAAGTACTTACTCATAGCATCTTATATAGATCATGAAATTGAGATGCAGATTGCCCAGAGAAAACAATCAGTTTGAATAAATGAATATATGTGAAAGCTTTATACTCCAGTAAAAGCCTCTGTTTAACCACTCATGAGGAATTTAGAAAATCATTCCTATGGAAACCTTAAAGAAAACCTCAACACACCAACCTAATGAAACACAAAGATGAAATCAAAACTGAAATCGCAAAAGGATACAATCATGACGACACGTGTGCTGTTTATAGTCTTCAAAAAAATGTAAAAATCACAACCTCTTGACATGGGTGTTTTTATATACTTACTTATTTTTTAAATGAGTTTTTATTATCAGCCCAGAAATAGAAGTTGACCTTGGTTCTTAAGTCTGAATAGGAAGTATCAATTTGCAACCCAATGATATTGAGGCAAAGCACTTACCTGGATCTTCTCCACACTTCTCCAAACTCCATCTTCATTGACTTTCAAATTCTTCCTCTTTATGCATTAGCTTTCTGTACTTTTTCACACTCTACCTTAAGATTCCAGTCATTTGCTTCACTTCTCTTTAAGTTCTACTTTTAACTTTCATGACATCAGCCTACAAGTTTCTTCTAATTGCATTCTCAAAGGATAAACAATTGGGAATAATGGACATTCATTTCCATAAGTACCATCTAATTTATAGCATCTATCTTTAGAAAGTGTCATAAGGCTAAAAATAAACATTAATGAATGTTCCCAGGCCACAAAAAATTGTAAGTGGAGCATATGTCTTCTTAGGAAAAAAATTACAGAATCTGTGTGAATTATATATAAAATAATCCCTGAGAACTAACAACACTATTTGGGGATAATATTTATATCATTTTTATGCTGTAGGTATAAAAATGAGATATTTTCACAATGAAAAAAATGCCAACTGTGGTGACGGTAATATAATAACAAATAAGTCTCTTCTTTAATCCCATTTCCTAGAGAAAAAAGTAAATAAAAATTTCTGGTTAGTTTCCTTGGTTATCATTTTTACATTGTGTAATACATGTGTACTTCCATTTTTGATTCTTGTTTTCTAGACAAGTTTTATTATTTCTGTGCTTTAGAAAATTGGTTCATACATTACTTCCCATTTCCAAACTTTGTTCCCATCCACCCTCCACCCTCAATAATTTTGAATATATTATTGTTCTTTGTGTTTCTTGCAAAGGTTGACATTTTAGGATTAAATACTAAACCTTAATTCCCATTCCTTCATTAATTAAACTTTGAAAGCACCTACTAATTTCCTGCTATAAAAGAGAAGGGGTTAAAGGTCTTATTGTTTCTTCCACCTCACATCCTTATTCTAATTATTATAAATATTGTATTTTACATTAATAAGGTTTATAGCATATACATTTTGTTCTGTTAAATAACACTGAATTCTTTGTGATTTGTCTATATTATGATTTTAAAAATAAAAATAGTAGAATTCATAATATGATTATGTGCACCTGTAGCTCATTAATAAAACAATGGGATCCTATAGCTGAAATCACATAGAAGAAAATTAACCTTAGATCCTATAAATTTTTAAATTATCAACTTGAATTGTACTTGTATTTCAGTATGCTAAGTTACAGGGTTTTTTTTCTAGCTTTCCTGTTATGTATCATGATCAATTGCCATTGTTTATTTTAGCGCATGTCATTCCTTATGTTACTTTTAATTTTGCTGAAGCAACATCCTGATGAATGTGTTTTATAAAGTGTTTTGATCATGAGAGTCCTAGCGTCTTTCATGTTCTTTACTTTGTTCCCACCTTTGATTGGGGATAGAAAGTTCAAAAGTGATTCTTCTCCTTCATAATTTGAGGATATTTTTCATTTTTTTGTATTCAATATTGTTGAGAAGGTGGATAGTTGTCTTCTTTATGAATAACTTTCTGTTGCTCTTTGGGAGGTTTTATAATATTCCCTTTGTTTCTGAGGTTATGGATTTTCAGTGCATGTATATGGGAACAATATTTCATTAATCCTGTTTTCCACTCAATATGTCACCTCATTATATAATTATTTCTTCATTCCAGAACACTTCTTTTTTAATTCATTATTTTTCCTTTTCATTTATGCCTGTTTCTCTCCATTTAGAATTCTTACTAAAGGATGACAGTCTACTTGGATATTTTCTCCAAACCTCTACATTCCTCTATGAGGTTACTTATTTCCCTCTGTGGTGGATATAAGGCTATTTGGTCACTAAATCATGTCATTTCCCATTGAAACTCAGTAAAACATCATTTCCCAGTGCCCCTGTGTGTTTGAATAGTCTGGCCAATGGGAAGTTAAAATAAAGTTATCTGTGTCCTTTCAGTACATGTTGATGTAGATAACAAGTGGTTTATGTCATGTTCTCTCTTTCCTTCACCTGAAAGCTAACAAATGGCAGTGCAACTTGGAAGTCATGAGATGGTGAAATGAAGGTGTAAGAAGGTTGGGTTCTTGAATCTTTGGTTAGACAAGAGCTTCCCAGAAGTGCTGACTTACTTTTATTAAAGACATGTAAAGTTCTTTTACACAGCAAATAGTTTAAAGTACACTAACAAGTACTTATTGCCTTTTTAATCTGGATTCCTGTAATAAAACTGAATTTACCTTCAAATGAATTTAGTTGTCAGCTATAAAAAGTATATCTATTCAACCTCTGTGTTAAATATTTTAAATTATTTTGACAATTATAATGTTAATTTATCTCTCTCCTTTTTAAATATTTTATTTATTTAATCATGAGAGACACAGAGAGAGGCAAAGACATAGGCAGAGGGAGAAGCAGCTCCTTGATGGGAGCCTGATGTGGGACTCCATCCCAGGACCCCTGGATTACAAGTCTGAGCCAAAGGCAGACTCTCAACCACTGAGCCACACAGGTGCCTCTATAATGTTAATTTCTAAGATGTTCTGTCTAATTTCTGTTTGCTCCTTTCCATTGTGTCCTGTTCTTACATTTTATTTCTGTAATATCTCCTGGAATCTATCAAATTAAGATTTCCTTCCTTGAATTATTCTATTGTTTATGTAGTGTTGCTTATTCCCTTTTTATACCCTCATTCTTCTCTCTCATAACTTGGCTTTATTAAGTTTTCATCATATGGTCTTTTCCATTATTTGAATTTTTAACTATGAAAATATTTAAATCTATAAAACAGTGAAATAAAATTAAGTTAAATTAGTTTAAAATACATTAGGGAAAATCCTAAACTGTTTGGCATATCCTCTTCTATGTGAGATCTCCCTTGCTCTTAAATTTGTTGACTTTTAAGTCTTTTTTTTTTTTTTTTTTTTTTTTTTTTACTACATGTGATTGTTTTACACTTGAAGATTTTTTGACTTTACATTTGACTCAGCTTTGAGCATTTCTGGGTCTCTGCTCATAAATCTTACTTTTAGTGTATTGGACTCTAATTTAATGTTTTTATTTTTTATTTTAATGTTTTATTTTTCTTTAAAATTAATCTCATCCACTATATATCTTCTAGTTAATTGATAACTTTTCTTGTACTCCTTTGCATTACATATTTGTTTTGGTTTCGCTTAAACTTTTGCCATTATAATGCAGTTTAGGGTAGACATGAAGAGAAATGTTTGTGGCAATGGACAAGAATTAGGGTAAAACAAGTGAGGCAGCATTGTTCAAGAGTGGGGTTGGGTATTATCCTCATTTAAAATTGTGATAATTTGTTCATTATGGATTCCTGCACTATTCATTATGGATTCCTGCATAATTTTGTTTTTAAAATATTATTCTAAGGTACTGCTCTAAGATATTAATCGTCTTGATTATTGAGATTTTGCTCTTCTCTTAATTTTACATCTGATATGAGTGTCCCATTTGCCTCAGCCTAGTCCAGGCCCTGCTGAACTATCATAAATCATGAAGTGGGAGGTACTTCAATGGAAAAGGAAAATGGATATTTAAGTGGGTTGTAAAAAATCTATTTTGAAGCTATTAATGTAATCTTATTTTTGCTTCCAGAATGTGTGCCCTGGAGAACAGAGGTCATTTTTGCTTTTCATAAATGAAATTTCTTTAAATAATAATAAACAAGCCAGACAAATTTTACCTTTATGACTATAATGTGAAAGAAGTATGCCAACCACACCTGGGATTGTGAATCAGCACAGTTCCTGAATCCAGATATTATTCCCTGTTTGTCACATCAAATCACTTTTACTTTATTTTTATTCACTTCCAGTTTTATTGATAAATGATAGGCATACAACACTGTATAAGTTTAAGGAATACAGCATAATAACTTGACATATGTATACATTGTGAAATAATCATTATGTGGTAATCACCACATAAGTTTACCTAATTTCCATCACCTCACATAGCTAAAGCAATTCCTTTTCTTGTGATGAGGAATTTTGGGATTTACTCTTTTAGCAACTTTCTAATGCCAAATTTATTTTTCACATGTCCCTACCATGCTCCATAACCTGAGAGACTGACCCAACACTTCCTTATTCTAAGACTTCAGGTTGTGTCCAGTCAATAAGAGACCTAAGCAGATGTTTGGAATAAGAAAGAGACATTGTTTTCAGTTTCCTGGATCTCTTCCTCCTGACCATGGATTGGTGGTGGTTGTATTTCCTTTTGACAGGCCACATCCTGCTGGGGTCCCCACCTGATAGGTCTTGGTCTGTGTTGTAGCAACATCTTTTTTTATTTATCCCCTCAGGCTTACACTTGACAATTGCTTCATTCCATATATGCGAAACCTAACCATGTATATGGATGCCTATATCTGATTTGAGGGCATAAAAATGTCAAAGGGTTGTATGAGAAGATGAATTTAATATTCCTAAAGTGATATGGTGCCCTTAACTTTTCCTAAGCACTAGATAATGTCTTAAAGTTTCAGAGAACTAAAATGTCCAAAGGCCGAGAGAATCTGCAAATGTAAGTCCTATTCATGGGGAAGCTGAGTCAAGTTATTCAGGACACCTGGATACCATCTTATGCACACTTTTATTCAAGCATCTTTAAAATCTTTTACTTAATGAGGCATATTATAAGGAGAAAAATGACCAGCACTGTATGATGTGTTTGGTAAAGGTAGCAATCTGATTGATAAATTCCTATCTCCCAACCATCTGGAGGTACCAGATTGGCAGAATTTCTTGTCAGCATTCTGTATATTATCCATGCTTCACAAGACAAGAAAGGGTATCACTCAGCACTCTCAAGTGCTTAAAGTGATGGGTTCCTTTAACATGTTGCTAACTGGTTTGCAATATTTCTTTAAAAATAGTTTTTTGGTATCATGCTTCACTTAAAGGAAGAATTAGAATTTAATGGTATAAATTGCATTCGTTATAGATAATAGCAAAGATTCAAACATGAAAGACCCTCCTCACCATTAAACCTCAGGGTGTATTTTCTTTCTTTCCTCAAACCTCTTGTCACCTGGGTTAAAGATAGCAGTGCTATGTCAGTCTAGAAAAATCCATAGATTTAGGAAGTGCACATAATATGGTGAGCTCATTATTTTTGTATTAAAGCATGAGCAACACAGTGAAACATGGGGTGAGGCAGAGGTAGGAAGAAATAAAATAACAATAAATTTTAAGCATGTATTCTACCTTTTGAGTAGTTTTATTAAAATATAATTGGATAGTTCTCTTCTCTGTTAATGATGTGCACTTTTGATGAACTTAGCTTCTATTTAATCCAAATATGAGCTACAGGCCTCTGTGAAATAAGTCTTCTATTTATATTACAGGTTGTAGTATGTCTGAAGCCAGTATCTATAACATAACCAATAAATTGAAAGGAAATTTTAACTTATTCGAAATTAAAGAAGTAACTACGACACAACATATGAATCAAAGAGCAGTTTCTCAAAGTGAAACACTGTCTGAGAACTTCCTAAGGCTAGCAGGTTCAAGATATAGCTACATGCTCACTGATAGAGACATTTAATCTGGGATTTTCTATAGTCTTTCAATTTTGGGTTATAACAACCACAAAAAAACAACTTACTGAGTCATTACTCTAGTGGGAGTGAAACATTTTTCTGATTTAAGGAAGTAGAAATCTCAAAGCTAAATATGTAATCCTTAAAAAGTGGGAGAAATTGAGAATTCCTATTTCTTGGAAATAATACTGTACTAATACATTTAGGATCCAGCTAGACAAAGAAGCTGAACTAAAGGACCATGAGTTTAAATGTAGAAAAGAGAAAATCAAACTTCAACTCTGTTTTGTGTGCCAAAAAATGTAATATTAAGAAGAAAATAGTGCCTTGATTTCTGAGAAGCAGACTGTATATAATTTTAAAACACTAAACTGATAACCAAGAAACCCAAGAGCAATAAAAAAAAAATGTTTCTGCCTGTAACATTCAAACTTAGTTCTGTTCTGTTTTGTTTTTTACGTTGAAAGACTCAATTTATGTTTACTGGAAATTCCAGTTGAGAATAGTGCATATATTGAAGAAACGGCTGAGATGGATTTTAATATTTCCAGAGCACGGAGCAGAAGACTGACTCTGAATCATTCAAGTAAAGCTGAGAAACCCTTCTTTACAAGTGTTTTGGTGGATGATCCCAGAAGAGATGGAGGAGTAGGCTATTAGGGAAATAAGCTGAACTGAAGCCTGGCATCAATTTCGAATTTACCCAAGTTCAAATAACATTTAGGTTGAAAGCTCAGTGAAAACACTGGTGAATTGAAGCAACAAAGAGCATAGGAGTTTATTATCAAATAATGAATTCTACAACAGAAAAGGAAATATAGATTTACATTGTTTTGGCCACAAGCATATAGATAAATATCACTGTTTGGGGAACATTCTTTGTAGTATATGGTCAAGGAAATGCAGTTCCTCTACAAAGGATGAACAACCTTTTGTGACCAAAGCAAAAAACAAAACAAAACAAAACAATAAATAATTCTTCTTTTCCACTCTCCAAAACATTTTGCCTACTTTGCCATTCTTCTTTTCAGTAAGTATTCCATGCTTTCCTTCCTAAAATCATGATATTTTCAGGAAATATCTGCCTAGAGTAAAAAAATTTTCCTATCATGTACTGTGCATGGGATCATTAAAGTCACAGACTTTAATGTTAGAACACAGGGCACCTTGTTTTACTGAGGAATGTCTTTCAGAATACTTATAACAGCTTGCCGTGTGTGTGGTGTGTGATTTATTTTTGTCTGGCTCCCCTGTGATAGTAAGGTCCTGGAGAACATATGTCCTATTTGCCTTTTAATTACCAGCATCACCAACCAAAGTACTTTTCACATTATTGCCATTAATAAATGTATATATTGGACTGAAAAACAAAGATGAGGGTTTATTAATAAGATAAAAGGAGAAAGGGTTTTCCAAATTGAATTCTAAAAAAATCTTTAAAAGTATAATATGGTAAAAGAGAAAAAAATCTATATTCATCAATAAAAATCTAAGTTCATATTCTAGGCAATCTAGATTGCTGAGCTGGATGGTCCAAAAAGTCTGTCATGTATACATTATTACTATTTTTAAACAAAGAGGTACTCTCAACAACAGAAAGTCAAATAATCTTATTACTAAGATATAAAATCAGGGGAAGGTAAGAAGAAAATTAGAAAATAAGAGGGAAGGATAACAAGTTGCAAGTGTTTCTACAGAGATATGAAAACTCTAAGATCACAGTTATCTTCAGGAGTTAATAATAGGAGAGGATATTTTTACTCATGATTATATTGAATACATTTGTAGATGTTATGGGATAACTTCCAGAGGTTCTCCTAGCAGAACTTGCAATCCCACAGAAGCATGGAAATGGTAGCAAATCTACCATGGGATCAGCACCATGAGGGTGAAATTACAGAGCAGAACAGCTGACTTACTAGTGAGAGAGTCCTAAGTGAAATGTGAAAGAGAACACGTTGTCCAGGTGAAGAGAGCAGGGACAAAGGATAATAGGGAGAGAAGTGATGATGACTCATGATATAAATCTTTGAATTAATTCATTACTTCATTATAAGTTTAGATGATTGAACCTTTCCCAAAAGAATTAGTTTCCATAGACTGGTGATAATATACAAGATCTTCTTGGAAGGAATCTGATGCCTTGCTTGGGCTTCAAGGGCTCCTGTCTATAAGCAGATTGTTGCAAAGCAGTGCATTTCCTATTCCTTTGTGTCTTTGCACATGGTCTTTGTTTTCTATTTCCCAGATACACAGAAGTGTTGAGGGCATGTTCCATTTACAGCAATCACTTTAGAATATACTTCAGAGTATAGGCTTTGAAGACAAGCTTCAGACAGACTTGTGCTACCAATATGCAAAGTTGAACAGTGATCTATGCTTTAATTTTTTTCATCAAAAATGCAAAATATATGCATCATTAAGCTATTTTGGAGAAAATATTTGAACAGTTGTGAAAGTTAATTATTATGTGAACATTATTAATTTTGTTCAGTCTTTTTTTTTTAATTTTATTTATTTATGATAGTCACACGCAGAGAGATAGAGAGGCAGAGACACAGGCAGAGGGAGAAGCAGGCTCCATGCACCGGGAGCCTGACGTGGGATTCGATCCCGGGTCTGCAGGATCGCGCCCTGGGCCAAAGGCAGGCGCCAAACCACTGTGCCACCAGGGATCCCAATTTTGTTCAGTCTTAAGGATGTTTCCAGTTGACAAGAAATTTTAAGTCACAAGAATAACCAGATAAGTTTTTCTAAAAATAGTGGGCATAAAACTTTTATCCAAGCAAAATTACTGAAAATTTTATCTGTTTTCACAAGAAATTTAGCATCTTAATAAATGATTACCAATTTAAATGCTAAGTTAACTGAACTGCAATTAGGGTGATATTTACCCTTTTTGTAGAATCTGAAATGCCCTAGTTATAACCTCTCCAGATAAGAGGAAGATGCTCATCTTAACAACAACTGATATGGGTCTCCTTTGACAGGGGACATAATGATCCTTTAAGTCACAAACAGCAAAAGCATGTATCTTCACATTACCCTTATGGCTATATTAGGGAATCAGAGAAAAGATTAACAAATATGTGAAGAAATTGGAAAAACTAAAATCTAAACTAAAAACTAAAACTAAAATCTAAATAACAGGTAGAATAGAAGTAGAGAGGTTGGGGCAATCTGTCCAAGATAGGAAACCTCAAGAAATAAGTGTCTACCAAATTCATGACCATGTCCTCAGTGAGGTCAGAAAGGGCAAAATGATTCAGGAATTAGATATTGAAGGAAAATAATTATTAATCAGAACAATTTAGGGACACCTGGGTGGCTCAGCAGTTGAGCATCTGCCTTTGACTCAGGTTGTGATCCCAGAGTCCTGGGATTGAGCCCTGCATTGGGCTCCCTGCAGGGAGCCTGCTTCTCCAGCTGCCCATTTTTCTGCCTCTCTCTCTGTGGCTCTCATGAATAAATAAATAAAATCTTTTTAAAAAGAATAATTTTATTTGACTATACATTAGAAACCTACTGAGGGTTGGAGCTCCAGAGTGGAGGAGCAAGCTCTGCAGAACATGTGCCAAGCAAAACAATAATTTATCTGGTACAAATCATTAAAAATTTTTTTTCTTTAAAGTTCTGGAAATTTTCTAAAAAGCACATATAACATAGAAACACACTTACTCAACAAAATCAACTATATCTCATTAAAATACCAGGAGTCAGTGGTATTTGAGATACCCAAATTTTGTCCCCGCTTCATGGAAACCAGTGGGTACAGCTGAGAAGACAGGGGCTCCCAGTCTAGGGCTACATGATTTCAACACAAGAGATGCAGACCACTGGTTTTTCTCATCCCCCTTACTCCCTTCCCCAATCTTGTGTTGCAGAAGCTCTATTCTGGAGGGCAAAGAACAAAGGACTAAGACTTATTTTCTCCTGCATAGTCTTTACTCATATGGTGAAATATCTCCTGAGACATGACAGGCTGTGGATGCTGAAGCTTGTCAGGTCCACTATTCATACTAGCTCTGGTTTAGTAGCTTAGGGATTGTGCCCAAAGGTGAGAAGCATGCCTGAGAGGACTGACTTTATTTGGATCATCATGTAAAGAATTCCATGCTTAAACAATAGAAGCCTTGTCAAGCAATGGACAAGAAGAAGTGGAAGAAAATTAACTCTCCCAGAAATGACTCTGACAGCAACATATAAAATGGGGGGGCAGCTAATTTAATAGAGAGCACCAGGAAAAGACATAGCAAAGAAGAGGCCTCCTAGGATCACAAACAACCTTTGGGATTGGAAACACTGCACTTGTGTGAGGCTTCGTCTACTTAGGAGTGATCAGAACATAATGAAGTAGGCTTGCAAGCATTCCCCAACTAACACATCCATCAACGAGGGTGAAGCCTCACTGATCAAAGGTTAAGTCTATAACCACTGACCAAACACTGGTTAAATAGTAAGTTATTCTTATCCAGTGGAAATTTTTAGGAAGACAGACTTTAAAAAATAATCACACTCATTTTCAATAGTCTGTAAAACTGCATACATGCCCTAGGCTGCTCTTTCTGAAGAAATTAAAGAGAAAACTCCAAGCTACCATTTCCTGGTTGTATATGGGGCAGAAATGTAAATAAAATAGGATAACAACCTCAAAGCCACATGCATCTAACATTAAAAGGTAAGAAATAAATAGCTAGGGGACTCAAGGGCAACCTTTCACTAACAACTACTTTATGCTGACCCAGAGGCAACACATAGGTAGCCAGCAGCCTAAAAGATGAAAACAAGGAACAATATATGAATAGGGACATCAGAGTCTGTATACAGTGGGGGAAATAAACTTCAGAGAGTTAGTTCAGCCAAGCCACTAAACAATAAATACATGACCAAGCAAAAAATAATATCAATCTCAAGGAGGGGCTAGGGAATCATTATTCAGAGTTACTGCAATATGTTTTTTAAAATGGCCAATTTTCATGAAAAATATAAGACTTATCAAAAAATGGGAAAGCATGCCCAATACACAGGAATGAAAGAAAGCAAAAAAATGTAGCATGGAGGAGGGAAACAAATATCTAACTTAACAGACAGAGAACTCAGAGAAGATACCATAAATAAGTGAAAAGAATGTACAAAAACCACATCTAACAATTTAAGGGAAAGTATAATGACATTGTCTCACCAAATGTAGAACATCAATGTAGAGACAGGAAAAAAAAAATCTACATTTATATCTATATCTACACCTACATCTACATCTATATCCAAAGGAGATTCTGGAGTTGATAGGTATTATAACCAGAATTTTAAAAACAAGAGAAGGGCTCAACAATAGATTAGAAAAAAAAATAGATTAGAACTGACAGGAGAGAATAATCAACAAACTTGAAGATATATTATGCAATCTGAAGAATAGAAAGGAAAAAGAAAGAGGAAAATGAATAGAACCCTAAGGAAAAGTGGGAACATAGCATCATATGCACAATGGGATTAACAAAAAAAAAGATAAAAGGAGAGAAAGAAATGTTTAAGAAAGTAATGGCTGAAAACTTCCCAAATTAGATGAAAAACATTAATCTACATATCCAAAAAGCACAATGACTTTCAAGCAGGATGAATCGTCAAAGAGATTCATATCACAGTAAAAATTTCAAAAGCCAGAGTTAGGGAAAATCTTAAAACACTAAGAGATATGTGGTTCATCATGCACAAAGGAACCCCAATAAGATTAACAACTGACTTCATATTTGAAACACATTTAAAGGGCTAAATGTAAAAAAATTGTCAGTGAAGGATCTTATATCCAAAAACAAGTATCTTTCCAAAAGGAAGACAAAACAAAGACATTGCCAGAAAAACAAAATCTTATAAAATTGTTGCTACATATTCCTGATTAATACGGTATACTGAAAGAAGTTTTCCAGGCTGAAAACAAGGAAAACCAGATAATAAATAAAAACCACATGAACAAACAAGAGTTCCAGTAAAAGTGTGACTCTACAATAGATTTTGATAACATATATATTGTAAGCTCTTGTGTAATCACTAGGAAAAGTAAAAAATATATTTAACAAATCATTAGAGGTATCAAAATATTATAAATATTCCATTAATACAAAAGAAAGCAATATGTGGAGGAATAGAGAAATAACTAAAACAAGAAACAGAAAATAAAGAGCAAAATGGCAGGTGCAAATATAACCAAATCAATCATAACATTAACTATGAATGAATTATTAGCAATAAAAAGGAATCAAATGATGCATGTCACAGCATGATGAACCTTGAAAACATGCTAAGTGAAAGAAGCAAGTCACAAAAGATTACATAATTTCAAAATTCCATTTGTAAAAAATATTCAAAATAGGGAAAACCATGGAGACAAACAGTATACTTGTGGTTGCCTAGGGCTAGGTGTGAAAAGGAATCATGGGAGGAATGTGTAGTTGTTGCTAATGGGTATGGCAATCCTTTGGGGGATAAGTTCTAAACTTTGTTTTTAGTGATAGTTGCACAACCCTTTGGATATACTAAAAAGCATTAACTTGTACATTTTTAAGCGAGTAAATTTAATAGGATGGGAATTATATCTTAACTAATGTTTAAAAATAGAAAAATGATCAACAAAATGCCAAACTGAAAAAAACAAGAATAAAGGTGTGTGGCTTTATCAACATTGGTAATCTCCACCCCCTGTCTCCAAGCTAAGCAAACACTCAAGCTTGTGTCTTTAGCTTAAATATTCTTTACCTACTGTTCTTTTTGTAAATCTAAAGTCCCTTTTTAAGTCAAAAGTAAGTTGGAGTAGCAATACTTATAAAAGATGAATTAGATTTTAAACCAAAGATAAGGGGATCCCTGGGTGGCGCAGCGGTTTAGCGCCTGCCTTTGGCCCAGGGCACAATCCTGGAGACCCAGGATCGAGTCCCACGTCGGGCTCCCAGTGCATGGAGCCTACTTCTCCCTCAGCCTGTGTCTCTGCCTCTCTCTTTCTGTGTGACTATCATAAATAAATAAAAATTAAAAAAAAAGACAAAGATAATTAAAAAAAATAAATAAATAAACCAAAGATAAGAGATGAAGAAGGACACTCTATCACAGTAAAGAGGTCTAACCAATAAGAAGATCTAATAGTTGTAAATATTTATATACTCAAGTTGAAAGCACCCAAATATATAAAATAATTACTAACAAGCATAAAGGAACTAATTGATAAGAATATAATAATAGTAGGGGACTTGAACATCCCACTTATAGCAATGGAAAGATCATCTAAGCAGAAAATCAACAAGAAAACGATGGCTTTGAATGAGACTGGACTAGATGAACTTAACAGATATATTCAGAACATTTCATCCTAAAGCAGCAGAAGACACATTTTTTTTTTTTTTTTCCTAGTGGACTAGGGGAATCCTCCAGAATAAATCATGTACTGGGTCACAAATCAGATCTCAACAAGTACAAAGAGATTGAGATCATACCATGCATATTTTCTAATCAGACCATGAAACTTGCAGTCAACCACAAGAAAAAATTTGGAAAGACCACAAATACATGGAGGCTAAACAACTTGCTACTGAAGAATGAATGGATCAACCAGGAAATCAAAGAAGAAATTTAAAAAATACATGGAAACAAATTAAAATGAAAACAGGACAGTCCAATCCTTTGGGATGCAGCAAATGTGGTCCTAGGAGGGAAGTATATAGTAATATAGGCCTACTTCAAGAAGCAAGAAAAATCTCAAACAACCAACCTAATCTTTTTTTATTTTTTTTCAGTAGTTTTTTTTTTACATATTTTTTTAATTGGAGTTCAATTTATAGTTCAACCTATAGCATAACACCCAATGCTCATCCCATCAAGTGCCCCCCTCAGTGTCTGTCACCCAGTCAGCCCCCAACCACCTCCCTTTCCACCACCCCATCAACCAACCTAATCTTAATCTTAATCTTAAACCTAATCTTAAACTTAAATAGGAAAAAAAGAATAACATGAAGCTTAAAGCCAGCAGAAGAAGGGAAATAAAAAGATAAGAGTAGAAATAAATTATATAGAAACTAAAAAATCAGTAGAATACATCAATGACACCAGGAGCTGTTTATTTGAAAAAAAATAATAAAATTGATAGCCACCTAGCCATATATATCAAAAAGAAAAGAGAAAGGACTCAAATAAAATCACAAATGAGAAAGGAGAAATAACAACCAACACCACAGAAATTTTAAAAGTTATAAGAGAATATGAAAAATTAAATGCCAAATTGGGCAATCTGGAAGAAATGGACAAATTCCTAGAAACATATAAACTACCTAAGCTGAAAACAGGAAAAAAATAGAAAACTTGAACAGACTGATAACTAACAAAGAACTGGAATCAATAATCAAAAATTTCCCAACAAACAAAAGTCCAGGGCCAGTTGGCCTCACAGGGAAATTCTGCCAAACATTTAAAGAAGAGTTTATACCTATTTTTCTCAAACTATTCCAAAAAATAGAAATGGAACAAAAACTTCCAAACTCATTCTAGGAAGCCAGCACTGCCCTAAGTCTAAAACCACCAAAATTTACTCCACTAAAGAGAGAATTATAGGCCAATATCCCTGATGAACATGGATGGAAAAATTCCCAACAAAGTATTAGTAAATTGAATCCAATGGTACATTAAAAGGATCATTCACCATGATCAGGTGGGATTTATTCCTGGGCTGAAAGAGTGGTTCAATATTCTCAAATCAATCAACATGATACACCACGTTAATAAAAGAAAGCACAAGAACCATATGATCCTATCAACAGATGCAGAAAAAACATTTGACAAAGTACAATATTCATTCATGATAAAAACCCTCAACAAAGTAGGGTTAGAAGGAACATACCTCAACATAAGAAAGACCATATATCAAAAAACCCCACAGCTAATATCATCCTCAATGGGGAAAAACTGAGAACTTTTCCTCTGAGGTCAGGAAAAAAGACAGTTGTCCACTCTCACCAGTTATTTAACACAGTACTAGAAGTCCCAGCCTCAGCAATAAAACAACAAAAAGAAATAAAAGGCATCCAGATAGGCAAGGAAGAAGGCAAACTTTCATTATTTGCAAATAACATGATATAGAAAACCCAAAGTTTCCCCCCAAAATTTTGCTAGAACTGATACATGAACTCAGTAAAGTCACAGGATATAAATCAACATACAAAAATCTGTTGCATTTTGATATGTCAATAATGAAGCAGCAGAAAGAGAAATCAATCTCATTTACAAATTCCATAAAAAATGTAAGATATCTAGGAATAAAACTTACCAAAGGTGAAAGATCTCTATTCTGAAAACTATAAAAAACTGATGAAGAAATTGAAGATGACACAAAGGAATGGAAATATATTGCATGCTCATGGATTGGAAGAACACATATTGTTAAAATGTCTATACTACCCAAAGCAATCTACACATTTAATGAAATCCCTATCAAAATAACACCAACATTTTTCACAGAAGAAGTAATCTTATAATTATTATGGAACCAAATAGACTTGCCCTACAACCCAGCAATTGCACTGCTGGGGATTTACCCCAAAGATACACCTGCACCCCGATGTTTCTAGCAGCAATGTCCACAATAGCCAAACTGTGGAAGGAGCCTCAGTGTCCATCGAAAGATGAATGGATAAAGAAGATGTGGTTTATGTATACAATGGAATATTCCTCAGCCATTAGAAACGACAAATACCCACCATTTGCTTCGACGTGGATGGAACTGGAGGGTATTATGCTGAGTGAAGTAAGTCAATCGGAGAAGGACAAACATTATATGGTCTCATTTATTTGGGGAATATAAATAATAGTGAAAGGGAATAGAAGGGAAGGGAGAAGAAATGGGTAGGAAACATCAGAAAGGGAGACAGAACATAAAGATTCCTAACTCTGGGAAATGAACTAGGGGTGGTGGAAGGGGAGGAGGGAGGGGGGTGGGGGTGAATGGGTGACGGGCACTGAGGGGGGCACTTGACGGGATGAGCACTGGGTGTTATTCTGTATGTTGGCAAATTGAACTCCAATAAAAAATAAATTTATTATTAAAAAAATATTATGAAACCAAAAAGTCCCTGAATAGCCAAAAGAATGTTGAAAATAAAAAGCAAAACTGGAGGCCTCACAACTCCAGACTTCAAGCTATATTCCTACTACAAATTGTAGTCATCAAGACAGTGTGTTACTGGCACAAAAATAGACGCATAGATCAATGGAACAGAATGGAGAACCCAGAAATGGACCCTCAACTGTATGGTTAACTAATCTTTGACAAAGCAGGAAAAACTATCTAGTAGGAAAAAAAATTATCTCTTCAACCAATTGTGTTGGGAAAACTGGACAGCAACATGCAGAAGGATGATACTGGATCACTGTCTTACACCATACGCAAAAGTAATTCAAAATCGGTGAAAGACTTAAATGTGACACAGGAAACCATCAAAATCCTAGAGAAGAGCACACAGTAACATCGTTGATGTTACTCAGCCACAGCAACTTCTTACTAGATATGTCACATGAAGCAAAGGAAATAAAATAAAATAAAATAAAATAAAATAAAATAAAATAAAATAAAATAAAACTATTGGGACTTTATCAAAATAAAAAGCTTTTACACAGTGAAAGAAACAGCCAACAAAACTAACTAAAAAGCAACCTACAGACACACTTCTGGAAGGATTTAGGCAGTGTGCAGGGGCAGAGGCAGAGGTTGTGGGAAGGAACTGACCATCAAAGCACCTGGGGTCAGGAGACTGTTGGGTAAGAGGATCCAATGGCCAGGGAGGTTCTAGTCTATTCTGCCTCACAACAGCTTTCCCCTTCCACACGGTCATTCTGAGCTAGTACCCATGCCTGGAATCAGGCCCCAACCTTAGCAAGGCCTGCCACACCTCTGGACCATATAGACTCTTGTAAAGTTAGGGAGCTTCTAGCTTTTATGAAAATGTGTAAGTCGGATCTGAGCGCTCTGCACACCAAAGACATGTCCTTGCTGTGGGGTGGGTGGAGAGTATGGGGGGGGTGGTAAAATGCTACCTGCTGCTCAAAAAACTAAATCAGAAGACAGTATCAAGGAAGAAAAAATAGATAGTAAGAAGGAGAAGGAAAACATAAAGACAGAAGAACCATCAACTGAGGACAGTGATCTAGAAATTGACAATGAAGGTCTGATTGAACCAGATACTGATTCCCCTCAAGAAACAGGAGATGAAAATGTACAGATAACCGAGGAAATGATGGATCAGGTAAATGATTAAAAAAAAAAAGTGGCTGCTGTGGATGCCCTAAATGATGGTGAACTACAGAAAGCCATTGACTTGTTCACACTGCCATCAAACTGAATCCTCACTTGGCCATTCTGTATGCCAAGAGGGCCAGTGTCTTCATCAAATTACAGAAGCCACTTTCGAGACTGTGACAGAGCTATTGAAATCCTGATTCAGCTCAGCCTTTAGAAGTGGCCAGGGAAAGCACACAGACTTCTGGGCCATTGGGGGAAAAAAAGCACATGATCTTGCCCTTGATGGTAAACTGGGTTATGGTGAAGATGCTAGTGCAATGCTGAAAGAAGTTCAACTGAGGGCCCAGAAAATTGCTGAGTGTCAGAGAAAGTATGAGCAAAAATGTGGAGTGAAAGATCAAAAAAAGAATAGAAAGGGTTGCAAAGGCTTTGGAAGAACATCAGAGAGCCCAGAGGGAGCAAGAAGTCAGCTGACAACCAGGAGCTCAGTATGGCTCTTTCCTAGGTGGCTTTCTCAGGAAAATGCCTGGTAATTTTCCCAGGGGAATACCTGAAATGGCAGGGAGATGCCTGGAGTGGCAGGAATGCCTGGGGTCAATGAAATTCGTAGTGATCCAGAGGTTCTTTTTTTTTTTTTTTTTTTTTAATTTTTATTTATTTATGATAGTCACAGAGAGAGAGAGAGAGAGAGGCAGAGACACAGGCAGAGGGAGAAGCAGGCTCCATGCACCGGGAGCCCGATGTGGGATTCGATCCCGGTTCTCCAGGATTGCGCCCTGGGCCAAAGGCAGGCGCTAAACCGCTGCGCCACCCAGGGATCCCATGATCCAGAGGTTCTTAAAGCTATGCAGGATTCAGAAGTGGTGGTGGCCTTCCAGGATGTGACCCAGAACCCAACAAATATGTCACAATATCAGAGTAACCCAAAGGTGATGAATCTGATCAGTAAATTGTTAGCCAAATTTAGAGGTCATGTGTAATGTCCTTAAAAATAAAGCCTTTCCTGAAGGAAAAACAACTTTGATCACCAATGGATGTCACAATAATATAAACCAGTATACTTCTGACCGTTTCATGAAGAAAGCTGGTGTACTGTGAAGAGAATTCATACCCCTCTGTGGCATATACAACTGAAACATTCTGCAGTGGTTTGCCATTTGGGTATTCATTCAGATGTCTTCCTACTAGGAATTACAAACTTTAAACATTTTTTAAACCTTAAAAATACTTTAAAAACTTATTTAAATAGTGTGTTAGTCCTTACATTTTTCTTTACTAATAATTTCAGGGTTTTTTTCCCTTTGGACTAATTGGGCAAGGAAGATACTCAGTGTAGAAGATTTATCTCTTAGTTTGAGTGAAATAAAGACTTATTAGCAGAAGGCAAATATAACATTTAAATAGATGAAATTGAGTTGGAGATATGGTTACTGAGACACTTTGACCTGTCTTTTTAAATGCTTTATTTCTAAAATATGATTGATTTGGATAAAACCATCCAGACCACTGATATTACAGTAGGACTTGGGTCGGGACCAGAAGTGGTTGGCAGGGTAGCAGCAACTTTACTCCTCTATATAGTGTGCACCCTTGTGCAGATGCATTTAAATCTTATAGTGTGGTGAAGGGATGATTTTTATAATGCTGCAGTAGAGTTGGATTACTTAGCCGGGTTCTCAACTGATATAGAAAATACATGTTTTGCATTATTCCACATAGGGGCAATAAGGGAATAGTTTTCTTTTTATATTTCTGTGTTTAGAGTGACCTTTCCTGGAGAAAGAGAAAATACCCATCTCTTTAGGTGCTTTCTACTTGTTTTCACCATGCCTCCCTCTGCTCCATTCTCTTTTTGGGCAAAAGATAGTCCTTGTTCATTGTCATCATCAATACTATTATTCTTCACAGAATAATGGTATTGGGCAATACTAATACTAATTGGGCAAGCATCTGTAATGCTGGGTATAATATGTAATACCTATAGTGATTATGTAAGGCAATACCCATAACAGCTGTAGTTTCTTACTTGGCCAATAATTTCATATTTAAGTGTTAGATTTTGACTTTAATTTAATTCTTGCTTTATTAAAAGTCATGCAAATAAAACAGATAGATAAAAAACTTCATCTAAATTAAAAACTTTTTTACATCAAGATACATTATCGAGCACATGTAAAGACAACCTATAAACTGGGAGAAAATATTTGGAAATCATATATTTGGCAAGGGGCTAATCTCCAGAACATATCAAGAACTCCTAAAACTCAACAATAAAAAGACATCCAGGGATGCCTGGGTGGCTCAGCAGTTGAGCATCTGCCTTCGGCTCAGGTCGTGATCCCATGGTCCCAGGATCCCACATTGGGCTCCCTGCATGGCACCTGCTTCTCCCTCTGCCTCTGTCTCTGCCTCTCTCTGTGTTTCTCATGAGTAAATAAATAAAATCTTTAAAAATAAATAACTAAAAAAAAATACAATCCAATTTTAAAATGAGCAAAGAACTTGAGTAGACATTTGTCCAAGGAAGACATACAAATGACCAATTAATATATGAGAAGATCCTCAACATTGTTAATTGTTACAGAAAGACAAATTAAAAAAAAATCCTACAATGTGATACCTCTTAACATCTACTAGGATGGTCATAATAAAGAAGACAATAACAAGTCTTAGCAAGGATATAGAGAAATTGAAACCTTCATGCATTGCTAATGATATTATAAAAGGGTGCAGACACTATGGAAAAGAGTTGGCAATTCCTCCAAAAGCTAAACATAGAATTCCCACATTCTGGGAATGTGATCTGGCAATTCCATTCCTAGGATATAAACAAAGGAACGGAAAGTAGGAAGGCAATAGGCACTTGAATACCGAGGTTCATTGATGTATTAGTCACAATAGCCCAAAGGTGGATACAACCCAAATGCAATATGTACCATATATATATATATATATATATATATATATATATAGTAATATTATTCAACCATAATAAGGAATGAAGTAGCAGAACAAGCTACAACATGGATAAGTCTTGAAAATATTGTAATAAGCCAGGCACAAATATTATATGATTTCTCTTATATGAAATAATTAAAATAAGCAAATTCAAGGAGATAGAAAATAGATTAGACCCTCCCCCCTGGGAGCTGGAGAGAGAGAGAAGTGGAGGGATTATTGCTTAAGGGGTATAGAGCTTCTGTTTGGCATAATGAAAAAGTTTGGAAACAGAAGTAATAGTTGCATAACATTGTAAGTGCAGTTAAAGTCAATGAATGATATACTTAAAAAGATAACAATGACAAATTTTGTTACATGCATTTTATCACAACTTAAATTAATTAATCGTGTAATATGCCAAAGATAATTGTATACTTTAAATGGGTGAAGTATATGGCATGTGAATTGTATCTCAATGAAGATGTTTTACAAAATGTTGTTTAAGAGCAGCCAAGGGACTGTGTTAACCATGAGGGCCTTCTTACAGAGAAAATGTTAAGGACAGAGTTGAATTTTAAGGACAGAGTTGTTATCTTTGAAAATGAATCCTTTATGCTGCTATCTTCTTCATGATAACTATTTCCATTTATTGTATGGACCATCCCATCTAGTGAAGAACTGCACCTGGATGGGAACATATGCCACTGATTTTCTCTCCTGTATGTTTTTTGTGCTTAGTCTGTGTCTCTCACTAGATTGTTCACTGCTCCAGGGAAGTTCGTGGTGCCTAGAGCCAAAGAATTTAGAACACACATCAATGGCTGGTTCCAGAATTCCGCTTCTTATAGTTCAGACTAAGGATCCCATCTTGTGCCTGGTAAATGACAAATGGCTTCCTTGGTTTCTTGATGGCCCAATGAAATGAAAGAAAAGTCCAGTCCTAGTTAGCCTTGCCTTGCTTGGAGCAGTTTTGATCATGCAAACAGGCCATTAACCAACTTTGAAATTAGTAAATGCAATAATCATGGTAAGAGACACCATTGTACTTACTAATTATAACAGTTTTTCTCATTAATATTTACTAGTGGAGGCAGAAGTATTAGAGAAATGATGACATGTAGAATGGAAGTATTACTGTTCATCACATCTTCCAAAACTTATTAAACTTCTAGGTAGGTAGAGATCTCTTTTGCCTGGCATATCTCAGGCCTGACTGTCACATGAATGAATCTATCTACATAATGTTTCCAGAGACTGTATTTATGACAGAGTTTTGTCCCCTAGTAATTCAAATGAAAATAATCCTCCCAATAGGGTCTTGGAAAAGGGAATACATAATTATTTAAAGAATCCAAAAGATTCTTTTTGCATTGTTGGCAAAAACAAAACTAAAGCTTTTGTTTTAAGTCTTCAACATATATCAACACATTTTTAATCCATATAGAGTTGTTATTAACAAGTATATAAAATAATGCTTATAAATGATTTTTAATTTTGGCATTATATAGCATGCCTGTGCTAAATCCAAAAAGAGTGTGAATATAAGGCATGGACTTTCAAATATTCATTTCATAGCATCAGGCTACACATGCACCGATTATTATTCATACATTTTCCCCAATAGCACAGTGTTGAGATGTGGGCACATCACCCAGAGAACACAGCAGCACGGTTGTTCCAGACACAGTGCAGGTGGAGAAACAGTTCTTCACAGATGTGGCTCCCCTCAACAGTCATGGTGGGGGTGGGTAAGCCATAAAAAGGAAACCATGAACCTCTTCAGGTGGGGCAGAGTAGGGTGAGGTGAGTGTGCAGATAGGACTTCAGGGAGGGGAGGAGAGGAGCATAACAAGATGGCACAAAGACTGATATTGGAACAGGCCTACTTGTAGCCACAGACAGAAACTGTAACTGAATGTAGCAGCACCAGCTGTGGCAAATCGTCTTGGAACACATTGTCCAGGGAGCCTTGATCAGGCCACATATGGTGATGCAGAAGCAGCATTAAACAGGGGAGAAAGAGAAAAGATGGATCTGCTATATTGCAGGAATGGTAAGTGGGCAATGGATTTCTACTGAATATGGAATTCATATTTTAGATCACTTTAGGATTGAGGAATTTCCTCAAGATAATTGCCTGAGACCTGTGTTACCATTTTGTAAGAGGAAATGCTTTCTTAAAGTGAAATTCGATTGATTGCTCTCTAATGTGGGTGATTTTACACCCCTAAGCCCTAGCCCCTCCAGAAAATATTTGGCAATATCTGAAGACTTTTTTGATGTCTGTTGGAGAGGTGCTATTGACCACTGACATCCACTGGGTAGAGTTCAGGGATGCTACTAAAGACCCTATTAGGCACAGGTCATCCTTTTACAACAAACAACTATCCACCCTAAAATGTCAATGGTGCTAAATTTGAAAAGTCCTGGTTTAAGGTGATGGGACAGAATGTTTAAAAACCATCTTGTCTTTAAATTACACGCAGAAACAGAGTCAAAGAAGTGGGTGACTAATGCAAGAACTCACAACCCTGAAATTAAAGACTAAATTCCTACAACCTCCAGGATTCGCTCATGACAGTCCCTAGATGGAAAAAAAGTCACAAAGTGAGTAATTTTGATGGCAAGGAAGATCCAGGATCAAAAGTACCAGAACATGAGAACTTTATACAATGGGAGCAAGTGGAGGGACCTCTGAATTTAAGAATCAATATGCCTACTATTATTGGGAAAACCAAATACATACAAGGCTGTGCTACACTGTACAGCAAGACCTCATCATCATTTACTTTCAGCAGGCCTAAATGGGAATGAGGCCTAAATGGGAATCCAGGTAACTAACTGACTTCCATCAATGTGAAAAGAGAAGTCTAGGGCTCAAGACCAACTCAAGATGGACTCTAAGCCAAGTTGAAAACAAACTTACCCAGTGTCACAGTTTTGTCAATAGTTTATCCCTTGAAAAGTATCATATAAACTATTGCCTTCTTCAAATGAAACAACAATTCTTTATTGAATCTGAAGAGAAATATAGTCTTGCTATTTTGAGAGTGGGAAGAATTTATTTTTTTTTCTTGCCCATCTTTGGACCACATTTCTTTGCCAGAATAAAACATACTGATATGTGCCCCTCTGGATTAAAAAATTATGACAACTTATTTGAATTATGTCTATCTTCTTTCAAGGAATATAAAAGCAGACTCCAGTGTTTACAACATTTACGGAGCTGTTCCAGTAGCTGTTCTTAAGATCTCACTTGGTCTTGTCACATCCCCTCAGATAGTAATGCAACTAAACTTACCTCCCCCTTTAGTAAGTTTAAATTCTATGAAATTTGATCTTTTCAATTAGTTCCACTCATACACTCACAGAAGTATTCCCCAAGAAAAATATGAAATGAAAAGTTTGTGGTAAGAAAATCTTTTCAAAAATTTTTAAAAAGCTAAATGGAAAAGATTTTGATACCTTGGAACAAATAACATATTTTGTGATGATTTTTCTTCTATGGATATCTGAATTCAAAAGATAAGATTGTGATTCAGGATGAGCATCTATCTAATGAGGGGGTCAGTGGGTCAGAGCAATACCGTTGGAGACCATCTCAATGACAAACTGGAGCAAAGATGGAAAAACCCAGGCTTTTTATGTTAGCTTGAAAGATTCCAAATAAAAGAACTTTGATCATTTTCTGCTATCCACATACTTTTCATTTCATTTTCAATGATTTTACTTATTTCTTTTTGTCTCAACAGAAATAATTCTTCCCCCTCTTTAATGTTTACCCCTTTGAAATATATCTTTGCAGGCCTGACCCTCCATTAGGCATTGCCTAACAGAATGATAAACTACATGTCCTCCTTTAATCTTGCCCTGTAGATCAATCCTTTCAGCCTTTGAATTATTTTCTCAATCTTTTGAGGACTCAATGGGAAAGGCTTCATTTCTCCAGTAGTCTGCTCCAGGTGCCCTGGAAAACACAAACCTCAGTCAGGTATAGTGGCCTGATCTGGGAGGGTCCCAATCAGCAATAATATTTCAAGTGTATATGATATTGTATGATCAAAATTCTCTATCACACATATATTCCTTTTACACTCTTATGAACTCTGTAAGACAGATCAATAAAGAATGAACACCCTCTGTTATAAACAGTAAAGCAAGACCTTGTGAGTCTGTGCTCGTCCAAGATACACAGCTACTAAGCTACTCAAATCAAGTATTTGGACTCAAAGTCAGGTGAACAAGAATATATCCTTTTGCTTGGCACATTGACTTCCAGTTGGTAGATGTTCAATTCAACAGTAAACAGTTATTGCTTAGTGACACATTTCCAACTGTCCCAGCTCTCAATGGGATCAGCACATACACAGGTACATGTAGACTTAAGACTAGAGATGGTCTTTCTCAGGTGAAAATACATAGACATATATAGTACTACCCCCAGAATTCTAACTTACCACATATGGTTTCCTCATATTCCTATTTTCACTCTTTATTCTTATGTTAGCTTGCATACCTAAAGAGAGACACCCTACGGATTTTACTACCACCACTTTTGAGTTCATTTATTTAAACTATGCCTCCAGATTATTAGTATTGAAATATTTTAAGAATCATTATTCTTATGGTCCACAATACAGGTTAATTGGTTTTGCATTAGTGTTATGTTACTGGAATCCTGAAGTGTCATGGTGGAAACTGGATAGACCCTAGGCCCTTCATATTTCACATTTTGCCTACAACTAGTTTGGAAGCCATACTTTGGGCTCTTTTCTTCAACCTTAGAGATTACTTTAATTTGAAGCACATGAAACTTAGCCACATTTACTCCCCTGGCTTATTCACTCATCTATCCATGGATTGGATAATATGAATCCCTTTTAAATCAGACACGTAAATGAGAGAAGAGAGCCTTGAGGCTACTGTACATGATAAGTCAGGGTTGGAAAGTGTCTTTCTTCATGATGGCTGGTGACTGTCCTGTCGTAGTCTCTGTTTCAGTAAACAAAGCCAAAGAAAAAGGTACACAAGTGGATACTTTATTTTAGGAAGTGATTCAAGGTACAGGAATGCAGAAAAGGCAAGTACAAAAGCAGAAAAGAGAGAGAGCAATTCAAAGAGTGCATTGTTTAGCTTATCATTGCTCTGGCAACTGGGAATCAGTCCCCTGCTGGATTCCTCAAAATGTCATGCATCACTTGCCCCAGAACTTTCTACTCAAGGAATAGAGCAGTTTTCTTTTGGCTCCCATGCCTCATTGGTAAGAGTTGTCACAAGAGGTGCTAAATCCCTCATATTTCCATATTTGTGTATAAGTGAGAGTGAGGGGGTTCCTGTAGATCTCTATGATCTTTGAGAATACCTATGGAAGCAATATATACCCTTGGACAGCTGAGACAAAATGTTGTCGATTTACCCCTGTGTCTAGGTGTCTACTACAGCAATGGATGGAATAAAAGGGAATAGAAAATTGTGCGATGTGGCATAAGAAGTAATGGATCTGTTGTCAAATAATACAGAAGCCTAAAATAGAGGTGCTTAGTCAGCTAGATGACAGCTTAGTGTACCTCATGGAGGGAAATAAAATATGCACTGTGTAGTCAAGCTATTGTTTCCATGATTCCTTGAATTCTTGAATTTATAATTAAAACACACCACCATCTATCTTACAATATTTTAAATTAAGACAAGGGCCTAAAATAAGTAGGCATTTGATAAATATCAAGTTTTATTATCCTTTTACATTGAGGTTATCAATTCTGAGGATAATTTTGGTAGCTGGACTTCACATTAATCTTCCGATTTAATCCAAAGTTATACAAGGATTGACCAATATAAGACATATCTGAAATTCTCTCCAAGGTAGCTAGGGAGTTTAAGAGCTGGGAAGGGATGTGGGGATCCCTTGATCTGGGGATGGAGATCTGAATGTGGACATCCCTTGGAGATTCAGTGCCTCACTATCTTCTCTCTTCTCTGCCATCACTGAAGTGAAGGTAAGACTGTACAAAGCCTAATCTTTATCATTTATTAACCATCTGCCTGAAATGTGCTGTCTTTCTTACCTTTGATAGTTTTTAGTCTAAGAATATGTGCTAGTGGCAGCAAGGCAATCTTGGCAGATCATGTAAATAGCATTTGGAGTCATTGGGTGAAATATTTTTCCAATGTTAGGCTACCATCCATCTTGAAGCCATGCCAAAATGTCTGACCAACTTGGTAAACAAGGCAAATAATGTAGATAAATAACATCATGGAGAAAGTATTTCCAGATAATATACTGAATCATTGAGTAATGTGACTGATTTTTTGGTTTTCTATAGACATGGTGTCTTGTTTTGTATCTTTACCATTTCAATAATAAGGAAAAATCCATTTCTTATTTTGGAAGCCTATTATTACTTGAATGCAAAACTCAATCATTCACTATTAGAAAACCTGGATTCTTGTCCTGCAAAAACTTTAACCATTTTCCAGTCAATAAAGCGATCTTTGGTTCTTTTTCCTCATCTATGTTATAGGATGATAAATCTATTATTACTAAGTTATTATCTCTGCATTAGTGTCAGAATTAAGTGGTCAAAGAAAAAAATGTGTTTTGTAAACAGATAAATAAATGCCTTTAACAAAGCATTTTGTTTTCCCATACTTAATTGTTAATGTGTTTTAATTCTCAATTGGACTTTTGAAGAGTTGAACAGTGTCTTGTCTTTGAATTTCCATGCTTAATTTGCCCATTTCAATTTAAAAAAAAAATGCTGCTAAGTACTTGAAAGCATTTTTAATTTCATACATTTTTTCTTGAGGATTTTATTTATTTATTCACGAGAGACACAGAGAGAGAGAGAGGCAGAGACATGGGCAGATGAAGAAGTAGTCTCCTTGCAGGGAGCCAGATGTGGGACTCGATCTCAGGACCCTGGAATTAAGCTCTGAGCTGAAGGCAGATGCTCAAACACTGAGCCACCAAGGCGTCCCATAATTCCATACACTTTTAAAGTTCTTGATGTCTCATAGGACCATGGTGAGTATACCGATCCTCACCATTTTTTATTTTCCACTGGTGGGAAGGATGCCATTTAGGAGAAATTCATCATCTATGATCACAACATGGATACTGCAGCTGCATTCATTCAGCACCTGTGCCTTTTTTTTTAAAGTAAATTTTAACTTTTCTTATTCACAAAAATGACATAGTTGACTTCTTATGATTTTTAAATGAATTTTTAAAGTTAATAAGCAATTTCTCTTAGGTCTTATTCCACACTACCAGAACTGCATGTTTTTTATGCCATAAATATTTCCTCCTTACCACTAGATACTGGTATCAGCATATGCTTTTCCCTGGTACTTCAAATGCAACATTCTGTGTTAAAATGAGATAAAAATGAACTTTTTGGCTTTTTTTGTGTTGATTTTGCCTGTTAGTTCATCCTATTTATGTCTCTTTCCCTGCTCATACCCTTAGCACACATGTCTATTCTGGAATCTTAAACTTATATACAAAAGCAAATCTCTTATCTTGTTATAGGAAACCTACTTCTTTGGTCAGTTCTCATTATGTTTCTCAGAAACATCACTATCATACTTTATTTCTTCTTACTCATAGATTTTACCAAATGGAAGTTATTAGTATACTTTTATTATTTATTGATATGTATTTGTCTACTCTAGTCTGCGACTTCTTGAAACATAGGTGGTTGGGTTTTGGACATTTTTTCTTCTCTTTGTCATAGCCTCTCACCAAAAACAGAGTTTTTCTATAATAGATAATCAATTTTGGTTGAGTGAATAAATCAGTGCATCAAACTGCTGATGTCTCTTACTCTGAACCATTGTCTTCCCAACCCCACTATAGCATCCATTTTGAAACTGTTAGTGTTCTCACTGGTCGTCTTATCTATAGCATTCTCTTCTCCAAATGTGTTGTTAGAACTCTGCCAGTTTAATACCTTCCTGAACCATGCCCAAGACCTAGGATGAGCAATTTCGAATTTTTCAGAGTGGTGAACTTCATTCTTCAATGTACCTCCCTCCCTTTCCTCACTCCAATTTTCCAGTTAGTTTCATGGTTAAGTAGGCTCCTGGGTCTTCCACTGATGCCTAAGAGGAAAACTCTCCTGGCCACGTCCACAGAAATAGGCTTCCTGGTGGTACACTCTGCAGCTGTGTCAATACCCAGAGTCAGGACATATGCATTACATGAGCTTGGTAATCTGTAGTCAGATTAATCTCCCCTCTCTGCTAGCATCAGATCTGCCATTGCATGTGCTTTGGGCATGGATGCTGCTATGGAAGTGAATGGCAGCAAACTGCAATGGGGGCATTTTATTTTAGAGTTCAGTTTGTGATTGTTTTGAGGTCAGCTCAATTATTCCACTGACACTGATCCTATATAGTCAAACCAAAAAGGAGGCCACTAGATTGACAAATATTACAGTATATAGTACTTGTTCCTTAATTTATTCTTAGGCCCTACTGTTAGATAGCTGGTTTCCAAGAAAAAAAAGGCCATTACTTGTTTGTAAAGTATGGGAGATACATTTCAGTTCTCTAAAGTTTTCCAGCAACAACAGTCACAGACATTTTTTAAGTACCTACCATGTGTATGTGTGCTAGACATTTTCACAAAGAATATTTTATTTTCCTAATCTGTTTCTGTATAAAATTGGATCAGCATTATGTTCCCCAATCTCCTTTATTTTTTCCCCAATCTCCTTTATATTATTATTTTTACCAAATAATTTCTTTCCCCACATCTGTCTCTCTTTCTTTTTGCATACAATATATTAAATGTTATAATGTTTATCAAACCTGGCAAATGACAAGTGCTAATATTATTACTGAAAATCTACATGCTGGATTCTATATGCTACACTTAAGAGTTTGTAGGCTCTTGTGGATTACAAATGATCTTTCAGTAACATGGACACATGCTATGCCAATAATTCTAAGCACCAGGAGAATGCCAAAGTACCTGCTTTGAGCAAGCATCCAGTGATATATCATAAGGACTCCACGGGCCTATATTCAGAACAGCTAGGTTTAAGAGCTGGCTTTGGCATTTTTTTTCAGCAGAATGAGCTTGAGCAATTTCCTAGTGTCTCTGTCTGTGAGTTTCTGTTTGTATTCTGTGTGATGTCTATGTGTCTCAGAAAGCTTTTGTGCCAAGGAAGTATAGTGTATTTTAAAGTGTGTGGTGACATGGATTGTTTGTTTTACCTTGAGATTCTACAGGAACCATAAATCACAGTGTCTCCCTGTATCCCTGTTCTCTGGCCTCAGAGGTGGGTTGATGGATCAAGTTTAGCCAATTAGACTATCCCAGTTTGTTTCTCAGTGATGTGTTCAGGAATGAGGAATTCACTAGGGCTTTCTTCTACAACTGCTTGTGAAGTCTGAAGTGTTATGTTTCTCAAACATTCAGCAGGGAAACTACTAGCCAAATGTGGCTATTAAACAGTTGCACAGTGGGGCTAGAACTGGAGGGTATTATGCTGAATGAAGTAAGTCAATAGGAGAAGGACAAATATTATATGGTCTCATTCATACGGGGAATATAAAAAATAGTGAAAGGGAATAAAGGGGAAAGGAGAGAAAATGAGTGGGAAAAATCAGACAGGGTGACAGAACATGAGAGATTCCTAACTTTGGGAAATGAACAAGGGGTAGTGGAAGGGGAGGTGGGCGGGGGGGATGGTGTGGCTGGGTAACAGGCACTGAGGGGGGCACTTAATGGGATGAGGACTGTATGTTATACTATATGTTGGCAAATTGAACTCCAATAAAAAATATACAAAAAAAATGCAGAAGGAATTCATGCAAAAAACATTGAACTTATTGTCAAAAAATAAAAGTAAATAAAAATTTAAAAAAAATAAAAAGCTAAAAAACAGTTGCAATGTGACATGTGACTAGTGCAACTCAGAAATTGAATCTTAAAAAGTTAAAATTAATAAAACCACATTGGCCTAGTCACTACCATATTGGGCAGTGCAGGTCTACACTTTCCTATTTGCTATTTTGCATATTGTGTTATTTGTTCCCTGTTGCTTTTCTAGGATTATTTTTAAAACTTTTTTTTCTCTCTCTCTATGCCCTATTTATATAGCACTTAAGATACCTGCTCTTTGAAGGTTTTAATAATTCAACTGAGAAAACACCTTGACCCGACATTATTTTTAACTTCCTTAGTATATTCTGTAATCATAGATCTAATTATATTTTCTTTTTCTTCTTGAGTAATTTTTGTCAAGATGTTTTTTGAGAAGCCATCTATTTTGTATAGACCTTCAAATGTATTTGCATGACTTGGAGAATACTTCTCACTACTTATTTCCAAATCCATATGTTTGTAATTATTTCTGAATTCTCAGTTCTCAGTCTATAAACTTTTATCTTTTTATTTATCTAGTGACTCGTTTTGTTCTTTGTTTTCCTAATAATTCACTAAGCTTTTAAATCATGTGTGCTTGTTATTATCTTGTAAGTATCTTGTTTATAAGCATATAAGTGTTGCTTTATATTTGCAAATGCCTTCCTCTTAAATTTTTCTTTTTCTTTTTTTTTCCAATTTAAACAAATTGAATTTCACTATTTTACACATTTCTATTCTTTCTTCTTCAGTTATCTGAATGTTTGAGGCAAAAATTTCCCTTTTACACTAGGGTTACTTACACTCTGTGGGTTTGGATATATTTCACTTATATTAAAAAATAAACTATGAGAAGGAGAGAAATGAAAAGATTGATCATGGAGGAATTTTAAGGCAGTGAAAGTACTCTGTATAGGATTACAGTGATGAATATTTATCATTCTACATCTGTCCAATCCTATAGGCTATACAAACACTAAGAGCAAACCCTAAGGTAGGCTATGGATTTTGGATGATTATGTTGTGTCAGTGTAGGTTCATCCCCAGTAAAAATGTAGCATTTCAGTGAGTGATGTGGATAATAGGGGAGATTATGCATATGTGAGGGAAGAGGTGAATGAGAATTCCTGCACCTTTCTCTCATTTTTATTGTAAACCTAAAATTGCTCTAATAAGTAAAGTCTTAAAGATGTAATAAATAAATGATAAAAACGGTTCTTGTTTAACTCAAGAATTATTTGAGAGAGATAGTTTTAAATTGCATAGAATTTAGTTAATTTTTACTACTTTTTCCCACTAGTATTCAAAACATTGTAATATATGCTTACAGATTTTGGAATTTGTTGTGATTTTTTTGTGGCTTAATGTATAGCCATTTTAAATTATTTTAAGAATGCTTTAAAAGAGTATGTTTTATTGAACAAATTATTAATCAAAGGCTCTATAGGCTTATTTATTTTAATTTTTTTCATCTACTATTGGCTGAAAGAATTATTGAGCTTTTAGTTCTACTTCAATTTCATCCAGTTTTGAATCTATATTTTTGATGCCAAGTTGTTTGGTTTATAAAAAGATTCATAACTGTTACATATTTCTGTAGATTGCATGTATTATAATTATAAGGCACACAGCACATTTGTCTTGTACAATGCATTTGGCCTTTAATTAACTCTCATGTGATGTTAATGTCAGGACCCTGCTTAATATTTGTTTGCATGTGCCTGTGTGTCTTTGCCAATTCTTATTATTTTCAATAATAATGTGTCACTTTCTTTTACATATGTCTCTTTTATACAAGAATAACGTTCCATAACATTGTTTTTCCCATTTACTCAGCCAAATTTTCCAGTTTACTTTTATCATTGTTAGAATTAACTTTATTTCCTTTGTATCTATCTTTTGTTATATGTGTTATATTTGCTATATTGCTTTTGCTTTCCTTTTTATTTTATCTTTAGTCACTTGAAATGTATAGAGCCTAAATTTTAATTTATTACTGCTGCTTGCCTTTATATTTTCTTTTTTTTTAAATTTTTATTTATTTATGATAGTCACACAGAGAGAGAGAGAGAGAGAGGCAGAGACATAGGCAGAGGGAGAAGCAGGCTCCATGCACCGGGAGCCCGACGTGGGACTCGATCCCGGGTCTCCAGGATCGCACCCTGGGCCAAAGGCAGGCGCTAAACCACTGCGCCACCCAGGGATCCCGCCTTTATATTTTCTAATGAGAGACTAACATCTCAATTTCTTAATTGATCAACTTTTTAGTATAATAATTTCCTACTATGAAAGGTAATTAAATTAGTATGTTTAAATTTGTTTAACATCCTATTTTCTTCTATTTCTCTCTCTCTCTTTTTTCTTTTTAGAGAGAGAAAGAGAGAAGGAGAGATGGGCAGAGGGAGAGGGAAAAAGAGAATCTCAAGCAGGCTCCACACCCAGCCCAGAGCCCCACAGGGCCTTGATCTAACAACTCTGAGATCACAAAGTGAGCTGAAATCAAGAGTCAGACATTTAAACAACTTTGCCACCCAGGCATGTTGCCTCCTATTTACATTGCCAGTACTCTATTTTTTCTTACACAAACACATTTAAAAAAATTTTTTATTATGTTACAAAGCTTTTCTTTAAATGTTTATGATTCTTAACATTGTATTTCTTCATAATCAACACATATTGTCTTCAATTAAAAACATTAGATCATAAACTTATAATTTTATGTTCAGGTATCTACACATTCAGGACATACTAATTGTGTAGCCTCTCTCTGTCAGACCCTACTGCTGGTGTGGGGGCATAACAGCGAGCAGTAAGGCAGAGAAGACTGCAGTCATGGAGCTTACATTTGGGTAGATGAGAAACTAGCAATGACAACATAAATAATAAATAAATAAATAAATAAATAAATAAATAAATAAATAAATAAAACCAATACATTCTACATAAAAAAGTAACACTAAAAAAAAATACTAGTCAGTCATGTTTCCTTCTAGATGAATGTTAAGGGAGGCTGTTTTGAATTAGAATGCTAAGACTCAATTGATGAGAGAAAGGAGCATTTTAGTCAGCCATACAAAATATGAGGAATGGGCATTTTAAAGGGAAAACTAGTGTGGTATTTTATTGGTTCTATCAATACCTTGGTTAGAAATTATCGTTTTGTCTATTTTTCCTCTTCTCTCACTTATGTTGAATATATTTTTAATGTTTTTACATGTATATACTTTTGGATATATATATCTCGACAAATTGATTTTTTTAGTGTTATAAAATTCCCCTTTTTTTCTCTGGTAATACTAAGTGTCTAGGATTTTATCTTGATTAACATTAAGAATAACAAATGATTTTTCGTGCTTTTAAATATACATTCTTTTCCATCTTTTTACTTTTCTTTTTTTTATTTTTATTTTTTATTTATTTATGACAGTCACAGAGAGAGAGAGAGAGGCAGAGACACAGGCGGAGGGAGAAGCAGGCTCCATGCACCGGGAGCCTGATGTGGGATTTGATCCCGGGTCTCCGGGATCACTCCCTGGGCCAAATGCAGGCGCCAAACCGCTGCGCCACCCAGGGATCCCCTCTTTTTACTTTTCAACTATGTGAGCCATTAAGGTATATATCCTTATATAGTTTGTTATAAACAAACTACACTGACTTTTTTTTCTTTTTAATCAGTGTAACAATCTTTGCATTTATTTGGAGTATTTAGCCCATTTACATTTAATGTATGATTTTTTTTGTGATTTAATATATCATCTTGAATTTTTTTCCCCACTGGATCATTCTGTTTCCTGTTCCTTTTTCATTATTTTATTCCTACTTGTGGCTTAAATATGTTACTTTCAATATTTTATTTTAACACTTCCATGGACTTTTTTTAGTTGTTGTTGATCCTCTGTTTATGTGTGTGAGTGTGTGTGTGTGTGTGTGTGTGTGTGTCCTAACTTATCTCTGTTTGCTTAGAATTAATATTGTACCACTCTGTGTAAAGTGTAAGAAACATTCAGTGGTATAATTCTACTCTTCTACCACAATTTTTGTGGTAATGTTGCCATGAGCTTTTAATTTATATGTTGTATATAACAATTTACAAAGTTATAATTTTTTTTAAAATTTCAATTGTCTATAAAGAAATCAAAAGAAAGAACAAGGTATAATATCTTATATTTGCTTTCATATTTGTCATGTTCTTTGTTTCTCATTTTTTTCTGTAGACTCAAGTTTCCTTATGGTGTATTTCCTCTCTCTGAAAAACTTTCTATAGCATTACTTGTAGAGCACATCAGCAGTCAATAAATTCTCTCAGCATTTGATTATCTTAAAATGGCTCTGTTTAATATTATTTTTTAAAGGATATCTTCACTTATAGATAAACTTCTAAACTTCTGGGTATATAAACTTCTGGGTAGCTTTTTGCTTAATTTTAGTCTTACCTCTAATCCTATTATGTCTTTGTCTCTACTGTTTTTGACAAAAAGTAAGCCATTAATCCTATTTTTGTTCCTTTCTAAGAAATGTGGTTTTTTTTTTTTCTTGGTTTGTTTTTAAGATTTCTTCTTTGAGTTTGGTTTTTGGCACTTTTGTGTCTATATATAGTTTTAGTTGCCTCTGTGAGTTTATATTTTTAATCAAATTTGGAAAATTCTCAAATTTAATTATTTTTATTTTTATTTTTTTCTGTTTTGATAACTCCCTTCTCTTTCTGGGACTCTGAAATTTTAATATTAAATACCTTCACATTGGGCAGCTCGGGTGGCTCAGCGGTTTAGTGCTGCCTTCAGCCCAGGGCCTGATCCTGGAGACCCAGGATCAAGTCCCACATCGGGCTCCCTGCATGGAGCCTGCTTCTCCCTCTGCCTGTGTCTCTGCCTCTCTCTCTCTCTCTCTCTCTCATAAATAAAAAAAAAACAAAATAAAATCTTAAAAAAAAATCCCTTCACATTGCATACTGATCATTAATAACCTACCTGCTTTGCTTTCAGAAGTTTCTGTGTTCTTTAGGTTGTTCTCTAATTTGTTGGCTCTTCTTTTCTGCCCTCTACCTCTTCCTGTTAAGCAAATTGGATGAATTATACATTTCAATTACTGTACTGTTATTTTTGGAATTTCCATTCTACCTTCTTAAAATTTCTAAGTTTTCCTTTCTAATCGCCCATTATGCCTTATTTCTCTTTAAAATGCCAAACATACTTTTATTAGCTGCATTAAAGTTGTTAACCTAGCTTTGCACAGTGGTAGTATTGTAGTCAATTAGGTTTATCCAAGGCACCATTATTGCTAGTTGTAAAGTTTCTAATCTATTTCCAACATTTATATTGTATCAGAATCTATTGACTTTTTAAAAACTAATTATTGGCTATGTTTTCTACTACTTTTATAATTAGTATTTTTTAATTTATTCTGAAAATCATGGATGATACGTTGTACAGAGTTTGGAATACCTACCTTCCTCCACAGGGTAATTTTTGTTTTTATAAACAGATAAATTATTGGCAGGTCGTTTCACTCCTGTCAGGTTTGTTTTTATTCTTATTAGGGTTCGTCCATTTAAAAAAAATTATTCTTGGAACCAGCATTATGTAATCTTGGGTGTTCTCTCAGTTCAGTTATCAGCCCACAGAAGACCTACTCCATTAGGCCTGTTACAGTCAGAAGATCAGCTTGTTTATTTTTCTTCTTAACTGTCATGGTTCTGAGTGCCAGACACAGTTGCCTCGAATGTTTTATCCATTTTTAGAATTTTTACAGCTAGGTTGTAAGTCTGATATTACTTACTCCTTCGTGCTTTTTAAATATCTATTTCTTTCTAATTCTTTATATCTTTAACTTGCATGTATCACATTTATTCTTAAATGTCTTCCGTACTAGCCTTATCAAATACAGTTCATCTAAATCACTATATTCTATTCCTGTTTGTGTCTTGTTAACCATGGTATCCTGAGCACTAGACAATCCCTTGTATATCATAAACATTCAATATACACTTATAAAATTAATTATTATTGTTTCAATATAGAGCACTTAAGGTATATAGTAAAATACGACAATAATTAAACAATCACACAGATAATACCAGCACAAATGCTGTTTAAGTATTCTGAAAGACAGATGTATGATCTCTGAATACATATAAGAAAAGAACCATTGGATAGAAAACATTTTGCTTAGAGAAGTGTGGTTTTTAGGTATAATCAAAGGATAAATAGCAATTTACCTTCCTTAAAGGAAGTAGGGAAAAACATTACAGTGAAGCATATAAAAGAATAGACATTTCTAGGAGAGAAGAGCATTACAAACTTTTCTTCCCAGGTTGTCACCTTACCCTTCTTCCCAACTAAGTTGAGAGTATCTATGAAAAGTTTGAGAATTTTTTCCACTTTTTGGTGAGGGGAGTAAAACAAAAGAAAAAACTAATTGATCATAGCTTATATTTTGATATAGTTTTGTCAAATTTGAGAGAGGGAAACTTTATGATACTGCGTTGCTGTTACCATCACTTTAAAGACAGATGTGAAATACTAATAATAATAGTGAAAATTGAGGGAAAGGATGGTTAAATTTCCATTGATAAATGATCAGTCACATTATTATATACCATATATATGACAAGGACTTCTGCAGTATATATCTTCTCATCCCTATTAAAAGAAACCAGTTTTCTTGGATGCAGCAATGTGTCCAGCTTAATTTGCTTCCAAATGATAGTAACATACTATTTTTTTCCAGTTTTATTAAAACAGAATTGATGTATAACATTGTATTAATTTAAGTATACAACCTAATTATTTGATATATATGTACACTGATAGCACATTTCTGTTCATTGAGCTTTAAGTGGTAACTTTTAGGTAAAACTTCGAGGAATACTCTTTAAAGAAGGCAGAGGAAGGCACATGGTGTTCTTTTTTGTCACCTCCTTCCTTTCTCTTGCCTGGAATATTGACCTGATGGCTGAAACTGTACCAACCTCTTGTAATTAAGAAATAAAAGCCAAGAGAATTCTTTTGTTGAAAAGTATTTGAGCCATAGGATCACAAACTACAACTTCATAACTTCAAAGCTATTATTCCAAGGAAAACATAATATAGTCTCATTTTACTAAATCACTAACTTTGTGCATGTGTATGTGATGGGTGGGAGAAGGTTGTGTTACACGCAGCTAAATGCAAATTCCTGACTAATATGCCCTATTTAATATAATATTTTTAATGAACCCATAAATAAAGTTTATGTGTACTCAGTTTACTGAAACTGAAACAAGCCCATGGCAAACTTGTGATAAAATATAGTTTAAGGGATGCCTGGGTGGCTCAGCTATTGAGCATCTGCCTTTCGCTCAGGTCATAATCCCGGGTCTGGGGACTGAGTCCCGCATTGGGCTCCTTGCGAGAAGCCTGCTTCTCCCTCTGTCTGTGTCTCTGCCTCTCTCTGTGCATCTTTCATGAATAAATAAAATCTAAAAATACATATATGATTTAAAACCCTAATATAAGACAGTTCTCTCTCTCTCTCTCTCTCTCTCTCTCTCTCTCTGTAAAATTGAATGTGACTGAGGGGAGAGATAGATTGATCAACCAAAAGATAGGTTTGGGTTGTAGGTAACCACTTCTTAAATCCAGTTTAAGTAGTATTTTTACTTTTACTTGCCCCGTTGTTTTTTAGTTGGAGTACAAATAAGCCTTGTAGTCGGAGTGAGAGTTTTTGTCAAGGGCAGCCTGAGGAGTATCGATGAATTTCAGATCTGGAAGCTTTTCCTTTTTGTTGACAATGGCAATGAGAAGGGGAGAGAAGAGGTTTCAGGCTGGTTTTACATATGAATCACCTATGTATTTCGGTATCAGTTGGCAGCAGTTGCTTCACTCTTTCACCAATGGTTTTATTTGTTATTAATCTGTCATTTTTACCTGTCTTGGGCATAAAACCAACAGTTAGGAATCAGTGATATTATGGCTCTGATATACATAGGGCTTTTAAAGGTAAGGTCCCGCATGTACCAGTTTGTTTGGGACATTACTGAGCTTTCACTTGTCCAAGAGTAATTAGTCCCCATTTTCAGTCTCAAATATATCTATTCTGGACAATGAATAACTTGATCACTGTCATTGTAGTGAATCCTAATGCTCAAGGAGAACTCAGCTGGAAATACTGATCTATCTCCAAGTACTTGAATTCAAATTCATCCCTTTATAATACACACAATACAGTAAGGATAAATAGGGAGAAATAAAGTTTCATGGAGATTTCCACTTAACTAAAAAAGGGACAATCTTCCTCTTAAGTACACCTTTAGTTGGAAATTCAAAAGTCATTACCAAACACTTTTATTCCTTCCCTTTCTAAGTAAAAACACTGAAAAATCAGGTATTTTCCCAATGTCTCTCAATTAGACATGAATATATTATCAGTTTTTGGCCAATAAAATGTAAGGGAAGGTCTTGTGGAACTATTTCGCTTTTCTGACAATAGGAAAGAAAATCATGTGATGACTCACTTTCTCTGTTCTAATTTCTGTCTTGTTTTTAGGCTTTGAGTGTGGTCCAGATACCTGGAACTATGGAAATAGTCTTGAGACAATGAGGGCTTATAGGTACAAGAAAGAAAAACTGATATCCTGAGGATGATAGAGTAGAAGCTGAGCAAAAATCTCCTTAGAGATACTCATTAGCTACTTTTCCAAATGTGAAATTCTCTAACTTCAGATAATCTGTTATATAAAGTAATTTAACTCTTTTTGTTGTTAAGTCACTTCTAGTTGGATGTTCTGTTCCTTGCTAGGAAAGTAAAAAATAAACGAATGTGTTCTATGGGAATGATGTAAGTAGAATATATTAGGGGTCTATGGGATAGTTAGGTTTTAAATAAATTTTAGCAACTCCACTTAAAACTTTAGGGTGGAAACCCTAAAAGAATTGTTATTCACTCTATATCTTGTTTTATGACCTACACCCTAGGATAAAGCTATCCCTTTGCCTATTTCTTATCTCCTTAAGGAAGTTCTATTCAGAGAACAGGTATACTGACATCTGAGCTATATGCTATCAGTTTTAGAAATGGATAGAGTGGGAAGAGAAATTTAATTGGCCAAACTGAGACCCATAAGTAATCAGTAGAGAGTGAAGCAAAGAATACCTGGCTAAAGAAACAAATGTATTATAATTAGACCAATTATCCTAGATGTAGTTCATCAGCTTGTAGTGATAAAAGCTGTTAATGAGCTTTGTCACTGACAGCGTTACTTTCTAATCTTAATCCTTTTTAGGGTTATTAGCTTTAATGCTACTTGCACAGAGATAAGTTAATTTATACTGAAATTAAATTGAAAAATAACAAGTAGTGATTGTTGCATTTGAGCAGAAACTTACAAAGTTTTCTTGCTGACAAAACTTACTGAGGGCAGTGCAAAAGTATCCAGAAGTACTTGAGCAGATGGAGGAGATTCAGAACAAGAGTAACATTTGTTAAAGGAAAGGCTCATAAATATTCCTGAGGACAGTCACTCAATTTATAGTTAATATCATCTAATGAAGTGAATGATAGCTATTTTATTTGCTGTTAGGTATCCATACCCTAAGTTCTGTATGCCATCAAAAAAAAAAAATTCTTCAAAACGATAAACCTTTGAAAAAGACTCACTGAACATAATGATTGCTCTACAGCCACATGTACAGTACAGATGGTCCTTGACTTACAATGGTTTTACTTACAATGTTTCAACTTATAATGGTGCCAAGTGATACACATTTAATAGAACCTGTACTTTGAATTTTGAATTTTGATCTTTTCCCAAGCTAGTGATATGTAATATGAGCAATCATATGTAATATGATTCTGGGCAGTGGCAGGAAGCTTCAGCTCTCAGTCACCTACCCATTCACAAATGTAAACAACAAATATACCTACAACCATTCTGTACCCACAAAACTATTCTGTTTTTTCACTTCCACAATATTCAATACATTACATGAGATAGCAAGACTTTATTATGAGATAGACTTCATGTTATATGATTTTCCCCAACTTTAGGCTAATATAAGTATTTTGAGCATGGTTGAGGTAGGGTGGTCCTACTTATGTTCTTTAGTTTGGGTGTATTAAATGCATTTTCAGCTTATGATGCATTTATCAGGATGGAACCCCATGATAAATTAAAGAAGATCTGTACTAAGAAATCTTTACAAATGTGTGACTAGAATCTTTAATCATGGTCTCAATCAGCCTTATTCAACCCAAGTTCTTCATCTGAGCCTTGGAACACAGAAAATGATTAGAGTGACTACTTTCTAAGTTCTCCTAATAATGATATAGAACTTTTGCCCATCTAGATGCATAGAAGTTCATTCATTAAATGTAATAGATGAGTTAGGGCATTAAAGCTTAGTCATTTTAAGAACCACAGTTAAGTGTTTGATAGAGATCGGAAGTATTCTTAGAAATACAATTTCTGATCCTTGACACATTTATTTATTTATCTGTCAATATTTTTTAAATCACTAATTTGAGTATAGATTTAACTATATCTAAGTTAACTAGTATGGTGTTTAATATATAATATACAGAGCAATAGAGGGTGAACTTAACTCATTCTCATTCTACTGAAGAAGGCTTTGAATACTTCATCACTAAATATCATGATAGCCATAGTTGTGCATGTGTATACCCAGCATTGGTTTCTGTTGATAGGATACTCCAGTGAAAACTTGCAGTATTGAAACCCTTTTATCTTTTTGGCTTTAATTGGAACTTCAATAGGAAGTTTCACATAAAGTTGATTAAAAATGACTAATAAAGCAGAGAAAGTATCTGTGTCTGCTATTTTCATTTTTTTTTTTTTTTTGAAGATTTTATTTGACAGAGAGAGAGAGCGAGAGAGAGAACAAGCATGCACACACAAGCAGGGAATGTGGCAGGCAGAGGGAGAAGGAGAAGCAGGCTCAGGGAACCTGATGTGGGTCTCTATCCCAGGGTTCTGGGATCATGACCGGCACTGAAGATAGATGCTACACTGCTTAACCACCTCAGCAATTTTTTTTTTTTTTTTTACAAAAGATTAAGAAATTTTCTATCAGGTTCTAATACACTAATATCTTCTTTCATGAATGAATTAAAATTTATCAAATGAATTTTTGTGTCTATTATGATCACCTTGCATTCCCCTTTACTTTGTTAAGTAATGAAATATGTTGGCTCATTTTAACACCTCTATTGAGATACAGTTTACATATAGTAAATTTAGCCTATTAAAAGTATATCATTTGATAAATTGTAACATGTATATGCAGTCTTGAGATCACTACCACAATCACAATGATGAATGTATCTGTCACTCCTGAAAGTTTTATTGTACCTCTTTATCATTTCTCCTTCTGAACATAGCAATTGAAGACATAGTGGATGATTTTAACACACAGTAACTCATCAAATAATGCAAAAAAACAAGATATGGATCGGATTTGAGTAACATGAATAAATGTAACCGATACATTAATCACTATACCTCAAAACTATAGAATACATATTTTTCAAGCACATATAAAACACTTAGAAAATTTAATACTAGGCTGGACCAGAAAGCAGATTCTAACAAATTTCAGATGATTGAAATTATACTGAGATGTTCCCTTATAGAAATAGAACTAAGTTAAAAGTTGATAACAAATAGAACAACATAAAATATCAGGAATAATTGGAAATTAGCTCATACACTTCTAAATGATGAATGGATAAAATATTAACTAATAATGGATATTAGGCAATATTTTAAAATTCAAATTCAGTGAAAGAAACAGCATCTATGAAAAATTTGGAAAATAGCTAAAGATATTTTTACAAGGACATACATAGCCTTAAATGCATGTATTATAAGAGAAGGAAGATTAAAAATTAATCATCTACAGAAGTTAGAAATAAAATAACAAATTAGACGTGGCTGGCTGTCTCAGTCAGTAGAGTGTATGACCCTTGATCTCAGGGTTATGAATTTGAGCCCCGTGGTGGCTGTAGAATACACTTTAAAAAAGAAATAAAAGAAACCAAAGGAAACAAAATAAACAAAATGAAAAAATACATATAATTAGATTAAAAAATTCTTATAAGACAGATTTTTTTAATGACTGATATGAGGAAGAATAATTGAGGCAGAAATATTGATTCTACTAATATTTAAAAGATACAAAAATATGAAATATGACAATGCATTTGAAAATTGGCCAAAAAATAGATAGGAATACCTGGGTGGCTCAGTGGTTGAGCATCTGCCTTTGGCCTAGGGCATGATCCTGGAGTCCCAGGATTGAGTGCCAAATCGGGCTCCCTGCATAGAGCCTGCTTCTCTCTCTGTCTATGCCTCTGCCTCTCTCTCTGTGTGTCTCTCATGAATAAAGAAATAAAATCTTTAAAAAGAAATAGATATATTCTAAGAACTAATATAAGAATAAATAAAGTAACAGCTTATATTATAACTCTTTAATGATTCTACAATTGAATCATTCAAACATGGAGATCTCAATGCTTACCTGCCTTCCATGGTAAATACCACCAAGCAGATCTATGATATCTTCTTAGGTAACTATGAGTAGAATAGAATCTGATACCCAAATTCTGACAGGATATCTGAAAAGAAACAAAATATAGACCAGCTTCTTTCATGGATGTAGATAAATCTAATTTAACTGTCTTAGAGAAAACGATAGAGCATTTGATACAACTTATCAGAAATTTATGAAAAAAATAACTCTCATAAACCAGAAATAAAAGAGTACTTTCTTTATCTTATATAAAGTTATCTGTAAATGACTAACAAAAACATCCTTTTGAACGGTCTGTTTAACAATGGGCTAAAAACCTATGCCAGCACAATGAAGCAAGTAGAATAATGAAAAGATATGTGGATTGATAGGGATTGAATTAAATGTGCAAATTGTTTGGGGTAGTATAGACATTTTAACAATATTTGTTCTTCCAATCCATAAGCATGGAATGTTGTTCCATTTCTTTGTGTCATCTTCAATTTTGTTCATAAGTGTTCTATAGTTTTCAGAGTACAGATCTTTTATCTCTTTGGTTAGGTTTATTCCTAGGTATCTTATGTTCTTTCATGTAATTGTAAAACAAATAAGATAGAATTTTTTAAATTTATTTTTCTGCTGCTTCATTATTGATGTATAGAATTATAACAGATTGCCGTATGCTGATTTTGTATCCTTCAACTTTACTAAATTCATGTAATAGTTATAACAAATTTTGGTGGTGTCTTTTAGATTTTCCACATAGGGTATTATGTCATCTACAAATAGTGAAAGTTTGGCTTCTTTCCTGATTTCCTGAATAGCCAAAGCAATCTTGAAACGACAGCCTGAGGAAGTAAAACCTACGTTTAATTGGGGTTCCCAAGGGCGCCGAAAGGGCCAGAGGGCCAGAATATGTATTTGAACAAATCATAGCTGAAAACTTTCCTAATCTGGGAAGGGAAACAGGCATTCAGATCCAGAAAATAGAGAGATCCCCCCTAAAATCAATAAAAACCGTTCAACACCTCAACATTTAATAGTGAAGCTTGCAAATTCCAAAGATAAACAGAAGATCCTTAAAGCAGCAAGAGACAAGAAATCCCTGACTTTTATGGGGAGGAGTATTAGGGTAACAGCAGACCTCTCCACAGAGACCTGGCAGGCCAGAAAGGGCTGGCAGGATATATTCAGGGTCCTAAATGAGAAGAACATGCAACCAAGAATACTTTATCCAGCAAGGCTCTCATTCAAACTGGAAGGAGAGATAAAGAGCTTCCAAGACAGGCAGGAACTGAAAGAATATGTGACCTCCAAACCAGCTCTGCAGGAAATTTTAAGGGGGACTCTTAAAATTCCCCTTTAAGAAAAAATTCACTGGAACAATCCACAAAAACAAGGACTGAATAGTTATCATGGTGACACTAAACTCATATCTCTCAATAGTAACTCTGAACGTGAACGGGCTTAATGACCCCATCAAAAGGCGCAGGGTTTCAGACTGGATAAAAAAGCAGGACCCATCTATTTGCTGTCCAAAAGAGACTCATTTAAGACAGAAGTACGGGATCCCTGGGTGGCGCAGTGGTTTGGCCCCTGCCTTTGGCCCAGGGCGCGATCCTGGAGACCCGGGATTGAATCCCACATCGGGCTCCCGGTGCATGAAGCCTGCTACTCCCTCTGCCTATGTCTCTGCCTCTCTCTCTCTCTCTCTCTATCATAAATAAATAAATAAAAATTAAAAAAAAAAAGACAGAAGTACACCTACAGCCTGAAAATAAAAGGTTGGAGAACCATTTACCATTCAAATGGTCCTCAAAAGAAAGCAGGGTAGCCATCCTTATATCAGATAAACTAAAATTTACCCCGAAGACTGTAGTGAGAGATGAAGAGGGACACTATATCATACTTAAAGGATCTATCCAACAAGAGGACTTAACAATCCTCAATATATATGCCCCGAATGTGGGAGCTGCCAAATATATCAATCAATTAATAACCAAAGTGAAGAAATACTTAGATAATAATACACTTATAGTTGGTGACTTCAATCTAGATCTTTCTATACTCGATAGGTCTTCTAAGCAAAACATCTCCAAAGAAACGAGAGCTTTAAATGATACACTGGACCGGATGGATTTCACAGATATCTACAGAACTTTACATCCAAACTCAACTGAATACACATTCTTCTCAAGTGCACATGGAACTTTCTCCAGAATAGACCACATACTGGGTCACAAATCGGGTCTGAACTGATACCAAAAGATTGGGATCGTCCCCTGCATATTCTCAGACCATAATGCCTTGAAATTAGAACTAAATCACAACAAGAAGTTTGGAAGGACCTCAAACACATGGAGTTTAAGGACCATCCTGCTAAAAGATGAAAGGGTCAACCAGGAAATTAAGGAAGAATTAAAAGGATTCATGGAAACTAATGAGAATGAAGATACAACTGTTCAAAATCTTTGGGATTCAGCAAAAGCAGTCCTAAGGGGGAAATACATCCCAATACAAGAATCCATTCAAAAACTGGAAAGAACTCAAATACAAAAGCTAACCTTACACATAAAGGAGCTAGAGAAAAAACAGCAGATAGATCCTACACCCAGCAGAAGAAGAGAGGTAATAAAGATTCGAGCAGAACTCAACGAAATCGAGACTAGAAGAACTGTGGAACAGATCAACAAAATCACGAGTTGGTTCTTTGAAAGAATTAATAAGATAGATAAACCATTAGCCAGCCTTATTAAAAAGAAGAGAGAGAAGACTCAAATTAATAAAATCATGAATGAGAAAGGAGAGATCACTACCAACACCAAGGAAATACAAACGATTTTAAAAACATATTATGAACAGCTATACGCCAATAAATTAGACAATCTAGAAGAAATGGACTCATTCCTGGAAAGCCTCTGGAACAGAAAGAAATAGAAAACCTCAACAGGCCAATAACCAGGGAGGAAATTGAAGCAGTCATCAAAAACCTCCCAAGACACAAAAGTCCAGGGCCAGATGGCTTCCCAGGGGAATTCTATCAAACGTTTAAAGAAGAAACCATACCTATTCTCCTAAGCTGTTTGGAAAGATAGAAAGAGATGGAGTACTTCCAAATTCATTCTATGAGGCCAGCATCACCTTAATTCCAAAACCAGACAAAGACCCTACCAAAAAGGAGAATTACAGACCAATATCCCTGATGAACATGGATGCAAAAATTCTCAACAAGATACCAGCCAATAGGATCCAACAACACATTAAGAAAATTATTCACCATGACCAAGTAGGATTTATCCCTGGGACACAAGGCTGGTTCAACACTCGTAAAACAATCAATGTGATTCATCATATCAGCAAGAGAAAAACCAAGAACCATATGATCCTCTCATTGGATGCAGAGAAAGCATTTGACAAAATACAGCATCCATTCCTGATCAAAACTCTTCAGAGTGTAGGGATAGAGGGAACATTCCTCAACATCTTAAAAGCCATCTACGAAAAGCCCACAGCAAATATCATTCTCAATGGGGAAGCACTGGGAGCCTTTCCCCTAAGATCAGGAACAAGACAGGGATGTCCACTCTCACCACGGCTATTCAACATAGTACTGGAAGTCCTAGCCTCAGCAATCAGACAACAAAAAGACATTAAAGGCATTCACATTGGCAAAGAAGAAGTCAAACTCTCCCTCTTCGCCGATGACATGATACACTACATAGAAAACCCAAAAGCCTCCACCCCATAATTGCTAGAACTCATACAGGAATTTTGCAGTGTGGCAGGATACCAAATCAATGCCCAGAAGTCAGTGGCATTTCTATACACTAACAATGAGACTGAAGAAAGAGAAATTAAGGAGTCAATCCCATTTACAATTGCACCCAAAAGCATAAGATACCTAGGAATAAACCTAACCAAAGATGTAAAGGATCTATACCCTCAAAACTATAGAACACTTCTGAAAGAAATTGAGGAAGACACAAAGAGATGGAAAAATATTCCATGCTCATGGATTGGCAGAATTAATATTGTGAAAATGTCAATGTTACCCAGGGCGAATTTACACGTTTAATGCAATCCCTATCAAAATACCATGGACTTTCTTCAGAGAGTTAGAACAAATTATTTTAAGATTTGTGTGGAATCAGAAAAGACCCCGAATAGCCAGGGGAATTTTAAAAAAGAAAACCAATGCTGGGGGCATCACAATGCCAGATTTCAGGTTGTACTACAAAGCTGTGGTCATCAAGACAGTGTGGTACTGGCACAAAAACAGACACATAGATCAGTGGAACAGAATAGAGAACCCAGAAGTGGACTCTGAGCTTTATGGTCAACTAATATTCAATAAAAGAGGAAAGACTATCCATTGGAAGAAAGACAGTCTCTTCAATAAATGGTGCTGGGAAAATTGGACATCCACATGCAGAAGAATGAAACTAGACCACTCTCTTTCACCATACACAAAGATAAACTCAAAATGGATGAAAGATCTAAATGTGAGACAAGATTCCATCAAAATCCTAGAGGAGAACACAGGCAACACACTTTTTGAACTCGGCCATAGTAACCTCTTGCAAGATACATCCACGAAGGCAAAAGAAACAAAAGCAAAAATGAACTATTGGGACTTCATCAAGATAAGAAGCTTCTGCACAGCAAAGGATACAGTCAACAAAACTCAAAGACAACCTACAGAATGGGAGAAGATATTTGCAAATGAAGTATCAGATAAAGGGCTAGTTTCCAAGATCTATAAAGAACTTATTAAACTCAACAGCAAAGAAACAAACAATCCAATCATGAAATGGGCAAAAGACATGAACAGAAATCTCACAGAGGAAGACATAGACATGGCCAACACGCACATGAGAAAATACTCTGCGTCACTTGCCATCAGGGAAATACAAATCAAAACCACAATGAGATCCTACCTCACACCAGTGAGAATGGGGAATATTAACAAGGCAGGAAATAACAAATGTTGGAGAGGATGCGGAGAAAAGGGAACCGTCTTGCACTGTTGGTGGGAATGTGAACTGGTGCAGCCACTCTGGAAAACGGTGTGGAGGTTCCTCAAAAACTTAAAAATAGACCTGCCCTACGACCCAGCAATTGCACTGTTGGGGATTTACCCGAAAGATACAGATGCAATGAAATGCTGGGACACCTGCACCCCGATGTTTCTAGCAGCAATGTCCACAATAGCCAAACTGTGGAAGGAGCCTCGGTGTCCATCGAAAGGTGAATGGATAAAGAAGATGTGGTTTATGTATACAATGGAATATTACTCAGCTATTAGAAACGACAAATACCCACCATTTGCTTCAACTTGAATGGAACTGGAGGGTATTATGCTGAGTGAAGTAAATCAATCGGAGAAGGACAAACGTTATATGTTCTCATTCATTTGGGGAATATAAATAATAGTGAAAGGGAATATAAGGGAAGGGAGAAGAAATGTGTAGGAATTATCAGAAAGGGAGACAGAACATAAACACTCCTAACTCTGGGAAACGAACTAGGGGTGGTGTAAGGGGAGGAGGGTGGGGGGTGGGGGCGAATGGGTGACGGGCACTGAGGGGAGCATTTGACAGGATGAGCACTGGGTGTTATTCTGTATCTTGGTAAATTGAACACCAATAAAAAATAAATTTATTAAAAAAAAAAAGAAAAGCAATGCTGGAGGCATCACAATTCCAGATTTAAGGCTACATTACAAGCTGTAGTTTATCAAAACTGTATGGTCTGGCACAAAAACAGACACATACACCAATGGAACTGAATAAAAAACTATAAATGACCCACAAGTATATAGTCAACTAATCTTTTACAAAACAGGAAATAATATCCAATGGAAAAAAGACAATCTCATCAAAACATGGTGTTGGGAAAACTGGATAACACGTGGAAGAATGCAACTGTATCATTTTCTTACACCACACACAAAAATAAAATCAAAAAGGATGAAAGGTCAAAATGTGAGACAAAGAAGCATCAAAATCCAGAGGATAACACAAGCAGCAACTTCCGATATCAGCTGTAGCATGTCTCTGGAAGCAAGAGAAACTAAAGCAAAAATGAATTACTGAGACTTCATCAAGGTAAAAACTTCTGCACAGCAAAGGAAACAATCAAAGAAACTAAAAGGCAATCTTAAAAATGGAAGAAGATATTTGCAAATGACATATCTGATAAAGCATTAGTATCAAAATCTATAAAGAACTTATCAAACTCAACACCTAAAAAACATAATACAGTCAAGAAATGGGTAGAAGACATGAATAGACACTTTTCCGAAGAAGACATGCAGATAGCTACTAGACATATAAAAAGATGCCCAACGTCACTCATCATCAGGGAAATACAAATCAAACCACAATGAGATGCCACCTCGCATCTGTCAGAATGGCTAAAATTAACAACTCAGGAAACAACAGATTTCAGTGGGGATGGGGAGAAAGGGAACTCTCTTACACTGTTGGTGGGAATGAAAACTCAGGTACCCACTCTGGAAAACAGTATGGAGTTTCCTGCAAAAGTTAAAAACAGAACTACCTTATGAACCAGCAATTGCATTGCTAGGTATTTACTTAAAGAGTACAAAAATACTGATTTGAAGAGGCACATGCACCCTGATGTTTATAACAGCATTATCAAAAATAGCCCAAGTATGGACAAAGCTCAAATGTTCATCAGCTGATGAATGGGTAAAGAATATATGTATCTCAGTCATAAAAGAGAATGAAATTTTACCATTTGAAACGACAGGATGGACTTAGAGGGTATTATAGTTAAGTGAAATAAGTCAGAGAAAGGCAAATAACATATGATTTTATTTATATATGGGATTTAAGAAATAAAGCAGATAAACATGAAAAAGGGAAAGAAGAGAGAAAGCAAGAGGGAGAGAGAGAAACAAAAGAAACTACAATAAAGAACAAACTGAGGGTTGATGGAGGCAAGTGCGTAGGGAATGGGTTAAATGGGTGATGCGTATTATGGAGGGCACTTGTGATGAGCACTGGCTATTATATATGAAGTGATGAATCACTCAATTCTACTCCTAAAACTAATATTTCACTACATGTTAACACTAATATTACACTACATGTTAGCTAGAATTTAAATAAAAACTTGAAGCATTTAAAAAAAAGTTATGTGAATTGAAAACAAAACAAAACCAGCCATTGATTGCAGATTTTATTCATATAAATAAAAAATATTTAGATGTATTATAGTTAATAAATGAATTTATCAATTTGATGAAATACAATGTCGATACACAACCAATAACTATTTTTATGTTATAATAATGATCATGAAATAAGTCTGAGGGATGATTAGGTATAGCATAAGAATAGTCAATATTTAGAACTAAATCTAAAAGCTTGTGTGTAAGACTTCTACATACATAGCATTTTATTGAAAGAAATTAAAGATTTAAATTAATGGAAGAGTAATCTATATTCGTGAAACAGAAAATTTAACATTGTAAAGATGTTGATTATACTGAAATGATTTATAATGCAATAATGGAAACCTATATTGGCCATCTACTCCCAAAATAATGCTATGGGAGAAAAAAAACCTACAAAAAATAGTGACATAAAATAACAATATCCTATATAGCTTATAATTCTATATGTTGATATATGGCTATAGCTGGACACACATTTTTTTTTTTTAGCTGGACACTCTTTATCTCAACCAGTTTCTGTCATGCTTCAAAATTAGGTAGCTTTGTTTCCATGGATTGGCTAACTGTTGGTGTTGCTCTTATATCCCTCGAACAGACTAGTCGGGCAATTCTTTCATGGAAAGGAAGAGGTTCATAAGACCAAGTAGAAGTAAGCAAGGCCTTTTGAGGCCTAGGTTTGCACTGAGACAATGTCACCTTTGCTAAATCTTATTGGCCATGCAAATTATAAGGCTATTCTAGATTTAAGAAGAATAGAAATAAACTATATTTCTCGAGATAAACAGCGAAGTTATATTACATAGGGGAGATTGAGGGAGATCAATAATTAGGGCCAGTAAAGAAGTCAGTCTACAACAAAACCCGCTCAAAATCTCAGCAAGTATTTTTTGTGTAAATTGAATTTATTGTGAGAGTTATATAGGTGTAACATATATAAAATTTTATTAAGCTATATAGTTACTGATATGTGCATTTTAGTCTGAGTAAATAGTATTTCAACATACTCACAAAGAGAAATGAGCTATGAAAAGCTATGATAATCTTGAGAATGAACTATGTTGGGAGATTTATTATACTATATACTAAGGAATAAAACATTTATATTAATTAAGACAGTATGTTGTCTGGTAAAGGATAAACAAACAACAAAAGAAACAACAGTATTTGTTAGTAGATGCATGTATGAACTTTTGATTTATGATACAGTTGGTAAGTAGAACAGTAAAAAAATGGCAGTCTTCTCACCAAATTATATTGGATTATTTGGATATGAACATAGAAAAACAATGTAACATAACTAGGTAACCTCATATAAAAATCATTTGTGGTAAATTTTTTACCTAAATGTGAAAAATGAAACAATAAATCTTCAAGGACTTAACATAGAGGAATATACTAATGACCATGGAATAGGAAATGGTATTTTAAACTAGACTCAAATATCACTAACTACTAAGAAAAAAAATTTACACATCTGAACTAAATTGTAATTAAAAAATCCTGTTATCAATTGAGTAAAAAGTCAAGCTCTAAACAGGAGATATTTGCAATGTCTACGAATGTCAAAGGAATCATTCACTAAATTTTTCAAAGTCCTATCAATCAATAAGAACAGATATTAAAAAAACAAAAATCTGGGCAAGAGAAGTGAAGAGGATATCCAAATGTTCAGTAAATCTATGAAAATTTGCTCAACATCATTGCCATCAGGGAAATTCAAGAATTCTAGATAGGATGTGGAAGTTCACTGAAGAACAATTTTCCTGCAACAAATAGAAAAAAAATTTAAATTTCATAATTTAAAGGCATTGTAGAGGAATGGAAGCAATGAGGCTCAGAAATTAAATTTCAGAGGTGAGAGAACATCTCTGAGACAAGTTAGAACTCTCCAACTCTCAAAAAAAAAAAAATTTTACCAGAAAATTTTCTGTTATTGGATGCAAGTTGAGGATCCAGCTTGCTCTGGCAGAGAACCTCTGCTAAGTGTTATAGAAATATGCAAATTATTAATGGTGCTAGCATGACAAATTAGAAATTTGAGAGAACACAAATAATGGTCAGTTTTCCCTATGGGACATTTGATGAGTGCTATGGCTGCTTGGGAAGCTACAGATTCAAGTTAAAAGATTCTGAAAGGCAGAGAGTATTATCTTCTGGTCTTATGCTTCTTAAGAAACAAAGACCTACAGAATTAAAATACCAAGAACCTGAGCTGGAAACTGAATGACAGATGACAGAACACTGTTTCCTGAAGTTTTCCTTCTCCCCACACCCCACTCTCACTCCACTCCTTAAAGCTGAAGTAACTGAGACCCACAAGACACAAGGATTGAGTCAAAATCCTGGTTGGGTTCAACCAAAGATTGGGGGAACTCAAAAGATTAAACCTTTCAAATTATACTGTACTCCTAACTCAGATTAATTTAAAATTGAATTAATGTTATTAACTTTTCTCTTTTTTCCTCCCTAAAGAGAATTTTCATTTATCAAATACAAATATCTAAATCTTAGTAGGCTCTTTTGCTACCATGTCTGGCATAAAATGAAAAATTACTAGATATGTATAGAAGGAAATAAAACATATTTATGATCAATGAAAGAGCTGACTATATACTAGCCCACTTAAAAATTATGATTATTAAGTTAAAGGAAATAGAAGAAAAGATGGATAATATGGTGAATTTCAATAAAGAATTGAAGCCTATATTAAAGAACCAAAGGGACATTCTGAAAATGAACAATACAATATCCAAGTTGGGAAATATGTTCAAAAATAGAATGATTACAGTAAAAGGTGTTTTAAGAAACACTAAATTTAGTTTTAAGAAAACTAAAAACAGTTCAATAAGAAAATGTCCAAAAGGAAACAGAGAGGAAAACAAATATAAAGTTAGATCAGAATTTACACATTTAGACAAGTCTAAATTTACACATTTAGACAAGTCTAAAATTCCAATAAAGATCTTAGGTATTATTGAATCCTTTTCTTATCTATGTTTTAGGCTGTGTACATTTAAAATTTACCTTATTTTTTTTTAGATATATTTATTCATTTTAGAGAGACAGAGAGACAGCACTAGCAGGGAAGGGGCAGAGGGAGAGAGAGAGAGGGAATCCTCAAACAGTCTCCCTGCTGAGTGTGGGTGTCTCTACTGGGCTTGATTCCAGGACTCTGAGATTATGACCTGATCAGAATCAAAAGTTGGCTACTTAACCTACTGACCCACTTACCTTGCAATTTTTTTTAACACTAAAGACTCTTAGTACTATTATAAACATTTATTTAGATTTATTCACATGTTTAGTATTTCCTTTGTTTAATAAGACTTCTTTCACCTCAGGTACACATTTTTAGATATGTCATCAATTAATGTCTTTAAATACAAAATATATTTGGTCTTTTAAAATGTCATCTTTTTACCCCATGTAAGGTTAAATATACTTGCAGATTTGCAATTTTTTCTTTCCATATTTTTGATATTATCAGACTGATTTGGGCCTTCTTCTAATGTTTTTGGGAGGTCAGTTCTCAGTTTATTATTTCATGATAACCTATTTTTCTCTCTGGCTGCTTATAGTTTCTCTTACTCTGGTCTTCTAACTTAAATTATGATATACTGGTGTAGGTATTTTTATTATTTTTAGTTGTTTTTTTTTTAAATATTGAGTTTAGAGGATTCTTTGGTTATCTTGAATCTGATGATTTGCTTCTTTCATAAATTTGGGAAAATCTTCAGTTATTTTTTTCCCAAATATTAATTCTTTTTCTCATTGAGGTTTTCTCCTTAGAATTGCATTTGTCTTCAAGTTAGACTCCTTACTCATCATTGTCATTTAGCATCTTTTTTGTATGTTGTTTTCATCTTTTTAATGTCTGCAGTCTGCTGCATTATCAGACATAGCAATGCTTGGTTATTTCTCTCTTTCACTCTGTCTAATATGCTCTTTAGATTGTCCATTTTCCAATTACATATATATTATTTATGTACATAAACTGAAATGAAAATAAAAAAATAAAACTATACATTTATCTGTATCTATATCCATGTATATATAATTGTTATAATTCTTGTCTTTTACAAATACATCTGTTAATTTGATTTTTATTCTTTCCTCATACATATAATGGAATCTTAAAAAGTCATACTAATATGTTTTTATTAAATATATTCAACTGATAAATTCAAGATCTACTGTCTTAATATATGTGATCTCACTATTTTTTGTTTTGTATTGTTTTGTTTTTTAATCTCTCACCAGAAGTTCTATTCCTAGTGGCTTGGTTTCTTGTGTATAAGATATTTTTATTTATTACTATTGTTATTTCTATTGTGAAGTCATGAGTTTTTGAAACCTTATCTGTAAAACATCTTTGATTCCTGAAGGTTAAGTTCTAAGTTATGTTTCTCCAGAGAGTATTTTTTATTTCAGTTTTTCTTCAAGTAGGGACATTTAACCAACATAGGATGACCTTAAACTAAACTTTGTCTTTGAGAGGGTTTTTGCTACACAAATATTTAAATTTGTCACTATTTTTAGCAACTCGCAAAATAACTGTGCATGTGTATGAATCTATGTATGTATATTTAATTATAGTTATTTTATTATATATTAATTACCTTCCATTCAAAATCAAGGATGAAATACAGCTATCTGGTCCATCTCCCACTGTATCATTTTTTCTTCAGTTCACTGTGGGTTTTGGCTTTCATAAATGCAGACTTAATAACAAGGTCTTGTATGAAATCCACGTGCATTGCATGGGTCTCTGACTTTATCTCCATTCTAACACAAAAAGACTGACTTAAATACTTAGCTCTAGGCCATCAGAGATAATCAAATACTCCAGAAAATGTACCATAGTCAATACTCAATACTGTTCTAAATTTACTTTCTTTCTCAATATTTGGCCTCTGTAAATTGTCTTATTTCAATCTACATCTTATATTTTATCCAGAACTTTTTTAAGTACTATATTTCTCAAGGATTGCTCTGGTCACCAAGACCACCATATTGTTAGAACTGAAAATCTAGTTTTGTGACTTTAAAAGTCATAGCTGTCAAAAACGGAATCTAACATATAATTTAAAAATACAGAAAAAATCCCACCCCACAACAACTTCTATTTCTGAGTTCCACACTCTCCCTTCACACAAACATAAACTATAGTTTAAATGAGTACTTAATTATACACTGGTAACGTTGCTAAAGAACTTGGCAGACATTCTACTTTTAGAAGCACTCCACACAGATTTATATATCACATTTTACATAATGAAGACTTCTTTCCCACCTCTTACTAAAGCAAAGTAATAATAATGATAATAATAAGCTTCTTAAAAGAAGGATGGGGATATATCAGGAAGGTTTAGTGAGCTGAGACAAGGAACAAGTTAAGGGTGTTGCAAGTTAAAGGGTGGGTGGTGGATACACTTCAGAAACAAGGTAAAACACTTAAGATTTTGTAGCCCAAATTAGATCATATTAGTGTTTAAAGCTTCTCAGATTCCCTGGATTGTTGAAGGAAAGGCACAAAAACTAAACGTATGCCTGAACTGCCTCTCCCCTGTATTGCACCCAAGTTGGGTTTCACATTTGGCTGTGCTCTTTCTCAATCTCCAAAATAAGGTATAATTTAGACTACTGTTTGAGTACATGGGCAATGTTTCTTATTTTTTCTTCTGGTTGAAATTAAATAAGCAGAAAGACAGAGCTTCATGCTTCTAAACCTGGTTGCTATTTGGTTTCTGTTTCTGAGAATACTGACTTGCTCAAGAAAGCCTTGGGCCCTTTCATGAGCATATACTAATCTGATTCATTCTGTCTGCAAGCTTAGGCATGTGGCAAGATGTCCCCTTTACAAAAACTATATCCTATGCAAAACATATGCAACATGGAGAATATTTCCTTTGCATTGATTATGGCAGAAGTGATTTTATGCTTCTATGTTCCGAGTCTAGAAGACTGATAGCTTCTGTCTGGTTCTCTTGGATGTCTGAGCTAACTGGAAAATGTTCCATTATTCTGTTAGAGAGATAGAACCAAAAAACCCTATGAATTCATTTATAGGAAGAGGTTCTATGTAAGATTGGCCTTGAATACAACAGCCATATACATGAAGCCATCTTGAACACTTCAAACTCACCTGCCAGTTAAAACAGCAATGAATGATTCCAATGGAAACCACATGGAACAGAAAAATTACTCATCTAAACCCTTCCCATATTCCTAACTCACAAAATTATGTAACTAAATGAAATTGTTATTTGCAAATAATTTAATAGCAACAAATGAATGAAGTGCTTGTTAAGCTGAACTTACACCCTTTGTCAATAGTTAGAAAATATAATTATTTTGGATATGGAACTTCACATTTACATTGTTGAGGAGCGAACTAAAAATTGGACATTTAGAAATTTGTGGGTTTTTTTTTTTTCACAAAGACATGATGATCATTTTTACTTCAGTAAAGTGGTCAGATTTGAGGTGTACTGTATTCAGGCCTCATCTCCTTAGGTTTCTGCTGTTAAGTTGAGCTGTTTATGGGAACTGGAAAACAAGTAAATAAAGAACATCGGAGAACTGTTTCAAAAATAATTTTTGGTGTGGCTACTCATACATAAAACTGATTAGAAGTAAAAAAATAAGAAAGCTAATCAGATTTTGAAAAAATTAAGTTGCAAAGAACATTAGCCTCATCTGAAAGTTCTGTTATTGTTTTGGCAAGTCTTAAAATAACTCTCAATAGGAAGTGGGCTGCAGAGGGTGCACAGGTCCCAAAAAGGACATATACTCCTATAGCTATGTCTGATATGCCTGGAAAATAATAAATGTGGAGAGCCACTCAGAGACTTGCTTCTTTTCCTCCAAAAGTTTATAGCTTTTGATCTTTTAGGAGAAGATTCCTTAAATGTCGATTAATTCAAGCTGATTATGTTGAGTCCACTGTATATTACTGAATTGTTTGCTTAGTTGTTCTGCCAATAACTGAAGGAGGGGAATGAACATTAACAAGTTTAATTGTAGATTTTTCTATTTCTTCCTTTGATTCTGATAGCTTTTGCTGCATGCCTATTGAAGCTCTCTTATTAGGTATATTCACATTTAGTATTAGTATATTTTCCTAGGTAACTTCCTTTTATCATGATGGAATGTTCCACCTTATTTTGGGTAATAAGCCTTGTCTTAAAATATACTTTGTTTAGTATTTTTTCTTCTTGTTAAAGTGTACATGCCATATTTTTTTCTATTCTTTGTTTTCAACTTATCATGTAGACAACATATAGTCCAGTTTTGACTTTTTTTAACTTCTAATTTTAAATTTTGAGCCTATCTGAAGCTTTCTTCCTTTAATTGGAAAGTGTGGTCCATTTATACTTAATTAGATTACATAAACACTTAAGTTTGTGTATCCCATCTTAGTATTGATATCTTTCAGCTCCACATGTTGTTTCTCTTTTCCTACTAGGAAAAGAGCTAGATTTATTTGTTTATTTAAAAAAATGTGATAAGATTTAACTTTTTACTTCATCATGTCACAAACATTCTCTCATTTAACATATTTCCTCTAGTTTTATGTCAAAAACATCAATTTAGCCATCCTGACATATATGTCAATGGTATATGGCTGAGGGAAGACACTGCCACCATTAGTCATCCTCCTTCGCAATTGTTCTGCACATGTGTCAACATCCTTTGCCTACATTCATAAAGCAGGTGCTAATGCCATATATTGTCAAAGTCAGTGGGTCGATTCATCCAATATCAGGAAATATATCATCAAATGCCATGTGTAATCCAATGCAGCCATATGACTAGAGTCTAGTATTTCTGTTAAAGAAAAAAAAATGCAGTTAATCTAATATAGTTTATTTCTGAGGCTTTATTCTCTTCTTATTCAGTACATCCCCCAAGGGCCATTTCATCTTTTTCCCATAAATTCAGTTTTTCTATAAATTAACTCTTGTGTGTACTACTCTTCTGGATAATTCCCTCATCTTTTCCACAGCCCCTACCATCATGCGGACCATTTCTTACCTATATTACCTTAGCCACATCTTCACATGCATCTCCTCTCCATTTACCAGCTTCTACCCCACCAGCATTAGCATCACCTGGAACTAGATAGCACAAATTCTCAGGCACCACCCCAGAGTTACTGGTCACCTTGGGGTGTGAACTGGCAATCACTGATGATTTGAAAGCACACTCAGGTATTAGTACCACTGCTATACAGTAAAGATGATTTCACATTCTCTCCTACCAACATGTTATCTTTAACACCAATTGCCTTTTCCCACTAATGCTGCTGATTGAACAAGAATTATACTACTCCACAGAAAATCTGGAATATTCTTTTAATCTTTATCTAAATTATTACTTATAGTTTTGAAGTAAATTCAATTTTATCTTTGTTTCTTTTGCAAACACTAGCCAAAATGAATGAATCAGCACCTGAGTATACCTTGCCACTAAAATTGACAAGAGATGATCTACTCTGACAGTCTGTACACTATGATCCATAGGCCAAATCTAGTCTATTCCTTGTTTCTGTAAATAAAATTTTACACAATACAGTCAAGCTTATTCTTTTTTTATAATGGCTGCTTTTGATTTACCCTAGCAAGGTTGAGCAGTTGTAACAGAGACCATATAGTCTGCAAAACCTAAAATATCTGTCCTTTTACAGAAAATGTTTTTTTATCTCTAATTGACATTGTTGCCAAGTATTAATTCATCACATATTTATTAAACATATACTATTTTTTAAAGTTTTATTTATTTATTTATTTATTATTATTTTTTTATTTATTTATGATAGACAGAAAGAGAGAGAGAGGCAGAGACACAGGAGGAGGGAGAAGCAGGCTCCATGCCGGGAGCCCGACGCGGGACTCGATCCCGGGACTCCAGGATCGCGCCCTGGGCCAAAGGCAGGCGCCAAACTGCTGAGCCACCCAGGGATCCCTAAACATATACTATTAATCAGGCACTGGTTCAGGCACTGAAGTGAACAAGGACAAAGTCCTCTGCAATCATGGAACATATATCATAATGAGGGAGGGTGGCTGAAAATAAAAGTGTACCAGTAAATAATTAATAAGATAATTTCAGAAGGTCATTGTGCTGCGAAGAAAACAAAGTGGATGCAGCAATAGAAAATGACAGGCCAGGAGATAGCACCATTGAGTTAGATGTCAGGAGGCCTCTCTAAGGAGATGACATTGAGCTAAAACCTCTATGAAAGATGAAATAATAAAAAAAAAATGTGCATAGTTCATGTGAAGAAAATGACCTTGATTTGTCCTAAAAACATAAAAAAGGCCAGCATGGCTACAGCAAAGTAGGTAACTGGGAAGATATGGGACCCTGGATAAATATTTGCAAGACTCTTGATCGATGACAAATTGTATTTTTTTTTCATTTCCACTGAGTCTCATAGAAGGAAGTGATATTGATTAAAGATTGCTTACTATTCTTTTGTGTGTTAATGATTTATGTTGGTTGCACTGCAAGCATAAATGATTTTTACATCAATGGTGAGAAAATTAGGAACTTCTGATTAAAAATTTTTTAACAAGAACAAGATTAATGTCCTCTTTAGATGCAAGGTTGAAATATTGCTCCTTACTCATCTCTACCTTGATCAGGCTGTTTAAGGTGGCATCATTAAGTCAGACCTTAAAGTTTTCCACTTCCCTAAACCTAGTGATGTGAAAAAGTACAAAACAAAACTCAAAGACTATAAATAATCAAGCAAGGGAAAGATACAATAACTTGAACATGAACAAGAAATAAGTTCAAGAATATATACAAATCTCCTTTTATGTTTTTTATGGGAAAAAATGTTAACTGTAGGTGCACAGTGGGGGATGGTGGTTTGTTGGGAAGAGGAAAATGTGTTAATGAAACACTAAAAATTCAAACTAAGCATCGACAACTTAGATGTTTGCTTTAGCAGCATATATACTAAAATTATAAAGATACAGAGAAGATTAACAGGCTCTGGTGCAAGGACAATATTCAAACACATGAAATATTCATAGTTTTAAAAATGGGCAAAGAAGATGTTTAGAGATCTCCCCCCAAAATGATATACAGATGTCTGACAAGCATGTGAAAAGATACTCAATCATTAGGTAATTGCAAATCAAAACTATAATAAGCAGTCACCTCATGACTCTTGGTTACTGTTGATGGGAATGAAAAAGGGTGCAACTTCTTTTCTGGCAAATAGCATGGAATTTTCTCAAAAAATTGAAATAGGACTACTAAATGATCCAGCAAGTCTACTAAATCTAAAAGAACTGAAAGCACAATCTAGGAGATATTTATACACCCATGTTCAAAGCAGCACTGTTGACAATAGAGTTGAAGTTGAAGCAATCCAAGCATCATCAATGGATGATTGGATACATAAAATGTTGTTTATACATACAGTATAATATTATTTAGCCCTCAAAGAGAGGAAGGCAACTTTGATACACGTTTCAATGTGAGATGAACCTAGAGGACATAATGCTAAGTGAAATAAGTCAGCCACAAAAAGATACATGTTGCATGATTCCACTTATATGAGGTATTTTGAGTAGTCCAATTCAGAGACAACAAGTAGAATGGTGGTTGCCACGGGCTGGTGAGAGGGGAGAAGAGGAGTTATTGTTTAATATATATAAAATATTGATTTTACAGAACAAAGGGGTTTATAAGGATGGATTGTAGTGATGGTTACACAACCATGTGAATAAATTTACAGAGTTGAGATGATACGGCAGCCCCAGTGATTCAGTGATTTAGCGCTGCCTTCAGCCCAGGGCCTGATCCTGGAGACCCAGGATCGAGTCCCACGTGGGGCTCCCTGCATGGAGCCTGCTTCTCTCTCTGTCTGTGTCTCTGCCTCTCTCTGTGTGTGTCTCCCATGAATAAATAAATAAAAATCTTCTAAAAAAAGAGTTGAGATGATAAATATTATCTTATGTATATTTTACCAAAATAAATGTTTTAAAGGATATCAATAACTTGTAGGAAAAAAAGAAGACATGGTGTCAACAGATTAGAACAGAGCTTGGGGTATTGTAGATCAGAGTAAGTATTGTTGACTTGTTAATATTACATGAAAATATCATGCAGATAGAATTTCTCACTCTTCAGTTGGGGGTGAAAGGATGAAGAACATATAAAATCTTGCCCTATAAAACTGCTCAGATTGAAAAAACTAACTTAAAAATGATTTCTCTTTTAAGAAAGGGCCAGTGTGAAGTAATTTTACATAGATTCTTTTGTTTTCTCCTTTTCAATGTGTTGAAAAACAGAATATAGAAATTAGCAAAAGGTTGATCATGGCTATTTATGACTTGACTCCGCTCTATGTTTGAAATTAAGTTCATGTTCATATTTATTTGAAACATCATTATCAGTATCATTTTACTTTTATTTTTTTATTTTAAAGATTTTATTTATTTATTTATGTGAGACACACACACAAAGAGAGAGAGAGAGAGAGAGGCAGAGACACGGGCAGAGGGAGAAACAGGCTCCATGCGGGTAGCCTGACGTGGGACTTGATCCCGGGTCTCCAGGATCAAGCCCTGGGCTGAAGGAGGCGCTAAACCACTGAGCCACCCATGCTGCCCCTATCAGTATCATTTTAAAGATGAACAAACTGGGACTTCTGGGTGGCTCGTGGTTGAGCATATGCCTTTGGCTTAGGTGGTGATCCCAGGGTTCTGGGATCGAGTCCCACATCAGACTCCCTGCAGGGAGCCTGCTTCTCCCTCTGTCTCTGTCTCTGCTTCTCTCTCTGTGTTTCTCATGAACAAATAAAGAACATCTTTAAAATAAATTATAAAGGTTAACAAACTGAAGGTGAAGAGACTGAAGAACTGTAAGTGGTAAGAATTTCCAGTGGAGTTGAATAATGACCTATTCCTGTCTGGATCTAAAACTTAAGTTCTTGGTAGTGAAACACTATATTTCTTTTCTGTAACTTCTATTAGAACCCAATTTCTCTATGCATCCACATGGACTTTGGAAATGTAGAGAATAAAAGATAGCAATTCACAGGAAGCCGCTATTTATAAACTCACAAACCATCTCCTTTCCACATGACCCACCCCGAGAATTAATTTCTTACTGTCTTCCTCAGCATTGGCTGTAGTCAAAGACTTCATAAATGGCTAAGCTACGGGAGACAAATCCCTGCTTTGGGTCACAAGAAGATATAGATTCATTACCTAGCTCTGCTATATGCCAAGTACATTAGTGTGGGCAAGATTCAATCGCTGCAATTAAGTTTCCTCATCTGTAAAATTATTTCGTCTACCTCATAATGTTGTTGTAACAGTTAAGGGGAATAACATATGTGCAAGTACTTTAAACAATAAAATTGCATATAAGTGGAGGCTATAATTGTCATCTAAGTCCCTGTAAATCCAGGAGGAAGGATCTTAACCACCAGTTAGAGATTACAAAGAAAACCTTTTAAGAATCCTAAAAATAGGATCTTTCAATGTATTACCTATGGCAATAAAGCATTCAGAGATTAAAATATGAGAATATTCCTTTAATAATTTATTTTGAGAATAGTAGAGAAATACAGCTTTTCTGTCACAGAATATTTAGTGTTCTGTCTTAATTTCTTATCAAGAAAGTACATTTTCTTTATTTTATGCATAAGAAATTATAATTTGGAATCATAGAATCCTACAGTGGAGTTTATAAATCTTTTATTTATGTGTAAAAATTAAATAATGAAAATCTTGATTCTGAGAGATTAAGTATTGTTTAATGATAGATTAGGGGCCAATCTAAATTCTAATAATGTCTGTAGAAGATTTTGATCAAATTCTTAAATGTTTATAACCTCCTTTTTCTATCTGTTAAAATGAAGAACAATTTGTTTGGATTAGTTTGGGCTCTCTACAAACAGTACCTGAGACATGGATTTGGATATAATTCATTTGAAAGGTAATCACAGAAAGCAGAGTGAGGAAAACAGGACAATGAAATAATAAAGGAAGAAAAGGTAATGAAAGATGCATCTCTAAACTAGCTTCTCTGGTGGACAACTAAAGCTCAGTTGCTCTGGGGATTGTGCAAGGAACTCCACAGAATTCATCTCAAGATGATCTCTCCAAAGGGAAGAAAGCTGAGGTATTTATCCACTGACTCCTGTCCCTCATTGGTTAAGGACTGCTCCCAACCTGTGTGGCTTTAAGGCTTTAGAAGAACTCTGAGAGGCAGGAAAGCAGAGAGTCACAGAATGTGCATTTGTGGGAGGTGGGTGCGGGCCAAGTGCACTGCAAACAAGTAAGCACAAGAGAATGTTTTGTACCTTATTAGTTGCTGCGATGACTAAGTAAATAGATATGGGTGTACTTAGAATGGTGCTTCAAATATTGTGAAAACCATAAATGAGAGCTGATGTTTTTATTAGACTAAGAGATTTGTTTATAGACACTACTAATTGTTTGGGATTTTGCTCCGGCCCCCTAATGCTTACTCTTTTTTTTTTTTTTTTTTTTTTTAATGTATGCATTCTCTCCTATACTCTGTTACTAAGTATATCTTTCCATGATTTGCATAGGTATGTCTCTGTGTCAATATGATCAGTCTTCTTTTCTCCTTAGCAGTTTGTACAATTCATTATCTCATCTATGAGGTCCTATTTAAATGGCAACTCATTGGAAAACAAGATCAAGTGGTTTGTTCAATCTTCTGTAATTGTGAGGACCTAGAAAAATTTTATGGATAGGAAGATGTTTAATAAATATTATGCTTTTCAACATGGTTATAAAGTGAATGTCTTTCAATTGCCCTCACCACTGAGTTTTACCACTGTTTAAAACACATGGCCTTATTACTTCAATGAAAATTCAAATTCATAGCTCCCATTAGCATTGCAGACAATTTCTGGCCTACTTTCCCTGGATATTAATGGAAGTTTAGATCTTTTAATGAGCTTAGTACAGAAAGAATTTTGGTATTCACATAAACTACTGCCCCTCTCTTAGCCTAGGGCTACAGAGAAAACAGTCACTATGTTGGTCAGGTAACTTCAAAGATATTTAACTGTTAGAAAAGCCACTAGTTACTGCATAAACAACAAATGCACAGTCATTTTTGGCACATTTCAATGCCAAATTTAACTTCCTGGACACAACTTTTACTTGGTCTCCTCTTACCTCCCTGATACATCCGTTTCCTCCTTATTTCATTGTTTTTCAAATTTCCAGATAACATCAGGGCTCAGCATTTGGAAAGATTCTCTTCATCAGTCTCCATGCACTTGTCAGCCAAATCTTCCCTCCTGAACTTCAGGAACATGTAACTGATTATGTGTACAATATCACAACTTTGATGCTGTGATAGATTAAACTATTTTTAAAAAGCCACTGATTCTACTCTGGCTTTATATATATCTTTTCTTTCATATATATATATATATATATATATATATATATATATATATATATCTTTTCAATGTGATATTGATAGTCCTATCAAGAGGTTGAATCTTCTTTGCCCCATCGAATCTTGGTTGAATCTATAACTTATTTCATTGATCTCTTTCATGTAGTGAAAGTGATATTGTGTAAGTTGTAAGCCAAAACTCAAAGTAACTTGCAATTTTCATACTTTCTTATCTTGCCCTGAAATTTCCACATAAAAGAGTCTAGGATGGGGGCTCCTGGGTGGCTCAGTTAGTTAAATATCTACCTGTGGCTCAGGTCATGATCCCGGTATCATGGGATCTAGCCCTGCATCAGCAGGGGAGGGGAGGGACTGCTCAGCAGGGAGTCTGCTTCTCCCTCTCCCCCTCCCCCCTCCCCCTTGCTCATACTATCTCCCTCCCTCTCTTTCTCTCTCTCTCTCACTCAAAGTAAAACAACAACAACAACAACAACAAAAACAAAAGCCAAAAAACAAAAACCTAGGATAGTGTATCAGAGGACAAGATCGTGTGGAGGTGAATGATCTAACCCATCTGAGACACCATAGGTCAACTATCCTGCAATTAATCCACTAGCTTATTGTGGTTACAAGTAACCCCCTATGAGGTCTGCGGAACCAGTCAACTGAGCTCAGACCCAGTTGCTAATACAAAGATTCATAAACCAAATAAACCACAAAATTTTGTAGCAGTTTGTTACATAGTTATAGCATCTGATACAGATGTTAAAGAGATATTGCCAATTTAAGATATACAAGGTTGAACCTTTGGTTATATTCCCTAAACCCAATACTCCTCAGTTTCCCTTTTAGAAAACACTGGTCATTTCTATCTTCCAATTCCTCAAGTCAGATATTTTACAATCATCCTTGCCACCTTTATTTCCATTATGTCCAAGCCATCAGCAAATTTTGTCATCTTTTCCTTACTACCCTAAATTGGAGCACTTTTCTCTGTTCTCCATTGCTTATATGCTGCTTCAAGGCAGATGATTGCAGTTAAAACCTGAATTATTTCATTGCTTCTGCCTTGATCCTCTGAAAGCTATTCTCTTCATAGTACTAAGAAAATCTTTTAAATCATAAATTGTATCAGGCCCTTTCTCTTACCAAAATTCCTTCACTGAAAACAAGTTTTTGTTCCTTACAAAGTTAAATACACAATTATATGTAACTAGGCAATTCTGCTCCTAGGTATATATCCAAAATAGTTGAAAACGGGTGTCGAACAAAATTGCAAATGAATGTGCATGGAAACGTTATTCACAATAGCCAAAAGGTAGAAACAACTCAAATGTCCATCAGTACATGAATGGATAAATTAATCTTCATGTATTCATATATTATTGCAATATTTTTCAGCCATAAAAAGAAATGAAGTGCTAATACATGCTACAACATGGATGAACCTAAAAAACAGTATACTCAGTCACAAAAGGTCACAGAAGGACTTCATGTATAGGAAATATCCAGAGTAGGTTAATCCACTGGACAAAAAGCAGATTGATGGTTACCAAGGGTTGAGGGTAGGAAGACATGGGGGGTCATTCCTTAATGTATTCTGAGTCTTAGTTTAGACTGATGAAAATGTTTTGAACTGGATCAAGGTGGTGGTTGCACAACACTATAATGTACTAAATGAATTGTTTACTTTAAAATAGAAAAAAGGGATTAAGAGTATGCTTATTGTAATGAGCACTGAGTAATACATAGAAATGTTGAGCCATTGTACTGTACTCCTGAAACTAACATAAGACTGTATTGTATGTTCATTACACTTCAATAAAAAATTTTTAAAAAAATAAAATGGTTAATTTTAAGTTATGTGAGTTTCACCTCAATTTAAAAAAATATTTCAATGGTTTCTCATGTTACACAGAGGAGCTGCCAAAAGCCTCACAAAGATGTATGTGTCCCTGTGTGGTCTAGCCTCCACTTCCATTCTTCCTTCTCTCTCCTCTCCTGCTAGATGCATCTCTGTGTTGCTTGTCAAACATTCCTTGGGTTCTTTTGTTTTAAGATTCATGCATCCTTGATTTCTCTTGTCTGGATGGCTTTTACCCTAGACAGTAACACAACTCACTCTCTACTACCTTTCAGTTTATTAAGATAGTATAAAAGATTAATTTATTTAATTTTTTGGCCTATTGAGTCTGTATAGAAGCAAGAACAGTAATATGCATAATGTCAAAAATGTTGGTTACATCTAGTCCCCTTGGGAATATTTTTCCAGATCCTAAGTTGTGCATACTGACCTAAGCTGCCAAAACTTCTTAAGAAAAAGCACATGAAACCTCCAAAGGCAAACATCTACAAATTGAAGGTAAAGTTCACAAAGGAAAGCTGAGTGTCTCTATATGCTACTAATGTCCCAGATACTTGGGTTATCTGTTGTTATGGTGATGGGAGGGATTGTGAAATATTGTACCAAGTACCTTAGTTTCCTCTTAGTTCCATTCTTTTGACAAAGGCTATAAACATTCTGGAACCTGATTACATTGCACTGTCAGAGATCACTGAATATTTTTTCATTCTCATGAGATTTGTTTTGCTACATATTACTCTAGAAACTCAGAAAAGCTACTAAAAATAAGCTTGGCCGCTAGTGGTGGTAACATAAACTGTTTCTCATGAAACAAGCCAGGTAAGTCAAGGTTTAATATCTGCAACCCAGCCTAAGGTAAGAGGGGTCTTACTGGAATATAGCCTACAAACAAAAGCTAGAAGTTGGCTGTAGTTGGAATGGAGAATCTCATCTAATTTATAAACAGTGACAATCCAAATCTAGTTTAGAATATATAATCTCTCTATGTATGAGATCTATCTATATAATCTATCTCAATATCCATATTAATAACTTTATATGCATCCTTTCTTTTACTTTTGTTCTTTCTGCCCCTATACTGATAAAAACACTACATAAATTCCTGGAGATATTTACATGTTTCTTTGGGTAAAAAGTGCTTGCTTCCACACCTTGGTAAGTATAGTAACATTATCAGTAGGTCATTTAAGGACAGATAGTGAGCCAACTCCAAACATGGGGAGAATGATGGCACTGGTGCCCACAAGGCATGGGATTTATAAGGAATGAAGGCTGGTATATTCAGAGATCTTTTTTCCATCTACAAACATTCTTCCACCTTCAAGACAATTTACTCTATTTGACTAGATATCCAGAAGTTCAGGTCTAATTTGAAGTAAGTATTGCTCTTTGCATGTGCCTAGTTTCACCTTGATTTTTTAAAAATTTCTTAAGTGAAACAAGATTTCAACTCTTGAAGTAATTCTTAGTGTATGGTGGACTGTATATCGACAGAGCTCTCCTTCAATCTTAGGGCTATAGCTGTTCTGAATGCTGATCACCAAACTACGAATGAGATCTCTATACAGACAGAACAGAGCTAATTTCCCTATTGATTTGCAATCACTTATTTTGAATATGCATACGTATTCTTTAATGTATGCTTTAAAAGTCCTTTGAAAGAAAAGAGAAAAAATATTAACAAGCTTTTGACATATGTGCTATATGCAAAACTGATAGGTTGTTTTTTAATGGTTTAGCTCATGATTCACTTCTAAAACACATGAAAAACTACAAATTATTGGAGCAAAGTAGCAAGAATACTTTATGACATGCACAGTAAGAATCCAATAAACGTTTTAATCAGTTTTTAAAAAGGGTTACTTTTGTTGTAACAACTAGGCATTTAATAAATATTTGATTATTGAATAAGAATAAATAAATTCAATATGACTTTTGTATATTTCTCGATTAAATTCTGAGTTCATTTGACTTCATTCTTTTTATACATGGTAACTTTCTCTGGTATAACATTCAGAAACTAGCAAAAAAAGAACTATATACATCCATCAATTTACTAATTTTATCATTCATCCATTCCATCTTTTATTTGTTCAAGTGATATATTTATTGAACACTGATGATGGCAAGCCTTGTTCCAGGTGTTGGAAATCAAGGAATATGGAACAAACAGTGGCAGCATATCATGGCATGTATTAAAATAAAGGAAAATATAAGTTGTATGTGAACTTATATTAGAGGCACCTAAACTTCACTTGATGAATAAGGTCAGGCTTTCAGAAAAAAAGTAACATCTTAGCTGCAATCTACAAAGCGAGAAGGACTTAGTCAAGTGAGTAAAGGTATTGGATGGAAAAGGATGTTTCAGACAGAAGAGAAGTAATAACACAGAGTTTGACACATTGGAGAATTGGTGGGAATTTACTGGGGCTATAGAGCGAAACTCAATACTATGAGGATTCAGTGTTCAAACTGGACTTCTTCAGGAGAAAGCTAGTGTTTTACAAAACTTTTTTTCTGTGGATATTCACATAACATTTATTTATACTTCAACTACAACAGATTTTACAGTGTATTAATATTAATAGTTCATACTTTCTCTTTGTCTCCCAAAACAAGCCTTTTTAAGTTTGAACTTCATACAGGAATCATGAGATCCTAGAATAGAAGAGCATTAATAACTAACGATTAGGATTCAAATCTGTTTTTATTGCTTTTATAGAATATCTGATTTCTTAATTTCTAAACCCTCTCTGTCTACATAAGTTTTCCTAAATAAGAAATATTCCCATTGGCCTTCTTGATCCTCTGACCTGGGCTAAATGTAGACTGTTTAAAAGTCCAGAATTCTCCCTAATGTAGCTTGCAAATCTGACCCATGACAAATTATCCAGGCTTCTCTAAGATGAGGAGATGTGCAGCTTGAGAAAGTGTACTTGGTAAAAGCTTTATTTCAATTAACACAAATACACTCAGAGAAGGGGTTAAGAACCTATGAGGATTTTCTAGTTAAGAAGTAGAAACCTCAAAGGCACAGAAAAATATTTGAGAGTTGGAGAAGGCATCAAAAACTCTGGGTGAGGCAGAGCATCTAGAATGGTTTCAGTCGAGTTATGGTGGAAGACTGATGGCTTGAGATTTTTGGGACAGTGAATAAGGTACACAGGGCTGGGCATCATGGTGGATTAGACTCAACTGTCCTTTGTTGCCGAGAGGGTTTAGGGGCTGAAATTTGCCTGGCTCAAACTCAGAACTGACTCTCCGTGAACCTAGAAGCTGCTTTGCCCTGGATGACCTAGCTCATAATTGCAGTTTGAAAAGAAGCCTATGAAAAGAGTGGTATTTTGAAATTTTCTGTAGTTGTATGCAGGCTTGCCAATAACTATATTATGCAGTCCAAAACATGCTTAGCATGATTTTAAAACGCCCTCAGACACCTCTCCCAACTTAGCTCATTCTAGCACTTTGCTCATAAACTTTGTGCTCCATTTAGACAAAACCACTGCTTAAATCCATGACACCAATCCAGCTCTCTGCACTAGGCTCTTGCACTGGTAGGGTTCATCATCCTGATTCCTCTATTGTGGACCACTTCTAATTTCAACTTTGATAGGAAACTGCCCAGTATACTCTGTGTTCTCACAGTGCTTTGTATAGCATAACATTTGTGGTTGCATGTCATTCATACACACTTTGTATGTGAATAACCAGTCTTTTTCAACTTTATTTTTTTTTTCTGTTTTAACCACAGGTTCACTTAAGCAATATACTCCCAAGGGGACATTCAAAATTATAAGCTATTTATTCTTCTATGTTAGTAATTCATTTGCTTCCATATTTAGGAAAGCATATTAGAATCATGGGAGTGAAACATTAAAAGGAAAACCTTGAATCTATTTTATATAATAGGTAAGTCATCTGTAAATTTTAGTGTTTTAACAAATAATAGCAAATGCTTCATAATTTAATAGATTCACCAGTAAAAGATGAGGATATATGGAATCTTTTGCTTTTGTCCTTGTGTTCCAAGATGGATGCCATGCCTGAAATACTGTCAGAGCTTAGCACATATAAGTATAATGATTCTATGAATGAATGAATGAATAAAATAAATGAATGAATGAATGAACTACTTGGGTAATTGACATTATATTTTCACATAAAGCTATGCTCAGGAAGATACTGAATTTCAAAGGAACCCAATGACACCTACATCTCTATCAACAGCTATTCTGAATAATTAGATATCTGGCACAAACCCCCAAAACCTTGAATTAAGAATTTGAAATCACAGGCCACCAAGATGAGTGCCTGTATGTATATAGATGTTGTATGTATATGGTATGCATATAGATGGTTGTGCGAGGGATATAAGACAAAAACTCCCGTATCTCTTGCTGAATTTTGTTCAGGCAAAACATAGCTATTGAGCACAGAAACTACAACTCAACTGCCATGGGAGTTACAGGCACTGGTTGTGTTTACAGAACTACTGCGGATGCTTTGTATCAAGGGCAAGTCATCAAAGGCGGTAGTCAGAACTGTGACCACTGGGCCAATGTGACATAGACCTTTCAGGGGAGGGAAATGTCTTCATCACTAGCAATCCTTTTGGGCTGTTCCACTTGAGATCACTGACTCTGCCAAGGACACAATTCAGTTCCTTTGGATTAAGAACAATGTCAGTCATTAAGTGTGTGCCTTAGGTTCCGGTCATGATACCCGAGTCCTGGGATCCAGCCCCACAGCGGGGTCCCTGCTCAGCTGCTTCTCTCTCTCTCAAATAAATTAATAAATAAATTAATTAATATTATATATATATTAAAGAGCATTGACAGAAAGTGTGAAACCAGAGATTTTACAGAGAGTGAGAGGAACAGAATATCCTGCACTTTAAGTTGGTCTCAGTGCGTGGAACAAGAGAAGAGGTTCTAGAGCCTGTTACCGGAGTTTGCTATCCAGCCTCCTCACCTCCTCACTATGCAACACTGGAAATGCTACTTGAAGATGCTATCCCTCTCCTTATTGTGATGCATAAATAACAATGTCTGCCCTGGAAGGGTGATGTGAATGGTAGTGATAATAGTCAGTGAGTCAGGGGATCCCTGGGTGGCTCAGTGGTTTAGCGCCTGCCTTTGGCCCAGGGCGCGATCCTGGAGTCCCAGAATCGAGTCCCGCATCGGGCTCCCAGCATGGAGCCTGCTTCTCCCTCCTCCTGTGTCTCTGCCTCTCTCTCTCTCTCTCTATGTCTATCATAAATAAATAAAATAAATAAGTCTTAAAATTTTTTTTTTTTAAAAAATAGTGTGTCAGACATTGCAAGTGTTTGTTAGGGTATAGCTCTCCTTAACACTGAGAGAGTATTTGCTTATATAAGAAAAGAAGGAAAATACATAATGTATCTTCTTTGAGAAGTGATGCCTTTTCATCAATAGAAGAACTTAAATGCCTTGAACTGGGTAGTTAGAATACCTCCCCTTCCATCTCATGAGTGAAATACAAGAGGCATCAGAAGGCCCACCAGCTCACTCTGTGGATGAAGTTACCGCTGTCACATCCTAGTTATCCCAGGCAACAGCAAGTGTTCATTAGATGCCTTATGACTTATTTCTTTGCAATGCCAAATCATCACTGCTTACTCTACACTTTTGCTTCATTTCGAATTCTGTGACTTTATATTTTCCTGTTAATCTATTTATTTTCACCAACTCGACCAGAACTTTTCTCTTCTGGTTCTACTTTTCCTAGTCTTTTCACTTTCTGAATTGGGTACGTCTGCTAAATTTCCTCAAAAAAACCTGGAGCCCAGAACTAAGGTTCTCAAAGTTTTCTGATTTGTTAATGCATTCTTGCTCATCATCAGGTTCTTTTGTGTCCATTTCTTTTTCTTTTAAGCAGCATTTCTATGAATCTACAGTTCTCAAGATGCAATGTTTCCCATGCTTTTTATTGATGAAATTAGAAATGACATTAACTAGTCTTTCCGGTTTTGAGAGAATTTTAGCACAGCTAAGATGAAAGGGAACATGCAGGGATCTCTTTCATCATTGCTGCTCCCACAAATGTTAACCTTCTGCACCATTTGAACTGCAAGATGTTGCATAATTCTCTACCTCAGACCCTGAGATCTGTAGAACTCTCACCACTCCCCTCCATTTTAGCATAACCTTCATTTAGAGATTTGTAAATCTCTGCTTTGATCTTTTTGGTTCTTTTTTGCAAGTATTCCCTGCCAAAGAGAATAATACCATTTTAAAATCTTTTAAACAATTGCTAATCATAAATAACAAGGCTTTAGAACAAAACAGAACCAATACCAGCCCATACTGAGATGCATTAGTTATTTATATAATTTGCCATATATTCTCATCACTCATGATGATCTTTGACCTATTTCCAAAGCCATGATTAAATCACTTTTCTTTGAATCACTCAGATTAATTTTTCATGCACAACTGGGTGACTTAGCAAATCAAAAGTGACCCTAATGTCCCAATGTTTGACTTTTGCTTTTTTAAAAACTTTCCCTTCAGTTTCTTCTGGGGTATGAATTCGTATGTCCCATTTTATTCATTTTGAAGGTAGTAGACCAGTTTCCCATTCTTAATATTTTTCATGGGTATCATATGCCACACCTTTACTGATGGTTACCTTCCTGGGCAAAAGTTTCCATTGCCTTTCAAGAAATTCTTTTCTACATATTCTCCAATATTCTAACATTCTTTCATTTTCTAAGAATGAACATGCGTGGATTAGTAAACATGCTGACCTATCCTGTGAATAACTCAGGGTGATGTGGGCCTTTCAATGTTTGCCAAGTAAGGAATTCCCTTATCTTCATGTTGGCCAGAGCAATTTTTGCAATGTCTTCATTACTCTCTAATTGTCTATATTTCTTTGCTTCATTTCTCTTGTTAAAGGCAGATTTAAAAAATGAGTTCAATAACTCAGCCGTTTTAGAGCCATCATTAATTTCATGCCCTTCCTCATTCATTAGTGGACCTATTTTCTTGTGGCATTCTTTTCCTCTGGGTCTTTTTTTCTTTTTCTTCTCATTTATTTTAACCCTTTGATCACACTCTATTATGACCATTATCATGTCTTCTCTAGCAACTGAATAACATCTCAGTGGAAAATTGATTTGGTTTTCTAGATTCCCCATCATCCCTGAAATAAATGTTCCTTTAGTTTTTTCTCTGAGAAGTTAGACTATTACTGACACAATTGCTAAAATCTTATTCAGAGGAAATTTATTTCTTCTTCATTTCTTTAAAAGAACACTAAAATATGCTTTAAGTGTCTTAAACATGAGACAGCATTAATATCTTTGAACTGAAAATTTTTTAAAAGCCTAGATTTCTAAAAATAATTGATTTTTTTTTTTAACAAAATTGTTTTCACTTCATCACAGTTTAAATTCCTGTAGTTCAACAACCCTCTTTACTGCAGTCTGGGTTTGGTCTCATTAACAGTCCATATTTCTCCAGAATCCAATAAAAACCATGACACTACTTCTTATCCCCTGCTTCGTGTGGCATGCAGGTTCTTAAAACATTAAGATAGTTCTTAAAATAAACAAAAATGTGAATATGAAAAATTCAAATTAAACAAAACCTGCTCTTGCAATCTAATTGTTTGAATACAAATCAGGTGTTCAGTTCAATTTTTTTCAGCTCAGTATTTTTATCAGCATTTTTTTTATTTTCTGAGAATATATTCTCAGTTAAGTAGATTTTATATTCACTTTGTCTTACCCGGGGCTTTACTAGTGGGTGCCTGTAGTCAGATTCTCCTTAGTTTTTCCATTCTTTGAAAATGCCTTTTTTTTTTTTTGAAAATGCCTTTTGCTTCCATCTCTTTTTCTTCATTCAACTTAAAATTGATTGTTTCTATGGTAATACCAGCAAAATAACATGAAAAAGAAATGAAACTGAAATTAGCCTGACCCGGATTTGCATCCAAATGGTTCCACTTCTAGGGGTAAACTATAGAGTAGTTTACACAAACTCTTTGAGATTCAATCTCATCTGTAAATGGGAACTATTAGTATGGCAGCAGGAAAGTTTACTATGAAGGTTAAGTAAAATAATCATAGTAACATATTTAGAGAATGTATTGCATTTAGCAGATGTCAAAAAATGTTACTGCTTTTTACTTTTGTTATTGCTACTTTATCCATGGATTTTGTGTGTTCCATCTTGTTTAATCTATAGTATTTTTTGGGATAGTTGAATATTGAAATAATAATGAAGGAAGTAAAGCATTTAGGAAATGGGATTTTTTTTGGTATTAATTAGTCACAGAATTAGGTCATTGAGACATCAGATTAGAAGCTCCAAATGATCTTAGAAATTGTTTAGTCCAACTCTCTTTTTCTAGCTGAGGAAAAACTCCTAAAGAAACCCTCAAACTCAACCAACCTAATTGTGATCTCTAATTTCCTACTGAATTCTGGAGGGAATAATTAGGGAACTAGAATAGGGAAGGGATTTCTATTCAGTAAAAGGCTTAAATTGGTGAGAAGGCTACTATAGACTCCTGTCATTATTATAGAAATCTATTCCAATGAATGATTCAGAATTTTCATGCAGAGTTGAGTGTGTCACAAATATTCCACACTGTAATTTAAACAGCTTTTCCCATAGTGTTTTTTTTTTTTTTTCAGGGAACATCATTTCTATACAGTATTGCACACTGAGAGATTGCCTTAACTACAAAACCATGGAGATGCTGAACTGAACTAAATGAAACAACAGACTTTCTGAAAGCTGTGAGCATCTTAAAAGAAAGGTACCTCTGTGCTTGTGAAGTTCATATGCTAAGCAATTAGAGCACTGTGTGTGCACAAAGCTCATTCACCATAAACTGTTTGAGAAACACAAAGATTGCCTTTTTGTCTCTAAAACTCCAAACATTGGCTTACCCTGTCAGTGAACTATTACAGTAAAAGAAAGAAATCAATAAAACAAAGTATTTGATATGAATACAAATAGGAATAAATAGAAGTTTTTGACCAGTTTTTTCACTTTTCTACTAGACATTTTGGTATCATGAAGAAACTGTCACTGTCACCTAAAATAATCCAACTACATTAAACTTTTAAAAACCCATCTACAAAAAACGTGAAGCTAAAGCTTTCACTTTTAATCTCTTGACATTCATGGAGCAAGACGACATGGCTGTAATGAACCACCACTGATTGTTTCATGTAATGTGGGGAGGCATCATTAGTTTATGATAACAAGGGGTGGGTTGTCAGGCTTTTCCTGAACTGATATACTGAAATCTAATTAGTCATATCACTGTTTTATTTTCCTTGGTAATGAGCATATGCCAAGGGGCTTATTGCAAAAAGGTACATCGTTCAGAAATCTAAAAAGTACATTGAATGTGAGGTACTGTTTGTTTGTGTTTTTTTTCAAAATTTCGTCTCCAGGACACACTTTGATTTTTATACCATAAGAGAATAATTAGAAGAGTTTTTAATTCTACAATTCTTTTTATTTTTGGAGGTCTAAAAAAATCTCTCATAATGTAACATATATTACCTTGTATGTGCTTTTTCCTTCTCAGTCTTGGATATTTGTAAACACTCTGTGAACTGCTGTACATTTCCATTAATGTTCAGCAAATGCTGTCTATGCAATAGAACTTTTAAAATACCTAATAATTGGATTCTTCCTGAATTGGTAGGTGGGTAAGTAGGTAGTGAGTATTGCCAGGTTTCATATTATCTACATTTTTATAAATGTCTAATATTCTGCCTCCACAAATAAAAGAATACATTATTAAATTCCTCTTTGGCAGCTCTTTTCTAGGATGAATCTGATTCTTTCACCTCTTTTTGACAGGATCTAATTTCTATTCTTTTCAACAGTTCCACTGACCTCCTGTGCACTCTCTCCTATGCTGCAGAGTTTCACTTGACTGCTGATCTCCCCATCTCCATACATTAAAGATGCATTTATACTTTTTTTTACAGTGCTCTGAACATAATTACAAAAGCTTTGAATCCAGAATCAAAAACGAGCAGTTTGATCACATAAAAGCTAATTTCTGAAAACTACTACACACAGAGATTCAAAGTCAAAGGGAGGACAAACTCAGAACTCTTCAGGAGCAACCAGCAGAAAAATATTTTCTGAGCAGACCCATGGAAGAATTTATTATGTACAGTGATTCAAAATACTGGCCCCATCTACCTATTGTTTTCTAAACTCATTGAAGTCCTATGATCCAGTCTGTTGAGTTTTTTCATTAGAGGTAACTAATGTGCCATTTCTATTTAATAATGGTATCCTTCAATTTCCCTTTGTAATTAAGGTACATGATTAACCATTTAATTGTGAAATTTTAAAAAGTAACGTAAGACAGGATTTAGCAGCCATTTAAAAAAGAAACCAAAAAACCAAAGGTACGTCTAGAGTCAAAAAGCAGGAACAAAGTTCTCATACTGTTATTTGTAAATATTTCCAATATACAATGTGTGATGATAATCTTGTCTTTGGAGTTTAAAGTCTAAAAAGTGCAGGGAGGGTAACGGTTTGCTGTGTTTGCTCCCTCAAGGGCAGTTTGATTTTCCCTTAAACTCCAAATAGAAAATTTTGTAATTTTATTGCAGAAAGAAGAAACCCTGCTGGACCTCTCCTCCCCACCATCACTTCCCCTGATGCTGTCACTTTTCATGGAAGCTTTCCCTTTCATTAAAGTCCAGGACATCACTACTGTTTTTTAATATAGTCTGGGCTGCCCATGACCAAACTAGTCCAAATGATATTAGCTTCAGTTATTTCCTTGTCTGTTTCCCCATTGAACTTTGGGACTCTCCAATACATACACTATAGCTTTATCCCATCCTGTGAACATCAATTTTTCATATAACAGAAACTCAATCCTTAATATTTGAATGAATGACGTCCCAAAATTGCACAATGCAAAAGATGGCACTGGGAACCAGCTCTTCACATAGGCAATCCAATTTAATTGTGAAATTTTTATTTTATTTTAGTTTTAAAGATTTTATTTATTTATTCATGAGACACACACACACACACAGAGAGAGAGAGAGAGAGAGGCAGAAGCATAAGTAGAGGGAGAAGCAAGCTCCATGAAGGGAGCCTGATGTGGGACTCAATCCTGAGACTCCAGTATCATACCCTGAACCAAAGGCAGATGTTCAACCTCTGAGCCACCAAGGCGTCCCAAATTGTGAAAAATTTAAAAGTAGTAGTGATTTTTTATGTAGGACAGTATCTAAGAACCATTTTAAAGAAATAAAAGGTGTCTCTAGATTCCAATGGAAAAATAAAGAATTCTCTCACTGTTATGCATAAGCTTAAGCAGCAGAAAAAATTATTGAGGTAAATGTCTAAATTACAGCTTGTTAAATGGTTTCTCTCTCCCTGAATTCTTCTATATATGCTTGCAGGGTGGTGGAGTCCTCCTAAAGGCCACTTAAACTAGTTTCAATGTCTTCTAGCTTTTCCTCTGGTGAACAAATATATGTCAGATATCCATGTATTAGGATCCATGCTAAATATTATAGACATACACAAAAGCATGCTTATAATTTTCAGTTTTGTAGGCAAAGTAGAATATGAGCAAACAATTCTAGTAATTCAGGATAGTAATTCAGGATAGAAGTCTGTTGAACATACAAGGAAAACAAGGATAGAAGTCTGTTGAACATACAAGGAAAACAAAAATGGAATTATCAGCATTATTGGGATCTAAAGGGGAGAATGAGAAATCTTTCATAGAGGAAGTAATAGTTGAATTAAGATCTGAAAACCAGGATCACTAACACACATTTAGGAAACTGAATTCTTAGTAGTGTGGCAGAGACATAGAAGCATGAAACTCTTTTGTTTAATAGAGAACTTGAAAGAGAAAGAATGAAAAAGTGCTGTACTCATAAAAGGCCAGGTGAGCACAAATCACAAACATGGTTCTTTCCTAGTCTTTATTTTTACTTTATATTTTGGTGAAGAATTTAGTGTCAACTTTCATGTAAATATGAATATAGGATTGAATTCTATGGTAGGAAGAATTTTTTAAATATACCCCCAAAGATATTCCTCTCTAATCCACAGAACTTGTGAATATGATGAGATATCATTCCTTTGAATATATTATAATAATATGGTATTACATGCAGTTAACTTTGAGACAGGGAGATTATCTGGGTGGGCCCAATCCAAACATATATATCTTTTAAAATACGGAGGCTTTTCTGGCTGAACGCTAAGATGTCAGAGATGTTCAAAGTGTGAGAACTCAGCTCAGAGCTGCTGCTTTAAAGATGGAGAAACTGGATAAGAGGAGCACAGATGGCACAAGTTGCTGAGGGAATCCCCCCAGCTGAGAAACAGGAACCTCAGTCCTGCCATCACAATGAACTGAACTCAACCAACAATCTGAGTGAGAGCATGGAAGTAAATTCTTCATCAGAACATCCTAATAAAACACTAGCTCAGGTGACACATTTTAAAATTTTTATTTCTTTTTTTCTTTTCAAAATTTTATTTAAATTCTAGTTAGTTAACGTATACTATAATATTATTTGAATTCAGTGATTCATTACATACATATAACACCCAATGCACATGATAGCAAATGCCCTCCTTGGGACACCTGGGTGGCTCAGTGGTTGAGCATCTGTCTTCCGCCCAGTGCATGATCCTGGAGTCCCGGGATTGAGTCCCGCATCGGGCTCCCTGCATGGAGCTTGCTTCTCTCTCTGCCTGTGTCTCTGCCTCTCTCTCTCTCTGTCTCTCATAAATAAATAAATAAATAAATAAATAAATAAATAAAATCTTAAAAACAAACAAACAAACAAACAAACAAACAAACAAGTGCCTTCCTTAATGCCCATCACCATTTAGCTCATCCCCCCACCAATCTTCCTCCATCAACCATCAGTTTGTTCACTATTTTAGGGTCTCTTATGATTTGTTTCTCTCTCCCTCTTTCTCTGTTCCTCTTCCCATATGTTGATCTGCTTTGCTTCTTATATCCCTTATATGAGTGAAATCATACGGTCTACAGGATCACGCCTTGGGCTGAAGGCAGTGCTGAACCACTGAGCCACCCGGGCTGCCCATGAAATCATAAGGTATTTGTCTTTCTCTACCTGACTTATTTTGCTTAGCATAATAGGCCCAGATGAAACCTTGATTTCAGCCCTGTGAAACTTTTATGCAGAGCCCAGTCAAGCCCACCTGAATTCTGACCTAAAGAATTAGAAAGCTAATTAATGTATATTGTTTTTATTCTACTAAATTTTTGGTAATTTGTTATGAAGCAATAAAAAGTAATAAAAATTTATTGTGTATTATTTTTTTCTAATGAAAATTTGAGGGCAGCCCTGGTGGCTCAGCAGTTTAGCTCCATCTTCAGTCCAGGGTATGATCCTGGAATCCCGGGATCGAGTCCCTTGTCAGGCTTTCTGAATGGATCCTGTTTCTCCCTCTACCTGTGTCTCTGCCTCTCTCTCTCTCTCTCTCTGTGTCTCTCATGAATAAATAAAATCTTTGAAAAAAAGAAAATTTGAGAATATGTTAAGTGTTCAAAAACTGTTGATTAGGCTAAGAAAGAGTAGGACACAAATTATTCATATCAGAAATGAAAAGGGGACATAACTGCAGAATCCATGAACATTAAAAGGATAATACAAAAATATTATGAACAACAGTCTACCCACATTTCTGATAACCTGAAATGGATCATTTCTTGAAAGTCACAGCTGCCAAAATTCACACAAGGAAAAAGATAAATCTGAATAGACCTATATTTATTATAGAAATTGAGTCAATAATTAATAGCCATCTAAAAGAGAAAACATCAGACCCACATGAGTTCACTGGTGAATTTGACCAAACATTTAAAGAAGAAATTATACCAGCTTTTCATAACCTTTTTCAAAGGATAGAAGCTGCATTATCCTAGTATCAAAACCTGGAAAAGATATTAGAAGAAAAAAAAAGTACACGCAAATCTCTCTCATAAACATAGATACAAAAATCCTCAACAGAATATTAACAGATTGAATCTAAGAATGGAAAAAGAATATACACCACAACCAAGTGTCATATAAAGCTGATTAAACATTCAAAAATCAGGTAATATAATCTATCACATCCATAGGCTAAAAACAAAAATCACATGATCATATTAATTAATGTAGAAATACTATTTGACAAAATCCAGTGATAAAAACTCAGTAAACTAGGAATAAAAGTGAACTTCCTCAACTTAATACAGAGGTCATCATTGAAAGGCAAATCAAAACAATGAAGTATCACTACATACCTATTAGAATTGCCAAAATTCAAAATGCTCACACAGCAAATGCTGATGAAGATGTTGAGCAACAGGGACTGTCATACATTGCTGGTAGGACTGCAAAATGGTACAGCCACTTTGGAAGGCAGTCTGGTGGTTTCTTACAAAACTAAACATACTCATATCATATGATGCAGCAATTGTATTCCTTGGCATTTACCCAAAGTAGTTGAAATCTTATGTCCACACAAAAACCTGCCTATGGATGTTTATAGCAGCTTTTTCATAATTGCCAAAATTTGTAAGTAATCTTTCAGTAGGTGAATAGGTAAATATAATTTGTGGTACATCCATAGAATGAAATATTATTCAGGGCTAAAAAAAATAGCCCTATTGAGCCAAGAAAAAACATAGTGGAACCTTAAATGCATATTATTATGCGAAAACGCCAATGTGAAAAGGCTACTTACTATATGATTCCAACAATATGACATTCTGAAATAAGAAAAAAAACTATAAAGATGGTAAAAAGATCTCCAAAAATGGCTGTCAGAGATTGATGTGGATTTAGGCAAAAAATAGATAGAGCACAGAGGATTTTAGAACAGTGAAAATACTCTATACTAATACCATAATGATGGATAAATATCATTATACATTTGTCCAAGCCCATAATATGCACACCACCAAGAATGAATCATAAACTATGGACTTTGGGTGATTATGATGTGTCATTGTAAATTTATTAATTGTAACAAGATACCACTGTGGTGGGGAGTATCATAATGAGGAAGGCTATGCATATGGTGGCAGGGACTATATGGGAAATTTCTGAAACTTCTCAATTTTGCTGTGAAGTGAATTTTCCCTAAAAATAAATTATCAAAAAATTAATGAGAAAAAATATTGATTATATTAATGAAAGAATTGAAAGGATATATTACACATTCTATTTGTCTCACTCAACGTCCATTCCTCTTCTTCTTTGGTAAAATAACTGAATCTGTTTGGATGGGTAGCTAATGTGACCAAATTTTGGCCAACTGCATTTAAAAAGAAGTGTTATTCTGAGAAGTCTTCCTAAAGTTAGGGATTATATACTTTTTTGTCTTTTCTCCTTTCTGCTGTATGTCTTTCTGAAACATGATATGATGGCTTAAATTTATCTTGCACCACAAGGTGATACTTGCAGCATCTATGGATATATTATCTACTAATATATCCATTGGTGCACTTATATAAAATACCCTAAAAACTTAGTGTCTTAAAAAACAAACATATAATTATATATCTCAATTTTGTGATTTTTCTGTTCCATAGAGCATTGTTTGAGGTCTCCCATTGAAAATTAGCTGGACAGCAGGGCTGGTTTGCAAGAACCATGACAACTTACTCTCATTTCTGGCACTGTGAAACAAATGGCTAAAAGGTGAAACCCAGCTGGGTCCCTTGCCTTTATATAGTCTCTGAGCTTGTCTGGATGATCTCTCCAGTAGGCTAGCTGGATTTATTACATGACAGCTCAGGGCTCTAAGAACAAGTGTTTCAAGAAGGAGGATGTAGAAACTGACAGTACCTTGAGGCATGGGTCTGAAATTGGCACAGTGTTATTTCTGCCATACTCTATTATTCAAAGAAGTCACTTATTCTGCCCAGATGCAAGGAGAGGGGACATAGACCTCATCTCTAAATAGGAGAAGTGTGAAGAATTGGTGCCATTATTGATCAGCCATAGGTGACCTAAGGATGGCAAAGAAGAGCTGGAACAGGATGGGTCTCTGACAAAAGCTTCTAAGCTAGCTCTATGCTGCTTACATCTGGATTTATTTTATGTTACAGCAAGATAAATGCCCCATTAGGGTTTCTTTTTACACTAGACTGGCATGACAGTGTAATTCCCTGTTAAATGCTGTATTAGCAAGGATGAGTAATAATTCAGCATGATGCTAACATAGCACAAGTTTAAATTGCTAACTCAATGAAGCCTTCATTTTGTTTTACATTGCTCTAATCATTGTAATTCTTGCAATAAAATATTAGAATCCCGTAAAGATAAAAAGAAACATGAATATAATTCCCACATTTCCTACTCTTGGCTAAATGTACATCTTCAGAAGGAGGTGGTTCTCTGGCTTTAGTATCAGCACTTATCAAAGGAGATTCTCAGGAATCTTTTCAAAAGATTTTCAGAAAACTTTCACTCAAAAAAAAAAAAACTTTCACTCTGAGTATAAACAGTGTTGATTCTTCCCTCATTCTTCTGGTTCCTTTAATATGAGAATCAATAAATTATTAATCCTTCTCTCTAATATCGTGAAACCCCTTTTAGATTTTCTCTTTCTTCCTTTCCCAAATCTTGTTATAATACTTCAGTTTACGCCCCTAGCTCTGAACATACAGTTTGTAATACATCACCTTTTTTTTTTAAAGTAGGCTCCACACCCAGCATGGAGCCCAATGTAGAGCTTGAACTCAGGACTTTGAGATCAAGACCTGACCTTAGATCAAGAGTCAGGCGCTTAACTGACTGAGCCACCCAGGCACCCCCAGTTTATAATACATCAAACTGTGTTTCCACCATATTAACCATCACACATGCACACATATACGCAGAAAAACACACACACTTTAACATTGTCACTCATCTACTCAAAAAACTTAGAAGCTTTCATTGCTTACAAGGTCATTTTCTGGCTTTGAAAGGATTACAGAACATCAGATGAATATATATAGACAGCAGATTTTGTTTTATAAATACAGTACAGTACTATCAATTTATTTTTTCTTCCTTATGATTTTATTAAAGATTTTATTTATTTATTCATGAGAGACACAGAGACAGAGACAGAGACAGAGACAGAGACAGAGACAGAGAGGCAGAGACACAGGCAGAGGGAGAAGCAGGCTCCATGCCAGGAGCCCGACATGAAACTTGATCCTGGGTCTCGAGGATCAGGCCCTGGGCTGAAGGCGGCGCTAAACCACTGAGCCACCCAGGCTGCCCTCCTTATGATTATTTTTTTAAAGATTTTGTTTATTTATGTGACAGAGAGAGTAAGCACAAGCAGGGGGAGCAGCAGAGGGAAATGGAGAAGTAAACTCCCCACTGAGCAGGGAGCCCAATGTAGGGCTCAATCTCAGGATCCTTGCTGGTATCATGACTTCCAGGTGCCCTTCCTGATCATTTTCTTAATAACATTTTCTTTTCTCTAGCTTCTTTTATTGTCAGAATACAGTATATAATACATATAACATACAAAATATGTGTTAATCAACTGTTTCTGTTACTCAGAGCTTCCAATCAACAGTGGACTATTAGTTAAGTACTGGGGGAGTCAAAAGTAAACTGACAAATTTTTATTATGTTAAGTGTTATTGTGAATTGTTTACTATATAATTTATTTCCTCAGTTTAAAAAAAAGAAATATTCAATTTTTACATTGTCAAATCTGTCATTTTTCCTGTTTGTTCTATGATTAAAACAGCCTCTTAAACATGATGATCTGACAATATCTTCCAATTTTTCAAAGAGTTAAATAATTATATCAACAGAATTTGTTGGATAAATTATCCTTAACTCATTGATTTCCAGAGTCATACTTTATATACATTAATTTATCTTATACTAATTTCTATTTGCTATATATTGATTTCAAGTTATTGTATCAGACACATGCTATATTTTACTCTAATTTTCCAAAATCTATTAAAATGAGTAAATTCCTTACCATTCTTAAAAATGGAAAAAGAATTTTTTTGACCAATACATGCAAGTATTTGCTTTCTACTTTAAGATATAAGTACTCAGAGTAGGAGGAGACACAGTGGTTATTTACAGGATTTTTAATTTGAATTTCCCTAAAGGTTTCCAAGTGAATTATTTACTGCATTATTTCCATTCGGTCCCCTTGATACTGGTGGTAGAGTTAAAATACCTATAATTAAGAAAGATCAATAAATGAGGGTATTTGGGTCAGTTTTCCAGTGTTTGCTAAGCTGAGTGTACAAATACAGAGATAAGATCCATTAAGATAGCCCACATTTCAGCATACCTTTTCCTTCACCAATATAATACAAAACAGATCAGCAAAATGACCCATTGTTCCTCAAATGGTGGCTGTGTGTGCAGCTATTGTTAGCATATACAGACAATCCAAAGCACATGAGGAGTGCTCAAACAAAAATCAACACCAAGGTGCCTGGGTGGCTCAATTAGTTAAGTGTCAGACTTTTAGTTTGGGCTCAGGTCATGATCTCAGGGTGATGAGATTGAGTCCCATGTTGGGTTCCCTACTTAGTATGGGGTCTACTTGAGGTTCTTTCCTCCTCTTTCTCCCTCCCCCTCTATTGTCCCCCTACTACAATGTCTCTCTAATATAAATAAATAAATAAATAAATAAATAAATAAATAAATAAAATCTTTAAAAAAATCAACACTGTCTAGGAGAGTCATCCATATGAAAGCATGAGATAGCAAACTTAATGACATAAAGTATTTATAGTCATGAACACAGCATCAAAATGACGACAGGACTTTTGAATGAGTATGGAGATTGAAGATAATACTACATTATCTAAAATGTTCTTTATAGTGTGAAATATAAATTAGATATTTTAAGTATATGAATGTATATATATAACATTAAATATAAAGGTAGGAGGAAAGATTAAAGAAATAATACAATTTTCTGGTTTTTGATAATATGGAAAGTTATTCATGTTAGCATTTAAGATATAACAATTACAAAATAGAACAAAACTAAAACAAAATAATATAATATCTTAAAATTGTCAATAAGATGACAAAGGGAAAGGGTAGTATCTACATAAATGCATAAAATGAAAGAAATAAACAAAGCCCTAAAATAATTTGTCCTGAGGACATTTGCCAAACCAATGGAATACAAGATGTCTTTTAAACTTCAGTGAGTACAGAGAAGAGAGGAAAATCCTAAAGCCTAGCCAAAGTGAGTTTAATAGGAGACAGTTCCCCCAAAACTTTAGCTCCAAAGACTATACTTTTCAAGTCAGAGTAAACCATAATTAAATATTCTCTAAATTCTAAGATAGGTATGAAGGGATTTGTTCTTTCTGTAGGTTCTGTGGAAGAATCTGTTTCTTTTTTCCAACATCTAGAGGCTTTCTCATTTTTTTTTTACTCCATCTTCAAAGCCAGCAGGCTAGTATCTTCTCTCTTATCTGACCTCTGCTTCCATCCTCACATCTTCTTTTTATGACTCTGACCCTCTTGCCTCACTCTAATAAGGACCTCTGTGATTACATTGGGTCTACCCAGAAAATTGAGAATAATATTTCTATCTCAGAATTTTTAACTCAATTATATTTGCAAAGTTTATTTTCCCATCTAATAAGATAACATATTCATAGTTTCCAGGGATTAAGACATTGCTATTTTCAGGGGTCATTGCTTAGCCTATAATAGGAGGCAATCCAAAAATATTCAAGTAATGTATTAATTTAAGTGACAGTAGTTACCTCTCAGGAGGTACTTGGGTATCCTCTTAGGTATCTGGAAGAAACTCATGCAAACATTTCTTGAAAAACACAGCTTTATTGCAGCCCTCAAACATAAATATGTTTCCAAAAATACCAATGACTTACATTAAAAATTCATCAAACATGCAAGAAAGCAGGCACCATGAAAAAAAAAAACAGCAGAAATAACATACATAAGAAATAGATATCAAGTTATGAGAGCACAATCTGAATGTAATTAAAGCCATTAATGGTACAATTAAATATAGTTAAAAAGGTTAATGTTTTGTTATGTATATTTACCACAAACAGATAAAAGAGAAATTATAAAACAACTATAATGAAAAGTTTAAGGAAATAAGAAGCAAATTTGAAAATAAATGCAGAGATTAGGAACTATAAGAAATTACATAGATGATTAAAAATGAATTATAAAACTTCTAGAAATAAACTACAAAGCAATTGAAATTTAAAAAATATAAAGCATTGTGCACAATTAAAGATAGAGTTAGGAAAATGAAAGAAAAACAAAGAGACTGGAAAGAGAATCTGATTTTGAAATGACATTATGAGGACAACCACAGACCCACTTCCCAATGAAACAATCATAACTGATGAAATTTATCTATCTATCTATCTATTTATTTATTTATTTATTTATTTATGAAAATTATTTAAAAAAACAACTATTTAAAGTCTCTAGAAATTGTTTTCAAGGCATACAAAAGATGGAGAACATTTGTTTAAGAAAATCTACTGTATCTGAGTAAAGAAGAACTGATGTGTATGGTACATGAGACCCAAGCTGCTACTCCTACCACCTCCATGTCCACTTAAGGTGAGAGTGACCAAGAAGACCATTTTCATCCTATCCTCCCAGATCTTTGTTATAGACATTAAATTCTAGATGAGCACAGCTGAGAGTAAGAGACTCCTGTCCTATACCCATCCTCCACTCATGAAGTGAAATCTTTCCTCCAGGAGTATCAGACCAGTATATTAGGTCCTCAGTTAACCTCTCCCCAGCCCCCCATAGTATGGAAGCCATGCTGGGAGAGACATGCTAGGGAAAACAGCAGCCACTGTCCCTGCCCAGCTCCCAACTCATAATGCACAGTTGTCACTCCAAGAGAAGCTAGCCATTGATCATGCTCTCAAGTCCAGAGTAGTAAAATAGAGATTTTGCTCAGGGTGAGAGAGAGGCCTTAAGAACAGAGAGCTCTGAAGCCCCCATCATATGAAATGGCTAACTTTATTAGAATAGAGTATAAAGAAATTCAAGAAATTCAACGCCTATGAAAATAATGGAGAATTTTTGTGTTAAGCAATTAAAAGAAAGCTGGTAGCTTCAAGAGAATACCAAACTAAACTCTAGGCCAGCTATTTTGCCAGAGAAAACAGGAGAAAGAGGCAACTAAGAGCCCTTTGGGGTTGAGAAAAAAACCTCAAAGACTGGCCTCAAAGTTACCACCATGGAGGGGCTTTAATTTATGGAACTCAAATTATAGAGCAATGTATGTCCTGGAACATTATCAAAATCAATAAGCAATCAGCTGGCAATTAATGGAATCTAACAGCTTTATGTGAGACCAACAAAGTCAGACAGTTTAATGGAGAGATCAAGGACAGAGATAACTAAAGACAGTCTTGTTGAAAGCAATCATCCTAGGGTAACTATGCATATGCCAAGGCTGTGCTTCCAGAAGAGTGACTTTTCACTAAACCAGTAGAGCAATAAGCAAACAAACAACAACACCAACCCCCAGAGGAATGGGCATAACTATTCAAATTACCACAACATTTTGTTTAAAACCTCCAGTTTTCAACAACAAAAACCACAAAGCACTAAAAGAAACAAGAACATTTGACCCACGCATGAGGGAAAAAATGTAGGGAACAAAATTTGAGTGTAAGAGTACCCCTATGTAGGATTCAACCGACAAAACTTAAAAACAGTTTACCATAACTATGTTCAAAGAACTAAAGAAAACTGTATAAGAATTAAAGAAAGATATAGTGACAGTGTCTCATTGAATAGATAACTTCAATAAAGTAATAGAAGTTACAAAAAAGTGTATTTAAGATGGTAGAGAAAGAATTGGTGAACTTAGAGATCAATAATTATGTGACTTGAAAAACTAAAGAAAGAAAATGAAAATGAATAAACACCTCAGAGCAATGTGGGACTTCATTTAGCTTACGGACCTGTGCATACTGGGACTAGCAGAAGGGGATAGAGAAAGAAATAGATAAAATAATCAAGAAATAATGGTAAGAAAGCCTTCCAAATGGAATAAAAAACATTAACCTGCAAATGCAAGAAGCAAGAAAAATACCAAGTAGGTTAGCAACAATGGAATCCACACCCAGACCTATCATGGCATAGATATTGAAACACAGAGAACATCTTGAGAGCAGTGAAGGATGTCTTTTAGTACATCAAAAAAAAAAAAAAAAAAAAAAAAAATTCCAATAAGATTAACAGTTGATTTCACATCAGAAATAATGTAGATCACAAGACAGTGGGATGACATATTCAAACTCCTACAAGAAATAATAATAATAATAAAAAAGCTACCAAAATTCTTATATCCCAGAAAACTATCTTTTAAAAATGAAGACAAAATACATAACTCTAGGCTTATAATGTGTAAAAACATTCCAGTACAGGGACATCCCCTGACACACCTGATGACTACTTATATCTGATGATTATTTCCCCAAACTGTCACAGTCATCAAAAACTAAAAAATAAAAGATTTGATAAATAGTCACCACTAAGAGGAACATAAGAGACATTACATTACAATGTAATTTGTCCCAATATCCTGAATAGGGATTCTGGGACAGAAAAAGAACATTTAGTTAAAAACTAAGAAAATCTTAATAAATTATTCAATTTAGTTAATATTTATATAGATAATATATATTAATACTGATTTATTAGTTTCAACAAATATACCATACTAATATATGACATTAACAAAACAAACTGAAAAACATAAAGGCAGAAGGAATCCATTTCTAGATGAAACTGATAGCACTCGATGCTAGCAGACCCATTGAATGAAAAACGTTAAAGGAAGTACTTCAGAATGAAATTAAGTAGCACCAGACAGTAATTAAAATCGACATATATATATATATATATATATACATATATATAAACAAAAAGAACAAATAATAAAAACTATGTCCTTACAAATATGTATAACATACCTGCAATATGGATGTTTATAACAGCTTTATTGATAATTACCAAAACCAGAAAGCAACAAATATGTCCTGCAGTGGGTATATGGATAAAATTTTTTCTACATCTATGCATGGCATATAATTCAGTGCTAAAAATAAGTATCATTCAGTGCTAAAAATAAATGCTATCAAGCCATGAAGGACATGGAGGAAACTTAAAAGCATATTACTAAGCACAGCAAGATAATGTGAAAGTCCATTTAGGGCAGCCCAGGTGGCTCAGCAGTTTAGTGCCACCTTCAGCCCTTCACCCCAGGGCCTGATCCTAGAGACGCAGGATCGAGTCCTGAGTGGGGCTCCTGCATGGAGCCTGCTTCTCCCTCTGCCTGTGTCTCTGCCTCTCTCTCTTTCTCTCTCTCTCTGTGTCTGTCCTGAATAAATAAATAAATAAAATATTAAAAAAAATAAAACACATTTATTACATGGTTCTAATTATATGACATTCTAGAAAAAGTAAAATTACAGAGACAGTAAAAGAGTCAGTGATTGCCAGATGTTGGTGGCAGAGGAATAACTCGATAAAGCACAGAGGATTTTTAGGGCAGTGAAAATACTCTATGATACCACAGTGATGAATATTGTTATTATACATTTACCTATGCCCATAAAATGTACAACGCCAAGAGTGAACTGTGATGTAAACTATGGAATTTTGGTGATTATGATGTAAGTTTGTCAACTGTAACAAATATACCACTCTGGTAGGGAATATTGATAAATGGGGAATCTGTACATTTTGGGGAGTGGTTGGTAAGCATATAAGAAATCTCTGTGACTTCTCCTCATTTTAAAAATGAACCAAAAACTGCTCTAAAAAATAAAGTCTTAGTAAAAAAATAAATTAAATCACATACACACATACTTATGAGATATAGCTAAGGCAGTGCTTAAAGAGAATTGAGAAACTCTAAATGTCTGTACTAAAAATAAAGAAGAACTCCAATCGGTAATTAAACCTTTTTACCAGAAGACACTGAAAAAACAGAGGAAACAATATGTAATGCAAGCAGAAAGAACCAATAATAAAGAGTAGAGTAGAAATTAATAAAATAGAGAATTGGCAAAAAAAAAAAAAACAGTAGGGAAAATCAACAAAATCAAAAGTTGGTTCTTTGAAAAGAACAACAAAATTTTCAGCTAGACTGTACAGAGAAAGAAAGAGAGAGAGAATGAGAGAGAGAGAGAGAACTCAAATGACTAGAGCCAGAAGACATTGATACATAACTTAAGGAAATAAAATTTAAATTTTATTTAAAAAGTATAAGGTAATACCATGAACAAATGTACAAAAAAAAATGGAAAAATTAGAGAAAAAAACCCTAATTCCTAGAAATATGCAAATATCAACTGATTCAAGAAATAATACAAAACATAAATAGTCCTATTACAAGTACAGAGGTTTTAAATCCTTGGGCAAAACAAACAAAAAGAGGCCCAGACTTAGATGGTGTTACTGATGATTTCCACCAAATGTAAGGAATTAATAACTTCTTCACAAATTCTTCCAAAAAAAAAAAAAAATAGAAGAGGAGGTAAAATTTCTCAAGTCATTTGATGAGTTGTCCTATCCTGATACCAAACAAGACCAAAACATTATAAGAAAACTACAGATCAATATCTGCCATCACTATAGAGGAAGACGTCCTCAACAAAATATTAACAAACCAAATCCAGCAACCTAAATAGACACCATTAAGGAAGTGGAAAGGCAATGGAATGGAAAAAAAAAAAAAAACTTGGATAATATGTATACGATAAAGGAGTTGCATCTAGAGAATATAAGACAAATTTTGATCAATAATAGGACACATACCCAATCATAAAAATGGGCAAAGGACTTGATTAGAAATTTCTCCAAAGAAGATACACAACATAAAAAAGGAAGAGATGATTAGGAAACAGAAATGGAGTCTCTTACACTACTGATGGGAAGTTAAATGGTACAGTCATATTGAAAAACAGTCTGTCCATTGCTTAAAAAACTTAAAAATTATCACAGGGCCAAACAATTTCACTCTTATATGCATGCAGCCAAAAGACATGAAAACATATTGACATAAAAACTTATAGACTGGGCAGCCGGGGTGGCTCAGTGGTTTAGCGCCATCTTCAGCCCAGGGCCTGATCCTGGAGACCCAGGATTGAGTCCCATGTCAGGCTCCCTGCATTGGAGCCTGCTTCTCTCTCTGCCTGTGTCTCTGCCTCTCTTTCTCTCTCTATGTCTCTCATGAATAAGTAAATAAAATATTTTTAAAAAAACAACTTGTAGACATATCTTGCATTAGTTTTCTAAGGCTGCTGTAACAAATACTACAAACTATGTGACTTAACTAATAGAAATTTTTTGTTTTGTTTTGTTTTGTTTTGTTTTTTTATATGTCTGGAAGTTAGAACTCTGAGATCAAGGTATAAGTCAGGCTGTTTCTGAAGCCTCTCTCCTTGACTCATAGCTGATCATCTTCCTTGGGAGTTTTCACATGGTATTGCTAATCCCTCTCCATTTCTGTGTCCTAATAATCTCTTCCTGTGAGGACATCAGTCATATTGAGTTATAGCCCATCTCAAGGATCCCATTTTAACACATTTACTTTTTTATAGGCCCTATCTCTAAAAGCAGTCACATTCTGAGATATTAGGTGCTAGGGCTTCAACATATGAAAAGGGGACCCAATTCAACCCACAACAAATATTCATAGTAGCATTATTCATAATAACCAAAGTGGAAATAATCCAAAGGTCCATCAACTGATTAATGGATAAATAAAGTTGGTATATTTATACAAGAGATTATTTGGTAATAAAAGGGAATGAAAAATTGATGCATGATACAACATGGATGAACACTGAAAACATTATTCTTAGTGAAAGAAGAAGTTACAAAGCCCTCCTATTGACTAATTTCATTTTTATTAGATGTCCACCATAGTGAAATCTATGGAGACAGAAAGTACATTACTAATTGCCTGTGACTGGGGGTCATTTTAGAGGAAATGAGGAGTGATGATTAATATTTACAGGGTTTCTTTTGGGGTTGAAGAAAATATTTTAAAATTAATTATGGCAATGTTTGAACAACTCTGTAAATATACTAAAAACTATGAAATTACACACTTTACATTAGCAACATTTGTGGTATGTGAATTATATTTCAATAAAGTTGTATACATTAGAAGAAAAAGAAAGCTGATAGAAGACCAAGGATACCTGAGTAAAGGGAGTGATAGATAGTAAGTATAAGCCCAGATAGATTTCTAGTCAAGAATAAGAAATAAAATGTGATCAAAGCAATATTTTAAGTGTGCAAGGCAAAGTTTCCAAAACAAATGACAACAGCAATAGAAAGACTTCATAAGGTCAACAAATCCCACATTGAACGCAGTAAAAAGAAAACCATAGCTAGACCATCATAATGAAACTGCAGCTACCAAAGACAAGGAGAACATTTTGAAAGAAGTTAGAGGAAGGAAAAATACAGATTATTTCGAAGTCACGATATTCAACTTTTAATTGTTTTGTTTAATATGCAAGCTTTTAGTTATTGAGAACACCTAGACCCAAAAAACATGAATAACTTTTCCAAAGTCTCATAACTATAAAATTTTTCAGGAATAGTTCACAATTATATTATGTTCATACAGAATCTATCTACCCTAACTCATTGTCTAAAATGTTATTTTTTGAGTAAAAAAAGTATAGTGGAAATTCAAAACATATGACTGTTTTTTTCAATCCAAATGTTAAACACTGATTACAATGGTTATTTTCCTATTCTTTCATGTGAAATGGGATATTTTCAAAGTATGAGCCTAGTTTGTGTTTTCCAAGTCCTCTGTTCAAATATCAAATGCTTGTGGTGTCACTAGGAATTTTCTGGTAGCTATGTATCTAACTTGTCTCTATTTCCATTTCTTTTAGCTGTAAAAAAGAAAGAATAATTCACCTGAATATTTTCTCATAATGTAAATTTGAAAAAAATAAATATTGAGGTCAAATAGTTATGCTTATATCTACAAAGCACTCATCAATTTACCATATTCTTCCTGTGTGACGGAGGTCCTTTAAATTATTCTAAACCTAAACATTATTGAAAAGCATCATTTATTAATACACCATTGTCAAATAGATCAAACGTTTATCTTATAAAACTCCCTGATGGGTTTTGGAATGTGGAATAAAAAGATGTCAAATAGAAATACTCTCTCAAGCTAACAGGAATGCTTCTGGTCATCAGAGTGAACCATAATTAAGAGGACAACAGATGGTTAATAGGGGCTGCTGTTTCTATGAGAATACTAAGCTATAGGACTTACTTACTTGACAATTACTGGAAAAGCAAATACAAAAGACTGGTCTAGATAATTTCCCAAGTTGAAAAAAGAGAACAAAAAGAAATTAAAGGAAAATGCACAAATTACCTCTTACCAGAATTCTCTAGAACATGTTAATTTTTTAGCTTAGTGTTTATTCTACTTGGCATGACCTCCACTGTGACAAAACTATCTTCTCTATGCTTTCAAATTATTTGGAACATCAGTGGCTAATAATAATAGCAGGCATGGCTATTACATTATATATCAAGGTTGATTAGGGTTTCAACATAATTTTCTTTTTCTTAATGATACAGCATTTCCAATGTCATTTAAAAGAGAACTAGTTTTGATAATATCACGGATGTGGAAAAAATTTCAATTTACTGTATATCTATCAATAATTTCAAATCACATAAAATTTAGACACAGTAAATCTTTTTATATTCATATTTTAGTCTCCCACAATTTGATGTGGTATGTTCATTAACTGTATCTCTACTTTGAACAAATCTAAAATGTGCTTTAATGCACTTGATTTAAAATTGCCAAATGAAAAAAATGAACCTCCCAGACACAAAATAATATTTAGGCTGTAGCTAAGGTTAGTAAAATTCAGCAGTCACTGACTAAAGACAAAAGTCATTAGAATAAGGAAGATAGTCAATATTTTTTACATCAGGGTTACCTGACTATGTAAGTCTCCCAACCTTGGTGGGTTAGTAAGATTTTGTTTGTTTGTTTGTTTGTTTGTTTGTTTGTTTTATCACACTGGAGAAACAGGGGTACACATGTTTGTGTCTCTTGCTGTGACTAGATATCCCCAGCTGCTATAGATCTCAGATATGGGTAAGATGGAGCTACCTTCTAGTGAACTAGCTTATTTCTTTGGGAGATGAGCATCTTCTAACTTCTTACATGGAGGAAAGATGGAGAAGGAATATGGAGTTGGGGGGAGAGAGAGATAGGGAGGGCCCCTAATTATGTTACCTACTTCAGTTTTCCAAGGATTTGCCTACTTTTCATAAAAATTGCTCCTTCTTGTTAGACTGCTCTTTTCTTTGCTTTTTACCTGGTATACTCCTCAGCCCAGAGGTCACCTTAAATATAATTTATTCAGAGATATTTTTTATGGCTCTGGGCATAGTTCTACTCCCACCATAGTCATATTAATCAATTATCTCCCTTAATGTTAGTTATAATACTATGTAAGTTTACATTTCCATATGTGATTATTTGTTTTAATGTATGCCTCCTACCCTTAAATGTCTTTTTTTTTTCACCAGTGTGTTTCAAAATGTAACACAGTGCTTTGCACATAGGCAATAAATAAATAGTTGTTCTTTTTTTCCTCAACTATTTTTGGGCACTTAACTATGAGCAAAGCATTATGGCTGTGCTATACTTGTGAGAGATATAAAGATGTATAATGCCATGCTCTTGCCTTTAAAGATCATTTAATTGTCAATTTATATAATCAACATAAAACAAAGCAAAAATTGAAGTCACAGAAGAGAGAGAAATCAAGAACTTGAACCAAAACAAAGGTCACAGGCATTGGAATATTTTCCTTGAGAGATTTTAAGGACCCTAATTAACTAACTGCTCTATGTCCTTAGGGTGAGCAGGTATTTCTCCTAGAAAATTATTATTTTTAAATCTTCTTATGTCAGTCCCTCCCTGCCTTTTTAGCAGAGCTAAAGTTCAAGTATGTTTAGAAGAGAATGGGGAAGTATCACAGAGAAAGCTGTAAGGCATTTGAAGATTCGAATCACAATGAAGTCTAGTCTTCACAATAACACAGAAGTCATGAGGCAGTGTTAACTTCCACTGCCCGGATTTAATGATTAAAAGATGTTTAACTACCAAATTAAGTTCTACGTTTCAAACCTCCAAATACAACTTGTAATTATTTCATCTACTTATTAGTCTCTTTGTAAAACAAAACATAACATTTACAAAATAAGAAGAATGCTTAATACTGATATACCAAAATGTTTAGATATGACTTCTACTAAAGAACCACATAGTCTGGGAAAGACAGATCTATAAACAACTAGATACAGTATTTATGTCTACTAATATAGAACTAATTTTCAAAATCTAAGTCCTATACATATTTTGTTAGATTTACACCTATGTGTTTTATTATTTAAACTGTTGTAAAAAATATTGTATTTCGAATTTCAATTTCCACATGCTTATTTTGAGTATATAGAAATACAATTGAATTTTACATGTTGATCTTATATAGTACATTATTTCTTTGCTGAACTAAATTATTAATTCTAGGAATTTTTATTGTTTTTGCTATTTCTACTTTTAGAGTCTCAGAATGTTCCATGAAGATTGTCATATCATTTATAAATAAAGTGTCATATTTTTCCTTTCTGATCTATGTGCATTCTGTTTCCTTTTCTTGTCTTATTGTTCTATCTAAGGTCTCCAACATGATGTCAAATACCAGTGGTGAGAGTAGATGTCCTTGCTTTGTTTCTAATATTGGAGGTAAAACGTTCAGTCTTCCATTATTAGGCATTATATATATTGGCTGTAGGCTATTTGTAGATATTCCTCAGTAAGCTGAAGAAGCTCTTTATTCCTGGTGTCCTAAGGCCAAGTCTGATGACATATAATTTTTTAAATATATTGCTGAACTATACTTGGTGATATTTTCTTAAGAATTTTTTATTCATGTTCATGTAGGATATGTAGGGTTTGTTTTGCTTTTTTTCCTCTTTTTATATTATCTTTCTCTGGTTTTGGTGTCAAGGTAGTGACAAAAGGTTTCATAAAATGACTTCGGAAATATTCTTTCCCCTTCTATTTTCTGGAAGAGATGCTACAGTAATTCCTTTTTAAACGTTTGATAGAATTCTACAATAAAAACATTCAAGCCCTAGAGATTTCTTTTTCATGAGATTTTCTATTGAACATAAAGAAAGGGAAGGAAAAATAAAATAAGATGAAAACGGAAAGGGAGGCAAACCATGAGATGCTGAACTCTAGGAAACAAACTGAGGTTGCTGGAGGGGAGGTAGGTAGGGGAAGGTATAACTGAGTGATGGGCATTAAGGAGGGTGAGTGATGGGCATTAAGGAGGGTACTTGATGTAATGAGTACTGGGTGGTTTTTTGTTGTTGTTGTTGTTGTTGTTGTTGTTTTTAGTACTGGGTGTTATATGCAATTGATGAAACACTAAATTTTACCTCTGAAGCTAATAAAAAATGGAAAAAAAGAATATATACATATGTTTGCACAAAGCAGCTGGAAAGATAAACAAGAGAGCAATTTAAATGGTTGCCTACAGAAGGAAGGGAAATGGAATGGTTGAAGCAGAGAAGAGGATTTCTGTGTTTGCCTATTTTTGTTTTTTAGAGAAAGAGACGAAGGGACAGAAGAAGAGGGACAGAAAGAATCTTAAACAGGCTCCAGGCCCAGTGCAGAGTCCTACTTGGGGCTCCATATCATGACCCTCAGATCACAACCTGAGCCAAGATCAAGAGTTGGGTGCATAAATGACTGAGTCTTCCAGGCACCCCGTGTTTGTCTTTTTAAATAGTTTTGACTTTCAGATCATAATAAATATTGAGAAATGTAAAAAAAAAATCAATTTCCTTCACCTGAAACTAATATTACACTGTATGTTAGTTAAGTGGAATTTAAATTTAAAAAAGCTTTCATTAAAAAGGGAAAAAAAGAAAATTCAATTCCCTTAACAATTATAGAACTATTCAAATTATCTATTTTAACCATGTGGTGGCACTTTGTGATTTTTGATGATTAGATCCATTTTATCTAAGTTGTCAAATTTATAGTGTAAAGTTGTTTGCAGTGCACCTTATTGTAGTGCACTCTTTTTGACCTTTGTAGAGTCTTCAGTGATGTCCTCCAGTTCGTTCCTGATATTAGTAATTCTTGTTTTCTCTCTTTCCTTTTGGTCTCAATTTCAATTGTGTATGTATGTATTATAGTAATAACACTTAACATGAGATCTAGCCTCTTATTAAAATTTTAAGTGCACAACATAGCATTAACTATAGGCACAATGTTATGTAGCAGATCTGTAATAAGTTCTTTAAAACTTACTTATCTTGCATAAACATTGAACATCAAATTCCCATTCCCTCTTCCCCCATCCCCTGGCTACCATCATTCTGTTCTCTGTGTCTATGAGTTTGACTATTTATTTATTTATTTATTTTTATTTTTTAGAGTTTTATTTATTTATTCACGAGAGACACAAAGAGAGAGAGGCAGAGACACAGGCAGGAGAAGCAGGCTCCATGAAGGAGCCCAATGTGGGACTTGATCCCAGGACTCCAGGATCACGCCCTGAGCCGGAGGCAGACACTTAACCACTGAGTCACCCAGGCATCCTGAGTTTGACTATTTTAGATCTCTCAGATAAGGAGAATCATGCAGTATTTGTTCTTCTGTAACTGGCTTATTTCATTTAGCATGATGCCCTTTAGGTTCACTCACGTTGTTGCACATGGCAGGATTTGTGTTTGTTTTAAGGATAAATAATATTGTTTTGTATGTATATACCACATTTTCCTTATCCATTCACCTATTAATGGACATTTTGGTTCCTTCCATATATTGATTATTGTGAATAATGCCTCAATGACCATAGGGATGCAGCCATCTCTTCAAGATTCTGATTTCTGGTTTTTGTTTTTGTTTGTTTTTGACAAAAACCTCAAAGTGGGATTACTAGATCATATGGTAGTTCTATTTTTATTTTTTGAAGAACCTCCATACTATTTTCCATAACAGTTATATCACTTTCTATTCCTACCAATAGTGTACAAAGGTTCCAATTTTTTCACATTCTCTCCAATGCTTGTTTTGTTTTTTAATACTAGCCATTGTAACCGATGAGAAGTAACATCTCATTGTGGTTTTAATTTGCATTTCCTTGGTGATGAGTGATGCTGACCACCCTTCATTATACCTGTTGGCCGTTTGTATGTCTTCTTTTGAGAAATATTCTTACTGAAGTCCTTCATCCACTTTTAAAATTGCATTATTTGTTTTTCTAGGAGCTCCTTATACATTTTGGATATTAACATCTTATTAAAGATATAGTTTACAAACATTTTCTCCAATTCCATAGGATGTCTTTTAACTCTGTTGATTGTTCCCTTTGCTGTACAGAGGCCTTTTAGTTTGAAGTAGTCCAATTTGCTTATTTTTGTTTTTTGTTATTTGTGCTTTTGGTGTCATATTCAAGAAATAATTGCCAAAACTGATATTATGAAGTTTTCCACCTATATTTTTTTCAGAGTTTCATAGTTTCATGTTTAAGTCCTTAATTTATTTTGATTGTTTGTGTGTATGTGTGTGTGTCTGTGTGTGTGTATCATATAAGGGTCTGATTTCATTCTTTTGCATATGGATATCCATTTTTCTCAACACTGTACTTCCTCATTTTGTATTCAGTTAACCTTATATACATATCCTCTCCTCATTGTATATTCTGGGTACATATGTTGAAGGTCAGTTTAACATATTTACATAGGTTTATTTCTGAGCTAGGTCCTTTGTCACCAGTCTGTTTATCTTTATACTGGAAACCACCATACATGTATATTAGGATTAAAGAATTAATTAAATGGATGACAGATAGTGGTAGCCAGCTTTTTTATCATTGGAGTGGAATTCACATGTGAGCAAGGACTAGAAACAAGAATGAGTCATATATTAATGATTTAGAGTTAGAGACATTAGTAAAAAATTATATTTTGTTTAATATCGAGATAATTAAACATAGAAATATTTATAAATATTTGTGTATACACAGATTAGTATAAACACATATATTTTTTTCTCTGTTCACTGAAAAAGTCTAAAAAGAATGGGTTCAGAAGCCAACTGAAAGTGCTGCCAAAGGCCAAATCTTAAACAATTTGAACAATAAAATAAATAAAGTAGTATTGGATCACAAACTAAAAAATCAATATTCATATTGATATAAAGCAATGATTTAATAAATAAATTAATAAAGGAGATAAATTTCACTTGCAGAAGAATTCCAAATAATGTATGTAAATAATCTGATAGGCAACCATAAGTCTCCACTCTTTATGTCTTAATTTTGCAAACAGAATTTCTTCCAGAACCTAGGCCATGGAAAGGAGGAGGAGGAACCTTACAGTGGAGACATCAAATGTGATCTCCACCAATTAATCAAAGTCAATACCAAAGGCAATAAATCATGTAGATATTAGGTATTCTTGTAGGTATTCTTGTGACAATATGATGAAAATGACACTTTACTTCCATGAATTTCCTCTTATAAAGTCATAGCACCAGCCTGTGTCTGAGAAAAACATGAGGCAGAATCCAATAGAAGGGAATACTACAAAACACTTGACCAGCATTCTTCAAAATGGTCAAGATCATCAAAAATAAGTCTAAAAAACTGTCACTAAGAAGAGGTGCTTAAATAGATACGAAAACCAAATGTAATGTTTTATTTAGAAAGGATAATAGAAATGAAACAGACACCAGGCAAAGAATAAGAACATTGGATTAAAGTATGGATTTCAGTTAACAATGTAATAGTAATAGTAATGGTTCATTTATTGTGGCAAATGTACCATACTAATATAATAATAATAATAAGAGAAATGGAGGTGAGTTATATTGGAACTCCCTGTACTATATTATTTTTTCTAATCAAAAAGTAGTCTAAACTATAGTTTTCTGAAAAAAATCCTTTTCAGAGAATTCTAATATTCATGTCACCCTTTTTATGATGTCTATTGTCTTTTCCCAATCAAGTTATTTTCACAGTTCTTGATATGACAGGTAATTGTTTTTATTTTTCATTTGAACCTGGAATTTGGGGTATTTACATGAATCTTACTTAAATTTTTTGTTTAAGTGGTATTCCTTTGATACTGCTGCATTAAGAAAAGAGTAATGCTATCTCATTGCTGCCAGTGGAAGGTGAATGTCTAGGTTTCCCAAGCAATCTCTGTTCATATTCAAGGAAAGAGCCTTTTTATTACTGCTGAGTAGGACTGGGAATTCTAGCTTACCATGTGGGAGCAGGGGGCTGGTTACATCATGTTGTGAATGTTCTAGTTACAGCAGAGTGGCTGGAAAACTCCTACCTCTCCACTAGAACCCCTCTGACATCAACCCATTGGGGAAAGGAAGAAGTAACTCCATACTCAGTATTACCAGCTGGGAATAGGAGTCTCCACTGTCAAGCACATTGTGGGGGATACAGAAATGGAAAGGTGGAATTGCAAAGGGGTTCATTATTACCCAGCATGGGTGACAATTTCAGCTCCCCATTTTTCCATACTTTATCATTCCCCTGGCAAGAATGGAGTGGGGATGGAGTGCCTTGTTATAGCCTAATGATAATGGAATTCCAGGCTCCTTATGAGGAATTTTCAGGACACGTTTTTTTCAGGACACTTGAAATAGAACATGGAAAAAAAAAACATTTTTGTATCAGAAATCTGGTGAATATAATCACGTTATATTTGATTTGGATTGGAAATCTTTTAAGTTTTGTAGATAGGAAAAATAAAGCAACTATTCCTTGTCAAAGAAAATGAAAGTGACTACAAGTGGTTAAGAATGGCTACAAGATGGAGAGGGGTTGGTTTTCAATTGTTTGGTTGAACACTTGCTTGGGCAAAGGACCAGTAAATCCACTGGATCTTTCTAAGGATATAAGAAGAGAAGTAGAGTGAGCTGGCACATAGCAGACACCTGAGAGGAATATGTGAGTTTTCCATGAGTCAAATGGCAGCTGAGTTTGAGTCATCTGGTGCCATTTAAGATCTCCAAACTCAGGAGCAGGGAGAGGTAAAAGGGGAGACCTCACAATGTGATAGTCAAACATATATCATGCATCAGTGAGATGCATGAGGAAAGCAGGTCTGCCTTTAGAAGATAACCAGGGTCAGCCAGTGTTGACCAAGCAACAGGAATGGTCCGTAACAAAAATATTAAAATTCTATCTGGTTAATAAAGGAGAAATTTCACTTATGCCTCCCCGCTCCTCTGCTGCTCTCTCAATGAGCTGGACTAGAAGACGTGTGTGGGTCTTAGAGCCAGAAATCTTACCCTCTCTTTCTATAGCCACCATCCTAGCTCAAGCTTGCACTGGCTGCCAGTGATGCTGGGAGGAGAATGGGGGATTATGTGGAGTATGGTAAGGAAATGAATTTCAAATTGAGTTCAACTTTGAAGTTTTAAAATGGACCAAATTTTAATAACTGCCAGTGAATTGGTTTGGTTTCTAAAGCTTTAACACAGGTCCAAATTCTAATAACTGTGAGTGAATGGAAAGCTGTGAAATTCACATATCATTAATGAATAGCAATGTGAAATTTGACAAAGCTGTGATGGAAAAAATAAAGCCATTTCACCTTTAAACCCTACCACATTGAGCCTTCTTGACAAACTGGTTACTGAATAAATGATTTTTAAGACATTGACTATTTTCTTATTCATCATTGGGTTTGTGACTGCATGACTGTGTTGGCTGTGATAAAAGGGAGGCATGAATATACCTAATGCCATTTATTAATATAGAAAAAGTTATTTTTCATCTTCAGTGAGGGCCATTGAACATAATGCCTTTACGTTCTATCCATCTTCTTGTTTACAAAGCAGACTAGAATACAATTCAGAGCTTTTACTGCTGTTCTCCTTGACATTTCACTTACCTGTTTTTCTCTCCCATTAGCCTGTCTTTGAGAGAGTGTGGGCACTGGGTAGTAGATCAACTTAATAGCTGGGACATCTGGTGCAGCCTGACAGACAGATTGCTTGCCTACTTAGACCCTCTGCATGAGTATAAAAAATCATAAGAATTTGGCCTTTCCAAAGTTGAGCTGACCTGATAAAAATCTTCCCACAGAAGGCAATGTCACCTCTTTCCCAGAATAAAAAAATAATATTGTGCAATGTTAGAGAGGAAACTTGAGAAATTAGAACTGATGTGAGTTGATTGCTATTTGATTTTGTAAAATAATAAGATGCTTTTATGTTTTGTAGTAATTTCAAACTTAAAAATGTAAAAATTAAAATAGTAAAAGGAACACCTATTTTTACTTCTATTGAGTTGTTACAATTTATTGCATGTCCTTATGTGTGATGTTTACATAATTTTTTTCTGAGCCATTTGAAGGTAAGCTGTATACATGTCCCTGATACCCCTAATATTCAGTGAGTATTTTCTAAGAATGGGAATATTCCCCTACATACCACCAATAGAGTTGACACACTTATAAATTTACATTGATAAGGTAATTTTGTCTACTCTAAAATCCACATAAAAATTTTGTCATTTGGCTTAGTAATGTCCTTTATGTCATTTTCAAAAGAACAAAGTCATTTGAAACTTAAGCTTAGTTAGTACATCATCTGAACAAACATATATGAGAAATTGCAGGGAATTGTTTTCTTAATGTTCCAGCGCACCAAAAGAAACCAACAATAACAAAGATGCTGTGTTACTTGTCATTTATGCCTTTGCATGAAACTGATATAGCCATGTAGAAGACAAAAAAAAAAAAAAAAAATCAGAGAAACAGGAATATGACCTTAGGAAACTTCCTGGTCAAACCTGTCTTCTAAGAGGTCTTTATGCCAATAGGGCAACTATGAGAATTTCTTCTTTGTAACTGTCCAAAATGTCCAATTGAAATCTAAATTGCAGTTCATTCTTCGCAAGAGACTGTATTTCTGATCTGTAAATTCAAGAACCTAAATGCACAACTCAAGGCGGTCTTTTATATCAGTTAATCAAATAATGTCCTTTTTTTAGCATTTTCAAAACAACATGCTCCTTAGGGGCATACCTGAGCCATAGACTAAATTGTGCTTCCCTCAGACATAGGGTAGGAGCCACATCTCAAGTTTGCAGAGGTGAAATGCAAAAAAACCAGCTAGATATTATCCTCATATATGTCCATGGCTCTTTTCAATGTGACTTACAGCTCCTCCTACCAAGAACTGGAGATTGTTTTTCATTACTTCACTCTGGTTAGCCATATAACTTACTTCGATCTATGAAATATTAGCATATGTGATATGGAGACTTAGGAAACACTTGGACATTAGATTTACTCATCTTTTCTCTTTTTGGATTCCTGAAATCACCATGTATTAGTTTCCTAGAGCTTCCATTAAAAATGCTGTAAATTGGTACTGAAAACAAACAAACAAAACACATTTATTTTCTTACATATCTAGAGGCTAGAAATCTAGAATCACAGTGACAGTAGGGTTGATTCCTTCTGATGGTCATGAAGGAAAATCTGTTCTATGTGTCCCCTAACTTCTGGTGTCTCTCAGCAATCCTTAACTTACCTTGACTTATAGCTATATCACTACAATCTCTACCTCCATCTTCTTTTTTCTTTTTTTCTACCTCCATCTTCACATGGCCTTCTCTGTGTGTGTCTCTGTGTCTTCTTGCCTTCTTATAAGGACACCAGTTATTGGATAATTGGTTATAGGGCTCACTTATAATCCATTTAACCTCATCTTAATTTACTGTGTCTGCAAAGATACTGTTTCCAAATAAGGTTATATTCTGAGGTTCCAGGTAGGCAAAAATTCTGAAGGAGCATTATTCAAAAGTACATATCATGTGAAGAAGCTTGGGATAACCTGCTGGAAGACAGAAGACCACGTGAGACCCCAATAGACCAATCAGACTTCTAACCACCAAACTTCCAAATGAGGCCATGTCACGGATTATCTAACCACCATCCAACCCACCAGATGACCACAGATGTACAAGAAGAAACATCAAGCTAACTCATAACTGAACTAGAGAAAATGGTTGATACTTTAAGCCACTGTTTTAAAATGTTTTTCCATAGCAAAAGCTAATGCAGCTGTCCATATTCATTTTATTGGGAGCAGATTTGATATCAAAATCAACTTAAAACAACAGAGAGAACATAACTCCAGTCTTTCTCTTTGCGAGATTGTGAACATCCTCCTTGTTAGAGCTCAGAGAGAAATGAATATAATAAACACCAGTGCTGAAGATACTGCAGTATTGTTAATTAACCTTTCATAAGAATCACACAGGAGAAAAAGATACATAGAGGAAATATAATACCTGAGATCATTAGGCATCTTTGAACATGAATCCCGACTGATGTATGAAATATCTAATCTTTTGAATTTAGTTCCACAGAAGCTCCTGGCTACAGGGTGCCTCTGGACAAAGAACTATTATTACCTAGACTCTGCTCCAAAATTCCTGAAAATCAGAATCATTATGACTTTAGATGTGGACTCAAAGGTTATAACTTATATCTACTCAATTTTTAACTCAAATTCTGAACTCCCGAATGCTGAGAAGGAGAAAGCATGAGAATGTGGATATAGGACTAGTTGCAATAGCCATTCATTTTATGGGACAAGATTAGAGGAGTTTTCCTCTGATATTCCCCAGCACAGAGTCTTTCAACTATTTTACAATTTTTTCCAAAAGAATATTACTGCACTAGATTAAAACAAAACACAAAAACATGATCACTTTTATTTTGAAAAATTTATTTTTTTCTCTTTAAAATGTTAAAAGAGAATGTTTAAAAGATGATAAACATGCAGAGGACTAAAGGAAATCTCAGCAATAAGCTTTCAATAAATTGTTCAAAATGTAATTTAAGGCCAGGAGTAGGAATGAGGCAGTATTACCAACATGTCTTTTTCTACTCCCTGGAGTGTTTCCTGAATGCTATCATTATCCATCTTGCAGTTTTTCAGCTTACATCTTCAAAATAGAAACAGATTTTTAAAGACATGCTACCTTTCCAAAAATAAGTTCTAGATTTAATGAAGTACGCTTTTGACATAGTGTATTATCTTCAAGAAATTGGAGAAGGTCCTGGAAAAGAATGAAAAATGAAGATATATATATATATATATATGTATATGTATATATATATGTATATATATTTTTTTTTTAAACAGAAGCATTATGTAACTTTTATTTTACATGTCCACAAATGCTTGTACAACATACAATGACTACTTCTAACATTTATAGCATTTTTTTCCATATCACAAAAAGAAAGGTTAGTGACACACTGTGCTACAGTGATGCTGGGTGGAGCCCTCAGGAGCACACTTTGAAGAGGAGGGCTGAGTGTTGCTGACATTTGGGTCCTGAGCACCTGTTGGGGGATGCAGGCGAGCCCACTGAAGCAAAGGGTGGGTTCCCTGCACCACTGCCAGGCTGCTCATCTGCTACCTATCATGGCGGGAAGGGACAATGATAGAAGAGGCTACTGATGTTTCTAGCAGCAATGTCCACAATAGCCAAACTGTGGAAGGAGCCTCGGTGTCCATCGAAAGATGAATGGATAAAGAAGATGTGGTCTATGTATACAATGGAATATTCCTCAGCCATTAGAAATGACAAATACCCACCATTTGCTTCGATGTGGATGGAACTGGAGGGTATTATGCTGAATGAAATAAGTCAATCGGAGAGGACAAAAATTATATGGTCTCATTCATTTGGGGAATATAAATAATAGTGAAAGGGAATAAAGGGGAAAGGAGAAAAAATAAGAGGGAAATATCAGAAAGGGAGACAGAACATGAAAGACTCCTAACTCTGGGAAACGAACTAGAGGAGGTGGAAGGGGAGGAGGCCTGGGGGGGTGACTGGGTGGCGGGCACTGAGGTGGGCACTTGACAGGATGAGCACTGGTTGTTATTCTATATGTTGGCAAATTGAACACCAATAAAAATAAATTATTATTAAAAATTATTTTAAAAAAAGGAGAGGATACTGTATATATATATATACAGATGTACAAGATGTATATAATATATAATTTATTTATTCTTCTGGGTAATTATAGCCCAAAGGCACAGAAAAAGGAATAATGAAAGACAGAGAAAGAAAAAAAAATGAAACCTACATGGTGGAGCAAAACATTAGGAGGGTACCCATCTGTCTGCACAGCTTAGAAGCATCCCTGACAGGTGGCAGATACATGGAATGGTGACCTCTGGAGGGCCCCTTCCAGAACTGTGAATAAATGAAACTGGGTAAAAGCAAAGTTAATAGAGTAATTAATTCCTCCTCTGATTGTGCCTCCTTAGTTTTTCTCCCTAGATATTTAAAATAATTATATTAAAAAGGAGAGCAAGGAGGTTTTAGAACAATTATCTCTGTATTTTGATTGGCTGCTCTTCAATACAAGAAGGAAAAAGACCCTTGTTCTTTAAAGAATGTGATTATGAGAGATGTTATTAGAGTAATTAATTCATTGCTGTGATTGTTTCTTGTTCACTAGCACAAATGTGGGAAGAAAGAAGCTCAAAAATGACTTCATTGAATTTTTTTTTCTGAAATGCATTTTACTAAGAAACTATTGAAAGCTAACTAACTGCAAAAAGGAAAAATCCATGAATTTCTTCAGTTCAATTTACATTATAAAGTGGAAAGAATAGGACCATTTTTTACAGTATATTTCCCATCTCTAGGTAAATGCTCATATTTGATGTTTTACAAAGTGCTTAAATTAAGACTAACAAAATGTTCACTTCCAGTTTGAGTCTAACTTTTCCATACACAGTGGGGGAAATACAAGATCTCACTTTGGGAATACAGGCATTGCTAAAAGCAAAAGTGATTTAAGCTGTCATTAAAATCAGGAAAGAAAGTGAGACCCTCATTTTAGGTCAGGAATAATTTCAAAGGAATTATTATAATAATAATTTCAAAGGATTATTCCAAAGGAAGATCTCCAAAATTCTTGACAAGCTGTATATGCTGTGCTAGCAATCCTTTTTGGGGAAAAATGGAATTTTAGGTCTAATAATATAATAAAATGATGATCTTAGGAGAAGTTGAATTCACTTGGAAAAGTTGAATTCACTTGAAATTCACTTCCTTATTTCAGCAAAGGTCAGATGAAGAACTCCAAAGTTTATCCTTATGCTTAAAGATGTGAGTTGCAGGGCTGTTGCTAGATTCATCCAAAACCATTCCAAAGACTGTTTGGCTCTCATGTAATATAAAGGCTATGAATAATGCTGAGGCTAAAGGTAAATCATTCCAGTCCAGCAGATGTAATTGTAACTCTGAACAACCCAGAAGCCATTGTTCAGATGCTTGTTGTTTATTATAAATGACTCATTTTTCAAGATTTGAATTGGTTTACTTAAGCAAGATATGTACAGTTTTTTTCAAAGTTGTGAAGTTTTCTAAACAGTAGCAAACATTAGAAGCTGCATTATGATAGCAACTTCTCCAGACCCAAGGAACATACAGAGACTCAGGGCCAAGCATATAGAACCCAAAACAGAAGTACAATGCTGAGACACCTGGGTGACTCAGAGGTTGGGACCCTGCCTTCAGCTCAGGGCATGATCCCAGAGTTCCATGATAGAGGGGAGCCTGCTCCTCCCTCTGCCTATGTCTCTCCCTCACTCTGTGTCTCTCATGAATAAATAAATAAAATCTTGAAAAAAAAGAAAGAAAGAAGTACCATGCTACCCAAGAAAAATCAGCTTCTTGGCTTTAGTTTTCTTATTTCAGATGCAGGGATAGAATTGCCTATCTCATGGTCTTGTGAGAACTGGATAAGGTAAAGCACTGGAAAACATTTTGAAACCATGCTGAGAGGTGATACAGTTGGTGAAAATCCTTTTTCTTCCTTTCTGAGCAGATTCCTTGGCCACACATCTTGTCATAGGCCTAGCCTTGGGAGGCGTAGCCTCCTAAGCATTAGTGTAAAGACTCTAAGTATGGAGAGAAAAAAAAAATACCACGTATAAATTAGTTTGATCTTGAAGAAAATGCAGTGATCAATAGGTCAAGATATTAACCTTAAGAAAAGGTGACTTCAAGGAGAAAATAAGTATTGGAAAATTTAAGAAATAATTTACCAGATTGCCCCTCTCCATATTCCATCCTGCTTTTTTTTTTTAATCTTGGAGGTTGCCTTGTAACCTATAGCAGCAGCATTGGGATTCTTTGCTCTCTGGTTCCCAGTTCTGGTTAGCCAATGGGGAGCTCCAATAGATATGAGAAAGGTAGGAGGGTAGGGACTTCTATGTTTCTCTAGTTTCCTCCTTGAGACATACTGGTGCTAGCCAGTGTCCCTTTGACCAAAAGCCAGTCTTTCTCTCAAGGTAACTGTCTGCATAGCTCTCTAGTTCTAGATCCCATAACCATTCAATTCACTCTGGTGCAGGGTGGTAAGAATAGAAAGTTTTCCCAAGATCAATGCAGGCACCCTTTTTTTTTTTTACCTTTTACAATTCATTTACAAACAAACTTTCTCAAATTACTCAAATTTGAGTATAGCTTTTGTTTTCTATTTAGATTCTGTTTGATCAAAGAAAGGCATATATAGAAAAGCCCCATTCCCTCTACTGTCGGAGAAATTACTCAGAGCTTCTCATAGATAATCACTAAGCACACTTTATGTATACTGACATGCTGCTGTCTTTGTCTTCTCTAAGAACTATGGTTTTAATGGCTTATTCTATAATGAAAAAATAAACTGGTTTCTCTCATTAGTATTTTAATGTATTCTATGAAAATAAAAATGACTGGTAAAGTTATTTAGGCTTTCAGATATTCTTTTTACATCACCTCCAGCACACTGTGGCCCATTTGTAAAACTGCTCTCTCCTTTCATGAGTGGCTTCCAAAAACCTCTGCAGTAAAGTCATCTGCTATTGCAGTAAAGCTTGATACATAGGGAAAAGAACAACAGCAGCGCAGGAAATCTGTATCCTGACTATGGATGAACAATAGAACAGACGGTGTTTTTCTGAACTCTGAACAATGGGCATATAAAGGATAATTTCAGCTACAGAGCTAAGCAGTTTGGATTGACAACAACATAAATCAGCTTTGACAATGCATCCCCTCAGCCAAGCTCACTCATCTATCCAAATTAGAAAACAGAAGCTTAGAAGCATGATACTAGCTACTGAAGGATAGAAAACATGTTTGAGGAAATTACTTGTAGGTAACATGCTAGATAGGCTATAAAATGATGTAGGACTTAGCTGAACAATTAGCACAGTCCCCCATACTCTTTAGATATATGATTCAATCGCTTCTCTTTTTTTAATTGTACCACGTATCAGTATTTTATTTTATTCTTTTTTTAAAGTAAGCGCTATATCCGATGTGGGGCTCAAACTCATGACCCCAAAGTCAAACATCACATGCTGTATCAACTGAGCCAGCCAGGTGTCCCTCTTTTTTTTTTTTTTTTAAATATATACGTTTTCTGAGATTAAACTTAGAAGAAACTAAAAGTAAATAAATAAATGAAAATAAAAGAGTTTGTATTGTTAGGGATTGATAGTGGAGTTGAGAAGTTTGATATATTTGACCATAGGGATAAAGGAGGTAGGGAACAGGTAATCTGGCACTGATGCAGGGGACGGATTTTTGATAGTAAGTATTGCAGTAGAAACAGCAATCACTGCTCTATCTTACCCAGGCAGCGTTCTGACAATAGAACAAGAAGAGATGTAAGGCCAACCTTCTCTCCCACAAATGGGAATGGAAGAAGAAACACATTCAACTATCTACATTCTCAGTATCTTATAGTCACCACTATGTCATAGTAGCATTGCATAGATAATCACATCTATAAAGAATGGAATGTTGTGACAAGGTTTTTCAGGTGTCAAAATGTGAACATTTAAACAATCTTCATTTTGTTCATGTTCAACTTCTCTCAATCCTTTACAGTGATATTCCTCAGGTCTTGCCTACAGATTACAACTATTTTCTTACTAATTGTCCCAACTCTAATCATATTCTTTCCAGTAGTTCTGGAACTGTTTTTCTAAATCCCAAGAAAGGCTATGCTACTCTTTTGGCATTTGACTACCTAAGTCATAAGTCTAACTGTTGTAGAATTCAAGGCGCTTCATGATCTGATTTTTTCTTATTTTTTAGACGCCACAATACCTAGCTGCTAATAATGTGACCTTAGATAAAACCCTTCTCCTTCCTTGAATCAGCTTATTAATCTGTTAAAAAAAATTGATGGAAAGAAGAAAAGAAGGAAGGAAAGAGGGAGGGAGGGAAGAGGAAGGAAAGAAGGGGGAAGAAGGAAGGAAGGAAAAAAGGAAAGAAGAAAAGAGAAGGATAAAAGAGAAAGGGAGAAAGGAAGGAAGGAGAAAGGAGGGAGGGATGAAAGAAGGAAGGAAGGATAAAAGAGGAAGGGAAAAAGGAAGGAGGGAGGAAATAAGGGAGGGAGGGAGTGGAAGGAGTAAAGCAGGAAGAAGAAAAATAACTAGTTATCTTCGTCTTCCTCCAGTTAATACTATGGATCTCCCACTGCACCTCTCTGTTTTAACCTTTTAATTTATAACTCCATGAGTTTCCAACATTATTCTCTTAATTGGGAATACACCACCCACCTTCTCTACCCATTAAATTCTACACATATTTTGAAGCTCAGCTTAAAGGCCATTTTCCCACTGACTCCTTAATCCGCTAGGTAAAGAAAATTTTCCTTCATCTGTCCTTTTATAAAACTTTGGTAGCAATTTTCTATTATTTACATGATAGCTAATGACTTCCCAGGCAGCTTTCTCTGGCAGTCCATGTATGCATTAATTTGTCTAGAATATTTCTTTATGAACAGTTGTAGAATGGATAAAATGCTTTCGGCATTGAGAAACAGGGCAAGTGCTTGGTAATAACATTTAGTACCACCCCCTTATAGTACAGGTGAACAGAAATGCAGTGCTCTTTCCTGTTAGATGAACCAATTCAAAACTATGCTGGAGAGCAAATGGGAGTGCCTGATTTGCAGCTCATTCCATACCTTGATTATTGCAAAGCATTTTGGTTCCTCTCCAAACTCATCAGATCTACATTAAAATTCAGACTCCCAGAATAATTTTTCAGATAGGAAATTTAGAGCTAATCTGGCACCATCATCAATTTTTCAAGAAACCTCTTCCTCTAGTCTATCTTGGGAAAGATAGGAGCTGTCTCAACCCTTGGACTGCCTACCTAGATGCTAGCTCCTCATAATCATTCCTTCCTGCAAACCACCTCAGACTTCATCACTGGGCACCTCTTGGAATTACATGCACAGTTCTTTTGAGAGACCACTGCTAATTCATCCCAAATGTCAACAGGCAGCAGGGAACAAGACTTGCAATGGACCAGGATTCCTTCTACTGTCTCAGGACTTTATTCCCTACAGCATCTGATTAGGCTCTGTGAGTGCTTAATACTTTAATGATATATAGGACACAGTAAAGAAAACTAAGAGAGTTTTAAAAAAATTACATAGCATACCTACTGTACTCCTCCTCCCAATTCAAGGGAGGAAAAAAATGTTCCAAAATTTAAGACCATATCAAATGATTTTCGTTGTAGATATGTTTCAGTTCTTAATCTGGATACTCTGCCACACTTTTTAGTTTATACCTACAGTGTGGGGATTGTCCCATCATTTTGAGGGGAACACCACCCCTCATCTAGAGAGGATGACCTCTATCTTTCCCTCACAACTCAACCCATGGGCAGAACTTTACTCATCACCGTATTTACTGAAGTCTGAATTATTCTACTGGACAATATTACCATTACACTTTCATCTGATTATAAGAGAGCTAAAATATTTCTGGAGAAGCTGTCTTTGAAGTGCCTGTAGGTATCTGTGTGAAAAATTGCTAGGTGCCCACTTATAACCACTTTCCATTGCCCTCTTGCTAACAGAATTCCAATCTTATTTGGTAAGACAATATGTCTTTAAAAAGGCAACGTATAGGCAATGTATAGGCATTGTCCATGTGATATGAGCAGAAGTTGACTGGTCAAGACAAGCAAGAAGGCTGTTTTTGCACATATAAATAGTGGCAGGTTCAGGTGTCATGCCTTTGCTTCCCCCCTCCTGCCTTCCTTCAGCCTAGAGCACAGACACAATGCCCAGAAAGCCCTGTCACAGCCATTCTGTGACAGGATGGCAGAGCAGAAGATAAAGGGAGTATTATTGAAGCTACTGTACTAATCCTAGACCTCCTGCCTTTAGGTGCTTTGTAATCTGAGAAAAAAATCAGTGAAATCTAAACATAGTTGAACTGCATGTGTTGATTACTTTTATATGTGGCTGAATCCTAAAGATGCAGCTTTTAAGGAAAGGTTAGTCCTTCATTTAGTATAAAATGCTTATACACTAAGTCTCTGTTAGAGTATTAATAGGAGCAGAGTCACTCATTAACTTCTATGAAGGTGATGAAGGGAGAGAGCAAAAGAATTTCCTTTATTTAGATTTAAAAATACAAAATAACATAGTTTCCAGTAATTTAAAAATGTCCCAGACACAGAATGCATATGTATTTCTTTTTTAATCTTCCCAGCAGTATAATGAGATACATATTTTTATTTCCATTTTGCAGACGTTGTAATGGAGACTTAGAACGTGTAAGTGTCTTACTTAAACCCTACCCAGCTATACATTCTGGAACTGGGATTCAGAGTCACCTGTGCTTGCCCAAAAAACTCACCTTCCAGTTTACCCTTAAAGTTATTTGAAAGATTATGAAAGACACAGGAAAATAAAAATGAGCCAGGGCCCCCCAACATAGAACATGGAATTCTTTCAGAGTAAGTCTTCTGAGTTTTGTACCAAAAACAGAGGCATACAAAATGACAGAAATAGGCATGGATCCACTGATCTTTTTTGCTAAAGAGATCAAATGCAAATTGTTTTTTTGCCCCCTCACCGAGCAAGACAGACAGTACTAAGTAAAATGAGAAGGCATCCCTGGTTTCTGGAGGAAACGAGGCACTCTTGATAAATACTTTACAGTTTTAAGTTACATAATGTGCTTTGATAATGCATTTAGAAACTGAGGAAAGTAATATGGAATAGGGGAATATAAGAACAGATATTGAGGGGCACCTGAGTGGCTTAGTTGGTTAAGCATCTGCCTTTGACTGAGGTTGTGACTCTGGGGCCCAGGAATTGAGCCCTACTGAGTGGAAAGCCTGCTTCTCCCTCTCCCTTTGCCCCTCCCTCTGCTTGGGTTCTCTCTCTCTCTCTCTCTCTCTCATAAATAAATAAATAAATAAATAAATAAATAAATAAATAAATAAAATCTTACAATAATAATAATAATAATAATAATAAAAGACCATATACTGATTTCTCAGCACCAGTGGGAAGGCGATAAACAGAGCATGGATTATCCAGAAGAAAAGAATTTGAACGATAAAGAAAATCTATACTGGTTATGTAGCCTCTTTTCTTACTCAGAACTAATTAAATGCTTTCATTAGTTGAAAATTCATAACAGATCTCATAGCATGTTTTTAATTATATGCAATTATGCTTGAGTAAACTGGTAAATTTTACATAGTTTTCATTGCAAAGTATTATCTGATAATATTTACCTCATCTTTGTGTTATTTTATTAAATTTTCCAGGCATTATATCCTTCCAGATAGTGAGGTAATGATACATGGGTTGAGAAAACCTATTTAAAAAATTACATCAAAAAAAAAAAATAAAAAAATAAAAAAATAAAAAAATAAAAATAAAAAATTACATCAATATTCAGGTACCCACTGAGAAAAAGTTATGAAAGCAAAACCTTTTTCTTTAATCAGTTTATTATAGCATGTTGTTTTTATATAATAACATACAAAACATATAGCAGAGATAGAAATGTGTTCTTGTGTCATTTATAATCTCTAGGTAAATATAAAATAAAGCTCAGCCTTCTTCCAATTTCTAGCACAAAATATATTCACGAGTCCAAGCCATTCTTCCTAATCATTTCTTCTCTACAACCTCTTTTAAAAGTTTGACCAGTTGTGCTTCTCAGAGCTTGTGCTGATGTTTTCTCCCAGGATAGGTGTTGGGACACAGGATGCCTCTAGTCACCTGTGAGCTCCAAATAGGCCAGGAACAAGTATTTGAAACGAGACATAGTCAGATTCTTGCTGAAGTCAGTTTTAGTTGATACTCATAGTGAGCAGATACATAGGCATCTGGAACTAGGCTGTGACTAGGGCTCCTGGAAATGAATTTGCAAGTTTTACCCATGAAATTACATTGCCTAAAAACCAGCCTGTGCTTCATTTGCCAAGTGTGTTTGACAGAGGAAAAGGATACTACTTACCCCAGAAGTTCTATATGAGCTCGGGGTGGCTGAGATACAGTTGGCATCTAGGTAAAGAGAAGCAGAGAAAGCCACAGAAGGCTAAGAATGAAGAGGCATGGGAACCATGCCAAAGAGTGGATACCAAGATATAAAAATACAGAAATGGCAGCCAGGGTGGCTCTGCGGTTTAGCGCCACCTTCAGCCCAGTGCGTGATCCTGGAGACCCGGGATTGAGTCCCACCTTGGGCTCCCTGCATGGAGCCTGTTTCTCCCTCTGCTTATGTCTCTGCCTCTCTCTCTCTCTCTCATGAATAAATAAATAAAATCTTAAAAAAAAAATACAGAGAAAGCAAAATGTAAATGTGAAAGCAGGAGAGCCTCAGGATGGAGGTTACAGTGGCTGAAAGCTTTCCACTTTGTTGTTACAGTTCAGGGAAATGTCCGTTGCTCTTGTAGCCCTTGTTTTCTGCGTGTGGTAGTTTGTAAACACAGCTACACATAACCCTCTCATCCCCCAGTCTTGAGACTTACTTTAGCCTATAAAATGTGAAGGAGAAGCCTTGGGTACTACTGTATTCCTTCTTGGAGCCCCCATGTAAAGAAGTCTGGGTTACTTAGTGGATGATAAGTCTGGTTACTCCCAACTCCCAATCAACAGCCATTAATTCCACAAGCAGAGCCCCTTAATTGACAAGCTTCTGACCATAGGTGAGTGACAGAACCTAGTGAACACCAACAAAACAAAACAAAACAAAACAAAACAAACAAACAAACAAAAAACCCAAAAAACAACCCAGACTGCTGAGCCCAGGGTGTTTCTGAATAACAGAAGCATGAGCTAAACCAGATGTGGGCACAGTTTTTCTAGAAAGGGCCAGAAAATAAATACTTTAGGCTTTGTGAGCCAAATAACTTCTCTATATCATATTCTTCTTTGTTCATTTATAATCCTTTAAAAGTGTGGAAACCACCCTTGAATTATACTAGAACTGGCTGCTGGTCTGATATGGTGGTCCATGACCCATAATTGGCAGAGCCCTGGTGCCTATAAATGTTTCTTGTTTTAAGGCTGCTAAAGACTGATGTTTGTATGCTCCCAAAATTCACATGTTGAAACTTAATGTCCAATATGATGGTATTTGAAGGTGGGGGCCTTGGGATATGATTAGCTCAAGAGGGTGGAGCCCTCTTGAATGAGATTAGTATCCTTATAAAAGACACCCCAGAGAGCTCCTTGCTCCTTCCTTCATGTGAGGACCCAGCAAGAAAATAGCTATCTATGAACTCGGTAGGAAATGGACGGTCACCAGAAGCTGAATTTGCCAGCACCTTGATTTTGGACTTCCCAGCCTCCAGAACTGTGCAAAAACAAATGTTTCCTGTTTGAGCTACCCAGAATAAATTTTTTTTTTTGTTATAACAATCTAAACAGACTAAGATGAAGGCACTATGCTTTGGGATGGTGTGTTTTTCAGTAGAAGCCAACTGATACACTGTGAGATACTTCTATCTCTTAAAACAAATACACTTTTCCTCAAAATTGGTGTTTTTGCAATCCAAATTACTTTGAATTGGATTACAACTTTCAAACAACATAGTCCATGAGGGAAGAAGTCAGTATCACTCTGAAATAACCTGAAATAGCAAGATTGGTATCCCACAAGAATTTGTGGCTGTTGCTTAGAAAGAGTTTGCATATCCCATAGAAAAAGGCTCTTTCTTTGCTTCTTGAAAATCTCACATATTCAGAAAGCAAACCATTCTTTGCATTATTTCTTGGTACTTGATGTAGCTTACTTTTGTTCTAAATGTGCTTCTTTACAACATATGCTCTGATGGAAGAAATTATCAAAGGATTATTGCTTTCCCTAAATCAATTAGGCTGAAAAGAATGAGTTGTTTTTTCTTTTGCTGTCATTCCAGCTTTATTTCTAAGACAATATATGCAGAAATTGGATTCTAGTAATGGAAAGATTACTGCAAAATTTGCCATCTTAGGTTCTACTCACACCTTGTTTCAATCTTATTAGAACTGAACTCTAAATCTGTATTCTGATGTAAATAAAATCAGGAAAACTTACTAAATACAAGAAAGCCTTGTGTAATGAGGTAAAGGGATGTGTGCATTGTGAGGGAGACAGAGTTTTTTCTTTTCCTTTTCTTTTTCTTTTCTTTCCAAACACAAGAGATGGCTTTAAAGGAAAAGCAATTAGAAAATTTAAATATTCTACTACAAGGCATATTTATTTCAGAAAGAACCTAGCCCTATATAGACGTGGCTTTAAGAAGAAGCTGATGTAGCAGCATGACCCTTCACTCTCTAAAACTGTATTTGGTTTATCAACAGGAAGCATGATCCAAAAGGAAAAGTAGATACTTTGTTTTTCAAGGTAGCCAAGCGAACATCATAGATGGCTTTGCTGAGTAAGCATGTTTTTTGTAACCAACAATAATGGAAGAAATTTCATTAATGGAAATTAATGGAAGTAATTTCTCTGTAACATATTTGAAAAAACTCAGACAATGATTCTTCATAACAGAGGTAGAAGTAAAGAATTAAGAGTCTTCAGGTACTTGAACCAGTCTTGGCTACTTGAACAATACACTGTTGATAAGATTAAGTTCAACCATGAGTCAATTAATATCTGATATTCAATAAATATCAGATATTAATAAATTCTACTTATATTAAGTGAAATTAAAGTTTCTTTTTCAAAGCCTCAACATTTTCCCCAGAGCATTACTTATGAGTATATTGGTTAGAATCTTGTATATAGTAGTAATTCTCTCAATAGATAGATAGATGTATATCTCTATATAAATAGGTACACTGAATATACTTATATGAGTGTAGGGACCTGGTATAAGAAGACTAGGGGCATAGGAGTGAAGAAGATGGCTGAAAGAGAGGCATGATTCCCATGCACCAAAAGTATTGATGTGTCTGGGTCAGAGTCCAAAAGTTATCGTGTGTTGCTGTGGAACTGAAGATGCTTCTTTAAAGACTCACCAGTAAAATACTACTTCCTCCTGGGCTGCTATAATCTGGGATTATTCCTTTCTCATGTTGTTCCTGGAATTGTTAATAACTGCTACCTTGTTGATGCCAGAAGCAGGGAGGCTTAGTTTTCATTGTTTTAAATTTTATTCCCATATTCGGATCTATTTTGTGAGCTCTGTACTGGAAGGGACTGACCTAGAGTTTGCAGGCAAGGAAATAAGGAATATACAATCCAAGCAGAAAAGATCAAGGCATAGAGTTGGGAGTACCCATGAAAAATAACATATGTATAAACTATAATGGAATTATAAAGAGAGTAGGATCCCCTTTTTAAACTTTCTAAAGTTAATAGTTACATATTGTCTCATCTCCTACTTGGAAACTCATTTGTATAAACCTTTCAAATTGTGCTTTCTGGGTTGAGTCACAGATGCCTAGTAGTGGACATCCTTAGATCTAAGTCAAGCATTCATGCTGGAACCCATGCAGTTATGTCTGTGGGTGGGGCTGTTAGAGACCAAAAACACAAATTGATGATGGCTGGGTTATATATAAAGATAACCTTCACTTGTTTTCATCTCGATGGCCTTTGTTTATTGCCACAAGTGAGAAAGGGAAATAATAAAATCTGCATCCAAGGAGGTAGGCGTTGTTTAGGTCTGCTTCTGTAAAGACCTTGAAAATGCTGATATTAATTATTTAGATGGCTCCAGATCACCTCAAGGAAAATCCAAAATCTCTAGGATAGGTTTCTCAACTTGGCACATTGACCTGTTGGACTGAGTAATTCTTCACTGTGGGAGGCTTTCCTGCATAATGTGGAATATTTAGCAGCATCCTAACTTCTATTTACTAGGTACCAGTAGTATGCCTCTGAGTTGTGACAATAGAAAATATCTATAAACTTTGCTAAATATCCTCCAGGAGGAGCAAAATCACACTCTAGTTGAGAAGCTCTGCCTTATAAGAATTCAGAACTTATTTTATCTTTAAGGTGCTTTAATTCTATAAGAGTGTTAAACACTTTAAGCTAATATGATTATAGGTCTCAAATTATCAAATATAGTATCAATTTTGTATAATTTAGTTCTTTATAATAAGAGTAATTTGGAATTTGCTCAAAGGCATTTTTCATATAATTTAAGAATACTTTTCGTATATATGAATTCACAATTTAGGTGAAAAAGACAGTTTTTTTTTTTTTTTTGACTCATATGTCTTCCATGTATCCAGCAATCATGGTTTTTAGACTCTGTTCAAATATAACATAATATATGCAGGCAGAATCACTGGATAATTCCACAATTCTTTCCTGGTGGTTAGCCAGACCAAGATTCCAATCATCTATTGCAAACCGGCTTTCCATATGGTACAATACTGATTTATCCTATAGACCTAATACCCTAGAGATTTCTGTGATATCTTCTTTTGAAAGGTTCTTTGAATGGTTATTTAAAGACTCCATCTATTTTTTCCGTATATGAATAGAAAAACATTTTTTTCTTAATGGCCAGCATATACTATATGCCAACACACTGTAGAACATAATTTTTAAAAGCATTTTAATTTAAACCTACTCTCGGGATCCCTGGGTGGCGCAGCGGTTTAGCGCCTGCCTTTGGCCCAGGGCACGATCCTGGAGACCCGGGATCCAATCCCACGTCGGGCGCCCGGTGCATGGAGCCTGCTTCTCCCTCTGCCTATGTCTCTGCCTCTCTCTCTCTCTCTCTCTCTCTCTGTGACTATCATAAATAAATAAAAATTAAAAAAAAAACCTACTCTCATATAACCTAAACAAATCTAATCTCTTTGCTCTTGTTATACTAAATATATTTATGACTTTTCCATATCACCCAGTACCATCCCATTTTTTTCCCATTCTTATGAAATCTCTCATCCTTTCATTCTTTGAGAACATGCTGCTCCAAACTCTCTAGTATCTAAGAATACCAAGATGACAAGACAGGGTTTTTGTCTTAGAATTATCCAGAAAAAACAGAACACTCAGAAAATTATACCTGTATCTATATTATCTTTCTATCTACCTATCTGCCTATCTATCTGGAAAGATTTATTTTATGAAATTGGCTAATATAGTTGTGGAGACTGTTATGTCCAAAATATACAGAAGAGACCAGCATGCTGGAGGCCAAGAAAGAGTTGATGCTGTAGTTCTAGTCTAAATGCTGACTGTTGGCAGTTTTTTCTCATCAGGAAAGGTTAGTCTTTTTCTATTAAGGCCTTCAACTGATTGGATGAGGCCCACTAGAATGGAAGATAGCCTGCTTTACTCAAAGTCTGATTTAATGTTAATCTTGTATAAAAATAATTTCATCTAGAAAAATCTGAAATAATATTTGATCAAATATCTTCATCTCAGGACCTAGCCAGCTTGACATATAAAAGTAAACATCACAACTCTCAAATAACTCTGAGTTAATATAATGATAAACTATACCTGGAATGGAAGCACTTAATATGTGCATACTGAAGAGAAAGCCTTAAGTCCTTGTAAGGCAGTTGAAAAGGATATCAAGGAGGAGGGAGATTTTAACCTAAGATTTAGAGGTTTTTTTTTCATATTTATGAATTTATTAAGACATTTTTGCATATTTTTTTGTAAATTTATTTTTTATTAGTGTTCAGTTTGCCAACATATAGAATAATACCCAGTGCTCATCCTGTCAAGCCACCTCAGTGCCCGTCACCCAGTCACCCCCACCCCCGCCCACCTCCCCTTCCACCACCCCTAGTTCGTTTCCCAGAGTTAGGAGTCTTTCATGCTCTGTCTCCCTTTCTGATATTTCCCACTTATTTTTTCTCCTTTCCCCTTTATTCCTTTTCACTATTTTTTATATTCGCCAAATGAATGAGACCATATAATGTTTGTACTTCTCCGATTGACTTATTTCACTCAGCATAATACCCTCCAGTTCCATCCACGTTGAAGCAAATGGTGGGTATTTGTCATTTCTAATGGCTGAGTAATATTCCAATGTGTGGAATCAGAAAAGACCCCGAATAGCCAGGGGAATTAAAAAAAAGAAAACCATAGCTGGGGGCATCACAAAGCCAGATTTCAGGTTGTACTACAAAGCTGTGGTCATCAAGACAGTGTGGTACCGGCACAAAAACAGACACATAGATCAATGGAACAGAATAGAGAACCCAGAAGTGGACCCTCAACTTTTTGGTGAACTAATATTCGACAAAGGAGGAAAGACTATCCACTGGAAGAAAGACAGTCTCTTCAATAAATGGTGCTGGGAAAATTGGACATCCACATGCAGAAGAATGAAACTAGACCACTCTCTTTCACCATACACAAAGATAAACTCAAAATGGATGAAAGATCTAAATGTAAGACAAGATTCCATCAAAATCCTAGAGGAGAACACAGGCAACACCCTTTTTGAACTCGGCCACAGTAACTTCTTGCAAGATACATCCACGAAGGCAAAAGAAACAAAAGCAAAAATGAACTACTGGGACTTCATCAAGATAAGAAGCTTTTGCACAGCAAAGGATACAGTCAACAAAACTAAAAGACAACCTACAGAATGGGAGAAGATATTTGCAAATGACATATCAGATAAAGGGCTAGTTTCCAAGATCTATAAAGAACTTCTTAAACTCAACAGCAAAGAAACAAACAATCCAATCATGAAATGGGCAAAAGACATGAACAGAAATCTCACAGAGGAAGACATAGACATGGCCAACAAGCACATGAGAAAATGCTCTGCGTCACTTGCCATCAGGGAAATACAAATGAAAAACACAATGAGATCCCACCTCACCCCAGTGAGAATGGGGAAAATTAACAAGGCAGGAAACCACAAATGTTGGAGAGGATGTGGAGAAAAGGGAACCCTCTTGCACTGTTGGTGGGAATGTGAAGTGGTGCAGCCACTCTGGAAAACGGTGTGAAGGTTCCTCAAAGAGTTAAAAATAGATTTGCCCTATGACCCAGCAATTGCACTGCTGGGGATTTACCCCAAAGATACAGATGCAATGAAACTCCGGGACACCTGCACCCAGATATTTATAGCAGCAATGTCCACAATAGCCAAACTGTGGAAGGAGTCTCGGTGTCCATCAAAAGATTTAGAGTTTAAATAGGCATTCAGTAGATAAGTGAGTATTACAACCAGATCATGAATTACATCATAGCAGTTGAAAGTGTGTAAAAACAAAGAAATAGGAGAGAATATATATGCTCTAGAGGTCAGAAGTAATTAATTATATGGAGCAGTAATAATTAGCAGCAACAATAGAATGAAGTAAAGTGACAGATAAACTGGAGACTTTTCAAAATCTGATGTCCTTTCTGACACATCTCCATTTACTTTGGAGTGCATTATTTCTGGCACAAGACTTTCCGGCCTCATTTTGTTTGTTTGCTTGTGTATTGGTTGGTTTGGTTAGATTTTTGTGTATGCTATGCTGAACGATTTCAATCTAAGATGAAGCATGATGTAAAGAAAAGAGATGTTAGAGTCAGAGAGAAGAGACTGTCCCATACTAAATTTTGACCTTGAATAAACCACTAATGTCTCTGGGCTTCAGCTTACTCATCTGTAAAATTAGGATAAAATTAACTTACAGGCTTGACATTTAGAAGACTGGCTGCTACTAGAAAATGTACTAAGCAAATGATAGCCATACTTCTGATTGTAATTACTTCCTTTTGGATTAAGAAACCTGAGGGTTTTCTTGGTGAAGAGGAGAAATTTGAAGAAGGACAGAGACAAAATGCCACTGAATAGTTTATCATTGACATAAATAAGGTCAGGGAGTTAGATCAAATTTAATGAAGTCTTGTCTAACTCTATCTTGCTCTGATTTAAAGATTGTAGGGAATATAAACTAGAAAAGACAATTCACAGACGCATCTGGGAGTTTCATGATGCACTCACTCAGGTCTTCCCTATGCCTAGAACATTCCCTTTTCTTCTCTCTCAGGCTGCTGGACCCCTAAGAAACATGATTCTGAGAAAGTTGCATTTTGAATACCAATCCACCATCAGCACATGAGTTCTCTCACCTTAGTGCCCTCCTTTGTTAAATGTAGGTAATAATTTCAAACTCAGAGTTTGCTGTAATGACTAGCTGACAAGATGTTTGTAAATCAAATAGCGCTGCAACAGGAATAAAGTTGACTCTCAGTATATGTCAGCATACTTCTCTAATTGACAGTGGTCACGTATGGGGAATGAATTAATACATTTAGTGTTGACCTGTGTGCAAATGCACTACCACCACTACCCTCCTCCACCAACGAACAACTCCCTTTAAATAAATGATCAGCTATCTTTCATCTTAATCCTTTCTGAGACCATAGATATTCCCGGCTAAATTCAGGGATACTTATATGCAAGAAAAGAAAATCATATTAATTTATTTTGAAAATATAACTCTTAATTCCTTGGTATACTATTTTGTATTTTAGATGTGGAATTTCATACTTTGTGTGAGGTATCTGTTTCACAATAGCAATATGGGTCAGATATTATCATTTCCATCTTATAGCTGAGGACACAAGCTTATCATAGTTTGCCCAAGGTTTTACTCATTTATCAATTATTTACTGAGCTCCTTCAGTATATCAGATAATGTACCACACATTAGGAATACAAAAATGAAGGCAGGAATGGCTTTGATTTCAGACAGTAAAGAGAAAGTAAATAACTAGTCAGTGCCAGCACAGGGGCACAAATTTCATTATACATATAAGGCTGGTGTATTGTAAAGTGTGTGTGTGTAGGGTAGAGACAGGGAGGGTATTGCATGGTACCATAAATACAGTCCATAGGCCACTAATTGTCTAGCTGTGGCTAGAACACAAGAACAAATGTATTTTAATTAAAAATAATAATTCTATAGAAGATTTGAAGTCTATTTCTCAAGCTCTGCTGCAGACTAGGTAGTGAGTTTTTTAAATAGCTTCAAAGTAAAGAGCACATTTTATAATTAGTCTTCTGCAGCTTATGCCATTCTGTTATCAGGACACTTACCCTATTTGACTTCATTTCAAACTCTGGATCAATCTAGACAAGAAAGTATGATCCCTGCTGTTCAACACTGCCACCAATCACTATGTGAGGTGAATCTAGAACTTACTAAAAATACCTCCAAATTAGTATTATGTGAAACACACCTGGAAAATGTGCTCATTAAGAGAGCCTTCAAGATGAGCCCAAACCATCAGTACCTCTGGACTATCCAGGACAAAAAAAAAAAAAAAAAAAAATTAAAACTGATAGGCATCTTCACCTGGCAGTGTCTCTTACATTTTTCATATAGTATCTGTGCTAATTAGGAAACAAACAATGTAGGACTATTGGATTGGGAGAGAGATCTATGTACTGTATAAGCAAGATTTTTAACATGTGTCAGCAATAAACACATATTGGATTTCAATTAAAAGAAGAGACTTTGAAGCTAAAAATGTTAACAAAAATATGCAATCATGCTGATGAAGCACATACTTGCAGTGATGGCTTAGCTTTCTTAATATAGCTTTAAGTGATGGATGATTTCCTCCTTTTTCCACACTTCATTCCAGATAAACTCTACCTAACAAGCTACCTGACCTGAACTTGACAGTATAATTGTCTATTTTTGAAATGAGATAAATGACTATGGGTTGATTATAAATTCTAACTAGCATAACTTGAAATATCCAAGAGAGATTTTATTTCCTGAATTAGAATATATTTAGCTAATAAATGCTTCTTCTGGATGCCTATTGTAGTCACTAGTTTTGTTTTGTTTTACACTTTTAAACTACTGCTCTCCTGAGCCAGCTTTGTGATACATCCAGGCAAACAACTCCCATATTAGTTATCCATATTACTTTCTACTTCACCAAACTATAGAAACAGTCTGGTTTTCTTTAGACTTTATTTGTTTATTTGTGAAAGACACACACACACACACACACACACAGAGAGAGAGAGAAAGAGAGAGAGAGAGAGAGAGAGAGAGAGAGTGAGAGAAAGGCAGGTAGAGACATAGACAGAGGGAGAAGCAGGCTCCCTGCCAGGAGCCTGATGTGGGACTTGATCCTAGGACCCCATGATCACGATCTGAACCAAAGGTAGATGCTCAACCACAGAGCCACCCAGAAACCCATGAAACATCCAGGCTTTTAAATCAGTGATTCACATATTCACTCAGAAAATACTCACGGAATACATGGCAAGTACAAAAATGAAATTATCATTGATGGAGGGAGACAGAAAAGCAATACATTTCAATATCACATGACAATCATTAACATGATGTACATGCATAGATCATAGGTAGGGTGACCCACAAGGTAAGTAGAATGACCGACTAAGTTATTATCCAATGACCGACTAAGTTACTATTATCCAACTAAGTTATTATCCATGATACTTTTGAGAGCAAAATGGGTGTCATTAACAAACAGTTGAAATCTGGAGTCTTGCATGTTGATTCACTTATATACATCATTGCAGAGATAGCAAAATGAGAATTCTTTCTTTTGATCAGTATTTCGGTCAGCATTTAATGAATGGAATCTTGACTAAGACATAATACTTGAACTTGATGTTCAAGTAAATCTTGTGCTGGTTAAGACAGGGCCTATATACATTCACACTTGTATTTCTAGTAATAGCTCAAAATTCCAGGCACAAGCCTCCTTAATTTCTTACTCACTACCTTCTAGCCTTGGTAACAGACTGGAATGACTTGGTTTGTGAAAACTGAGGAAGCTTTGAGGCAAGTGCTAAATCTGATGATGCAATGATGATTGCTGAACCTGGCACACTGTACATGTTCCATACATGCTTGTCCAGTGGTATACTCTGGAGAGGTATGTGACAGAGCTTGCCTCCAAACGTCAGGAAGCCCACGGAGCAGAAGTGAACCAGGGGAAATCACTGCCCAAGAGACAGAATAAGAAGGACATCTTATGTTTAACTTAACTCAACATTCTTGATACCTGCCCTTTTGCCTTAAGGTACTCTTTAGGTACCTCCCTCTTCCTGTATCTGGAGTAAACCTCTGGAACCTTCTCATGTTTGTCTGTTTTTTATTCCCAATCCTCAACTTGGAATCCTTTGTTTTTTTTTTTAAAGATTTTATTTATTTATTTATTTATTTATTTACTTACTTACTTACTTACTTACTTACTTACTTACTTACTTACTTATTTGACACACACAGAGAGAGCACAAGCAGGGGGAGCAGTAGGCAGACAGAGAGGGGGAAGCAGGCTCCCTGCTCAGCAGGGACGGATGCGGGGCTCCATCCCAGGGTCCTGGGATCATGACCTGAGCTGAAGGCAGACGACTAACTGACTGAGCCCCCCAGGCGCCCCCTTAACTTGGAATCTGATTCCTGTTCCCCCATTGCCCAGTTGTATTTCCCCCCTACTCTGCTATTTGTTTTCTAGCTTCTCAATCCACCCTCAGCTGATTTCATGACACTCCCTGTCCCAAGTCGAAGGCCTGATTACCCTATCACCATATCAACCTGCTGTGCAGCTCAGAGCTCTCTCCCTACTTCCAGCATATTTGCTAGAAGGGAGCTCTAAGTTCCGAGACAGTTGATGTGGTTATATTCTGAATGTGAGAGAAAGCATATGCATACAAACACAAAATACACACATTCCAAATCTATATAGGCTGATGCTTTTTTCACAGAATACCATCCATGTGACACCGTCCAAATCAAGATGTAGAGCATCCACATAAGTATACCTCAAGGGTAATTACTATTCTAGGTTTTATCACCTTAGATTATTTTTCAGTTTTTGAACATTGTATAAGTGTAATCATATAAAATTCACTACTTTTGTGTTTGGTTTCTTTCACTCAATATTGTATCTATGGAATATATCCTTTCTGTTGAGTATATCAGAGCTGATTCTTTTTCAATGCTCTGTGATATTCTCTCAATATGTCACAGTTATTTACCTATTCTACTGTCAATGGGTATGTGGGACTTTTTATTGCTTTTAGTTGTCATTATTAAAACATCTAAGAACATTCTTGCATATATTTTTTGAATATACATAAGCATGCAACTTCTTTTGGTTATATGCCAATGAACAGAATTTTTGAGTCAAAGGGAATTTGTATACCTAGATTTAGTAGAAACTGCAAAAGTTTCTTCAAAATGTTTTTTTTTTAAGTTTTTATCTAAATTCCAGTTAGTTAACATATAGTGTTATATTAGTTTCAGGTGTACAATATAGCAAATCAACAGTTCTTTATGTTACTCAGCATTCATCAAGATAAGGGTATTCTTAATCTCCTTCACCTATTTCATCCAGCTCCCACCCACCTCCCTCTGGTAACCATCAGTTTGAATTTGTTTTCTGTCATTAAGAGTCTGATTCTTGATTTGTCTTTCTTTTTTCCCCTTTGCTCATTTGTTTTGTTTCTTAAACTCCACATATAAGTGAAATTATATTGTATTTGTCTTTCTCAGACTGCCTTATTCACTTAGCATTATATTCTCTAGCTCCATCCATGTCCAAATGGGAACACAATTTCATCCTTTTTTATGGCTGAATAATATTTGTGTGTGTGTGTGTGTGTGTGTGTATACATCTTATTTATCCATTCATCAATTGATGCATGCTTGAGCTGTTTGCATATTTTGGCTATTGTAAATAATTCTGCTATAAATATATAAACAAAGTGTTGTTGTTTATACCAATGTACCAATTTTTTCCCATCAATTTACAGTCCTACCAGCAATGTATGAGCATTCCTTTAGAGTTGTATGTTCGCCAATTCATGGTAATATTAGTCTTTTTAATTCATCAATTCTGATGAGTCTACAGTGGAAAACTCTTTATAAGTCCAGATATAAGATTCAATGTTGGATCTAATGACTTCCCAGGATAGAGAATGAAATCTGACATACCTTATAGACATGTGAAGACACCTACCTGTATTCAGCTTTTAGATTTATGGTGTGTAGTGAGCTGTGTTTACGATGACTGATTTTTGGGACACTTCTTTTGATCATGGTCAGTTTATGCTGAACACACTTGATCTTGAGTACAGAGAAAAATAAAAACAAAGACAACCAAAGATGTCAAGCTGGGTTTCTTTGCTATTATTTTTCTGCAGATGATTATTTCCATCTATTCAGTAATATTTTGAAAATAGATCCTGTACACTTTGCAAGTGACATTAGGCAATACTTTGGATGCCAGGTACAAGATCCATGTAAGGATGCATCAGTTAGAGGTGACTTTAGGAATATCTATTCACATTGTATTCTTAATTATACCCTGTTGTTTCCAAACCTGGATTTAGTAAACTATTCACTGTCTTCATGGCTCTTTCCAGAAATTAATCAAGAGAACTTGGAATCACACTTCCTGTTAGTTATTATAAATCTTACTATTAGCTCAGCTAAAACAGCATATGAAGGAATATAGGGCTTAAAGTTCAAAACTAAACTTGGTCACTCATACTTTCACAGAGGAAAACAATAAAAGAAGCAAGCAGAAAAGAAAGAAATAATGTATATACATTTACATTATACATACATATATGTGAAGCAAATCATATTAAACCATTCTTATTTGATTATCATCAGGAAAAAATATGTGTCTATATTTTTATTCATGCAAGATTGCACTGAGATATTTATTCATATCAGGGGTATGTTTTGCCCAGATAACATATTTTTACTAATGCAAGTAATATTTTTAGTGAGTAATCAACATATCCTGGCATAAGTTATTTGTGGTCATACTAACATGATTAATTTTAGGAGCCATATATTGGAGTTAATTTCACCTTTGCCCTAGTCAACAAGACATGGAAGTATATGAAAGCATGATGCGTATTTAACCAACAGAAGCCATCTGTCTGTGATTATTAAAATACCATTTCATAGCATTAACTAACAAGATTATGTAAGTATACCTGAAAATACTGAAATAAGGAAAAGCAATATCCATTATAAGAGGGTATGTTTTACATGAAACATTTTAATTTATTAACAAAAATATTAAGGTATCACAGCTACTTTTTTTTTCTTCTGACACCATTTTTTAAGGATCCTTATCTATGTAATTTAAAAACTCAAGTACTTCAAACAGAGAATAGTGCTGGAAATTTGGAAATGCAAGCCCTCAGTGCAAGCACTCATAGGACATAGTTTGAATACATAAGAAATACTGCTCTCATATTAGAGGCTAATCAACAGCCTAATCTCCTTCATAAGTAGTTTTTTTTCCCTCTGAGATACATGTGTCAAAGAGTGAAACTAATCATATCAACAGCAATTTACTTTGCTTTCCTTGAAATCGTTCAGATTTTTTTCTCAGTGTTTAGATTCCCCTTTTTGTGGATTTTCTGTTTCTAATGCTAATCAATCAAACTGAACGTCAAATTTTTAAAAATATATTATCTCATGTTCAGTGAACATTTCATTACAAAGCAAGATTATTATGATTTTTGAGGTTAAAGTAATCGTGGTAATCATCATTTTCAAGGCCAAATGAATTTTTGTTTATTCATAAACATTTGTGCCAAGACTTGAGCTGCATATAGGGAAAATATATATAAATAAGATAAAGCTCTTTAACTCAAGAAGACATAGAGAGACAGGTAAGCAGAACCAGCATTTAATACATGGTGTGATTGTAAGTGGTAAGAGTTAGGCACATTGTAATATGGTAGCACTTGGAGTCATGCCTCACCAATTCTAGGAGAAGGAAAATCTAAAGGAATTATATATTTAAGCTCTTGAGTAAGATTAGTATTGACACTAAAGTGAAGGAATAATGGAAAACTGTTTAAGCAAAGGAATTTCTTTGTGAAAATCTTGGTGGCTGAAAAGAACACAGATAATCTGGAGGAAGGATAGCAAGAATTCAATAAGCTCAGAGCATAGATAGATGGCAAGATATCTCCCTGATATCAGAGAAGATAACAGGAAGAAACTGGGCTGGTAAGGTAAGATGAGGCTAGCTTCCATTGTCAAGGGGAGTCTTTTAGAAATGACTCCATAATATTGAAAAAATTACTTCTCTGGTTTTACATTTGAGCTGTACTACTTTCCTTTCATCTACTCTTCTATGGCCGTATTATTCTCTATGTGGCTTGTAAAACACAGCAAGTAAGTGCTCTCCCTCCTGATGGACCTATGACTTGCTCCACTTGCCTCCACTGGCTCTACTCAAACATCAGCTATGCCACAAGGAATTGCTTAGTGCCCAGTGTAAAGTCATGGTTTTCTGACACTATGTCCTATTTTCTTGCTTTATTTTTTCCCATAGCACTGGCCACTTCCATAATCTATATATTTTCTAGTTAATGTTTGATTATTTTTTCTCACACTAGAAACTAAGTCCCAGAAAAACATAGATTCTTACTTGTTTTGCTCTTTGGTACTTCATCAGCATCTAATACAGGAGCTGGTAGACAGTAGATACTTAATAAATGTTTCTTGAGTAAATGAATAAATTAATAAATGCTAGCTATCATATTTTCTCCCTTCTGAAAACTTTAACTGGAATAGCCATACTTACTACTTGCTCTTTTTCACATTCGTTTCTTTAATAGGATCTTTTTTCTTCCAATAGAAAATATTAGATGTATCTATTTTTGCTTTTCATTATAATGCATGTCTGTATTCAACTATGATCTGTAACAGCTCCAACTACTAATAAAATTTTATGTTACTCATTCCACTTTCTAAGTTTCACTATTAAAGCTAATAAAAGCCCCCCAAAATGTGTGAAACTAAATTAACAGTTGAACAAGGATAGTAGAAATCTTGTTAGAATTTTCTGTTGTAACTTTCTATTATGCTTTTCCTTTTACTTTTTTCCCTCCGAAAACTACTATGGCTACACAGTAGAGAAGTAGTGAAATATTTTCACAAATGAATTATTTTGAGTTTTTGGCTTAATGAGTCTGTCATTTGATGCAGCTACTAAACAAAACAAATGCAAATACAACATTAAACTCACTGAGACGTGTCCTGCAAGAAAGTGAGTCCTTTATACTCTGATCACGTCTGACTGGAGGTAATATTTATCTTCACAATTGCACTTATGTAGTACTGCGATGATCTATTCCTTTGTTCACCTCCATTACTAGATTTTGAACAAATCTGGAAGAGAAAATATCTTTTGCCCATATGTAGGGGCATATCAGAGATATATCGGCATACTGCTAATCTATAGAGATTTTCCTAAGTAATCCTTGTTTGCGTTCCAGTACATATACAGAGTTTAACACACTTTCTGGCATAAGAATTTCAATTCTGTAAAAACTGCTCTGAAACAAACAGGTACATCTTTTGATCTGAGGTTTTGAAGGGTAGGAGGGGTACAAATGTCCATTTGCAACGAATTTTCCATAGGCCTTGAGAATAAGGCCAAAATGAGCAGGAGAGTGAACATTTCCAAGGATAATTGTAGTCTTGGACTGAGCATCACAGATGTTCGTTGAAAGCTTTGTGGCCTAGGAAACTTCAAGAAATTCCATGTGTGTTTCTTGGAGAAAAAATATCTTTCTGTGAAATTGAGAACATAATTTATTATAACATCATGAGGCTCAAACACTCTTGTTATGGTTTCCATATAATAGAAAATATCTCAATGTAGAGAAAGAAAGAATTCCCATGTTTACTTTGTTCCAGCATAATGATGTGAATTGAGAAAGTATTCATTTTCAGGGGTCTACATATAACTGAATCCATGTTGGACATTATCAGAAGGGGTTGCAAGAGCCTCTGTACCTGTAGCAATGGTGCTGGTTGTGGCAGAAAGGAAATGGTGCTGATGCTGGATGTCATTGGCCGTGGAAGTAATACCAGTGAACTTGTGCTCAAAGTTGAGGACTCAGTACAGGGATAATAATAGGACAGTAAAGGTTGGACTGATGTACCCATTGAGACAATCCCTAAGTCTCTCAGGGAATATTTGAAGAGAGCACCAAGAAAGAGATGATCACATCTCCTCCAAACACAAGAATTCTAAGCTCTTGAAATAATAAGAGTTTCAGATAATCAAGAGGTAAAACATAAAGATGATCAAAAGCAAGAATAGAAGGGTATAGGCATATCTTAAAAAGTACCAAATAGAAACCCTAGATGTGAAAAATACAATCTTTCAAATTCAAAACACAAACATATGAGCTCAGAGAATGAGAGAAAATATTAAAAGTTCTCAGACTTCTAAAAACCCAGACTTTTCTATAAAAGAAAGATCATGAATCAAAAGCCATTTCATCAGCAAAAATGGAAACCAACTATAATGTTGTCTTTCAAACATTTAGAGAAAGTATAAACCTAGAATTCTACTCACAACTACACTGTTATCCAAGAGTGAATGTGAAAAAGAAAATACATGACTTAGAAAGACTGGGAGTGCTTACCAATCATAGACTAACTAAATAAATGCTAAAGTATTTTCCTTAGAACAAAAGGAGACACACAGAAAAGGGAATGAGTTGCAAGAAATAATGGTAAGTAGAATAAGAGGCAACATATTGCCAAATCTAAATGAAATGTTATTGTAAATATAGTGATGACTGTGCTGGGGAGTTTAAATTCAAAATAGAGCTAAAATATTGATAAAGGGTAACACAGAAGATGATGGGTGTGCAAGATTCTAATAAAAACTTTTTTTGGTCCATATTACTACAGAAGCAAGATAAAGATTCAGGTTTCTAACCTCTGATGTGATATTCTGAAATATGAAAAATTATAAAAATTATTTTTGAAATCTTTCCCTTCAATTTGAAGTAAAGCTAATTTGGCAGCAAAATGTGACCTTAACTAATGTGCAAGGATATGTAAGGTCTTATTTGTCGTATTCAGTATCAACGACCACATGATTCAGTGCAGACAGATTGATGTGCAATTAAGAAATGCCTCTCCAGATCCTGCTCCTGATGTTACATAATATGTAATGGATGTATTATCTTTCTAAGATCTGAAAAATGTTGAAGCAAAAAGACATCTAGCACCATGGGATTGGAATAAGCTACTATGGATCTGTAATGATAATTTGCATCTTAACAATTATGTTAAATATTATACATGCTCATATATCATATCACATCAAGTATTAAGAACATTACTAACAGATAAGAAATTGGAGGAACTAATGAAAATATTATGAATCTAAGAAGGCCAGAAGTGAAAAATGAAAGATGTAGAGAAAAAAATTGATCATTTAAAACCTAGAAAGACCAAGTATATCAGTAATCTTAATATACATGAAAAAATTAAACTTACCAGATAAATCCCAGAGAATAACAGTTTGCATTATATAGTATAAATAGTATTTAAAAACAAGAAGTAAGATAATATTTCTAAGAACGGTTATATAATTTAATGGCCAGGTATGTCTTACTAGACTGAAAGATAATTAATGTACAATCTACAATGCATATTTTCATTTAGTTTAAAAGAATTTTTTGTTTGTCTTGATAATTCTTTGACCCATAGTTTATTCAGAGATATGTCATTTAATTTCCAAATATTTGTTTGGAGGGAGGGGTTCAAGCTATTTTTAGTCACCTGTTTCTAGTCTAGTTCCTCTGTGGTCTGAAAATATATTTTGTATCATTTTGGTTATTTTCGACTTATTCGAGTGTATTTTTGGCTCAGAATGTGTTATTTCTTGGTGATTGTTCCATGCAAGCTTGAGGAGAATGTGCATTCTGTGACTGTTGGATGGGAAACCTATAAATGTCAATTAGGTCAAGGTGATTGATCATGCTCTTCAAGTCATCCATACCTTTACTGATTTTCTGCCTTCTTGATCTATCAGTTGCTGAAAGAAAATTGTGGGAGACTCCAGTTCTAATAGTGGATTTGTCTATTCATCCTTTCAATTCCACCAGCTTTTGCCTCATGTATTTTGAAGTTCTGTCAGGTTTATACACAGTAAGGATTCTTTTGTCTTTTTAGAGAATTGGCTCCTGTATCATTATGTTTGTTTTTATATTTAGTGGTTGCCCTGGAATTTACAATATACATTCACTAAAATGGCCCACATCTGATTCAAATACTGCTATATAACTCCATTCCAAGTGCAAGTACCTTATGGCAGATTATTTCCAATTCCTCCTTTCCAATACTTGTGATACTATGGTCATTCGTTTCACTCATCCACATGCTACATATGCTACTCAGGATATTATTAGTATTATTAATTATTAAAACTATTTAAACAGTTATCTTTTATACCTATGAAAAATAAGAAACACAGAAAATGTTATTTTACGTTCACCTATTCCTTCTCCTGAACTTTTCTGTTTTTTGTTTTGTTTTGTTTATGAGACAGCAGTTTCTGACCTATATCATTTTACATCCATCTGCAGAATTTCTTTTAATATTTCTTTTAAGGCAGGTCTACTGATTAATGCATTCCTTCAATTTTTGATTTTTAAGAAAGTCTTTTTTCTTCCTCATTTTTAAAGGAGGATTTTCAGTTGATATAGAACTCTAAGATTTCTCTGGCTTCCTTCAAGTTTTTCTACTCAGTTTTCTGTAGTTGAATATAATATATATAGTTGGTTTTTGTTTGTTTAGTTGGTTTAAGTTTATCTTGTTTGGTGTTTTCTGTGTTTCTAGATCTCTGGTTTGCTTTTGATAATTAATGTTGGAAAGTTCACAGCTATTAATACTTCAAATAGTCCTGTTTCATTCTCTTTCTTATCCTCTGTTTATTTAAAATATATGTTACAGCTTTTTATATTGTCCCATAGTTATTGTGTGTCATTTTTAAAAATACCTTTTCTTTGATTTTTGATGTGAGAATTTTTTTTTTTTTTTTTGATGTGAGAATTTTCTGTTGACCTATCTTTAAGTCCTCTGATTCTCTCTCTTGGGTGTTCTGATGAGCCTGTCAAAGAGACTCTATTTTCTGTTACAGTGGGAGCTTTTTTGTTTCTTTTTTTTTTTTCTGTTACTTCCTTCAGTTCTTTTTTTGAGTTCCCATCTCTCTGCTTTCAGTACCCATATATTCTTGCATATTTTCTATTTTTCTATTAGATCCTTAAACATATTAATCCTAGTTACTTCATATACCCAAGTAATATACAGCATTTGTGTCATATCTGAGACTAGTTCTGATGCTTGCTTTATCTTTTTAGATTGTGGATTTAGCAGCTTCTGCTCCTAGTGAGCAGAATCTCAGTTCCTAAGTTTCTGAATACACCAGATTCCAGAGTTAATAATTTATCCTACAGCTTCACTTCTCTGATGGTCCAGAAAAATTAGTTTTATTTTTAGTTTTTACAGATTTTTCTGATGGATAAAAGTGATAACTTCCAAGACATTTTTTTTTGGATCTGAAATAATAAATTTAAACTCTATTAAAAATATTTTTAAAAGAACTATCAGAAGCTCTAGAAAATATAAAAAGCAGACAAACATTGTAGAAAGCTGACATTAAGGAAAAGGGAGTGCCACAAAATGGTTTTCCAGTCTCCTATAGGTTTTGTTCTAAATATAGAATGCACTTAGGTGCAAAGAGCTGCTAGAACTTTAATGGAAATCACGCTATCTTTCTGACCTGAAAAACAAGGAGAAATAAAGCATAGAAAATCTAGATATTTGAAAAGTGATATGTAGTTCCATGAAGGAGAGCCACAGGAGGTGATCTCTAAATCAGTGCATAGCCTTGTCTAAGTACTTGGATGACCACTAAATAATGTCTAAGCAAGACATATTCAATCATCCTTTAAAGAATAAATGATCTGAACTAAGAATTTTATTGTTATTCAAGAGTCAGAGTGTTTAGCTTGAATGAAAACAAATTAATTGCCCAATAAAACAACGACCAAAAAGAATCAAATTGTTTGACAGAATGTAACAGAATTCAGAATCTTCATATCAGAGCATTCATAATATCCAAGACCAACCCCTAAATTTCTTAACATTCAAGAACCAGGAAAATTTGTGTGACCCACTCTCAACAGAAAATAAAATCAGAGGAGTATGACCACAAAATAATCCAGATGTTACAATTGACAAACATGTGAAATCAACTATTTTTAACAATGTTCAGTAAAACAAAGGGAAATGCACTAAAAAATAGATAAAATCATGAAAAATCTCAGCAAATAAATAGAAATAACAATTTACAGCTGAAAATTAGTATATTATTTTTTTGTTGTTGTTGAAAATTACTATATTAAATAAAACATTCACTGGGACTACTAGTAGAATATAAACAAAGGAAACTATTTAATGCAAATTATCCAATCTGCAGAGGAAAGAAAAAAAGAAAGAAAGAAAGAAAGAAAGAAAGAAAGAAAGAAGAAAGAAAGAAAGAAAGAAAGAAAGAAAGAAAGAAAGAAAGAAAGAAAATGAATCAGCTAAGGATGGGGAGGGGGGATGGGTTCATCATTAAAGTTTTAACTCATGTACAACTCTTGTACCAGAAAGAAAAGGAGAAAGAGTAGGACAGGAAAAATATTTGAAGGCCTATTGATCAACACTGTTGAATTTGTTGAAAGGCATCAATTTTCAGAATCAAGAATTTCAGCAAACCCCAGATAGGATAAATAGAAAGAAAGGGAAAAGAAAAGAGAGAGAGGAATGAAAGAAGGAAGGAAGGAAAGGAAGGAGTGAGCCAAATTTATGGTATTTAAACTTATAAAAGCTAAAAAGTAAAGAAATTCAAGTAGAAAAAATAAAAAAAATTACACATAGAGCAACAATAATTGTAATGACTATGGATGTTTCATGAGAAATCACAGAGGCCAGAAAACAGCGGAGCACAAACTTTATAAAGTACTTTAAAAAAATGAAAAACTGGCAAGTCAGAATTCTATATCTTGTAAAAATATCTTTCAGGAATAAAAGCCAAACAGAGACACTTTATTTTTTAACAATTATTTTAAAGATTTTTAAACAGATTTTATTTATTTTTTCATGAGCGACACAGATAGAAAGAGAGGGAGATACAAAGGCACAGGGAGAAGTAGGCTCCATGCAGAAAGCCTGATGTGGTACTCAATCCCAGGACTCCAAGATGATGCCCTGGGCCAAAGGCAGAAGCTCAACCGCTGAGCCACCCAGGTGTCCCAACAAAGACACTTTAAACTGAAGAACATCAAGACACTTTATAACCTTCAGGTCTATATTAGGAGGGAAAAAGTGCTAAGAGAAGTTCCTCAGGCTGAAGTGAAATTATCAGAAAGAAATATTTTTAGAAAGAAATGCATTACCTACAATAGTCAAATTATGGAAACAGCCTATGTCTATTGACTGATGAATAGAGAAAGAAGAATGGTATATATACTTAAGGGAATATTGCTCAGCCATCAGAAAGAATGAAATCTTATCATTTGCAATGATGTGGATGGAGCAAAGTGGAAGATGTCAGTCAGAAAAAGGCAAATATCATAGGATCTCACTCACATGTGGAATTTAGGAAATAAAACAAACAAAGTGGGAAGAGAGAGAGAGAGAGAGAGAGAGAGAGAAATCAAGAAACAGATTCTTAACTGTAGAGAACAAACTGATGGTTACCAGAGAGAGAGTCAGGTGTGGTGGGGATGGTGGTGGGGATGGGTCAGATAAGGGATGGGGATAAGCCCTGGATGTTGTATGGAGGTGTTGAATCACTATATTGTACACCTGAAAGTAATATAACACTCTATGTTAACTAATTAGAATTTAAAGGAAAACTTAAAAAAAAAAAAAGAAATGAAAACAAATTAGGAACATTAGAAATAGCAAATATCTCAGTAAATATGTAATATTATCTTCTTCATTGTGTTCTTTAAGATATATATAATTATTTAAAGCAAAAATTATAACATGGTCTTATTGAATGCTTACTGTAAGTAAGGGTAAGACATATGACAACTATTCTATAAAGAGTATCAGGAAGTAGCTAAAGGAACCTCTATGGCTATAGGTTTATTGCATAATTTTGTAAAATGGTATATTTACTGATAGAGGACTTTGAAAGTTTAAGAAAGCATATTTTAATTCCTAGAGAAAACCACTAAAAGAGTAATACAAAGATATATAGCCAAAAGCCAAGAGGTAAATTAAATGGAACAAGTAAGAATTCAAGTCATAAAAACAAGTTAAAAAATGGAGAACAGAGGGACAAAAAAACAGAGATACAAAGGGTAAAATAAAAGATGACATATCTAATTCTAACCAAATGAATAATTACATTTATATTAATGGTCTGGACATTCCAATTTAAAGCCAGAGATTATCAAGGTGTATAAGAAGACAAGATCTAGTAATATGCTAGCTATAAAAGACACATTCTACATATAAAGACACATACTGGGTAAAAACAAATGAAAGGAAAAGACAGCTGAATTGGCTATACAAGTACGCCTTGTTTTATTGCGCTTTGCTTTACTGCACTTGGCAGATATTACATGTTTTACAAATTGAAGGTTTGTGGCAACCCTGCTTCAAGCAAGTCTGATGACGCCATTTTTCCAACAGAATTTGCTCAAGTTGTGTCTCTGTGTCACATTTTGGTAATTCTTGCAATATTTCAATTTTTTTCATTATTATTATATTTGAATTGCTTCTATTTCATCATAATTTTAATGGATGTGAAGGTGCTCTTTATGGATGAGCAAAGAAAATGGTTTCTTGAAATGGGATCTATTCACTCTGAAGATTGTTGAAATGACAACAAAAGGATTTAAAATATTATATAAATGTAGTTGACAAAGCAGTGGCAAGGCTTGAGAAGATTGACTAATTTTGAAAAAAAACCCCACTGTAGGTAAAATGCTGTCAAACAGCATCTCATACTACAGAGAAATCATTTGTAAAAGGAAGAGCCAAGCCATGTGGCAAACTTTATTGTTGTCTTATGTTAAGAAATTGCCACAGCCATCCCAGCCTTTAACAACAACCACCCTAATGGGTCAGCAGCCACTAGCATAGAGGCAAGACCCTCCATATGCAAAAAGATTATGTCTTGTGGAAAGCTCAGATGATGGTTAGCATTTTTTAACTACAAAGTATTTTTAAATTAAGGTATGTATGTTATTTTTTTCAGACATAATGCTTTTGCATACTTAATGGACTATAGTATTGTGTACACATAACTTTTATATACACTGGAAAACCAAAAAGCCTCATTTGACTCATTTTATTCTGATGTTTACTTTATTGTGGTGGTCTGGAACCAAACTAGTAATATCTATGAGGTATGCCTATATTAACATCAGATAAAATATACTTCTAGGCAAGAGTATTATCAGAAATAAAGAAAGGTGTTTCAAAACAATAAAAAGGTAATTTTTATAGGAAAGTCATGACAATGTAAATGAATATGTGCCTGTAAAAAACAAAGCCTCAATAAACAGGAAGCAAAAAGCAATCCCACAGATCAGATTTTACCACCCCCATTTTAGCATGTCCAGTGTCTACTGTCTCTGGGCCACCTTCTGGTGTGCTTAAATTATGTTTAAATTATTACATCGTTGACTAGTGAGAGATTTTCAAATCCATTCTTGTGTCCTTTGGACATAGTCCAGTAGTCATCGATAGTGTCCTTGCCTTTCAGAACAAGTTTTTCTTGATTAATTGTACAACAGTCCACACACTGCATTTACCTAGCTCAAGAACCAGTTCTAATTATGTATCCAGTTTAAGTCAATAATTACTGTGGCAAGAATTATGGAGGCTTTGGAGACACAGATTTCTGTTATTCTGGAATACCTGCAAGAAGTCAGGGTATCTTTTCCTAGACTTCAATTAGAGATACTTTAACCCAGAAGTCTGGGCAGAGAAGAGACAAAAGGAAACAGGTTATTGATGATCTAGTTAAAATACCTAGTCACTCTATATATGCACCTCCTCTAAACTTTCAGTTTTTTATACTTTCATCTGTTTTATTCATTAAGACAAAGCTCATTGCATTTGAACACAATTCAATGACTAGTATGTGAAGAATATCGTAGGATAAATATTAGAACTAGATGGAGATTTTGCCTAGTCCAGAGTCTTTTTCACAGAGAATGATGATGGTCAAACTATGTAAGGGACTTGCCTAAGGCCTCATAACAGGAACTACAAACTTCAGGGGAAAATTATCACTTAGAACATCCAGTCAGGGTTCAGTGTTCCCAGAAGTTTCCAGTTATTATAATGTAATGAGAATGGAAGCTTTAATTCTACCATTAATAAATATAAAACTGAAATATAGACCTGCGTACAAAATATTAATTAAGCAATTTTCTTTGACACCAATGCCACCCTTTATTACTAAATGAAACAATATCAAAATGTAGAGTCCAAACTCCAAATATGGTACACTCCAGTGACAAATCCTTTGAATCATTATGTGAACTAACTTGAGTTAAACAGTAAGCTCAAACCATAATTGAGAGGCTCTGAGATACTAAATTGTAATTAGGATGCAAGCAAAATTATATTTGTTGAACTTCAGATAGCTAAAACAAGATATATAAATGCAATAATCACATAAAATCCTGCTGTTTTGATACCAATTTTTGAAGAAAAAAAAAAGAAATGTATTTACTCTAAGAGCTAAGCTTGTTCAGCTTCTCCTGCTCAGGATCAGCTTACAGACTACCAATCTTCCTATACTAAAATGAACACCTATATTTTTCTACATTGTGAGCATTCAAATATGTTTATCAACTCTTCATATTTATGAATAACTACTTAAATACAATTCTTTTCTGAAGCTGTGCCACCAGAATCCTGATGTGAAAAAGTTAGAAGCAGAGAGTTGAACAGCACCTAGAAAAATGTTACATGTCGAGCACAAACTTAAAAAGTAATTAATTCATAGTGGAATCATTGGCTAAAAAATAAAATAAAACTACATGTGAAAATGTATAAACCGTAATACCTCAATCAATTCAGCAATTTCTGTCAGCAAAATCACAATATCACTGAAAACCAAGAGCAGTGACGAACAATAAGACATTTTCTTTACAGTTGCTCACAGAAATATACCCAGTCAATGGTCCCAAATAATTAGAATGTTAATACCATATCATGTATTGAAAGTTGAGTGTATTTCTTATTACTTTATTACTTTAAAATGTTTTTTGTGTGTGATTTGGAGGTATCCAAAGGAAAAAAAATAGAAGAAGGAGAATAGTTTCACATATAATCAGCCTGTAATATAAACCCTGCCTCTACTTTGGGGGCTGTTAATTTCATAATAATCTTTTCAATCTCCTTTACAGTATTTAATATTTAGAAAATGCATTGAAAATGTGAGTGCCTCTCCAAGGTCATCCGTGGTTTAGAAGGAAAGAAATAGAACATTTATAGAAAATTTCTTCTTATACCTAAAAAAGGACACACTCAGAAATGCTGATCATTTCTAAAAGATGCTGCAATGCTTTGTGGAGAGCAGGGCATGAGTCCCGAAGGGGCTGCTGAATATTGTCTTCTTTTTAAAAGATTTTTATTTTTTTTTAAATTTTAGTTAACATATAGTGTAGTATGGTTTCAGGAGTAGAATTCAGTGATTCATCACTTACATGCAAGACCCAGTGCTCATCCCAACAAGTGCCCTCCTTAATGCCCATCACCCATTTAGCCCATCCCCCCACCCACTTCCCCTTCAGCAACCCTCCATTTGTTCTCTATATTTAAGAGTCTCTAATGGTTTGCCTCTGTTTTTATTTTACTTTATTTTCTTTCCCTTCCCCTTCCCAGGCCTTTTAGGCTACAGTTGTAATGTATATCATTATATAATGTAAATCCCAAAAGACAATGTTAAATGTTTGCTCTAAATAATCAAGTAAATCTAAAAGTGTCTAACAGAAAAAAAGATAATCTTTTATATTTATACAATTTAAAAAATTATAGCTGATATTTTTCATTGCTTCCTGAAGAACCAAGTTTCCATCTGGTAGCATGTTCCTTCAAATGGATTTGAAGTGTCTTACAACTATAATGAGCATCTCTTTCCTTCTCTCTCTCTCTCACACACATATACACAAATACACAGGAACATGTCCAATCCAAATTGCAGAACGGAAGTCAAATCCAGTCATCTTCTAAGCAAATCTATTAATGTGCATGAATATTAAATCTATTTCTAAGGTTTCTGGAAGACATTGTAAAGAAAGAAACCTAAATTTCATTTCAAAGAAAAAAATAAAGCAACAAATCAGAGATGTATCTTCTTGTTACAAAATTTCAAAGTAAGTTTATAATATGGAACTTTAAAGTGATCAGTGATTAATAAAACTGAAATACTTTAGAATGAAGATATGTTTTCTGTGGCCTTATTTATTTATTTGTTGCTTGATTGCTGTATATCAAGCCTTAATATAAAAAATCTTTTATAGGATGGTATTATTTAAACATTCACAAGTCCCAGTTACTATTTAAAGATTTTATTTATTTATTCATGAGAGACACAGAGAGAAAGACAGAGACACAGGCAGATGGAGAAGCAGGCTCCCTGCAGGGAGCCTGATGTGGGACTCTATTCCAGGACCCCAGGATCATGACCTGAACCAAAGGCAGTGCTCAACCACTGAGCCACCCAGGTACCTCCACAAGTCCCATTTACCTGCCTATTTATCTACCTATGATTCCCAAATTCCGCTTCCAATAAATGATCTATGGAAAGATTTCTACAGTCTGGCAAATGTTTCATAAGCCCTTCCTAATTATACCAAAAATACTGCAATAGTTAGATGTGCACTCCTGTCCCTTTCTCTTTATGTCCTGTTTAAGCTTATTAATTCAAGAGCTTGTCATACCAGTTTAACTTTTGAAGGTTCTTATCATAATTAATTTTCCATGAAACCTAGTAAATTACTTTGTGGAATGATAGCATAAAAATTCCTATCAGTTGCTTTATAGACACTTTTTAAAAATAAACAAAGTTTAATATTTGATCAATATCTACTTTAATTTTTTGTTAATTGTCCTGCTCTAAAGGAAATTCACCAGGCTTGACATTTTTTCTTCTCTCTCTCAGCATAAAATAAATCAATCTTGGAAATACACTAAATCTCTAAAAATGCACAAATGTCATGCATATATACACATATACACAACCCTGTTGAGAGGATGTATTCCTCAACCATAAATAAGTTATTGGCCAAAACAACTTGACTAAAGCAGAAGTAAGTGAAAACATATGTAAAAATGTTTTACCCAATCAACAATTTAGGAGTTTTAAACTTTGAGAATGTCGATTCTGCTGATTAGAGTTAACCTCACTGGCCGCATTTCATGGCATAGTTAAACATGTTCCTCTGGCAAGAGCTATTCATAGTGTAATACATCAAATTGTAAAATTGCAAAATGGTTTTATTTTCTAATAGTTCTTTTTAGTTAATTTTATTCTCAAAGACTTAAGATTCTTTTTGAAAATTACTATTACTCCTCCATCCAAAAGGAGAGTTTAGTAGAACTTTTAGCCACATAGTAATTCTCAAGAATTACATTCTACAAAATAAATAGGTGACCTTGCCACTTTTATAAAGCAGGAACAATTAAAATTTCATTGACATGTCTAAATAAATTGAAATGTTTTTAAGAAAGAAGATTTCAAGTGTGTTTGAAAGGACAGGGTCCACTGTTCTTGCTGCCTCAGAATGGAGAGAAAAAGTAACTCATATTTTTAAATTATCTTTGAGTAATGGTGAAGAGAGACCTGAATGAATGTAATTATCGGGTGCATAATCTCATTAATTTGAAGTAAAACTGAACAGGGGATCTGTAGTTCTGAGTATTAGCTTCCCAATTCTGTTCATAAAGGCATATATATTGTCCAACTTTTCTCCTGTATAATCAGCTATATACTCAGAAGAAATAATTTTGTAATGAGTAATGCAAGATTTGAACATTATGAAAAGGCTACAGAAAAATTAATTTGGACCCAAGGGTAGTTGATGCATCTGAAGAGTATACATTGGGATGCTTCAGAGATTCCACAAAATAATCTCACTTAAAATTAAAATCTTTAGGGGATCCCAGGGTAGCTCAACGGTTTAGCGCCTCCCTTCAACCAGGGCATAATCCTGGAGTCCTGGGATTGAGTCCCACATCTGGCTCCCAGCATGGGGCCTGCTTCTCCCTCTGCCTGTATCTCTGCCTCTGTGTGTCTCTCATGAATAAATAAATAAAATTAAAAACAAATAAATAGATAAAATTTTTAGCACAAATTATTTTTCCTTCTTTATTGCTTTCAAGTTTACAAAATACCAAATATGCACAAATTTTAAAAACCAAGCAATTAGAAAATATGTAAGGTAGAAAGTTGAATTCTCTTAACTTTGTTAACTTCTATTAGTATATTGTTTATGAACTTCTAGGAACATCCACTAGGTGTATAATTATGTATTTATATTAACAAATATGTATTATACTTACATTTATGACCCAAAGACAAATATATCTTGTACATTTTCTGCAACTTATTTTTTCACTTAAAATATGTCATGTCCTGGAGTGCCTGGGTGGCTCAGTCAGTCAAGCTTCTAACTCTTGATTTCAGTCCATATCATAATCTCAGAGTCTTGAGATCCAGACCCGCATCAGGCTCTGTGCTGGGCATAGAGCCTGCTTAAATTTCTCTCTCTTCCTTTCCCCCTGTCCTTCCACCGCCACCACCGCCTCATCCCTGCTCTATTTCTCTCTCAAAAATAAAAACATAAATAAAGAAATAAATGTCATATCCCTTTTTCTTGACAATTCATATTTCCTGCCTGTAAAGCTTGCAGAGTATTCCATAATATGAGCGTAGTATAATTTATTTATTGAAAGATATTTAGGTGATTTCCATTGATTTTCTATTATACATGGCACCCTAAAAACACTTTGTACATTCTATTCTGTATACACATAGGAATTTTCTCCAAGAAATAAAACTAAAAGTAAAATTACTCGGTTAACATATATATTAATATATAATATATATTATATAATATTTAATTATATATTTAAATTATATAATTAATAATTAATATATGTATTATTTTGAGTCTCAAATTTTCCTCTAAGAGTAACACTAATTTGCATTCCCACCACCTCTAAGAATTTCCTCTAGGATTGGAGTTATTCAATGCAATTTCAACATACAAAAATTCAATTATATTAACGAAGCCCATGAGGAAAAAATGGACATTTATATAAACAATCCTTATTTTAATAATATATATATATTTCAAATATACTTTTATAACTATATTCCAATTCTTTTCCAGTACTGTTGAATTAATGTTTATTAAACGATCCTTACTTTTACTGCTTGGGAAATTTCACAAACACAATATAATTATTAACTTGTATACTTTCTCCATACCTGTCATTCCTTATATCCCCTGGGCATGAGGGCAGGCAATAGAGCTTGCTCAGGACCTTATCCTTAGCAACGTGAAGAAGTTTAGAATATTTTGTTATATTATGTAACATTATGTTATATTATAGCTTCTGTTTGTATTTTCTATATATTTCATAAGTATTTCCATGCCTATTATTACATTTAATAAGTATGAATTCTCATGCATAACTGTTGCATTAGTTTGGAGGTCCCTGTATGGCTCCATTTCAAAAGATATGAGAATGTAAAGAAACAAACAAAAATATTGCTTACTTCTCCTCATGGAATTATTGTCAGCATTAAGTGGTCTTTAAGGCAATTCTTGGGCCTAGAATAAAGTCTCACTAAATAGTGAATAAACTATACGTAGATAGATGTAGTGGTATGCAGGGATTGCAACTAAGGTCAGCTTTTCTTTTCTTTTTTTTTTTTTAAGATTTTGTTTATTTATTCATTAGAGACATAGAGAGAGAGGCAGAGACATAGGCAGAGGGAGAAGCAGGCTCCCTGCAGGATTCCTGATGTGGGACTTGATCCCAGGACCCCGGAATCACGACCTGAGCCAAAGGCAGATGCTCAACCACTGAGCCAGGTACCCCTAAGGTCAGCTTTTCCAGAAACAGGCTGAGATGGGAATTTTCTTATAAGTGACTTATTGATGACCTCCTTCTAAGAAAAACTCTGAGAGTAAAATAGAAACAAGGAAACAACTGAGCAAAGGCATCTTAGTGTAAGTCTATCCCTGGCCTAATCAACGAAGGAAGGAAGGAAGACTTTTGTACACAAGAGTCAGGCACTGGCTTCCCAGGTGAATGAGAGCCACGACTTCCAGAGTGGTATATTCCATTCACATGAGAACAATTCTCTAAAAAGAAGTAGAAGTGGGCGGGGGAGGGGGGTTGGTATAGTCATCAGCAGCTACCACACACAGTAGGAGAGGGATGGGCGCATTGGTCTAGTAAAAGGGATTAAACAGGCCACCAATCGCCCCCAATACAGATAAAACCCATAATATTAATATATAGTGTACCACTAAAATATAATATAAAAATATAATGTAAGATAGAAATATACATTTAAAATGTAATTTATTTCTAAATACTGTAGGCTAAGCATATCAAATTGTGGAAGAAAGAGATAAGAACTGGCAAGAAAAAAATAGTAACATAGAGACAGTTGGAGAAAACAAACTACTAAAGAAAGATTCCATCCCTAGGGACGCCTGGGTGGCTCAGCGATTGAGTATCTCCCTTTGGCTCAGAGCATGATCCTAGGGTCCTGGGATCAAGTCCTACATCAGGCTTCCTGCATGGAACCTCCTTCTCTCTCTGCCTCTCTCTGTGTGTCTCTCATGAATAAATAAATAAAATCTTAAAAAAAAAAAATTCCATCCCCTAACAAACACCACACACATACACACACACACACAACACAAGCACAAAACCTTCAAAATATGTACAGACAACATCTTTGAAGTGAAAGTTATGAAAAATGTAAAGGATAATGTACTTTTAATATTCCACTGAGTGCAATCACAGCTAGTGTTCATCTGCAGATGTCTGCGTGAACTGTGAAATAAACTCACGGAAAACTTTTACAGATGGTTGTTGACCTTGTGCTTGGGATTTCATTATTACTGGGAATAATTTTTAAATATGTTTGCATCAAGATGTTAGGTGTCTTTGAACATCGCAGCCCAAAAATGTTTGAAATATGCTTTTATGACAGCAGAGAGGGATAAAAACTGAAGCACTACCATTAGGCGCTCCCACAAAGGCAAGCACAGGCATCATCTATTTATTATAAAGGAGCTTCTCTTGGAATTGGTGCAGAATTTTATATTTTGAGTACTCACAGGAGAGCAATTACAATATTATTCTGTGGCAAAAGAAATCTTTGCATTGCATATCTCAATGAATATTTGATATGAACACTTATTTTTCATTCTTTGCCTCTCTAAATGCATCAGAATTTATACACGATTGGTCCAAAATATTTAGAAATAACCCTGATTTTCCAAAGAGTTCCAGCTAGTCGTTTTAAAAAAATGATTTGTTCCTTAAGACAATTCAAGGTGTTTATGGTTCAAAAACACTCAGATTTATTATTACACCTTCTACAATTGAATACATTTTACAGGTTTCCCCTGCTACCTGGAAGTATGGGGTTCCTATGAAACTTTTCATAAACTGAAATGGCATAAAGCAAAGAAGCAATTATCATTGACTTACATGGAAAAATTTTAGCATTCCCAGACTCTCAAAAATGACCTTTCTTATGCTATTCTGATACCTCAGGACACATCTTGCTAACAGACACACACAATAAATCGAGATAAAGCACAGATGCTCACATGTACCAGTCAAAGCTATGGCAGCTTAATGCTGAGGTACTGAATGTGAATCCCAGGGAAGGAGCTTGGTGGTGCCATTGTCACTGCTCGGGGAGCACACTGCCTCCATACTTACTCAGGGCAAAACACCTGCTGAGTGCTATTTTTGTTTTTTCTCTTTTTTTCATATACATGTAAATGCTTTTCAGATTTCTTTCAGTTAAAGAGAACAGGGACTAAGGTAGATCTTTCTTTCGTAAAAGTGAAGTGCCATAACTTGATCTTTCAAAAAGTAGAAGATGACTGTACTTAACTCATTTTCTTCTAATCATGAAGATGTTTGTCTTGCTGGATACCAAACTAGACATGTTTCCTCCTCTGAGATGCACAGTCTCACTGAGTATATGGTAGTAGGATCTGTGAGAGAACACACAGCAAAGACTACTCACCAGACTGAAATGGGATAACATAAGAATTAGGATATATGGGAACTTGGCGTCATTGATGACAGCTAATTTCACCTATAGAAACTTAGAAAGGAAAGGACTTTTCCATTTTTCACTGTAAAGATCCTTCAGATGTGGTGTCAGAAGATCTGTGCTCATGTGTCACCTCGCCACATATCAGTTGAGGCACTTTGATCTGTCATTCACCCTTGTAAGACTCCGTTTGCTTGCCTCTAAAATGGAAATGTACATACAACTTTGACTATCTATCACATACTTCCCTCCCTTTGCTCTGGTAGAAATAGGCCCCTTGTACTTGACTTTTCATCTCCCCCTCCACGTCCCACAATCTCTCCTGGTAAAATCCTTAGCATTCTTCAACCCAACTCAGAGCTCAGGCCTTACTTGCCAATTGTTGCTCTCTTGCATGTGATACCATGGCACTTCTAATGTGATTCCATTCCATAGAACGGGGAGGTGGAATTGGAAATTAACACATTTTGGGAGAACGTGCTGTGTGTCAGGCACCGTGCAAATGATTTTCACACATTTTCTCAATGAATTCTAAAAACAACTTTTAAAGTAGGTGATGATATCTCTATTATCCAAATGAGAAAGCAGCCTCTGATGCTTAAAATCATAGAAATAGTCATCAGGGGACTTCACAATAGAACCCATTTAAGATGCTAAGATTTGTACTCTTTTTACTAAATAGCACTCGTTGTATTTAGTTTTTTTTCTTTATATTGAATATCATTCTTGCTTCTTGAAGATTCCATTTATAACACCCATTTTCTAACAGCTTGAGATACAATTCATACAACATACAATTTACTAAAGTAAATAATTCAATGGCTCTTAGTCATTCACAAATATATGCAGTGAAAAATATAATTTTAGAACATTTTTATCACTTCAGAAAGAAATCCCTTAGCTATAACCTTTTTTCTAGCCATAACTGACCATTAATCTACTTTCTGTTTCTATATATTTCCTTATTCTGGACATTTATGAATTTAATCATATAGTATATGGACCAATGTAACTGCCTTTCACTTAAGATACTATTTCATTTTATGTATAGATCACATTTTGTTTACCCATTCATCAGCTGATGGGCATTTGAGTTGTTTCTACCTTTCAGCTCTTATTTTAGCTACAGATAATGCTGCTATAAACATTCAGACACCAGTTTTTGTGCAGGCATATGCTGTAATTTATCTTGGCATATTCAAGGAATGAGACTGCTAAATCATAAGGCAGCTGTAAGTTCAATCATTGGAAGAACCTTCAGGCTATTTTCTAAAGCATCTTCATCATTCCACATTCCCATCAGCAATATATGATGATGCCAATTTCTCCAATCCTTATAAACACTTCTTATTATCTGATTTTTTTTATCCTAGCCACCCTTGTAAGTATGAAGTAATATCTCATTGTGGTTTTGATTTGCACTTCCCTGATACCTAATGATGATGTTGAACATCTTTTCATGTACTTATTTGCCATTTGTACATCTCCCTTGGAGAATATCTATTCCAGTCCTTCGCCCATTTTTAAATTGGGTTATTTATCTTTTTTATTATCAAGTTGTAAGCATTCTTTATATGTTCTAGATGGTAAGTCCTTTTTTAATTTTTTTTATTTTTTAGATGGTAAGTCCTTAATTAGATATATAATTTGCAAATATTTTTTTCCCACTGTGTGTGCTGTCTTTTTATTTTCTTTATGGTGTACTTTAAAGGAAAAAAAAATCATTGTTAAATTATTTATCTCTTTTGCTCTCTTCCTGATCCCTTCCATAATGCTGATGGCAAGTATCTTAGGAACTCAGTGCTGGCACACAAATGCTCATATGAATTGAGCTGGATTGGATTTTTAAATTAATTTTCTTGTTTTGAGTTTTTATTTAAATTCTAGTGAGTTAGCATATAGTATAATATTAGTTTCAGGAGTAAAATTTAGTGATTCATCACCTACATATGATACCTAGTGCTCATCACAAGTGCCCTCCTTAATACCCATCACTCATTTAACCCATCCCCTGCCCACCTTCCTCCAGTAATCCCCAGTTTGTTCTCTATAGTTAGGTTTCTTATGGTTTGCCTCCCTTTCTTTTTCTCTCCCCCTCTCCCTATGTTCATCTGTTTTGCTTCTTAAATTTCACATATGAAATAGACAAACTTAAGTGTTACATAAATAAGATTTTTTTTTCATTTTAATATTACCACTTTGCTGGGAGTTTTATCATGAATTGGTGTTGAATTATATCAAATTCTTTGCACCTTGAGATGATTATTTTTCTTTTATTCTGTTAATATGGTAAATTCCACTGATTGCTTTTCAAATGTTAAATCAATCTTGAATTCCTAGAATAAATGTCACTTGAGTCATATTTTTATATATAACTTTTGTAATATTTTGCTTAAATTTCATTATAATTTGATAAATTTTTTAGTGCATTTGTATCTGTCTCCCTCAGAATTATCAGCCTATACATTTCGTCTCTGCCAGATCCTTGCAGTATGTTGAATTTACAAAGTAAGTTGGAAAACATACTCTGTCCAATTACTCCCTGAGTTTATGAAATATTTGGTATTATTTATTTCTTAAATGTCTGGAACTATTCTTTGTAGATAGAAAGAAAATAAAAGAGATATAGGAATATTAATACTTTCTATTTTTTCTTGTGTCCATAATGATATAAATTCAGTTTTTCAGAGATTTTTAAAAATTCATTAAATTTTGTAATAATAAGCAAAAAATGCTTTGTAGTATATTCTAATTATCTTTTTTTAATGTCTAGAAGATCTATAGTATGATGTTTTCTTTTTTATTCCTGATATTGGAAAATTGTGCTTTTTTATCTTCATCAATTTTACCAGGTACTTATTTTATTATTTTTCAAGGAACCAGCTTTAGTCTTTGTTGACTAAATTGTGCATCTGTGTTCTGCTCTTATCTTTCTTATTGCTTCTCTTAAGTTTTTGGGGTTCAGTTTGCTCTTATTTTTCCAGTTTTCTAAGATGGAATCTTAATCACTGGTTTCCACTTTTCTAATATATGCACTTATAGTTATGAATTTATTTGCTCTCTCCAAGTTTTGATGCATGGTTTTAAAAAGTTTCCCTTATTCAAAATTTAAAAGAATTCCCTATGAATTTTTATTTGATCAAGAGACTTTTTAGAAATGTTTCTTACTCTCCAAACTTACTTTCAGTTACAGATTTCTATTGTAATTTCCCTGTGGTCAGAGAAAATGCTCAGCATGATTTCCCCCTGGAAGACTTGTCATTGCTTCATTGAGTAGAGAGGATTGGTGGTTGTTCACTTCCATCCATTCCACAATTTAGCCACATGATGTTAGGTTGCAGGATTATTTCAATCCACTTCACTTTTGATTTTATCTCTCCAGAGAAAACCTACGGTGTGTTAGTTTAGATTCCTCTTTCTACTGAGGCTTGGTGTCCTCCATACTGAGACTCTGAGAAAGACTTTGCTCTGTATTCCTATTCTAGGTCCCTGATTCCAGCAAAAAACTTTTTAGGAAAACTGGGCATCTTCTAAAAAATGTTCAAGATCACTCATCATCAGGGAAATGCAAATCAAAAGCACAGTGAGATATCACCTCATACTTGTCAGAATGGCTAGTATCCAAAAGACAAGAAATAATGAGTATCGGTGGAGAGAAAGGAACCCTCATTCATTGTTCATAGAAATGTAAATTGGTGCAGTCACTGTGGAAAACAGTTTGGAGGTTAGGCTAAAAAGATAAAAAGATTAAAAGTAGACAAAAAGATTAAAATAGAGATGACATAGGATCCAGTAATTTCATTACTGGATATTTACCCAAGAAAACAAAAACACTAATTTGAAAATGCACCCTATGCATTATGCATTATTATGCACCCTATGTTTATCGCAGCATTGTTTACAATAGCCAAGATATGAAAGCAACACAACTGTCCATAGATAGATGAATGGATAAAGAAAATGTGATGTATATATACAATGGGATATTATTCAGCCATAAAAAAGAATGAGATCTTGTCATTTGTGACAACATGGATTGACCGACCTTAAGGGTATTATGATAAGTGAAATAAGTCAGAGAAAGGTAAATAGCGTATGACTTCACTTATATGTGGAACCTAAAAAACAAACAAACAAATAAACAAATGAAAAACAGACTCTTAAATACAGAGCAAAGTGGTGATTGCCAAGGGGAATGATACATTAAATTTAAATTTTGCTCACCCTTTGTCTATTATAAGACCCCATCTTAAGTGACATACTTTCTTGAGTCTAAAAATTCCACTCATCCTCATAATTCTTATAACAGGAGTTCCCAACCAGTCAAACCAGTGAAGCCTAAGCTATATCCCATTGTATCCCATCTAACTCAATGATACCCACTGCATGCTAACTCCTCAGTTTTTTTCACTCACTTTTTCTTGTATTTAAGTCTCAAAATTATTTGAAGTACAAAGGAGACAAATACAACTGTATGACTACTTGTTTTTTAATCCAAATATTCTCAATCCAATTGGTAGAGGAGTGATATATAAAACATCAAAATTATATTGATTCATATAAGATTTCCCTCAATATATTAATGATTTGAAATATTCTGGACTGTGTCTTCATGTAAAGAGAAAGACTTTGCAATGTATGAAGGCATTATTTTAAAAGGTGGAAGTCTTCGAAAAATGCCTTCTTTTAGTGCGAGTACTGGTTGGTTGGTATGGCTGATACATCCTAAGGTAGCCCCTGATAACTTAGGCCTTTATATAATCCTTTCCTCTTGAATGTGATTGGAACCTGCAACTTTCTTCAAGTAAATATAATATCACTAAGATGATGGGAATAGTACTGTAGGGATTAAGTTAAATTACTTTAGACTTTGTCTTGGCAGACTGCAATATGGATTGTCCTTATAGCCTAGAAGTAGTTGCAGTGTTATCAGAGGGTTAAGTGAGAGCCTGTGAGGAGGACACATGGCAAGGATCTATGGGTAGCCTCTAGAAGCTGGACTAGCCCCCACTGACAGCCAGCAAGAAGAGGGGAATCTCAGTCCTGCAATAGCAAGAGACTGCATTCTGCCAACAATCATGTGGCTTAAGCAAGAACTGCAAGCTCCCAAAGGAACACAGTCTGGCTGACACCTGAATTGCCATCTTGTGAAACTCTGACCAGAGGACCAAGTTTAGCTGGTCAGACTTGGACCCACAGAAATTGTGAGATAATAAATGTGCTTTGCTGTAAGTCGCAGAGCTTGTGATAATTTATTACACAATAGAAAAATAATACAATTGTTTTACTGGATTGAAAAACTGCCATACTTTCCATCATGTTAAATTATATGGGGAACCTTATGAAGTATCAGGATATAGATGAAGTAGCTACAAAGACATTTTCCTAGGATTAAAATAATTGAATATTAAGACTTCTACACTCTAGATTAGATTTTTAGTTTAAAGAACTTTCTCTCAGGGCACTTGGGTAGCTCAGTGGTTGAAGACCTGCTTTTGGCTCGGGTCATGATCCTGGAGACCTGGGACTGAATCTCGCATCAGGATCCCCATGGGGAGCCTGCTTCTCCCTCTGCCTATATCCCTGCCTCTCTGTATCTCTCATGAATAAATAAATACAGTCTTTAAAATTAAAAAAATAAATAAAGAACCTTTTTCTCTTAAAAGCAAATGACCTCAAGGGCCTTATTTGGGAGGAAGAAGCACATGATCCAGTTTAAGGTTGTGAAGAATCAACTGGCTGAGGTATTTGTGATAATGATGTCGATGACAGTGGAGGTTTAACCATGCTAGTATTTTTTTTCATTTTGCTTGTTTTGATTTTTAATATTTTCCAGTGTTATTGTTATAAAGTTTCATAATTTTTAATGATTTCTTCTACTGTATTTTCACCATAGGTTCCGTAATTTTTAGTGTCCTATGTTGCTGAGATTTCCTGGGACACACACACACACAAGTATATAGATACAGATACACATACACTCATAATGCATATATGGCATTACAGCAGAAATACATGTATTCTGAACATCTTCATCCTCAGGACAAAGTCACAAATGACACCACAAGCCTAGAGATAATGGTGCCTTCTCCTTGGACCTTCTCTCCAAGAGACACTGAGTTGACTATACAATTAATTAATATCTTGTGCATCCTGTCCTAGGGCCCTACACAAATATAGGTTAAGTGTGACTCTAGTAGAGGATAAGGGTTATGCTCAGTGTTGACTCTCCAATAACCCTCGTGACCACCCTGACAATGTATTGCAACATTGTACTTGGTGCTAGTAAAGAAACCATATTTTCATACACTCATTTTATAAGTTGAGGTTAATGATTTTTTTTACTAAGAAACTCTATATTTGAATTTTTAAAACTTCCCTGTATTTCCAATTAGATTTATTTCATTATTTATTGACTGTTTTCTGAAGTGAAAAACAATAATTACTTTTTTTTTTTTTTTTTTTTTTTTTTTTAGTAGAAAAACAAGAGATATGTTATAGGACAAAACAGGGATTGGCAAACTTTAACTCAAAGACCAATTCTGCATACCTCCTATTCTTGTAAATAAAGTTTCCTTGGAACACAACTATACCCATTCATTATATACTGCCTCTGACCTTTCTGGAGCTACAAGGGCAGAGTTGAGTTGAGACGATGGAACTATGGCGGACAGAACCAAAAGCATTTACTATTTGTCACTTTAGATAAAAAGTTGCCAAACCCTGAGATAGAAGAAGATTGACCATCTAAGGCCTCTGAAAAACTTCAGAGTCTCTATTTCTTTTGTCTGTTTTTTATTCCCAATTAAGGCATCAAGTAGGCACTTGGATTACAAAGTAATTCCTGTCTCCCTAAAGCTATTTTAAGAAAAAGGAAATCTGCTCCTCTTTTTCCTAACCATAAGAAGAGATTTTGAAGAATTAAATAAATGTTCTTATTTTGGGAAAAGAAACCAATTTTATGTTTCAGTGGGAAAATAATGATAAATAGCCAGATTTTGGCCCTTACATCCAAATTTGTGTTGATTTTGTATACTTTATACTGTACTTTAGAATCTGTATGTCAAAAAAAAAAAAAAAGAATCTGTATGTCATATATGCACACATATACAAGTCTCTCATAAAATATATGGCATTGTTGTCTCTCTTCTCCCCTCCTAAAATAAATCAACCAGATGCAAATAATCATTAGGTTTTGAATGGTTAGCTTTTAAACTAAATAAAAATTTGTTTAACTTGTTCCCCTGTAGATGTACCTCCACCCACCCCCAACCAAATGCATAAATTGAAAGAAGTTAGCCACCTTCTCTCTGAGCAATTTAAAGTAAATTCTGTTGAAAGATATTAGGTGAGAAAGGTTAATGCTAAAATAATGCAGGCACATGGTGTAATACAATTGAAATGATGAATGATCACTTAAATTTTTTCTCCAGTGGAGATGCAGGGTGCTGATGAGCTCAATGTGTGGTGCTACTGTCTCCTATTTGTCATAATTATAGAATATATTTCAGGTCATTTACCTAGAAAGAGTGTCTGGAGTTTATTGTTTAAATGGAAACCTTTCTCTGCCTGGAAAAGTCCTGTAATCTTTTATCATCTGAGATAGATGAACGCTCATCCCTGACAAATTGAATGAAACTGTTATTAGTTGGGAAATTGTATGTTCTGGAAAGTTTCATACTTGTTTTCATGCTGTTAAATACTGTGTGGCTGACTATTTTTCTCTCTCTTGTCTCTGTAAATGTGCGGGGATATATGCATGCTGGAAAATACATTACTGGGTTTAAATATTTCCCAATGTCTTCTGCCTAATAGGTCAAGTCTTCAATCATCATAGAAAAAACAGAACAAAACAAAACAAAACACAAACCTTCCCAAGCTAGTACACATGAATTCTCTCAGTCTAAGAACAGTGGAATCTGAAGATTTTTACAAAAATATAAATGCTCTCTTGAAAAGGAACAATTATATTTCAGACATCTGAGTCTTATTAATAGATATCTTTTCCAAGACACAATATATTTAAATCCAAATCTAAAACAAAAAAAAAAATACCAGCAAGTTAAAACACCATTACTTCTTCTCCACCTTAATTACCAGCAAATGTCCTTGTTTCTATTTTATTGAAAGAATAGAAGCAATCAAAAAGCATACTCATAAGTTCCCACCATTTAAACTCAGCCACTTAAATTGGGGTCTACATGCTCCACCTTCTCCATTACCAAAAGAAGTATCTATATTCCTACTGAAAGCCAGTTCATCTATTTGTGCAGTAGATCTGACAATATGATTTTCTTCACTATTGGATAAATCCTATCAGCATTAAAACCAGTTCTTACTACTCCATTTGAACAAAGCTTCAATTGTACAAACACAAGCCCCTCTTTACTTACTTCACCCTGAATATGCATCATTTCTCTCCATACCCTTACAACTAATTCCTTGAAAGAAATCATGACTGTCTTCCCTTTCTCTTTTCCCATTCTCTTTGAGACCACTTCAATCAAGTTTGCAACTTCAATTCTATTGAAATTTATTCTATCAAGGCCAGGACACCAATGATCACCATTTTGCTAGATTAAATGGTAAATGTTTGGTTGTAATATTTACTCACCTACCAAAAGCATTTGCTCAGAATATGCCCCTTCTCCCACTCATACTATGAAGTTATCATTACCCTGATGCCAAAGACACTAATTGAAGAAAACTGCAATTATTTCTCTTATGAACACTGGTACAAAAACTCTTAACAAAATAGCAATGTATTGAATTCAGAAGCATATTAAATAGTGACCCAATAGTATTTATTCCTGAAATGCAAGGATGGTTCAGCATATAAAGATAAATCCACAGAATACAGTACACTGATAAAACATAGGAAAAAAAGATCACCTTAATTGATGCAGAAAAATCATTTGACAAAATTCAACACCTTTTCATGATAGTATACTTAAAAGGAACTAGGGATAGAAGGAAACTACTTCAACATAATAAATGCTATATATGAAAAATGCACAGAGAACATCATATTCAGTAGTGAAAGACTGAAGCCTTTTCTTCTAATATCAAGAACAAGGAAAGGGTGCCTGTTTTTACCACTTTTATTCAACATCATAATGAAAGTACTAACCTGAACAATTAGGCAAGGAAAAAAAAAAGAGGCATCCAAATAATATATAGAAAACATTTTTTTTTTCTACTCACAAATGAGCAGATTTTCTTCTGATCCTTTTCAATTATATGATCTTATGCATAGAAAAACCTAAATACTGTACAGAAAACTGTTAAAAGTAATTAACAGGGATCCCTGGGTGGCGCAGCGGTTTAGCGCCTGCCTTTGGCCCAGGGCGCGATCCTGGAGACCCGGGATCGAATCCCACGTCGGGCTCCCGGTGCATGGAGCCTGCTTCTCCTCTGCCTGTGTCTCTGCCTCTCTCTCTCTCTCTCTCTCTCTGTGACTATCATAAATAAATAAATAAATAAAGTAATTAACAAATTCATCAAAATGCAAAATAAAAAATCAACACACAAAAATCAGTTGTATTACTATTACAAACAATCTGAAAAGGAAATATAAAAGCCTTACCATTCACAGTAGCATCAAAAGAATAACACTTAGGAATTAACTTAATCAAGAAGGTGAAAGACTTATTTAATGAAAAATTACTTATTTAATGAAAATTGCTAAAAGAATTTAAAGAAGACAGTGGCACATGGGTGGCTCAGTGGTTGAGCATCTGCCTTCAGTTCAGGTCATGATCCTGGGGTCCTGGGATCGAGTCCCACATCAGGCTCCCCTTAAGGAGCTTGTTTCTCTCTCTGCCTGTGTCTCTGCCTCTCTCTGTGTGTCTTTCATGAATAAATGAATAAAATCTTTTTTAAAAAAAAGAATTTAAGGAAGACATAAATAACTGGAAAGAAATTCCATGCTCATGGATTAGAAGTCAATATCATTAATATGGCAACATTACCCAGGACAATCTACAGATTCAATGTACTATCAAAATGTTCATATTGTCTTGCAGTCATGGAAAAATCTTTCCTAAAATTTATATGGAATCATAAGGGACTCCAGATCACTGAAACAATCTTGAAAAAGAAAAACAACACTGGAGGACTCAGACTTCCAGATTTCAAAACTGACTACAAAGTTTCAGTAATCAGAACCAAATGGTATTGTCATAAAGGCAGACATAAAGATCAATGAACTATAATAAAAAGCCCAGAAATAAACCTTCATATATAATTTTCAGCAAAGAAGCCAATGCCATTCGATGGGAGATGGACAGTCTTTTCAACAAATGGTGCTAGTAAAACTGATATCCACATGCAAATGAATAAACATAGATCCTTATCTAGCACCAGATACAAAAATTAACTCAAAATGAATCAAAGACAAAAGCAGAATGTAAAACCTTAAAATAACCTCTTAAAAGAAAACAGAGAAAAGCTTCAGGACATCGGATTTGGCAATAATTTCTTGGCTATAACACCAAATGCATAGTCAATAAAAGAAAAACAAACAGAAAAATTGGGCACCATTAATTTTTTAAATTGTGCATCAGAATATACTATCAACCAGGTAAAAAGGCAACCTACAAGATGGGAGAAAATATTTGCAAATTGTGTATCTGTTAAGGATTAATATCCTACATATACAGGGAACTCATAAAACTCAGTAACAAAAACAAAAAAAAATTAAAAAATGAACAAAGAGCTTGAATAAACATATTTTTAAAGAAGATACACAAATGGTCAATAATCAATCACATGAAAAGACATTCAAGATTACTAATCAATAGGGGATGCCAAACAAAACTACTACAATCAGAGATACCACCACACATCTGTATGGATAACTACTATCAAAAAAGGAGAGAAACACACACACATACACAGAGAAAATAACAAACATGGTGAGAACGTGGAGAAATTGAAACCCTTGTGCACTATTGGCAGGAATATAAAATGGTAAAGCCTCTATGGAAATCAGTATGGTGCTCTCCAGAAAAATTAAAGATAGAATTATTATATTACTCAGCATTTCTACTTCTGGATGAAAACCCAAAAGGATTGAAAACAGAGTCTTGAAGAGATTATTTGTACACCCATGTTCATAGCAGCATTATTTACAAAAGCTAATATGTGGAAGCAACTCAAGTATTAATTGACAGATGGATGAATAAGCAGATGGGGTATATACATGCAATGGAGTATTATTCAACCTCAAAAAAAAAGGAATGGAATTACTGACAAATGCTACAACCTGGATGAACCTTGAGCACGTTATGCTCAGTAAGGTAAGCTAATCATAAAAATATGCATTGTATGGTTTCACTTATATGAGATACTTAGAGCAGCCAAATTCATAAAGTGGAATGGCAGTTCCCAGGAGCTGAGAGAAGGGGAAAATTGCCATTATCTAATTGGCATAGAGATTAAGTTTTGCTAGATGAGAACAGTTCTGGAAATAGATAATGGTGATAGTTACACAATAATGTGAATGTAGTTAACACTGAACGGTTCACTTTAAAATGGTTAAGATAATCAATTTCATTAATCTTTGTGTAATTTACTATAATAAATATATTTTAAATTAGCATCTTCTTTATTTATTTTTTTTTATAAATTTATTTTTTATTGGTGTTCAATTTGCCAACATATAGAATAACACCCAGTGCTCATCCCATCAAGTTCTTCCCTCAGTGCCCATGACCCAGTCACCCCCACCGCCCACCCACTTCCCCTTCCACCACCCTGGTTCGTTTCTCAGATTTAGGAGTCTCTCATGTTCTGTCTCCCTTTCTGATATTTCCCACTCATTTCTTCTCCTTTCCCCTTTATTCCCTTTCACTATTTTTTTATATTCCCCATTGAATGAGACCATATAATGTTTGTCCTTCTCTGACTGGCTTATTTCACTCGGCATAATACCCTCCAGTTCCATCCACATCGAAGCAAATGGTGGGTATTTGTCATTTCTAATGGCTGAGTAATATTCCATAGTATACATAAACCACATCTTCTTTATCCATTCATCTTTCGATGGACACCGAGGCTCCTTCCACAGTTTGGCTATTGTGGGCATTGCTGCTATAAACATCGGGGTAGTATCTTCTTTAATTCCAATCTCAGTTTTATAGGAGTAAAAAATGAAGTCAGAGGTATCAATTGAGTTCTTTCTAATGTCATGGACCAAACATGACTTAACTGATGCTCAGAAGACAGACATGTCCTTACCAATTTTTCAGACAAGTCAATGAAAAACAATATAATAAATAAACATCAAGTCATAGTCCAAATAAAGTGCCCCAAATAGTAATTTATCTTTTTTGATGTTAATGAACAGACAACGGCTTTGTTTGTAGTAATGTTAGAACATATCAATCCATGTTCTTTTGCTGGTCAATGCTTGCTTTGGTTTGCTTCATCTCTCTTCCAAAATACTGTAACTATTAGCTTCTCTATCCCCAGAATTTTACCTAGGGGGTATCAATCCTTCTAATCACCTATAATTCTCTAATCACAACTTTCCTAAGAAGAGAGATGTCTTCTTTAGATTTGCATGTGTGTTATTTTTTAAGAAAAATGGAAAACCATGAACATTTCCTTTAAAAAAAATACTCTTATGAGCAACATGAAAAAGATTTAGAAACTTGTAACTAAGCAACTTAAACAAAAATCTAAATAATGTCATCTTGTTAGTAAGATTTGAGAACCCACTGAGCTCCCCTACTGCCTCACTAATGGTCATTAATGCTAGGTGGTGACATATCTTCCAATGTAGGCTTCATTACAGTTACCTGGGCATTTGTCAGCAATCCTGAATTCTTTGATAAACTAACAGTTCCAAGAATGTAAATTATGCAGCACAGATATTAACACTTAAATAATACACACTAGACAGAAAGCAGAGTGTCACTATCGAAGTAGTTTCTCCAAGTACTTATACTGGGCAATTTGAAGAAATTGGTAATGAAAGGCAATTGAGTTCTGTACTTTTCAAATGTTCTTGCAAGGTGTGCATATCTTCCCAATATTTAGGGAATGTGTGAGCACATTAATAGGTATCTACCATTTACCATCTCCAGGTACTGTGATTTGTGTGTTCACATACATTATTCTATTTAATTGTAAGATCACTTCTACATTATTATTCCAATTTATATATGAGAAGGAAGAGTGCCTAGTGAGAGAAAAAGCTGATATTAACTTTGTGTTTATTTAATCAAAAAGATAATACAGTTTCCACTGGTATATATTAGTTTGTTCATCAAATATTTATTGACATTTTTCTTGGTGCATTAGTTCTTGATATAGTTATTTGAAATATAGTGTAGCTCTCAGTGTGGTACTGGCACAAAAACAGACACATAGATCAAAGGAACAGAATAGAGAATCCAGAAGTGGACCCTCAACTCTATGGTCAACTAATATTTGACAAAGCAGGAAAGACTGCCCACTGGAAAAATGACAGTCTATTCAAAATGGTGCCGGGAAAATTGGACAGCCACGTGCACAAGAATGAAACTAGGCCATTCTCTTACACCATACACAAAGAGAAACTCAAAATGGATGAAAGATCTAAATGTGAGACAAGATTCCATCAAAATCCTAGAGAAGAACACAGGCAGCACCCTTTTTGAACTTGGCCACAGCAACTTCTTGCAACATACATCTATGAAGGCAAGGGAAACAAAAGCAAAAATGAATTATTGGGACTTAATCAGGACAAAAAGCTTCTGCACACCAAAAGAAACAGTCAACAAAACTAAAAGACAACCTACAGAATGGGAGAAGATATTTGCAATGACATATCAGATGAAGGGCTAGTATACAAGATCTATAAAGAACTTATTTTTTTTTATTTATTTTTTTTTTATAAAGAACTTATTAAACTCAACACTCAAGAAACAAACAATCCAGTCATGAAATGGGCAAAAGACATGAACAGAAATTTCACAGAGGAAGACACAGACATGGCCAACAAGCACATGAGAAAATGCTCTGCATCACTGGCCATCAGGGAATTACAAATCAAAACCACAATGAGATACTACCTTATGCCAGTGAGAATGGTGAAAATGAACAAGACTGGAAACAACAAATGTTGGAGAGGATGTGGAGAAAGAGGAACCCTCTTGCATTGCTGCTAGGAATGTGAACTGGTGCAGCCACTCTGGAAAACTGTGTGGAGTTTCCTCAGAGAGTTAAAAATAGACCTGCCCTACACCCAGCAATTGCCTTGCTGGGGATTTACCCCAAAGATACAGATGCAGTGAAAAGGCAGGACACCTGCACCCCAATGTTTCTAGCAGCAATGTCCACAATAGCCAAACTGTGGAAGGAGCCTCAGTGTCCATCGAAAGATGAATGGATAAAGAAGATGTGGTTTATGTATACACTGGAATATTACTCAGCCATTAGAAACGACAAATACCTACCATTTGCTTCAACATGGATGGAACTGGAGGGTATTATGCCGAGTGAAGTAAGTCAATCAGAGGACAAACATTCTATGGTCTCATTCTTTTGGGGAATATAAAAAATAGTGAAAGGGAATAAAGGGGAAAGGCGAGATGAGTGGGAAATATCAGTGAGGGAGACAGAACATGAGAGACACCTAACTCTGGGAAATGAACAAGGGGTGGTGGAAAGGGAGGTGTGCAGGGGTTGGGGTGACTGAGTGATGGGCACTGAGGGGGGCACTTGATAGGATGAGCATGGGGATGCTATGCTATATGTTGGCAAATTGAACTCCAATAAAAAAATATATATACAAAAAAAAAGGAAGAAAGAAATATAGTATCTCTCATGGACAAGCTTGCTTTTTCATTGGATAGCTACAATAAAAAATCACGAAAGTATAATACAGGGAGAGGTGTGATAAATATGATGAGAGCTGTATAAACTAAATGCAGTAGAAGCACAAAAGACAAAGGCTCGCATCTATCTAATCAGTCTTTCATGACAAAGTTCAGCAATATAGAGGCCCTATAAGCATAAAACAAACAAACAAAAAAATCAGTGAGGAAAAGTGTAAGCCCAGCCCAGTGGTTTTACTTCATTTCTCTTTCAACATGCACCAAATTATTATTTAGATACTGTCACTGCCCCCTAACTACCCAAGCCCCTCTTTAGCTTGTATTTGTTGAATGAATGTCTAAAGAAATATATAATTTTTCTTTTTTTTTTAATTCTTTTTTTTTTAATTTTTTTTTGATTTTTATTTATTTATGATAGTCACAGAGAGAGAGAGAGAGAGGCAGAGACACAGGCAGAGGGAGAAACAGGCTCCATGCACCGGGAGCCTGACGTGGGATTCGATCCCGGGTCTCCAGGATCGCGCCCTGGGCCAAAGGCAGGCGCCAAACCGCTGCGCCATCCAGGGATCCCATAATTTTTCTTTTTAATGGCATGATGGGAGTGAGCTTTGGTAGTGGTATGTGTGTGTTTTTCCAAGGGGCATCGGGAAGAGGAACTCATCTCCTCAGCTTTTGAGAAAAGAGATAATGGAGGGAGAGATATTGGCCAGACTGTGGTCATTAGTGCTGATAGAAACTAAATTAGAGTTTAGTGTGAAAACTTAAAGGGGCTACCAACTGAACTTCAGAACTAGACCAACATACCCAGCCGGTCCTAGAACAGTGACTCAGGGCAAGCTAGTTGTCAGCAGAGGAGTTGATCTGAGTCTCCAAGATGGGTTTATCTCTGTGTTTATCAGGAAGATAATTCATATCACCTACACTAAAATAGGCAGAGATAAGTGAAAAGGAAGGCTCCAGGCACATGGAAAGAAATTTCAGGAGTTGAAAATAATTATCCCTGCCTAAATACATAGCATAAATTGGTATAGGTCTTCATTTTGAAGGAAAAGAAAAAGTGAAAACTAATAAGGATTGCCTGAGCAATAATAAAAGCTAATATTTACTGAATCCTGCCAAGTGGTTTATACACCTGAATTCGTTTAATTTTTCAGCCATCCTATGAAATGTTTTTGTTCCAATTGTCTAGATTAAGTGATTTATGTAATCTCATCCACCAATAAGTGGCAGAACTAAGATCCAAAATTGAATGGTCAACTTCAACTTCTGCCTCCTGAGTAATACCTCATAACATCTCAAGTAAGGGATATGATATTTCAGGAATAAATTTATCAAAGAATGCCTCTTAAGGGCAGGTGAAAATGTCAAAGGAGAGATGAAAACCAAGATAAATCTGAGGTTTCAAGACTGGATGACTCGAGTCATTTTATTGCCATTAACAATAGAGATGTCGGGGGAAAAGTAAATGGGAAGAGGGTAAGTCCTGCTTAAGTTACTTTTGATCTGAAATGTCAGAGAAACATCTGGGGGGACAACAACTGCAAATGTGGAACTGAAGATTAAGATGTGCAGTGAGGTTTGGAGCTACGGTTTCTGAGGGAAAAGTCAGTCAGAATTCTTATGTATCATTTTATTACCAGAAGTATGGAGTCATCTCAAGGGATTTAGAGTCATGTAGATAGCAGAGATAATACTCACCAGAGGAATAGAAGGAACTTGTGTGTGGTGATAGTGTAAGGCAGAAAAAGAGTAGAAATAGGGGAGTAGGAAACACGCATGTTGCAAGAAAAGGAGGAAAAATAGATGTTTAAGAAGAATCAGTAAAGTTAGAATCAGAGAAAGATAAGATTCACAGAGAAGTCCAAGAAATAAATATTTTCAAAGAAAGACATGTGTTAATCATGTAGGATCTGTTGAGTTGCTGAGAAGGATGGAAAAGGACATTTGATTTAGTGATCATCCAGCTCTGGATGTCTTTCCAAGAAGTTACAGCTGGAAGAAAAGTTTGAGCTCAAAGTTTGAGCATAGGGGCATACGTGTGAAAACTTATACTTCCAAAATGTTTGAAAATGAGATATAAATGTGAGGATAGACAGGAACAAAGAAGGTATCACTAACAAGAGGAGGTAAGTGTTGTTGTTGTTGTTTAATTAACAGAGTTGTGAGATAGATAGGAAAGAGCCAGAAGAAGAAAAGTGAGAAACTTTATCTGATGGAACAGAATTTCAAAGAAGCCAGAGAAGACAGAACAAAATGATACAAATGGTGACTTGAGTTTCCTCTGATTTCCTTCCAGTCTTCCTCAGTCCACTTCTCATAAATATTTCTCTTTTTCTAATAGCTATTTGGTCTTTAGCTTACATTTCTCTTTTTTGGAACTGATATTTAATTTTTCACTTTGGCCTAATTTCCTATAAGAGTTATACATCTACATAACAAATAATAGTAAATCTTCACAGCCATACCCCTTTTGGTCCTAACAACAATCATACAGCTTGATGCACTAGAGCAAACCTAGGAAGCAGGCATTTGTAGCCTCAATTCATTCTGATACTCACTTTATCTCTGATACTAAATTCTCCTTACCTTAATTTCCTCATTTATTTTTTAAATCTTATTTTATTTAAATTAAATTAACTAACATAAAGTGTATCATTAGTCCTAAAAAAAAAAAAAAAAAGTGTATCATTAGTTTCAGACGTAGAGTTCATCAAATGTGTATAACACTCAGGGCTCAATTTCCCCATTTTGAAAATGCATGTTGGCATACTAATTTTTTAATATTGAAAAATACAATGAGATAAAGCTAAGTAAAGCATTTGACAACAACCAGATATTTAAAGAATACCAATTTCCCCTTCTTTTTGAGTTTTATACTATTTAGTACAAGGAAATCTGCAATGGTGAGTCCTTTTGCAGTGAGAATTATACAGCAGGAGAGAAAGGAAAAAGACAAAAATGAAAATGTGTGCTCAATATTCCCATGCCTTTGTAAAGATGGTAATACTCAAGCCATCAGATAAGAATGAGAGCAGAAAGGATGGGAATGAGAATTCTCTCAGGCCAGATAAATTGTAAAGAACCACCAGGGGAAATGCTTCCTCTGTGTGTGTGTGTGTGTGTGTGTGTGTGTGCGTGTGTGTGTGTGAATGTTTATATGCTAGCAAATGAAATAATTTTTGGTAAAATCTTACATAAACTCAAACTAGCTTAGTAGAAATACCCCAGACCTTGAAATTAGAAGTATCTCAATTCTCAAAGCCTCATTCACTCATTTCTTCAGCAAACATATTTTGAGTTCCACGTAAGTATCGGATACTGTGTTAGGTAACAGAGACATGGAGATAGACTATCGCTATACTTTTAAGGATCTTACACCTTAACAGAAGAGATATCTGTGACCAAATCATTAGTAGGTTATAAAAAATCTGGGGGAATAGGGATCACCATTCCACTGTGGTCAAAAAGAATCAGATCTTCAAGAAGAAATGCTCATAGTGAATAAAGATTAAATAGATTCTCAAGTGAAGTCAGAGTAGGAGAACATTGCTTACCAGCATATAGACTCTATAAGAAATCCTAAAGAAAACTTTAGGTTTAAGAGAAATATTATTAAAGGGAAATTTGCATCTTCAAACATAAAGAGCGATAGAAATGGTAAATAGCTGAATAGACATAAAATATTTTTCTTAACTTCTTTAATATAGATATGACCATTTAGAGTAAAATTTGCCTGCTTTTGTGTTTCAATATATGTAGATATAATATATATGGAAAACTATAACATGAATTACACTGGGGATGGTCAAAGGGACTTATGTAGACTTTTTTTTTTAAGATTTTATTTATTTATTCATGAGAGACACAGAGGGAGAGCGAGAGAGGCAGAGACATAGGCAGAGGGAGGAACAGGCTCCATGCAAGGAGCATGACATGGGACTCGATCCTGGGACTCCAGGATCATGCCCTAGGCTGAAGGCAGGCACTAAACCACTGCGTCACCCAGGGATCCCAGGGACTTATGTAGTCTTACAAAAGGTTTCTACTTTTTGAAGTGCTACATTTTGAAGAGGTTAACTCTAAACAGATTTTGAAAAGTTATGTGTAGTGAAATTCCCAGAGAAGACACGATAATAATGCATAACAATAATATAAAAAGATGAAGCCAAGGTGCCAGCAGATAAATCAAAATGTAATACTGAAAAATATGTTACAAATATAGACAATCAGATAAAAAATATATTAAGTGTATATGGGCCTGGAACACAGACGTTATGTTAGATGCTATGTGTTAGATACTGGAATATAGCAAAGATGGAAAGATACAATCCCAACCCTCAAGGGGCTTATGATCCAGCAAAGAATAGAATAAATGTGCATATTAACTTCAGGAACCTGGCAGTTTCTGGCTAGTGAGGGAAGGAGGAATGAAATTGAGGATACATTTGTCCATGTGAAAAGATTTATCAACAGCACAATTGCAATTTCTCATCAGAAAATTCTTTCTTTAATGGTTATTTTGTGCATTATAGAATGCTCAATATCATCTTGAGGCTCCACTCACTAAATGTGATTATATACAGATACATGCATACATAGGTATAATGATTACATGTAAATCACCATTAGAATATAGTGCTAATATTAAAATTAACAGGAGATCCCTGGGTGGCTCAGCAGTTTAACGCCTGCCTTTGGCCCAGGGCGCGATCCTGGAGTCCCCGGATCGAGTCCCACGTCAGGCTCCCTGCATGGAGCCTGCTTCTCCCTCTGCCTGTGTCTCTGCCTTTCTCTCTCTATCATGAACAAATAAATTAATAAATCTTTTTTAAAAATATTAAAATTAACATATTTGAATACTTGTTAAATCTGGTTCATAGGTGCTGACATGCATGTTACAATATCTTCTATATGTATGAAACATTTATAATTTTTGAGGATTACAAATAATAAATGAAATTATAAAAAGAATGCTTAGTAGCACAAGGGAAAGAATGGGATTATGGTACCAAATTATTTAGAGGTCTTGAAATGTCTAGAATTTAAGATCAAATTTGGAAGTTGAATGAGAATTAATTGGACAAAAAAAGTGTGAAAATTGTAATTTTAAATTAATATAATATAGTGTAACCACTCCAAATTTGTTCTACTTTTTCAAGTTTGCTTTGAATATTCTTGGCCTATTGTATTCCATTTTGCATTTTAGGACTGATTTGTTAATTTCCAATAACGCTCTGCTGGGATACTGATTGAGATTGGATTGAATCTATAGATCAATTGAAGAAGAGCTGCTACATCATGACAATAGTGAGTTGTCCAACATAATGACATGACCATCTATTTATTTAGATGTTCTTTAATTTTTCTTGATGTGATTGTAGTTTTCAGATTAGAAGTCTTGTTCAACTTTCATTATATCTATTTCTTTTATTTGAGCTATTTGATGTTACTGTAATAATATTTTTATGCAATTTATAATTAATTTTATAACAGGTTAAATGTGGTAAAACCTGCTCTACTTATTAATTCTTATAGTTCATTGATTATTTTGTATTTTTCTCTGGTCATGATAATATTATCTGACAAAAAAAAATATTCTTTCCCGATTAATTATATATTTCATATTTTTTCTTGCCATATTGCACTAGCTAGGGCCTGTAGCATAATGATGTAGAAGTAACAATAGTAGATGTTCTGCTATTCTTTGCTATCTCTCTAGGAAAGCTTTTAACTATGCATCTAACAGGAACCAGACTGAGGGGGAGAAGAAAGACCCTGAAAGGTAACATTGCCAGGAGGGAGCAGTATTTCCAAAGCCAAGGAAGGAGTGATTTAAAGGAGCTAAAGATGTACTTCTTAAGATCTGAAGAGATACAGCAAAATAAGACTTGAAAAATTTGCTGTGATCAATTATTCTTTATTTGTCAAAGGCAAACAATAATAACTCCCTTAGAGACATGTTTTGGAAAGATCAAATGAGGAAAAGCAGGAAAAGACCTACACTATTTATACATCTAGTGCACAAAAAGTTTGTTTTGTTTTTTTTTCTCCATCTAAACTAAATGAAAATTTGTCATACCAAGGTCTTAGCAAACTCATGATACACTAATTGTTGTTTACCAAATTGTGTGCTGTTTTGTCAAACTAAATCTTGATTTATTCACTATATGTATTTTACAAAAGTGATGTGTTTCACATTCATTAGACACTGTTTGAGTGATTTATTTTTTATGAAGAGTAATGATTGTTTTATCATGCAAATACTAATTTGAAAGTATCAGTCTGGAAATGTGGCCTTTCTGATGTTGACTGGTGATTTTACTCAGAATTTTTGTAAACAGTGCACTTCCCCTTGTCAGTATAACAGTAACATGCTGGTCTATTGATCAAATGATATGTTTGCAGTGTTAGTATGTTAACACTTAAAAGAAATATTATCCAAAGGCCCATATTTATAGAAATAGTGGATTACTGTAATTGTCACTTTAGCAGTGCTTGATTCTTTACCACCTGCAAAGTAAAAACAACTATACCATAAATAAAGTTTAAGAGACACTAAAAAATGTTAGAGTCACTGGGACCCCAAATTTAGTGGGTTGCTAAACAAACCATTGGATTCTAAGATAACAGATAAACACTGTTTTTTTAGAGATGGCTAAAAGATTGATGACTTGGAATGTTTATTTAGTGGGCATGGTGAATCTAAAAACAGAATAAGGAGGAAATCATCATCAAAGAACTTCCCATCTCTCTCAGATCTCATCTTTCTTAGTGACCTTCCCTCTCAGATTAATTTTCCCTTTGTCTGTAAATGACTATTTAGCCAAGAAACATCACTTCTCTATTTACTCTTAGGTAACTAAAGAAAGAGGCCATTGGTCCCTATACACAAGAATGATGTCAATTTAATAATTCAGATGCCCAGTCCTCAAAATGATTTAAAGTTAAAGCTTCTCCTTTCAATCAGCCCAAGCCTGGCAATGGTGGAAAGTCTGTTGAGAAGAGGGGACAAATTTGACCTTTCTGTGATTTTTCCTGCTTCCCCCTACTTCCTAAGTCAGCTTCAGTTCTTGGCACCTCCACTGCTGAGCTGGGAGAGAAGATAGTTAAGGACACAGGTCTCCCTTCCTGAGTCTCCTTGAAAAATGTGACTCTTGTATCCTCTTGAGGCATGTTGAGCCTGTTTCCTGTGGGATGGTTTTATGGATTCTTGGGAGACTCCCCCTTGCCCTGGGAATCCTCTAATGTGGGGATTCTTTGTCTACCCAGAACTCATCCTCCCATACACAGTTTCTCCTCCTAACAGGCTCTCTCAGGGTTCCATGGCCTAGAGTCTTACTTCTTTTTCTGTCTTTGATCCAGTCTTCTTTCTCCACCTCTGCTCCATAGGAAACTTGCACATTCCTTCTGCCAAGGGTACAAGTAGACATTGCCCAAATCTCAGACTTCTTCTCTGCTCTACAGACTACTGCAGCTAGCCTCTTACCCTCTTACTGAGGTGTAGATCTGACTCTGCAATGTTCCACCAATTTCAACACACACATACGATGCTCTTCAGGCAGACTTCTGAAAACTCTCCTAGGCTGAGTTAAAAGAGAAGTACTCGCTACACTGAAAGAAAGTAATCTGAATGATAATCTGTATTTGTAGCCACTGTAAAAATGTTACAGACAACCAAATAATCAAAACAAGAGCATACTCAATTTAGAAAAGTAAAATTATTTTCTAGTTATTTGTTAAAATTATACTAAAAATTTATTATTTTCATTAAGAAGTAGGAGGAAGCAGAAGGTGAAGTAGGGAAGAACATGTCAAAGAAATGGAATGAGACAAAAAATAAAATAAAAAGAAAGGAAAAAGTAGGAATTAAAGGAAGAAATAGGCACAGGTTAAAAAGGAGAAAAAACTCTATGGATAAAAAAAAACTTTAATGATTTGAGTGTTTAAAACTGATATGCTAGATAAATATAGTTACTATTCACTTTATAAAAATTTCACTCCTTCAACTCATTTAAAATTAACTTTAAAAAAATTAACTTAAATTCTCACCTAAGCTTAAGCAGAAGTTGTCTCCATGACAACCATCTAAATGCGGCATAGCATGGAAGCGCTAAACCAAGTATGCCTTAAAGAACACATAGATACACACACTGCTTGGGAGAAATGAAAATCTTTTAAAATTCCATCTTCATAGTGAGGAGTTATTTTTGTAATTGTGAATGGTTTATCATAAATATTTTAAGTGAAGGATCATAAATTATTTTTAAAAATCCATTTGATGTTTTTCTAATGTGCTAATAAATTGAATATGACTCTCCAATCTGCTCTTAAAAAGATGTTTCATAAATGTATACCATAAAAAAGTGTACCATCAAGTGTGATGTTCACTAAAAATGATGTTCACTAAAAAATGTTCACTTGTTAATCAAATCTCCAAAGAGAATAATTTTCTTAGTGAGCAAATGTGTAAAATAAAATATGCTGTCTTGCAAATATTTTCTCCCATCCTGAGATTTACCTTTTACTCTCTGGGTATTATCTTCTATGAACAGAAGTTATTGATTTACACATCATCTAAAATACCATTTTTGGCTATAGAGTGTTGGTTTCACCCAAAGTACCTGATTTCATTACAATGGATTTAAAGTGAGCTTTGATATTTGGCATAGCCAGTCAATATTTCCAATTCTTCTTTTAAAATCATAGTAAATCATGTGCTATGTTTCCCTTTTACTCTTCCATATTAATTTTTGTATTTGAGATAACATAAAGTATTAAAGTGCCACATCAGCTAATATGAATCAGAAACCTTATCCTTATCAAACTTGACTATTAGTTTCAAGGGTACAAATAATCTCAAAGTACAGGTAAAAGAGGGAGAAGTCCCAGACCTCCAAAGCCATACAGATTTTTTTTTTCAGAATCAAGCCACTGTGTGTTTCCAGAAAAACATACAAGGTCTCTAAACAAGGTGCGCACTCCTGAAACATCTCCATGTTATACCCAGATACATAGTTTACATGGAGCCACATGCTATAGATCTAAATTACAGACTCTTTATCAAAAGAAACCCTAGATAAACAAGTATCTCGAATATCCTAGATATCCTGAAAATAGAATTGGTTAATAAAGGCTTCTTTACTAAAGCCAATATCACTATCTTCTTTTTAAGTGAGTTTTTACTACGAAATTTACAAAGATATTTGACCTGGATACTTCTTCCTTTTAATTCTTTCTTTCATTCACTGGGCATCCCTTAGTGATGCTGCTTAGTGATTTGTCTTCAAAGACCATCTAGTCTTCTCACATAAACTAATGTTGTGAGAATGTGACAAGGTGATCATTTATATAGTAATTGGTACTAAATCATCATTTTTATGACAAAGAAAACACGTCTCCATCTACTTAAGTGTCATTCTATGTTCCTAAATATTTTAACTATTTTCTCTATAAAGTTTTAAAATATATTTTGAAAACCATATTCCTAAATAAAACATTTATTTCTAATTAGATATTGTTAAGTGTTTAGGTATATTTATATATCTCTTATACCCAAAGATTATAATAAAATTTATTATAATTGTTTACCTGCATACATTATACAGCAATGATAATATTTTTGTTATCTTGATAAGGGGTTAATAACCCAAATACATAAAGAACTCAATACCAAAACAGAAAAAATCCAATCAAAATATGGGCAGAAGACTTGAATAGACATTTTTTCCATAGAGAAATAGAGGGCCAAAAGACACATTAAAAGATGCTTGATATCACTTATCATCATGGAAATGCAAATCAAGACCACAATGAGATATTATCTCACAACTGTCAGAATAGCTAGTATCAAAAATATAATAAATAAGTGTTGGCAAAGATGTGGAGAAAAGGGAATCCTCATATACCAAGGTAAATTGGTGGAACCACTATGGAGATGCATCAAAAAATTCAAAATAGAAATACTGTATGATCAAGTAATTCCATTATTGGGTATTTACCCTAACTTGAAAAGATATAGTCTAAAAATACATCCCCATACCCAAAGTTATCTAGGTTTCTTCCTTTGTTATCTTCTGTGAGTTTTGTAGTTTAAAGTTCTAATATCCCTGCCATATCCGAGTCTGGTTTTCATACTGATCTAGTCCCTTCAGTGTGCTTTTTGCCTTCTAGTACAATATGCCTTGTAACTTTTTATTGAAAAGTGGACATGATGTACTTAGTAAAAAGAATTGTGGTAAATAGGTCTTTAGTAATGTAGTGGGAGGGGGGACATTTTACAGTCCTATAATTAGGGCTGTCCTTAGGTGAGCTCCTGGACTGTTAACTTCATCAGTTTTTCTCAATTATTTTCCTCCTATTTATTTTTTTAAAGATTTTATTTATTTATTCATGAGAAACACACAAAAAAAGGCAGAGACATAGGCAAAGAGAGAAGCAAGCTCCCCATGGGATGTTCAATGTGTCCTATATCCCAGGACCCTGAGATCATGCCCTGAGCCAAAGACAGATGCTCAACCACTGAGCCACCCATGTGCCCCTTTTCTGCCCATTTAAATGAGAAGAATGTCTAGAGAGTATTTTGGATATTTGGGTATTTTCCTTTCCCCAAGATCTGATAAAACCTCAGCAGGTTAGGCTCTGGTAAAATTCCTGTTTGTTTGTTCGAGTTTTTTTCCATATCAACTTTTAAAAATTGTTGACAATTTTTGGGGTTTTGTGATAATTGTTAACTTAGAAGTAATTTCTTTTTATGATACTTATTATTTTTATCATGCTTTGTGTTTCCTTTTGTTTATGTTTTCATTTGTATCCCATGGTAACATTTTCAGTTTCTTTCTAGAGATTTTATATATTTTTAATACAGTTTTTCTTGGTATTGCATATTTATTACTAGGTGTTTTATTTTGGTGTAGTTGCCAAATGTGTTCTTCCTCATATGTCTCTTAAATATAAAACTCTAATACATGTTTTACTCAACAACCTTTTAAAACTTTCTATCATTTGTGAGAGTTTGTCGGATCCCATTAGAAAACATTTAATTCATCTAAAAATCGTGATCATGTTAAATATTCTTTTCCAATACTTACATGGACCATTTCTTTCTTTTTTTATATTTCTGTTGGATAAAACCTCTAGAACAGTTTTTAAGGCCTTCGGACGTTATTCATAATTAATCTAATGTTCCCCAATAGGCATATATATTCTTCATGCTAAGGTAATATTCATATTATGAATTTTATTAGGATATTTTATTAAGAGCAGATATTATCACTTCAAATGTCTTTTCAGGATATATAATATATCTTTGTGCAATCTTTCTCCTTCAATCCATTTATCTGATATATTTTATTCATAGATTTCTTAATACTCTTCTATCCTTGCATTTCTGGAAGAAACTTCATGACTCTGGAAGAAAGTCATGGTATATTGTCCTTTAATTATACTGTTGAATTATGCATTTTTTTGTGATTTTATTTTTTTTATTTTTTTTTTATTTTTATTTTTTTTTTGTGATTTTAAATACATCTTTGGTGTGTTTAATTATGTCCTTTCCCACTTTAAATATATTTATGTATGTATATACTAGCTTTTGCATTGTTTCAACTTTAAAAATTTTTGTGCAATGCAATACCACATGCAGAAATATATATGCTATATTAAATGTAAATTGGTATAGCCACTGTGGAAAACAGTATGGAAATTTCTCAAAAAAATTAGAAATAGAAATAATCCAGTGATTCTACTACTTGGCATTTATCCATAGAAAATGAAAACACTAATTTGAAATGATACATGCCTACATTTATTACAATAAATAGTCAAAATATGGAAGCAATGTAAATGTCCACCCATAGAGAAATCGATAAAGAAGATGTACTATATGCACATGATAGAATATTATGCAGTCATAAAAGAGGATGAGATCACACCATTTGTGAAAACATGGATTGACTAGGGATTATTATGCTAAGTGAAATAAGTCAGACTGAGAAAGACAATCACCACCTGATTTCACTCATATTTAGAATCTAAAAAAATAAAAATAACAAATGAATAAGCAAACAAACAAAAAGCAGAATCAGACCTATAAATACACAGAACAAACTGATGGTTAGATGAAGGTGAAGTTTGGGGGGCTGAGTAAAATGGATTAAGAGGAGTAGGAGATACAGGCTTTGAATTATGGAATGAATAAGTCATGACAATAAAAGGCGCAATATAGGGAATATATAGTTAATGGCATTGTAATAGTGTTTTACGGTGACAGAGAGGAGCTACACTTTTATTGAACAGAGCATAACTTATAGAGAAGTTGAATCACTATGTTGTATACTTGAAACTAATATAATATTGTGTGTCAGCTATACTCAAAAATAATTTTAATAACATATTTAATTATACTTGTCACTTTTCTAAAATAATTATATATGGCAATCTTTTTTAATTTAATGCTTTTGAAGAGTTATTTTCTTGGTTGATCAGTAGTGGAAATAAAGACTGGTCTTCTTTTTTAGTAAATAGTACCTCATTTACTGTGGGTATTTTACAATCCCTGAGGTTGAACATTTTTATAAATTTTCTTAACAATACCCACTTAGTTGAACTAATATTAGAAACAACAGTAACATTTAGTTAGTGTTTTTCATTCAACAGGGTGATTATCACACAGATTTTCTAATTGAAAATGTGGCAACAATTCTGTGAAGTAGTTATTATTATTATCCTATTTTCCAGATGATAAAACTCAGTCACAGATGTGTTAAAAAGAATTTGCCTGTGGTCTCCTAGTTTTATCAGTAAATATGGAAATCTGAACAATTTTTCACCTTCCGTACCAGCTCTTGAAATGTAAGGTAGCCATAATGACATGATTACCTTCTATGTTCTTCAGAGTATGTCCTACCTACTCCTTATCTCCTTATTGGTCCAAATGATTTCATTTTCTATTATTTATCTTATCCATCCTACTCATCCCCTTTTTATACCCTTGATAGAGGACCCTGTAATAGTACATAATTATTCTTGGTGCTGTTTTTTAAAATGAGTGTGCTAGTTCATTGATGTTTCAGCAGGATTGATTCAGTACAATTTAATTGTTATGGAATTTATTGTTACATGGTTCTCATGTAACTTTTGATTTTTTAATATTAAGGATCTAAGCTCCTTAGCACTAAAACATAAAAATAAAATCATATATTCAGAAAATATATTGATAGCTGTAATTATTGAAATATTTAATGTAAAACATTAAAAAGAAATCTGATCATGTTATTGTCATTTAACAACTATACCTTGTTGCTGTGATAATTATGCTAGTGATTTCAAGGATTACCTTTCACAGTTTAGGATTTTCTCTTAACCATAAAAATTGCTTAGTTAATAGTAGTATAACATTTTCCTGACCACTTACTCGTTCTATCTTCTCAGATGTAAACATGCCAAAATCTGAGAGAAAAGGAATAAATGATTGGTCAAAGTATAAAAGAAGGTACAAAAAGGTGAAATCAAGGACATACTGAGAGCTAATCTCTGAAACAGGAATGTAATGAAGTAATGCGACCATACTCAATTAGAAAGAAAGATAAAGTGATTAAATAACAAGGGTATTTGTAAGGATTAAGAAGATGATGTGTAAGGTCTGGTATGTGAGAAAAGAAATTAAGAAAAAAATTCTTAGTAAACATACACTCTTAATTCTTAATTTTTGGAGATTTGGTTTCTTTGTTTAAAATAAGATCTATTGTTCTAATGCACCCTTTCCTCCAATAACTTGATATTCCATCATTGTAAGCTATATGGAAGTGCTTATTATTTATTCAGTTTTCATTCTCTGAAAGAAATGGGATCATAAAACCAACCCACATTGCTACATTGTCTTCCTGTTGGCCTAAATTTTATGCATAATAGGAGAATAGGAGAATATATTTACAATGACATATCTGATAAAGAGTTAGTATCCAAAATCTATAAAGAACATATCAAACTCAAGCCCCCCCCCAAAAAAATCCAGTCAAGAAATGTGTAGAAGACTTAAATAGACATTTTTCCAAAGACATCCAGATGGCTAACAGACACATGAAAAGATGCTCAATATCATTCATTATCAGGGAAATACAAATCAAAACTACAATGAGATGTCACCTCATACTTGTCAGAATGGCTAAAAGTAACAACACAGGAAACAACAGATGTTGGTGAGGATGTGGAGAAAGGAAAACCCTCTTACACTGTGGATGGGAATACAAACTGGTACAACCACTCTGGAAAATAGTATGGAGGTTTCCCAAAAAAAGTTAAAAATAGAACTACCTTATGCCCCAGCAATTGCACTTCTAGGTATTTACCCAAAGGATACAAAAATACAGATTTGAATGGACACATGCACCCTAATTTTATAGCAGCATTATCAGCAATAGCCAAAATATGGAAAGATCCCAAGGGACATTTGGGTAAAGAAGATGTAGCATATAGGGATCCCTGGGTGGCGCAGCGGTTTGGCGCCTGCCTTTAGCATATATAATCAATGGAACATTGGTCAGACATCAAAAAGAATGGAATCTTGCCATTTGCAATGATATGGATGGAGGTAGAGCGTATTCTGTTAAGCAAAACAAGTCCTTCAGAGAAAGACAAATACCATATGATTTCTCTCATATGTGGAATTCAAGAAATAAAACAGTTGAACACAGGAGAAATTAAAAAGAAGGGGGAGGTATATCTTAAAAGAAACTCTTAACTATAGAGAACAAATTGAGGGTACCTGGAGGGGAGGTAGATGGGGGATGGGCTAAAAAGATGATAGGTTTTAAGGAGGGTAGTTCTTGTGATGAACCCTGGATGTTATATATAAGTGATGAATCACTAAATTTTATTCCTGAAGCCAATATTACACTATATGTTAACTGACAATAATTTAAACAAAAACTTGAAAAAAAATGAAAAAAAAAATAAATCTCATCCATATGGATTTAATGGGGAACAGACCTTCTAAGTGGGCTCAGCTTCTCTCTATAAAAACTGAAGTGATGGCCTCCATGCTTCATATAAGATAATCAGTTCTGAAGTGACCAACCTAATACAGATGGAAAGTAAATAACATAAGGTGTCTCAGTGCTTCTAAAATCTGATTCTGCTACTTCTCAAAAGCTTATCTACTTCTTTTTCCTTAAGATAAAATATAGATATTTAGTCATGTGATACCCAGACTACTCTCTTCACTAACCTTACCCCACTGCCCTTAAGTTACATCCTCTTAAACAGACTATATTACACTATTTGTAAATCATAGACTATATACCTAATAAATTTTTTATTTTTAAGCCATCAAATATGTAAATTTACATGACAGTGTTATCCATGTCAATACCTTAGAGCCAGAGTGACCATCAGGAATATATCTACAGTTGAATAAGTTGGTTTTATTACTCCTTGCACAGATTGGACATATACCACAGGAATCATATGACATTTCATTAAGTTGGTATCAGAACTCATTATAGGATTTAGATTTTGGCTAAGTAACTTGGTTGGGGATCTAAGAAAATAGGAGTTTGTTCTAAATTGAATACTTTCCGAAAGCATTGGTGTTTCAATAGTATGAATATCTCAGTTAATCTTATCTGTAGAGAAAGAAAATGAGGATAAAGTTTGAGTTTGTAAAGAAGTAGTTAATGGTCATTCATTTTTGAAGAAAGTATATGCTTGACATTTTATGGATGGCACATTGACTTTGTTTTTGCCTAGGCTTAACAAAATTGTGAAATGACCTTATTTTGTTTCCTTGTGTGATAGTTAATTATATGTGTCAATTTGGTTGAACTGTGGTATCCATATATTCAAACTCTCTCTAGATGTTTCTGTAAAGGTATTTTTTAAAATAAATTAACATTTAGATCAGTAGACTTTGAATAAAGAAGGTTATCCTCTGTAATGTAGGGTAAGGGCTATTATGGTACAAAAGGCCAGGTAGAACCCATCAAAATTTATTCTACCTAAGAAAATAGTAAACCAAAACCAACACCACACTCCTGAAGGGACTGCAGAGATCAATGCCTCAATCAAAAACTTAAATGATGTAGTGTCCTTTAAGTTTATGTTGTTTAAGTTCAACTTGCCTATTTAGCCTGTGCAGAAGGGATGGAGACAATGCATAGACTCACAAGATGCGTATTAATCACCAAGGCCAATCTAGCTATAGCCATTGCTGAGTGCCCAAATTGCCAACAGAGGAAACAAACACTGAGCTCCTGAAATGGCACCAACCCCTGGGTAATCACCAGCTACTTGGTGGACCTGACAGTCTGATGGACCACTTCCTTCATCAAAAGAGCAACACTTTGTTCTCACTAGAATAGTCATTTACTCTGAATACATATTTGCCTTCTTGCATGCAATGCTTCTGCCAAAAATCTATCAATAAATTTATAGAATGTTTTATCAACCATCGTATTTCATACAGCATTATTTATGATCAAGGAAATCTCTTCACAGAAAAGCAAGTACAGCAATAGGCTCATGATTGTGGAATGCACTAGTGCTACCATGTTCCCCACAATCCCAAAGCAGTTAACTTGATAGAATAGCGAAATGTTTTTTTGAGGACTTGGTAACAGTGCCAGATAAATGGTAGTATCTTGGGCAAAGGCTGAGACCAATTTTTTCAGAAGGTTGTATATACTCCATCAGCATCCAATATGTGGTGCTATTTCTTTCATAGCCAGGATTTATGGATCTAGGAATCAAGGAGTAAAGGCAGGAGTGGCACCAATCTCTCTTACTCCTAATAACATATTAACAAAATTATTGCCTCTGTCACTACAATTTATATTCTGTTGACCTAGAGGTCTTAGTTCTAAAGGGAACAAACAAGTCTTTTACCAGAAGAAACAATAATTCCATTGAACTAGAAGTTAAGAGGGCCACCTGGCTACGTTAAGTTCCTCATGCTTCTGATTCACTAGCAAAGAAGAAAGTTACTGTCCTGGCTGGGACAATTCACAATTAACAAGAGGAAGTTGGACTGCAAATCCAAAGAAAAGTAAGGAATAGTATGCTTGCAATTCAAGAGAGATCTCATAAAGCATCTCTCTTAGTATTTCCATGCCCTGTGATTAAAGTTAATGCAAACTACAACAACCCAATCCAAGCAGAACTATTTATGGCCCAAACACTTTAGGAATGAGGGTTTGAATTTCCTACAATCAGAAACTTTAACTCTGGGATTATGTCCTCAGTAGAGAAATAAGCAAATAAGCCAACTGGGATGGGATAAGGATACTTTGGTGAGAGCCACAACCAGCTAAGGTGCTTGCTGAGGGTAAAGGGGATATGGAAGGGGTAGTAGAAGAAGATAGTTGCAAATGCCACCTACAATCATGCGACCAATTACAGAAATAAGCACTGTAATTTTCCATATGTATTTCTTATTTAATTATATTTGTGTGTTTTAAGTATTTTTGCTTTCCTCTCTATCTTATCCTCTTACCAGATAACATAATATGTACTGACTTTATATGATAGTGTTTAAGTTATAGGAAAAGAATGAACATTACCCAAAGACTCTGCTTCCTCTCCTTGGAAAGAGTTAGTGCTTTTTTTTTATTATTATTATTATATGCAGTATAGTTACATCTTGTTTGGTGGAAGTATTACCTTACTACTAAGCTTACTCAAAGATTAATCATGTTTTAAGATGACTATGGGTGCCAAATTGACAAGGAGTGGGCTTATGATAATTAATTCTATGTGTCATCTTGGCTAGGCCACAGAGCTCAGACATTCGGTCAAATGTGTTGAAGATATTGTTTAAATAAGATTAACATTTAAATCAGTAGACTTGGAGTAAAGCAGATTCGTCCTCATCATGTGGGTAGGGTTTGTCCATTCAGTTGAAAACCTTAAGAAAAATATTGAGTTCCCCTCCCAAAAAGAAGGAATTCTGCTGGCATAATGGCTTTTGGACTCAAACAGCAACATCAATTATTCTCTGGGTCTTCAATCTGCCAGCCTATTCTGCAAATTTTGGAGTCACCAGCCTTTGTAATTGCATGAGTCAATTATTTTTTTTAAGATTGTATTTATTTATTTTAGAGAGAAAGAGCACAAGTGGGGGTAGAAGCAGAGAGAGAGGGAGAAGCAGACTTCCTGCTGAGCAGTGAGCCTCATGTGGGACTTGATCCTGGGACTCTGGGATCATGACCTGAGCAAAAGGCAGATACTTAACAGACTGAACCACCCAGGCACCACTGCATGCATTGATTCTTTAAAAATAAATCTGTGTCTCTGTCTCTGCCTGTATACATACAGAGAGAGAGAGACAGAGACAGAGACAGAGACAGAAACAGAGAACCATGAGGCCCTATCTGACATACATTTATTTATAATTTGATTTTCCTCTAATATGTAAGCATTACTGGGTACAGATTTTTATTATTTTCGTAGAATGCTGCCTGTGTCCCCAGAACTCAGAATGATACTTGGCCTATAGCTGAAGCTCAATAAATCTCTATTGAATGAATGGCAGTGCATGGAGAAGCCAAAAAATTTATCTAAATCACATCATTGGTAAGAAGGCAGAAAATGAACTCAGGCAGACCCAACTCAGAGCTCAAAGATTACTCAAGTAACTAATATATTTCAAAGTGTATATTCCTAAAATCAGCAACTTTTTTTTGTTTTTTTATTTTTTAAAATATTTTATTTATTTATTCATGAGAAACAGAGAGAAAGAGAGGTAGAGATACAGGCAGAGGGAGAAGCAGGCTCCATGCAGGTACCCCGATGTGGGACTTGATCCTGGGTCTCCAGGATCATGCACTGGGCTGAAGGCAGTGCTAAACCACTGAGCCACCCCGGCTGCCCAAAATCAGCAACTTTAAATCTAGGATTATATCCTTAAGATAGAATTGAGGATGTGAACTGAAATAAGAGTAATAATTTCAATTTTGTCTATTGTAACTTTTTTTCAATGAGAAGTGTTACCTTAGTATTTCAAAGCTTGCCCTGAATGTTTTTAATGCAAATATCTAAAGGCAGACTTCAGCATGTTTTCTAATCTCATCTGGAAGTCACATGTACCTTCATATAAAGAGCAATTAATCTATAACCTGCATGTTTGTATGGCAAATAGAAAGAGTACAAGATCTGGAGAATGGAAAGAGAGACTGCTTCATATAATATAGTTTAACAGATGATTAACATTTCTACAAAACAGGTTTATATTCAATATTCTAGCTGGTTTTCCAAAGGACAAAACAAACATGATGATATTACATTCATAATAGCAGTGTTTTCTGTGTCAGAAATCAGTGAGATATTTGCTGGCCTATCCGGAGCACATCTTATGAAGGTTGTATTTATTCTGCCTGTGGAGACAAAAGCTGTAATAATAAAACTGTCATGGGAAAGGCACTTGTCCTTTTTGAAACTGTGTTATAAAGCATTGCTGAGTGAAGTGGATTCTTGTCCTTTTCTTCAATCATTGCCAGGATCATAGTTTCCAAATTCAGGTGTTAGCAAAGTACTTGCAGGGATCTCTGAGTGTAGCTGCACCAGGTCAGCTAAACTTGTTTTATAAAGAAGGAAAAAGAAATCCAATTTCAGACTAAATACAGGCACATATATGGGAGACTTTATTTAATTTTAATATTAGTAATAACAGTAACATTCACAACTACAATGATAAGACCATCAGTTATTTCCACCATTAACAGAGCAGTTCATCCATGCCAAGCAGTGTGCTGATGGCTTTACCTATAGTATCTGACTTAACCCTTTGCACTACCTTCATGGGTAGATATTATCAAAAACACTGTAGTGATTAGCAAACCAAAATCAAAAATATCCAGTGACTTATGAAAACTGTGTCAAATTTCATGCTCCAAAGCTCATGCTGCTGTTGAAGTACATTGGGATTTTATGTTTCTCTCAGATGTTTCAAGTTATAGAATTGGTTATTTTCTCCTATTTGGAGCTATTTCTGTGAAATTTCTATAGAGAACTACATTCTAGGTGGCCTGAGAGTAACAAATGCAAAAACTGTCCCTGCAAAAGTCACACTTGCCAGAACATGAACTATTTTAGATTAAGAAAATAATTAAGGGCCACAACAAATGTGTGTTTGTCCACCTTACTCATAGCTCTTTAGCGTTGAACTATCTATTTTACTACTATCGTTTTGAAATTAAGAAGATAATATATAGCCATAGACAAAAGGGTTCCATTTGTATCCATAGCTTAAGCAAAGAATGTATTATTCATATTTATTCAAGCAAATTATTGATTATTGACTGATCAAAGTATATAAAAATTATAAGATTTGTGATGCCATTAACTAATATTTTTCATCAGAAAAGCTTTTGAAATTTAATATCTTATCAGACTGCTCATGTTTCAAGAATTCAGGGTAGGATAGCATTTAAATTGAGGTGAACCTGAGTGCAAATCTCATTACCAGACAGTAGGTGTATGACCTTGAATGGGTTGAGTGCAGTGTTAGGGCTGCCTAGCAGGAGATTTCAGGAGAGCTACAAAAGTTATAAACACCATGGTTTAACAAGAACAGAGGCTTACATGCTTAAGAGTCTGATAAGAAGATGCTGGATGTCCCCACCTAGGACAGGCTCAGTGGTATGGACAGAAAGCATGCATACGGAAATCAGAGGAACACTACCAAGCCCAGGTTTTTGCCATTCCATAGCTATGAGATCTAGGTCATTAAAAAAAATACGTGTCCTTTGATTTTCTATAAAATAGAAATAGAGACACATAGTGATAAACTGAAACATATAATGATAAAGACACATAATGATAAACTAAGATGAAAAATATTTAAGGAAATATTTTCTAGCATACTTCAGAATAGAAAATATCCTGTCAAACTTTTTTTTTAATTCATACTTTAAAATTCAGTATCAGCACACAAAAATCAGAACCACAGCTCCCCAGAGAGGGGGTAGAGGTCCTGGAACCTCTTTTGCCAGAAAGTAAGAAAATGCTCATAAAAAGGATAAGGACCTGTCAAAAAGTGTGCAGGGGCCAAACAGAAAGTATTCCCAAAAGACAAAACTGGAATGGTTGAGCAAGAAAATAAGTAAGGATAGTACTGGATTAAAAACTAGAATAAAATTAATATTTATGATTCCAAATGGATATAAACACTTGAGTAAGTAAATACACAAACAAGGGGAGAGAAGTTTTTCCTTAAAGAAGAATTCCAAATGTAAAAGGAATGACGGAATGAAAAAATGACAAGGATTGCTACGGGCAAGATTTAAGGATGGGTAGCAAAATTAGAGAGCCAAAGGTTGAGAAAAAAAGCAATATTTGCATAGTCTCAAAGTATATTCCCCAAGATGTTTATAACCCAGCAAACACCACTTTTGCCAAGTGATAAGAATAATATTACCAGTAACAAGCATTGTCATCGACAATGACATAAAAATACTAAAAAGGACATGTCACTTCTGTATTATTCTTTCAAAAAGGATGGGTAGCAAGATTAGAGAGCCAAAGGTTGAGAAAAAAAGCAATATTTGCATAGTCTCAAAGTATATCCCCCAAGATGTTTATAACCCAGCAAACACCACTTTTGCCAAGTGATAAGAATAATATTACCAGTAACAAGCATTGTCATTGACAATGACATAAAAATACTAAAAAGGACATGTCACTTCTGTATTATTCTTTCAAAAAGACATAATGTCTGTCTATTCATGAAAAAATATCAGATAGGGATCCCTGGGTGGCGCAGCGGTTTGGCGCCTGCCTTTGGCCCAGGGCGCGATCCTGGAGACCTGGGATCGAATCCCACGTCAGGCTCCCGGTGCATGGAGCCTGCTTCTCCCTCTGCCTGTGTCTCTGCCTCTCTCTCTCTCTCTGTGACTATCATAAATAAATAAAATTAAAAAAAAAATCAGATAAACCTTAATTGAGGACAGTTTAAAAAAATCATTGTTCAGTACTCTAAAAATGCCAAAGCTGTGAAAGACAATGAAAAGTTGGACAAATGTCACATATTGAAGGAAAAAACTAAATTCACCGTGGGATCCTGGAACAGAAAAAGGACCTTAATAGTAGGTGAAATCCAAATAGCATCTTTATTTCAGTTGATAATATTTGCATGGATATTGATTTCTTGTTACTTATCATTACACCATTGACATACATGATGTTCACTAAGTGAAAGGTATATAGGATACCATTAAAAAAATATAACATTATTTTAAAATTAACTCTAAAATGTCAAGTTTTTATAAACCATCAATAATGTATTTTTTATTGTTTTACTATTTTTTAAATATTTTATTTATTCATGAGAGACACAGAGAGAGAGAGAGGCAGAGACACAGGGAGAGGGAGAAACAGGCTCCATGCAAGAAGGCTGACGTGCGCCTTGATCCCAGGTCTCCAGGATCATGCCCTGAGCTGAAGGCGGCGCTAAATCACTGAGCCACCTGGGCTAACCTCAATAATGTATTTATTAACGTTTTGTTTTTTTTTTTAAAGAGAAAATAATGCCATTCAAAATAGCAAAAGTACTCCTGAGCCCTTTTACACATAGCTAGCAGCAAATATTGAAGATCTAAATAAAACAGTATAAACTTTTATGGAAGGCATGTAAAATGTTTTAATCAAGTGACACACCATGTTGTATACATAAAACTTCAAAATTATATAAAAAACATTTTTCCTAAAGCAATCACATATTCAATGTAATACTAATCAGAATCCTTATAGTGTGTATTATGAAATCTGATACTCTAATTCAAAATTACTATATGGATAATATACAATTAATGAGTAATACACAATATAGAATATTATTTAAAAATAATAAAGAACAATGAAAGAAGACTTGCTACACCAGATCTCAGCTTCATATTCTATAAACCAATGGTAATTAAGATAACATAATATTTATACTAGAGGAAAAAGACATCTGACATATAATTGCATATAAGATACTGTAGGAGCAGGGTAGTATTTACTCAGTGGTTGATGGCTTGGGCACTGGAAACAAATTGAATAGGTTAATAACAAAAATGTATTGTTTTTACTATTAGTAAAGTTACTTATGCTCTTGTGCTTCAGCTTCTTCATTGGCAAAATGAATATATAAGTATTCAACTAATGTGTTGATGTGACTAGACAAGTTGCATACATGTATTAGACAAGTTACATAGAGCATTTACCAGACATTTGTCCAAGGGAAACACTCAAAATGCTAGGCTATTATGATTTGCTGCTCTTACTGTTTGATAAAGATGGTATTCTGAAACAGTGGGGCTAGAATTGAAGTTAGATTATTGTATTTCCTTTTAAAATACAGTAATAATTATATAAAAAGAACAAAAGTAATTTTCAAAAAAATTTAAGAAACTCTTATAGCTTGAAAAGTTTCCATCTTCCTCCTGAGGATGGATGAAAGACTTCTATGTTAAAATACTTTAATTTATAGCATTCTTCCACAGAACTTCAAAACATATCACCCATATGTTTACAAGGAAAGAGAGATGACACTGGAAGAACCAGAGTGCCTGTTTTCATCTCGTAGAATGCAAAACTTCAATGCATATGTTTTTTCTTCTTTTCAGACAAAAAGAAAGCCAAAAAACTTTGACATATTAATAATGTAAAAGTAGAGAGGTTGAGTGACAGATGTTATAACTATCATCTGAAATTGGATTTTACTTTCTCTCACAGAAACCATATCAAATTCCTGTAGGAATGAGGCATTATTCCACTCTGCTTGATTAAACAAAAACAATCCATTAGAAAAATAGTATTTTGGATATGACACCAAAAGCACAGGCATCAAAAGAAAAAGAAAAGACAAATGGATTACATCCAATTAAAAAACTCCAGCATACCAAAGGAAACAATCAACAAAGTGGAAAGGCAACCTACAGAATGTGACAAAATATTTGCACATCAAATATCTGAAGTAGTTAAAAATCTAAAATACCTAAAGAACTCTTACAATTCAATAGCAAAATAAGATGAAGAAAATCTAAATTATCCAATAAAAAATGGTCAAAGGATCTAAATAGACATTTTTCCAAAGAAGAAATACAAATAGTAGGTATATGAAACAGTACTCAAAATCACGAATCACCAGGGAAATGCAAATCAAAACCACAATGAACTATTACCACACACCTGTTAGAAAGACTATTACAAAAATTATATATATATATATATGTGTGTGTGCATAAATGCATACAATATATGTAATATATACTATACATACAAATACATACATAATATTTGTGTGTATGTATGGATCAGGTGTTGGCAAGAATGTAGGGAAATGATAAACCTGTTCACTGTTGATATAGAATATAAATTGGAATAGCCACTGTAGAAAACATTAAGGAGATTCCTTAAAATATTAAGTATAGAACCCCCAATTGATCTATATGATCCATCAAGCCCACTTCTGTGTATATGCAAAGGAAATGAATCACCATTTCAAAGAACTATCTGCATCCTCCCTTTACTGCAGCATTATTCACAATAGCCAAGACATGGAAGCAACCTAAATGTTCCTCAAAAAATGAATAAAGAAAATACTGTATTTACATACAAATATTATTCAGTCTTAAGAAGAAGGAAATTCTACCATTTGTGACAAAATCAGTGAATGCAGAGGACATTACCCAAAGTGAAATAACCCAGTCACTAAAGAGCAAACACTACAAATATGATCAATGAACAAATATGATTCCACTTATATGAAGAATCTAAAATAATAAAATTAATACAAGCAGAGAGTAGAATGGTGGCTGCCAGTGGCTGGGGGGAGGGGAAATGGTAAAACATGTAATTATCTTTGTTCTGTGTGACTTATTTCATTTAGCATAATATTCCCAACATCAAGCCATGCTGTTGCAAATGGCAAGATTTCATTCTTTTTTTTTTCTGGCCAAGTAATATCTCACTATTATATAATACAGTGTATAATATATTAATATTCCATTATATGTATATACCACAATTTCTTTGTCCATTCACCCACTGATTTATCTACTGATGAACATACAGGTTATATCCATGTCTTGTCTTTTGTAAATAATGCTGCAGTGAACATGAGGTTTTGGATATCTTTTTGAGTTACTGTGTTCATTTTTTAAAAAGATTTTGGTTATCTATTTGGCAGAGAGAAAGAGAGAGAGAGTGAGAGAGAGCACAAAGCAGCGGGGGAGGGGCAGAGGGAGAAGAAGAAGCAGATTCCCCCCTGAGCAGGGAGCCCAAAGTGGGACTCGATCCCAGGACTCTGAGACCATGACCTGAACCGAAGGCAGATGCTTAACCAACTGAGCCACCCAGGCATCCCCAGTATGTTTATTTTCTTTGGATAAATACCCAGAAGTGAAATTATTGGATCATATGCTGGTTCTATTTTTAATTTTTTAAAGAAATCTCCATAGTATTTTTTCATGGTGGCTGCACAAATTTATATTCACACTAGCAGTGCACAGGAGTTTCCTTTTCTCCACATCCTTGCTAACACGTGTTATTTCTTGTCTTTTTCATAGCAGCCATTATAGCAAGTATGGGTGATATCTCATGGTTTTGGTTTGCATTTCTCTGATGATTAGTGGTGGCGAGTATCTTTTCATGTGCCTGTTGGCTGGCACATGTCTTTGGAAAAAATGTCTCTTCAGATCCCCTACTCATATTTTAAGTTGGATTTTTGGGTTTTGGGGGGTTTTTTGTGGGTTTTTTTTTTTTTTTGCTATTGAATTGTATGAGTTCTTCATATATTTTGCTTATTAGCCCCTTATCAAGTATGTGATTTGCATATTATTTCTCTTATTCTGTGATTGCCTTTTCATGTTGTTGATGGTTTCCTTTCTATGCAGAAGTCTTTTTTTTTTTTAATTTGATGTAGTTCTACTTTTTTAAAAAAATATTTTATTTATTTATTCATGAGAGACACAGAAAGAGAGAGAGAGAGAGAGGCAGAGACATAGGCAGAGGGAGAGCAGGCTCCATGCTGGGAACCCGACGTGGGACTGGACTCGATCCGGGGTCTCCAGGATCACGCCCTGGACCGAAGGCAGTGCTAAACCACGGAGCCACCCAGGCTGCCCCAGTTCTACTTATTTTTGCTTTTGATATCAAATCCAAAAAAATTATCACTAATACTCATGTCAAGAAGCTTGCCCTCTATGTTTTCTTCTAGGATTTTTATGATTTCAGATTCCATTCAAGTATTTTATCCATTTTGAGTTAATGTTTGTGTATGATGTATGATGTAAGATAGATCCAGTTTCATTCTTTTGCATATGGCTGCCCAGTTTTCCCAACACCATTTATTGAAGTGATTGCCCTTGCCACACTAGATATTCTTAGTTCCTTTGTCATAAATCAATTAACTACATATGTTTTGGTTTCTCTCTGGGCTCTCTATTCTATTCCATTGATCTAAGTGTCTATTTTTATGTTAGTACTATACTGTTTTGATTACTAGCTTTGCAATAGAGTTTGAAATATGGGAGCATAATGATTCCAGCCTATTCTTCTTTCTCAAGATTACTTTGGCTAGTCAGGACCTTTTGTGGTTCCATACAAATTTTAAGATTGTTCTATTTCTGTGAAAAATGACATTGGAATTTTGATAGGGATTATATTGAATGTGTAGATTCTTCGGATGGTTGGGACATTTTAACACTATTAGTTCATGAGCATGAAATATTAATGTTGCTTCTTTTATGAATATTTTACATTTTTCAGTATATAGATCTTTTACCTCTTTGATTAAATGTGTTCCTAGGTATTTTTTTGGTGAAATTGTAAATGGGATTGTTTTCTTAATTTCTGTTTTTGATAGTTCATTATTAATGTATAAATATACAACATAGTTTCATTTATTGATAATAACATCTACATCATTGCGGATATAAGGGCTATGCAAACTAATATATGTAGAGTACAAAGCACAGGGCTTGCCACATTTTTATCATCATGGCATTAATTTAATGTATAGGGCTCTTTAGCTGTCCACACAAGTGAGAAAAAGTGTATCCCATTATATGTATAGATAATATTTAAAGTGCATGTACACATATATACATATATTTAAATATGACTTAACATGCACAAATGCATGTATAGATAGATAATAAATGAGCATAAACATATATCTACAGAAAAATATGTGTGGAAGAAAGTACAATGATTAAGATGATTATGATATTGTTCCTGGATTTTTTTTTCTTTTGATTTCCGTATACTTGCATATTTCTGCAACAAACATGAATGACTACTTGTATAAAATTAACATATTTATTTAAAAATGATGATCAAGATCCATTAATTTGATTTCATGTTCTAATGTAGTGTGACCCAGAGTTTTCAAAAACTGCTCTATTTCAACCTTCCATCTGTCACTTATCTCTTTTTGTAAACTCAGTAGATACTAAACATTTGCAAAAATCCTCCAAGACCAGGGAATTGGCCACCTCCATGCCATTCAACTTCAATCATGCTTAATTGTAAGACAATTCTTCCTTATTATAAACCTTTATCCATTGGTGCTGATTCTATTTTTGGATGCTCTGATAGTAAAACTCATCTTTCTTCCACAGGATAATCTTTCACTTTTAAAAAACGCAGCTACTATATCCCTCTAATTGTTCTCTTTTACAGACTAAATATCCCTAGATTCTTGCTTGCTCCTGATGCCTGGGAAGAACTACTTACTTACACTTGCAGGAAACCCTAGTGAAAGATATCCTATACTCTTATCAATACAGAAAATGAAACTTTCCAAGTAGTAATTATGATGCACCCCAAAGTGGCAATGGATAGAGTCATGTGTTTAGATGGGGAGAGAGGAGAGCAAAAATGTGATATGCCAGTATATAATGTATACTTTTTGGCAGAAGAAGTTTTCCTTGAAATTCACAAGATTTATAATTTCTTAGAAAATATAAACTGCATTTTCCATTTATCTGCTCATTTACAGCAATATAATTCTTGGTTATATTGTTTTGCACTATTTAAAAATAATGTACTAGTTCTTATTGATTTCTTCAACACCATTGATTCTTATTAGCTCTTTTTAATTTTTTATTGGAATTTAAAATTCAATTCTGTTCTTAATCAGTATTTCCCTTGCTTACCTTGGCCTCATTTAACAGGCCAATATAAGTAATATGTCTGAAAAAGACTGAAAGATAATTAAATTTTTATTTACAGTGTTTTATGCTGCAGTTAGTTTGTTTGGTTTTTCTATGATATACTCCAAGTCTTGACTTACATACATTTCCTTAGGCATCAATTAGCGAAAGGGCAATATAAAAATGATCTTGGAATACTGAATTCAGTGATCTTCATAGCTTTTCTTTCAGAACTTATTCTAGTAAACTTAATATAAAAATGTGTCTGTTTCCATATTCTGTTGGGATTGTGGTAGAAGCTAGGTTGGAGAATTTGTCTAACTTCATTTGGACAAGAATCAAAGAGCTAGAACTCTCACAGCATTTAATTTGGTTGTTGACCCAAATACTCCTCCTCCTGCCCAATGTTACTTCCTCTGCCTAAAATATTGGGGGGAGAATAACTTGCCTAACATCATGTAGCTAGATAATTGTGGAGTCTAAGTCATTCAATATCGGGTTCTGCTTTTCAGCTTGAATATCCCACCCATGTAAAAGTGCATCTATGTAACTCTTCCTTAGGAGGTACACTTCTTTAGAATAGAGGCTTGTGTATTATTTCCACCATGTATCCACCAAAATGTTTCTCATATAACATGTTGTGAGTTCTTTAATAGCAGGGATTGTTGGATCTTTTAACCTGTGTCATTTCAGAGTCAAGAATAATATACTTTGTTGGATAGATATGCAGGTTGAAAGACTGGTAGATGGGTGAATTTAACAACATCCTTAACCTGCTTTCTGGTTGTGGAACTAGCTTTTTATCAAGGCTTTAAAACAGTGAAAGGTGGAGGCAGGGCAAGATGGTAGAGTAGTAGGGTCCCCAAGTCACCCGTCCCCACCAACTTACCTAGATGACTTTCAAATCATCCAGAAAACCTACGAATTCAGCCTGAGATTTAAAGAGAGAACAGCTGGACCGCTACAGAGAGAGGGTTTGCGCTTCTAACAAGGTAGGAAGATGGAAAAAAAGAAAAAAGAAAAAAGAATCCAGTGGGAGGAGGGGCCCCGCGAGGAGCCGCCGAGGCCCCAGCCAGAGCCTCGGGACGGGGAAGCCCCGCCCGGAGCTGCAGGGACTTTACACGTCGGCGCCGGATTCTTCCCCGACCGAAAGGCGCTCACAGGGACTCGGGCAGAGCCGGGGAGGGGCGGGGGGGCCCCCAGGGTCCCGGGGTCACTAACACAGGAGGTGCCCGGGGGACAGCGCCCCGCGGCGCCTCGGGAGCGGCTCAGGCCAGGGCTCCGGGCGGGGGGGGGGCTGCGCCCTGTGCCTTCGGGAGCCGCCCCGGGAGCGATTCCAGCAGCGCAGGCCCCGGAGCCCAGGGCGCGGGGGACACAGCCCACGACCCTGCGCTCCCCCGGGTCGGGCGGAGGCGGGGAGGACACAGGACAGCGAGGACGCTCCTGCCCTGGGGCGCCCCCAAGCTGTGCAGGTCGGCGCCCCCATCCCCAGAGCATCCAGGCCCGTGCGGACTGGGAGCTGCGGGAGTTACTGGGGGAGCTGACTCCAGGGCTGGGGAGCTGCCGCCGCCACTGTGGTGGTTCCTCCGCGTGTCACCCTGTGCCTGGGACGGAGCGGGGCCACCAGGGAACAGGGGCCTCACGGGGTAAACAGCTCCCACTGAGCCCGGCACCTGGCAGGGGGCGGGGCAGCTCCCCCAGGTGCACACACCTGCAAGTCAGCACAGCAGGCCCCTCCCCAGAAGATTTCAGGTTGTACTACAAAGCTGTGATCAAGACAGTGTGGTACTGGCACAAAAGCAGAGACATAGATCAATGGAACAGAATAGAGAACCCAGAAAAAAGGATGTTCTCTTCAATAAATGGTGCTGGAAAAATTGGACAGCCACGTGTAGAAGAATGAAACTAGACCATTCTCTTTCACCATACACAAAGAGAAACTCAAAATGGATGAAAGATCTAAATGTGAGACAAGATTCCATCAAAATCCTAGAGGAGAACACAGGCAACACCCTTTTTGAACTTAGCCACTGCAACTTCTTGCAAGATACATCTATGAAGGCAAGGGAAACAAAAGCAAAAAAATGAACTACTGGGACTTAATCAAGATACAAAGCTTCTGCACAGCAAAAGAAACAGTCAATAAAACTAAAAGACAACCTACAGAATGGGAGAAGATATTTGCCAATGACATATCGATAAAGGGCTAATATCTAAGATCTATAAAGAACTGATTAAACTCAACAGCAAAGAAACAAACGATCAATCATGAAATGGGCAAAAGACATAAACAGAAATTTCACCAAAGAAGACCTACACATGACCAACATGCACATGAGAAAGTGCTCTGCATCACTTGCCATCAGGGAAATACAAATCCAAACCACAATGAGATACCACCTCACACCAGTGAGAATGGGGAAAATGAACACGGCAGGAAACAGCCAATGTTGGAGAGGATGCGGAGAAAAGGGAACCCTCTTGCACTGCTGCTGGGAATGTGAACTGGTGCAGCCACTCTGGAAAACCCTGTGGAGGTTCCTCAAAGAGTTAAAAAGTAGAGCTACCCTGTGACCCAGCGATTGCACTGCTGGGTATTTACCAAAAGATACAGATGCAGTGAAACGCCAGAACACCTGCACCCTGATGTTTCTAGCAGCAATGTCCACAATAGCCAAACTGGGTGGAGCCTCGGTGTCCATCGAAAGATGAATGGATAAAGAAGATGTGGTCTGTGTATACAATGCAATATTACTCAGACATCAGAAGAGACAAATGCCCACCATTTGCTTCGATGTGGATGGAACTGGAGGGTATTATGCTGAGTGAAGTAAGTCAATCGGAGAAGGACCAACATTATATGGTCTCATTCATTTGGGGAATATAAAAAATAGTGAAAGGGATTAAAGGGGAAAGGAGAGAAAATGAATGGGAAATATCAGTGAGGGAGACAGAACATGAGAGACACCCAACTCAGGGAATTAAAGGGAGGTGTGCGGGGGTTGGGGTGACTGGGTGATGGGCACTGACGGGGGCACTTGATGGGATGAGCATTGGGTATTATACTATATGTTGGTAAAATAGTATTGTTTACCCAAAATTAAATGTCACTGTAAGTTCCAATAAAAGATTGAAAGTACCATATTTAGGGGGTGCTAGATGGTGCATCCAGTCAAGCATCTGACTCTTGATTTTGGCTCAGGACCCTGAGATCACTCTCCAGGTTGGGCTCCATGCTCAGTGTGGAGTCTGCTTGAGATTCTCTGTTCCTCTCCTTTTGCCAACCCCCCCATTCATCCTCATTCTCTCTCTCTCCCAAATAATCTTTAATAAAATAAAGGAAAAGAAAAAAGAAAAGAAAGAAAAGAAAAGAAAAGAAAAGAAAAAGAAAAAGAAAAGAAAAGAAAAGAAAAGAAAGAAAAGAAAAGAAAAGAAAAGAAAAGAAAAGAAAAGAAAGAAAAGAAAAGAAGTGCCCATCACCCAGTCAAACTTGCTCATCCCCTGTCCTTCCAGCTGGTCTTCTGGGGGAGAGGCCTGCTGTGCTGATTCTCAGGTGTGTGCACCTGGGGTAGCTGCCCCGTCCCCTGCTGGGTGCCGGGCTCAGTGGGAGCTGTTGACCACGTGAGGCCTGTGTTTCCCAGTGGCCCTGCCCCTCCCAGGCACTCAGTGACATGAGGAGGAACAATACCTCTGGTGGCAGCCAGGTCTCCAGCCTTGGAGTCAGCTCCCTGCAGTAACTACAGCAGTCTCTCAGTCCATACTGGCCTGGATGCTCCTCTGCCGGTGGCTCCTGAAAGCATCAGGGCATAGACCCCTCCGTCCAGAGCTGCCTGCCTAACCTTCCAACTTCTCCCAAATAACCCTGAAGGGCTACAGCGCTCCAGCCCTTTACTGAGATTGGACCGTGGTATGGGGTGCACTATCCCCTGGGTGCCCCTCCTCCAGGAGTGACTCTGGGAATCTGGAGGCTTCCCTGCCCCTCCTGTGATTCTGCTCAATTTCCCTGCTGAGCACTTTTCTGTCTGGGAAGGATTCGGGGTGGATTTTTAATGTTCCCATGTCTCAGAGGCTGGGCTTTCCTGTCTTGGAGGCTCCTGCTGCCTGGCCTTAGCCCAGCTCCTCGTGGGGACCATCCCCAACTTGATTCTTTTTTATTTATTTATTATTTTCTGCCTTCCTACCTTCCTAGAAGTAAAAACTTTTCTCTTTGTGGCATTCCAGCTGTTCTCTCATTAAATCTGAAGTCAAATTAGGAGGTGTTCAGGATGATTTGAAAGTATCCAGGTAAGTTGGGGAATCAGGTGAGGTGAGGACCCCTCATCTTCTGCCATCTTGAGGATGTAAACAATATTATCATCGGGATCATACTAACAAGTATTTGTCAATTTACAAGAAAAATGTCCAATCATCAAAATCAATAAAAAATAGGTGTAAAATTATTATTTCATTCTTCCTCTACCATAAATATTTGTTTTGCTTAGTTTAAATTTTTTACTGTTGTTGCTGTTCCAGTTTGTTTTAAAAACAGCTGGATAAGAAGGGATAGGGAATGATCATTTCAAATTTTCATGCATTGATGGGTACTATTATACCTATTTTCCCTTTAATCAAAGATAAATCTGACATTCGTGAGGAAAAGTAACTTACCTAAGGACACATGGCCAATCAAACTATTTATCTGGAATTTAAATCCAGATACATCAGAAAATATACTTTTCCTCCATTCATAAATAAGCATCCTTTCTTCCTGGGTTAGTAAGGACTCTTTGGGTTGGAATAAACAGAAAGCCAACTTAAGCTGGGTGTATTTAAATATCTAGGAATACTTTCTTACAAATAGTAATGGACATTTAAAATAAGTTATTAAGCTGATGCTTCAATTTTTTTTAAAGATTTTATTTATTTATTCATGAGAGACATAGAGGAAAGAAGAGACATAGGCAGAGGGAGAAGCAGGATCCCCACAGGGAGTCCAATGTGAGACTTGATCCTGGGCCTCCAGGAGCATGCCTTGAGCTGAGGGCAATTGCTTAACCACTGAGCCACCCAGGCATCCATGATGCTTCAAATTTTATCATCTCTAGCTCTAGTTCTTTTTTTTTCTTTTTTTTAATATAATTTTATTTTTTTAATTTTATTTATTTATTTTTATTTATGATAGTCACACACAGAGAGAGAGAGAGAGGCAGAGACATAGACGAGGGAGAAGCAGGCTCCATGCCCCGGAAGCCTGACGTGGGATTCGATCCTGGGTCTCCAGGATCGCGCCCTGGGCCAAAGGCAGGCACCAAACCGCTGCGCCACCCAGGGATCCCTCTAGCTCTAGTTCTGAACTGAGAAATCATGGGTAAGGTTTCTGACCCCCAGTGGTGTTGTAGCCACCTGTGTACCAAACAACAGGTCGGTATTATAGGTGCAATGATTATAGCAGAGATGAATAAATCCAAAAGGAACATATATTTGTATAAGTGTGAGTCTGTGTGTGAGCAAGTGTGTGTGTGTGTGTGTGTGTGTGTGTGGTGTGGAGAATGAGAGAGATGAGAGGGGTTGAGATCAAGTAATAGACACCCACTACAACCAATTCTAAGTTTAATCATGATCCAAGGAGCAGATTAATAACAAACTTATTTTTAAGTCCCAAATTATTTACACACCAGCGTACATATAGATTTTGATTTAAGGAAACCTAAATGTTTATGATTTTTTCTTTTAACATGTATGCAGAACACAAAAATTTGATGAAGAGGAATTGAAATGCCTGTCTCAAATTGTCAATTAACAGAAAGCTCTATTTATGTTTGAATTATCTAAACATTTACCTAAAATTTTAGTTTCCTGTACTGTTAACTGCGTTACAGACAATTACTCATGAATACCCAGCCCTGTTTGCAGTTGATTCTTAAACTTTTCTGCACACAGACAACAGCTCTCACTTCATAAATGTTCCATATTGTCTGTCAATTTCAACACAACAATCATCAATGCCCGTTTTAAAGTTGCAGTTTAACCTTGTACATTTTGGTGCGAGTGTCAACCCGAACTAAAAGGATATCATTGCAGTAACAGAGCTATTATTTCCGGTATCCAAGAGTGAAGGTACAATTATAATTGTTAACAATCTGGAGTGCTTTTAAGAGCTCTGCTAGAAAGCAAATCACTGTGGAGTATTAAATCTTTCTGTAATCTATTTTTAAATTTCTGTCAAAATGTAAGTAAAGGAAAAAAAAATACTGTCAGTGTTTATGTCATTCCCTAGGGTCAAATACCCTAACCATGGATAGGAGTGCTTGGTGCTGATAGCTTTTCCATGGTATGCTTTGTCAAAGTTCACCTCATTTATTCTGGGAAATGGTAATTAATGGATTCTGTGTTCCTTTGTCCTGTCTGAAGGCTTAGGGGCCTACTTGAAACAGGCATTCTTATACAAGAGTTCTGTTTACTGTACCTCAATAATAGCTCAGTATTTTCAAAGGAAAATTCACAAAGAGAAAAAATAAATGTACTGAATGGAGGAAAGATGAAATTGTTGACAATATAAAAGTGAGTGTCAGAAAAGACCACAATATTGAAGTTGTTCGCAGATTTTTAAAAAGTCCTTTCATAAAAGTTAAGCAAAACAATGATGTCTCAGGCATTCTGCCAAAGAAATCCTGAGTGGACATATCTTTTTTTCATAGTAAACTTTCATGAGAATGTGAACTTTATGAGTCTGACACTTCTAAATTATATTCAGTGTCATTTAAAAGAGGATAAATTCCAGCCAATTTTGGAGCATATGCAGTATTGTGTTGCTAGTGCCATTCATTAGAATCTTCAGGCATTATACCAGATTAAAAATCTAAAATGCCAACTGTCATCAGATTTGTGATCAGTAGGTTCTGCACAACAGGTGAAGCTGTGGGGCACTTAAAAGTCACAAAATGGCAAACTAACTTCCTCACCTCTCAAAAATATTCTTGGAAGCATATCTGAATCAAAGGAGTCTTGTTTTCCATGGATATCCCTTGTAAGGCTATTTTTTGCCACCTACTGTGTCTTGTGGACACAAAGCCAAAACATGGTTTCCCTTGTCATCTGTGATGGCCATGATCTTTCAAATATATCTTTCTCATAAACTCCCGACACTCATTTTGAGAGTTAGAAGTTAATTACCCATAATAATGAATGGTAACTTGGAGGCACATGGTGCCTTGACTGTGAGTACTTCATGGAGATCTGAGACTAAAAACTGTAACAGAATAACTAATGAAAAATTATTTTCCTATCTCCAAAACAGACATAGAGGGATATAATGGAGAAAATGACATACATTAGACCACACCAGTTTCAAAAAGGAGCCTTCACTATTGGAGATGCCACAAGGAACAGCCATGATCTGAGGACACAGTAGCAACCATATAGAAACAGTGCCCAGAGAGTAATGCTTCAAATTGTATAGCACTTTACCATTCATAAGGCATTTTCATGTTAGCTCTCTTGTTTAATTCTCACAAAGATGTGATAGGTGATAGGTGGTAGATGATAGGTGTTATTAATCAATTTTACATTAGAGAATATTGAAATTCTGTAGTTAACTGGGAAGGTACTGTATAGCAGGGAAAGATGCAGGGTTGGGAAGAAAATACATTGCAATGAATCCTAGATTTGTCACTATGTGTGTGACTTAATCACTTAAAATCTCAGAATTTTGTTTTTACACCTGAAAATGATGATAATACTATTCATATCTTGTGCTGTCATCCTCAGATAACCTTGTAAGCAGAGTACTCTAGACTTTCTAGATATTTTTGTTTTGTTTTTCCTCTTGGTGGGAGGTAGCATAGGGAGTCAAATCCATTGACTCACGAAAGAAAAGTTTCATGGTCTGTGTGGCATGTCTCAGGCAGGTCCAGATATAATCTAGGATTCCTTTTATAGACCTGAAGTCTGTCACTGGCAGGCCAAATCTGATAGGCTCCACATTCCTCAGGTAGATCTCATAGATCCCCTGCTTTATGAACTCAGAGTTATCAGTCCTTGTTTTATACTGTGAATGACTTGATAATGAAGCATTCTTTCATATTTCAAGCCACTTAAAATATAATATGGGATTTAGGTCTCAGTGATTGTTGGATGGATCAACTGACTTATCTATTCATTTAAACTATGATCAACTAAGTCTTTGCAAAACATGCCAGGCATAATGTCTGGCATTTGTAAATGTTATATGATTTGATTTTCCCCCCAAAATGTGGTCAATTGCATATTTTGCATGTTTCATAGTAAAAGATAAATCTAAAGTCTTCTGGAAATCGGAGATAGCTATGATATATTATCTTCTTAAATAATGAAGAACCAGATCCTACAAGGCAAACAGTTGCTTAGTTATTGAAAATTGTTCAGCTTCTTTCAAGAGCTATGTGACTATTTGAATGTTGCTCCATTTAAAAGACATAAAAGACACTGGCAATACTGCCAGTGATTCTGAAATAGTCACAAAGAACACATTAATCTCTAAAGTGCCGGATGTACTCTAAATTTCTTGGTGTCACATAAACTTCTTGTCCGTTGATTGGTTGGACACAGGGAACGTGGAACTTATACGGGCTCTGGTTGGTAGGGTAGGCCAGCCTGAAAGTATCAGGATGATATGTGAGCATTTTTGATTGCATGGATACATATGACTTTTAAGAGAACATTTGATTATCTAAACTTAGAGTAAGTAAATGGAAATGGGGAAGATTAAAATAACATATAGAGGTTTTGCAGTCAGTTTTCTTTGCTGCTTTAGTTTTTCCCTGGTCCTATTTGCAAGGAATCACTAGATTGGGAAATAGGCAAATTCCTAAAAATATAGACACTCTGGTGTTAAGTGCCCAAAACTCACCTTGTAAATGTAGGATGTGAGGCCTAGCATAGGCAAAGACTTATTTACTAAAAACTAGGACATTGGTCTAAATTTTATTTTATTAGTCTCTGGACAATTATGGGTCCCAGGATATATACATTAAATTAAAAAAATAAGGAAAATCATAGATTCTAAACTTTTTGTGCTTCTAGAATGAAGAAATCTAATGTATTTTGTTGTTGTATTCTTTAGTATAAAAGGAAAGATTCTGAGTGTTATATCTGTCCTAAAAGGAAAGCATTAAGCTAACCTGGCCCTGCTAGGAAATGTAACAAATCTTGAATATTCATATAATAAAAGGCTTTAAAACCATACTTTATTAAATTAAAAAATATAATTTGCATAGATCCTTGGTCAAACACCCCCTTTTACTTTTTTTGAGGGATTTTCTAAATAAATTATTATTATTATTATTTTTTAAAGATTTTATTTATTTATTCATGAGAGACACAGAGAGAGGCAGAGACACAAGGTAGAGGGAGAAGCAGGCTCCATTCAGGGAGCCCGACGTGGGACTCCATCCCAGGTCTCCAGGATCATGCCCTGGGCTGAAGGTGGCGCTAAACCACTGAGCCACCAGGGCTGCCCCATAAATTATTAAAATAAATATGTAAGTAAATACAATTCTTTCTAATTCAGTTGTAATGTTTTTGCATGTTTTAAAATGACCACTTAGAGAAGAGCTATAATTATGATTCACAAAGAGGATAATGCTCCTGGAGAAGTTCTTAAAATGGCAAATTACTCTTATATATTTACCAAAGTGGGACTTTTATTAAAAAATCACTTGGCTAGCCAGGATGTAGCTGCTTAATCTTCTTGAAAACTGCATTTCTTTTTAAAGTAAATTATATAGTTTACAACTTAATTAATTAGAAATTAGAAAGTATTTAACTTCTTTCTCTTTTATATAATGTAATGTTTTCCAAATTGTGTTTCTTTTTTGTGGAGACTAGAATCCTGGAAGAACTTTCTTAAATTTACAGGGGCATAAAAGAAAAAATATCCTACAATCAAATTGAGGAATACTTCCACATTACATTATTCTTTTTGAGATTCATAAAGCATCTGAGGGTTAAAGAACCTTGGATACGTCTTCATTTAAAACCAGTCAATTTTATTTAAATCCGAGGTATATTCCATATGCTTCCATTATTCTTTACCAGCACTTTTATCTGTATCTTCTCACACCTGTATAGTGGCAGCACCAACATTGATCTCTCCACTTCTGTTCAGGTCCCCTACTATCCACTACACAACTATTGATGTGCCATTTTAAAATATAAATAAAATCTCATCATTTCCTTGCTTAAAACCATTTAACAATTCAGGTACTTTTCATTGTATTTCAGCTAAACTATATCTTTACTAGGTCTTCAAGAATCTGTACCCGGGGTTATAATGTGAATCCTGATTTCTTTTTTCTCTTTTTTGTGACACAAAAGCCTGACTTAAACTTTGATTGCTCAGATATCCATTTCAAAGATAATTATCTTGAATAACCTGTTACCAATCACAACTAAATGAAAGCTAGTCCACCTCCTCTCATTAAGGCTCCTTTTTTTCTCAGAGATCTTGGTTAAATTAGATAACTGACCATTTTGGCTTTTTCTCACACTTAAATCCCCACTCTTATGTTTTAAATTCATCTACAGAGAGAATGCCCACAAAACCTTTGTCTTTTCTCACACTTAAATCCCCACTCTTATGTTTTAAATTCATTTACAGAGAGAATGCCCACAAAACCTTAGACACACCCCCCACCTTCAATCACAATAAAATTAAGGCCCCAGGACCATGCTTAATCTATCTCTCTCTACCTTTGCCTTGCTGTATGGTCCTTTGTGTGCTATGTAATTTCCAGGTCTTATATGTAATAAACTTTTATTTTTTCTTAGTTTCCTGATGGTTGTTTCTGAAAGGCATCTTGCAATCATGAAAATAACATAGATTGATCAAGCAGTAACATTGGTTTGGAAGGGGGAGATGTCTGTGGGAAGCTCACTGAGGCCTGGATGAGTGCCTCTAGACATTTCTAGCACACAGCTTTACTATGGATAGACTGAGACACAAAACAATGGTACTCATATTTGAAACATGCACCAGAATTGTGTTACATTTCTAATAAGCTCCCAAGTGATCCTGATGGTGCTGCCCCAGGAATCACAGTTTTAGAAACACTTTTCTCATATTATTGGGTCCCTCTTTACATCTCTGACTTGGTCCCCCAAACTCTGCCCCCCTGTGAGTAGAAACCAGCCACACTGAGTTTCTTTCAAGCATACTTTTCTTCTGAAATCTCTTGTTGTAAACAGGCGTGGCTGATTTCTGTCTTCAGATTGAAGGACAAATATCTAAACTTTAGACTCACATTGCCTGACCACTGTTTCTAATTTTTTTCTCCTATCTTAGCCTGTAGCGATTCATTTTTTCATATCACCCTATTTTATTAAACTTATAGCAATTATAACTCTGAAATCATACAAATACCTGTCAATCTCACTATAGTGTAATCCTTGTGAGAACAGGAATCTTGTCTTTTAAAGCTATGTTTTTAAGGCTTAACTTAGACATAGACTCTTATTTTCAAAGAACATCTGTTGCTAGATTATGGGACACTAGTATTTTAAAACAGAATTTGGAAAATGTTGATTATACTCGATGGGAAAATAGTGTTTTAACTTCTGACATATAGCTGTGAAGTTACAGAGCAGTCCACAAGACTACCCTCACTTCTGGCAGTGACTGCTGAGTTCAGAGATCCCCAACACCACCCTCAGATTGAATAATTTGCCAAAGAATACTCTCAGAGCTCACTGAAAGCTATTATACTTACAGTTATGTTTTTGTTTCAGTAAAAGAACACAGATTAAAATTAATCAAGGGGAAATAAACATAGGGCAGAGTTCAGGAAAGTTCCAAATAAGGAATTTCCAATTATCTTTGGTGGAGTTATAGAATTCAGCACCTCCCAGCAATGATGTGTAGCAGTACACATGAAGTACTGCTGACCAGGGAACCTCATCCAAGACTTGATGTCCGGAAGTTTTATTGGGGCTTGATCACATAAATATGGTTGACTTTCCATGTGGCTGGGTTTCTAGCTCTTCCAGAGGTAAACCAGATGCTTCATGGCCTAAATAACTTACAATAAATTGTTTACTGTGCAGTGTGTCCCAAGAACCCCAGGTAAATATACTCTTATTATATTGGACATTCCAAGGATGTAAGGATCACTTTCCAGGAGCTGAGGACAAAGGTCAGAACTTCCTTTGGGCATCGCTAAGTCTTTACTGCACAGTAGCTTTACAAATTGAGTAACAGCATATGCATGTCCTTTCAGCACACATAAATGCCTTTGAGAAGATTGTTTACCAACTAATTCTTCCTTTGCTCATACATTTACTCATTTACTTGATATTATACTTATTTTATGCCAAACTAAATCCTTTTCCTCAAAGAGCTCAGAATCTTATAAAGAATACAAACATGCAAACAATTGTAATAAAAGAAATACAAGGGTTTGGGAGTTGTACAAGAACTAAGCAACTTAGACCAGGATAGAGATGAAAAGAAGTAGTCAGACAAAGATATTGTGGTACTCTGTCTTCCAAATTGTATAGGAATTTTGGATCTTGGTTTATAATCTATGACATGAGGCAAGAAAACTATGTGGTTGATATTTCTATAATTCATTTACACCTCCTTGTAAACACCTGTTTCTGTAATCCCCTTACACATGGACCCTGGGCTTGCCCATGTGGTTTGTAGATACTTGAAAGTCCTTTTTCATTTTGGACTTTTTTTTTTCTTGATATTATTTGAGAACACTGTGTAAATCAGCTTGAGCTAACCTGTTAGACTACAAAAGACCACAGGGAAGGGATCCCTGGGTGGCTCAGTGGTTTATTATCGCTTGCCTTCAGCCCAGGGAGTGATCCCGGAGTCCCAGGATTGAATTCCACATCAGTCTCCCTGCATGGAGCCTGCTTCTCCCACTGCCTGTGTCTCTGTCTCTCTGTCTGTCTGTCTTTGTCTCTGTGTCTCTCATGAATAAGTAAATAAAATCTTTAAAAAAAAAAAAAGACCACAGGGGAAGAACCAAGTCACTCTGGCTAATAGCCTCTCAACCACCAGACAGATACATGACTGAGACCAAAACAGATCTTTCTATCATGAGCCCACTCACCTGCTGACCACAGGGCAGCAGAAATTGGCCAAGGGGCTTGGACCAAAAGAATAAACCACACAACCAACACATTTGTGAGTTAAATAGAAAGGCTGTTTGAAGGCATCAGTTTTGTATCTCCTGTAGATTGTAAAATCATAATATTTTATATTTTTAGGTCTAAATAAGTTTATTCTAGTCTGTGCAGGTGATAGAGATGAAATACGTCAAAACATTTTGGTAATTTTTATTTCAGGTAATATGTCATCTTTTGTGCCTAATTGTTTTTTCATTGTGTCATAATGTCCTCGTAAAAATGTTCTTATATATATAAAAACAAATAATAAAGAGCATAATTAAAGAGTCCAAAAATAAAGAGTTTTTCATGATATGATCTAGAATATTACTTGCTTCAATTTTTCATGCCTCACTGGTGTCATACTCTAGTAAAAGTCTCCAAAGTTATAAATAAGAATGTAGTAGTCAGAATGCAATTATAAACATTCTCTTTCTAAACCATAGCTTGTTAGCAAAACACATTAGTTAAATTATTTAAAAATCCACTCAGTGTTTCAAGTTTCACTCTATTCAAATGTTTTCTCACCCTTCCAGAAACTATCTGTTGAGAAAAGTGCGACAACTTGCCTGAGAAGAAAAAAATTAAAATGGTTTGGTGTTGTGTTGAGAAAGAAGAAAATATTAAAAATCTTGCAGAAAACAGTTTCCAGAGGAATCTTGGAGTCCCTGGAGGTCCCTCAGATAAGTCTCCAGTAAGCATCTGAACTTTTCAAGGATTATCTAAGGCAAACTGAAAAGTGAAACCTTGAGAGAATTTTCTCCACTTGCTTCAGCCTTCTTCAGGTGTATCCAGAAGTGCTGACATCTTGCCTTTCACTGAGTTGCCAACTTGAATTTTGACATGAGGCCCGATCCCCAAAGCCCAAGAGAGAGTAGAAATAAAGCCTTCTGCAAAACAAACTTGATGCTGGAGAGATTTCCCAGTGGCTTTAAATACACTGTGGAGTTCAAAATGCGTCTCTTTGAAGTAAGTATTCCATCTAACCATTTACTGTTTAAGATTTAGTAATCAATTGTTGTTGTTGATGTTGCCATAAATTTGGAATCCCTGAACTCCATTTAACAATTTTCCTTTTAGAGAAGCCTTGAGATGACATGTTGATTTGCTGTGTTGGGTTTTGATGATCGTTGAGAATGGTTATTTTCAGCCTACTTGTGTCTTGAGTTCCTTGTTGATAATAAATGTTCTATAAGCCCACTTTCTTTCCATTTTGATCTCAGGTCTCCTGTGCAATTGTAAATGGTTGTATGAAATAAACCAAGATATAGACTATAGAATTTTTATTAAAATTGAAATATAGCTCAATGTCATGTGGTTTCTCAGAGCTATCAACTGTCTTTTCTGTTGGAAAGATATATGTACATATGAAAAGGTATTTACATTTTATTGAGTGTTTTATTAGATACTGCAGAATGTTTCCTCTCTTAATCCTTTCAACTATTTGGTAAAAAGAAAATTATAATCAGAAATCATTAATAAAGACAAGAAACTACAGATGCTAAATAAATAACTTGAAATTGAAAAAGACCATAGATTAAGAAAAAATACAAATATTTAGTTCTTATAAATACCTTAATTTTAGGAACATATCCTTCCAATAGATTTCACTAAAGCCTTAGAAGGTCAGTGTTCACTATTGACTCCCTCTTTTAGTATTCAAAAGAAGCAATAATGTAATGTATATGTATATATATTGTACATATATTTGGCTATTGCTAGTAACTTTTTAAAAATTATAAAATAATACGTAATTATATACAAATTGTCAAGCATTGAAATGGAAAAGGAAAGAGATATGTATATATAAAAATTATTTAGGAGTCATGTGTTTAAAATTATGGTCTCTAGGGGCACCTGGGTGGCTCAGCAGTTAAGCAACTGCCTTCTGCTCAGATCGTAATCCTGGGGTCCTGGGATCAAGTCCTACATCGGGCTCTCTGCATGGAGCCTTCTTCTCTCTCTGCCTATGTCTCTGCTTCTCTCTGTGTGTCTCTCATGGATAATAAAATAAAATCTTTAAAAATTAAATAAAATACAATAAAATTATGGTTTCTAGAATATTGCTTGACATATTGCTTGATTACATTAATTTTCTTCTAATATATTATTTCGTTTCTTTTTTACTTAATGTATAAAATTAAAATTGTAGAGCTTAATGAATTATCACAAAATGAACATACCAGCAAAACATCACCAAAATAAAGAAATAGAACATCAGAATAGAATATTCTGTTGTTCCAGAAGCCTTCACATCCCTTATAATTCTTACCTCCTTCTTCCTGTCTACTCTCATCATTATTCCATAATTAAGCTTTGCCTGTTTTTGAACTTCAATAATAGAAATAGGCTACATGTGTTCTTTTATTTATAGATTTGTCTGCTTGGCATTGCATTAGAGATATACCACCATGTTGTCGTATCTAAAGTTAGTTCATTCATTTCATTGCTATATAGTCCATAGAATGAGGATACTACAATGCATTTATTCACTCTATGCTGTTTTGCTGCTATAAATATTCTTTGGTAGATGCAGGTGCACACCTACCTACACACATAAAATTCCATAGGGATATATGATTGCACATTGATTCAAAGGGCAATGCCAAAAAAAAAAAAAAAAAAACCCAAAACTTAGTAAAGTAGTTGTACATGTTTATAATCCTACTAGCAGTATGTGGGAGTTCTAACATTCCACTTCCTCACAAATGCTTGGTGTTCCCAGTATTTTTAATTTTATTCTTTCAGACAGTATGTGATGAATATCTTCTTGTTTTTATTTAAATTATTACTTTAAAATGTGCAATTTTTCTATGTTTATTGATAATTTGGATAAAGTTTTTATAGAAGAGTTTATTAAAATCCCCTAACCATATTTTCTATTGGATTGTTGGGTTTTTGTTATTGATTTGTAAGAATCCTATATATTTGGAATTTTACTTAGTAGCATATGCTGCAGATATTGTTTTTGCCTTAGTGTAGGCAAAATGGGGAGAAGAAGAGGTTGTGATTAAGTGGACTCTTTTTTTTTTTAAGATTTTATTTATTTATTCATGAAAGACACACAGAGAGAGAGAGAGGCAGAGACACAGGCAGAGGGAGAAGCAGGCTCCACGCAGGGAGCCCGATGTGGGATTCGATTCCTGGTCTCCAGGATCATGCCCTGGGTGGAAGGCGGTGCTAAACCGCTGAGCCACCTGGGCTGCCCTTGAGAAGACTCTGGAAGGTCTTAGCATTATATTACAAGTATGGTGGGCAGGTTTTGATCATGGAAACTATATCCATTCACAGTTTAGAAGGATCCTTTTGGGCACCACTAAAATACAAAGCTGAGGCAATATAAAGTAGAGGCAGGAAGACCAGTTATAGTATTGATGTTTCTGAACTTCTCTTTCCGGGGATATTTTATACTTTGGTTCAAAAACCCATAATTGCCCTGAATTGGAAGTAACTGAGATGTCTCTCACTAGGCAAATTGATAAACTGGGATACATCCACACAATGGAATATTATTTGGCAATATAAGAAACAAGCTATTGAGCCATGAAAAGAATTGGAAGAAACGTAAGTGCATATTGTTAAGTGAGTGACTATGTTTGAGTGAGTAAATGAACCAAAGGGTAAAAAAGCCAGCCTAAGGAGGCTACATACTGCAGGATTCCAACTACATGACCCTCTGGAAATGACAAAACTATGAGACAATAAAGAGATCAGTGGTGACCAGGAGTCAAGGTGGGCATGGGTGAGGAATAGATAGGTGAGGCAAAAGGATTTTTAGTAGATGAAATTATTCTGTATGCTAGTGTAGTGATGGATACATTACATTATATGTTTATAACAAGGGTAAACCCTAAGATAAGTTATGGACTCTAGTTAATGTTCAATATTGGATTACTAACTGTAAAAAAGATATCCCATCAATGGATGATGGTAATAATAGATTAACTTAGAGAAAGACAGGGAGTATATAGGAATTTTGTACTTTTTTTAAAAAAAGGATTTATTTGAGAGGGAGTGTTAATATGATTAAAAGAATAAAATAAAGAGAAGATATGAATATCCAATAAAAAAACAATGGCCAATAAACATTTACAAAAATGTTCAATCTCAATAGTAAAAAAGGAAATGAAAATTAAAACAATAATGAGATACCACTGAAACCCATTTGGACCACAAAGATTAGGAGAGATAATATTTACTATTGAAAGTAATTGAGGGATCCCTGGGTGGCGCAGCGGTTTGGCACCTGCCTTTGGCCCAGGGTGCGATCCTGAAGACCCGGGATCGAATCCCACATCGGGCTCCTGGTGCATGGAGCCTGCTTCTCCCTCTGCCTGTGTCTCTGCCTCTCTCTCTCTCTCTCTCTGTGTGTGTGTGTGTGTGTGACTATCATAAATAAATAAATAAAATAAAATAAAATAAAATAAAATAAAATAAAATAAATGAAAGTAATTGAGAAAATGGGTTTTGCTATATGCTATTGGGGAAAACCAATTGATACAGACATTTGAGAATAGTGTCTGACAATATATATTAAAATTAAGAATGTCCAAACTTTAAAACTAGAAATCTCATCTGTGAAAATCTACCTCTCAAATATAAAAGTGTACATGAGTAAAGAATGTATATAAAATATGTTTGTTACATGTAGAGGGATAAAAATACATATAATGTGGTTTTCTGTTGCTAGAGAAATGGTAGAATAAATTGTGGTTTGGTTATAAACTAAGTAAAGATTTAGAGAAGTAGTAACAATATGATCTAAACAAACCTAAAAACAGACTTTAAAAAGAATTCTTTATTTAAATTCAATTTAGTTCACGTATACTGTATTATTAGTTTCCGGGGTAAAATTTAGTGATTCATCAGTTGCACGTAGCACCTAGTGCTCATTACATCAAGTGCTCTCCTTAATGCTCATCACTCAAATACCTCCCCTCCCCTGCCTCCACTACCCTTAGTTTGTTTCCTAGAGTTTTAGCTTCTCTTATGGTTTGTCTCCTTTGTTTTCATCTTATTTTGTTTTTCTTCCCTTCCCCTATATTTATCTGTTTTGTTTCTTAAATTCCATATATGAATGCAATCATATGGTATTTGTCTTTCTCTGACTGACTTATTTTGCTTTGCATACCTTCTATTTACATCACTGTTATTGTAAATGGCAAGATTTCATTCTTTTTGATGGCTGAGTAATTTTCCAGTGTGTGTGTGTGTATGTGTGTGTGTGTGTGATGTTTTTATTTTCTTTATTCATTCATCTGTTGATGTACATCAGGGCTTTTTCCATAGTTTGGCTATTGTAGACATTGCTGCTATAAACACGGGGGTGCAAGTGCCCCTTCGAATCACTGTGTTTGTATCCTTTGGATAAATAGCTAGTAGTGCAATTGCTGGGTCCTATGGTATCTCTATTTTTAATTTTGAGGAACCTCTATACTGTTTTCCAGAGTGGCTGCACCAGTTTACATTCCCACCAAGAGTGTAAGAGGGTTCCCCTTTCTTTGCATTCTTGCCAACATTTGCTATTTCCTGAATTGCTAATTTTAGCCATTTTGACTGGTACGGTTACTACCATCTCATTATGGTTTTGATTTGTATTTCCCTGATAGCAAGTAATGTGGAGCATTTTTTTTTTCATTTTCCTGTTAGCCTTTTGCATGTATTCTTTGGAGAAATGTTTGTTCATATCTTCTACCTGTTTCTTGAGAGAAATTTTTGGTTTTTGGTTTTTGGGTGTTGAATTTGATAAGTTCATAGATTTTTGGATACTAACCATTTATCAGATAAGACATTTGAAAATATCTTCTCTCATTCTTTAGGTTGTCTTTTAGTTTTGTTGACTGTTTCCTTTGTTGTGCAGTAGCTTTTTATTTTGATGAAATCCCAGTAATTCATTTTTGCTTTTGTTTCACTTGCCTTTAGAGACTTATCTAGCAAGAAGTTGCTGCAGCCAAGGTCAAAGAGGTTACTGCTTGTCTTTTCTAGGATTTTGATAGATTCATGTCTCACATTTAGGTCTTTCTCCAATCTGAGTTTATCTTTGTATATGATGTAAGAGATTTGTCCAGTTTCATTCTTTTGCACGTAGTTGCCCAATTTTCCTAGTAGTATTTATAAAAGAGGCTGTGATTTTTCCAGTGGATAGTCTTTCCTGCTTTGTTGAAGATTACTTGAGCATAGAGTTAAAGGTCCATTTCTGGGTTCTCTCTTCTGTTCTATGATCTATGATCTATGTGTCTGTTTTGTGCAAGTACCATACTGTCTTGATGATTACAGCTTTGTAATAATACAGCTTGAAGTCAGGAATTGTGATGCCCCCAGCTTTGGTTTTCTTTCTCAACATTCCTCTGGTAATTCGGGGTCTTTTCTGGTTCCATACAAATTTGAAGATTGTTTGTTCCAGCTCTGTGAAAAATGTTGGTAGTATTTTGATAGGGATTGCACTGAATGTATAGATTGCTCTGGACAGCATAAACATTTCAATAATATTTATTCTTCCAATCCATGAGCATGGGATGTTTTCCCATCTCTTTGTGTCTTCCTCAATTTCTTTCATAAGTGTTTCGTAGTTTTTAGAGTACAGATCCTTTGCCTCTTTGGTTAGGTTGATTCCTAGTTATCTTATGGTTTTTGGTGCAGTTGTAAATGGGATTGATTCCTTAATGTATCTTTCTTCAGTCTCATTGTTAGTGTATAGAAATTCCACTGACTTCTGGGCATTGATTTTTTATCCTGCCATGTTGCTGAATTTCTGTATGGGTTCTAGCATTTTGGGGTGGAGTCTTTTGGGTTTTCTACAAAGGCTATCATGTTGTCTACAAAGAATGAGAGTTTGACTTCTTCTTTACTGATTTGAGTGCCTTTTATTTCTTTTTGTTTTCTGACTGCTTAGGCTAGGACTTCCAGTACCATGTTGAACAATAGTGGTGAGAGTGGACATCCCTGTTGCATTTCTGACTTAAGGAGAAAAGCTCTCTGTTTTTCCCCATTGAGGATGATATTCAGTGTGTTTTTTTGTATATGGCTTTTATGATATTAAGGTATATTTCCTCTATCCCTATTCAGTAGAGATTTTTTTTTTAATCAAGAAAGGGCCCGGGATCCCTGGGTGGCGCAGCGGCTTGGCGCCTGCCTTTGGCCCAGGGCACGATCCTGGAGACCCCACGTCGGGCTCCCGGTGCATGGAGCCTGCTTCTCCCTCTGCCTATGTCTCTGCCTCTCTCTCTCTGTGACTATCATAAATAAATTAAAAAAAAATTAAAAGAAAGGGCCCTATTTTGTCAAATGCATCTATTGGGAAGATCATATGGTTCCTGTCCTTTCTCTTATTTCATTTTTTAAAATTTGAATTCAATTAGCCAACATTTCTTTTCTTTTATTAATGGGTTGTGTCACATTGATTAAGTTGAAAATTTTGAACTACCTTTGCAGCCCAGGAATAAATCTCAAGTGGTTGTGGTGAATAATCTTTTTAATGTACCGTTGGATCCATTAGCTAGTATCTTTTTTTTCAAAGATCTTATTTATTTATTCATGAAATATATAGAGAGCAGAGACATAGGGAGAGTGAGAAGCAGACTCTCTGTGGGGAGCCCAATGTGCATCTCGATCCCAGGACTCTGGGATCATGCCCGGAGCTGAAGGCAGACACTCAACTACTGAGCCACCCACGTATCCCCTATTAGCTAGTATCTTGGTGAGAATACTCACATCCTTGATCATTAGGGATATTGGTCTATAACTCTTGTTTTAGTAGGTCTTTGGTTTTACGATCAAGGTAATGCTAGCCTCATGGAATGAGTTTGGAAGATTTCCTTCCATTTCTATTTTTTTGAAACAATTTCATAAGAATAGGCATTACTTCTTTTTTAAATATTTGGTAAAATATTTCTGGGAGGTCATCTGGTCCTAGACTCTTGTTTCTTGGGGAATTTTTGATTACTTATTCAATTTCTTTGCAGGTTATGGGTCTGTTAAGGTTTTGTATTTCTTCCTGCATCAGTTTTGGTAGTTTAAATGTTTTTAGGAACGCATCCGTTTCTTCCGGTTTGCCTAATTTGTTGGCATATAATTGTTCATAATATTCTTTTATAATTGTTTGTATTTCTGCAATATTGGTTGTGATCTCATCTCTTTCATTCATGATTTTATTTATTTGGGCCCTTTCTCTATTCTATTTGATAATTCTGGCTAGGGGCTTAAAAATCTTGTTAATTCTTTAAAAGAACCAACTCCTTGTTTTGTTGATTTGTTCTGTTATCTTTTTTTAATTTTTATATCATTGATTTCTGCTCTAATCTTTATTATTTCTCTTTTCCTACTGGATTTAGGCTTTATTTGCTATTCTTTTTTCCAGCTGCTTTAGATTTAAGATTAGGTTGTGTATTTGAGATTTTCCTTGTTTCTTGAGAAAGCCTCATTTTGCTATTTATTTCCCTAGTAGGATTGCCTTTGCTGCATCCCAAAGGTTTTGGACTGTTATGTTTTTCATTTTTATTTGCTTCTGTGTATTTTTTAAAATTCTTTAATTTCCTGGTTAACCTATTCATTCTTTAATAGGATGCTCTTTAACCTCCATGAATTTATTGTTCTTCCAAATTTTTTCTTGTGGTTGACTTCAAGTTTAAAAACATTGTGGTCTTAAAACATGCATGGTATAATCTCAATCTTTTTGTACCAGTTGAGACCTGATTTGTGACCCAGGATGTGATCTATTCTGGAGAACGTTCCATATACACTCGAGAAGAATGTGTGTTCTGCTCCTTTAGGATGAAATGCTCTGAATATATCTGTTAAGTCCATCTAGTCCAGTGTTTCATTCAAAGCCTTTGTTTCCTTGTTGGTCTTCTGCTTAGATGATCTGTCCATTATGGTGGGTGGGGTGTTAATGACCCTTACCATTGTTGTATTATTATTATTATTATTAATGGGTTTCTTTCATTTTGTTATCAAATGGTTTATATATTTGTCTGCTCCCAAGTTCAGGGCATAAATAATTACAATTATTAGATCTTCTTGTTGGATAGGCCTTTATTATTCTGATACAGTGTCCTTCTTTATCTCTTAGTACAGTCTTTGAAATTTTCAAGCTTCGCTATTATAAGCCCAGGTTTTGATCTATTTTTATTGATTGGGGGGGGTCTCTGTGCCTCCTGGACTTGAATTTCTGTTTCCTTCTCTAGATTAGGGTAGTTCTCAGCTATAATTTGTCCAAATAAACCTCTCTCCCACTTTTCACCTTCTGGGGCTCCTATTATCTAGATATTATTTCACATTATGGGACTGCCGAGTAATCTAAATATCTCTTGGTGATTTCAGTAGTTTTCTTTCTTTCTTCTTTTTAACTTCCTTGTTTTTCATCATTTTAACTTCTATGTCACTGACTCTCTTCTGCCTTGTCCATTCTTGTTTTTATAGCCTGCATTTGGGACTGCATCTCAGTAATAGCATTTTCAATTTTGGCCTGATTAGATTTTAGTTCTTTTATTTCTACAGTAAGGGATTATCTTGTGTCGTCTAGACTTTCTTCAAGCCCTAGTATCTTCATAATTATTTTAAATTCTAGTTCCAACATCTTATTTATACCTGTATTGATTAAATAAATCCCTTGCAGTGAATACTACCTCCGTGCTTTCTTTTGGGTTGAATTTCTCTGTCTTGTCATTTTGTCCAGAAAAGAATGAGGAAAGAGTTGAAGCTTTGCAGCCCTCTATGATCAATAACTTTAGTGTGAGCCAGTTGTTCCTCCTGGTCTTTAGGGAGAGACGCCTGCTGTACTGATTCTCAGGTGCCCTTGCCCTAGAGGAAATACACCTCCCTTGCCAGGGGGTCAGGCTCAGTAAAAGCAGCTCCAGAGTCCACTCTGTGGTGCTGTTTTGCTCCCTGAAGGTTTTCAGCACTGATGAGTGGGATGAAGAGATCAACACTCCGCTCTCTAGCTCCGGAGCTGGAAGTTTGCACCCAACACTATTCAGTGAGCCCTCACAGAAAAGCAGTCAATTACTCTTGTCTGCCTGGTTTCCATCTGAGCTCTGTGTTCTCCTGGCCTGTAACCAAGCATTTTTATCTCAGGAATGCAACTGAGTTTCAGAACTCCACATTTTACACACTCCTGTGGTGTGGACGCATGCTATTCCTCCCGGGGGAGGGAGGATGTTCTTGCCGGGATTCTGCCTTTTGCTGGACCCCTGCCAGGCAAGCCGTTTACAGTTTATGGCAACACGGAGCAAAAAACTGGCACCTAGACTCTGCTGTTTTCAGCCAGTCTCCCCGTTCCTATGCCTGGGAATTCTACTGCACTCAGGCACTCCTGTTCTTGTGACCCTAGGGGTCCTGAGACCACACTGTCCCACATGGGGTTCTGCCCTGTTTCACCACCTGAAGCACCTTTACACCAGGGACATGCCTCATTGCAGCAGGCTTCTAAAAGTTCCAATTTTGTGCTCTGCTGCTTATAACATTTTGCAGTAGCTGCCTTAAGCAAGCTCCCTCCTCTCTACCATATCCTCCAATATATCACCCTGGATTCAAGGCTCTGCATTTCTTACTTTCCAAAATGTGGTTGCTTTTCTATTTGTAGAATTGCAGTAATCCTTTTCACAGATCTCCAATCGATTTTACATATGTTCAAAATGATTTGGTAACTATCTAGCTGTATTTGAGGGACCAGACAAACTTAGAGTCCCCTACTCCTCCATCATCTTAACTCCTTCCTATAAACAGATTCTTAATATAGAGAACAAGTTGATGATGACCAGAGGGAGATGGGTGAGAAGATGGGTGAAATTGGTGAAGGGGATTAAGAGTACTTATCATGGTGAGTACTGAGTAATGTATAGAATTGTTGAATATATTCAGGTGCACACTTGAAACTAATATTATACTGTTTGTTAATTATACTGGAATTTTTGTAAAAAGTGAAAAAAAATATCCTAACTAAACAATGTGAAAGTCCCTGCACAGGTTACAATATGATGATATAAACATTCAAAAATTTATGTGTAGAGAGATATACCAAGTTGTTACCATTAGATGTAGGAAAAAGGAACATTACAAGTGAAGGGGGAAGGTTAGTCACTCCCCCCCAAAAAACTAAAATAAGATATCATGTTAATAAATAATATATAAACTTCTTTTTCTAAAAAGACACATGAGAGGATAGTCATGAAAATATTAATGCTGATTACATAAAAAATAAAATTTCTGGAAATGACTTCCTGCCTGATATTTTAGGCACTGTTAATTTTTACAATTATAAATATAAATATAAATTTTCTCAAATTTTAAAATTTGAGAAAATATACCAATATGACTAATTTTTGTGTAATATATGCTGTTATTTTTCTTCAGTTTTATGACTAAAACCACTTCCATTTTTCTATAAATTCATTTTATTATATTGAAATTTATTTCAAAATAAATTTGCTTCAATCACTATTCTTAAATATACATATTTATGAAAAAAATGATAGAAATATTAAAGCTATGTTGAACAGGGAATTATGGTGGGAGTTTTTATTAGATGTTCACTGTATTTTGTGTAGACACAAGGACCACAGAATAGACATAAGATGAGTAAAACATAGGTGTGTACTTTTCTGCACATGTATAATGTTGTATGTCCTCCAGGTACATTGTGACTAATCCACAAAATTAACTACCAAGAGGTGAAGACTGGTGCAGCCACTCTGGAAAAGAGTATGGATATTCCTCAGAAAGTTAAAAGTAGAATTACACTATGATCTAGGAATTATACTAAATAATACAAAATATTAATTCAAAGAATACAAAAATATTAATTCAAAGGAATACATGTACCCCAATGTTTATAGCAGCATTATCTACAATACCTAAATTATGGAAATAGCCCAAGTGTCCAATGACTGATGAATGATAAAGAAGTGTGGTAAATATACATATTGGAATTTACATATACATAATGGAATATTACTCAGCCATATAAAAGGATACAATCTTGCCATTTGCAATGACATGGGTGGAGATAGGGAGTATTATGTTAAGTAAAATAAGTCAGGGAGAGAAAGAGAAATATCACATGATTTCACTCATAGGTAGAGTTTGAGAAATAAGACAAATGAGGGAAAAGGGGAAAAAGAGAGAGAGGCAAACCAAGAAAGAGACTCCTAACTATAGAAAACAAACTGATGGTCACCAGAGAAGTGAGTGGGGGATGGGTAAAATAGGTGATTGGGATTGGGGAGTGCACTTTCTGTGATGAACATCTGGTGTTGTTGGAAGTATGGAAATCAATATTTTGCACATCTGAAACTAATCTTACACCATATGTTAACAAATGGAACTTAAAAACTTTTAAAAAATAAATAACAAAATATATATAAAAAAAGAGGTTGTTGGTCAATTGTGCAGTCATCTTCTTGAGACAGTCTGGCTACAGTCTAGAGTAATCAAAGTATTCCCATTGGAATTTCAAGTGAAAATGAAGCTTGGTCCTAGAGGGGCAGAGCCCCAAAGACTTATCAATGGTGATGCTAGGAGGGAGAAGAAACTCTCTTCCTATCTAGGTGGTGCTCTCAGCATGACTCAGCTACAGTGGTTGGTTCCAGGAGTAGTTGGCTCAAGACCCAGCCTCTTTTTGGAACACTCAGACCAAACCTCATCACAATCTCTTAGGGATGCTAGTGAGCCAATGTGCCCTTTTTAGAAGTCTGAGTATGAATTATTGAGACTCCTCCAGGGCCCTTTTTTAACATCAGAGGCAAGGTAAGGCCTCCTCTGAGAATGTGAGCATCAATCCCTCAGTGTCCCTTCTCTGAGCTTCTACATTTGGTTAGAAGGTTATCTTCTCCTGTTTCCCACCCAGTTATTAGAGTTTTTTTGGCGTTTCTTTCTTTTTTTTTTCCATTAGCTTTCTAAAAATAGGCAAACAATCACACATATTAAATACCATAGCTGGAAACACTTAACATGATAGTATTTTTCAATTTGTGTCATACACACACACACACACACACACACACACACACGATTTCTGGAAAAATAACACATATATGAAAAAATATACTATCATTTCAGGAATATGGAAGATGAGCATTTCTCATAGGCTGTCAACATAACTTAATGCCATATAACCCAGGAAAATTCATCAGCACCATAGGAATCCACTGTCTCAGAAAAATTAAAGTTCAATTATGGTTCATGTTTTCACATGTGAATTGACAAACTTATTTTATAAACTTTTAATACATATATGAATATCACGTAATAATAAGCAACCAACCTTGGCCCCTGCCCTCAATCCACTCAGATCTACTGAATTAATATCCCATTTCTATGATTGTGTGGTTTCAGACTCTCAGGAAATCCTGAGGACTCAGTACAGAATTCTTGGGATAAATGCACTATAAGCTTACTTGTAGCTCCATAGCTTTGGAGTTCAATAAGACCCTGCATTTTCTCTGTCTCAGAATACCACTTGTGTTTTAGGGAGTGGGGGAGGTGAATTTTTTCCCAGAGAATATACAATATTTTAAAATCCAGTTTCCCTTTGGGGTTGCAATAAACAAATACTATTGTTTTTTCCTGCTGCCTTCATGTGGTTCTGTGTAGTTGTGTAGCTGTCACTTGTTTCCAATGCTTTACATATTCCAATTAATGTAATTTTATGGCATATAACCCTAAGGCATTTCATAAAAGGGTGACATTTTACTTGAACAAACAAATAAAATATAATATTATAAATCTCCACCATGTTTTGTCAAACACACACACTTATACACTCTCTCTCAGTGCAATCATTCCCACATAAAAATGTTTTATTAGGTAACAGACTTCAAGTGTGTTGAGTTTCTGAGCCTGCCAGTGTGAGCTCATGGAAAGCCCTGTTCTACTCAATGTTATTGCAGAGTGAGCAGAAAGGGAAGGAAAGACAGAGGTGTTCCTCATGCAGATGGGTTTTGAGAAGCTCAAAGCCCACTCTTGTCATGGGAATTGGCCCAGAGAGGCAGCTCAAATACTTGGTTTCTTTTACTCCAACCCCATCCTTACTCAGTCCCAGAAGGTTTGTCAGCAGCATTTAAAGACTCTCAGGAAGCTGTGGAATTGGCAGGTAGAGGACTTTATATCTGTCCATCAACAAGGGATTTTTTACTGTAAGTTTGGAGAGAATCATGATTAGAGAAATTTTACAATTCAAGTCTAAAAATTAGGAATCGGAACATGATGTAGTGTGGCTCTGAGATCGTTTTCTTTTGTTTCCTTAGTTAAATATTCTCTGAATTGGTATAAAGTTGCAAGTCTGGCCAGGCCATTTCTCCTTCCAAGCAAAGTGCACAACCAGGTGCACTGCTTAAAATTCTGCCCTCTGGGAGAATCTCCCTTACCCGTGTCCTTCAGGGATGGCCCAGGGGGCTTGTGGTGCTGCACCTGCCCACTTTTTAGTAGTGCGTGTATACCATGTAGAACCTGTAAGCCAGGCCCAAGTATTTTCTTCCTCTGTTCACTGATTGTGAGGAGAGGAAGAAAATAAAAGAGGCCACAGGGGCAGGCTAGGAGACAGAAGGCAATGGAGCAGGAGCAGAGGCCATAAGCATGTGGTCCACCTTTTCATGTCTACCTGTGCCTTCAGGGCCTCCTTAGGCCTGTTCACATATGTGCCATTTCCATTTGATAATGGAGTGTGGCTGTGCATGCCCAACTTTATGACTTGATCAGTCAGTTTAACATAATACCCAATTTATGATGGACAGTTTGGTCCCAAGGTAATTTGGTGGCTTGTGGTTAAGTGTACAATCTCTACTAAGGCCTGGTAGTAGGCCAAGAACTCTCAAAGGGGAAGTAGTTAACAGTGGAGGATTGTGGGGGTTTGCCCCCAAATCATAAGAGCCTGCACTATGATTCACCTGTAGAGCCCTATGAAAAGCTGCAAACAGCATGACTATCTGCTGATGACAATTCAAGCACCATGGGATCTGCTGGATCATCTGCCCAAGGAGCAGAACAACTGGCATAGCAGCCTGGACCTGTTGAAGAATCTTCCTTTATTCTGTACCCCACTGAAAACTAGCTTTGGCATCATACAGTAAATAAGTATGAGTAAATAAGGCCAGATCAACTTACCTTAGAAGGGTTATCTTAAAATGCCCCACAACACTGGTACTCTAGAAATTTCTCTGAAGTCAAAGGCTCTCTATTATGATTATCTGCTACCTCCTAACACACAAATATCTTGACAGTATGTATACAAAAGTTGCTACTTCTTGGTCACTAGGTACAGTTGGTATAATATCATCCATGTGATGGACCAATATGATATATTATGGAAGAAAAAGCAATAAAGACCCTACAAGCTAAATTATGACATAGGACTGAAGAGTAAATAAATATATCCAAGGTAAGATAATGAAAGTCTTTCCAGTGGAAAGAAAAATGTTCCTGCTGGACTGTATGGACAAGGATGGAGAAAAAGGCATTTGCAAACAGGTTTTTTAGGTACAAACTAGGTACAAGGGGATGTGTTAATTTCCTCAAGCAATAAAACTATATCTGGTATAGCATCTGCAATTGGAATCACTACATGGTTAAGCTAGTGGTCATTCACTGTCATTCTCCAAGATCCATTTGTCTTTGGCACAGGCCAAATAGATGAGTTGAGTAGGAATGTGGTAAAAATTACCACTTCTGCATCTTTGAGGTCCTTGATGGTGGCTCTAATTTTTGCAATCCCTCCAAGAATGCAGTATTGTTTTGTTTACTATTTTTCTGGGTAGAGGCGGTTTTAGTGGCTTCCATTTGGCTTTTCCCACCATAGTGGCTCACCCTCCATAGGTCAGGGAACCAACATGGAGATTCTGCTACCTGCTAAGAATGTCTATCCTTATGATTCCATATTCTTATTATATATTCTGTAATTTAGGAAATGCCCACAGAAAAGGCTCAGGGATTCACTCTGAGCTGGACATGAGCTAAAACTCCATTGATCACCTGACCTCCTGAAACCCCTACTCTGACTGTGGACCACAGTGATGTTTTCTATGTAAGTTCAGAACCAGTTCAAAAGTCGCAGACCAAGTAAGAATTTAGTAAACTTCCTATTTCACACTTAGGAACATTGTGGTCAATTAGCCAATGCCATATATCTGTACACACCATATAGTTGCTTTGACTCTGCTGTCTGTTAGGGTAACCATGCTCATTTGATCTTTGGTGATGGACTGTAGTAATTTGACCCTTGCTGCCCTGGGGTCCATTACCCCCTTTGCATTTAGGTTTCCCCGTGCAATGACAGCACTTTCTACACTGAAGTTTGGCCAGCAAACTTCATCACAAAGACTCATCACAAAGTTCTTCAAGGATGCTGGGGCTCCCCTCACAGATTTATTTCCCACAGGATAAGTGAAAGGTGGGTCTTATGGACCCATCCAGGATGGGCAAGTGGGCCTTCAATGGCAAAGTCAGTTTAACATTCCAATGTCCTTGAGCTTTTGAACCCTCCCTCTACATTAAACCAAGACAGATCTAGCGCTTCAAATTCATTCACAGCCACCTTCAGTCCATGTTTCAGCCAATAGCCTAACTGTTAAAATCCTAACAACCCAGGCTGCAACATTAAATGAAGAATCTCTGCTTGGTGAGTCCATGTCAGTAAATTTGGCCTGATACAACTTTATGTTCTACCTTTGCCTCACAACTAGTATTCATCCCTACATGTGTTCCTTGGATTTGTGTTGGTATAAATAAGTCCATTTAGAGAAGCACACCTCTTCTTGATCATACTTTGTATTTTACCTATAGGGACCTACTGGAATTTGAGTCTAGTTATGGGTCAAGAAGCCAGGATGGTGGTCATTGAAGTAGGTTCTGACAGGAATCAGAAGTGTCTTACATGACAACTGCTTCAGGCCATTACTGTTTTCAGGCAGTGAAGGATTAAATTGCGATCTAGTTAAAATATTTTCACACAAGAAAAAATACAAAAGATTCATGTTTGGGATATATAAATACTGTAATAAAACAAATTATCTAAAAAGAAAAATGAGTAATAGGGAAGCAGTGGCCAATATACGTGTGGAAAAATATTCAATATCATCAGGGAAGTGCAAATTAAAGCATTTTATTTATTTATTTATTTATTTATTTATTTATTTATTTATTTTTAAAGATTTTATTTATTTATTCACGAGACACACACACACACAGAGAGAGAGAGAGAAAGGGAGACAGAGACAGAGACACAGGCAGAGGGAGAAGCAGCCTCCATGCAGGGAGCCTGATGTGGGACTCGATCCTGGGTCTCCCGGACTACGCCCTGGGCCAAAGGTGGTGCTAAACTGCTGAGCCATCCAGGGATCCCCTAAAGCATTTTATATCCAGTGTTGGCAATGGAGTTAAAAATTTTAGTATTTATATTTTTCAGAATTCTGAAAAAAATTCAAGTTTTGACAAGAACGTGAAGCAGTATGATCCCTATGTACTACTGTAAACAGAAACAATAACTTTGGAAAATAATGTGGCATTATCTAGAAAATGTTATAAGTTTCATATCCATTGACCCATCAATAAACCTCTTAGGTATATATCCTGGACAAAGTCTGCTTATCCTCACTGGGACACACCTATAAGAATATTCAAAACAGTGTTGTTTGTGATGGCAAGGAATTGTTAAGAACCCAAATGTTTACCTGAAAAAGAATAGAAACATAGATATGATTCAATCAATAATAAATTGCTGTATGACACTGAAAACAAGGTGGAGAATGCACAACAAATCCATGTTTTGGATTCTAGAAGACATGTACACACGCACACACGATGGATTATTACTCAGCCATAAAAAAAAAATGAGATGTTTCCATTTGTAATGACATGGATGAAGCCAAAGCACGTAATGCTAGGTGAAATAGGTCAGTCAGAGAAAGACAAATATCTATGATTTCACTCATATGTGAACTTAAGAAATAAAGCAAAGAAACAAAGGAAAAAGAGAAAAGGAAAGAGAGAGAGAGGAAAAAAAATAACACCTTACATATAAAGAACACACTGAGGGTTACCAGAGGGGAGAGAGGCTAGGTGAAATAGGTCATGGGGATTAAGGCATGCACTTGCTTTGATGGACAAAACGTGATGTATGTAAATGTTGAATCACTAAATTGTACACCTGAAACTAATATTACACTATATGTTGACTAAATGGACTTTAAATGAAAACTTTAAAAAAAAAGATAATGACAAAAAAAAGAGTTAATGTTACTATTTCATTTCCTAAGGAAGGTATTGGACACAAGGGCAATGATTTAATTGTTATTCTTTAAACTATCCCTTTTGCATTAGAGATTATAAATGAATATTTCATGTATTTTAAATATAACTTTTTAAATACTTATAAAAGCGAACCAAGACTGCTTAAGGCAACAACATAAGTTTAAGTTGTCTGATTTCTAATTCATGCACCACCAAGGGTATTAGGTATAAATAACAGATGCTCTCTATTCTTCAATTCCCTTATCTCTAATATGGGAGATAATAACAGCAATCAAGTTTTTTTTTTCTTTTAAGATAATTAAATTAGCCCATATCAAAGCTCCGTCTAGTGCCTGACATAGATTATACTCACATTATGCATTGGTTGGCAAATACACACCTGAAAATATAATATCTCAACTTTTTTGAAGTGACATAAGTCATATAATATAATGAAACCTCTTCTAATTTGCTTTAGATGCCTATCATTTGCCAAATTATTATAGTGGAGGAACAAGAACTCAATTGTATATACAACAAAGATATAAACTGAATAAATAATCTAAATAGACATATAATCAACAAATCTTTAAGAGTATTAAAAGATTACTGCACCAAGCAAGTTTATTCTAGGAAGGCAGACAAAGCTTAATTTCCAGCAAATATTAATCTATTCTAATACTTGAAGAGATTCGAAGAGATTAAGTGATATGATGATCTCAATCAGATGCCAAAAGGAATAAAATATTCAACACTTGGAGCCAAAAATATTATATTAGCTAAAAGTAGAAGAAAATCTTATATTTTACTTAATATCATGAACTTTCTACCAGAAATATAATGAATTAAAATTTTACTGATGAAATATTTTATACATTCTGACCAAAATCAGATGAAGAACGAAATAAGAAAGACTCCTATCACATTACTTTTTAACTTTGCAATGGAGTGTTCAATCAATTGAAAATGAAAAGAAAAAAAAAATGAAAAGATGGTGTATGAATATTGGAAAGCAAAATGTTACCTATTTCAATTAGTATTATTTTCTACATAGACAAACCAAAAGTTCAAGGAGACAGGTGGAAACAAAAAGACCTATATAAACAAATCAAAAGCTTTCCTGGACACCAGCTATATTGGAAAATGCACTAGAAAAAATGAGTCATTCATTCACAGTAAAACTAAAACCTTGACCAAATCTGGAATGACTTAATTATAAATGTAAACGGTTTATCATCAAAGCTAGAATACACTGTAATGAAGGACATAAGCAAAGATCTAAATAAAGAGAAAGTCATCACATGTTTCTGAGTGCAAATAGTCACTACTATGTATTCAAAACTCCCATAAAATGTTAGGCACTCAACAAAATCCTGGGCTATTTTATCTAGAAGATATGTAAAAAAAATCTGTATTATGGGATAAAACTATGAGAGATAGGACATACCATTCAGATTTTAAAAGATACTGCAATGGTATGGTAATGAAAAGAATGTATGTATTAATGAAAGAATAGATCAATAGAACAGATCAGAATTCAGAATTAGGCCCATTAATTTATAGAAATTTAGCTTATGATGGAGGCAGAATTTCAAACTATTATTGGAAATATGAGAAATCTGTAAATGTTTTTAACACAAAGTTAGACTACTCTTTCATGTAATTAAAAAGGATAGCAAGACAAGGATAGAGAGAGGGAGAAAGAGTTTAAGGGGCTGGTACAAAGAAAATAAACACTTTATGAATATATATGGTAGTATTAAAATATTTATGGGATAATATACATGTAACCTAGTGTTAGAAAAACCTTTCCAGATGCAAAATCTAAAAGTCAAAGTAAAATGGTGACAATTGATTGCACACATATCATATGAATTGTAGATATTACCATAAGAGTTTGAGCTGTGACAGATGTGGAAACTTGTGTGTAACATGGGTACAAAATAAATTCATATTCATAAGCAACTAAAAGATCTCTCTTTGGAATAAAAAAATAGAAAAGGGACATAGAATATAGACAATCATTGACTTATGAAAAGATCATTACTTTATTAACACAAAACACTTCTGATGCCCATCTCTCACTTTTCAAAAAAACTTTTCTTCCCAGTTTTATTTTTATTATTTAATCCAAAATACCATTCTACTCCTTTCCCATGAGATTATTATGTTGACAGTAATATATTGTGCATTATCATTAATTGACCTTCAGAACTTTTCTCTCTCTCTCTGGATTTATTTATTTATTTATTTATTTATTTATTTATTTATTTATTTATAAAATCTTGCCTTTGCCAAGGATCTGTGTTAGAAGGAGACTTAAATTCCTGCATTTTACTCTCTACATTTACATTTTACATTGTATTCTGCTCTGGGGGTAATCTGGAAAACAATGGGAGAATTGATTTTCTAGGGGTTTTAGACAAAGGGGGTCAAAATACAGGGATTTTTGATCTAGGAGTGAATCTAAAATCTTTCTTGGTATATTGAAACTTTAGTTCACCGGTGCACTAAATTAAACAAGATTGAAATTCAGAACTTGTCTGGCACACAATAGAGAAAAGGGGTTGAAAGCTCTGAAACATAGGAATTTGGAATAAATGCTACGCCTCAGGAGACTCAGAGGAAACTCCACTAAATTATTAAAAATGTATCCTTGTGAACCTCTATTATAGTTGGTGTCTATTCTAGTCTCTTCAGTCTGGAGAAAAAAGGATATCTTTTGGGTTCCCATTTTACCCTTTTGAATTCAGGGTCCCTATTTTAGTGAGAATAACATGATCCTACAGTGACAGATGCCACATGGTGGCATTTAATCATTCTTAACAGTTGGATGCAATTGCTGTGATAACCCATAGGGACAGAATCACAACCCAATTTTTTTGACTTCCAGGGATATATGATAATGACTAATTTTTCACAGGGCCCATAGGAATCAAATAAATGGGCAGTTTACTAAGGTGTTACTTGATTTATATAATCAGATAAATTCTAGATCAATGGAGATAAATCTGAATTGAGTTCCCAGAGTCACTAAATAAGATTGTAAAATCAGTGCCTGGGAAGTCTAAAGAATGCGTATGTTCCTTTCAGAATGGAAATAGAATAAGAATATATTTGTCTCCCATGAAAATGCTTACAGGTGGCATTCACTGTGACTCAGGCTGCCAATATCCAGGTGGTCTAGAGGACTTACCCTGGGGCTATCAGTAAGCCTCTTTCAGCTATCTCAGGTTTTGCTCAATGGACTCATGAGCAGCATAGTTATTTTGGCAGCCATGAAGGATCCATGTAGGCTCAACTACATGAAATCTCCCTCACATAGCGATCTCACCGCTATATCTACCAAGTATGCAAATTGCCAATAATTGAGGTCAAACCCCAGCACTGATATGGCACCATTCCCAGAATTGATGGGTAGGAGGGATTAGACAGTCACCTAGTGGCAGATTGATTGCATTGGAACTTTTCCATCTTGGGGAGAACAGCAATCCATCCTTATAGGGATTAGATACATATTCTATTTTTTTTAAGATTTTATTTATTTATTCATGAGAGAGAGAGAGAGAGAGAGAGAGAGGCAGAGACATAGGCAAAGGGAGAAGCACGCTTCATGTGTGGAGCCTGATGTGGGACTCGATCCCGGGACTGAGGGATCCTGCCTTGAGCCAAAGGCAGACATTCAACCCCTGAGCCACCCAGGTGTCCCACATACATATTCTAAATGCAAATTACTCTTTCTTGTCTTTAATTCTTAAGCTCCATCTTAGACTGAAGGAATGACTTATTCTCTGACATGGCATCACACATCTGTTTTTAATGGTGGGGAACCTCATTTTACATGAATGTACACCATTGTGTACTTAATACCTGTATCATTTACTGTTCTATTGTTTGTCACATCATCCGAAGGCAATTGACTTGCTATAATAGTGAAATGGCCTATTAAAAGAAGAGTTGTACTACCAACTGAGAGACACAACCATATAAGATCCAGATACTATTTAAAGGATGTGAGATGGTCTTTAAATCAGTGGTCAATATATGAAGGTAGTTCCCTATAATCAAAATACATGAGTCCAGGAATTTAGAGTGGATATAGGAGGGTTCTGATCACCTAATAATCACTAACAGAGTTTTTGTGTCTTGTCTCTAAAACCATGAACTTGACTAGTTTAGAATTCCTGAGAGGAATATTTTCATCAGAGAACATATTCATGGTCCCTCAAAATTAGAATGCTTTTTGGTTCTATTCCAATAATGCATTGTATATTAAATCATTTTTAATTGTTCATTTTTAAATCTATTTTTATTACACAATAAAACAGGACAGAGCAGTTGAAATAGAAAAGTTGGTTGGTACACCCTGATGATAGGTTTACAAAGGCAGGTGGGGTGAGCAGGGAGGCCTGAAGCCCTCTATTCTAGTCTTTGGACTATGCCTTGAAGATGATAAAAAACCATGTAGAGAATTAACATGATCAGAAATATATTTTTAAAAGATTTCTGGAAATACCTGGAAGTTAATAAATATTCATTGATTGAGTAAATAAGTAATTGGAGGAATAAGAGGAAAAACAAAGAGCACGGCTAGGAGGCTATTAAATTGTTCAAGGGAGAGATATTGAGAGCTAGAAAAATGTTCTTGAAAGTATGTATTTATGCATCATGAAATCTATATACAATCTTTTGTGACCTTTATTCAGCAATGAAAGGAGGTGCAGAATGGCAGGCATGGTCAATTTCAGGCTCTTCCATACCATCTTTTAAAGAATGTCTGTATATGGAAAGAAACTACCACATGAAACAGGAAAAAGAAGAAGAAAAGACAATAGAAAAGAAAAGGAAATTTTCTCTTTATTCTAACTATAAAAAGACAATGAAATAAAATTTACTTTTCCATCTAAGTGTTTGATGAGAATCTTTTCCAATATTGTCTTTAAGATATTGATAGATAGGCCCAATACTAGACAGAACTAGTGGTACTACTATTGGCCATAAATCATATAACTGCACTAACTTTGGTAGGGAGTACCTGCATATTGTTGAATTAGAGGTTCCAAGCTGATATTTCAAAAAATCAAAAGGCCATAGAATAATTCCTATATGACAATATGAAGTAGAGCTACACTGTTACTTTTACCTTATAAATATAACCAGTATGAAACCTAGAGGAATATCATTAAACTGTATCTTGTGTTTGGTAGAGATAGGGGGTTGGCCATCATAATTAAGATGAGCAACAATATTTACTTTCTATAATCACTAATGCTTATTATTATTGTATTTAAATACCATGCTGACAACATTGGTTCTGAAGCCTACAGTATGTTCTCTCTCACATACCAGATCTTCCAAAGGCAAATTACCCAACCCTGCTGAGCCACACTTCCCAAATTGTAAGAAGAGGATAATAATACTTACAGGATAGTTAAGAGGATTAGAGATTATTTGCTTTCAGTGCTAAGCAAAGAACTCCTACTATGCAGTCATTAAATCTTGCAAAGACATTTGTATAGTGAGATTCCATTTATTTTTTTTTTAAATAGGTATAATATTTGTGCTAGGCAGCCTCCAAAAAGGTCCACCTTTTATTATGCACGTGCTTGTGTCATCCTCTCCTCTGGGTGTTGGTTGACTAGTTACTTGCATCTAACCAATAGAATATGGCAAAAGTGGTAATTTGTTATGCATTAATAGATAACTCATACATATATATATACAATTTACAAAGCAAAAGGACTCTAAACTTGTTCCCCAGTATGATGGGAAATAGGTTATATCTGCACAATGGAATACAATACAGCAATCAAATGAAATAAAAAATGCAGGAGCTTAAGCAACAATATAGATCACAACAAACATAATTCTGAGCAGATGAACAGGACACAGAGTAATTTACAGAAGGTACCATTTACATAAATGTCAAAAACACATAAATTTATACCATTTATGGACTGTGTTCAGAATAAATTGGGAATAAGGTAAAATGATAATTATGTGACTGATATTATGTTAGAGCTTCTACTATGCTCACAAGGATTCCCATTTTTTCTGATGAATGTAAATTTGTTCAATTTGCTAGGCACAACTGATTAGACCTATATGTTTTACAATTCTGGAAACGTAGATGATAATTTTAAAGACAAAAATTTACAAAAAATCATAATCATAATTACTTTTTTTCGGTCTGTGGAAAAAGATAACCTCACAAGTTTGTTTTGACATTGTACATGTATTTAGGGAATTATTTAGTCTTATATCTCAGCAATCTTATTAGTAACTATGATGATGACAAAAAATGAAAGATTTAAAGATCAATTTAAATATTTATATTATATGTGATTTTATATGTCAGAAATAATAGTTAGAAAGCCCTTTCAGGGAAGTAGGGTAGGTGCTGGTTTATGATGATCTCACTATACAGAGGTGAAAATGTCCACTCCTGGCAGGCTAAGAATATTGGCAAATTTGGGGAATCTCAGTTTTAGAAATTACAAGTGAAACCTAAAGGAAGAAACCAAGGCTGTGATAGTCTTCCAAATCCATGAGGGAAAGCCATTATAAGATGTCGAGGTACCCAAATGGAATGAGTCTGAGCCAGGAGGTACCTGCTAAAAAATATGCATGAAGAGAAAGTCAACATAGCTACTACTTCATAATGAATGAATGAATGAATGAATGAATGATATTTTTTAAAAACTCAAACATGTTCACCATGTGAGCAGATTGAATGAAACTGTGGTAGTCTGAGAAAATGTTAGGTTATGGATATGGAATGACAGAAAGTCATTTTTTTCTCCTCTTTCTCTCTCTTTGAGTTAGGAACAGCTCATTGATCAAAAAAAAAGTCATAAACCCAGTGCCAGAACCTGAATGTCCACTGTGGAGGTGATTGCCAAACAGCTGTAGATTCAACTGAACCTCTTAGTATCTATCAATCTAAATATGAAGACCAGAGAAAGTGTTTAAGAAGACCCACCGATCCTGCTGCTGTCCTCTCCTTGAGTTCTCTCCCTTCTTGATGTTTTCTCCTCTTTCATTTTGTCCATCTCCACCATTTGTTATCTTTCACTGCAGTGAGGGAAGATTGCTGAATGGTAATGGTCTCAGTTCATGAGTTTTATCTTTGAGAGAAGCCTTCTTCTCAATCCTTCCATAATGCACAGGGGGAAGATGTGGGGTATTTAGTTGCATGTACCACGCTTTACCACTGAACCAGGGGCAAAAATTAACCTGAATAGAGCCAAGAAGATGGAGTCAAGCAATAAATAGAATATTTCAGATGCAGAGATGTAGTAGATGATAGGAGTAAACAGTAGCACCAAAGACAGTTGCAGGTAAATGGCCAGGTAAATTTCAGATTGACTTACGGAGTGCTGGTTGTCTGGGAATAGTGTCCTAAAGGCCAAGGATAGGGGTGACTGGGTGGGCTCAGTAGGTTAAGCACTGCCTTAGACTCCGGTCCTAGACTCATGGTCCCAGGGTCCTGGGATCGAGCCCCATGTCAGGCTCCCTACTCCAGTGAGGAGTCTGCTTCTCCTTCTCTTCCTTGCTCATATTCTCTCTCTCTCAAATAAATAGAATCTTAAAAAAATAAAGGCTAAGGATACATTAGTTCATCTTCTTTTATGTAATCGGTAGATCTGTAATTAATTTTAAATAATAGGTCCAAATTTCATTCTGATTATCATGATTTTGTTCCCAACTCTGGTGTTCCCAACTATATATATATATGTGGAAAGAGGGATAGATAGATGATAGATGATAGATAGATAGATAGATAGATAGATAGATAGATAGATGATCGATTTCTCTTATTCTCCCCTTTCTCTTCTTCTATCTCTTCTTACCTCCTAGAATGACCTTGACTCCTACCTGACTAAGGACTTTTGAAGCATTGTACTCCTGTCTTTAGTATTTCATAAAATCAGGAATGAAATCTCTAAAAAATAGCCTCCCAACTTTATATCTGCCTCCTGGGTACTTTCATCACAAAATAGTTGTTAATGAATCTTACAAAAGGGCTTGAGCGAACATTAATATTAGAGTATCTGAAATGATATGTTAATTAAAATTAAGTCCCTTTTTCATTTAAGATGTGATAGGAAAGAAAATTTGATACAGGCCAAACATCACTATAAATTTTAATATAAAAATTAGGAGTGGGTACACTTCACATAATCAAAATTTCCCAAACATCCTGTAGATAGAATATCTTCCTGATTGGTCAGAAACAGCATATTGTAGCTGAGGGTGACTAAACGTCATAGAGTACTCTTTTGCTTCTTTGTAGCAAAATACCAGTATCACTACTAATATAAGTGTAATATTTTAAAATTTGTTTGACTTTTCATATTTGCATGTATGTATGCTAACTAAAATTAATTAATTTTAATTACATACACAATTACATCAGACTCATTTTGCAACATATTATTCCTCACTGATTACATATCCTATAAGATTGCTTTAATTTTTCATTTTATACTTTAAAGTCAAATAATAATATGTATTCTAATTAAGCCCACTTACATATCTGACTTCTGATTAAGCCTTGTTTTTAATATTTTATGACACCAGCCACCTTTAAGTTCCTCAGTCTGATATCTCTTGCCTCTCTCTGCTTGCCTTTTCCTTGTCTCATACCATCTTATCTTAAAGTGGTTCTAAGATTGTTTTCCTTTTCTTTTTTTTTTTCTTTTTTAAATTTTATTTTTCCGCAATCTCTTCAGCCAACATGGGGCTCAAACTTACTACCCCAAGATCAAGAGTCTCATGCTCTACTGACTGATTTAGCCAGGAACTCTGAGTGCTTTCTTTTTTAGATCTGTTTTAAAGTAGAGATAAAGCTTCCACCTTTTTCCCCCCAGAATGAAGGTGAAAGTGCAGGGTAAACAGCTTTGATTTGTTTGAAATGATGAGGGGAAATTGATTAGGTTATGCCCTAAGAAAGTGCTATTCTTATAGGTTACCCTATGCTTTCTTTAGTATTCAGTGAGTTAAATATTTTGCATTTGGAAGTTTTATGTCTGAATCTTAGAGAAACCTAATTAATATAAATATGTCTGACCTCAACAACATTATGATTATCACATTATACACTGATCTTTCCCTTTGCAATAAGAATCATAAAATAGTAAAATGGAATTAACATTTGGTGAATATTTACCACATGCAGAGCTTCACAATCATTATTTTGTTCTGTCCTTATAAAATGCCACAGCTGAGAGAAAAAAAAAAAAATATATAGCTGAGAGAACTGAAGTCTGGAAAGGTTAGAAAGCATGTATGTGTATGTAGCGAGGCACCTGCTCCAAAGAGCAGATCCAATTTCAAAGCCACTTTCTAGCTTAAAGCCCATTCCATTCCACTGTAGTCCCACACTGCCTCTGTCCTTCTAAGCTAATCAGCTGCCCTAATTTATTTTAAAAAATTAAATTTAGATTCAAAGGACATTGTCATAAATTCAGTGCTTTCAGATATATTGCTTTAAGTCCTTTGGATACCACATTATTAGAACTGAACCATTTAACTCTCCTCTTCCCTTCTTTCCTCACTTCCCTATCTTGCTCATTCACGTATTGGAAAAGTCACCTCAAAGTCATGAAGGAGAGAAGAAAAGATTGTCATATGCAAGAGAAATTAAGTCAAGACCTTCTTAAACTTGGGTTGGTCTAGTTTGAACCATGAATATTCTGTAACACCAGACCTCCAAAATACTATGACTAAGGTAATTTTTTTCAAATTGTTAAAAATGAAAAAAGTCCATGAACTTTTGGTTAGGTGAACATAAAAAGAGGATAATGTTTAAAGTGAAAAAAGAACATAGGTGAGAAATATAGGCAGGAAAACAATGAAAACAAATGTGGCTCCTATGTTTAAAAAGAAGAAAAAGAAAAGGAAATCTCTTTGGAAAGTGAAACCACACAAAACCTCTCAGGTTGTTGTGAAGTCTGGCCATATAGTACCAGGAAACCAAGAAAATTATAGTACAAAAAGTATATGATAGAGCAATAATAACAAAAAATAGATAAATTGGACTATATAAAAATTGAAAACATTGTGATTCAAAGGATATTACCAAGAAAGTGAAAAGGCAACCTAAAGAATGTAAGAGATATTTGCAAATCATGTATATGGTAAGTTTCCAGCATCTTCACTTTTCAAGGAACAGAATTCAACAACAAAAGACAAAACCTCCCCCCCACAAACAAAATGGGCAAAGGGCTTAAGTAGACATTTCTTCGAAGAAAATATATAAATGGCCACAAGCACCTGTAAAGATACTTAATGTCATTAGTCATTAGGGAAATGCAAATCTAAACCATAATGACATACCTTGCCATACCTACTAATGGTGATAATAAGAAAACCAGAAAATAATAAGTATTCATGTAGATGTGGGAAAATTAGAGACCTCAGGCATTGCTAATGAGAATGTAAAATTGTTCAGCTGCTCTGAAAAAAAATTATTGATTCCTTAAAAATTTAAGTGTAGAATAACCATATGACCCAGCAATTCCACACTTAAGTATATACCTGAAAGAATTGAAAAGAGATACTCAAACCTAATATGTGTACATACATGTTTGTAGGAGAACTATTCAAAATAGTCAAAAGGTGGAAACCACTCAAATGTTCATTAATTGATGAAATCGATAAATCAACTGTGGCATATTCATGATGAATATCAATCAACCATAAATAGGAAAAAGTACTGATGTATGCTACAATGCGGATGAACCTCAAGAACATTATTTTAAGTGAAAGAAACCAGATATGAAAGATCATATAATGTGTGAAGAGTGACTGCTTAATGGGTACAGGGTTTTCTTTGGGGATGAAAATGACTTAGAACTAGATAGAGTGATAATGGCATAAGATTGTAAATATATTAAATGACTCTAAATTTTTTACTCTGGGAAAAGCTAGGGGTGGTGGAAGGGGAGGTGGGCGGGGGTTGGAGGTGACTGGGTGGCAGGCACTCAGGTGGGCACTTGACAGGATGAGCACTGGGTGTTATTCTGTATGTTGACAAATTGAACACCAATAAAAAATTAATTTATTAAAAAATGAAGTGGATAATGTTATAGTAGATGAGTTTTGCATAAATAAAAAAAGAAAAGTGAAAAAAAAAAATATGTGATGTACACCGGAGAGAAAACACATACAAAATGGGTCAAAACATGGATGAAAAATAGGTAAATGTTTTGTGTTAAAATATTATTTTTAATAAGAAAGGAATCCCAGAAAGTAAAATATTAATGAAAAATCTACAAAGTAACAAAGCTATAAAGACAAGTATAAAATGAAACCATAGAGAAAAGAAAAAGCATAAAAAATGACAAAAATGACAAAAATGTCAGAAAGAAAATTGAAACATCTGAAACATTTGAAGAATGAAACAAAGAAACTCTGTATAAAGATTGTCACCATTTGTAATAGGCAATTGAGTTATGGATCGATGATTATATAAAAAATAGAAGAGAAAAACAAAAACCTCATAAAATTCTCCTATTTGACAGAGTCTGGGAGAATATGACTGCGTTAGACCAGCATTTTAAAGATCTAAATGGTCTGAAACCCCTCTGATGGATGTATAATCTGACACATAAGGCAAGCTTAGCCCCAGGGCCACTGGCTAAAGAAGGATCACTTGTCGCATCCTGGGGTCTAGGGAGAGAGATGGTGAAGGGCTGGGGGTGGAAATGTACCCAAAAGCAGGTGTTCATGCTAAGGATACTGAGGAAAACACACGTGATAAGCTCATGTCTACCGGGGCCCTGAGTCCTGGACTGCAAATCCCTTCGGAGACTGCAGTGCTTTGTCTGTGCCCCAAGTTTGAGACGCAGAGAGTAGCCTTCTTCCTTGAGACCTGCCAGGTAGAAAGCCTTTGTAATTGCAGATGGTCAGGTGTGAAAAATTATACATAGTCTTGTGGTCAGGAGCTGGACTCTTACTCCAAAGTTTATTTTTTCCATGTTTATACTTTTATATTCTGGTACTTTGCAAATTTCAAAATGCTATCATATTTTTTATCAATATTGAATCGTATAATATGTAACTCCAACGACTGTTCATAAGGAAATCTCATTCTGAGGAATGGACTGTGGAAAGCTCATCTGTCATTGAGGTTCAAGGACTTACAGTCACAATGCTAGAGGATAGTCAAAAGATACCAAAAATGAAATTAAGTTGACACCAAAGTCAATGGTTTTCTAAGAATCTTCCACCACATGCAGGTACAATTTCTTCTTTTGTTTAAGACAGCATATAATATTCAGGAAACAAATCCCATGGAAAAAGTGCTTCAGATTCTGACTCATAAAGTAAAATTTGGATTGAACATTTGGTCTTTTCTTTTACTTTTAGGAGTCTTCTGAGTTTTATTTAGGTTGAGACCTACCAGCTAAGAGCAGCTATTTCACTTACTGTATCGTAGGAGAAGAACTGGAGAGTCTCAAGTGGCTTTCTGTGGGTCCTCAGCAAGGTGAAATCACACATGAGACATTCTTAAGAATTCTTCAATTTTAATTAAAAGACTGATTTTTAGTACCTGCCCATTTGGGGAAAGCATGATGGTGAAATTGAGGTATGCAGGCTAAACTGACCTATATGATTACTACCAAAGCTTTAGGGATATCATTTCCAAATATTGGATTTCAATACACATCAACCATGCCTTAAAATACTGTGAGCTTTCGTGTGTTTCAGAAAATAGCTGGTTGTCTCTGGAACTCACATATCCAAAAGGGATGTGACTCAGGATTGGGGGATAATGCTGTTTCCACTCATGGTGCATTAGCAGCAAGTGAGAGAACGCTGAGTTTTATTCCAAGTCAGAAGAACATAATCCTGATACCTGCTTATCCAATTTACACATAAAAACCAGGAAAGAAGAATACTGTGAGTAAATGTAAAACATGGCTAATTCTAGAGATCTCCATGTTCTCATAAAGATTATG